>NC_092166.1:17322830-19722830 GCF_045791955.1 Oncorhynchus clarkii lewisi | reverse complement strand
TGTGTGTGTTTGTGTGTGTGTACCTGAGCAACAGACACAGAAAGGTTGTGAGTTAGTGGTATGTCCACACAGCTGGGGGAGAAAGGAAACATAATTTTTCCCTCTCAGTTCCTTCCCTCTCTCCATTGGCTAAATTGGATCAGACATGCAGGTTCTTGATAGGGTGAGGGGGTGGTTGTTGCTGTTGCTAGGATTCTGTTGCTAGGATCACCTCTGTCGCTAGGCTCTGTAGAAAACGTAATGAATTATGGATGGTTGATTTTTCTCATAGAGGCCTCATCTGAAATGCAGATGAGCTCAATCCTCCCTCCCTCTCTTTCTTCCCTCTCTCCACCCTCCGCTCCCTGCTTTCCCAATACACAGACTTTATTCTGGGTTCATTAAAGAAATCAGGAGTTTGGAAATCGGGAGCCGGCCATTGTGTAAAGCCATTTGCCGCTGTCGGTACGCTAGAATATTGATATTCAATTCAATTCTAATGCAAAAAGAGGTCAGAGGTCAATATAGTTTTTTTTGTCTCTGCATGGATGATGACTCAGAACAATCCCCTCAACCCCCCCCTTCCCGAGGGACGAAACACTGGCAGCACAGCAGAGAAAACCACAATACAAGAGGCATTATCTCACAGGAAGTGGCCAGTGAGAGCAATGTGGAGAATGAATGCCAGATGAACAGATTCTACCTGATGGTCAATGTGGCAGTAGCTGTCATTTACCTTATATAACAATATCTAAGGACTGAGCAACATAACCTATTATAAGCCTTATAATAACACATTATTGAAGGTTCATAAGAGCTTAAAACAAATAATATATCCTTATACTTGCATATCAAATTCAACTAATTTCAGAGTTACTGTTGAATTGGCAGCTTCAATAAATAATAACCGCAAAACAAACACCAGTCTCAATGTCAACAGTGAAGAGGCGACTCTGGGATGCTGGCCTTCTAGGCAGAGTTGCAATCTGCCTTGCCAACCTGGACTCAGGGGTAGACGTAGTAAACAAACATCTGGGACACTGAAATTACTATAATATGTTATGATTGGTATGGTATGTACAGTTGAAGTCAGAAGTTTACATACACCTTAGCCAAACACATTTAAACTCAGTTTTTCACAATTCCTGACATTTAATCTGAGTAAACATTCCCTGTCTTAGGTCAGTTAGGATCACCACTTTATTTTAAGAATGTGAAATGTCAGAATAATATTAGAGAGAATTATTTATTTCAGCTTTTATTTCTTTCATCCCATTCCCAGTGGGTCAGAAGTTTACATACACTCAATTAGTATTTGGTAGCATTGCCTTTAAATTGTTTAACTTGGGTCAAACGTTTAGCCTTCCACAAGCTCCCCACAATTTGGGTGAATTTTGACCCATTCCTCCTGACAGGGCTGGTGTAACTGAGTCAGGTTTGTAGGCCTCCTTGCTCGCACACGCTTTTTCAGTTCAGCCTTCAAATTTTCTATAGGATTGAGGTCAGGGTTTTGTGATGGCCACTCCAATACCTTGACTTTGTTGTTCTTAAGCCATTTTGCCACAACTTTGGAAGTATGCTTGGGGTCATTGTCCATTTGGAAGACCCATTTGCCACCAAGCTTTAACTTCCTGACTGATGTCTTGAGATGTTGCTTCAATATATCCACATAATTTTCCTACCTCGTGATACCGTCTATTTTGTGAAGTGCACCAGTCCCTCCTGCAGCAAAGCACCCCCACAACATGATGCTGCCACCCCCATGCTTCACGGTTGGGAGGGTGTTCTTTGGCTTGCAAGGTACCCCTTTTTCCTCCAAACTTAACAATGGTCATTATGGCCAAACAGTTCTATTTAATTGGATCAGACCAGAGGACATTTCTCCAAAAAGTACGATCTTTGTCCCCATGTGCAGTTGCAAACCGTAGTCTGGCTTTTTTATGGCGGTTTTGGAGCAGTGGCTTCTTCCTTGCTGAGCAAGGATGTCGATATAGGACTAATTTTACTGTGGATATAGATACTTTAGTACCTGTTTCCTCCAGCATCTTCACAAGGTTCTTTGCTGTTGTTCTGGGATTGATTTGCACTTTTCGCACCAAAGTACGTTCATCTCTAGGAGACAGAACGCGTCTCATGGTGTTAATACTTGCGTACTGTTGTTTGTACAGATGAACGTGGTACCTTCAGGCATTTGAAAATTGCTCCCAAGGATGAACCAGACTTGTGGAGGTCTGCAAAAAAAAATCTGAGGTCTTGGCTGATTTCTTTTGATTTTCCCATGATGTCAAGCAAAGAGGCACTGAGTTTGAAGGTTGGCCTTGAAATACGTCCGCAGGTACACCTCCAATTGTGTCAAATGATGTCAATTAGCCTATCAGAAGCTTCTAAAGCCATGACATCATTTTCTGGAATTTTCCAAGCTGTTTAAAGGCACAGTCAACTTAGTGTATGTAAACTTCTGACCCACTGGAATTGTGATACAGTGAATTATAAGTGAAATAATCTGTAAACAATTGTTGGAAAAATGACTTGTCTCGTGTACAAAGTAGATGTCCTAAACGACTTGCCAAAACTAGAGTTTGTTAACAAGAAATGTGTGGAGTGGTTGAAAAACAAGTTTGAATGACTCCATCCTAAGTGTATGAAAACTTCAGACTTCAACTGTATATTATTCACGGTTGTTTTAAATGCTCATAAGTGCGGAAATGTGTAAATGTTGCTGTTTCAAAAATATATTGTTCTAAATAAGCTGTTTAGGTGCTTCCCAAGTGGCGCAGCGGTCTAAGGCCCGGGTTTGATCCCAGGCTGTGTCACAGCCGGCCATGACCGAGAAACCCATGAGGCGACGCATAGTTGGCCCAGCGTCGTCCGGGTTAGGGGAGGGTTTGGCCGGGCGGGATTTCCTTGCAGATCTGGTCAGACAAAAAGCATATCTGGTAGGACAAAAAGCATGGCCAATTTTATTGAATTGTTGTTGTTCAGTATAGTATCTAACTCGGAAATATTACGTTATTTCAGAATGAAAGCCAACTGGCTAGTGCATCATGCTTTGTGACATTATGTTAACTAGCTATCCCCAGTTAGATAATGTGTTTTCACTTATTGTGTGCATGCTTGTTGCGTTCTCCCTGGTGCACTCTTTTGTGAGATGTCTGCTCATTCTAAAAAGAGTATAATCTAATCTGTTCAAAACAGTGGCAGCATTTGCAGAAGTGGTCATTCAGCCAATCAGCGGCTGCCGCTGCGCCCACCCACCCACCCACCCATCCGACCAACCACCCTCCTTTCGCTTTTGCCTTAAGTACCAAACGTAAAATATACTAATTTGAATGTATCGGATTTTTGTTTACTATGTTACGTCTAATCTATGAGACCAGTCTGGCATTGCTTGCTCTTTCGGGTTTAGGCTGCGTCTCTGTAAAGTACTTTGTGACAACTGCAGATGTAAAAAGGGATTTATAAAATAAATGTTTATTGATTGATACATATGAACTCTACTATTCTGAAAATGACCACATCCAATACTAAACCTGACCTCCAATAAAAACGAACCTCATTAGCAAACTGTCCTGCTGCTGTGTGTGGGTACAAACTGAGTCCATCAGAAGGCTATTCATTCACGCGGTTTACTGATGATCAGCTTCCAAGGTAAATAATACAAAGCCCTAGAACTGTCTTATACAGAGTGTGGGCTAGTAAGGTGAGCTATCTCGGGCACAGAACTGGGAGAGCCAGCATCCATGCAGTGAGCTACCAGCCAACCAACAATGGGCAACCTTGGGAACACAACAATATAGTGAACAGCCCTGCGCTCTAGCCAAATTACAAGCATGTATAGCTGCCTTTTTCAAAGTACCTTAGCATATGTGACTGGGTGGCCAGCACTAAACTATCCCCTTAACAGTGCTGTCCCTTCAGCAAAAATATAAATAATAGACTACAGACAATGCTCCACTACAGGCAATGTCCTAACTCCTGAACATGAGCTGTTCCTTTTTAACAGTAAACATGACCTACAGTGTAATAAAGAATGTGTCCATTAAGTATGTCAACAGTCTATGTTTTTTTGTGTCAAGAGTCAGCTCTGGAGCTGAGCAGGTCTATTTATAGACCTTCCTCTCAAAGTCGTTGTCTCCATACCTTCAGTCTCTTTCTCAGACTCAGATGTAGAGTCTGCTGGGACTGTGAGCTGCAAGTTTGGTTTTGCTCTTTGGCACCAGCGTGTGAGGCGTGGCAGGCCCTTCCATAACACCAGGGTGGGAACAGGAGGGAGAAACACTGGGAGACCTTACATGTGCATCTTTGCTTGTGGAGGCTGGTGCTTCTGAGTCTCTTTCCAGGTCCTTGTGGTCCATTTTGCTTTCCAGCAGGGAGTGTCTCAGCCTCTTTATCCATCCAGGTATGATGCCAGAGGAGCAAGAGAGCAACCAGTCATGGTGGTTTTCTGATCGTACACCTGGTAAAGGACTCGACCCAGGCACTTTGTGACCAGACACGGTCCCTTCTAGGGGGGTTCTGCTTTGGGCTATGGCCCTTGTTCTTGGCACTGTCCCTGATATAAACTATGTTACCCACTTTATAAGCTCTCTTTCTCACCCATAGAGCATGTATTTTATTTTGCCTTATCTGTGTGGACTGTAGGTGTTGTCTAGCCAGTTCATGTTTGTTTTAGTTGCTCTTACAGGTTTTGAGAGGGTTTCACTGGTTAGATGCCCAGCAAGACATTCTGAGGTTGGTGTGTTTCTCATCCCAGCAACATGCAGTTTGGTGGGAACCCTGTGGAGATGTGGGGAGTTCCGGTATGCTGCTGTCAGTAAGGGTAAGTTTTTATGATTTCCATCCACGTAGCACATGACAATCTGAAGGAGCGTCTTATTGAAATGCTCCATTAGCCCATTAGATGAGGGGTGATATGGAGTCGTCCTCATCTTGGTCACCTGTAGCAGATGACACACTTGTACAAAGAGTTTGCTGCCTTGGTCTGTGTGTATTTCCAGAGGAGCTCCAAACCTGTCAATGAACTCATACACTCACTTTTTGGCTGTTGTCTCTGCACTTTGTTCTGGAATGGGGTAGGCCTCCACCCATTGAGTGAACTGATCAATCATGACCAGTATGTATTTGTTTACTGCACTTGAGAGGGGAAAAGGGCACAAATCAAATCAAATTGTATTGTCACAAAGACATATTTAGCAGATATTATTGCGGGTGTAGCAAAATCCTGTTTTTTTCCTAGCTCCAACAGTGCAGTAGTGTCTAACAATTCACAACAATACACACACATCTAAAAGTAAAATAATGGAATTAAGAAATATATAAATATTAGGACGAGCAATGTCCAAGTGGCATTGACTAAAATATATTAGAATAGAATAAAGTATATACATATGAAATGAGTAAAGCAGTATGTAAACCTTATTAAAGTGACTAGTGTTCCATAATTACAGTGACCAGTGATTCCATGTCTATGTACATAGGACAGCAGTCTCTAAGGTGCAGGGTTGAGTAACCGGGTGGTAGCCGGCTAGTGATGGCTATTTAACAGTCTGACGGCCTTGAGATAGAAGCTGTTTTTAAGTCTCTTGGTCCCAGCTTTGATGCACCTGTACTGACCTCGCCTTCTGGATAATAGCGGGGTGAACAGGCTGTGGCTCGGGTCGTTTGTCACGTTCTGGGTGTAGTGGGTGAGAAGTCAGGCACAGGAAGCAGAGAGTTCAGGGTAGTGCTAATTTAATGCACAAAACGGCGAACATAAGCCAACCCCACGAAAACACAGGGCGTACAACAAAACAAACGCCCAAACACGGGGACTTAAACTGTCCAGCAAAACCCACAAAATGGGAAACACGTAACCCACAGACAAGTAACACAAGTTACACGAAACAATTCCGCTCAAAGAGCAGGCGGGCCGGCTGGCTAATAAAGCCCAACTAATCAGCAAATATACAACAGGTGTTACCAATAAACAGACAAGGAGGGGGAGGAAAGAATCAGTGGCAGCTAGTAGGCCGGTGACGACGACCGCCGAGCGCCACCCGAACGGGAAGGGGAGCCACCTTCGGTAGGAGTCGTGACATCGTTGATATCCTTGATGATCTTTATGGCCTTCCTGTGACATCGGGTGCTGTAGGTGTCCTGGAGGGCAGGCAGTGTGCCCCCTGTGATACGTTGGGCAGACCGCACCACGCTCTAGAGAGCCCTGCGGTTGAGGGCGGTGCAGTTGCCGCACGATAGGATGCTCTCAATTCTGCATCTGTAAAAGTTTGTGAGGGTCTTAGGGGCCAAGTCAAATTTTTTCAGCCTCCTGAGGTTGGAGAGGCGCTGTTGTGCCTTCTTCACCACACTGTTTGTGTGGGTGGACCATTTCAGATTGTCAGTGACTTGTACGCCAAGGAACCTGAAGCTTTTCACCTTCTCCACTGCAGTCCTGTCAATGTCGAGAGGGGCGTGCTCCCTCTGCTATTTCCTGAAGTGCACGATCATCTCCTTCGTTTTATTGACGTTGAGGGAGAGGTTATTTTCCTGGCACCACGCCCTCACGTCCTCCCAGTAGGATGTCTCATCATTGTTGGAAATCAGGCCTACTACTGTTGTGTCATCTGCAAACTTGATGATTGAGTTGGAGGCGTGCGTGGCCACGCAGCCATGGGTGAACAGGGAGTACACTTCACTGATCCTGTGTTGAGGACTTTGTCTCTGTACTGGCGTTTTGCCTGTTTGATTGCCTTATGGAGGGAATAACACTATTTGTATTCAACCATATTCCCAGTTATCTTGCCATGATTAAATGCAGTGGTTCACGCTTTCAGTTTTGTCATCTATCCACGTTTTTTGGTTTGGGTAGGTTTTAATATTCACAGTGGGAACAACATCCCCTATAAACTCCCTGATGAACTCAGTCAACGTGTCACTGTATACGTCAATGTTATTCTCAGAGGCTACCCGGAACAAATCCCAGTCCACGTGATCAAAACAATCTTGAAGCATGTATTCCGATGGGTCAGACCAGCGTTGAATAGACCTTAGCACAGATACTTCCTGTTTGAGTTTCTGCCTATAGGAAGGGAGGAGCAAAATGGAGTCCTTATCTGATTGGCTGAAAGGAGGGCGGGGGAAGGCCTTGTAGCCATCCCGGGAGGGGGAGTAACAATAGTTGAGCATTTCTGCAGCTCGAGTACTACAGGAGGCGTTTTCCTCAAATTTGCCTTGTTAAAATCCCCAGCTACAATAAATGAGGCCTATGAGATATGTGGTTTCCAGTTTGCGCAAAGTCCAGTGTAGTTCCTTGAGGGCCGTCTTTGTATCGGCATGATGGGGAATATACACGGCTGTGGCTATAACCGAAGATAATTCCTTTGGAAGGTTATACGGTCAGCATTTGATTGTGAGGTATTCTAGGATGGGTGAACAAAAGGATTTGAGTTTCTGCACGTTATCACAATCACACCATGAGTAGTTAATCATGAAAATATACACCACCACCTTTCTTCTTTATTCCTGTCTGTGCGATGTACTGAGAACCCAGCTGGCTGTATGGACGGGGACAGCATATTCAGAGAAAACCATGATTCGGTGAAACAGAGTATGTTACAGTCCCTGATGTCTCTCTGGAAGGAGATCCTCGCCCTGAGCTCATCTACTTTATTGCCCAGAGACTGAACATTAGCGAGTACTATACTCGGAAGCGGTGTATGAAGTCCACTCCGAATACCTTTTCTCCGCTGGCGGGTTCTCGGAGCAGCTTCTGGGATAAGTTCATTGCCCTGGAGGGTACGAACAAAGGATCCAATTCGGGAAAGTCGTATTTCTGGTCGTTAAGCGTCGTGGGTTACCTTCGCTCTGATATCCAAAGTTATTTCCAGCTGTATGTAAAAACAAAATACTGCAAAGTTGCTTGGGAGCTAGAAGCAGAGCTGCCATGTCTGTCGGCGCCATTATTACAGGATACTATCACAACGTTCTGAGGCCAGCAGAGCCAGTATTTTCAGGGACTTGTGACTTGTTATTGTGTAGGTACAGTTGAAGTCGGAAGTTTACATACAATTAGGTTGGAGTCATTAAAACGTGTTTTTCAACCACACCACACATTTATTGTTAACAAACTATAGTTTTGGCAAGTCGGTTAGGACTTATTTACTTCAGCTCAGCATTCAACACCATAGTACCCTCAAAGCTCATCACCAAGCTAAGGAACCTGGGACTAAACACCTCCCTCTGCAGTGGATCCTGGACTTCCTGACAGGTCGCCCCAGGTGGTGAGGGTAGGTAGCAACACATCTGCCACGCTGATCCTCAACACTGGAGCTCCCCAGGGGTGCGTGCTCAGTCCCCTCCTGTACTCCCTGTTCACCCACGACTGCATGGCCAGGCACGACTCCAACACCATAATTAAGTTTGCTGACGACACAACAGTGGTAGGTAGGCCTGATCACCAACAACGACTAGACAGCCTATAGGGAGGAGGTCAGAGACCTGGCCGGGTGGTGCCAGAATAACAACACAACCAAGACTAAGGAGATGATTGTGGACTACAGGAAAAGGAGCACCGAGCACATCCCCATTCTCATCGACGGGGCTGTAGTGGAGCAGGTTGAGAGCTTAAAATTCCTTGGTGTCCACATCAACAACAAACTAGATTGGTCCAAACACACCAAGACATTTGTGAAGAGGGCACGACAAAATCTATTCCCCCTCAGGAAACTAAAATGATTTGGCATGGGCCCTGAGATCCTCAAAAGGTTCTATAGCTGCAACATCGAGAGCATCCTGACCAGTTGCATCACTGCCTGGTACGGTAATAGCTCGGCCTCCGACCGCAAAGCACTTCAGAGGGTAGTGCGTATGGCCCAGTACATCACTGGGGCAAAGCTGCCTGCCATCCAGGACCTCGACACCAGGCGGTGTCAGAGGAAGGCCCTGAAAATTGTCAAAGACCCCAGCCACCCCAGTCATAGACTGTTCTCTCTACTACCGCATGGCAAGCGGTACCGGAGTGCCAAGTCTAGGACAAAAAAGGCTTCTCAACAGTTTTTACCCCCAAGCCATAAGACTCCTGAACAGGTAACCAGGTTACCCGGACTATTTGCATTGTGTGCCCCTGCCCCCAACCCCTCTTTTATGCTGCTGCTACTCTCTGTTTATCTTATATGCATAGTCACTTTAAATATACATTCATGTACATACTACCTAAATTGGCCCGACCAACCAGTGCTCCCACACATTCACTAACCGGGCTATCTGCATTGTGTCCCACCACCCGCCAACCCCTCTTTTTACGCTTCTGCTACTCTCTGTTCATCATATATGCATAGTCACTTTAACGATACCTACATGTACATACTACCTCAATAAGCCTGACAAACAGGTGTCTGTATATAGCCTTGCTACTCTTTTTTCAAATGTATTTTTACTGTTGTTTTATTTCTTTACTTACCTACACACACACACACACACACACACACACACACACACACACACACACACACACACACACACACACACACACACACACACACACACACACACACACATACCTTTTTTTCCGCATCATTGTTTGAGCCTGTAAGTAAGCACTGTTGTTTTCGGCGCATGTGACAAATAAACTTGATTTGATTTGATTTACGGAGACATTACTACCCACCTCTTTGCTTGACATCATGGGAAAATCAAATCAGCCAAGTCTGGTTCATCCTTGGGAGCAATTTCCAAACACCTGAAGGTACCACGGTCATCTGTACAAACAATAGTATGCAAGTATAAACACTATGGGACCACGAAGCCATCATACCGCTCAGGAAGGAGACGTGTTCTGTCTCCTAGAGATGAACGTACTTTGATGAGAAAAGTGCAAATCATCCCAGAACAACAGCAAAGGACCTTGTGAAGATGCTGGAGGAAACAGGTACAACAAAAATATATATACACAGTAAAAATTAGTCCTATATCGACATAACCTGAAAGGCCGCTCATCAAGGAAGATGCCACTGCTCCAAAACCGCCATAAAAAAGCCAGACTACTGTTTGCAACTGCACATGGGGACAAAGATCGTACTTTTTGGAGAAATGTCCTCTGGTCTGATGAAACAAAAATATAACTGTTTGGCCATAATGACCATCGTTATGTTTGGAGGAAAAAGGGGAGGCTTGCAAGCCGAAGAACACCCGCCCAACAGTGAAGCACGGGGGTTGGCAGCATCAAGTTGTGGGGGTGCTTTGCTGCAGGAGGGACTGGTGCACTTCACAAAATAGATGGCAGCATAAGGAGGAATATTATGTGGATATATTGAAGCAACATCTCTAGACATCAGTCAGGAAGTTAAAGCTTGGTGGCAAATGGGTCTTCCAAATGGACAATGACCCCAAGCTTACTTCCAAAGTTGTGGCAAAATGGCTTAAGGACAACAAAGTCAAGGTATTTGAGTGGCCATCACAAAGCCCTGACCTCAATCCCATAGAACATTTGTTGGCAGAACTGAAAAAGCGTGTGCGAGCAAGGAGGCCTACAAACCTGACTCAGTTATTCCAGCTCCATCAGGAGGAATGGGCCAAAATTCACCCAACTTATTGTGGGAAGCTTGTGGAAGGCTACCCAAAACGTTTCTACCCAAGTTAAACAATTTAAAGGCAATGCTACCAAATACTAATTGAGTGTATGTAAACTTCTGACCCACTGGGAATGTGATGAAATAAACAAAAGCTGAAATAAATCACTCTTTACATTTCAAATTCTTAAAATAAAGTGGTGATCCCAACTGACCTAAGACAGGGAATTTTTACTAGGATTAAATGTCAGGAATGGTGAAAGTCTGAGTTTAAATGTATTTGGCTAAGGTAAACTTCCGACTTCAACTGTAGCTCCTCTGAATCTTTCCACAGATCCAGCACCAATAGAGAAGGATCCATCCTCTGCTTTTTCTCCAACTCTCTTTTACTCTGCTGCGCTGTCCAGTTGGCTCCTGGTCTACTTTGTGTGTGTTCAGTTGAGCTTTCATGACCATCCTCTGAGCTTTTGTTGTCATGAGCTGAGTCTGAACTTGCCACTTGTGGATCTTCTTCGTACCTCACAGTGCATCTGTCAGCCAATCTGTCAACCTAATTTTCCACTGCTGGTATACTCTTCGGCAATGTGAACATCCACTGCAGGGTAACGTGGTCACGTGTTTGCCTGCATGGTAACAGTCACATGCAGAGTCTGGTTCCTTCTGCGACAACGCATGAGCGTTTCCATGCGGAGCTCCAGCTCTGCGTCCTATCTGACGGTCATACAGGCTGAGCTCCTCTAGCCACCGTGCTAGCTGCCATTCAGGGTGTTTGAAGTGGAACAGCCACTCCAAGCTGTTGTGAACCATGCGAAGGACAATTCGTGGACCCAGTAGGTAGTGTCTGAACTGCCTGGCGAACTTCACCACTGATAGGAGCTCTCCCCTGATTACACAGTATTGCTGATTGGTGCTCAATAGGTGGGAGCTGGCATATGCTTTCTCCTCCCCCTCTTGAAGTTGAGACAAGACAGCCCCTATGCTGAAGTTCGAGGCATCTGTGTTCAGTATGAACAGTCCTTCAGATGTAGGGTATGACAGTATAGGAGCTGCTATATGTCTGCCCTTGAGCTCCTCAAAAGCTTGCTGGTGTGCCTCACCTCACTGGAAATCCACATCCTTTCTCTGGAGCTCATTCAATGAATTGCAGATCGCTGAGAACGCTGGCGATAATAGTTACAGAGCCCCATAAATGCCTGCAGCTCCTGCAGGTTGGTGAGTGTGCTCCATTCCTTGGCATCCTGGATGAGCTTTGGGTTTGGCCCGATACCTTGACCATTGACCACATGACCAAGAAAGAGCACTTCATCCTTCTGGAGATGGCACTTTTGGTTTCAGTTGAATCCTTGCTGTTTCATGTGACTGAAGACTTCTGCTAGGTTCTGTAGACTGTCTTCAACTCCTTTGCCTAGTATGATCACATCGTCAAGGTATATGTGGAGACTTTGCTACTGCAACCCCCAGAGAACAATCTCCTTGGCTCTTTGGAATGTACACAGTGCGTTACACAGCCCAAAAGGCATTATTGTGTACTCAAACAGCCCATACCTTGTTATGAAAGCAGTCTTGCAGCAGTCTTGTTCATGGACAATCTGCCAGTACCCGCTTTCCAAATCTAGGGTGGAGAAAACTGTGGCACCCCCTAGTGTGTCCAAGCATTCTTCAATCTTTGGAAGCGGATAGGCATCCTTATAGGTCAATTCATTCAGCTAGTCTATGCACCACTTGTCTCCTCCATCCTTTTTGCGGACGAGCACTACTGGAGATGCCCACACTGAAGTAGAAGGGTTGACAACACCACTATCCAACATTGCTTGAAGGTGCTGTCCTTCCTCTTCTTGGAATGCAAGTGGTGTGCGCCGTGTTGGTTCTCTCACATGCCGTGCATCTCTAGTGTCAATGCGATGTGAGACTGTAATGAAGTGACCCAGATCTTTGTCACTGGTGGCGAAGACTGACTGATACTCCAGGTGTAGGCTGATGCATTTCTCTTGTTGAGTATCGCTTAAGTCTTTTCTTGATGGAGTGAACAGCTCATGCAGGTTATCAGGTAGGTCTAGAGCATTTACTGGCTGGAAGCGTTGTATCTGTTGCTGAGGGGAGTTGCTGCTGGGGTGCACTTGTTATTTCAGAAATCGACTCTGTGAGCTGGAGGTCAGCCTCAATGAGGATTCCAGGGCAAGTACCCTCTGGTAACAGGAGACAGGTTACAGAAACAGATGAGTACCTGCTTATCCATTTCGATGAGTACACTGCCCGAGAGCCTGTCTGCTAAGGCTGCTGGCTCTAGAACTACTGCTACTCCAGGCCTTGGGTCTTCTACAACTCCCTACACCTGGTATTCACTTTGAGTTGTAAGGGTTGAGGAGATAAGTAGGTGAACTCAGGATACTGCATGAGTCTGAACTGATCCTCCAAAGATATAGCTAGGTACTGGCTCACCGGCAATGCCAACTCTACCTCCTGCCTGTATGGTAATTTCAGATTCTATAAGAGCACAAGGTGAGACCCAAAAGCAGACACAGGAGACAGATGGTTGAGCACCAATATTTATTATACCAAAAGGGGTAGGCAAAAGGCAGGTCGGGGACAGGCGAGAGTTCATAAACCAGGTCAGAGTCCAAACAGTACCAGGTGATAGGCAGGCTCGAGGTCAGGACAGGCAGGGGTTCAGTGAACAGGTCCGAGTCCAAACAGTACAAGTGGATAGGCAGGCTCGAAGTCAGAACAGGAAGAGTGGTCAGGCCGGCGGATACGGTGCCAGGACAGGAAAGGATCAAAACCAAAAATAGAGACTGGGGAAAAATAGTAGCTAGGAGAAACGCTGGTTGACTTGGCAAAACAAGATGAACTGGCACAGCGAGACAGGGATAAATACACCAGGGACTAATAGGGAAAACAGGAGACACCTGGACGTGGGGGGAGACAATCACAAAGACAGGTGAAACAGATCAGGGCGTGACAGATTCAGGTGAGGCCTAAGAGGGTTGTATAAATAAGCATCAACCAGTGAGTCTTGCGACGGGTATACAAAGATGACCAGTTTACAGAGTAGTATAGAGTGCAGTGATGTGTCCTATAAGGAGCATTGGTGGAAAATCTGATGACCGAATGGTAAAGAACATCTAGCCGCTCAAGAGCACCCTTACCTGCCGATCTATAAATGATGTCTCCGTAATCTAGCATGGGTAGGATGGTCATCTGAATCAGGGTTAGTTCGGCAACTGGGGTGAAAGAGGAGCGAGTACGATAGAGGAAACCAAGTCTAGATTTAACTTAGCCTGCAGCTTTGATATGTGCTGAGAGAAGGACAGTGCACTGTCTAGCCATACTCCCAAGTACTTGCATGAGGTGACTAACTCAAACTCTAAACGCTTAGAGTTAGTAATCACACCTGTGGGGAGAGGGGCATTCTTCTTACCAAACAACATGACCTTTGTTTTGGAGGTGTTCAGAACAAGGTTAAGGGTAGAGAACGCTTCTTGGACACTAAGAAAGCTTTGTCATAGAGCATTTAACACAAACTCCGGGGAGGGGCTGTAACGGCTGTTGGTGGAAGAAGGTAAGGACCAAGGTGCAGCGTGGTACGTGTTCATGTTTGTTTATTGACACTGAACACTAAATACAAAAATAACAAAGGGAATAACCGAAACAGACCTGAAAGGTGAAAAACACTAAACAGAAATCAACTACCCACAAAACCCATGTGGGAAAAAGCTACCTAAGTATGGTTCTCAATCAGAGACAACGATAGACAGCTGCCTCTGATTGAGAACCACACCCGGCCAAACAACAAAGAAATACAAAACATAGAAAATGAACATAGAATGCCCACCCTACTCGCACCCTGGCCTAACCAAAATAGAGAATAAAAGCCTCTCTATGGCCAGGGCGTGACAGGGGCCAGCTGAGTATAAGACTGTATCATCTACATATAAATGAATGAGAGAGCTTCCTACTGCCTGAGCTATGCGGTTGATGTAAATTGAGAAGAGCGTGGGGCCTAGGATTGAGCCTTGGGGCACTCCCCTGGTGACAGGCAGTGGCTGACACAGCAGATTTTCTGACTTTATACACTGCACTCTTTGAGAGAGGTAGTTAGCAAACCAGGCCAAAGACCCCTCAGAGACACCAATATTCCTTAGCCGGCCCACAATAATGGAATAGTTTACTGTATCAAAAGCTTTGGCCAAGTCAATAAAAATAGCAGCACAACATTGCTTAGAATCAAGGGCAATAGTGACATCATTGAGGACCTTTAAGTTTGCAGTGACACATCCATAACCTGAGCAGAAGCCAGATTGCATACCAGAGAGAATACAATAGACATCAAGAAAGCCAGTCAGTTTTAAATAGGGCAAAATAGAAATAGGCTTATAACAGTGAGGATCAGCTTGATCTCCCCTTTAAATAAAGAACGAACCGTGGCTATGGGAACCTCCCCAGAAAGGAGAGACAGAATAAAGAGATTGGATGATAGGGGCAGCAACCTTAAAGATGAAAGGGTCTAAATAATCTGACCCGGATGTTTTTTGGGGTCAAGTTTCAGGTGCTCCTCTAGCACCTTGGACTCAGTGACTGCCTGCAGGGAGAAACTTTGTAGCGGGGCAGGGGGGAAAGAGGGAGAAGCATTGGGCATAGTCACATTAGAAGGGGTGGGAGATTAGGAAATGTTGGACGGGCAAGGAGGCATGGCTGAGTCAAATAGGAATCCTGACTTAAGGAAGTGGTGATTAAAGAGCTCAGCCATGTGCTTCTTGTCAGTAAAAACCACATCATCAACATTAAGGGACATGGGCAGCTGTGAGGAGGAGGGTTTATTCTCCAGATCTTTAACCGTTTTCCAGAACTTCTTGGGGTTAGACCCACAGAGAGAGAACTGCTCCTTAAAGTAACTAACTTTGGCCTTCCGGATAGCCTGAGTGTGCTTATTTCTCATTTGCCTGAACGAGAGCCAGTCAGCCTGAGTATGCGTGTGCCGAGCCTTTCGCCAAATGCAATTCTTGAGGTGGAGTAACTCTGCAAGATCACGGTCGAACCAGAGGCTGAACCTGTTTTTAATTCTCATTTTCTTTATGGGGGTGTGTTTGTTAACAAAACCACTGAAAATATCAAAAAATAAGTTCCAAGTGTCTTCAACAGAGGGGATCAAGTTGATTATACCATTTTACAGAGGCCAGTTCATGAAGGAAGGCTTGCTCATTAAAGTTTTTTATCAAGCCTCTATGACAAATCAGGACGTTTCACTGAGCAGCCATTATGAACACAGGCTGTAAAACAATGATCACTAAGGTAATTACAGAAAACACCAAACTGATACCTATGAGGATTATTTGTGAGGATAACATCAAGAAGAGTAGCCTTTTCTGGGTGTTTGGATTCATACCTTGTGGGATTGGTAATAATCTGAGAAAGATTTAGGGAGTCCCATTGCTTTAGGACTTGGTCAGTTAGTTTAAGCATGTCCCAGTTTAGGTCACCTAGCAGGACAAATTCAGACTTGGTGTAAGGGGCCAGGAGAGAGTTTAGGGCAGGTAGGGTACAGGCCGGTGCTGATGGAGGATGATAGCACTCAGCAACAGTCAACAAAGAGCTATTTGAAAGTTTAATACTCAAAACCAGCAAATCAAATTGTTTGGGAACAGACTTATTGGAGACAACCGAGCACTGAAGGTGATCCTTGGTAAAGATTGCCACTCCCCCACCTTTGGAAGATATGTCTTGCCGAAAAAGGTTATAACCAGAAAGGTTATACATCATCAGGTAGCATGAATACAAAGCCGGCGACAGGTATTTAGAATGGGCTGGGAGGCCAAAAGTGTAACCAATAGAGAGTCAGAGTCCCGAGTGTGGGAACAAACAGTCTGTCCCACGGTTGGGTAAAGAACGTTTGTAGTCAACAAAGCATGATGCAGGAGTCATGAGGCAAATAGCGAAATAGCAAACTGCACAAGAAAAAAATATATATATAACGACTTGGGGCTAGCCATTATAAGTTCAGAGTAACTCGCCCCAACACTGCATGTGTGCTGGAGGTGAGTGAAAACTCAGGAGAGAGAGTGTGGTGGGGGTACCTGTACCAGACAGGAGAGACAGGCCAGGGCAGACGGTGAACAGATCACCAGGTGGAATCCAAGCAGCAGTGCAGCAGGCAATGGGAGTAGGTGTCACCCACTTGGGAGAAGCTTTTATTTCTGAAGGCAGATTTCATGTAGAAAATGCCAGTAGATGGCAAAATGCTTTCAAGTTTTAGGAGGATGAGTTGTGTGTACAGGTTGGTGGCCAATTCTTGGATCTATACCAATTATCCTTCTGCCCTGCACTGGTACCCCTACCTAAAGCAACTACTGGTGAGTTGTTGGCTTTTCCGTTCTCTTTGAGAGTGTAGCCGCTGGAACTGTCGGCCAGGCCCGGGCCATGGGACCTGGCCTCTATTCATTTCCCAGAACCGCAGGGTTTGTGGACCTGGAACAGACACGCTTGTAGTGTTCAGTCTCACCACAGTAGTAAGAAGGTCTCTTAGTAGCAGCTGTGAGACTTGGGGACCGGAATCAACTACCTCAGATGGGGCTGGCGTGTGGGAGACCTTCCTCTTGATGGTTCCAGTTTCAGGCTGTAAGACCTACTGTATATCCATGACTCAGGAGAGTTGTTTCAGTCATGACAGTTTCCAGTGTGACTTGGAGCTTTTCACTTTATCCATCAGGGACAGCAGCTGGTTGGTGGTAGCATAGCTGTCTGTTTGGGTCACTGGGGGAGTCACTATTGTAGGCCACACTTCCATGGTGACATTGTCTTCTGCCCAAGATATGCGCCTCATCTTGCCTCGGTTGTCTGTCACTCCCTAGTGTTGCTCAGCTGATCCTGTAGTTCAAGGTCAACCCCTGGGTATGCCAATGTTACCAGGCGTCCCACTTCCTCTGAAAACTCTGCAGTGGTCACCTTTTGCTGGCGCAGTTCAGTCAGGCAGTGACAGACAGTGGTAGGAGGAGACATCTGCCCGTAATGCTGTTAGCTGCTCAATGGGGAGGGTGTAGTCCTCTCTGACTGTAATCGATCTGTGTGTAGCTGGTGTAGAGAGTCAGGCGCAGGACAGCAGATATGACTAATCAACGTATTTACTCAAGTAAATCGACAAATACAACACAAATTACCGAGCCAACAATAACGGACTGTATACAAGAAAAACAATCACTCACAAACAAACATGGGGTAACAGAGGGTTAAATAACGAACAAGTAATTGACGAATTGAAGCCAGGTTTGTAAGACAAAGACAAAGCCTAGTGGTTAGAGCGTTGGACTAGTAACCGAAAGGTTGCAAGTTCAAATCCCCAAGCTGACAAGGTACAAATCTGTCGTTCTGCCCCTGAACAAGGCAGTTAACCCACTGTTCCTAGGCCGTCATTGAAAATAAGAATTTGTTCGTAACTGAATTGCCTAGTTAAATAAAGGTAAAAGAAAGAAAGAAAAAAAAGCACAAAAAACCTCCCGCACCTCGGACTCCTGGATTGGACCAGCCACCACCTGCCTGTGGAGAGACACATGGAACGAGGGATTAATACGGTAATCTGGGGGAAGCTGTAACCTGCAGCATACCTCGTTCAGTCTCCTCAGGACTTTGAATGGCCCCACAAACCGCGGACCCAGATTTCGGCAGGGCAGGCGGAGGGGCAGGTTTAGGGTCGAGAGCCAGACCCGGTCGCCTCACTGCGGTGGCGGTCGGCGCTCGCCTTCTGCCGCCTCACGGCCCGTTGCAGGTGTACATGGGCGGAGTCCCAGGTCTCCTCCGAGCGCTTAAACCATTCATCCACCGCAGGAGCTTCGATCTGGCTCTGATGCCAAGGTGCCAGAACTGGCTGATACCCCAGTACGCACTGGAAAGGAGAGAGGTTAGTGGAGGAGTGGCGGAGTGAGTGTTGGGCCATCTCTGCCCAGGGGATGAACGCCACCCACTCCCCCGGCCGGTCCTGGCAATATGACCGCAGAAACCTACCCACATCCTTCGGTCCAAGATGGCGTAGCAGTAGGACGTATTGTCGTGTAGTGTCCCTTGTATATATCGTTTGTTTTCGTTTTTTTCTTCACATATCTTTAAAACTTTTTGCTGAACCTCAACTTCTTCTAAATACTCTCCTGCAACCCGCCTCACCCAACGTAGCTATTTTTCCTAAAGTATTTATATTTACTTCGGACCTGGAACCCCTCAACTGAAGCTAGCCAACGAACTACCAGCTTCAGCAAAACATTGCTAGCGGTCTTCAGCTAACCGGTCATCAGCTAACCTTTAGCTAACCTTTAGCTCGGAAAGCTCTCGCCAGTTCGAACAACGCGACTCTAACCAGAGCATAACGGACCTATTTATTATTTTATTTTATTTTTCATCCCCGGATTCCCATCGCAAACGGAACATTTTGAGCTCCTGGGCTACAATATCCAGACCCACGACCGGTCCATCGATGTCACTGCATGAAGAGGAATAAACAGATACCCCCATCGCGACGTCCCCAAAGGCTAACTCTCTAGCCCTTGCTATCTCCTTGCTTGCAAATTCGGCCTGCTAACTGCTAGCTTGTTTAGCCCGGTCCGCTAACTGCTACCGTGTTTAGCACCGTCTACTAACTGTTAGCTTGTTAGCACAGGCCTGCTAACCGTCTGAATCGCCGCGTCCCAAACACTCACTGAACCCATATTTACTTTCTATCCCTTTTCGATTTTTAATTTGTTTATACCTTCCGGTAACCTGCCTCACCCAATGTGATACGGAACCGCTATTATCTTTACATTTTTAGAACACACTCAAGAACCTCCAGAAGCTAACCAGCTAACTGGCTACAAGCTATTTGGTCATTGTTAGTTTTTTAACCTGGATAACACTCGCCAGTCCAGCTTCCCTGCCCCATCCACCGCTGCCCCTTGGACACTGATCACTTGGCTACATAGCTGATGCATGCTGGACTGTCCATTAATCACGGTAATCCATTCTGCTTGTTTATGTTTTATCTGTCGGCCCCAGCCGCACTTAGGCTCTGTGTGTAGTTAATCCGACCCTCTGCCTAATCAATCGCCATTCTACCTGCTGTTGTTGTGCTAGCTGATTAGCTGTTGTCTCACCTACTGTTTTAGCTAGCTCTCCCAATTCAACACCTGTGATTACTGTATGCCTTGCTGTATGTCTCTCTCAAATGTCAATATGCCTTGTATACTGTTGTGCAGGTTAGTTATCATTGTTTTAGTTTACAATGGAGCCCCTAGTTCCACTCTTTATACCCCTGTTACCTCCTTTGTCCCACCCCCCACACATGCGGTGACCTCACCCATTACAACCAGCATGTCCAGAGATACAACCTCTCTCATCATCACCCAGTGCCTGGGCTTACCTCCGCTGTACCCGCACCCCACCATACCCCTGTTTGCGCATTATGCCCTGAATATATTCTACCATGCCCAGAAACCTGCTCCTCTTATTCTCTGTCCCCAACGCCCTAGGCGACCAGTTTTGATAGCCTTCAGCCGCACCCTCATACTACTCCTTCTCTGTTCCGCGGGTGATGTGGAGGTAAACCCAGGCCCTGCATGTCCCCAGGCACCCTCATTTGTTGACTTCTGTGATCGAAAAAGCCTTGGTTTCATGCATGTCAACATCAGAAGCCTCCTCCCTAAGTTTGTCTTACTCACTGCTCTAGCACACTCTGCTAACCCTGATGTCCTTGCCGTGTCTGAATCCTGGCTCAGGAAGGCCACCAAAAATTCGGAGATTTCCATACCCAACTATAACATCTTCCGTCAAGATAGAACTGCCAAAGGAGGAGGAGTTGCAGTCTACTGCAGAGAGAGCCTGCAAAGTAATGTCATACTTTCCAGGTCCATACCCAAACAGTTCGAACTACTAATTTTGAAAATTACTCTCTCCAGAAATAAGTCTCTCACTGTTGCCGCCTGCTACCGACCCCCCTCAGCTCCCAGCTGTGCCCTGGACACCATTTGTGAATTGATCGCCCCCCATCTAGCTTCAGAGTTTGTTCTGTTAGGTGACCTAAACTGGGATATGCTTAACACCCCGGCAGTCCTACAATCTAAGCTAGATGCCCTCAATCTCACTCAAATCATCAAGGAACCCACCAGGTACAACCCTAACTCTGTAAACAAGGGCACCCTCATTGACGTCATCCTGACCAACTGGCCCTCCAAATACACCTCCGCTGTCTTCAACCAGGATCTCAGCGATCACTGCCTCATTGCCTGTATCCGCTACGGAGCCGCAGTCAAACGACCACCCCTCATCACTGTCAAACGCTCCCTAAAACACTTCTGTGAGCAGGCCTTTCTAATCGACCTGGCCCGGGTATCCTGGAAGGACATTGACCTCATCCCGTCAGTTGAGGATGCCTGGTCTTTCTTTAAAAGTAACTTCCTCACCATTTTAGATAAGCATGCTCCGTTCAAAAAATGCAGAACTAAGAACAGATATAGCCCCTGGTTCACTCCAGACCTGACTGCCCTCGACCAGCACAAAAACATCCTGTGGCGGACTGCACTAACATCGAACAGTCCCCGCGATATGCAACTGTTCAGGGAAGTCAGGAACCAATACACACAGTCAGTCAGGAAAGCTAAAGCCAACTTCTTCAGGCAGAAGTTTGCATCCTGTAGCTCCAACTCCAAAAAGTTCTGGGACACTGTGAAGTCCATGGAGAACAAGAGCACCTCCTCCCAGCTGCCCACTGCACTGAGGCTAGGTAACACGGTCACCACCGATAAATCCATGATTATCGAAAACTTCAACAAGCATTTCTCAACGGCTGGCCATGCCTTCCGCCTGGCTACTCCAACCTCGTCCAACAGCTCCCCCCCCCCCCGCAGCTACTCGCCCAAGCCTCTCCAGGTTCTCCTTTACCCAAATCCAGATAGCAGATGTTCTGAAAGAGCTGCAAAACCTGGACCCGTACAAATCAGCTGGGCTTGACAATCTGGACCCTCTATTCCTGAAACTATCCGCCGCCATTGTCGCAACCCCTATTACCAGCCTGTTCAACCTCTCTTTCATATCGTCTGAGATCCCCAAGGATTGGAAAGCTGCCGCAGTCATCCCCCTCTTCAAAGGGGGCGACACCCTGGACCCAAACTGTTACAGACCAATATCCATCCTGCCCTGCCTATCTAAGGTCTTCGAAAGCCAAGTCAACAAACAGATCACTGACCATCTTGAATCCCACCGTACCTTCTCCGCTGTGCAATCTGGTTTCCGAGCTGGTCACGGGTGTACCTCAGCCACGCTCAAGGTACTAAACGATATCATAACCGCCATCGATAAAAGACAGTACTGTGCAGCCGTCTTCATAGACCTTGCCAAGGCTTTCGACTCTGTCAATCACCGTATTCTTATTGGCAGACTCAGTAGCCTCGGTTTTTCGGATGACTGCCTTGCCTGGTTCACCAATTACTTTGCAGACAGAGTTCAGTGTGTCAAATCGGAGGGCATGCTGTCCGGTCCTCTGGCAGTCTCTATGGGGGTGCCACAGGGTTCAATTCTCGGGCCGACTCTTTTCTCTGTATATATCAATGATGTTTCTCATGCTGCGGGCGATTCCCTGATCCACCTCTACGCAGACGACACCATTCTATATACTTCCGGCCCGTCCTTGGACACTGTGCTATCTAACCTCCAAACGAGCTTCAATGCCATACAGCACTCCTTCCGTGGCCTCCAACTGCTCTTAAACGCTAGTAAAACCAAATGCATGCTTTTCAACCGTTCGCTGCCTGCACCCGCACGCCTGACCAGCATCACCACCCTGGATGGTTCCGACCTTGAATATGTGGACATCTATAAGTACCTAGGTGTCTGGCTAGACTCTAAACTCTCCTTCCAGACCCATATCAAACATCTCCAATCGAAAATCAAATCAAGAGTCGGCTTTCTATTCCGCAACAAAGCCTCCTTCACTCACGCCGCCAAACTTACCCTAGTAAAACTGACTATCCTACCGATCCTCGACTTCGGCGATGTCATCTACAAAATTGCTTCCAACACTCTACTCAGCAAACTGGATGCAGTTTATCACAGTGCCATCCGTTTTGTCACTAAAGCACCTTATACCACCCACCACTGCGACTTGTATGCTCTAATCGGCTGGCCCTCGCTACATATTCGTCGCCAGACCCACTGGCTCCAGCTCATCTACAAGTCCATGCTAGGTAAAGCTCCGCCTTATCTCAGTTCACTGGTTACGATGGCAACACCCATCCGTAGCACGCGCTCCAGCAGGTGTATCTCACTGATCATCCCTAAAGCCAACACCTCATTTGGCCGCCTTTCGTTCCAGTTCTCTGCTGCCTGTGATTGGAACGAATTGCAAAAATCGCTGAAGTTGGAGACTTTTATCTCCCTCACCAACTTCAAACATCTGCTATCTGAGCAGCTAACCGATCGCTGCAGCTGTACATAGTCTATTGGTAAATAGCCCACCCATTTTCACCTACCTCATCCCCATACTGTTTTTATTTATTTATTTTTCTGCTCTTTTGCACACCAATATCTCTACCTTTACATAACCATCTGATCATTTATCACTCCAGTGTTAATCTGCATAATTGTAATTATTTGCCTACCTTCTCATGCCTTTTGCACACAATGTATATATAGACTCCCCTTTTTTCTACTGTGTTATTGACTTGTTAATTGTTTACTCCATGTGTAACTCTGTGTTGTCTGTTCACACTGCTATGCCTTATCTTGGCCAGGTCGCAGTTGCAAATGAGAACTTGTTCTCAACTAGCCTACCTGGTTAAATAAAGGTGAAATAAAATAAAAAAATAAAAAATTACACTCTCCACCTGCTCGTTACTCTTGGGGTGAAAATCTGAGGTGAGGCTGACCGAGACCCCCAGACGTTCCATGAACGCTCTCCAGACGCTGGACGTGAACTGGGGACCCCGATCAGAGACTATATCCTCAGGCACCCCGTAGTGCCGGAAGACATGAGTGAACAGGGCCTCTGCAGTCTGTAGGGCCGTAGGGAGACCGGGCAAAGGGAGGAGACGGCAGGACTTAGAAAACCGATCCACAACGACCAGGATTGTGGTGTTCCCCTGTGAGGGAGGCAGATCTGTCAGGAAGTCCACCGACAGGTGCGTCCACGGCCGTTGTGGAACGGGTAGGGGTTGTAACTTCCGTCTGGGCTGGTGCCTGGGAGCCTTGCACTGTGCACACACCGAGCAGGAGGAAACATAAACCCTCACGTCCTTGGCCAAGGTGGACCATCAGTACTTCCCACTAAGGCAACGAACTGTCCGACCGATGCCAGGGTGACCAGAGGAGGGTGACGTGTGGGCCCAATAGATCAAAAGGTTGCGGACAGCAGACGGAACGTACAGGCACCCAGCTGGACACTGGGGGGGGGGGGAGTGGGCTCTGTGTGTAACGCCCGCTCTATGTCCACGTCCAGCTCACACACCACCGGTGCCACCAGGCAAGAGGCCGGAGGTATGGGAGTGTGATCCATGGACCGCTCCTCTGTGTCATACATCCGGGACAGTGCGTCTGCCTTAGTGTTCTGGGAACCAGTGAAAACAAAATGGATAAAGAACATGGCCCACTTTGCCTGGCGATGGTTCAGTCTCCTCGCCATTTCTCAGCCTTGATGTACAGGTCATGCTCCAACAGTCGACCAAGCACCCTGCGCACCAGGGACACATGCTCGGCGCGTGTAGCGGAGTATATCAAAATGTCGTCGATATACACCACTACACTCTGCCCATGCAGGTCCCGGAAAATCTCGTCAACAAAGGCCTGGAAGACTGATGGAGCATTCATCAACCCGTATGGAATGACGAGGTACTCATAGTGCCCTGAGGTGGTACTAAATTCCGTCTTCCACTAGTCCAACTCCCGGATACTCACCAGGTTGTAAGCGCTCCTGAGATCCAATTTTGTGAAGAAGCGCGCCCCGTGCATTGACTCGATCGCACTGGCGATGAGAGGCAGCAGGTAGCTGTACCTCACAGTGATTTGGTAGATACCTCGATAGTCAATACACGGGCTCAGACCCCCATCCTTCTTCACAAAAAAGAAACTCGAGGAGGCAGGTGAAGTGGAGGGCCGAATGTATCCATGTCCCAGGGATTCATTCCATAACCACCGTTTCCTCCTGTGACATAGGATACACATGACTCCTGGGAAGTGCTGCGTCTACCAGGAGATTTATTGCACAATTTATCGCATCGACGGGGGGATTGTGCGATAAACTCCTGGTAGACGCAGGGCGGACACACTCTCACGTCCCGAAGAGAGTGTCGCCAGGTAGAGCTCCAGCTGGAGTAGGAGCCCCTGGCATCCGGCAGCAATCCCATCATACTTCCTCGGGAGCGCGAGCCGAATCCCGCTGGCACCGGGTGAGGGATGGGTGGACAGTGGGACCTTCTGTAGTGGGGCAGGTGGAGGCACTGGACGACCTCCTCCTCTGTCCCAATGATCCATCTTCTGCAGCACGCGATCTATGGCGGTGCCCAGATTGCAATATGGTCGTGTGCTGCTGGACGCGCTCCTCTATCTCCACAGGGAGGACGTCTGCTCCTGCTGACTCCATTCTTGAGGTGAGTGATTCTGTAATCGATCTGTGTGTAGCTGGTGTAGAGAGTCAGGCGCAGGACAGCAGATATGAGTGATCAACGTATTTACTCAAGTATATCGGTGGAAATCGTGACCTGACATGCTCCGGCAGAGAGCAGACAAAGTGGATGGCGAAGCCTCTGTCTTTCATGAAGTTTGTCCACTCTTTCCGCGCTAGTCTATGTCTGTCTCTGATCCTTCCGGTCGAGCGTTACGAAAAAGGTGTTCCAGTCATTTTTTTCTATCAAAAGGGGTGATGAGTTTGGCGCTGTAACAGCAGGAGGCAGAGCGTTAGGTGCCATGAGAGCCACTGAAGTCATCTTTCTGTCTACCGACATGTACAGGTGGGTGCTGGTAGAAGGAGGAGTGGCCATAGTTGGGGTCGGAGCTCCGCCTCTTCTCTCCGTGTTGCAGTGTCTCTGCTCTGTGTCTGGGTACTCAGGATTCCATGTGTGGCGTGGTGGTGCTGAGGTATGGGACCGTTGTCGGATGATCTGTAGCTCTGGGGCAAAGTCTGGAGAAGCATTGGCAGAAGCTGATGAGGTGTCATATGTGATTAGATGGGGGGGTTTACCTTGCGGAGTCATCATGGGAAGATGTGGAGAAACTCGTTTGGAGTGCCATTCTATCACTACCAGGCTGACTGTTTTCCTGGCCATGATGGGGCTTTGGATCCAGGTCATGAATGCTTTTTACATCTTCTTCAAAAAATGTTATTCATCAATAGGTGTAGCCAGGCCTCGGGCTGTTCTGGGTTAGAGGCTGCAGTCACACTTTTCTCATTGTCTCCAGCTGTCTCCATTTTGTTGGTGATTTATTCATTTTGTTCATATCTCCTGTGATTTTTACAACTCAGTCTTTATTTACAGTTGTTAGCTAATTATGTATCTTTACATTTAAAAAAAATGTATCTTTACATTTTTGCTTTCAATTTCATGAATTTTCTCCAATGTCCCTTTAATGAATTTTCCCAGATGGCCTTTTAATTAATTGATCCTTTAAATCACATTTATTTTGTTTTTCAACTGTTATAATACTGAAGTCCCCCCCCCACACACACACACATCACCTTTAATGGGCAATACTCATCAATAATCAAATCACTAGTCCAATAACTATCAGACGTAGTTTGATTCTTATAATTCTTTGGAACTCTTCTCTTAGGTTTTATTTAGCTGCTGTTCTATACATTTATTCTTCAAATCAGTCCAAATTCTTTTAGATCATACAACCAAAACACCATTCATTCTTTCCTTCAATAAGATAATTAGAGTTCTTTGCCCTCCTAAAATAATACTTTCAACAATAGAAAAGTTAACCATCCTCGGCTCCAACTTGACCTTTTGCTTTTAGCCAAAGAAAGGATCAAAGAGCCCTTTAAGATTCTATTAAAATAACTTAAGGAAAAGAACATGCATGGAGGTCAATGTTCTGACATGATTCCACTCATTCTAATGGGCAATAACAAGCTGATTACCAGCAGCGTGTGAGGTACGCTTACTTATAGACCTAAATAACAAGAGGAATTTCTCCATGACCTCTCCTCATGTCTTGTAGTATAGCTTTTCTTTTCTATTATAGTAATATTTTTCATTATGATTCCCCAGTACACAGTTTGTCTGAGATCACTGTATCATTTGTAATTATGCAAAGCAGTCTTTTCATGCCATGCAGAAGGAAAGCAATTTTTGTATGCAAATAGTTAAACGGCCTAATGATAAGTGACACCATGCGATATTGGGGTCACCACACGTATGACACCAATGAAAATGATCAACTAAATGCCAGAAGTGTCCAGTACGGACGCATGGGGGACGAGATGAAACAGAGTGAAATGCCATGGTCACATCAACGCCTATTAATAATCAAATTGGATTGGATGTAATGAGAAAAGATTTCCATCGTGATTGAAGTGAGGCTGAGTCGTTTTGTCCCAAATGGGACCTATCACCATATAGTGCACTACATTTGAAAAGTTGTCCACTATATAGGGGATAGGGTGACATTTGGGACTCAGACTTTCCCCTGTTCATTCCCCGAGATGTTGGAGCAACAGTCGTTCAAACATTCCACGGCGGTTTCATTCAACTGACCTCTCTGAAGATCCATCAGCCTTGTGTTCTACATCTGTAGCCTACGTCACTGCAGCCAGCCTCATTCAGAGACTGGACTCAAAACCCAAAACATAACACAGGCAACCATACAATGGACTTGAAGCTGTAACCTAACTGTGGCTCTCAGACCAATAGCAAACTACAACTGTTGATCATTTTGCATTACACTATAGCAAATGAGACCATGGTCGCTGTGTGGAATCTCACATCATTCACATGATCAGATAAGGATGAAAACAGGTTGACATTGAACAAGGCTCTATTTCAAGTATTCACAATATATATATTGGCGGAAGCTGTATATATATATTGACATGACATCCCAACAAGGAGGAGTGGCTGTTTTCAGGGTCAACCACCAGCACCTGTAGCTAGCTGTCAAATGACAAATCTCAGTGGTGTTTCTGTAAACAGGTTGACATTTAACAAGTGCTTGTTCCAAGTATTCCAGTGAGATACTTACACCTTTTGGATTGCTCTTACATAACATGCAGTAGACTAGACTAGAGCCCATGCTTGGAAGAGAGTTGACCATGGTCCTGAAAAGGCTCCTAATTTGGAGGGTAGAAGAATATAATATAATAACTTTATTTTGGTGGTGATAGTTACAGCACAAGCAGATAGTGGTGGAAATAAGGCAACATCTGGGAGTATAAGTTGCAATACACCACGGTCATTGTTATTAGCTAGGTGTCACTTCTTAGAGGGACCGAAGGAGCAAGGTTAGGACTACTGTTTATTTAGTGTGCTTATCCTGTCAAAACAAGAGCTTAATGATTGAGAGAAAAGTCTATCCCTGAGCTAGGTACATACCGTATTGTATCTGGCTGAGATGTTGACTTAGAAAGCATAAAACAACACATCAATGTCTTGAAAGACTACAGTAGGCCCTCAAAGATGAGGCATAAGGGAAGATTTAGTTTGCAATCTCACCATGCCACCTGTCGATCTCTTTAAATGAACTTTCTACTATGTAAAGCAGAACCATTTCTGTCTATGAAGCTTGTTCTTTATTTATATGTTTTAAAATATCCCTGTGATATTGCTCATGGTATTTTTCTTCATACTGTGTGTGTGTGTGTGCATGCGAGAGTGTGGTTATGAGACAGGAGACAATCAGTGTTGCATCCTGTTACTGTGTGGTTGGTAGGAAGTGTTGATAGCATAATCTACACTCTGAAGTAGCATGAAGCTGCCAAGCCATGTGAATCACCATGCAGATTGGAGATCAGAATAGCACCCAGCCATTCAGAAGAAAAGAAGAAAGAACCTTTGAACCAGAAGGAAACTTAGAATTTTAGAAAGAAACTAAGGATTCTTTGAGACCATTTTAGAGGTATTGGGAAATAGGATCAGGTCTTTATAGAGGTTCCTTGCCTAATCAGACAATGCAAAAAATAAATACGTACTGCCCAGCAGATAGTGTGGTGGAAAGAAGAACAACATCTGGGAGTACAAGGTTGCAATACAACACGCCATCAATAATGGGACTTTATTCACAATAGTTTATCTTCACTGATAGAACAAAATATTTTCTGTTGTTTTTTTAATAATCATATATATACAAATCAATGGTCAAACCAGCCATCTCTTGCAAAAAATTAGTTGAAAGCTTTTTGCAGTGGTTACAGTATGGGACACATAACATGGCCCGCTTTAACTCTGAATGTCTTCCAAATGGCACCCTATCCCCTTTATAGTGCACTACTTTGACCAGGGACCAAAGGAAAAGAAGTGTAATAGAAAGGGAATCAGGTGCCATTTTGGAAGCACAGCCGTGATAGGTAAAATAAGTTTATGCCAATATGTAATATAACAATCCACTATCTTCCCCTCTGTACTTGCACTACTATTCTTCAGAAATGAATGTCTCAAATGGCATGATGATATATCCTTGGCTTGTCAAAGTAAATAGTAAATCATATCCTTGGCTTTCGTCATGGTGACATGATATATTTTGAGGCTGAAGAAGATACATTTGGGGAATAATAGTTTCAAAAAGCCATGTGTGAGTGTATGCTAAAAAAAACAGGTCATATCATCTGCAATTCAGAAAATAGTGGGTGTACAAAAAACAGAATCCAATGGACAAACATGAAAGCTTGACCCAAGATTTTGTGATCTAATGGCATGAGTCTAGTCAAAGCAGAAAGTGTTGGGGTAGAGCTGTAGGCCCGCGTGACTGTACAGGATACAAGTGTCTGCTAAATGGCATATATTATTATTATTTAGCTGACAGTACTCCTGTAGTGCAGACAAACCTGCCTGGTCAGCATCCAAAATGGCAACCTATTCCCTACATAGTGCACTTGTTTTGACCAGAGCTCTGGTCAAAAGAAGTTATCTATTGTATATAAGGAAAGGGTTGCCATTTGGAACGCAGATATGGACTCAGTTGTTAATAAGACACAGGGACATCCAGTGGCAGCTTATATTCACACTTAAGCCATTGATGCTACATGTACATCTAGGGCTTTATTCAATCCGTAGCACTGATGATCCACTTTATAGCATGATTGAAAATGAAAGGCAATGTTCCCGCGGTTGCGGAGGCTGCATTCACGGTAAAACTGCATTCACGGTAAACGCTGGATATGTCGACTAAATTAGAAATGACCTTCACATTTGAACCCAGATCTTCTGTGATACTTTGGCGATACGGATTGAATCCAGACCCTAGATTAGATGAACTGCTTTATTTACAAAATGACAATATCGTTTTCATTGTACATACAGTACACCAATTCATAGAACTGCTTTACTTGAGGCAGGCATTAGCTAGTTTAGTTTACTGACATTAGTTAAGTTTACTCACAATCGATGTCCACAACATACAATTATTTGTCCAGGTCTGGACAAGCTGAAGAAACACATATTGCTTGGTGCAATTATCACTATGGTAACTAGAATTAACATCAGCATCATTGTTATCAGTGTTCACTTGACCTAATTAAGCAGTTTTCCTTTTAATATACATTACATGGTATGATTTAGTACACCGCATAATAGGATCAAAGTAAAAACAAATATTCAACTTAAATATGCCATATGATACAGATGTTGTGACCAACATAATAATTTACACACACACAAAAACAATATTTCTGTCATTGATATATTCTAGTAATTTAAACATGTTTTTCAATCAGTAAAAGTCTTGATGCACTAAATTGTCTGTTTGGAAATAAGCTCCATAGGTTCACAATATATATTTTTTATTTTAATACACGACTAAGATCAGGTCATGCTCTCTCGCACAACATCCACAAAGACAGAGAGGTGGAGAGAAGGAGTGGGGGAAAGAAAGCGTGGGCGAGAGAAGGAGAACAGGAGGGAGGTCCCTGGGGAGGTCTGCTGAGGCTTGGTAATGGGTAAACCTCTCACTGTGGAAGAGCTTTGAGTATGGCGTTCACCTCCTCCGCAACAGCTGTCAATGCAAACTCAAACTGCTCCTGAGGTGGAGTAAGAGAGGGAGGAGAGGGAGAGAGAGATAGAGGAAGGGGGAGAGCGAGAGAGTGGGGGAGGGGGAGAGAGTGAGGGGAGAGAGTCATTGTAGAGTTAATGCCAATGTTCTTTCCAGATGAATTGCAATACAGAAATAGACACAGATCAGACTTACAAAGCAGCTATAGAGCTATAGAGAATCATGTGAAAGAAGTCTAGAAAACAATGACTTCACTGCGATTGGTCACTTGATACAGAAGTTATTCAATAAGCAAGGACTAGGGGGAGTACAAATGTAGCGCTTACTAACGAAACAAATGACAAACATTTACAATGTATGTAGAACCCTTAACTAATGAAATCAAACTATATACAATAAGCTTATACGATATTGAAGAAAGCAAGACTTATACTAATAAAACATTTTCTCATCACCAATAATAGTGAAAAGATGAGTCACTCATTGAGGATACATGGTTTAATAAAGAATGGATCGATGTGACTGCTGGACCAATCTAATAATTCTCAGGGAATCCACACTATGATTGATGTTTCCAAACTGGCTGTCGATTGTCTGACCAGATCACATATTGTTAATTCTTTGTGTTTAGTGTTGGGGAATAACTTGGGTCTCATTTGAGCTGATACTCTGGAGAGAGAGCTCTGCCTCATGAAACAGACATAAAAGCTCCACATTTCTTGAGGACACAGAGTGGACCTGTGTTACCTATCGCAAGACAACTAACTGAGCCTGCCAGTTTTCTCTCTCTCTGTAAAATTATTTGGGAAGCACCATACACCCACTACAAACCTTGCACTGCACTAAATCAAAGGCTTTGAAAATGTGAACGCTACTAGTGCACACCGCTAACTAGCTAGCCCATTTCATACCCTCCCTCCATCTCCTTTCAGAAATCACAGTCCATTAGAGTTCCCAGCAGAGGTGAGGACATTACCTTTGTCTGGACCATAGCCGGCCGCTGATCCCTCAAGTGCTCTAGGGTGGCAGCAATATCAATCTCCTTAGCACCTGCAACACAACACCAACAACAAATTGGACAGAGTTCAAAGCCAGGAGATAATCCAGGCAGCGTCTGTCAATCTCCTTTTTACTCGCTCCCTTTGGAACCTCCGCCATACAGCGACTGAAAATTATTACATTCATCCCATATCCACACAGATGCTACAAACAAGGCTCCGATTGTTTTAGTTGCCTAGATGAAAATGAGAGGGTGGGGAAAGAGAATGTTTGCAAAGGTATTTGTAAAACCACAAAATGTAAGATACAGGAATCAGAGGGATTATTCTAGGATAAAATAAAATAAACACTTCAAATAAGAATTAGTTTTGACCAAAGCCCTGTCCCCCCTGTTGCTTTGTGAGCTAACCAAGGTGCCCCATAGGCTGTCGTAGTCTCAAGCAGAGAGGGATGGTGAGTGTCTGTCTGCCTGCCTATTTGCCTGTCTGTATTTCTGCCTGCCTACTTGGCAAGCTACCACCCAGGTGAATAGCTAGATGTGTTGGATACTGGGCAAGCAGAGTGGAGAAGCCTCTCTTCCCTGTCCCTGCAGCACCAGTGCCCAGTCAGCCTGGCAGCTGGCCCTGCCCTCAGACCCAATGCCCAGTTGGCACTGATCTATGCTCCCCTGTCGACCAAACACGGCTGTGATCACAAAGAAGACGGCTATCTGAGGCCCTTGAGTTGGGGGCAGACTACATGATCGCCTGTCTGGCGCTGAAGGCCTACTGTGAAACCTTTGGAGAAAATAAATAAGTAACAGAACGAGGGAGACAAACACAACAAAATTACATTAATGAGGAGTGGTGAGGAAAATGGAAAAAGCTAACTACATCAACCACTCCCACACTTTCCTCAGAAAATATTTCCTGTGTATCAAAAGAGCAAACTTTGTTTTACAAATCAAAAAATGAATAAGCAAGAATAGCTTATTCAAGCCATTCTCTTTCAATGACAGTTTTTACTCTACAGTTACAATAGAGTAACTCAAGTCTATTCCTCCCACCCAAGAATGGCGCTTGCACAGTTCTACGAGCACCACACTAATAAGTTCTTCATTTTCTAGGACTCAACAGCCAGGCTATTGTGCTGGTTGTAATAAACCAGACTGTGGAGGAACAGTATAAATGGCTCATTTGAGTTTCCCTCGCAAGTTCCCTTCAAGGAGGGGAGCTCTGAGAAGAAACAAGAGAAAGCCCCAAGTCCTTATGGGAGTTGTGAAAGAGACAGAGCCGTGGCTAGCAGCTGGACCCCGGGCTGAAAGAGACAGAGCTGTGGCTAGCAGCTGGACCCCGGGCTGAAAGCTCCTGCACTTGTGCTGCCGATTCTTAAGTTAGAGCGAACACTACAGCAGGAGAAAAAAAGAAGAGGCTTTGGTAGTAAGTAAAAAAAAAGGCATAATTCTCAGCCTCCGAATTTACAATTCATTCCTTGGGAGAAAGGTAAAGAGGGTAAAAAAAAAAGAGAGGAGAGTGATTTTGTGTCCAAGGGCATACAGGTCTTTGATCAGGCTGAGGGAACCTGGGCCTCCTGCTTCTCAGGAGACAGACAAAGAGGACCCTAACCCTAACTGGCCGGGCACAGATTCCTCCCCGGCACAGAGAAAAAAGCCTTTGGGCTGCCTCACAGTGTGACAGCCTGGGAAAAGCCTCTCTCAGCAGGCCTAAGATGCCTGCTTTGGCCTTTGATCTTTCATTAAGGCCAGTGCCACAGCACCGGTCAGGAGATTGACATGCCTAATACACACAAATGTAAATGCATGGGTGAACACACACACACACACACACACACACACACACACACACACACACACACACACACACACACACACACACACACACACACACACACACAATACCACGACAAACCAAGGGGAGAATAGGTCAAGAACAAATGCGTGCGTGTGTGTGAATGCCATGCTGAAGCAATTGGTGTAAGGTGCTTTCAATTTGAATGGAAGAACACATTTCAACAAATGTGCATGCGAGACTACATGAACACAATTAGGTATACTGTTTGCTGAAAAGAAATGGCATTAAATTCCAATAAAGAGGATGAATTTATCTGCATGAACAAATTTACAATTTGCTTGACATAAATTGCCAGAATAGGAATTCTTAAACTACATTTACATCTGAAATCATCAATGTGAAAAGGAACACTGATATATATCTCCATATTTTTTTCTCTCCCATCGATCATTAATTCAGGGAAGCTGCACCCGAGCCAGTCACCCTCTAATTCTTTTAAAGTCCGACAGCTGAAAAAGTATGGCTTTAACGTTGACATGGCGATGCTGCTTAACATGCGTAAGGAGAAAAGAAAAGCTGTCTGACTCCCACCTTTAGCCATCTTATTGAGAACCATGTCAATCAGAATGTATGTTCCACTCCTCCCGGCGCCGTTGCTGCAAGAGAGAGAGAGAAGGAGAGACAGAGAGAGAGAAGGAGAGACAGAGAGAGAGAAGGAGAGACAGAGAGAGAGATGGGGTGTCATTGGCATGACTTAAAAGACACAAGACTATTTCAATGTGTTATCGTTTTGGTCAATACAATTATTACTTATTGCCCTAAATTAATTGTTAATTTTGAATGCAATTTTTTGTTGTTTGATATTGTATCAGCTTATAAAAATGTGAGCTGTTTTTAACAAGTGACAACATAGAGGAGGGTTTAATATTCCAAGCATATAAAATTACTAGCGCTATTTTGAGAGGCTGAACGACATCAAACCATGATGATTTTTGTATAAAAAGGTTGTTCTGGGGTTTCAATTTAATAACAGGAATAGTAAACCATTCTCAAAAGTGGCAAAGCTGCAATATGATGCAAAGAAGAGTACATTTATTTGATTAAAATTGCTGGTGAAAAACTAACAAAAACACTCCGTACATGTAGAAAAAATAGGGGGTAAACTGAACATTTAGTTTGATGAATAGAGATGCAGTACTATTTTAATCTATGTCTTTTCATTTCTAAATCTGGTGTTGGTGCTGTAAAAGAAAAAGAAAAGACACCAAATCCCCTTAAAAAAGCACGAGACGTGTAGATACACACACAGTAAACACACCGTTGTGTATCTGAACAAACTAGGCAGAGATAATTGGGCACAATCCCGCTACAGTATACAGGATGTGCTTCTCAAATGCCCCCTTATCCCTTTGTAGTGCAGAACTTTTGACTAGGGCCTGGTATAGTACCACTATGAATAGACTAGGGTGCCATTTGGAACGTAGACAGGGACTCCGGGGCAATACTGCTATCTATGTCTGGGATCTGAGGTCTGCAGTTTGCAGTATGTATCGATACCTAGCAACGCCTAGCACGGGTCATTATGAACTGATCAAAGATAAGGCTGAGGACAAAGCCCTGGGCCACAGAAAACACATTTTAAGATGTTTGTTTGCCTGCCTGGCCTCGACTGGCTAGCCACTCAAAGCTGAGCTAAACTGATCTGAGCTGAGATAGAGACCTGTGATTTATCTGCAAGGTGCCTCTGTATAGTCTACTAGGCTATAGCTATGCTAATGTTGTTGCTTGTGCTATTGGTTATATGAAAACTGAAAACACAAGCTTTAAACTACACTGAACAAAAATATAAACTCAACATACAACAATATCAAACATTTTACTGAGTTACAGTTCATATAAGGAAATCAGTTAACTCGTATACTTTATTTAGGCCCTAATCTATGGATTTCACATGACTGTTCACAGATACCTTTAAAAAAGGTAGGGCGTGGATCAGAAAACCAGTCAGTATCTGGTGTGACTACCATTGCCTCATGCAGCGCAACACATCTCCTTTGCATAGAGTTGATCAGGCTGTTGATTGTGGCCTGTAGAATGTTGTCAATGGCTGTGCAAAGTTGCTGGATATTAGCGGGAACTGGAACACGCTGTTGTACTCGTCAATCCAGAGCATCCTCAATGGGTGACATGTCTGTTGAGTATGCAGGCCATGGAAGAACTGGGATATTTTCAGCTTCCTGGAATTGTGTACTGATCCTTGCGACATGGGGCCGTGTATTATCACGCTGAAACATGAGGTGATGGAGGTGGATAAATTACACGACAATGGGCCTCAGGATCTTGTCACGGTATCTCATCATTCAAATTGCCAATGATAAAATGCAATTGTATTCGTTGTTTGTAGCTTATGCCTGCCCATACCATAACCCTACCACCACCATGAGGCACACTGTTCACAACATTGACATCAGCAATCTGCTCACCCACACAACGCCATACAGGCTGTCTGCCATGTGCCCATTACAGTTAAAACCAGGATTCATCCGCGAAGAGCACATTTCTCCAGCGTGCCAGTGGCCAATGAAGGTGAGCATTTTCCCACTGAAGTCGGTTAATACGCCGAACTGCAGTCAGGTCAAGACCCTGGTGAGGACGACGAGCACGCAGCTGAGCTTCCCTGAGACGGTTCCTGACAGTTTGTGCAGAAATTCTTCAGTTGTGCAAACCCACAGTTTCATCAGCTGTCCAGGTGGCTGGTCCTTGACGATCCCGCAGGTGAAGAAGCTGGATGTGGAGGTCCTGGGCTGGCGTGGTTACACGTAGTCTTCGGTTTGAGGCCGGTTGGACGTACTGCCAAATGATCTAAATTGACATTGGAAGTGGCTTATAGAGAAATGAACATTAAATTATCTGGCAACAGCTCTGGTGGACATTCCTGCAGTCAGCATTCCAATTGCATGCTCTCTCAAAACTTGAGACATCTGTGGCATTGTGTTGCGTTACAAAACTGCACATATTAGAGTGGCCTTTTATTGTCCCCAGCACAAGGTGCACCTGTGTAATGATCATGCTGTTTAAACAGCTTCCTGATATGCCACACCTGTCAGGTGGATGGATTATCTTGACAAAGGAGAAATGCTCACGAACAGGGATGTAAACAAATTTGTGCACAAAATGTGAGAGAAATATGTTTTTTGTGCGTATGGAACATTTCTGGGATCTTTTATTTCAGCTCATGAAACATGGGACCAACACTTTTCATTTTGTGTTTACATTTTTGTTCAGTGTATAAACTATATTCCAACCATTTATTTCAGGTTTCAGGGTTGATCTATTTTTGGGAACTGTGGTTTGGAGCATATATATGAAAGGAAAACACAGTAGATCTATGCATAATAGATCTATGCATAATAGTATGACTCTGAGAGAGAGGGGTGTTATAATCATAGATGTAAGACCCACCTTAGACATATGGCATTCTGTGATTACATAATTGACTTCCTCTACTGAGGTACAATACTGTTTATACTTGCCTGCAGTGGACTATTATAGGACAAGACCTTCCCCGGTAGCACTTGTTAACCTTTCTGCAACAGAACAGACAGACATAAAGCATCATAAACCGTATGTCAAATCACAACATCAAAATGAGATCAAATGAGTACACCCAGTGATTGAACCAATTTTATTCCCATTATGATCGGTTTTAATTGGTCAACACTTTTCATATTAATAAGGCCCTGAAGACTAGAACAAGTATACATCAAGGTTAAATATTATAATGATACTGTGGACTTTGAAAAGATACATCCCTTCTCAATCTATAAAAAAATATATAAATCCACATTTCACAACCATAATTAATGAAGACCTATTTAATGAAGATATGCCATTGCAGTGGTGATATATTGGATTGTGGTAATGAGGTGTGGTGGCTGCTGGGTATCTGCATCTCAAATGACACATTAGTGCTCTACTTTTGACCAGGGTGCCATTTTGAGATGCAGCCCCTTGTCTGCCATGCATTAACCTTGTACAATTAAAGACATTACACAGTGGCAAGACACACTCCTGCCAACAGCACCGTACAGCGGCCCTCACATTGTTAATTGGCTGTTGTTGTGGGGGGGGAATTATGTTGGACCAGATCTTTTCATCATGGAACGCAAGAACTAAAATGTTAAAGGGGAAGGAAGGGGGTGGTGGAGGTAAGGGGTCACTCACTCCCATAAAAGTACATGCAGTAGGCTAATGATCTACTGAAACTTCTAGAACTAAATAAGAATTCAACTTCCATCTGTATGTATACTACAGTGTAGGGTTGAATGTATAGGGTTGAAATCCCAGTAACCAAGCTTTACCCAGAATTTACTGCCCAAAACCACTCGCTTTTCCAAGGATAAATAACTGCAAGAAACCGGTAAATTATAATAAATTATTTATACGAACATGGCATGAAATGGAACAGTTAAATTATATGCAGTGTCTAAATCTGGCTTCTCTACGGCCTCCGCATGATGAATCAACGCTCAGGGTGGGGACAGACAGCCCATCTCAGTATGGAGCGCACTTCACAATGCATGTATACCTATTTCCTCATCATGGTAACTGTTTTTCTTGTGACAGGTAGGCCTACATTTGCTGCAACATAGCCTATGCTACAGTAATATAAAGACTGAACGTCTAATTTACCCATCTCCATCTGGCTTTCTGGGGTCATCTAGTTTTTTAATTGCAGCTCCAGAGTTTTACAACAGCCTGTCACTAGAATATCTTGCTTTAAATCAGTGCACGCGCGAGCACTCTCTCGCAGTCTTTCTCTCTCTCTCGATCAACTCCATTCAAATTGCATCCAAAATGTTTAATCCTGCTCTAGATTGATATATAGCCTTATACAGTGCCTTGCGAAAGTATTCGGCCCCCTTGAACTTTGCGTCCTTTTGCCACATTTCAGGCTTCAAACATAAAGATATAAAACTGTATTTTTTTGTGAAGAATCAACAACAAGTGGGACACAATCATGAAGTGGAACGACATTTATTGGATATTTCAAACTTTTTTAACAAATCAAAAACAGAAAAATTGGGCGTGCAAAATTATTCAGCCCCCTTAAGTTAATACTTTGTAGCGCCACCTTTTGCTGCGATTACAGCTGTAAGTCGCTTGGGGTATGTCTCTATCAGTTTTGCACATCGAGAGACTGACATTTTTTCCCATTCCTCCTTGCAAAACAGCTTGAGCTCAGTGAGGTTGGATGGAGAGCATTTGTGAACAGCAGTTTTCAGTTCTTTCCACAGATTCTCGATTGGATTCAGGTCTGGACTTTGACTTGGCCATTCTAACACCTTGATATGTTTATTTTTGAACCATTCCATTGTAGATTTTGCTTTATGTTTTGGATCATTGTCTTGTTGGAAGACAAATCTCCGTCCCAGTCTCAGGTCTTTTGCAGACTCCATCAGGTTTTATTCCAGAATGGTCCTGTATTTGGCTCCATCCATCTTCCCATCAATTTTAACCATCTTCCCTGTCCCTGCTGAAGAAAAGCAGGCCCAAACCATGATGCTGCCACCACCATGTTTGACAGTGGGGATGGTGTGTTCAGCTGTGTTGCTTTTACGCCAAACATAACGTTTTGCATTGTTGCCAAAAAGTTCAATTTTGGTTTCATCTGACCAGAGCACCTTCTTCCACATGTTTGGTGTGTCTCCCAGGTGGCTTGTGGCAAACTTTAAACAACACTTTTTATGGATATCTTTAAGAAATGGCTTTCTTCTTGCCACTCTTCCATAAAGGCCAGATTTGTGCAATATACGACTGATTGTTGTCCTATGGACAGAGTCTCCCACCTCAGCTGTAGATCTCTGCAGTTCATCCAGAGTTGTCATGGGCCTCTTGACTGCATCTCTGATCAGTCTTCTCCTTGTATGAGCTGAAAGTTTAGAGGGACGGCCAGGTCTTGGTAGATTTGCAGTGGTCTGATACTCCTTCCATTTCAATATTATCGCTTGCACAGTGCTCCTTGGGATGTTTAAAGCTTGGGAAATCTTTTTGTATCCAAATCCGGCTTTAAACTTCTTCACAACAGTATCTCGGACATGCCTGGTGTGTTCCTTGTTCTTCATGATGCTCTCTGCGCTTTTAACGGACCTCTGAGACTATCACAGTGCAGGTGCATTTATACGGAGACTTGATTACACACAGGTGGATTGTATTTATCATCATTAGTCATTTAGGTCAACATTGGATCATTCAGAGATCCTCACTGAACTTCTGGAGAGAGTTTGCTGCACTGAAAGTAAAGGGGCTGAATAATTTTGCACGCCCAATTTTTCAGTTTTTGATTTGTTAAAAAAGTTTGAAATATCCAATAAATGTCGTTCCACTTGATGATTGTGTCCCACTTGTTGTTGATTCTTCACAAAAAAATACAGTTTTATATCTTTATGTTTGAAGCCTGAAATGTGGCAAAAGGTCGCAAAGTTCAAGGGGGCCGAATACTTTCGCAAGGCACTGTATATAGATGTCCTAGCTTCCCTCTTTCAAGTAATACATTCAATGCAGTATTAGCCTTATATTTAGTTAATGAATGATGGGTTATGCATCATAAGCTTCTAACTCTTAACTCTGTCTCTTGCCGCAATACGCAAGCACCTGTGCTTCAATGGCCTCTCCTTAAAAAAACGCTACTTAGCTCTTGGAGTTCCATGCAGGAAAAACTAGACTAGAATAGCTTGCTGGACATAATATTTTGGGCATTTCTTATACCAATAGACTATTTGAAGAGGGATGCAAGCTCTTGTTTGCTAAATGTTAAATACAGAAGCTAATAGAACTCACAGGTAGTTTGAAAGAAGAGGGAATGAGGGATGGTGGTAGGCTAAAGCAGTTATTTATTCAGACCGATAATCATTCAATCTTCATGAAGAGAAGTGAAAGCCTTCTGCATCTAATTCAAGTCCTATATTATTGAAGCATGTCATTAGAATGATGAAGATAAGTACAACAAAACTTGTTTCATTTAACCGTTGAAAGAGAGGAAGGAATGAAGCAACAATAGAGAAAGAAAGAGGAGGTAGGCTAATAACATTATGGGAAATATTATGAAAGGTATATATGCGTCAGCCTACTAATTATACAAATAGGCTCTATTATATTTCAAAATTAAAATCAAATTCACTAGCTTATACTTGTAACTTTGTAGACCGCATTTGCTGCACCACATTTGCATGTTCTCTTCTGCTTTATCATGGCTTGAATGATGTGCGTAATTCCAGCCCATATAATACAGTATAATACAATACAGTAGGGTAATACAGTTCACACTCAAAATGATTAGCCTACTGGAGCTAGTTTAATTTATTTACCCAAGAGCTCATATACTGTAGCTAGCTACATCTATGAGCTGTTATGTTTTTCTGTTGTGCGTAATGTCATAGCCTATATCATAGGTTATATGTATTGGACAATGGCACAATCATTTGGGCTTTTTTAGGCTTGGGCTCATTAAATGTCATTTATCTAGGGATCATACAATTTTTATTTAATACATGACTCATCAGGCTCAGGTAGCATCATGGTTTAATTTTTTCATCCTGATCAAAGCTCTAATCAAATCCAGACATATTTGTATGCTCTATAATTCTTTTGAAAGACACTTCCCGTTTTGGCGGGAAATACCGATTTACCTGAGAGAAAAGTGATTTACTTTCAGGTTGTAACATTTGTAAAATACCAGGAAAATATTCAACCCTACTACAGTACTTACAGTTGAAATCGGAAGTTTACATACACCTTAGCCGAAAATAAATTTAAACATTTAATCCTAGTAAAAATTCCCTGCCTTAGGTCAGTTAGGATCACCACTTTATTTTAAGAATCTGAAATGTCAGAATAATAGTAGAGAGAATGATTTATTTCAGCTTTTATTTCTTTCATCACATTCCCCAGTGGGTCAGACGTTTACATACACTCAATTAGTATTTGGTAGCATTGCGTTTAAATTGTTTAACTTAGGTCAAACGTTTAGCCTTCCACAAGCTTCCCACAATAAGTTGGGTGAATTTTGGCCCATTCCTCCTGACAGAGCTGGTGTAACTGAGTCAGGTTTGTAGGCCTCCTTGCTCGCACAAGCTTTTTCAGTTCTGCCCACACATTTTCTATACGATTGATGTCAGGGCTTTGTGATGGCCACTCCAATACCTTGACTTTGTTGTCCTTAAGCCATTTTGCCACACCTTTGGAAGTATACTTGGGGTCATTGTCCATTTGGAAGACCCATTTGCAACCAAGCTTTAACTTCCTGACTGATGCCTTGAGATGTTGCTTCAATATATCCACATAATTTTCTACTCTCATGATGCCATCTATTTTCTGAAGTGCACCAGTCCCTCTACAGCAAAGCACCCCCACAAAATTATGCTGCCACCCCTGTGCTTCACGGTTGGAATGGTGTTCTTCGGCTAGCCTCCCCCTTTTTCCTTCAAACATAACGATGGTCTTTATGGCCAAACTGTTTTATTTTTGTTTCATCAGAGGACATTTCACCAAAAAGTACGATATTTGTCCCCATGTGCAGTTGCAAACCGCAATCTGGCTTTTTTATGGCGGTTTTGGAGCAGTGGCTTCTTCCTTGCTGAGTGGCCTTTCAGGTTATGCCGATATGGGACTCGTTTTACTGTGGATATAGATACTTTTGTACCTATTTCCTCCAGCATCTTCACAAGGTCCTTTGCTGTTGTTCTGGGATTGATTTGTACTTTTCGCACCAAAGTACGTTCATCTCTAGGAGACAGAACGCGTCTCCTTCCTGATCGGTATGGCGGCTGCGTGGTCCCATGGTGTTTATACTTGCATACTATTGTTTGTACAGATGAACGTGGTACCTTCAGGCATTTGGAAATTGCTCCCAAGGATGAACCAGACTTGTGGAGGTCTACAATTTTTTTTCTGAGGTCTTGGCTGATTTCTTTTGATTTTCCCATGATGTCAAGCAAAGAGGCACTGAGTTTGAAGGTAGGCATTGAAATACACCCACAGGTACACCTCCAATTGACTCAAATTATGTCAAGTAGCCTATCAGAAGCTTCTAAAGGCATTTTCTGGAATTTCCAAGCTGTTTAAAGGCACAGTCAACATAGTGTATGTAAACTTCTGACCCACTGGAATTGTGATACAGTGAATTATAAGTGAAATAATCTGTCTGTAAACAATTTTTGGAAAAATTACTTGTGTCTTGCACAAAGTAGATGTCCTAACCGACTTGCCAAAACTATAGTTTGTTAACAAGAAATTTGTGGAGTGGTTGAAAAAACGAGTTTTAATGACTCTAACCTAAGTGTATGTAAACTTTCGACTTCAACTGTATACAATTACTGTATGTTAGGCAGGACACTGAATACTTATGCCTAGGGATTTATTTCAAGCTCTCACTATATTCCCCAATGATTATCTCTTTAAGAAACTGGATTTAAATTAATAGTATTCCTTCATCGATCAAAAGTAAATTGACAGAAAATGTTACGCAACAAACCGAAAAACCAATTCACAATTCAGAAGTACCAAACCCACCATGAACCAAATTACCATAGGAACAACAGCAGATCACCAATGGGGGGTTGGGGGGAAGTGGGGGAATTCAAAGGAGGGAGGTGATCCTTAAATAAGTTAAACGTATAGAGTATCATTCAGAGGAAGTCAAGCAAATCATGAGCAAGCAAAAGGTGAGAGGTCATTAGAGAGAGGAAGAGAGGCTGAGGAGAGAGAGGAGGAGCAGGGAGGTTCCGCAAGGCCCCTGGTTGCAGAGTCACAGTTTCCAATGATCACTTTTGTGACTATGCAACTGGGCTCATATTACTAGCTGCAACATCACAAAAATGACACTGGCAACCGCTAATTAGCTGGCAAAATAACACAAGGAAGAAAACAAACCAAAACAGGTAGGTAGCTATGAAACTGAGAAATAAAAGAAAGTGCTGCACGATCAGAAGTAAGACTTGTTCATTAAATACATGGCGGCATACAGAGAGAGGAATTAGCTCGCAGTTTATGATCTCGAACCCTCAAGTGTGATAATTGCTGTCGAAACCACAAACTAAGATTCAGATTCAAGTGTTACTGCAATAGCATGTGATAAGAAATTGAGCGAGAACACATTTTTAATCCTAGTATTTCTCCTCACCATTCCCTCACCCCATGATAAAAAAATGCCTACACTGACCACAGTTGGTGGCTTGATGGCAGTATGATGTGTTTCACCACATATTCTGGCCCTGCTCTTTCCCGGAAGATCTAACCTCATAAGTGTGCAGCACAAATACAATAACACCAGGATACATAACATCACAGTACTCAGACTTGTCCTGTTATTTGAAAAATTCCTCAGTGGGCCTAAGAGAGCAGCAAGGTTAGCAATAAAGAGATTTACTGAGTCATAGTATATCTTAAGAAGACTGAAGACTGGCACATAAAGTAAGAGGAAAAGAAGGAAACTAAAGGTGTAATCCCACAAAATACCTTATTGTTACCATATCAATCTGACAGCAATAGGGTTGCAAAAGTCTAGTAACTTTCCCAGATTTTCTAGAAATCCATGTTTTCCGAGGAATCTTCCGATCAGGATTTCTGGAAAACCTGGGATTTTTTTGAAAGTTTGCAGATTTTTACAACTGTAGATAGTGGTGAGGACAGCCCTGTGGAGCCCTGACTCTAGGAAGTCCTACCTGCGGAAGTCCAGGAGTGTCCGACTGGACTCAGGGACATTCTGGTTGAGCCAGGTAAGGAAGTGGAACTGTGTGACGGTGCGAGTCTCGTTGGTCTGCATGTTCTTTAGGTAGAAACTACGAACCAAGAAGTCATCACACCAGATGTGCTCCGACACCAGGTTCACCTATAGAGGAAGTTATGTCAGAGTCATATAAATATAATGAGTTCTCATTCTTATTCTATTGTAAGTTATCCGTGAATACACAGTAAAACATGTGCACTTGATTTTAAATATGCAGTGCACTGTGCACCTTACAGAAAAGTTAGAAAACGGGTATTGCTGACTGTGCTTTTACAGTATATAAGTAAACAGTTGAATGCAATTAAAACTGAGTACATTTGCAACCAAATTATGCTGAAATTACACATGAATTTAAAAATAAAAACGACTATAACCATATTTCCGATTTAGAGCAATAACAATAGATAAGACTAGAAAAACAAAAAATTGTCATTTTGAGCGAACATCAGACATTGGATAACCAGGCCTGGTACCTCGTAGATGTGGTAGAGGTTGGACCCCTCGTCAGGCCAGTAGTGGTAGCACTGTTTGACTCCACTCTCAGTGAGGGGCGTCAGCATGACAATGACCACACAGCCATTCTCCCAAACCATCTGCACACAAAAGACAGAGAACGGCCATTTTGTCACAAGGCAACACCCGGTAATTGCCTCGTGACATGCACCCTCACGCTATTCTATTGAGACGCTCCCACACACTTCAAACGTTTATGTATGAGCCCATTTACTAGTATTAGAGGGAAAAGACAAAACATGACAAACAGGAATATGGAAAAAATGCTTGATTAAAATGATGAATTATCATCCATTCCTTCTTATTGAATCATCTGCATCTAAATTTCAGTACAATCTACTTTCCATACTTGGGGAAAACACTGTTAGCTGTCGCTGTGAAATTCTTAAAAAGTATTTTTGTAAACTTTAACAATAGTAAAACAGTTAGGTTAAAAAACTAACAGCTTCATATGTAGGGGGGGGGGGGCTGATGGTGCAAATCAGCGCAAGCTAAAGCATATCGACGATTCAATGTATCAATGTTTTAATTGTATTTGTCCCTTAACAAATAAATACACTATTGTCCCTATTGTGTCCTTCCAGAACTAGGAGTGTCTGTTTAGGGGGAATTTTTCTCGCTAACATACATTCTAGATGGCGCTGGTCAGAAGGTAGGTAGGCTCTAGAGAGCCATTGGCAGGATAGAAAGACAGCAGCCTGGTTAATGAAGCTAATAAAACATTATTGTTACACTCATCAGATGACCAGGGGGCTCTCTTACCCATGGCTCATGATTTCACAGTTACCAAGAGCATTTGCTAATGTTTAGCACATTGAACAAAGTTTAGCACACTTGACAAAGTTCTAATATAGTTTAATGATGTAGAGTGTGTTGTGACCCATGTAAAATGCACTTTAAAAAAAGTATAATTTACTAAGACAGGAGGGAGAAGATTAGGGAGAAGAGAGGAGAGAGCCTCCACCCCCCCTCTCAGAGTTTGTTCAGAGCCAAACAGGGATTAGGCAGAGAGGGGGCCCAGGCCGAGGCCCATACTCTGGTTGTCATGTTGGGCCAGACATTCCATCCACTCAGTAACAAAATTCATGTAGCACACGCATGCATCCTAAATGGCACCCTATTCCCTACATAGTGCTCTACTTTTGGCCAGAGCACTATGCACCCTGGTGAAAAAAGTAGTGCCTACAAGTAGCACACGGGTGACAGAGGATGCATCCTAAATGGCACCCTATTCCCTACATAGTGCTCTACTTTTGGCCAGAGCACTATGCACCCTGGTGAAAAAAGTAGTGCACTATATGGAATAGGGTGCCATTTGGAATGCGCCCTGAACAATTCCATCCTCGGAATTCTCCCATTATCATGCACCTTATCAATTACATAAAATCATCTAATATAATTCAAGACAGCCTCCCTTTCTCTCCTATAGTGTGACACCACCAGGCATATCTGTATACATAAAATGTGCAGCAATATTTGATTATCATTTGCAAGTAGATTGTGTAGTGGTATATATGGGGCCATGGTGGGATTACAAAAAGCACTTGTCTCCAGTTTGACTTACACTTCTAATAACACTGTTCCCTTGTTGTTTAAGTCTGAAGAAGATATTGATTTTATGAAAGAGAGGACTGTACCTGCCAGAAATCAGCCACCGTGGAGGGAAGAGGGCCTTGAGTAGCGATGTAGGCTGGGTTCCGTGGGTCATGATCCATCTGGGAGGGAGACAGAGAGACAGAGACAGAGAGAGACAGAGAGAGAGAGAGAGAGAGAGATTGAGAGAAAGAGCAATGTTATTACTTAATTATTGATCAAGTAAAGGACCACAAGGTTTACCCTAGTGAGTGCTTTGAGAAAGAACAATATTCTTACACTGGATATAGTGAAAAACATACCAACTTAAAGTCAAATAAAAAAAATAAAGGGGCAATCCATAGTTGCTACATTCCACTCATAAATGTATGATCTTTACCCATTGATTCTTGAAGAAAACAACTGTCGTACCCCATCAGATCCCAAAATATAAGCTTGTTATACTCCAATGTTTGTAAACAAACACCATGTAGCCTAAAAACATGGTTAAAACTATTATTTTGATGTAATGGATGGTCAGTTGTTGCATCCATAGCTCTTTCGATGAATTTGAGAGTGGTCACGTTTCTCCAGCCCCATCCCACAGCTTTTTACCGAAACGGGGGTGGGGAGAACGCTATTGCTTCAACCGCTTATTGCCGCTTTAAAAGTAACACCCACATTGGCTGTAGAAAGAGGAAATTCAGAGTATTACTGCCTATTCTTCCCTCCCTGAGAAATAGTGTAGGTGGTCAGTGAAGCGTTCAAGGTTCAATACAGTGTGCAAAGCCATTCACTTATGTTCTGATTTTCATTTTGGATATGTTTGAATAGGTATTCAATGGGAATGAGATCAGAGTTTTCCCATGTATTGTTAACCAAATGTTTGTGGAAGAAATCCTTTCTATGAATCCCAAATGTTGTCTGTGTGCCGTCATTTCTTATTCTGCAGTGCTTAAAACAACAAGGCTGCTAAACTCTCACAAATTGGAGAGCAATGCCATCTTAAAAAAATAAGCGTGGTCCAGAAATGTGTGGCGAATGCGAGAAGAGAATAGTTGAGTGTCAGTCATACCTATTACCATGCAAATTGTATGGAAAATGTTATAATTGGATAGGCCAATTTATCTGGAAGCAATTATGGGAAAGACAGATAATTCCAAGGCTTGCACACAGAAAATGGTGTTTAATAGCCTTCTGTTGCTTTATGAACTAAAATAATAGAATGTTTTAAATAAACTTGGGTTTACACAGAAGATTAAGCTTTTAACGTAAATGTATTAACTGGGAAAAGAAAGGCACAGTTTTAACAAGGGGTTTGCATTTCAATTAAAACGGAAAAACTGTCACTGCAAAGTGCATTTGTTAACAGATGGAGGAGAATAGAGGAGGGGCTGTGAATGGGAGAGTGCTTTTATGTCCTTTTATATAATTGTCAATAATGATGAATGCTAACAACAAGTAAAACATTTTAGCTTTGGCAGAAAAAAGAAATACAACAATGTCTAGTGTTTGATGCTGTACCCCTGGAGAGGGTCTGCTGCTGCAACAGAGAAACTGACTGTCATTGGTCTAGACTCAATACTGAGAGAAACTCAGTGTCTGCAGTACACTCAGTACAGAGACACTCTATTCTCTCTCTCTCTCTCTCTCTCTCTCATAGACATGGCAAGTTAAATGACATACTGTACATTGTCAAAGTATACATATCTCTCTCTAGCGCTCTCTACCTCTCTCTCTCTGATGCTCCCCTTCTGTCTCTCTCTCCAATCTCTTGGAGACACAATGTTTCCTGACAATTTCAAGTGTCTGCTGTCTCTGAACTAAGAACTGGTGCTAATGACATTCTTGAGTGTGTCCGTCCATTCAGCCGTCAGTAGGCTGAGGGGCTAATGCTGTTGATGGGTCTCCAGGAACCCATTGTCCCTTGTCCATCCCTCCCTCTTCCAACCACCCAACTTCTTGGTTGGAGTTGCAGAGGGAGAGAGAGAGAGAGAGAGATGAAACATTGTTTACCAGTGGATGATTTCCCTGGGACCTAATGAGGAGCAAGCGGCAACGTGACAGGTGTAATCATGGCCGTTTTGTTCTGCCCAGCCAGGGTCTGTGTGCTGTAATTATCAGCCTTTCTTCCCTACTGGCCAGTGGCTACCGGTGGCAGCAGTAGTTATTGCAGAGCACTGCTCTGCCTCTGGTTGTCTGTCACCACTGCACCGTGGGGGACCAAGGCTTGTCAGCTCTTTGTTTCACCCACCACACTGTGAGACCAGGGAGTGTCTCTCACAGGAGATTCATTTCTGTTCTGGTCCTCATTTCAGAGGTGTAAGAACAGGTTTCCCATGTATTGTGAGGGGCTAGTGGTGATGATGTGAAAGCAAGAGTCCATAAGACGATCTAGAGCGCCCACAGAATCTCTACTTCATCAATGTAACACCAACAGTATTGTCTTCGAAATGAAGCCATACAATAACAGCTCAATTAGCTTGAAGCCAGATATCCCACAGTAGCGAGAGAAATAATAGGCTCTTTAAAGCGACAATCACAAGGGAGTTACACAATTCCTCTTATAAGATCGTCATAAGTTTTACAGTGATTCACAGTATTACTTTGCAGACAAACATTCTCCAGAGTGCCGACAACAATGTTTTGCGCTGAGCCAGTAAGTGTTGTTGAGGAAATCAAATTGCCAGCAGCAGAGGTATTTCTGTAAATATCTAGTTGTACCCATCCAGCTCGGTGTGTAGGAAATGGCTCTTCTGTGTCGTCACATCCTGGCACTTTGGTGCAACGACAATGGGCCAGTATCCCGAATGGCACCCCTTTCCCTATATAGTGTACTACTTTTGAACCCTATGAGCCCTGGTCAAAGGTAGTGCACTATGAAGGGAACAGGGTGCCAGTTTGGACAAGACCTTGGATTTGAAATGCATAGCATTTCAGTTTCTTATAATGGAATACTTCTGTATCTGCCTCCAGGGGAAGATAACTGCATTTGATTTGACCACCTTTTTCAAATGGGTATGCTCAGATCCTGAATTCACATGGCTCCTATTTCTCTCTTTCTTACAAATGTTTGGTTCTTGGACATTCACAGTTGAGTAAAAAAAACATTTGCTCAAAATGTATTGTTTGATGCTTAAGTGTGTGTAAATTACCCAATTTATACACTGGTTGTCATTTGTGAGAGGCAAAGGAGTGGGTCTTTAATTAAACTCCTGATTTAGCCTTTAAAAATGCACCAGTAGAAACGGTATAAATAAATGCATCAGCTCCCATGCTGATTCCCTGCTGCCAATGTGTAGGCTTACATGTAATTAACTAAACCTGAATAGATACACTGAGTGTACAAAACATTAGGAACACCTGCTCTTTACATGACAAAGACTGACCATGTGAATCCAGGTGAAAGCTATGATCCCTTAAAGATGTCACTTGTTAAATCCACTTCAATCAGTGTCCATGAAGGGGAGGAGACAGGTTATAGAAGTATTTTTAAGTGAGTTTACAAAACAGCTCACCTTCCTAATATTGAGTTGCCTCCCCCCCACCTGCCCTCAGAACAGCCTCAAATCATCGGGGCATGGAATCTACAAGGTGTCGAAAGCATTCCACAGGGATGCTGGCCCATGTTGACTCCAATGCTTCCCACAGTTGTGTCAAGTTGGCGGGATGTCCTTTGGGTGGTGGACCATTCTTAATACACATGGGAAAGTGTTGACACAAACCGGTGCGCCTACTACCATACCCCGTTCAAAGGCACTTGCCCATTCACCCTCTGAATGGCACAGATACACCATCCATGTCTCAATTGTCTCAAGGCTTGTCTCCTTCTTTAACCTGTCTCCTCCCCTTCATCTCTATCAACTATATCAATGGGCTCCTGAGTGGCGCAGCGGTCAAAGGCACTGCATCTCAGTGCAAGAGGCCTCTCACATCCGGCCGTGATTGGGAGTCCCACAGGGTGGCACACAATAGGCCCAGCGTCGTCCGGGTTCTGCCAGGGTAGGCCGTCATTGTAAATAAGAATTTTAACTGACTTGCCTAGTTAAATAAAATAAAAAATAAAAAACATCAGACAGGACCTGCAACTACCTATTGAATGTAGCTTGTTTGAGTTGGAGAGTCCATGTGACTTAAGAAATCGTAAATGACTTGTGTTGATGCATCTAAACACTAGGAGCTTACTTCCTAAACTTAATTACATCAAGATCTGGGCTACGCAGACAAATTCTGACATTCTAGTATTGACTGTGTTGATGCGTCTAAACACTAGGAGCTTACTTCCTAAACTTAATTACATCAAGATCTGGGCTACGCAGACAAATTCTGACATTCTAGTATTGACTGTGTTGATGCATCTAAACACTAGGAGCATACTTCCTAAACTTAATTACATCAAGATCTGGGCTACGCAGACAAATTCTGACATTCTAGTATTGACTGTGTTGATGCGTCTAAACACTAGGAGCTTACTTCCTAAACTTAATTACATCAAGATCTGGGCTACGCAGACAAATTCTGACATTCTAGTATTGACTGTGTTGATGCGTCTAAACACTAGGAGCTTACTTCCTAAACTTAATTACATCAAGATCTGGGCTACGCAGACAAATTCTGACATTCTAGTATTGACTGTGTTGATGCATCTAAACACTAGGAGCATACTTCCTAAACTTAATTACATCAAGATCTGGGCTACGCAGACAAATTCTGACATTCTAGTATTGACTGTGTTGATGCGTCTAAACACTAGGAGCTTACTTCCTAAACTTAATTACATCAAGATCTGGGCTACGCAGACAAATTCTGACATTCTAGTATTGACTGTGTTGATGCGTCTAAACACTAGGAGCTTACTTCCTAAACTAAATTACATCAAGATCTGGGCTACGCAGACAAATTCTGACATTCTAGTATTGACTGTGTTGATGCGTCTAAACACTAGGAGCTTACTTCCTAAACTTAATTACATCAAGATCTGGGCTACGCAGACAAATTCTGACATTCTAGTATTGACTGTGTTGATGCATCTAAACACTAGGAGCTTACTTCCTAAACTAAATTACACCAAGATCTGGGCTACGCAGACAAATTCTGACATTCTAGTATTGACTGTGTTGATGCATCTAAACACTAGGAGCTTACTTCCTAAACTTAATTACATCAAGATCTGGGCTACGCAGACAAATTCTGACATTCTAGTATTGACTGTGTTGATGCGTCTAAACACTAGGAGCTTACTTCCTAAACTTAATTACATCAAGATCTGGGCTACGCAGACAAATTCTGACATTCTAGTATTGACTGAAACTTGGATCTCTGGGGATATTCTGGACTCCGATATTCATATTGAGTGTTATAATTGGTTCAGAGCTGACAGACAGGGTAGAGGTGGTGGAGAGGCTATTCTTATTCAAAATAATTTCTCTCTCTTGACTGAAATTTATTTCCCTTGCCAAAAATGTTTAGCTACTATATTTAAGCCTTTGTCTGGGGAAAAATGTTTCTATAACTGTTATAGGGGTCTACCTACCGTCCTTCATCGGCTAACCTTTGTGCACTTGAAGAGTTAACTCGTTTGTTGTATTATTTTATTAAATCCGAAGTTATTATCCTGGGTGACCAAAATTATGATTGGGAAATGCAGGCTTCAGACAAACAAAATATATGTTGTTTGTCTAAGAGAAGTGAGAATACAAAAATCTAAGCCTAATGTTATCACAAAGAGGAACTTTAAAAACTTCAGTATACAGGCTTTTAATTTTATTTATTTATTTAACATTGTTATCAGGAAATATTCCAAAAGTATGGAAATTCTGTTGTTGTTCTGCCACTCCACAAGCGCAGGGATAGTAGTGATCTTAATCATTATCTCTCCATTTCAAGACTTCCTTTTCTTGCTAAGTATCTTGAATCCTTGGTAAATGTAGACCTTTTCTCTTTTTTTTTATCTGAGAAATATGTTTTGAATGTAAACCAATCAGGGTTTAGGCCTGGGCATAGCCATCGTGATTGATGGGGTTAAGTCTGAATTTCTTGAAGTCCATAAAGGTGTACCACAGGGGTCGATTCTGGGACCTGTTCTCTTCACTATTTATATATTCACCATTGGTCAATCTGTTTAAAATTGTAAACTTAATCTATATGCGGATGATAATATTATGTATGCTACTGCCCCGACTGTTGATCTGGCTGTGTTAAAACGACAGTCAGATTTTATAGCTATGCAGGAATCCATTCCTGATTTAAAATGTGTGCTTAATACAGGCCAAACAAAATACATTGTTGTTTTTAAAATTTCATAAGAATGTTTCCGATGAACTACATGTTCACTCAGAGGGTTCTCCAAACGAAAGTGTTCCCGCATATAAATATTTAGGCATTTGGATTGATGTGGATTTAACGTTCAAAAAACATATAGATGAGCTGGTTAAGAAGCTACAGCAACAGATGCTGCCTTCAGGAAACAAGTCCTTCAGTCAACGTTTTTATCTGTTCTTGATTATGGTGATATTATTTATCAAAGTGCAACTGCTACAACTCTTAAACCTTTGGATGCCATCTATCATAGTGCCCTTTGTTTATTACAGGATTGATACTCATCCCTGCAGGTTGGCTGGACTTTGCTAAAGACCCGTAGATCACTACATTACTCCCTTTTTGTTTACAAGCCCCTTCTTCATAAACTTCCATCTTATCTAACTTTGCTGTTGAAGTATAGACACCTGAGTTGCCTAATCCATTCACAGGATTGGTTAACTCTTGAGGTTTCTAGCGTCTCCAATGAGCTAGGCAAAAATCAAAATACATTTTAATATTGATGTTCTGGTGTCATTCGGGCAATTTAAAGTATTGATTTGGGACGTATTTGTGGATGAATTAAACTGTTTATCTGGGTGATTTGTGCTGTTTTATTTTGTGCTTCCCATGACTATGTTATTGTATTTCAATGTCATTTCATACATTGCAGAATAATAGTGAAGACATCAACATGATGAAATAACACATATGGGAATCATGTAGTAACCAAAAAAGTGTTAAACAAATATTCAGTTGAAGTTGGAAGTTTACATACACCTTAGCCAAACAAATTTAAACTCAGATTTTCACAATTCCTGACATTTAATCCTAGTAAAAATGGTTTTAGGTCAGTTAGGATCACCACTTAATTTAAGAACGTGAAATGTTAGAATAATATTAGAGAGAATGATTTATTTCAGCTTTTATTTCTTTCTTCACATTCCCAGTGGGTCAGAAGTTTACATACACTCAATTAGTATTTGGTAGCAATGCCTTTAAATTGTTTAACTTGAGTCAAATGTTTAAGGTAGCCTTCCACAAGCTTCCCACAATAAGTTGGGTGAATTTTGGCCCATTCCTCTTGACAGAGCTGGTGTAGCTGAGTCAGGTTTGTAGGCCTCCTTGCTCGCACACGCTTTTTCAGTTCTGCCCACACATTTCCTATGGGATTGAGGTCAGGGCTTTGTGAAGGCAACTCCAAAAGCTTGACTTTGTTGTCCTTAAGCCATTTGCCACAACTTTGGAAGTATGCTTGGGGTCATTGTCCATTTGGAAGACCCATTTGCGACCAAGCGTTAACTTCCTGACTGATGTCTTGAGATGTTGCTTCAATATATCCACAGATTTTTCTATTCTCATGATGCCATCTATTTTGTGAAGTGCGCCAGTCCCTCCTGCAGCAAAGCACCCCCACAACATTATGCTGCCACCCCCGTGCTTCACGGTTGGAATGGTGTTCTTCAGCTTGCAAGCCTCCCCCTTTTCCTTCCAAACATAACGATGGCCATTATGGCTAAACAGTTCTATTTTTGTTTCATCAGACCAGAGAACATTTCTCCAAAAAGTACGATCTTTGTCCCCATGTGCAGTTGCAAACCATAGTCTGGCTTTTTTATGGCGGTTTTGGAGCAGTGGCTTCTTCCATACTGAGCGGCCTTTCAGGTTATGTCGATATAGGACTCATTTTACTTTGGATATAGATACTTTTGTACCTGTTTCCTCCAGCATCTTCACAAGGTCCTTTGCTGTTGTTCTGGGATTGATTTGCACTTTTCGCACCAAAATACGTTAATCTCTAGGAGACAGAACGCGTCTCCTTCCTGACCGGTATGGCGGCTGCGTGGTCCCATGGTGTTTATACTTGCATACTATTGTTTGTACAGATGAACGTGGTACCTTCAGGCATTTGAAAATTTCTCCCAAGGATGAACCAGACATGTGGTGGTCTACAATTTGTTTTCTGAGGTCTTGGCTGATTTCTTTTGATTTTCCCATGATGTCAAGCAAAGAGGCACTGATTTTGAAGGTAGGCCTTGAAATACATCCACAGGTACACCTCCAATTGACTCAAATGATGTCAATTAGCCTATCAGAAGCTTCTAAAGCCATGACATCATCTTCTGGAATTTTTCCCAAGCTGTTTAAAGGCACAGTCAACATAGTGTATGTAAACTTCTGACCCACTGGAATTGTGATACAGTGAATTATAAGTTCAATAATCTGTCTGTAAACAATTGTTGGAAAAATTACTTGTGTCTTGCACAAAGTAGATGTCCTAACCGACTTGCCAAAACTATAGTTTGTTAACAAGAAATGTGTGGAGTGTTTAAAAAACGAGTTTTAATGACTCCAGCCTAAGTGTTTGTAAACTTCCGACTTCAACTGTATATATTTTATATTGTATATTCTTCAAAGAAGCCTTGATGACAGCTTTGCACACTCTTGGTATTCTCTCATCCAGCTTCACCTGGAAAGCTTTTCCAACAGTCTTGAAGGAGTTCCCACATATGCTGAGCATTTGTTGGCTGCTTTTCCTTCACTCTTTGGCCCAACTCATCCCAAACCATGTCAATTGGGTTGAGGTCGGGTGATTGTGGAGGCCAGGTCATCTGATGCAGCACTCCATCACTCTTCTTCTTGGCCAAATAGTCCTTACACAGCCCGGAGGTGTGTTGGGTCATTGTCCTGTTGAAAAATAAATTATAGTCCCACTAAGCGCAAACCAGATGGGATGGCGTATCGCTGCCGAATGCTGTGGTAGCCATGCTGGTTAAGTGTGCATTGAATTCTAAATAAATCACAGACAGCGTCACCAGCAAAGCACCCCACACCATCACACCTCCTCCTCCATGCTTCACGGTGGGAACTACACATGCAGAGATCATCCATTCACCTACTCTGGGTCTCACAAAGACACAGCGGTTGGAACCAAAAATCTCAAATTTGGACTCATCAGACCAAAGCACAGATTTCCACTGGTCTAATGTCCATTGCTTGTGTTTGTTGGCCCAATCAATAATTTTCTTCTTATTGGTGTCCTTTAGTAGTGGTTTCTTTGCAGCAATTCGACCATGAAGGTCTGATTCATGCAGTCTCTTCTGAACAGTTGATGTTGAGATGTGTCTTTGTGAACTTTGTGAAGCATTTATTTGGGCTGCAATTTCTGAGGCTGGTAACAATCATGAAATTGTCCTCTGCAGCAGAGGTAACTCTGGGTCTTCCTTTCCTGTGGCAGTCCTCATGAGAGCCAGTTTCATCATAGCGCTTGATGGTTTTTGCGATTGCACTTAAAGAAACTTTAAAAGTTCTTGAAATTTTCCTCATTGACTGACCTTCATGTCTTAAAGTAATGATGGACTGTCGTTTCTCCTTGCTAATTTGAGCTGTTCTTGCCATAAAATGGACTTGGTCTTAGCCCTATTTGGTAAATCTTCTGTATACCAACCCTACCTTGTCACAAGACAACTCATTGGCTCAAACACATTAAGAAGGAAAGAAATTCCTACCTCATGAAGCTGGTTGAGATAATGCCAAGAGTGTGCAAAGCTGTCATGAAGGCAAAGGGTGGCTACTTTGAAAAATCTCAAATTGTCACGCCCTGGTCGTAGTATTTTGTGTTTTCTTTATTATTTTGGTCAGGCCAGGGTGTGACATGGGTTTATTTATGTGGTGTGTTTTGTCTTGGGGTTTTAGTAGGTATTGGGATCGTGGCTTAGTGGGGTTTTCTAGGTAAGTCTATGGCTGTCTGAATTGGTTCTCAATTAGAGGCAGGTGATTATCGTTGTCTCTGATTGGGAGCCATATTTAGGCAGCCATATTCTTTGAGTGTTTCGTGGGTGATTGTTCCTGTCTCTGTGTTTGTTGTCACCGGATAGGCTGTATAGGTTTTCACGTTTATTGTTTTTGTTTCGTCTTTATTAAAGATGTATCGAATCAACACCGCTGCATTTTGGTCTGACTTTCCTTCAACCGAAGAAAACCGTAACACAAATATAAATATGATTCCATGTGTTATTTTATAGTTTTGCTGTCTTCACTTTTACTCTACAGTGAAAAATAGTAAACATTTTTAAAAAAGAAAGAAAGAAAAACCCTAGAATGAGTAGGTGTGTACAAACTTTTGACTGGTACTGTATACAAAAGTATGTGGACACCCCTTCAAATGAGTGGATTTGGCTATTTCAGCCACACCTGTAGTTGACAGGTAAATACAATCGAGTACACAGCCATGAAATCTTCATAGACAAATATTGTCAGTAGGCCTTACTGAAGAGCTCAGTGACTTCCAACGTGGCACCGTCATAGGATGCCACCTTTCCAAAAAGTCGGTTCATCAAATTTCTGCCCTGCTAAAGCTGCCCCGGTCAACTGTAAGTGCTGTTATTGTTAAGTGGAAACATCTAGGAACAACATCAAGGCAAAGGGTGGCTACTTTCAAGAATCTAAAATATATTTTGATTTGTTTAACACTTTTCTGGTTACTACATGATTCCATATGTGTTATTTCATAGTTTTGATGTCTTCACTATTTTTTCTACAACGTGGAAAATAGTAAAAATAAAGAAAAAGCCTTGAATGAGTAGGTGTGTCCAAACTTGTGACTGGTTCTGTATATTTGGGGTAAATGTGTAAATTTATGTTGTATTATACAAGGCACATTTACAAGAGACATACTGTACCTCTCAATATGTCTTCCCTGTTAAAATAGAGGTTAAAGAAACATTTTAAAATCTACACTGATTGAAGTGGATTTAACAAGTAACATCAATAAGGGATCATAGCATTCACCTGGTCAGTCTATGTCATGGAATGAATTGTACACAGGTACATAGTGTATATAGGCAACATCAAAGCACAACAAAACTGAACTGCATAGCTGTGAAAAACAGTACATTAGCATAATTCAAGGTCAATAACAGTCACAGATCAACTATGCTTTCAAAATGAGGGAATGAATAGGGTGAATCATGCACGTTACCCTTCCCCACCCATTCCCCATGTGAATATTCACTCATTATTTCTAATAAAACAATCATTAATATTCAACGCATGAAAACAGTGTGCATAAGCAATACCAGGCATCTTACTAAAGCTAAGCAATCTGTTACATCAAATTGTATATTGTAAAGCACTGCTTTGCTTTAGTTCGTTCTAAAGTACAGCATCCCAACACTATAAAGCAGAGTTTAGTATACTGAAACGGTACTTACAATTGGGCTGGCATTGATGTAATCTGAATTGCTGTGGCTGTTTTCAACCTTCAAGGTAATTCTTGAGTGATCATCTGAAATATAAATGGAGGAATTTATTGCACCAACTCAACAAGGACTCATCACCGTGCTAGGCCTGCCTGAAGTGTGTTATAAGCACTGGACTGCTCAAATACTCAAGAATACACCCTCAAACATAACCTTTAAGCTATTACTCAAACCTAAAGCAAACCTGCTCCATATATCTTATTATTTGAAATAGTCTCAGATGGGTGCAATTGACAGGAGCATGATATCTAACAGGAGGAGAGCTTACAGGCCTTGTGACCTGGGGTGATCTAGTGGTCTAAGCTGCTGCCTGATGTACTGCTGTGAGCATGGGTTCAAATCCCATTCACTGTTCTTTTAGCACACTCTCTTCTACCTTTCCTCTCTATCCAATAAACATGGAACAATACAGAAGGAGTGGGACTGCCCCACTCCTTTAAAAACAGAATAATTACTTACAGGCCACCACTGCATTGGAGCGGTTCTTCTTTGTGTTCCCTGCCCCCAGGCCTGTAGTGGAGGCGTTGGGCTCAGCCTGATACGCACACAGAGCCTCCCACTCCTTCTCCAGACGATTCTTGTTCTTCAGGTGGTCCTCCATGTAAGACTAGGGAGGAAAAAGAAGACATGGAGTCAATATGCATTCAATAACTACAGTTGTACCCATCATGTCAGTTGGTGTGTATTCCTCCTCAATGTAAGACTAAGGAGGTCGAGGAAAGAGAATATATTAACCAGGTAAGTCAATTGAGAAGACGTTCTCTTTGACAATAATGATCTGACCAAGAAGGAGCAATGCAAAGAAAGACATACAAACAACTCAAAATAGAATATTCTTAAGGCATCTTTAATCATAATCCACATAATAATTAAAATTGGCTGTTGCTGCATGATTATTTTCCTGGTGGAAATGAAGAAACTACATCTGTAGTCAGGAACAGGAATAGTTCCCTCACAATGATAAGCCATTCAACCGAGCCCATTACCTCTCATACTGTATTCATCATTAAGTCAGGAGCACTGACTTTGATTAACTGCCGCTAATGAGATTGTCAAAGCTAAATGTGAAACCTACTGTAGCATGTTTTAGCACAGGGGCCAAACGGGTAGAATAGCTATTGTTCCTCTCTGTTGATAGAGGACAGTTGGACTGAGATGGTTGTTGGACATCAATGATTATCCAGGGTCCATTCACAAACAGGCAGGAAACAATCACCAGAAATGTCTCTTTAAAGCTGCATTATGTCACTTTTTGGGCGAACCAACCAAATTCACATAGAAATTTGAGTTATAGATCTGTCATTCTCATTGAAAACAAGTCTAAGAAATGGTAGATCTGTTCTATGTGGGCTTATTCTACGCTTCCCAATCTTAAATTGAGTTTTTGCGCCTTTTGCTTTCGATTTTGTACACCAGTTTCAATCAGCTCAAAATACAATATTTTTGGTTATTGAAAGATATTTCACAACGTTTTAGATGGTACAATGATTTTCTACATTTCTTGTTTTGTCACAAACTTAAATTATGTGAACTATTAGAATTTGTATTAATTAAATAAAATAGTGTCCTAAAACGGACTCAATGCCTGCGTCAGAAATGACAGCCTATTTCCTATGTAGTATACTACTACCATCAAAAGCAGTGTACAGTAGGTAATAGGCTGCCATTTTGGACACAACCCTAATATAATTCTATTAATAACATAAGGTTACAAATGAGTAGGTACATAATCTGGATTCATGTTCATTACTCAAAAGGGGCTTAATAGACTTTCTCTTAACAGGGTATAGTGCACTACTTTTGACCAGAGCCGTATGGGCCCTGGTCAAAAGTACTGTAGTACACTAGGGAATAGGGTGCCATTTTGGATGTATCCTTGTCTGACTCTTACTCACTATGATATTGAAAAAGCATAGTGGAATACAGCATACAGAGGCGCGCGTGTGACACACACACACACACACACACACACACACACACACACACACACACACACACACACACACACACACACACACACACACACACACACACACACACACACACACATTCCATTTAACAATGCTACTTTAATCTCTGCCCACACTACCCCGGTACACATCGGTCTCCATATCATATCAACACTTATTGCATTATGTGCTGACACACTGAACACAGTCTGGGAAACGGGCTACATTTTTTAGCAGGGCACGAATTCATGGCCCTTCCTTGATTTAGCCCCTTATCGAATAGCAGCTTCATTCTATACTTATCTCCTTCCCAAATACCCCCTCCTCTACCCCTGCATCCCCCCTCCTCCACCAGCCCTACCTGCCAGGGCATCAGAGAGACACACTCTCCTCTGTGCTAATGCCAGAGTAATGGGGTTTTGTACTGTGTAAAGGGATTATTGCAATCCAATCAGGAGGTGCTGAGATCACCATGTGTCAGGCAAACACTGGCTAATCCCCTTACTGCTGGGTTTACAGCTGCCAAAGGTGCTCAATAAAATCAGAATGAAATAACGCTCGATGAGGAACTAGTGCTCGGCTCAGGGCTGCTCAGAGCTGTCGATGACATTGAGGCAGGGCTAGAGCCTCGTAATGAACTAGAATAGAGCACCTGGGTAGGAGAAGGACATATGCACATAGTGTATAAGCAGGTTTAGTTTTACACTGATGGGGTGGTTCACAAATGGCACCCTATTCCCTTTATACTGTAATGCACTACTTTTGACCAGAGCCCATCAAATGGAGTGCACTAAATAGGGAACAGGGGGCCATTTTGGACGTAGGTATGGAGATGCCAGGAAAAGGAACTAGCGTACAACTGCAACTTACACAGTACAGTGAGGTAGCTACAGTATCACATGGTTCTAATAAGGCAAGTTTTAAAAAATCCTGGATTAAGTTTATATGGGATATGTCCCAGATGACACTACTTTTGACCAGAGCCCATCAAAGAGCGTGCATTATAAAGGGAACAGGGTGCCATTTGGGACACAGCCATGGAATAGGGGGTATCATGGAAGATTAAGACCTGCTCCTGAACACATATTGTGCTTTCCAACATAAATGCTCCCGATAGGGTTTTCCTCTGACACTGTGCTGTTTTAAAGTGATTAAACAACATATTACTTCATATACACATTGTGCCTGCAACATTGTGGTGTAAATCAACACTCCAAATTACACCTCAACACACACCCTCACACTCAAAATAACTTCAGACTTGGCGGCTTCGCAAACCCCTAATCTATATAGACTCCAAGCAGTATAATCTATAACACTTACTGGGCCAACAACAAAAGACAAGATAATGTGCTTTATATATGGGGCAAGTTAATCCGTTTAAGGCACAGCCAAGTCTCTGTATGGAGTCATATTCTGAATGAGTCACATGGGAAAAAGTAATACATTAACATAGATAAGATGGTGCAAGCCATTTCTCAAATTAAAATCAGTCGGGGATCATGATGTTGTGGGATTTGCAGCTTTACAGAAGGCAATTCATTTTGAGTGTAAAAAACTTAGTAAGCAATTATGCTTTTTTCTGACACCCACAGTTTTAATCACTCTACAATGGACTGTAAGTATGCAGCTCGTACTGTTGGTACTGTCTTTCAGTACTGCTTGTGAAAACTCAATATCATTTCAGAATAGTGCTGATCTGACTCTGGTCATATGATATGTCTGAGGAAACTACTCAGAACATTTACTGTGTCTAGATGAACAATCACTTTTAAGAAAGGGCATTTGAGGGCATTATGGACTTCCGTGTTGATGTCCATAAGAATTGCTATGGTGTTTGGAATGAATACAGACCACTAAAAACGTATCAACTAAAATACAGACTACTAAAAACATTTCAACTGAAATACAGACTACTAAAAACATTTCAACTGAAATACAGACTACTAAAAATATTTCAACTGAAATACAGACTTCTAAAAACATTTCAACTGAAATACAGACTACTAAAAACATTTCAACTGAAATACAGACTACTAAAAACATTTCAACTGAAATACAGACTACTAAAAACATTTCAACTGAAATACAGACTACTAACAACGTATCAACTAAATTACAGACCATAAAAAACATAAACTAAAATACAGACTACTAACAACGTTTCAAGTAAAAGCTTATCACACACAGTACTGAACAAAGAAAAAGTATCCCTTGACCTGAAAGCTTCAGGAAAAACAAAGGGAAACATCAACCCTTCTCTATCAAGAAGATGGCATTCTTTTTTATTTTAGAGAAGAGTGGGAGAGGAGAGAAAGAGGAGAGAAGATAGAGGAAAGGGGGAGGAGGAGAGAGAGAGGAGAGGGGGGATGAATTGCAGGAGAAGAGAGATGCGTGCCCCTGGATCTGCCCCCGTCTCTTGCAGTATGTAATGAAGCAGTGCATTCAGGATGGGGGGGCGGGACCAGGGGCGCAGTGGGAAGGCAGGGAGCGTGGCTCACACCTCCTGATTAATTTGCCTTTGCTTCCCTGCCCTGGCTGGCTCCAATATGCACCAACCCACCAAAGGCCCAGTATCATGAACACTGAACAGAACCTCTCCAATGACGGCCTCGTGGCCCAGTTCATTCTCATATTTAAACTGGCGTATGTGGGAGGACGGGACAAACATTTTGGCCGATCCATTGATAATGGGCTCAGTTGAGTAGCAGCACATGTTACTATCTGCTGCCAGGGAGTTGTCCAAGGTACTGAAGCTCACAGAGCTTTCTCTCATGTTACCCTGCTGCTCCACTCACTGCCAGTCAGTCAGAATAGCACAGCCAGACAGAGGGTCAACCGTTGTGTGCGTGTGTGTAAGTTCATGTGCATGTCTGTGTGTCTCATATACTCCCAGCGTAAATCTCAGGGGCAATTAAGAGCTTCATGCTAATTGAACACATCCCAGGGTCCTTCTATCACTGTGAGAAGCATATGATGCATGTAGACGCAGAGCAGGAGAACAGAGTTATGTGAAGAATAGCTATGTATTGCAATTATGGTAGACTGAGTTTTTCAGAATCAATGGATATTTTAATCTGTGTGAAAATAAGACATGTGGAACAAGCCTGCTCATGGAAATGTGGCTATAATGAGATGAATAGAAACAAAGAGAGAGATGGTGCCGGAGAGAGAGAGAGAGAGTAGGAGGAGAGGAAAAAAGAGACTATGTGTAAGAGAGAGAAATAAAAAGAAAGACAGACGGGATAGAGAGAGATGAGACACAACGACAGACAGACAGACAAGCAGTCAGTCAGAAATAAGGATGTTTACCAGGATCATGTGTCCAGTGGAGATGTCCATGTTGGAGTGGACGGGTTCCTCAGACCAGGAGGAGGTGGAGCTTCGTGCCGAGGGGCTGACCATGGGCCCCCCGTCGCTGAATTGGGACGACACACTGTTGAGCCGTGACGACACACTGTGCATCGGCTCTGGGCGCTCTGCCGGCGGCTTGACCGACATCCGCTGACGACACAGCTCCTAGGAGCAGAAGGAGGGACAGGGGTAGACCATAAGCACAGTTTTATTTTTTTATTTTACCTTTATTTAACTAGGCCAGTCAGTTAAGGGCAAATTCTTATTTTCAATGACGGCCTAGGAACAGGGGTTAACTACCTTGTTCAGAGGCAGAACGACAGCTCGGAGATTTGATCATGCAACCTTTCGGTTACTCGTCCAAAGCTCTAACCACCTGCCGCTCCAAGTAACAAAGTAGTAACAGTAACAAAGTAAACTCACTTATTCCGTGAAATACATGTTTTTCATATCCTAATGTTTCTTAAGACCTACCTATACAGAATCAAGGTATTTTTATGGTATACATTAAATTTATTATTAATAGGCTGTTTAAAATATAAACTCAGCAAAAAAAGAAATGTCCCTTTTCAGGACCCTGTCTTTCAAAGATCATTCGTAAAAATCCAAATAACTTCCCATGCTTGTTCAATGAACCATAAACAATTAATGAACATGTACCTGTGGAACGGTTGTTAGGACACTAAAGAGGCCTTTCTACTGACTCTGAAAAACACAAAAAGAAAGATGCCCAGGGTTCCTGCTCATCTGCGTCAATGTGCCTTAGGCATGCTGCAAGGAAGCATGGGGACTGCAGATGTGGCCAGGGCAATAAATGACAATGTCCCTGTGAGACGCCAAAGACACAGGGAGACAGGACGGACAGCTGATCGTCCTCGCAGTGGCAGACCACGTGTAACAACACCTGCACAGGATCAGTACATCTGAACATCACACCTGCGGGACAGGTACAGGATGGCAACAACAACTGCCTGAGTTACACCAGGAACGCACAATCCCTTCATCAGTGCTCAGACTGTCCGCAATAGGCTGAGAGAGACTGGATTGAGGGCTTGTATGCCTCTTCTAAGGCAGGTCCTCACCAGACATCACCGGCAACAACGTCGCTGGGCCAGACAGGACTGGCAAAAAGTGCTCTTCTCTGACGAGTCGCGGGTGATGGTCGGATTCGCGTTTATCGTCAAAGGAATGAGCGTTACACCGAGGCCTATACTCTGGAGCGGGATCGAATTGGAGGTGGAGGGTCCGTCATGGTCTGGATTGATGTGTCACAGCATCATCGGACTGAGCTTGTTGTCATTGCAGGCAATCTCAATGCTGTACGTTACTGGGAAGACATCCTCCTCCCTCATGCGGTACCCTTCCTGTAGGCTCACCATGACATGACCCCCCAGCATGACAATGTCACCAGCCATACTGCTCGTTCTGTGTGTGATTTCCTGCAAGACAGGAATGTCAATGTTCTGCCATGGCCAGTGAAGAGCCCGGATCTCAATCCCATTGAGCACGTCTGGGATCTGTTGGATCAGAGGGCTAGGGCCATTCCCCCCAGAAATGTCCGGGAACTTGCAGGTGCCTTGGTGGAAGAGTGGGGTAACATCTCACAGCAAGAACTGGCAAATCTGGTGCTGTCCATGGGGAGGAGATGCATTGCAGCACTTAATGCAGCTGGTGGCCACACCAGATACTGACTGTTACTTTTGATTTTGACCCCCGATTCATTCAGGGACATATTATTCCATTTCTTTTAGTCACATGTCTGTGGAACTTGTTCAGTTTATGTCTCAGTTGTTGAATCTTGTTATGTTCATACAAATATTTACACATGTTAAGTATTCTGAAAATAAACGCAGTTGACAGTGAGAGGACATTTCTTTTTTTGCTGAGTTTAGATGTTCCTAAGGCGTCATAGGCTGCTTCCTGCTTCCAAACGGTTTTGGTGTTAATGACCATGTTAATGACCACCTCCAAGGAAACGGTTGCCGTCGCTAAATCTACGTCACTATTATACACTACCTTTAGGAGTGCACATTCACAACCAATGAGGGTTTGACTGATGGCACATAACTTTTGCTATTGCGCACGTTAACATTTACAGTTTGCATACTCTCAGCTTACATGATGTTGGTGGCTTGGCACATCTAATGAAAATACAAAAGGCCTATATAAAAGGCCCTTCTGTAGAGTCATTTTAGTATTTTGTGCTCGAGCATGTGTTCAACCTGTTATTTCAGTAATACTGAAATATTATTAGAGGAATATTTAAGGAATACTGAAATAGTTAAGACATTTTCTCCAAGACAATGTGTTCAAATTATTATTTTTCTCTGCTTCATGATCTGGGCTGCATTCTAAATGGCACCATATTCCTTTTCTAGTGCACTGCTTTTGACCAGGGCCCAAGGGGGAATATGTAGGGAATAGGGTACCATTTAACACGCAACCCTGGTGTCAGTCTGTTATACTGTATATGGTTGATCACCATGTTGTATTGTAGGATGTGGAGGAATGTTGAAAACAAAAACCCTGCGTCAAAAGATACATCTGTTCTCCAGTGATACATCTGTTCTCCAGTGATACATCTGTTCTCCAGTGATACATCTGTTCTCCAGTGATACATCTGTTCTCCAGTGATACATCTGTTCTCCAGTGATACATCTGTTCTCCAGTGATACATCTGTTCTCCAGTGATACATCTGTTCTCCAGTGATACATCTGTTCTCCAGTGTGAGCCAGAGTCAGACGATAGAATGACATTTTCTCTAATAATGAGTTCAAATTATACTTTTTCTCAGTCACAGCTGAGTGAGGATATCTGTTGGGGTAGCAGTGATGTAGCCTAGCTAATGTCAGAGGACGTCGAGTTACACATGCTCCAGTCCTTAGGAGAGAGATAATCATGATTAACACTTGCTGTGAGTGACAACACAAGTCATTTCACCATCCCTTCATTATCTCACTACTCCTCATTCTCCCTCTGACCTTGATCTATTGGCTGCCGTCTAAACCATAACCAAGGCAATTAGGTCTGTCTGTGTTTTACCAGCAACCATACACTTAGTACCATTAACTGGTAAGGATATATTGCGTGCTTACACTCTGCTTCAGCGTAAGCACACACAATATCTGCAACGTTATAGAAAAATACAGGAATCCAGCTAGTCATATTTCTATTAACATGCTAGAAGTCTAGTAGCTTATAACCACTCAATTCAACAAAAATCTCTCCGTCTGCCTGCCTGCCTGCCTGCCCGTCCGTCTGTCTGCGTGACCATCTATCTGCCTGCCTGCCTGTCTGTCCGTCTGCCTGCGTGACCGTCTATCTGCCTGCCTGCCTGTCTGTCCGTCTGCCTGCGTGACCGTCTATCTGCCTGCGTAACCGTCTATCTGCCTGCCTGCCTGCCTGCCTTTCTGTCTGTCTGTCTGTCTGCGTGACCGTCTATCTGCTTGCTTGACCATCTATCTTCCTGCCTGTCTGTCTGTCTGCCAGCCAGCTCGCTTATCTGTCCCCGCAGCCACCAGGGAGGGCCTGCCTCTCCCCCATCCCCCTGCTACAACCCCATTACAGCCAGACAGCCACAGCGTTACTGCAGGCTCTAACATTCACATTAGAACAACTCTACATGCTAAACTTTGTACCAGTTAAAAGTCTTAATAAAAAAATCCCCATATGAAAATGGCCTCTCCTGAGATATTCAATTAGCTGCCTGCAAAAAGCCCAAATGAACCAGGCAAGGAGAATTTTTTTTAAAACGTTCCACCAAGGTCAGGTTCACATTGAATAACACATTATTTACAGCTTCAGTATGGCACTGCCCAGGCAATGGAGAAATGAACAGTGTCCCAAATAGTACCATATTCCCTATATAGTGCATTACTTTTGATCAAAACCTGGTCAAAAGTAGTGCACTATATTTGGAATAGAGTGCCATTTGAGATGCAGTTCAGATGTATCCTAATTTATGGGATATTGATTTTCATCTATACACTTAATCAGGAATTTATGCCTCTGCATTCCAAATGGCACCATATTCCTTTTCTAGTGCACTGCTTTTGACCAGGGCCCAAGGGGGAATATGTAGGGAATAGGGTACCATTTAACACGCAACCCTGGTGTCAGTCTGTTATACTGTATATGGTTGATCACCATGTTGTATTGTAGGATGTGGAGGAATGTTGAAAACAAAAACCCTGCGTCAAAAGATACATCTGTTCTCCAGTGTGAGCCAGAGACAGAAGATGTTTCATGTTTCATGCTTACAAATTATGTTTGAAAACAAGCTATGGTTGTGTTATGTTATATTTCTCACACACAAATATGTAATGGAACACAGATGTTTTTTGTTTAAGTGTACATTGTAGAAATGAAGAAAAATGTTTCATGATGGAAATGTATTCCAATTGGTTTGGTTCAGACGATACAGAAAGCACTAGCTATCTCACAAAACAAAGTCTGGCCTGACATAAAATAATAACATTAAAAAAATGGACAAAGACACAAGAGGCCTATAAGTCATGTGACTCCCAAATGGCACCCTATTCCCATAGAGCTCTGGTCAAAAGCAGTGCACAAAATAGGGATTATGGTACCATTTGTGAGGCACCCATACATCACCCTGGGCATTGGGAGCGTCTGTGAAGAGTGGCCAGTGTGGGCGAGCCTCCAACACCAGTCCATAGCTGCATCTCAAATGGAACGCTATTCCAATGGGCTATGGCCCAAATGTGTGCATTATATAGGGAATAGGGTGCCATTTGGGATGTAGGCCATCTATAATAGAGTGCTAATAGGGAGGGTGGCAGAGGGTAGCAACGCTACAACAGCACAGGGTTTGCACGCCCTCCAACAAATGTAGGGGACATTCTCACCGCTTTGCCATCATGCTAAAACAAATAATCAAACAAACAAACCCTCTGGCACAATGTGGTGGAGAGACAGAAAAAGAGAGAGAGAGAGAGAGGAGAGAGAGAGAGAGAGAGAGAGAGAGAGAGAGAGAGAGGGGGAGAGAGAGAGAGAGAGAATAGAGAGAGAGAGAGAGAGAGAGAGAGAGAGAGAGAGAGGGAGAGAGAGAGAGAGAGAGAGAATAGAGAGAGAGAGAGAGAGAGAGAATAGAGAGAGAGAGAGAGAGAGAGAGAGAGAGAGAGAGAGAATAGAGAGAGGGAGAGGCTGGGCAGAGAGAGTGGGTGGGTGGGTTTTCGGGTGGGCAGAGAGAGGGGAGGGTGAGGGAGGAGGACAGAGGAGGAAGGCCAGAACATAACATAAGCCTCAGTAGACTCTTCAACAGTATGACAGGCAGTTCCCATGTCTCGCTTGGCTATCAAGGGAGAAGGAGACTGACAGAGAGGTATCATCCACAATATCCCCCAAGATGAAAGCCAACAGCAAGCACTCAGGTACGACAGGCAGCCTGTCAATCAAGCTTTTCTCTCTCAGTGTCAACATCATACTTTCATAACACAGGAAAATATGCCTGACAACTTGGAGACCTAGCTAAGGCTCAGAGGATTCTGTGATAAACAGAAATCTGGTTGGACAATAACGCAACGGGAGTGTTGTGTGTGGGGGTATATAGATGTGTATGAGTGTGTGTGAGCATGGCCTCAGACAGACGCACCCAGGGCCTGGGTCATTAGCATGCAGCAAGGCTGTGTGTGTGTGTGTGTGTCAGGCTGCCCGCTGCTACCCCTCTGCTTTAATTGCATGTAGGTCTAAAGAGTCCCCTGCTACTGGGCCACACACACACACACACACACACAGACACACACACACACACTTAAAATATTTGCGTTTTAGTTGCATGGCCAAGGTGGTAAATGCATTAGGAAAAGCCACTGACTCCTACTGGAATTGTGGAAAGGCACAGTAAACATCAATTAAGTGGAAATGTGCAGGAGCCCAGCAGTAAGTGGATCATGAAAATGATTTAAGACTAATAAAACTATCCAGCCACCTTGTTGGTTAATATGAAATACATCCTATAATGTCACAGTAAAACATATAAATTTCAAAGTAGAAACCCCACCTCTTCAATGAGTATCTTAAATAATCCCACGGCACAGCCCCATCCCCCCTCACTGAAAGAAAACTCCAAAAAGAACTACCACCCTTGCCTATCGTGAACTAACTCTAGCACTTGGCTTTTTTCTACTAGCACTGACTTCGCTGATAGCTACTTTACTGTGAAAAAATGTACTTAATATGACTGAGATATGTTGTTTCCCACCTAGCTATCATAAGATGAATGCACTAACTGTTAGTCACTGGAAAATAGTGTCTGCTATATGACTCAAATGTAAATGCAGATTCAAACTAAATTGAATAACCTACACTAGTATTATTTATTGAAATAAGACGTGAGAAAAGCACCTACAGTAAATGTAAATACTAAAGAGAAGGGCATTCTTAAATCAATGCTCACCGGACTGCCCTCATTTAAAAACATAAGGGAGAAATGGTCAGTGGTGGAAATGTAAATCTAACTCTTTGCTTAAAAAGGCACTTAATATTGTATTATATTAATTGGACTTGTAGGCCGTTGGATAATTACGCCAGAGGGGAATTTAAATGATTTCCAGCACAGATAGACAGTGTCACCCGCAAACCTGTTGGGTTCATATCATCTTACATTTTCCCAATTCCCAAACACTCAGAATGGAATCTACTCCACAATAAGAAAAATGGCAAATACAGACATAAATTACACCACATAAAATGTATATATTATACAATCCAAGTAGATTAACAAGTGTACACACTCAAAACAATCTAACATACACTGAGATTCAGAATGAAAAAAAAAAGACGAAACAGATCACCTCATCTGTATTTTTTTTGTGTCCGTCACAACTGGTCCCCTATTCACTAAAATAGTGCACTACTTTTGACCAGGGCCCATAGGGATAGGGTGCCATTTGGGATGTAGATATTTAAATAAAGACTAACTAACGTCTGACATATATCCTTTTACCTGATAGGTGGAGGTAGCATCGCTGCCTGTGTCTGTTCCCAGGTTGGTGAGCTTCTCCTTGAGCTTGTGGTGAGAGCGGTGTCGGAGGCAGTAGACCACAGCGGAGACAAGCAGCACAGCCACGATACACAGGATAGACACCACTGTCAGGATCATGTACTTGGTGGACTCGGCCGTGCTGTACTTGGTAGGGATCTGGTTTATCTGGCTTCTCTGTAGGGAGGGGGACAGAGGGGTGGAAGATAGAGGGAGAGAGAGAGAGGGAGAGCGAGAGAGGGAGAGAGAGAGAATTACACATTATTACATGATGAGAGGATGTTTTAAGACCTCACACATTTTCTTTATCTAAAAATGTTTATGTTTTGGTTGGACATACAGTTGAAGTCGGAAGTTATAATTCACTTAGGTTGGAGTCATTAAAACTTGTTTTTCAACCAGTCCACAAATTTTGTGTTAACAAACTATAGTTTGGGCAAGTCGGTTAGGACATCTACTTTGTGCAAGACACAAGTCATTTTTCCAACAATTGTTTACAGACAGATTATTTCACTTATAATTCACTGTATCACAATTCCAGTGGGTCAGAAGTTTACATACACTAAGTTGACTGTGCCTTTAAACAGCTTGGAAAAATTCCAGAAAATGATGTCATGGCTTTAGAAGCTTCGGATAGGCTAATTGACCTAATTTGAGTCAATTGGAGGTGTACCTGCGGATGTATTTCAAGGCCTACCTTCAAACTCAGTGCCTCTTTGCTTGACATCATAGGAAAATCAAAAGAAATCAGCCAAGACCTCAGAAAAACATTTTTAGACCTCCACAAGTCTGGTTCATCCTTGGGAGCAATTTCCAAACGCCTGAACGTCCCACGTTCATCTGTACAAACAATAGTACGCAAGTATAAACACCATGGGACCATGCAGTCGTCATACCGCTCAGGAAGGAGGCGCGTTCTGTCTCCTAGAGATGAACGTTCTTTGGTGCGAAAAGTGCAAATCAAACCCAGAACAACAGCAAAGGACATTGTGAAGATGCTGGAAAAGTGAAGATGCTACAAAAGTATCTATATCCACAGTAAAACGAGTCCTATATCAACATAACCTGAAAGGCCGCTCAGCAAGGAAGAAGCCACTGCTCCAAAACCACCATAAAAAAGCCAGACTAAGATTTGCAACTGCACATGGGGACAAATATCGTATTTTTTTTGAGAAATGTCCTCTGGTCTGATGAAACAAAAATAGAACTGTTTGGCCATAATGACCATCGTTATGTTTGGAGGAAAAAGGGGGAGGCTTGCAAGCCGAAGAACACCATTCCAACCATAGAGCACGGGGGTGGCAGCATCATGTTGTGTGGTTGCTTTGCTGCAGGAGGGACTGGTGCACTTCACAAAATAGATGGCATCATGAGGGTAGAAAATTATGTGGATATATTGAAGCAACATCTCAAGACATTAGTCAGCAAGTTAAAGCTTGGTTGCAAATGGGTCTTCCAAATGGACAATGACCCAAAGCATACTTCCAAAGTTGTGGCAAATGGCTTAAGGACAACAAAGTCAAGGTATTGGAGTGGCCATCACAAAGCCCTGACCTCAATCGTATGTGGGCAGAACTGAAAAAGCGTGTGTGAGCAAGGAGGCTTACAAACCTGACTCAGTTACACAAGCTCTGTCAGGAGGAATGGGCCAAAATTCATCCAACTTATTGTGGGAAGCTTGTGGAAGGCTACCCAAAATGTTTGACCCAAGTTAAACAATTTAAAGGCAATGCTACCAAATACTAATTAAGTGTATGTAAACTTCTGACCCACTTGGAAGGTGATGAAAGAAATAAAAGCCGAATTAAATAATTATCTCTACTATTATTCTGACATTTCACAATCTTAAAATAAAGTGGTGATCATAACTGACCCAAAACAGGGAATTTTTACTAGGATTAAATGTCAGGAATTGTGAAAAACTGAGTTTAAATGTGTTTGGCTAAGGTGTATGTAAACTTCCGACTTCAACTGTAAGTATGCACATCGATGTTGCAGATAAAAAGCTGATCATGTTTTTGTTCCATCATCTGTGCGTATTAGTGCACTAAATATGTAAACTCCCCAAATAGAAAAACTAAATCTAGATTATTTAGGAACAAATTGAATAAAATTATATATTTTGAAATCAGTAACGCAACCACTGTTTGCTTCATTGGACACAATAGTTTCCCTGCTGTATTTTTCCTATGACATCATTGAAAGTAGAACCTGAGACTCGTAGCCAATGACTAGTTGAGTAGCTACAACCTGTCAAGCACGTAATCCACTGCAAAGAAAAATACCTCTAAAAGCAAACATTTGGATGTGAAACAGCCTACTTCATTTTGCACAGTACATTGCTAGGAAGAAAGCCCAACAATATACAGAGTGCTAAATTAAAACACCATATAAACCTACACCCAAATAGGCTACATATGGAAAAAGCATTACATGTAGAAAAACATATTAGAGAAGGGATATTCATTATGTTATTCATTAAAAGCATACTGTCTTACTGCTACATGGAATTCATTTCAGAGGCCAGTGATCTATGGATAATGGCCCTGCTCCATTCAAACTGGGATGCATTCCAAATGGCATCCTATTCCTTTATAGTGTACTACGTTTGAACAGGGTCTCTAGGGTCCCATTTGGGGAAAAAAATAGAGTGCCATTTGGGACACAGTCCCATCCACAGTAAATCAACAATAGCCTGATAATTATCTCTCATTAGAGACAGCATAAATGATGTTAGCAACAATACGGAGCGGTGGGAAGAATGAAGAGACGAGAGCTGCAAATTGCAATCCCAACTACCAGACCTACAATTCCCCCTTTTTACAGAATTTTCAAAAGAAATCAATAGTGAGAAAGACTTGGTTGCTTGGCTTGACTCTGTGCTGCTTGCTACAAGATGGGAATAATTCCTTAACCCATTTTTCTTCTTCTTCTTTTTTTTACATCCTCTTTGTAGTGTTACAATAAATATATATTTTCCAACCGCCCTCTCTCTCACAATTATAAATGTCTCACTAGGCTATTCATTATCTTGTTCTAATAGTAATGTAATGCTATGTATTCAGCATGCCACATTCTATGTTCTACCCTGTATTACATTGCAGAAATGCAAGGCCCTCATTTACAGTGAAGGCTCTGTATCTCTGCATCATAAAGACCTGGCAAGCAAATATTGTGGGTCTAAAAAAAATGAAAAGGGCCCGGTGGAACCTGGTCGGTCGGTGGCAGGCCAGGGGTCATTGGGATTAGGGCCGGACCAGTCTGCATCCCAGTTAATGGAAATATGTGTTGAAAGAGGCTGTGATGGCATCCCAAATTACATCCTATTCCCTATATAAGCACTACTTTTGACCAAGGCTTTGGTCAAAAGTAGTGCACTATATAGGGAATAGGGTGCAATTTGGGACGTGGCCTGTGAGATGGGCTCTGCTTGGGCCTGCCTGCCTGTCACAGACGTGTAAGCCCCTGGGAGGTGGAAGGGTGGAAGGGAAGGGGCGGCCAACGAGCGCTGCACAAGGATTGTTCTGGAATGCCTTGTGTTGTGAGGCTGTGAAGCAGGGTACCCCACCACTACACTGAGCGGTGTAGATCTGTTCCCCCTGATTTCATTCATAGCTGGCTGTATTCAGCACCTTGAAAGAATGGACACAGAAAGCCCCACAAAGGGAGACAACAGTTGCCCAATGCTTTGTGGGGTCCAACTTGCCTGAGAGCATTAAGTCCTACTGTAAAGCCTGGTTGAATGGTAATGTGATGGTGTTAAAAGGAAACAGTGGAAAGCTCTCTTATCTCTTGTCTCAGTGCTATGATGAAAACTAGCATTTCTCAGTCTGGGAGGTAGAATCCAAAAAAGACTATATTATTTCTAAAGATTACACTCTAAAAGATTCTTAACATTCTATTCCCACTGACCTTCTTTCAGTCCCTGGGAGAAAAAAAATTATGTAACGCTCTGATGTAGCTAACAGCAATATTGCAAAATGAACTGAGCAGAATTTTTATTGTAAACACTCTCATTAATAACACATTTTAACTGCATGACACACTTGCTTTGATTCCAATGCAAAATATATTTTTACGCAGATCAAATGACTTCATTTGTATTTTTGTTTTGTCAAATTACATTTCATTGAGAAAGATTGATGGCATCTTGCTTGGATAGTAATGGCCATATTTAGTCTTAACTCTGTAACTGTTCACTCATTCCTCACTGGACAGATGCTTTAGCTTCTAATACTTACTCACTCTCTTCTTCATAGCTGCCTTCTTATGCCTCTCTCTCTCTCCCTCTTTCTATTGATTCAAACAAATGTAGCCTGACTTCCTCTGCTTAATCAACATTGGGTGCGGTTGTCAGTGAAGTCGGGACGTTTTAAATCACGTCTATGAAAAATGAGGAGCTGAGGTTCTGATTGTGGTGCAGAACCACAGAACCAGATGCTATGGAATAGAGCAAAAACATAATAATAATTGAAAAGCAAAAAGCTTGCAGAGGGAGAACGTTCCAAATAAATATGCCTAAATATGCCAGTGTGTGAGATATATTATCTGAAGGACACATTTTTTCCCTTCATGCATTTACAAATAAAATTGAACACCAAAATAATATTCGGTACAAAAGCAACATAGAATAGAGATGACCAGGCAGGCCAGACAGACATACAGACGGACAGACAGAATCTTCTCTTTAATACTGCAACTCCAGGGCCTTAATTTCCTACAACTCTCTCCAAAGGCTTAGCACTTTCAATCAAATGACATGGCAACATCTTGACGCACAGAGGACTGTGTACGACTGAATCAAATTATATATGGAAATAAATGCAGAAACATTTGCATTTCTTAATTATGTTTGGTCAAAAATAGATTAACAAAAAATATATGTGCCAGTATGAATATATATATTTTTTAAACCATGAATTGACACAGATTTCCTTGAAAACAAATGTGATTGGTATAAAGATCATTTGTAGTCTGACATCTAATGTTTTACATAATATTTAGGCTACTGTTGGGTTTTAACTTACATTTGTCTACCTCAATTTTAAGAAACAAATATTTAGTTTCAACCATATTTAATGGAATGCAAAAAATATATATAGAATAAACTGAAAATAATGTCTGAGAGCAAAAGAGAAGGGAGTTCCTTTTATGACGAGAGGTCTATTGTTCGTCTGTCCTAAAGTGATTGTATTTGAAAATTTCCATATCACACAGGCAAACGTCATCTGACATACACAGCTCCTCCTCAGCATGCATTGGAGAAAAACATTAGCATAGCCGTCAAGGATGGATGCTGCACACTATGGGTTCAAGCTTTTCATTTCAACACATATCAGATGTAGGCGAGTCTGCCCAAAATAACACTGATTCTTCTGAGAGAAAGAATATCCTATAGGCTGCAATAATCTCAAGAAAGAGAGAGAAAGGATACTTAATTAAAAACCATTCAATTCATGCAGATAAATTCATTCAAATAGATGTATTCTTGCCACAAAATTGACACCATATAAGACAAGTGTATTTCTCATACAATCCATCGTTTATACAGGTTTACAGTATGATGAGAGAAAACTGTTAGGATTCTGTTCTACAGCGAAACATACCAAATAAAGTTACTAAAACCTTTGAATTAAATGGGCAGAAAAACATGGGCAATACAAATGCAGAGGTGGATTTGAGTAACGGGCTCTTTATTTTCATCTTCATTTTAACGTAGTCATACTGAGACAAAGGTCTCTTCTTCTCTCTTGCAAAATTAGAGACCTCCTAAATCCCATCCAACATGTTTTTCAATTCTTAAATTTGAAATAGAAGGCATAGACAGAGGGCTTGAGTTGAGGGATGTTGGTTGGCTTGGTGAGGGGGCATGACGGATTAGGGGGCTCCCTTAGATAAAAGGCAGATGGATTTCTACAGCTCTGGCTTACTCAAATTCATTGAAAAAAGGTCAGGGGGGAGAGAGGCGCCTAACTATTGTTCCCAGCCAGCTACTTGTGAGGAAACAATGATCTCTCCCTAACCTCGGATAATACAATGCCTTTGAAAAGTTCACCCCATTTACAAAACCTTTCAGCAAACAGGCGTGTGCGCACATACACACACCCACGCCCACTTTTCAAGAGAGCAATTTAACAATTCAAGAGTGTATAAATTGGTAACACAATTTTCACACATCAAATATATATAGGCCTACTCTACTGGAAGTTGCTTCTATTTTATTCTGTTCTTTGGATCTCTGTCTGATAAACATAGCTTTTTAACTTTGATATAATGCACTCATATTGTGATTCATGATGGTCCTCCAAATGAATGATATGTACACAACATTAAAACAAGTAAATTATCCATATAAATTACAACATGAAGTGCCACTATTGCAGGCATAATAAGTGTTCTATATTCAATAAGGTCTGCTCACTTCAATGTATCAGAATACCCGATAATACTGAATAGACTAGACAAAAATATACCTGATACATATAACGTTATGAATATTTTTTATAAAATAATCTAGATTGTCTAGGCTACAGACATATGCACGGAGTCCACCCCTGGCAACTGTGAGCCATCAAATCTTCGTGATGCGTAAAGTAAACTCCAGGTACTGCACCGCGCTAACTTCTGATTGCTATAAAAGTGTTGTCAAAATAGATCGAAAATGTGAGAGACATGAATTAAAATATTATTTTATGATTTCAGCCTTTGGTTAATTAATATACAATATTACCACAGGAGGATTACGCATGGCCATCATATCAAATACAAAAACGCAATGCATGTTGCGCAATTATCCATATTGAGCAGTATACTACTGCTATAGCTATAGCCTATGCATGACAAAACAAAATACGTTAATAGATAAGCATATGAACTCAAAGCACAATCAAAATGATGATCAATCAATACCCTACACAGCATACGCCTGCTGAACATGAGATATCTCGAGATAGAGAGAAGTGAAGCCAAGTGGTGTTGCAATAATGCGTAATCAGAAGCGAGTATTTACCCAAATCCATGTTGAGATGCTACGGAGATTCCTTGAGTTTCAGCTATTCCCTATTCCATCTGAGAGCACGCGCGACACGGCAGCCGAAGCACAGACACTAGCAGCTGCGGCGACATCAGCAAGAATGACTCTGGTCTTTCGTCTCTCAAAAGTTCACAGCCTCTCTCTTCCATTCATTTCATCTGTGACAAAGGCAGCGGTTGCACTGCTCCGTACTCCTCAAATGAGGTGAAAGCTTGGAGAAAAATGTAATACACCAACATATTTTTTTTATCTCGACAAACTCTGAAGTAAGAGAAGCCTCAACTGTACCAGCACGCTGAAAGCTGCTTCAGTGAAAAGGAGAAGCCTGTGGGTGATTCTATCGCTTTGGAAGACTAGAAAGTGAGAGGCTCCTTATATTCAGCGGTCCTCGAGTCCGTGTCTGAAACACATCACGTCACATCCACTGGTTGCTATGGTGATGCCTCCACATGTTGCGGACAGTGCAGTGAACATAGTGAAAGCTTGAGTAGAGCTCAGAGCTAGCTGGCTGTTGAAAAGCTTGTCGGGAATATGAATGGTCCCTGCGCAATTGCTTGCCTCTCATTTATAAAATTGTTTAGGGTTAGTTGATGGAATAGCCAAACTTCTTTCTATTTATTTTGTTTCCTTCTTGGACATGATTACCAATTGTGTCATTCCACGAAATTAATGCGTTCTGCATCCCTCTGATATTTTAAGTATAAATGACGCACCAATATTGAATTTTAAATGCCTGTTATATTAAATGAAGTGCCCTTTAATATAGACCGCATGGAAAATGTAATAAATCTGATGTTTAATATGAATACAAATGAAGCTTGGTGTCAAGTCCTTCTGTGCACTCTGTGACTTCCAGGAAGATTTCTAAACCCCTTAACAACCAACATTTCTCCAAGTTTTCCACATCTTTGTGAAGCCCTAGTTATTGTGTTGCTTTGACAAATTCATTTCTGAAGTAAATTATTTATTTAATGTGACTAGTGATTCATTTTAAGGTAAAAAAAAATATATAGTGAAACTATTCCTTCAAAAGAAACATTGAACATCTTATAGTCAAATCATAGTGTAAAAGCAGGTGAGCTGGTTCTACTCTTTTAGCACTTTTCTGGTGTTTTGTGGCAGAAAACTGTGGGTCAACAATAACATGTCAACCCTGTTACCCATAGATAGACAGGCTAGACATTTTTTTACAAAGTCACATTTTTTGTGAAGCTTGCATTCAATTGCCCCTCCCTGTTGCACACAACAAGCTTCCATTCACTCTGTCAAAAGGGGATTTATAGCAGATTTAAGATTACATCGTCAACCCTGTTACGGTCAACCCTGTTACATTATGTCACTTAGTAAGCACTTACTATCGTATTTAAAAAAAAAATGGAACCTCTTGAGATCGTAAAATATGTTTTTCATTAAATTGAACATGTGCTCTTCATGACAGCATGTCAACGTTTTCTTTCACCTTGTTACACTACCACAAAAGGCACTCATTTCGTGGAACAACCAAATGAATGGAAGCAAAGGGGTGAAACCATAGAATTAATTTACATCTATGGGTTGAAAATCATCCCTTAGCATTCACCTGCTCCCCCCAAAAATGCCATCATAAAAAGTAAAATCTGACAACCATCATTCTTGCTGTCTTATGCCAGTCCTGCTGAGACACAAAACTAGGTATCTGGTGTTTGGTATTGGAGGTGTCAGCAATGTCCATAAACTGCAGTAGTGACTCACAATGTCCTACCCTCAAAAGACCACAATATGCAGAGAGAGGGAGCAGAGACTTAGTCTGCTACAGTACACACAGGGACAAACATCCCCCCAAAAAACAATCAACAAATACTGGTAATTAGTTATTAGCACCAGAAAGGACTGCTCCTATGTAGGGCAACAGCTGCAGCAAACATGGGGGAAGGAAGGCTGGGTTGCTGGGTCTGAGAAACCAGGAGGGGGACGAGGGGAGCGGTGGACGGGAGAGAAAGAGTTAAAGAAGGTATGTGTCCTGAATGGCACCCTGTTCCCTATATAGTGCACTACTTTTGACCAGGGTCCATAGAGAACAGGGTGCCATTTGGGAAGCAAACTTAGATAGGGGAGATAAGGGGATCTTGTCTAATGCAGATGACAAGTCTTGGTGGGACGCTTCAGTTTATCTTTCTATTCAGGCCCCACTCTTGCGTTCGTTGGTCCATTGTTCCCCTGTGTGACAGCTGGAGGTGACAGGCTCAGCTCTTGAACAAAACAGGGCCCTTTCACTGTGCACCGGGCCACACTCGGACAAACAGAAAGGATGCCACAGCCAGCTACAGCTTACAGCTCCAATATCTCATTTCCCCTTTAGCAGCATGCAAACACTCTCCATTAGGATAGGCTGGCTAGCACAGGGGTTTTCTAACTCTAAGCAGCATCTTAAAAGGCAGGACACAGCAAGAAGACTCTATGGTGGATTAATCGTTGGAGTTTAAAAAAAACGTGTTGTTTGGAATGTATTCATTTATATTGATTTACTATTCATAGCTTCCGCTCCGAATGAGGTGCAAATATAAAACCAACTGCAGGGAGTTCCCTGACCTCTCTTGTCCATGATGCTATGGCAATACATTTGATATGAGAGATGGGGAAAAAATAAGTGCAACTTCTTTTGCCAAGCTGAGAGCACAAATTCAGTAGCAGCCCACCAAACTAATCTCTCCACCTGTCAAAGTCTCTTGGTATTCTGAACAAAACAAACATGCAACGCAAAAGCCTGGATGAGTCTCAAACGGCACCCTATTCCCGAAAAAGTCCACTACTTTTGTCCAGGCCCATTGTTAACCTTCGTATCCCCTCAACATAGGCCGCAGTACACCATTATGCACTTATAACACCTCGCCTCCACATCCTCTCTTTGCTGCTGAAAAACAAACTGTGACGAGGCACTCATAAGGGCAGAGAGGATTTATAGTGATATTGAAAAGGATTGGACACAGAGAGAATAAGCAAGCAAAGGAAGGCTATTTTCTCTGCAGTCCGGGTGCTTCTTCACGCTGCTCAAGCTGTACCTGTCCAGACAGCCCACACAGAGGCTACGTCCCAAATGGCACACTATTCCCTATATAGTACATTGCTGTTGACCAGAGTAAGCTCACTTCACAAGGTGGAACATTTTTGACAAGCAAGCCCATATAACCAGCCTGTGTGTGCGTGCCGGAGAGACTGGCCGGGCTCAGGCTCTGTCTGCAGTCTGACAGGTGTCTGCAGGATTTCCACCAAATTGAGCATTTCATGCTGTGTGCTTGATTTCACATCCCAGGTCACATAGTCCTTGGTTGGTCGCAGAATAGTGTGATCAGTCCTTTTTAAAAAAGGGGCTAAAATGGGTAGGCTTTAATTTACATCTGAAAACATACTCCACCCCTTCAATATGCCACTGAGGTATTCTAGTTATTTTCTCACAATGAATTCTCAAATAAATAATCAAATGATCATCTTACTGTCACAGCCCTTATCCCATGGTTATAAAATCATCAACTGTATCCAGAATGTAGGATTTTAATTAATAGAAAAAACTGCTAGTGCATGAGAGTGTAAGAAATGAGTAGCTCAGATAAGGTACAGTTACTTAGCACCTTCTTCCACTACACAGTATAAGAAGAAGAGGAGTAGTAGTAGACTGGTACTGAGTAGACTGAGGTCTGGCTCCATAAGTACATCATAAAGCAAAGAACTACCAGATGTAAAAAAGCCTAGAATTGTCAGGGACCTTATTGTTATCACAATCCCCTCAGCCTGCCAGGAACAAAGAGAGCCAATTCATTCAGGAGACTCTGAGGCATTCTCAGTTGTGTGTGCAAGCGCGCATGGGCGCTCTATGTTGAAAAGATCTATGCATGCTACAAACACAATTAGAATTCTGAAAACAGTTATTGTTGGGAGGAGACGTCGTCTCTCCCAAGTGTCTTTTGACTGACCACCTGTGTATCTGCCGGGGTGAATGAAGAAACCTTGAAATTAAGCGAGCAGGATGTTCAACGCTTATCCACTGAATGGGATTGCTCTCCGAGAGCATGCATTTCACTGGCATAATGTTACAGGTGGCTAGCTGGGGATGTGCTGTTGTCAGTGGAGGTGGTCTTCCACAGCTGTTCGTCAATATACTTTATACAGAACCTAAGGGAAAATGATGTTATTCTATTCTATTGGAAAGATATAAGAGTCTCAGTGAAATACAGCATGGAATACAAGAACTGAAATATAATTCAACTTACAGAAACAAAGAAAGAGAATACAATATTGACTTAACGTTCTCGTACTGTGACTGAGATAGGATAGGCCTTCCCCTTGGTACAGACATGTATTCATCACCCGACCCTCACAGTGTTGTTAATGTGGCTCTGGTGGGGTTTAATCAGCCACATTAGTTGAAGAAGAAAACAGACAACTGGGTGACTTTTAAACACTGAAGACCTGAGAGCACTAGTAACAAAATCTGCTACACAGCCAGAGGGTAACATTGTGGCACATTTTTCACAACAATTTTGTGGCCATTATCAAAGTCATGTTATTTTTTTTTAAACACTACAAGTCAGGAAGGGGGTGAGGTCACATTTTCCACAATGGGAAGGAGAGAAAAAAAAAAACATTAAAAGCTTGCATAATTATTCATCATTAGCTGCACCCCCTCTGGACCAGGCCCATGTCATTGTCATGACAACAATATTCCCCACCCCCACAGCACCCTCCCCACCCCACCGCTCAAACACCAAACACCAATGTGACCCGCTCTCAACTGAAAATGTCCTCCAGGCAAGCAACTTATGTCTGCTTCCCAAAAGGCTCTCTATCCCCTACATAGTGCACTACTTTTGACCCGAGCATAGTGCACTATATATGAAATAGGGTGCCATTTGAGACGCATACTGTACATTTCCCCATGTCTCTGATGGTTAGGGAGGGGAGAGTGGCAGTGGGCCAGGGTGCTTGAACCTGAGCCATCCCCTCCCCTGCCACCCCTTTCTCTGGCCAGCCAGCCTGGCTCATGTCTCATGGTGTCTCATGGTGTACAGAGTGACTTAAGGCAATGGCTCTGATTTCACAGTTTAATTAGTGCTAATCTGAGGAAGTGTGGCCAATGGTAATGGGTTGGCACACACACACACAAAGTAGCAACACAGGGGAATGTCAGGACAGGGTGTTGGGATAAGAAACCAGGATTTGTTTCTGAGCTTGATATTATTTTTACATGAAGACTTTGTACCCTTAAGTAAGTAAACGTGAATTTGTAATGAAGAGTTCTACTACATTCTATATTGCACAGGATCCTGCATTTTACGGCACAGTAGCTCGCTTGCACAGGTCTGCAATGCGCAATTCAAATATGTTTACAAACAAAAATGAAAAACAAATAATATTCCAAATAAATGTTGCCTCTCTTTTATTACTCATTGACTGACGGATTTGTGGGAAGAAGGGAGGAGGTGATGAGGGAAACTCCTGAACCTTCTATTTTAATTTAAGAAACATTCTAATCAAATTTTTCCTTATGCATTTATAATTGATATGCAATCAGTCACTTGAGACAGATACCTCCGACAGGTATTCATCCATTACATTTGGGCTTGTGCTCATTTCATGGTGCCTGCCTGTTCTACTTTTGTTGTTTATGCGTATTAAAATGAAAATATGTAATTATCAGTTACTCATTTGAAATGTCTCTCTTGGTAGTGAAAGTGCCTGATCTCCACAGAGACCTTTCTATCCTGCAGGGGTGTGTTAAGATGCCCTTTGAGAGGAAACAGATAAAACTACATCAACATTTAAATCTTTTCACTGTGATCCAAATGATAAACTTGATAAAAATCTGTCAAAGTGAAATCGTTCAGTTTTTTTGTTGCTCTGGGATAGGATAAATGTAGTGTTTGGTGGTGAGCAGTAAATAGTTATATTGCCATCAAAATGATTACATCTATTCAGTAATTAGTTGATAAAAGCTACCAAGGTCAATCCGATGGGAGATTGCTCTCTCTCTATTATTCTCGGTCTCCAACAACCTCTTCTCTCGCTCTTTCTAGCTCTCTCTCTCTCTGCCAATGCTTCTGTCTTCCCTTCTCCAGCAGAGATTGTTTTTGGAAAAAAATTATAGTTATTGGTGAAATGTTGGTGAAATGTCTGGCACAGGAAGTACCAATTGCTAATCATAATATAGATGTAGACATCCTATTGTGTTTGATCAGGTAGGGAATATAACAGAAACCAGTAATACACTAAATGGAAAATTAACTCCAGCTAATTGTTCAGCATACACTGCATCCGATTAAAAACAACTCAATTTGCCGATACAGTGCATTGCGAAAGTATTCGGCCCCCTTGAACTTTGCGACCTTTTGCCACATTTCAGGCTTCAAACATAAATATATAAAACTGTATTTTTTTGTGAAGAATCAACAACAAGTGGGACACAATCATGAAGTGGAACGACATTTATTGGATATTTTAAACTTTTTTAACAAATCAAAAACTGAAAAATTGGGCATGCAAAATTATTCAGCCCCTTTACTTTCAGTGCAGCAAACTCTCTCCAGAAGTTCAGTGAGGATCTCTGAATGATCCAATGTTGACCTAAATGACTAATTATGATAAATACAATGCACCTGTGTGTAATCAAGTCTCCGTATAAATGCACCTGCACTGTGATAGTCTCAGAGATCCGTTAAAAGCGCAGAGAGCATCATGAAGAACAAGGAACACACCAGGCAGGTCCGAGATACTGTTGTGAAGAAGTTTAAAGCCGGATTTGGATACAAAAAGATTTCCCAAGCTTTAAACATCCCAAGGAGCACTGTGTAAGCGATAATATTGAAATGGAAGGAGTATCAGACCACTGCAAATCTACCAAGACCTGGCCGTCCCTCTAAACTTTCACCTCATACAAGGAGAAGACTGATCAGAGATGCAGCCAAGAGGCCCATGATCACTCTGGATGAACTGCAGAGATCTACAGCTGAGGTGGGAGACTCTGTCCATAGGACAACAATCAGTCGTATATTGCACAAATCTGGCCTTCATGGAAGAGTGGCAAGAAGAAAGCCATTTCTTAAAGATATCCATAAAAAGTGTCGTTTAAAGTTTGCCACAAGCCACCTGGGAGACACACCAAACATGTGGAAGAAGGTGCTCTGGTCAGATGAAACCAAAATTGAACTTTTTGGCAACAATGCAAGACGTTATGTTTAGCGTAAAAGCAACACAGCTCATCACCCTGAACACACCATCCCCACTGTCAAACATGGTGGTGGCAGCATCATGGTTTGGGCCTGCTTTTCTTCAGCAGGGACAGGGAAGATGGTTAAAATTGATGGGAAGATGGATGGAGCCAAATACAGGACCATTCTGGAAGAAAACCTGATGGAGTCTGCAAAAGACCTGAGACTGGGACGGAGATTTGTCTCCCAACAAGACAATGATCCAAAACATAAAGCAAAATCTACAATGGAATGGTTCAAAAATAAACATATCCAGGTGTTAGAATGGCCAAGTCAAAGTCCAGACCTGAATCCAATCGAGAATCTGTGGAAAGAACTGAAAACTGCTGTTCACAAATGCTCTCCATCCAACCTCACTGAGCTCGAGCTGTTTTGCAAGGAGGAATGGGAAAAAATGTCAGTCTCTCGATGTGCAAAACTGATAGAGACATACCCCAAGCGACTTACAGCTGTAATCACAGAAAAAGGTGGCGCTACAAAGTATTAACTTAAGGGGGCTGAATAATTTTGCATGCCCAATTTTTCAGTTTTTGATTTGTTAAAAAAGTTTGAAATATCCAATAAATGTCGTTCCACTTCATGATTGTGTCCCACTTGTTGTTGATTCTTCACAAAAAAAATACAGTTTTATATCTTTATGTTTGAAGCCTGAAATGTGGCAAAAGGTTGCAAAGTTCAAGGGGGCCAAATACTTTCGCAATGCACTGTATAGGAGGAAGACAAACAACAATATTACTACTAAAGTAATGTATTAAATGCATATGAGCAACTGAGCAACAATACCAGTATAAGCCTACAACTGAACAAATGTTACCTTGACCTTTTATGATTTCAATTACATTAAATTAATATAATGAGACATTTGTGCAAGACAACGCTGTAATGTTGATTATTAAATCAAAGGGCTCTATTCAATCTGTAAAGCTGAAGCGTTACAGATTCCGTGATAGAAATGTAAAGGTAATTTCCGATTGAGCCGACATAGCCAGCGCATAGCATGAATGAAGTCTCCGCTAAAAGCAGGAAATTTGCCTTTCAATTTCAATCACGCTGTAAAACTGAACTTTCCGCCATGCAGATTAAATAGAAGTCCAAGAAGAGACACACAATAAACAAACAAACATTGGAAAGTATTCAGACCCCTTGACTTTTTCCACATTTTGAAACGTTACAGCATTATTCTAAAATAGATTCAAATGTTTTTTTTTCTCTCATCAATCTACACACAATACCCCATAATGACAAAGCAAAAACAGGTTTGTAAAAAAACGGAAATATCACATTTACATAAGTATTCAGTCCCTTTATTCAGTAGTTTGTTGAAAGACCTTTGGCAGCGATTACAGCCTCTAGTCTTCTTGGGTATGACGCTACAAGCTTCGCACACCTGTATTTGGGGAGTTTCTCCCATTCTTCTCTGCAGATCCTCTCAAGCTCTGACAGGTTGGATGGGGAGCGTCACTGCACAACTATTTTCAGGTCTCTCCAGAGATGTTCGATCAGTATCAAGTCCGGGCTCTGGCTGGGCCACTCAAGGACATTCCGAGACTTGTCCCAAAGCGTTGTCTTGGCTGTTTACTTAGGGTCGTGGTCCTGTTGGAAGGTGAACCTTCACCCCAGTCTGAGGTCCTGAGAGCTCTGCAGCAGGTTTTCATCAAGGATCTCTCTATACTTTGCTCAGTTAATTTTTTCCTAGTCTCCCAGTCCCTCCTGCTGAAAAACATCCCCACAGCATGATGCTGCCACCACCATGCTTCAGATTAGGGATGGTGCCAGGTTTCATCTAGACGTGACGCTTGGCATTCAGGTTAATGAGTTAAATTTTGGTTTCATCAGATCAGAGTATCTTGTTTCTCATGGTCTGAGAGTCTTTAGGTACCTTTTGGCAAACTCCAAGCGGGCTGTCATGTGCCTTTTACTGAGGAGTGGCTTCCGTCTAGCCACTCTACCATAATGGCCTGATTGGTGGAGTGTTGCAGAGATAGTTGTCCTTCTGGAAGGTTCTCCCATCTCCACAGAAGAACTATAGAGCTCTGTCAGAGTGACCATCAGATTCTTGGTGACCTGCTAAACCAAGGCCCTTCTCCCCCGATTGCTCAGTTTGGTCAGGCGGCCAGCTCTAGGAATAGTCTTGGTGGTTCCAAACTTCTTCCATTTAAGAATGATAGAGGCCACCGTGTTCTTGGGGACATTCAATACTGCAGACATTTTTTGATACCCTTCCCCATTTCTGTGCCTCGACACAATGCTGTCTGCCTGTTGCTGACTCAAAAATTGTGTTTGACCTGATACAATACTATTTCTTTGTAAACAAATTAACAAGAGACTTTCAGCATTCTTATAGAAATGGGCACTCAACATGTACTGCACTGACACAAATGACTGATGATTGGTTGAAAGAAATTGATAATAAGAAGATTGTGGGAGCTGTATTGTTAGATTTCAGTGCAGCCTTTGATATCATTGACCATAACCTGTTGAAAAAACGTTTGTGTTATGGCTTTTCAACCTCTGTCATAGAACACATAGGGTATTCTTTAATGTAAGCTTATCTAATGTTAAACATGTAAAGGGTGTTGTACCGCAGGGCAGCTCTCTTGGTCGTCAATTATTTAACATAATTTTTTTAACCAATGACCTGCCATTGACATTAAACAGTCTGTGTGTCTATGCATGCTGATGATTAAACCCTATACGCATCAGCAATCACAACTAGAGAAATCACTGCAAACCTAAACAGAGATTTGCTGTCGGTTTTAGGAATGGGTGGCTAGTAACTAGTCCTGAACATCTATTATACTAGTCCTGAACATCTATTAAACTCCTGAACATCTATTAAACTAAGAGCATTGTACTTGGTACAGATCATTCCCTAAGTTCTAGACCTCAGCTGAATCTGATCATGAATAATGTGGCTGTTGAACAAGTTGAGTAAACTAAATTTGTCACGTGTGCTCCCTCTCTGGCCTCTAGGTCAACCAGGCTGCTGATTATTGCGCACACCTGCCACCCTCGTCACATGCATCAGCACCTCATGACAGTCACCTGGACCCCATCACCTCCTTGATTACCTGCCCTATGCATGTCACTCCGTTTTGGTTCCTCTGCATTATTGTTTCTGTTTCATGTCTGTGCGTTGTTCGTATATCTTGTTTTGTATTATGTTTCGTTCATTTATTAAATTATTCACTCCCTGAACTTGCTTCCCGACTCCCTGCGCACACTTTACAAAATGACTTGGTGTGCAAACTGTCATGGTCAAAACATATTGATTCAATGGTTGTGAAGTTGGGGAGAGGTCTGTCTGTGATAAAGAGCTCTAGTTTGACCTTATCTTGATTATTGCCCAGTCATATGGTCAGGTGCTGCAAAGAAGGTCAGGTGCAGCTCTTCACTGTAATCAGAGGGCTAATATCAATACTACGCATGCCAGTCTTTCTTGGCTAAAACAATCCCTTCTTGTTTTTATAAGAAACATTCATGTTATGAAAAGTCCAAATTGTTTGCATGGTCAACTTACACACAGTACTGAGACACACACTTACCCCACCAGGGGTCTTTTCACAGTCCCCAAATCCAGAACAAATTCAAGAAAACATACAGTATTATATATGTCATGATTGCTCTCAAAAAACAGATAAAGCAACACCTCACCGGACAACGCCTCTCCCCCATTTGACCTAGATATTGTGTGTATGTACACACATGTAGGCTATGTGTGACCTTTTACATTTATATAGTTCTGTCCATGAGCTGTTCTTCTCTAATAAAGTTCTGTATTATTTCATGTTTTCTATGGACTCAAGGAAGAGTAGCAGCTGCTATAGCAACAGCTAATGGGGATCCTGATAAAATACAAAAAATACCAAAGAAACTTGTATAAAAAAATTGTCTTTTTCATATTTGTCTCTGCAGAAATCATCTGATGAGATCCCCTCCTGAGTCACATGATGATGCTTAATGTGTTCACAAAGCAGAAGGGAAGGAGTTGATGATAACAAACTGTCTCCTCATACCGCAACAGCCCCGGGAACCCACCTGCTCTAAAGGTCAGGAATTAACTCACACTGCTCAGCCCCTCCCTCCCTCCCTCCCAATAATGAAAATAGTGAGTTGCGAGGGCTGTTAAGAAGACCAAAAATGTACCCTATGAGTACATACCAATACATTACACACTACAGACCCAAAACACATATGTCACTACCAACAGTGAGTCCCTGCTGAGATCACTGAGGCTGAGATGGTACAACACGACTAATACAGTACAGCTCTTTGCATTACAGCTCTAAAATACTGTGATAGCACAGAAACCAGACAGAGATTGAGACAGAGATGGAGATTGTGATCGAGAGTCTATATGTGAGTCTGTTTGGTTTTGAACTGTGAGAGTCACCTACCCGTTGTATTTATAGTTATGTGCAACAGCACCATAGCGGTCCAAGAGCAGCATCTGATCTGGTGAATAACTCTAGCGCTATCCCAGCATGCCCCTGGCCACAGGCCTCATAGTGGGGATGCATCCCAAATGACACCCTATATGGTGCACTACTTTGACCAGGCCCATAGAGGTCTGGTCTAAAGTTGTGCACTATATAGGGAAAGGGTTGCCATTTTGCATGCACGCTGGGCCTTATTACCATATCAAACCCCATGTGGATGCTGATATATTGGGCATAAAAATAGAGGTAGTACTTCAATAGCCTATTGATAACATTTTCACAGATACATTTAAATATCTATTACAATAGATGCAGATGTATTTTTCTCCATAGCACTGATGTCCCAATATTTTTCTCTCTTTGTAAAGGAAATTTGAGCTGGGATAATGTCTGTATGCCGGTAAACAGATAAGCCTTCTCTCTCTGGGCAGGTAGCTTAGTAGTGGGCGGCAGGTAGCCTAGTGGTTAGAGCGTTGGGCCACTAACTGAAAGGCTGCTGGTTTGAATAGCTGAGCTGAACAAAGTGAAAAATCTATTGACGTGCCATTGAGCAAGGCACTTACCCCTAATTTGCTCCAAGGGTGCTGTACTACTGTGGCTGACCCTGTAAAACAACACATTTCACTGCACCTATCTGGTGTATGTGACAATAAAAATATATACAGTACCAGTCAAAAGTATGGACACCTGCTCATTCAAGGGTTTTTCTTTATTTTTACTATTTTCTACAGAATATTTTTTATAATTTTTTATTTAACCTTTATTTAATAGTGAAGGCATCAAAACTATGACATAACACATGTAGTAACAAAAAAGTGTATTTTATATTTGAGATTCTTCAAAGTAGCCACCCATTGCCTTGACAGCTTTGCACACTCTTGGCATTCTCTCAACCAGCTTCATGAGGTAGTCACCTGGAATGCATTTCAATTAACAGGTGTGCCTTGTTAAAAGTTAATTGTGGAATGTCTTTACTTTTTAATGCGTTTGAGCCAATCAGTTGTGACAAGGTAGGGGTGGTATACAGAAGATAGCCCTATTTGGTAAAATACCAAGTCAATATTATGGCAAGAACAGCTCAAATAAGCAAAGAAAACAACAGTCGATCATTACTTTAAGACATGAAGGTCAGTCAATGCGGAAAATGGACATTAGACCGGTGGAAATCTGTCCTTTGGTCTGATGAGTCCAAATTGGAGATTTTTGGTTCCAACCGCTGTATCTTGTGAGATGCAGAGTAGGTGAATGGATGATCTCTGCATGTGTGGTTCCAACCATGAAGCATGGAGGAGGAGGTGTGATGGTGTGGGGGGTGCTTTGTTGGTGACACTGTCTGTGATTGATTTAGAATTCAAGGCACACTTAACCAGCATGGATACCACAGCATTCTACAGCGAGACGCCATCCCACAGGCTGTGTTTGACCAAGAAGGCGAGTGATGGAGTGCTGCATCAGATGACCTGGCCTCCACAATCACCCGACCTCAACCCAATTGAGATGGTTTGGGATGAGTTGGACCGCAGAGTGAAGGAAAATCAGCCAACAAGTGCTCAGCATATGTGGGAACTACTTCAAGACTGTTGGAAAAGCATTCCTCATGAAGCTGGTTGAGAGAATGCCAAGGTTGTGCAAAGCTGTCATCAAGGCAAAGGGTGGCTACTTTGAAGAATCTGAAATATAAAATATATTTTGATTTGTTTAACACTTTTCTGGTTACTACATGATTCCATATGTGTTATTTCATAGTTTTGATGTCTTCACTATTATTCTACAATGTAGAAAATAGTACAAATAAAACCTTTGACTGGTACTGTATATACAGTGCCTTGCGAAAGTATTTGGCCCCCTTGAACTTTGCGACCTTTTGCCACATTTCAGGCTTCAAACAAAAAGATATAAAACTGTATTTTTTTGTGAAGAATCAACAACAAGTGGGACACAATCATGAAGTGGAACGACATTTATTGGATATTTCAAACTTTTTTAACAAATCAAAAACTGAAAAATTGGGCGTGCAAAATTATTCAGCCCCCTTAAGTTAATACTTTATAGCGCCACCTTTTTCTGCGATTACAGCTGTAAGTCGCTTGGGGTCAGTTTTGCACATCGAGAGGCTGAACATTTTTCCCATTCCTCCTTGCAAAACAGCTCGAGCTCAGTGAGGTTGGATGGAGAGCATTTGTGAACAGCAGTTTTCAGTTCTTTCCACAGATTCTCGATTGGATTCAGGTCTGGACTTTGACTTGGCCATTCTAACACCTAGATATGTTTATTTTTGAACCATTCCATTGTAGATTTTGCTTTATGTTTTGGATCATTGTCTTGTTGGAAGACAAATCTCCGTCCCAGTCTCAGGTCTTTTGCAGACTCCATCAGGTTTTCTTCCAGAATGGTCCTGTATTTGGCTCCATCCATCTTCCCATCAATTTTAACCATCTTCCCTGTCCCTGCTGAAGAAAAGCAGGCCCAAACCATGATGCTGCCACCACCATGTTTGACAGTGGGGATGGTGTGTTCAGGGTGATGAGCTGTGTTGCTTTTACGCCAAACATAACGTCTTGCATTGTTGCCAAAAAGTTCAATTTTGGTTTCATCTGACCAGAGCACCTTCTTCCACATGTTTGGTGTGTCTCCCAGGTGGCTTGTGGCAAACTTTAAACGACACTTTTTATGGATATCTTTAAGAAATGGCTTTCTTCTTGCCACTCTTCCATAAAGGCCAGATTTGTGCAATATACGACTGATTGTTGTCCTATGGACAGAGTCTCCCACCTCAGCTGTAGATCTCTGCAGTTCATCCAGAGTGATCATGGGCCTCTTGGCTGCATCTCTGATCAGTCTTCTCCTTGTATGAGCTGAAAGTTTAGAGGGATGGCCAGGTCTTGGTAGATTTGCAGTGGTCTGATACTCCTTCCATTGCAATATTATTGCTTGCACAGTGCTCCTTGGGATGTTTAAAGCTTGGGAAATATTTTTGTATCCAAATCCGGCTTTAAACTTCTTCACAACAGTATCTCGGACCTGCCTGGTGTGTTCCTTGTTCTTCATGATGCTCTCTGCGCTTTTAACGGACCTCTGAGACTATCACAGTGCAGGTGCATTGATACGGAGACTTGATTACACACAGGTGGATTGTATTTATCATCATTAGTCATTTAGGTCAACATTGGATCATTCAGAGATCCTCACTGAACTTCTGGAGAGAGTTTGCTGCACTGAAAGTAAAGGGGCTGAATAATTTTGCACGGCCAATTTTTCAGTTTTTGTTTTGTTAAAAAAGTTTGAAATATTCAATAAATGTCGTTCCACTTCATGATTGTGTCCCACTTGTTGTTGATTCTTCACAAAAAATACAGTTTTATATCTTTATCTTTGAAGCCTGAAATGTGGCAAAAGGTCGCAAAGTTCAAGGGGGCCGAATACTTTCGCAAGGCACTGTATATATTTGTTTCTTGATCCATTGAAATGGGGCTCCATCATTCACATTAATTAAACTTTTGTAATATTCCTATACAATATCAACAAATGTTTCTGATAGGGCATCTAGGCATGAGATTGATTTCCAATCTATGTGAAATGGGTTAAACAGCCATATAATTAAATAATAATAAATCATTTATTTCAAATGAAATCAATGTTTGTCTGTTTATTACTATCAAAACAATTATAACATGTCATCAGGAGGCAGCCACACAGTAAAGGCATTAAAGCGTATTGTATTTAGAGCGGTAAAACCATAACAGATAGCTTTAATCCTTTTTATAGACAGAGTTGTGCAGTCAGTGGTTTTGTCCCGCACCCTATAACCTATTTAATTTACTACTTTTGACCAGGGGCCTGTAGGGCTTCGGTCGAAAATAGTGCACTACATAGGGAATAGGGTGCCATTTGGGACACAACCAATCTCTCCCAGGATAGGTTACTTGTAGCCACCATGGTTGTAATCAATTAAAATTGCTGTGTGGGGCTATCTAATCACTAACCACGCTTCTGTTTTCTTTTTGATTAATTCCTTCCCCTTACTGTCTAAAACACAGTTTTGAGGACAGATTGGAAGGAGAACAACTCAAGCTGAACAAAGCAGCGCAGGGAACTGACTAGGATTAGTGGTAGCTACTTCAGGAAAATTATAATCTGGCTTCTGCCCAGATTCCTTATATAACACTACTCATAATTGGACCTGTGTTGAAGAAGTCTGGAAACAACAATGCCTGTCTCCCAAATAATAACCTATTCCGTATATAGTTCCCTTACAGGGCTTAGGTCAAAACCTTTTTTATTTATCCGTTATTTTACCAGGTAAATTGACTGAGAACACATTCTCATTTACAGCAACGATCTGGGGAATAGTTACAGGGGGATGAATGAGCCAATTGTAAACTGGGGATTATTAGGTAACCAGATTGGGCATTTAGCCAGGGTTTGACACCCCTACTCTTACAACAAGTGCCATGGGGATCTTTAATGACCTCAGAGAGTCAGGACACCCATTTAACAACCCATCCGAAAGACAGCACCCTACGCATTGTCCCCAATCACTACCCTGGGGCACTTTTTAGACCAGAGGAAAGAATGCCTCCTACTGGCCCTCCAACACCACTTCCAGCAGCACCTGGTCTCCCATCCAGGGACTGACCAGGACCAACCCTGCTTAGCTTCAGAAGCAAGCCAGCAGTGGTATGCAGGGTGGTATGCTTCTGGCTAAAAACTTGAGCACTATATAGGGAATAGGGTGACATTTGGGGAACAACCAATGCCCGTGTTGTCTAATGGTATAGCTATAACATCAAATGTGATTTTCTGTTTTATTTCAAACTCAGATATTGACAAATTAAATGGGTGCTCTACCCGTCATCACCTTTTCTGACTCCTACAATCTACAATGAGAAAAATATAGTATATCCAGCAGAACATACAGTATGTAGAATAGAAAAACCTTGAAGGAGGGCACTTTGAAAAAACTTAACTCAGTCTCTGTCTGATTACAGTAGACATGATCCATCTCAGTGTTCTCAGAGAATCCATTTCGGAGCAGAATTGTGAAATGGAGTAGCACTCTCCACCCGACCCAGGCTAGGCAAAGAAGATTGAGGTAGCAGTGCAGCACCAGACATAATCTGAATAGGCCTTGTTTGTGTCCCAAATGCACCCTATGCCCTACATAGTGCAATATAAAAAACATTTGGGGCCACTCATATGCAAAATGCTTCAATTTTTAAAAACGTTTTTTTCCAAAAAACAGATAAAGCAACACCTCACAGCACAACGCCTCTCCCCTATTTGACCTGGATAGTTTGTGTGTATGTATTGATATGTAGACTGCCTTTTATTTATATTTTATGTAGTTCTGTCCTTGAGCTGTTCTTGTCTATTAATGTTCTGTATTATGTTTCATGTGGACCCCAGGAAGAGTAGCTGCTGCTCCTGCAACAGCTAAAATACCAAGAAATGTGATCAGACCCCTATGGGCCATGGTCAAAAGTAGTGCACTACATAGGGAATAGGGTGCCATTTGGGACACATACCCTTCCCTCTCACAACAGTAGTTCAATTGGTGATAATAGGCATTCAGGCCTCTAGTATTGAATTAATTCTCTCTCCCTCTCTCAATTCAATAGATTATAGACATGGCAAGTTAAATGACATACTGTACATTGTCAAAGTATACATCTCTCTCTCTCTCTCTCTCTCTCTCTCTCTTTTTCTTTCTTTCTTATTGGCCTGAATGTAACACAGTCATTGCTAAATCAGTAACACAGATAGGAGAGACACTCCATGGTATATTTAATAGAGACGTGGTAGAGAATGGTAATGTTCACGACATGAGCCCAGGAAAGCCAGCCAGCCAGCCAGCCAGCCAGCCAGCCAGCCAGTTAAACGTGGGTCCTGAAAATTGAGGTTCAGTGGCAGCCGGTGCTGTTTCACCTGACACGTCCACCGTCATAAAGGTGCTTTATATTGCTGACTGCTGAGCACAGAAAATAAAGAGTTTGTCCAGTTTATTTGCTCTGTCATGTTCGCTGTTTACATGTATTTTCGACACAAAATCTGTCAAAGTATGTCTTTATGCTCTCAGAAAAACAGACACTCTCACAAATATGCTTTGCTGTAGCAGCCCATGAGGAAACCAGTCAAATCAATGTCATAGGACAACAACTGAAAGGACAAATAGGGTGCCATTTGAGATGCAGCCCATAGAAAGAAGGAAACTTACATCTGTGATTCCAGCCTCCAGAATGATCACCTTGGCCTCCTTCTCCACTGCATCCTTCTGGTGAACTGGGAACGGGAGAAACAGGAGCTTGTGTGAGACTAGACTGCTGTCAATTAAAAAAAAATATATTTCACCTTCATTTAACCAGTTGAGACCTGGCCAAGAGAAAGTAAAGCAGTGCGACAAAAACAACACACAGTTACACATCGGACAAACCAAAGTACAGTCAATAACACAATAGAAAGTCTATATACAGAGTGTGCAAATGGAGTAAGGAGGTAAGGCAATAAACAAGCCATAGTAGCGAAGTAATTACAATTTAGCAATTTAACACTGGAGTGATAGATGTGCAGATGATGATGTGCAAGTAGAAATACTGGTGTGCAAAATAGCAAAATAGTAAAATAAAACAATATGGGGATGAGGTAGGTAAATTGGGTGGGCTATTTACAGATTGGCTATGTACAGCTGCAGTGATCGGTAAGCTGCTCAGATAGCTGATGTTTAAAGTAAGTGAGGGAGATATAAGTCTCCAACTTCAGCAATTTTTGCAATTCCTTCCAGTCATTGGCAGCAGAGAACTGGAAGGAAAGGCAGCCAATCTCTCTTATAGTAGAATATGTGAAGCAGGTGGTTAGAGGAGCTGCTCCAAGGAGAGACAGTCTATGTCGAAATGGTGCCCTATGCCAATATAGTGCGCTACTGTTGACCAAGGGCAAAAGTAGGGCACTCAATAGGGAATAGGGAGTCATTTGGGACACACATCACCACTGTCTATCTATTTCTACGCAATTGGTTAATAACTAGCACTAGATTAAATAATGTGCTTAAGGCATTGAGTGTATTTTAAATAGGCCTGAGGGTATTTGATATAAAAGCAAAATCAAGGTTTATTTACCTCTTGGTGATTGAACTAGCAATAACGTATGTATATTTTCTTACTGGTAAATTATATTTCCATCTCTTTTTGCAACTGTTGAATATATTAAGGCGAATCGTACCCGAAATAGATTTATAAAACTCACGTTGAAACCTTCCTTCCTTCTTTCCTTCCACTGCCTTAAGAGGAAATAATTGTGAGGTTTAATTGAAATTCATGGAGGACTAATATTAAAGGAAGAACAAAATGTTATGAAAAACTGTGCATAATTGGCATTCACTTTGTTTTCCATGTGAAAGCACCTCCTTTGTTGACACATCCGGCAGATGAAGGATATGCAAATAACCTGAGGAGAGCTCTTCTAGGTGCCAAATGGCATCCTATTTCCTATTGTACATTATTTTTGACCGGGGCCTTATAGAGCAAAAGTAGTGCACTATGTAGGGAATTGGATGCCATTTGAGACATAACACTCAACTCTATAACGTTCTCCAAATCCATCCAATAGCCTATCTAATGAGTGTTTTAATCTATCACAGTAATTCTTTGCTCTCGTCAATTTATGCAGAATCCAGTATAATTACGCTGGGCGGCTTCAGATGGGTGATTTGATTGAACTGAACTAAGCTCTGAACCTGAGGAGGGGAGCGTGACCACCATGTCTGCCATGGACCAGCCTGTCAAAAAGGATGTCTTAATAATGCTGTCAGAGCCAGACCACCTGGGCTACACACATACGTAATGACCACTGGGCCATTTCTACTGAACCACAGCCACTAGAGTCAGTCTACTCCATAGCCATTACGCCACTGTCCAGCACATGCTTTGCAGAGCAGAAACTTGTGTGCAGCCAGTGGTAACGCACTGCCTTAGCAAGTGAAACATGCCCACAAAGACAATGACATAAAAACCCAGACAGTCAATTAACTACAACCAGACATCGCAACATGATGAGTATAAAATAAACAATCAAACAAGTAAACAGACAAATGAACATGAAAAGACTCCCAATGCTGTCCATGGGAGGGATCCAACAAGTACACAGCAACAAGCGGGACTTCTCTTCCTGGTGCTTGAATGTAATTACAGCCAGACAGTCTTTCATTAGACAATACTTTTGGCATCGCAACACCACATTGTGGAGCGTGGCTTCCCCACATCCAGCCTCCTCTCCTCTCCTCTCCTCTCCTCTCCTCTCCTCTATTCTCCTCTCCTCTTCCACAGACTCTTAATGAACAGCTGCCTAACTAGAGCACGGCAACTCAACACCAGAATGAGCAAGTTCATTTGTATCACACTGAGTGATTCCCAAATCATAACCTGCATGGATGGATCTTTGAAACTACCAACAAACTACAAAGCGGGCAAGGGTCATTTGGCTATTTTGTTAACAATTTGCATACCTGCAGGTTTCGAAATGTCTGAGGTATGATGAGACATTTTGAATACACATTGCAAAAGTAAACTAGATACAGGTTTTCATTGCATGTATTATATTATTTCCATATCCCCATCATTCCATTTTATATATACCCTTTTCAGTGTGCTCCATCTTTTGTTACACAGTATCACAGGCCAGATTGTTGTATAAGAAACAGTGAGCAGCGGAAGAAAGATCTCCCTCTATGAGCGAGTAGCTGCCTTTTTCCCTTCGAGAATATACATGGGAGTTTCATTTGTCACCCCGTGTCCAGGGTGCTGCTTTATGTTAACTCAATGTATCAGAGGCACCTTGAGGGGAACAAAACAGCCTGGATTCAAAAAAATTCTCAATATTTAACCATTCACTGAAGGAAAGGGCCTGGTTCTATGTCTATGAGTTCAGAGCCCAGAATGGGATGCTGTGTCGCACCGGGGACTGCTTCTGAGCACATTGGATGGGAATAACAACCCCATCACTTTGTGATACAGTACACAGATGTAATCACATTACCTGATCATGATAACAGTGATCCCTGAAAATAATCTAATATATCGTGGTGTGTTTTCTGCTCTCTGAAATATGACAGCGTGAGAAGGAAGGTGACTTGATAAGTAATATTTATAATATTTTGTGTCTAAAGACCATGTCACCATCCAGTTGTCAAAACCAATTCCAGAGTCATTTTTCAAATGCTTTTAATTACATATTGTATTCGGAGGTCTCACTTGCATCAATTTGATTTCTGATATCAACATTTCAGCCTTCAATCTCTTTCAAATGATGTTTTTCACCAATCTCCAACACCCTAGCCTTATTGCCTCCAGTAATTTACACTGCAATATGAAGCAATGAGCAATGGGAGACGACTTAGAGCATCACAAAGACAATGCAATATGTAATCAAATTAAAAGCAGGGGGGAGAAATGGCATCCCAGGCCACCTGGGGCAAGGAGCCATTACCTCTCTGTGGAGGGGAGAGAGCAGCACTCCATCATACACTGCCTGCATCCCAAATAGGCACCATATTCCCTTTATAGTGCCATAGGGCTTTGGTCAAAGGTAGTGCACTATGTAGGGAATAGGAAGCAGCCACTGTCTGGCAGCTGAATAATGGTAAACAAGCTCCATCTCTATCGAAACATTTATCATCACTCTCCACTGCTTGGAGAGTCTGGCTAACACTGGGAATGGAATGATATTCATGTCAAAATGTACACACTGTATGTTACTGTTACATGGTTCCACTTTGAGTAACGGTTATAATACCAAATATCTAAGAATATATTTTTTTTGTTGTGTAATGTGCTTGGTCTCAATATGAAAATGATACTGATTTTCATAACACGACAATTTTGTTGAGACAATACTTTTGTTTTGTTGTTGTTCATATTTTATTTGATTATTAGATGTTGCCGTTCATATTTTATTTGATTATTAGATGTTGCCGTTCATATTTTATTTGGGTATTAGATGTTGCCGTTCATATTTTATTTGGGTATTAGATGGTGACATGTTATGTAATGTTGTCACTCCACACTGGCAGTTATTTTTCTGTTGCATTCAGGTGCAGGTACTAAACTGCAATGACAATGTACAGTATACAAACATCTGATTTTATGGGCCCCGGTTAAAAGTAGTGCACTATAGGGAATAGGGTGCCATTTAGGATTCAGCCTATGACACAAACAACCCTCCTACAGAGGGTAAACAACAACAACACCTGCCAACAACAATTAATGACCCTGCATAAATGAATTGAGGTTACTGCACTAACATGTAATACAGACTACGACATCGCAGCCTCGACTTTCAACAGCAATCAGCATCATATTACAATCTGTAATGGAAGCTTTAATACTGTGCTGTTAACGCTGTCAACTAATTTTTAACCAAGAATAGAGTGATGGGTAATGAACCAAGTAATACATGTATGCATCACACTAATGCTATATAAGAACTAAGCCCAAAGATCTATGAATATCTATACATTCTCATGAAGGATCTCACAGTCTACAGTAAGATCTCTTTAAAAGTAAGAGAATGTCTAGTCTACACAGAGTCCATGTGGGCTCCCTGTCCTCGTCTGAATTCTGCCCATCTGTCTCATCCATCATGGTTCACAGAATAGGGATGTCTCTCTTTTCTTTGTGTGAGGGATGGACGGATGGTGGGCAGGTAGCCTAGCGGTTAGAGTGTTGGGGCAGTAACCGAAAGGTCGCTGATTCGAATACCCGAGCCGACAATTTGCTCCAGGAGCTCTGCACTACTATGGCTGACCATGTAAAACAGGGTTCCCCAACTGGAGAATTGGCCCTCAGGTGAATTTATTTGGCCCCCCAAGACATAAAAGACTGTAAAAACAGCAGCAAAACAGCTCCAAGTGATTTACATTTTGGAAATCTGTTCCAAAGTATGCCCAAGCTGACTCATCACATACGCTGCTGTTACTGTTTATTGTTACTGTTTATTATCTATCTGTTGCCTAGTGACTTCATCCCTACCTATATGTACATACAGTATCTACCTCAATTACCTTGGACCCCTGCACATCGACTTGATACTGGTACCCCGCGTATATAGCCAAGTTATCGTTACTCATTATGTATTTATTCCTTGTGTTATTATTTCTCTTTTTGTTCTCTCTGCATTTTTGGGAAGGGCCCGTAAGTAAGCATTTCACTGTTAGTCCACACCTGTTGTTTACAAAGCATGTGACAAATAACATTTGATTTGATCGTATACAAATGTAAGCAAGGTTTGAAATTATTATGCTTTAGTCAATCATTATATCTGTTTGGGCTTCTTGTGGTCAATTTACAGACTACAAATTATTTGCAATTATGTTCAGGCCACCTGACCATGCGCTCAAGAAAAAAACCTTCCGCAGCTGAATCTAGTTGATTATCCCTGCTGTAAAATAACACATTTTACTGCACCTATCTGGGGATGGAAGGAGAGAGACAGAGAGGGAGGGAGGGAGGGAGGGAGGGAGGGAGGGAGGGAGGGAGGGAGGGAGGGAGGGAGGGAAAGAGAGAAATAGAGATGGAGGGAGGGCTGAAGGGAGGGAGAGATTGGGCATAGAGGTTTGATAAGTGATGGTAATGATAATTCTCTGGCAGCAGAAAAGCAACAAAAAATGGGACAGACACTATCAGCCTGTCCACAGCAGGGATCTGAACCGCCAGGACAGACAGTATCAGCCCGTCCACAGCAGGGATCTGAACCGCCAGGACAGACAGTATCAGCCCGTCCACAGCAGGGATCTGAACCACCAGGACAGACAGTATCAGCCCGTCCACAGCAGGGATCTTAACCGCCAGGACAGACAGTATCAGCCCGTCCACAGCAGGGATCTGAACCACCAGGACAGACAGTATCAGCCCGTCCACAGCAGGTGTCTTAACCGCCAGGACAGACAGTATCAGCCCGTCCACAGCAGGGATCTGAACCGCCAGGACAGACAGTATCAGCCCGTCCACAGCAGGGATCTGAACCACCAGGGGGTGCTCACATTGAGAAACTTAAAGACACTGCATCTTCAACTTCAAATATTAAGTCAACCTTTTCTGTGTTCCGCAAGGTACTCTCATTTAAAACATTACTGTTAATCCCTTTTTTTAGTATAAAAATGTCAAATATAACATAACACTGGTAGTACCAGCAACATAAACCATGCTTATAAGAAGGAAGTGACAGAGAGAGCAGTCTGGCCTGTTACCCAGTTCCAGTACACTAGCATCTGTAGAATTTAGACCATAGGGACTCCTGGTAAAGCAATGTTCTGGATCCCGACTGGCACCCTATTCCCTACTTAGTGCACTACCTTTTGACCAGAGTCCTATGGGCCCTTGTCAAAAGTAGTGCACTATATAAGGAATAGGGTGTCATTTGGGATGTAAACAAAGCATTTGGTCTTATCAGGAGTGTTTGTCCTAGACACCCGACTGTCAGGAACCATTAACACACCACTTCCCACATAACCAGGCCTGACCCAGTTAGATACTGGGAGGAGGAGGGAGATAGTAAGCATCCCAAATGGCATCATATTCCCTATATAGTGCACTACTATTGACCAGGGTCCAAAGGGAATAGGGTGCCATTTGTGATGCCACCATAGCCTGGGACACAGTGCAGTACAGTATCTTTCCAACTGAGTAGTGGAAAAAATTAGAGACCACTTATTGTTCATGACAGGAAAATTCACACGGACTGGCAACACTTAACGCCTCGCTCGCTCTCCTCCCTCTCTCTTTCTCTCTCCTCCCACGCTTTCTCTCTCTCTCTCTCTCGTTCTCTCTCCTCCCTCTCAGCACGTCCAAGGGGTGACTTTTACGTCTGACTCATCTCTCATCTCTCCAGCCGACTGAGTGAGTGAGGACCAACCGACCGGCTGGCAGCAGCCGTCAGCCAGCTCCAGCTCGCTCAAATATGATTGCTGCATGATCACTCAAGCATTTTAAAGACTCTCTGACAGCCCCATGCATGTCAATAGTTTAATAAAGGCTAGATAGATGGCTCATTTGTAATGTAAGAAAACTTGCGGTGTGTTGATTGCATATTTTTTTCAGTAAAATTTAGAGGTTATACACAGTTGTAAGCAGCAAAATGGACAAAACATTACACAAGGTTATCTGGTGCTTTCAAATGTGTTTGTAGCTTATCCTTTTGTGTGTGTGTGTGTGTGTGTGTGTGTGTGTGTGGGTGTTGGCATGTTTGTGTGCATGCTACGTGCGTGTGTGTGCACATGTGTGTGTGTGTGTGTGTGTGCCGGTGTACGTGGGCGTGCACGTGTGTCTGAAACAGAGAGGGGACTGAAAGCCTTCTAGCACAGTTCCATGGTCAAGGCCATCTCACTGGGGAGCCTGCAGTGCAGTCAGAGCCTCTCCACTTGAAGGAGAAGTCTCCTGTTACTGCTGCAGGGAGGACAAGGGCTGACATACTGTGAAAACCTTGAACTTTCCATTGTTTCCAAGCACTGGAAGCTCCATACCCAATGCAGGCTATTTCTTAGATTGTGCTGGGTTTTTCCATATTACTCGTATTATGTCAATTGTGCTTGGTTTTTCAGACAGCGTATATCGGCTGATGCTTATTACAAACAATCCATTCTGTATGACAGTCTTTAAAGTGTCCATGACCTTTTGTGTCAAATAATCAATATGTGACTGAATGTGTGGGTAGGATGGGGTAAGCTGTAAAATGCTTTGGCACACGATTGAAAGTAGAATACTTGATAATAAGAAAATAAACACTGAAGGAATTCATTCAACTTGCATAATGCTCAAGGCTCAAGACAATGGTGTTACACATGCTTGGCATGTCCAGTCCAACCAGATTATTTCACTGGTATTTTTGCACAGTCATCCATTGTCCTGAGGAGGTGAGTGCACTGCCTGTAGTAAATACCTTTACTAATAACATAGTAATAATAGCCTAGCACCCTGGGACAGCTGTACACACTCAGTTGCGTGGACACCAGGAGACCATGACAATGTCACTATGCTGGGAGGACAGCAGCGGAGCATGCCTGTATCACCCCGGCCCAGGGCTACAGACGGACACACGGGCTGATGGGTAAATCTGTGATAAGAGAGGCCTCACTTCACTATGCTATCCTCCACGGACAAGTCCTCTTGTCCTGCAGCACGTAATTACAAACCCGGCTCTTAGCTGGACGAAGAAGAAGAGAACCCTCTGATTGACTGTTGAAAAGTCCCCCCAAAACCGACAGCGGTGGATGGAACTATCAAGGGACATCTGTGTAAAGAGATATCAGTGGAGGACTGTCACTTTATTTCGCCACATGCAGCAGCCAAGAAGAAGAAAAATTGTAAAGCCTGAAACCATATAAATGCCTCCAGGAGGTACGGGAAACTGGAGACTGGCCAGACGCTGCCTGTATGAACGGTTAGAGCAGGCTTGGGAAACTGGAGACTGGCCAGACGCTGCCTGTATGAACGGTTAGAGCAGGCTTGGGAAACTGGAGACTGGCCAGACGCTGCCTGTATGAACGGTTAGAGCAGGCTTGGGAAACTGGAGACTGGCCAGACGCTGCCTGTATGAACGGTTAGAGCAGGCTTGGGAAACTGGAGACTGGCCAGACGCTGCCTGTATGAACGGTTAGAGCAGGCTTGGGAAACTGGAGACTGGCCAGACGCTGCCTGTATGAACGGTTAGAGCAGGCTTGGGAAACTGGAGACTGGCCAGACGCTGCCTGTATGAACGGTTAGAGCAGGCTTGGGAAAAGGGCCAATATGGCCCGCGGAATCATGCTCAGATCTCTTTACGATAGCAAAGTTTTGAAAAATGTATTTGTTATTCAAATTAAAAGCCCAATGAATACTCGCCTTTGTGTAATGATTTAACTCCCACCGCTTGTGGGACATTTATTTTGAAGGCACGTATAAATAACAACTGCACGAGGACAGACAGTGACTGACAGGCTAATACACACGTCACAGTTACAAATAGTAGCTAGCTAGAAATGAGATTTTTAAAAGAAAAGGAAAGTAGACAATGAATGTAAGGTGTTCCAGCAAGAGTGTCAAGACGAACATTGACCCAGTGTGTTGAGGACATCGCAGAGAATATGGAACAACAGTTGAAAGACAAGGTAAAGGATTGCACCTATTTCTCCTTGGCCCTGGATGAGGGCGGTGATGCACGTGACACAAAGCAGTTGTTGATATTCTTATGAGGCATAACCTCAGACTTTGAAGTTACAGAGGAGCTTGCTTCAGTGCAGTAAATGAAGAGCACAACCACAGGGAAATATTTATTGGAGGAGGTTAATAAGTGTGTGGCAAAGCTGGGACTGAGTTTTGAAAAGTTAGCCAGTGTGACCACTGATGGGTGCCCAAACAGGAAAAGGATACAAGATCAAGTAGCTGAGCTGAACCCAGATCAGTAAATTATTTTCCTGCATTGCATTATTCATCAGGAGGTGCTCTGTAAATGTGTTCTGAAAATGAGCCATGATGTGGATACAGTCACTAAAGTGGTAAACTAAGAGCAAAATCTTTAAACCACAGGCAATTTGTCTCACTGTTGGAAGAGACAGAGTCGGGTTATGCAGATCTCCCCTACCACACAAACGTAAGATGACGGAGTTTGGGGAAGGTGCTTACAAAGGTGTGGGACCTGAAGTCAGAGATTGCTGAGTTTTTGCAAATGAAAGGAAAACATGTGGATTTCCCTCAACTGCAAGATAAAGAATGATTGGCTGATTTTTCCTTCACCGTGGACATCATGGCCCTCATGAATGAACTGAATTCCAAACTACAAGGGAAGGGCCTTTTTGCACATCAGATGTAGAGCCTTGTCAAAGCCTTCAAGGGAAAATAACTCCTCCCGACCCGCCAAGTATAAACCAACAATTTCACCCATCTTCCAACACTACTAGTCTGTTCCCTATTAGATGACCAGTGGCAGAAGTATCTCCGCTGCGTGATTTGAACGGTGACCTTTCTCGCCGTTTTTTCAAAGTGTTGGGAAATGACATGCTGTTGATTTCCTCTCCTTTCACTTTCAATGTGGATAACGCTCCCACTGACCTGCAACTTGAGCTTATCGATCTTCAGTCTGATGCAGTGATTGGAGAACTATTCAAAACAATGTCACTGATAAGGTTCTATGCATTTCTCGAAGAACAAAACTTTCCAAAGATTATGAGTCATGCTCAGAAGATGTTTGTACTGTTTGTACAAACAGACATTCAGTGATGAAATCAAGGCACGGATCATCTCTTACTGGCTCTCACCTCAAAGCAATCATGCGCATAGCGACATCAGAAACTGTATCTGACTTCACTGCTGTAGTGAATGCCCATCAGAGACTTCACTCCTCACACTGATTGAGTAGTTCGCTCTCTTTCTTGTGTTTTTGTGCATACCTGTTAACAAGAGTTCTGTCCATGGTGCTGAATGCACAGTGTACTTTTCCCTCAGTGTAGTTCATTGCAGTGTCTCTCGACCCCTCCAGTCTCAGCCTCCAGTATTTATGCTGCAATAGTTTATATGTCGGGGGGCTAGGGTCAGTCTAGTATGTCTGGAGTATTTCTCCTGTCTTATCAGGTGTCCTGTGTGAATTTAAGTATGCTCCCTCTCCTTCTCCCTCCCCTCCTGGAGGACCTGAGCTCTGAGGTGCTGACCTGTTGCACCCTCTACAACCACTGTGATTATTATTATTATCTGACCCTGCTGGTCATCTATGAACATTTGAACATCTTGGCCTTGTTCTGTTATAATCTCCACTCGGCACAGCCAGAAGAGGACTGGCCACCCCTCAGAGCCTGGTTCCTCTCTAGGTTTCGTCCTAGGTTCCTGACTTTCTAGGGGGGTTTTCCTAGCCACCATGCTTCTACATCTGCATCAGGCAATGAAGTGAGTCCCTGGCAGCACAGCGCAGGCAGTGAAGTGAGTCCCTGGCAGCACAGCGGTGGCAGGCAGTGAAGTGAGTCCCTGGCAGCACAGCGCAGGCAGGCAGTGAAGTGAGTCCCTGGCATCACAGCGCAGGCAGGCAGTGAAGTGAGCCCCTGGCAGCACAGCGGTGGCAGGCAGTGAAGTGAGTCCCTGGCAGCACAGCGCAGGCAGGCAGTGAAGTGAGTCCCTGGCAGCACATCGCAGGCAGGCAGTGCCCACTCAGTGTAAACAACCTAACTCTGTGAGATGGTATCAAATGATGAGAAGCAGAGATTCATACCCCCTGAATAACATATCCAAGGCCTAGCTACACTTGCAGGAAAGGAGAAACCAGTTTACTACACTGTTGAATCCTAGTAGAGATCTATTCTGGTCCAGTGACTGTACTGTGATAATATTATTATTCATAAAGCATATTTTTCCATGAACTTAATGTGAATATGTTCATGAATATTCTTCTCTGCATTAGGATAATTTGACGTCCCCTATACCCTTCCCCCACGCTTCTCTTCTCCTGCCCCACCTTCACTGGTATTTCTTCTGGAGTGTGTGTGTGCTTTCAGACGCTGAGATGAGCTGCCTCTGTTCCCTGTCTGCCCATCGGCAAGTGGGCACTACTTATATGTTCAGACAGTGAGCTGAGCTGTACACGAGGGTCTTTCTCTCTCTGTCTCTCTCTCTCACACACACACACACACACACACACACACACACACACACACACACAGCCAAAGGTATTAGCTAGCCTGCCGATGCCCATGGGAGAGAAGGCAGTAGAAGAGAGTTGTATACTGAAGCACACCCTCGTTCTAACCCTCAGAACTGAGTCAGGAAAGGGCTCACAGACAAAAGGGAAAAGACAAGAATACAAAATAGAAAACAGAATCTTAGAAAACATTATATTTCTATTTCAAGATGGAAACAAGGTAAAAATCAAAATCCACAGGAAGACATATCAAGCCAGGACAGTAGACAGCTATCGCTGTTTCTGTCCTTTCCCCGTTATCAAGCAGCAGACACTACATTTTCATTTAGATGACTCTAAGACTATGTCTGAAATGGCACATATTCACGCATATTCCCTACTTAGTGCAGTACTTTTGACCAGAGCCCAAGTTGTGCAGTCAAAAGTAGTGCAGAGAATAGGGTGCCATTTGGGGCGCATCTTAACATGGTGGGTTGTGAAACATTTGAAGTCAGACAGTTGATATAGAACCCAAGGTGACTTCATTAACAGAATTTGTTCCGGTTGTCATGATAAATCACACGCAGTGCCACTCAAACCCAGGAAGCCAATAGGAAGCCCTGACGCTGCAGACACCAGTAGAGACAGACATTACTGACATCTCATGATCAGTGACCCTGGAGTCAGAAGAATCTGTGATCTCATTTTCCAGTTGGAAATCTCTCTGTCCGGCAGAGCTAAGCTACAGTACAGTTGTGTCCCAAATGGCACCCTATTTCCTATATAGTGCACTACCTTTTACGCCCTGGTCAAAAGTAGTGCACTATGTAGGGAGTAGATTGCCATTTGGGACGCAACCAGGAAAGGCACAGATGACCCGTAGCTGACCAGGCTGTATCAACACTCGGCTACATTCATAAGCTAAGGTTGATAAAGTTACACACTTTGTCTGATCCTCTAGGCTGCCAAGCAGAGAGTTTATTTATCACACAGTTAGGCAGTCTTCACAGCACCTTGTGATCTCCAGAATGGCTATGCTGTGATATATCACTGTAAACTCCATAAAAACTGACTGTTACTGTATTACAACATTACAGTAGCAACCTTATGAGCTTTACTGCTGAATTTAACTGGGGAAATGTACATATATTACAACTCTGAATGACCTCATTGAAATCCATGAAAAGGGGAAGGTGGAAACTATCTTCCATTGCACTTAGGTTACTTAATAGAATGAGCAAATGGTTGTAACTTTTCATATTTTCTACATTTAGTTTCAAATAAATTATATAAATAAATATAAATATTAAATCAACTGCAGTGACTCACACTGTGCAGTGAACAGCCAGGCCAGCGGTGTTCTAAGAATACATGGTTGCTGGGCTCAGTGGCTGTAGTAGCTGTAGCTGTTCATGGCTTCTGCCTGTTGAAGCAGCAGTGTATGTGTGCGTGTGTGCGGGCATCCGTGCGTGTGCATGTGCGTGTGGTAGCAGCAGTGTAAGAGCCTGGCAGTTAACTTGCTAACATATTGGCCTTGGCTGAGCAATTATGCATTACTTGTTCTCCTGCCATCCAACAGTGGAGCCATGAGAGGGTGTGTGTGTGTGTGCGTGTGTGTATGTACAGGTGTAGGATCTTAATTTGAGCCAGTTTGCTACAGCAGAACAATTATCCTTCAGCAACAGGAAATATGAATTATTATGTGGATTATAATTAATGGACATCCAAGTCTGACATTTCAAAGTGGAATGTATGTACACTACCAGTCAAAAGTTTGGACACACCTACTCATTCAAGGGTTTTTCTTTATTTTTACTATTTTCTAAATTAGAATAATAGTGAAGACATCAAAACTATGAAAGAACACATATGGAATCATGTAGTAACCAAATAACATTCTCTCAACCAGCTTCATGAGGTAGTCACCTGGAATGCATTTCAATTAACAGGTGTGCCTTCTTAAATGTTAATTTGTGAAATGTCTTTCCTTCTTAATCCAGTTTAGCCAATCAGTTGTGTTGTGACAAGGTAGGGGTGGTATAGAGGATGATAGCCTTTTTTGGCGAAAGGCCAAGTCCATATTATGGCAAGAACAGCTCAAATAAGCAAAGAGAAACAACAGTCCATCATTACTTTAAGACATGAAGGTCAGTCAATGCGGAAAATTTCAAGAACTTTGGAAGTTTCTTCAAGTCCAGTCGCAAAAACCATCAAGCGCTATGATGAAACATGGTCTCATGAGGACCGCCACATGAAAGGAAGACCCAAAGTTACCTCTGCTGCAGAGGACAAGTTCATTAGAGTTAACTGCACCTCAGATTGCTGCCCAAATAAAGGCTTCAGAGTTCAAGTAACAGACACTTCTCAACATTAACTGTTCAGAGGAGACTGCGTGAATCATGCCTTCATGGTCGAATTGCTGCAAAGAAACCACTACTAAAAGGACACCAATAAGAAGAGACTTGCTTGGGCCAAGAAATACAAGCAATGGACATTAGACCGGTGGAAATCTGTCCTTTGGTCTGATTTTTGGTTCCAACCACTGTGTCTTTGTGAGACGCAGAGTAGGTGAACGGATGATCTCCGTATGTGTGTTTCCCACCGTGAAGCATGGAGGAGGAGATGTGATGGTGTGGGGGTGCTTTGCTGGTGATACTGTCTGTGATTTATTTAGAATTCAAGGCACACTTAACCAGCATGGCTACCACAGAATTCTGCAGCGATACGCCATCCTATCTGGTTTGCACTTAGTGGAATTATCATTATTTTTCAACAGGACAATGACCCAACACACCTCCAGGCTGTGTAAGGGATATTTGACTAAGAAGGAGAGTGAGGGAGTGCTGCATCAGATGATCTAGCCTCCACAATCACCCAACCTCAACCCAATTTAGATGGTTTGGGATGTGTTGGACTGTAGAGTGAAGGAAAAACAGCCAACAAGTGCTCAGAATATGTGGGAACTCCTTCCAGACTGTTGGAAAAGCATTCCAGGTGAAGCTGGTTGAGAGAATGCCAAGAGTGTGCAAAGCTCTCATCAAGGCAAAGGGTGGATATGTTGAAGAATCTAAAATAGAATATATATTTTGATTTGTTTAACACTATTTTGGTTCCATATGTGTTATTTAATAGTTCTGATGTCTTCACTATTATTCTACAATGTAGAACATAGTAAAAATAAAGAAAACCCTTGAATGAGTAGGAGTCCAAACTTTTGACTGGTACTGTATGCACAGAGTATTTATGTGTGTGTGTGTGTGAGAGCATGCTTGCATTTGTTTGCGTGTGTGTGTGTGTGTGAGTGTGTTGGGTTAAAAGGGGAAGGGGTGATGGCGGTGGCACTAAGACAGGTGGCACACTCCTGCCAACGAGCTTCCTGAGAATCAGGTGGCAGAGGGGGATACAATGGCCTGCACACGTGTCTTAAGGAATGTGTTATCACAGATCCAATACACTATAGCTGTACCAAATCACAGCACTTTATTTACACCAAATCATAGCACTACAGCTGTACCAAAACACAGCACCACAGCTGTACCAAATCACAGCACTACAGCTGTACCAAATCACAGCACTACAGCTGTACCAAATCACAGCACTACAGCTGTACCAAATCACAGCACTACAGCTGAACCATATCACAGCACTACAGCTGTACCAAATCACAGCACTACAGCTGTACCAAATCATAGCACTACAGCTGAACCATATCACAGCACTACAGCTGTACCAAATCACAGCACTACAGCTGAACCAAATCACAGCACTACAGCTGTACCAAATCATAGCACTATAGCTGTACCAAATCACAGCACTACAGCTGTACCAAATCACAGCACTACAGCTGTACCAAATCATAGCACTACAGCTGTACCAAATCACAGCACTACAACTGTACCAAATCACAGCACTACAGCTGTACAAAATCACAGCACTACAGCTGTACCAAATCACAGCACTTTATTTACACCAAATCATAGCACTACAGCTGTACCAAAACACAGCACCACAGCGGTACCAAATCACAGCACTACAGCTGTACCAAATCACAGCACTACAGCTGTACCAAATCACAGCACTACAGCTGTACCAAATCACAGCACTACAGCTGAACCATATCACAGCACTACAGCTGTACCAAATCACAGCACTACAGCTGTACCAAATCACAGCACTACAGCTGAACCATATCACAGCACTACAGCTGTACCAAATCACAGCACTACAGCTGAACAAAATCACAGCACTACAGCTGTACCAAATCACAGCACTACAGCTGTACCAAATCACAGCACTACAGCTGAACCATATCACAGCACTACAGCTGTACCAAATCACAGCACTACAGCTGAACCATATCACAGCACTACAGCTGTACCAAATCACAGCACTACAGCTGAACCATATCACAGCACTACAACTGTACCAAATCACAGCACTTTATTTGCACCAAATCACAGCACTCCAGCTGAACCAAATCACAGCACTACAGCGGGTAGGGCAGGCTTCTTCTGGATTCACAATGTGTGGCCCAAACGGCACCCTTAATCAATCGAAAATATTTTATAAAGCCCTTCTTACATCAGCTGTCACGACTCCCGCCGAAGTTGGCTCCACCGCCTGTTCGGGTGGTGCTCGGCGATCGTCGTCACCGGCCTACTAGCCGCCACAGATCCCTTTTTCTTTTCGGTTAGTTTTGTCTCATTTGTTACACCTGTTCCTATTTTGTGTGTGCTTGATTTTCTTCCCTATTTAGCGTATGGAACCCGCCCCTTTGTTGTGCGGGAGTATTTTGATGTTCACGTTGTATCGGTGGTGTTGTTCGTGCTCTGGACCGTGTTACCCGTTGTTTTGGGTTGGTCAGTGTTTGCGCCCTGCGTGTTGGGCATTTCATTTCGGTGCCGTATTAAAGTGCACTTTTCCCCTGGACCTCTCTGCTCTCTGCGCCTGATTCCTCGCTACACACCTAGCCAGCCGTGACATCAGCATTGGTCACAAAGTGCTTAACAGATACCCAGCCTAAAACCCCAAACAGCAAGCAATGCAGATGTAGAAGCACAGTGGCTAGGAAAAAATACCCTAGAAGGCAGGAACCTACCTAGGAAGAAACCTGGAGGAACCAGACTCAGAGGGGTGGCTACACTTGAATATCGGGTCACCTCAACCTCACTGAATTAAGCCCACTGTGTATGACTGAATTGCAGGCCACAGTAAATGACAAACCAAACACAGTTTGTCACGGCTGTTGCTGTTCTGATAAACTGCAACAAGACCGTTATTAGATCTGAAATCACTCATCCAGAACTCAGTTCTCTCTCGATCGCGTGATTTGCGTGATCGCGTAATTTTCATGCCTTAAATTACATTTTTGTTATGCAGTTCAGGAATTAAGTCAACAATGTAATTGTGTGCTGTAAAGGTCAGTGTGTATTTGTGCATCTCAAATGGCATCCTATTCCCTATATAGTGCACTACATACTGTAAGGATCTACTACTACCAAAGGGCTCTTGTCAAAAGTGCTGCACAATAATGGGAATAGGGTTTAATTTGGGACACACTCTTGTCTGGGACAGGGGATTGTTGTCATATCACTTTGAGTTGTAATTCCTCTTTCCCGTAATAAGATTTGGAAAGTGTTGCATGAGCACCTTGAAGTATAAATAGCCTTCATATTTTCTATTGCACTGTGGTAACAAGAGGGCAGTTCACACAGGAGTAATAGTCATTTAACGCTCCCAAAACAGAAGAAACAACTCCACAAGATTATAAACAGATTATAAACAGTCATCAGTTAGACAAAACCCCTATGAATCAGTTCATGCAAATAAACAATAAATAAAATACTCTTTATTTGTTAAGCCAGACACAAATTCTATGTAAAATCATGTCACTAGGCCTGTCAGAGTAAACAATTAGCTAGTACTTTCCCAATGGTTGTGCATTATAAAGGTTTTATCCGATTCCTCCGCCAGGTTTAGGATCATTATTATTATCATTGTTTAATTGCCGTTTCAACAGCCTCCTTTCTCTTCTACTATGGTCAATAAGACTGCAGCCTTTCAACATTACATACACATCAGCCAACAGGACAATATTGTTTTCCTCTGAACCGGCTCTCTAATTAAAAAGATAAGCAGACCCATTTGAAGCTCACTTTAATAGGCAGTTTCTTGTTTCTAGGGGTGAATATTGAATAAAGCCAGTCAGATGGACAGAGTCATTGGAGCCGGGTGTTCATTCAGTTTCACATAGATTATTTGAGGTAACTATGGAACTTCCCTGTCTCTACGATGTTGGATCAAGACCAAAAATGCTATCTGTACATTCTTAGATAAAAAGGTGCTATCTAGAACCTAAAGGGGTTCTTCAGCTGTCCCCATTGGACACAGGTGTCAAACTCATTCCACGGAGGGCCGAGTGCCTGCGGACTTTTGCTCCTCCTTTGGACATGATTGATGAATTAAGGTGACTACTAAGGAACACACCTTGTTGTCGACGGCTTCAATGAAAGGAAAAATGTCAAACCTGCAGACACTAGGCCCTCCATGAAATGAGTTTGACACCCCTTCCATCCTTCCATAGGAGAACCCTTTGAAGAACCCTTTTTAGTTCCAGGTAGAACCATTTTGGTTCCAGGTAGAACCCTTTTGAGTTCCATGTAGAACCCTTCCAAAAGAGTTCTACCTGGAACCAAAAAGGGTTCTACCTGGAACCAAAAAGGTCTCTCCTATGGTATGGGTGTCAAACGCATTCCATGGAGGGCCTAGTGTCTGATCGTTTTTGTTTTTTCCTTTCAATTAAGACTTAAGACAACCAGGTGAGTGGAGTTCCTTACTAATCAGTGACCTTAATTCATCAGTCAAGGACAAGGGAAGAGCGAAAACCCGCAGCCTCTCTGCTCTCCGTGGAATGAGTTTGACACGTGTCCTATGGGGACAGCCAAAGAACCGTTTTGGAAACCTTTTTTTAAAGAGTATATGATGCACTTTACATTGAACAAATGCAGCCTTTGTTTTTGTCAGACCACCTGGCAGCCGCTGTACATCAGGAACGAGATAGGAATGAGTTTCATCATGTGATGTTGATCCCTTCAGCAGGAAGGGGAAATGGGGTATATGGCCTGAGGTGAGCCATAGGCTGCGTACCAAATGGAACCCAATTCTCTATAAAGTGCACTACTTTTCCCCACAGCCCTATGGTCCCTAGTCAAAAGTAGTGCACTACACAAGGAATAGGGTGGCATTAGGGACGTGAGCTACATTGACCTACATCACCCATGGCCACATACAGATCAATTTGAACCTCGATCCAGGGGGTGAGAATGAGCTGAAGACTCGTCTCTCATAACCCATACATAATTCACCCCTTTCTTTCTTCCTTTCATGATGGGAAGAAAAATAAACCCTTTCAATTTCCAGACAGATCTGTTCTTGCCCTTTGGAAAATACTTGATCTATTAAAAAAGAATGAACAGATCTGTTCTTGCCAGTGGAAAATACTTGATCCATTCACGCAGAATGAGACAGAGTAATGTCCATATAGTTCAGGTAGGAAAACACATAAGTGGCACATTGAGTCAGTACAACCTCATATGAGAAAAATACAGGTCCTAGGCTGCTGTGGGCACATGCATGTGATGTATAAAATTATTGGATCAATATGGATGTTACCAATAAGATAAATGACTAATCTTACCTTAACCTAATTTATAGCTACATACATACTGTACATACATAATTAGAGCTGGGACGATAAACCGAAAATGACGAACACTGATTTTGCTACACAACGTTCCTGCAGATGTTTCTGTTTTCGTAAACCATTATTCGGACAACAGTAATAGCCTGTGTGTAACCGATGTAAAATGGCTAGCTAGTTAGCGGTGCACGCTAATAACGTTTAAATCGGTGACGTCACTCGCTCTGAGACCTTGAAGTAGTTGTTCAACCTTGCTCTGCAAAGGCCGAGACTTTTGTGGAGCGATGGGTAACGAAGCTTCGTGGGTGTCAGTTATTGATGTGTGCAGAGCCCAGGTAGGGGCGAGGAGAGGGACAGAAGCTATACATATGCAGTATGTTGATTCCTGCTATGAAAGTATCTGCCTGGCCCTGTTTCACTGTTGGCTGCTTTGTGAGCGAGCCACTCACGCCCTCTCCCCACAGGAGGGAGAGATGCTTTTCTGCACAAGCATATTACTGTTGCTCAAAATGCAATTGCTGGACAAAGACAGTTTTTAAAGCAAGTACTGTTGTTTTAGTTGCAGAGAAGAGAGTCGCAGCTTTCTGTGAGTATACAATGTATTTCTTACCTCTTAAAATTGAGTTCATCGCACCACTTTACAACCGGAGTATGGTTATGATGCGCCTGCAGAGCGGAGTGCGCCATTTGCGCCGAATAGGCCTACATCAAGTAGCCTAGGCGTAGTACTGGAAAGTTCTGTTGGACATTACATTTACTGATAGATTAATCAATTAGCTTACATGGCTATCAAGCAACTATATCACATTTAGAGTTAGCAATCTAGGTAAGTGTTTTGAGTTCCCACTTCCTCAGGTGGTGAATAGTATAACCTAGGCCAATAGTCGTCGGCAAATTCATCTCTGAAGAGCCAAAAATATTTGGATCCTATTTTGACAGTTTGCACATAAAAATATCAATCACGCATTCCCTGGACATGTTAGATGAAATAGCTTACTTTTTAATCATACTGTAGGCTATAGCCTTGGCACTGGAAAAAAAACTGCATACTAATGGTAAGTAGGCCTAATTGTCCATAAAACAATAATATACAGTATTTCTTTGTATTTATCGAGCAAAATAGTTCAAATGTATCATAATATGACTTTTTGTCCATATCGTAACATACAGTTGAAGTCGGAAGTTCACAATTCCTGACATTAAATCCTAGTAAAAATTCCTTGTGTTAGGTCAGTTAGGATCACCAATCACCACTGTATTTTAAGATTGTTAAATGTTAGAATAATAGCAGAGAGAATGATTCATTTCAGCTTTAATTTCTTTCATCACATTCCCAGCGGGTCAGAAGTTTACACTCAATTAGTATTTGGTAGCATTGCCTTTAAATTGTTTAACTTGGGTCAAACATTTCGGATAGCCTTCCACAAGCTTCCCACAATAAGTTGGGTGACTTTTGGCCCATTTCTCATGACAGAACTGGTGTAACTGAGTCAGGTTTGTAGGTCTCCTTGCTCGCATACACGTTTTCAGTTCTGCCCACAAATTTTCTATAGGATTGTGGTCAGGGTTTTGTGATGGCCACTCCAATGCCTTGACTTTGTTGTCCTTAAGCCATTTTGCCACTACTTTGGAAGTATGCTTGGGGTCGTTGTCCATTTGGAAGACACATTTACGATCAAGCTTTAACTTGCTGACTAATGTCTTGAGATGTTGCTTCAATATATCCACATAATTTTCCTCCTTATGATGCCATCTATTTTGTGAAGTGCACCAGTCCCTCCTGCCGCAAAGCAACCCCACAACATGATGCTACCACCCCCGTGCTTCACGGTTGGGATGGTGTTCTTCGGCTTGCAAGCCTCCCCCTTTTCCCTCCAAACATAACGATGGTCATTATGGCCAAACAGTTCTATTTTTGTTTCATCAGACTAGAGGACATTTCTCCAAAAAGTACGATCTTTGTCCCCATGTGCAGTTGCAACCATAGTCTGGCTTTTTTATTGTGGTTTTGGAGCAGTGGCTTCTTCCTTGCTGAGTGGCCTTTCAGGTTATGTCGATATAGGACTCGTTTTACTGTGGATATAGATACTTTTGTACCTGCGTCCTCCAGCATCTTCACAAGGTCCTTTGCTGTTGTTCTGGGATTGATTTGCACTTTTCGCACCAAAGTACATTCATCTCTAGGAGACAGAACGCATCTCCTTCCTGAGCAGTATGACGGCTGCGTGGTCCCATGGTGTTTATACTTGCATACTATTGTTTGTACAGATGAACGTGGCACCTTCAGGCATTTGCAAATTGCTCCCAAGGATGAACTAGACTTGTGGAGGTCTACAAAAAAAAATTCTGAGGTCTTGGCTGATTTCTTTTGATTTTCCCATGACGTCAAGCAAAGAGGCACTGAGTTTGTAGGTAGGCCTTGAAATACAACCACAGGTACACCTCCAATTAACTCAAATTATGTCAATTAGCCTATCAGAAGCTTCTAAAGCCATGACATAATTTTCTGGAATTTTCCAAGCCGTTTAAAGACACAGTCAACTTAGTGTATGTAAAATTATGACCCACTGGAATTGTGATAAGTGAAATAATCTGTCTGTAAACAATTATTGTAAAAATGACTTGTGTCATGCACAAAGTAGATGTCCTAACCGACTTGCCAAAACTATAGTTTGTTAACAAGAAATTTGTGGAGTGGTTGAAAAACGAGTTTTAATGACTCCAACCTATGTGTATGTAAACTTCCGACTTCAACTGTACACACTAGTCCCATCAATAGATCATGCAAAGACACTATCAATAAATCCCCCCAGTGCCTGGTGATTTGGTGCTTAGTCTCTGGGATACAAATTAAAATTATGAGGAGGACGATCAATTCTAATCTGGCGCTCTAATCCCGCTTGGAATTAGAAAGGAGGAATAGAAGGAGTACATTAATTATAGACAAAAAGTACAAAAGCAGGGAGCAGGCCTTTGAAGATGCAGAGCCTTAAATGTCACCCAGCAGCTTTGATGTTCCTGGGCTGCCTTTGTCTCTCTGTTAGAATACATAAAACGCTCTAGAACAGACAGACAGAAACCCCAGACGGGTTTCAATGGGACATTTCATGTTGGCTCGAACCATCAAACGCTCTTCACCTCCTACTGTAATCTTATGGAGACAGCTACAGTACCTCTACCTTTCAGTGGCGAACAGCCATTGTATGGACCAAGCGTTCTCTATCACTCACTCAGCCAGGACACGTTGACATTTGTGAATCACACTGTAGAACATACTGTGCATACTTATAAAAACTACAGTAATAACATATTGTTGAAGCCATCAATCACTATATGTTATGTTACTTACAGTGCCTTGCGAAAGTATTCGGCCCCCTTGAACTTTGCGACCTTTTGCCACATTTCAGGCTTCAAACATAAAGATATAAAACTGTATTTTTTTGTGAAGAATCAACAACAAGTGGGACACAATCATGAAGTGGAACGACATTTATTGGATATTTCAACTTTTTTAACAAATCAAAAACTGAAAAATTGGGCGTGCAAAATTATTCAGCCCCCTTAAGTTAATACTTTGTAGCGCCACCTTTTGCTGCGATTACAGCTGTAAGTCGCTTGGGGTATGTCTCTATCAGTTTTGCACATCGAGAGACTGACATTTTTCCCATTCCTCCTTGCAAAACAGCTCGAGCTCAGTGAGGTTGGATGGAGAGCATTTGTGAACAGCAGTTTTCAGTTATTTCCACAGATTCTCGATTGGATTCAGGTCTGGACTTTGACTTGGCCATTCTAACACCTGGATATGTTTATTTTTGAACCATTCCATTGTAGATTTTGCTTTATGTTTTGTATCATTGTCTTGTTGGAAGACAAATCTCTGTCCCAGTCTCAGGTCTTTTGCAGACTCCATCAGGTTTTCTTCCAGAATGGTCCTGTATTTGGCTCCATCCATCTTCCCATCAATTTTAACCATCTTCCCTGTCCCTGCTGAAGAAAAGCAGGCCCAAACCATGATGCTGCCACCACCATGTTTGACAGTGGAGATGGTGTGTTCAGCTGTGTTGCTTTTACGCCAAACATAACGTTTTGCATTGTTGCCAAAAAGTTCAATTTTGGTTTCATCTGACCAGAGCACCTTCTTCCACATGTTTGGTGTGTCTTCCAGGTGGCTTGTGGCAAACTTTAAACAACACTTTTTATGGATATCTTTAAGAAATGGCTTTCTTCTTGCCACTCTTCCATAAAGGCCAGATTTGTGCAATATACGACTGATTGTTGTCCTATGGACAGAGTCTCCCACCTCAGCTGTAGATCTCTGCAGTTCATCCAGAGTGATCATGGGCCTCTTGGCTGCATCTCTGATCAGTCTTCTCCTTGTATGAGCTGAAAGTTTAGAGGGACGGCCAGGTCTTGGTTGATTTGCAGTGGTCTGATACTCCTTCCATTTCAATATTATCGCTTGCACAGTGCTCCTTGGGATGTTTAAAGCTTGGGAAATCTTTTTGTATCCAAATCCGTCTTTAAACTTCTTCACAACAGTATCTCGGACCTGCCTGGTGTGTTCCTTGTTCTTCATGATGCTCTCTGCGCTTTTAACGGACCTCTGAGACTATCACAGTGCAGGTGCATTTATACGGAGACTTGATTACACACAGGTGGATTGTATTTATCATCATTAGTCATTTAGGTCAACATTGGATCATTCAGAGATCCTCACTGAACTTCTGGAGAGAGTTTGCTGCACTGAAAGTAAAGGGGCTGAATAATTTTGCACGCCCAATTTTTCAGTTTTTGATTTGTTAAAAAAGTTTGAAATATCCAATAAATGTCGTTCCACTTCATGATTGTGTCCCACTTGTTGTTGATTCTTCACAAAAAAATACAGTTTTATATCTTTATGTTTGAAGCCTGAAATGTGGCAAAAGGTCGCAAAGTTCAAGGGGGCCGAATACTTTCGCAAGGCACTGTATTCAAGGTAGGCATCAACATTTTTCTAAATGAGGAAATTGAAAGAAAGATGTCTTATTCTGGGAATAGAACAGTACATACAGATACTTTGGCGTTATCCTAAATCTTTAGCCTACCTATGTGCAACTACAGAGAACTGCATTGGTTTGTGTGTTAATGTTTCGAAGGGCAACACAGCTAGCTGGCTATATGCAGCATGCAGACAGACAGACAGCCTAATCCTAGTGAGTCAGTCTGCTTTTCTCTCCTCCTCTATCTGCTCTGATGAGTGAAGGAGCTGTGGAGAGAACAGAACAACACTTGAATGCGGCTGTAATCAAGGTCCATACGCTGAAGTGGGCCAATCAATTCAGCTGTCTACTTCTGTTCTCATCAGGGATCTCAGAGCCCACTACGAGTAGCGGGCTGCTGCCTGATCAGGCCACTAAAGGTGAGCGAACAACAGGAGCATTTCAACAGCCTCTAATAATGTTCTTCACTGCAGAGAAAGCGCGAGAGAGCGAGAGAGCGAGAGAGAGAGAGAGGAACCATGACTAGGAAGTTTGGAGGAACATGGCTTTTTTACTGACCCAGAGAGAATACTGTCATGGCTGATGTGACAAGGGACTCTGCATGGTGTTTTAACCATCCTGCAGTAAAAACATAGTGATGGAATAGTACAAAATGTCATACAAATGGTTACAGAAACACTCGTATTAATGTTATGTTATTCCATGGCATCAGTGGCGGTCGGTGCCGTTTAAGATAAGGGAGGATGATGACATTTTTTTATGAGCATGGCATATTTATATTACAGCATATTGGATGACTGTCATTCATATTCTTTCACCCAGTTTAATGTAACAGTGATAGGGTTAGGCTACTACATGACACTCAAATGTTCCCTATACCCATTATGAGGTTGCTACAACCTAGCTTATGAACGAAAGTTTACAACGTAGGTACACAGGTCGAGAGAATTTTGAGTAGTCAAGATCACAAGACAGTGACACATTCAATACCACCTTGCACACTCTTGCAAGGTATGTATATATTCAGGTATGTTTATCCACGTTTCGTTCCGTTTGCTACCGTTTAAGAGACTTTTTTCAACAGAATTGGCGGAATTAATATGCCCCTGATCAAACGCAAACATTTCACTTTCATAGCAGCCACATAAAAAACGCATGATCACTTTGCTCATTGTATATATAATTCCTTCTCACAACTATCTACACTCTCTACTCCTCTCACCTTTTCCTTTCGCTCGTGGACTAAATCCTGCAGTGCAGTGTACAGTCAGATAGCAGTTGGGCTCAGGCTGGGCCACTCAAGGACATTCAGAGACTTGTCCAGAAGCCACTCCTCCGTTGTCTTGGCTGTGTGCTTAGGGTCGTTGTCCTGTTGGAAGGTGAACCTTAGCTCCAGACAGAGCTCCTGAGTTTTCTAGAGCAGGTTTTCATCAAGGATCTCTTTGTACTTTGCGTCATTCATCTTTAGCTTGATCCTTAATAGTCTCCCAGTCCCTGCTGCTGAAAAACATTCCCACAGCATGATGCTGCCACCACTGTGCTTCACCGTAGGGATGGTGCCAGGTTTCCTCCAGATGTCACGCTTGGCATTCAGGCCAAAGAGTTCAATCTTGGTTTCATCAGACCAGAGAATCTTGTTTCTCACTGTCAGAGTCCTTTAGCATCATTTTGGCAAACTCCAAAATGGGCTGTCATGTGCGTTTTACTGAGGAGTGGCTTCCGTCTGGCCTCCGTCTGGCCACTCTACCATAAAGGCCTGATTGGTAGAGTGCTGCAGAGATGGTTATCCTTCTGGAAGGTTCTTCCATCGCCACAGAGGAACTCTGGAGCTCTGTCAGTGACCATCGGGTTCTTGGTCACCTCCCTGACCGTGGTCAAGGCCCTTCACCCCCTTTTGCTCATTTTAGTCGGGCGGCCAACTCTAGGAAGAGTCTTGGTTGTTCCAAAATTCTTCCATTTAAGAATGATGGAGGACACTGTGTTCTTGAGGACCTTCAATGCTGCAGACATTTTTTGGACCCTTCCCCAGATCTGTGCCTCGACACAATCCTGTCTCGGAGCGCTACGGACAATTCCTTCGACCTCACAACTTAGTTTTTGCTCTGACATGCACTGTCAACTGTGGACAGCTGTTAAACAGGTGTGAGCCTTTCCAAATCATGTCCAATCAAAATAATTTATCACAGGTGAACTCCAATCAAGTTGTAGAAACATCTCAAGGATGATCAATGGAAAAAGGATGCACCTGAGCTCCATTTTGAGTCTCATAGGAAAGCGCCTGAATACTTATTTACATAAGGTATCTGTTTTTTGTTTTTTTTATACATTTTATAACATTTCTAAAAATCTACTGTAGCTTTGTCATTATGGGGTATTGTGTGTAGATTGATGAGGATGTTTTTTTATTTGATACATTTCAGAAAAAGGCGTAAAAAAGTGTGGAAAAGGGGAAGGGGTCTGAATACTTTCCGAATTAACTGTATATCAGCACGGTAAAATTCAATGGTTTACATGTTCTATGTTTGAGCTGTTTTTGAAAGCAACAGTCGAATTGAAAACATTACTGGCATTGCTGAATTCGATTTTCATAATAGCAAGCTAGGACTGATGGTTTGGTTAGCTAAATTAGCAAGTCTGTTTGGTTACCAAGGTAACTACTGTAGCTATGTAGTAAACTTGCTAGCTTGTTACTTCAGTGGATGTTGAACACATTTCTACCTGCAAATTAACACATTTCTAGCGGCAAATGTGCTACATTTTAGCCATGGTATAAAATCAACTCGGGGCTCTATGCATTCTCTGGAAAATATTGCAACTCCTTGGAAGGTTAGTTCCACCCCCTGCTAGCGCGCCATCGAACACCCCTCCCACATCATTATTTTCCATTGAACGCATATCCCCTCATTGATTGTCCCTTACTTATGTTATGCCATCATCTTCATATGTGAGCTAGGCCTACATCCAAGCTTAGAGCATCCATTCACACATCCCACACATACTGCCTTTTTAGCACAGAGAAACAGACCGCAGCAAAATGGAAGCTTTCCCTCTACCTCTCTCTCTCTCCCAGCCAGCCAGTTGCTGACTGCCATAGAATGATGCAAGACTGGAACCATGCAGGCAGCAGAGCCAGCATGAGATCCAGTCAATCAAGCCATCTGTAGGAGTGCTGAGGCTCAAATGGCATCCTTTTGCCTGTATAGTGCACTATATAGGGAAATAGGGTGCCATCTGTAGGAGTTCCGAAGCTGGAGGTCCAGAAGCAGGGCCTATACAGAAGCAGCATCCCAAATAGCACCCTATTATATAGTGCACTACTTTTTGTGCCATTTGGGACGTAGCCACATTAGAGCTGTCAGCTGTGAGAGTTGGACCCTGAGAGGCCTGCCCAGAGAGGGCTAGCTGAGGACCATGACGCCCGCACTGCCACTGCTGCTGAACAAACCCAGCTTCCACACAACACCTGTGTTCCACCTTCTCTACAGCAGGACTCACAGATGCTCCCAAAGCTCTGGTGATGCCACCACACACCTCATACCCTCCCAGTTCTCTCTGAAGTGACTGAACCATGGGGAAAACAAACGATCGGGGTCTTGGTAGAAGGGATTTCACAGAAATCACAAAACACAACCACCACCATACGATAATAGAGAATAAAGATGAAGCACCAACCTGTTAATTGAATAAACAACAGGAAACCCTATTTTCATCATTTTATTTTCCACTAATTTGGTTTGAGCACATTTTGACCAAAATCTAGCTAGAAAATCGTGAATTGACTATCCTTCAGCATTAGATGAGAACTGATCAACAGGCATGAAGTTACATGAAGTTAACTTCATTGGGTCTGGTGGCTCCTGTAGGGCTTAAGTGGGCCCATAGTCCCACTGGGGAGACTTCCAATGCAATCACACAGGAAATCAATGGAGACAATTTAAGAGTTGAATCGAAACAGAAATTGCTGATGACAAACTGTCAGGGTGCGTCCCAAATGGCACCCAATTCCTTATATAGTGCACTACTTTTAACCAGGGCCCATAGGGCTCTTATCAAAAGTAGTACACTATAGGGAATAGAGTGCCATTTGGGATGCAGCCTTGTTGCTACTGATGAGGATTATGCGAAAGGGAACCAAGGATTGGCCTGCTTGGGGGGAGTAGTTTGGAGCTGGAAAATGTGTTTTTATACACTAATGTTGTATGGTCAAAACAGACAAGCATACAGGGATTTAGGAAGACCTCAAAATGTAATGTATTTGGTACTTTTATGGTCGGCATGCGACTTCTCTCAGAAAACACAAAAGGCTGAGCTGCTGCTGATGATAACCATAGTGATGTAACGTTACGACAAGATTTGCAATGTCATGTCACAAATTCCCTTTGTGCATCAACATCATGCACGTTTACAGAGTCACACGGATTACAATAAATTAGCTTAAACAGGTACACATTAAATTCCTTTTTTTGTAGAGCAGCATGGAAGATTTGTCACAAAACCAGGACAAAAAAAGACCATGATGTTGGAGACAACATTTAATCCATAGAATGGTCGTTTGGAGGAAGGTTTTCTGACATACAGTACATTTCACATTTGTATTTCAAAGCATCATTGAGAAATAATGAATCAAAGTTGGCATTTTTATGATATTTTGGCCTTACCCAGGCCTCCTTGAATACTCCATAATGTTTCATATGTAGGTGTTAGTCAGCGCCCTAAGACTAACCATTAAGCTAACCACTAAGGCTTTCTCCACATCAATAATGAGAAGATAAGTTAGGTAGATAAACCACATTACTCTTTCTTAAAGAGCCAGGTAATTCGATTTGACATTTTGACAGCATTATGAGATCTATGCTAAACCACTGAACTGCGAAAAGACGAGAAAAAAATACAACCAATAGTCTTTGTAATAATCAGCAGAATTGGGGTCTCATTTCAACTCCTGTATTAACCAGTGATCAGAAATGACTCATGGTTCATAGTGGATGAGGTGATTGAGATTCAAGGCAAGGTTAGGACAAGAGGCTACCAGAGATAGGAAGTGAATAAGTATAGGTTTAAAGTGGGAAAACGGTGTTGGATACACCATATTCAAAACCACAACAGCTCTACAGAGCTGTCTGCATAAGTGAGGAACTGACAGAAGAAAAGCTGGTTTGATAGATGTATGTGAAAAATATCAGAATGATCACAATTTCTTGACTTTTTGAAAGGGGTCATTCCATCAATTAGCATACAAACTCAGTCATTCACCGATGGGAAACTGCCTTTATAACTTATTGAACTGTGTGTGACCTCAGTGACAAAGACTTATTTCTATGTCAACACAAATCACATCTCAGATATTACACTCAGCCAGTGAATGAGTAACTAGCTATTGTCACGGAAGACAATGCATGTACTCCTCTTCATAGAAAACATAAGAGACTCAGTTTAATGGTTAATAATGCACAATCAGTCAAACCATTTGGCGCTTTAAAAATATATAACATTCAAAGTGGAGACAGTTTATAGACAACACATGCATTATATTCTGGATTTTTTGAGGCTCTTAAATGAATGATATCTAGCTATTGATTCTTGAAGAATATAACTTAAACACGCCTCATGAGCATACTTGTTTTACTCCACTGTTTGTTAACAACAACATGCATATCTACAGCAGCCATCTGAGGCTGATAAGGGTTGTGTTTCAGATACACGGCAGGGTGGTGTGTGTATGTGTCTTTCTGCTTTTTAGTGTCAGTGGTCCTCAGCTGGTGTCCTCCTGCTTAAAGTGCTAATTACGCTGCTGGCTGGCCTGACCCTGACCTCCAGCCCATAGAGAAGGCCGGTTCTCACGGCCGGGACGCACCACTGGAAGTGGCCTTTGGGCCTGCCACTCCACAACATTGTAGTGCGCATGAATAGGAATGACAATGAGGGTCATCACCCCGCTGCCCACCATCTTGACATCCCCCCTGACAATGGCCCTCGCCTGGCCCTGGGTGCCTCACAATGGTCGGGTACGCGTGACAGAAGCTCCACTCCAGGGCTCTTTACTCAGCAGGTCAGGGCCATACAGGGCTGCATCCCAAATGGTACCTTATTCCCTATATATTGTGCACTACTTTTGAACAGGGCCCATAGTGCTAGTCCTATGGGCCTTGGTCAAAAGTAGTGCATAATATATAGAGAATAGGGTGCAATTTGGGATGAAGATTGGGCCATGCTGCTGCACCTCTTTGTCAGACAGCAAGCACCCTCCTCCACCATGGCCCTGCTGGCTGGCTCTTTATCGATCAAGTATTGTTCATATGAAGGAGAAGAATGATAAGGCTGACTTCTTTGTCCAGCCGGTCCAAGGATGTGTCCTAAATTCCCTATATAGTGCACTACTTTTGACCAGGGCATTGGTCAAAAGGGTCTCAAATTGCTTAAAAAATGGGCACACATATTTCTCCAATGCATCTGGAAGAATCTGTAAAATGATGATAAAAGTATGGCCTTGTATTGCTTAATGTCTCAGAAAAACAACAGAAAATGGGGATATTCTTGTTGAATATGACAAATTATGCTTTAAACACAGCAGCTCACCCACAGTATTTCATTTTGAAGTGTGGTTCTGTCAACTGTTAGCATTAATATCAATCAAGGCTCATCCATGACCTCTCAAAACAACTTAGTCGCAGCACTGGAAATGAGAAACGAGGGCGCGAACAAGAAAAATAGCACTTTCGAAACAGGTGGGTGAAGTAGCCATTACATAATCACATCATCAAGAGTGTGGACTGTGGAGTTCAATTATCAAAGCTGTCATCAATAAGGAAAAAAAAACAAGGTTTAGCTATTCATGTAACTTGTGTGTGTGTGTCTGTGAGTGTGCGTGTGTAGGTGATTTGGAGGAGGTAGTCTCAGCCAGGCCCCAGCCAGGGATCATTTTGAGAATCTCGCCAGGTCCCTCCCAGGGAATGACATTCCATTTATATTGCTATTCCCTTTACAGTGCGCACTACTTTTGACCAGAGCTAAAATGTCCTATACAATAATAGTAAGCATGTAATATTTATCTAAGACAATCAGGAAAAACATTACCTTCTCATATTTATATCCATATTTCCCTGGTACCTGTTGAAGCAGCCTTGTACGTTTGTCAGTATTACTAACCACGCACAGCTCAAATATAGCTAATCTTTCTAATTTCCATGGAATCTTTGACAACACATATCTGTACTTAATTCACCATAGAGGAATGTGATTGGTGCATAGCACAGAGGTCAAAGCTACAGCAGATTACACTGAAGGGAGGCTTCCTAAGAACGCTTAATGGACGTCATTCTGACTTTAGTCTTCTTCTCAATGACACATCTCCATTACCAGTGGTCTTTACAGAGAGCTTTCAATAGGAACCAATCAAAACTGTGAACTATACTATAAAAAAAGAAACGTCCCTTTTTCAGGACCCTGTCTTTCAAAGATAATTCGTAAAAATCCCCAAAACTTCACAGATCTTCATTGTAAAGGGTTTAAACACTGTTTCCCATGCTTGTTCAATGAACCATAAACAATTAATGAACATGCACCTGTGGAACGGTCGTTAAGACACTAAGAGCTTACAGACGGTAGGCAATTAAGGTCACGGTTATGAAAACTTAGGACACTAAATAGGCCTTTCTACTGACTCTGAAAAACACCAAAAGAAAGATGCCCAGGGTGCCTGCTCATCTGCGTGAACGTGCTTTAGGCATGCTGCAAGGAGGCATGAGGACTGCAGATGTGGCCAGGGAAATAAATTGCAATGTCCGTACTGTGATATGCCTAACACAGCGCTACGTGGCGACAGGACGGACAGCTGATCGTCCTCGCAGTGGCAGAACACGTGTAACAACAGCTGCACAGGATCGGTACATCTGAACATCACACCTGTCGGACAGGTACAGTATGGTAAAAACAACTGCCTGAGTTACACCAGGAACGCACAATCCCTCCATCAGTGCTCAGACTGTCCGCAATAGGCTGAGAGAGGCTGGATTGAGGGCTTGTAGGCCTGTTGTAAGGCAGGTCCTCACCAGACATCATTGTCGCCGTCACTGAACCAGACAGGACTGGCAAAAAGTGCTCTTCTCTGACGAGTCGCGGTTTTGTCTCACCAGGGGATATGGTCGGATTTGCGTTTATCGTCAAAGTAATGAGCGTTACACCGAGGCCTGTACTCTGGAGCAGGATCGATTTGGAGGTGGAGGGTCCATCATGGTCTGGGGCGGTGTGGCACTTCATCATCGGACTGAGCTTGTTGTCGTTGCAGGCAATCTCAACGCTATGCGTTACTGGGAAGACATCCTCCTCCCTCATGTGGTACCCTTCCTGCAGGCTCATCCTGACATGACCCTCCAGCATGACAATGCCACCAGCTATACTGCTCATTCTGTGCGTGATTTCCTGCAAGACAGGAATGTCAGTGTTCTGCCATGGCCAGCGAAGAGCTCAGATCTCAATCCCATTGAGCACGTCTGGGACCTGTTGGATCGGAGGGTGAGGGCTAGGGCCATTCCCCCCAGAAATGTCCAGGAACTTGCAGGTGTCTGGGTGGAAGAGTGGGGTAACATCTCACAGCAAGAACTGACAAATCTGGTGCTGTCCATGAGGAGGAGATGCACTGCAGTACTTAATGCAGCTGGTGGCCACACCAGATACTGACTGTTACTTTTGATTTTGACCACCCCTTTGTTCAGGGACACATTATTCCATTTCTGTTAGTCACATGTCTGTGGAACTTGTTCAGTTCATGTCTCAGTTGTTGAGTCTTGTTATGATCATACAAATATTTACACATGCTAAGTTTGCTGAAAATAAACGCAGTTCACAGTGAGAGGACATTTCTTGTTTTGCTATGTTTATTTCCGAGAGTAAACAACTTAAACGTTGTGATATCTGATAAAAGGTCAAATGTTAATTTCAGATCCAACATGACATCAAAACCTTGGATATTTGACAAAAGGTCAAATGTCCATTTCAGATCCAACATGCTCCACTAAAGCACAAGAGATTTCCTTTTTTTGGTAAAGTCATATATGAAGAGTTTATTTCCAAATGCTTTATCCAACAATTTTTCACATTTGTGTTTTTTCATGAGAAATTATTGCTTATTGGTACCTTTATGTGTGTGTAAAAAAATATTACTGTCCTCAGATTATTTATTAATAGATTTTAGATGTGTAAAACAATTGGTTTTGTTGCAAAACTCTATATATCAACTGTTTAGCTGGAATGGAATGTTCGTGTCCTATACATTTAAATTCAACACATCATAAATCTAGCCTCATGCTATAGTGCTTGATGATTAGAGTTGGGCCTTGTCCCAAATGACACCATATTCCCTATTGTGCACTACTTTTGACCACAGCCCAGATGAGATCTCAAATTATTTTACAGAGCATTTTTTTTGTATATAACGATGTTACAAATGTAGGGCTTCCGAGTGGCGCAGCGGTCTAAGGCACTGCATCTCAGTGCAAGATGCGTCACTACAGTCCCTGGTATGAATCCAAACTGTATCACATCAGGCTGTGATTGGGAGTCCCATAGGGCCATCAGTGTTTGGCCGGGGTAGGCCGACATTGTAAATAAGAATTTGTTCTTAACTGAATTGGTAGTTAAATAAAAAAAATAAAAGTGTTACTATTTTCTCTGAGAGTTAGGCGGATATATCTTGTTTTGCAACAAAATGTGATTGTTTGTCTCTCTGAAATGAAAATATCTAGTGATAGGTTTCAAATCAATACATTTCTGTCATTTAACACCAATATCTTTTATAAGTTTTTTAAACAAAAAAGCTTATTTACCAAAATTTTTGAAATTGTATATATAGCATTTTCATACATTAAATCACATTTATCTATCAGAAAAGCTCTGACCTACCTGCTACATTGGCCACATCTGCGGTGCTGATGTTCTGGGCATTAGGTCGCACTCTGAAGGTCACAGCTGGGCCTACCACTCTGTAAAAAAATTAATGAATAAATAAAACACACACACAGTGAGATGAGACACTCCAAACACAAGCAGGAATGTATTTTTCATGGTGGTGAAGCATTGTTTTTCTACCGTCTTGTCTTAAAAAAGCATCTCAGGTCATTAAAGCAGAGCCCTACACACACGGTGCTTGAATATTATTTAACCTCTGGCTTCCCCACCCTCTTGAATCTCAATGTGCCCCCCCCCCGCCTGTTAGATTCCCTGTAGCCACAGGAGCCGCCGGATACCCTCGTGAATCTCAATGTGCCTCCCGCCTGTTAGATTCCCTGTAGCCACAGGAGCTGCCGGATACCCTCTTCAATCTCAATGTGCCCCCCCGCCTGTTAGATTCCCTGTAGCCACAGGAGCCGCCGGATACCCTCTTCAATCTCAATGTGCCACCCCGCCTGTTAGATTCCCTGTAGCCACAGGAGCCGCCGGATACCCTCGTGAATCTCAATGTGCCTCCAGGCATTTTACAAACAACAAATGACAAGGACGGGGGTTTTGGTCTACAATGAGATAGACATACCTAATGCTTGTCCCTTCACCGACAGTCATAGGGACAATTTCTGATGTACAGAGCTTTATGAATTTTGTGCGTAATGAAAAGTGCTGTACAAATAAAATGTACAAATTATATTTTCCCCTCACAATGTCTTTCCAAAGAGCAAAACTAGGGTGGACACTGGCCAGGTACTATATTGAGCTTAAAATGGCTCAAAGTGATGAATTAGGGCATGGGTGAACCACACTGAATAAAAACAGGTAATGGCAACATATCGAATATAAAATGCTGGAGATTTTATTGAACAGAAAGTGCTTTGCTGTATGTTGAAGTCAAAGACTTCAGCCAGGAGGTTAAGATCTCTAGCAATGTGTGGAGAGTACCTCAACCAGCAGCCAGCCATTCAACCATAATATTATATTTACCTCCGTAAAGCTCTAGATGTATAGATGTATCACATATATTAGGAGATAGATCAACCTGCCATAGCGGTCTATTAGCGGTTGAAGAGGAATATCACTCATTGTGACTTTATAACACATTGATATGTTTCCTGACCTACGCCACAGCCACCTTTTTCAAAATTCAACACAGCAAAAGTAAAAAATGACTGTGGTTTTCAAACTGAAGCTCATGCTTTTCTTTAGTACAGTATTACTCCACTGTCGAAGCGAAACACTCAATATTATTACTCCACTGTCGAAGCGAAACACTCAATATTAGTCTGTTAGAACACAAATATAATCAGGATTTTTGACTAGCCAGTTACTGTACATTACAACATCAAGTATCGGAATGTCAGTCATTGTTCATCAACCATCATAATCTATGATTCTACTGTGAAAGTAAATGAGTTCATGTCTGTTCAGTATTATATAGACCACATTACAAGCAGCCAGCATAGATGCAGCTCCCCACCTAGTGGTTTTTCTTTGAAATGAGCTGAAGTCAGACATTACGTCACCCCCATGTCTTTTCAAATTGGAGTCTGACCGAAGTCAGTAATGGTTACACAACAACTATTATTCAGAGGGAACTAATGCTAGATGGTTCTGAAGCAAACCACCCACATTGACACATCAAAACTAACGTCTCTGCTTTCAACCGCTCAGGCCTGACATGATCAATTCCAGATATTATGAGACGATTCTGGCAGAGTCTCCTCTGTCAATCATCAGTCATAATAAATAATAATGGATATTATGATTGATTAACTTGTGTGTGTAATGTTTGGCCTTGTGTCTTGCATACTGTGTTAGTATTACGTGAACATTGAATTACCCTGTTTGTATGCATCTATATTTTCCTTCAATATGAAAAACATGATAGACACTAATTTCAAAGCCCTACAGGACTAAGTCATGCTTACACAAATGAGTCAACGGGAAGGGAGAGAGGAGCCATGCTGGGAGGGCCATTCTCCCAGGCTCCTAGGTGGAGTCGCGGTCTAGGAGTGGCAGCGGTTAGCTGCAAGGAGCAGGAAATAAAATAAGCGTGGCGGCCTCGACAAAATGTCCAGACTGCGCCCCCTGTTGGGCCGGCTCGGAGCTCTAACAAAGGGCCCCGGCTCTCTCCCACCCAATCTATCACTCTCCCATACCAACGCCCTTTCAGCTCCAGAAAGGGATAAAGACAAAAGGTACATTAGTCCGACCCTGTAGGGCCACCCATGAGCAGTGTAAACCGCCCTAGTGCCGTGAGGTGCTTCAGAAACAATGTCATTTTCAGAACCTTACAAACAGGGTCACATGATACAGAGGCGACCAATCGCTACTTGTACTGCCAACAATCAAGCGTAGTAGTTAGAAAGACACAAAGGGGGCCTGCCAGCCCATACAACACTCTCTTTCTTATGCCTGTCATCCGCATGTTACGTCACCATTGCATTTATGGCGGTATATTGTTGCTGCATACATACTGCTACGCTTATTAAGTATAGCAGTGTATGTTCATTTGATGAATGAATGCATTACAATGACCACAATGTCAGACTTGAGCATAAGTCATGAAGAATGTGGTCCATTGTAAAGCTGTGTGTAGTTGTGGGGTACAGGGCATGACGGTTGGGGAAATAAACATATGACAGGTTATGGCATCATGTTTCTATAGAACGTGGATATGATTTTCTCTTTGATGTTATTTTGAATGTCATCTTTGACTAATGTGCTTCGGTGCAATATCTAGCTGTGCATTTGTATGTCAAATGTGTGAAGAGTAGCTGTTGGTGAGAGTATTTGAAAGAGATGCCACTGAACACACAGACCATTACAGTATGTCAGTAGATTCTCATTTCTGTTGTGGATGGCTTTAAAAGCCTCATTGCATGTGTGTGTGTGTGTGTGTGTGTGTGTGTGTGTGTGTGTGTGTGTGTATGTGTGCGTGTGAGCAAGTTTTTCGTGTTCAAAGTCAGATACCTGCGTGGAAAAACATAACGATTTTGGAGAAAGTGAGGGAGGTTCATGAAAAGTTCATTCACGTTAATAAATGATTGCAGCCACGACTCTAAAGTATATGGCGCCTCATGTCAATAATGTGCATGAGCAGGTTTCCCATCTTCACTCTCCAGCTCGAATGTTTACAGAATAAGACAAGTGTCTCTGGATATCTTATTTCTCACTAAGGGTGCATTTCTTAGCCTTTCAACCTGTTAGACGGTTTAAATTATTTGAGTGTTCCTGTTTTATTATACTGATTTATTTTTGGCAATAAAAGTTTTTAAGCCCCTGAGGTAACGTTTGACATGACATGGTGCACTTGCCACCTAAAACATAGCTGTTTGGTTTTAGGTATTTTTCTACAGTATATTGTATAAACTCTCTCCACGCACTGCTCTGCACTTCAGTCTGCATTATTCAGTGGATGTATTCCTATCTACAGTGCATTCGGAAAGTATTCAGACCCCTTTTCAACAAGTTGTTATGTTACAGTCTTGTTCTTAAATGGATTCAATAAAATTAAAAAATGTATCAATCTTCACACAATAACCTATAATGACAAATTGAAAACAGGTTTTTAGACATTTTTGCAAATGTATTAAAAATAAAAAACAGAAAAACCTTATTTACATAAGTATTCAGACCCTTTGCTATGATACACAAAATTGAGCTCAAGTGCATCTTGTTTCCATTGATCATCTTTGAGATGTTTCTACAACTTGATTGGAGTCCACCTGTGGTAAATTCAATTGATTGGACATTATTTGGAAAGGTACACACCTGTCTATATGAGGTCCCACAGTTGACAGTACATGTCAGAGAAAATACCAAGCCATGAGGTCGAAGGAATTGTCTGTCGAGCTCCGAGACAATATTGTGTCTAGGCACAGATCTGGGGAAGGGTAGCAAAAATGTCTCCAGCATTAAAGGTCCCCAAGAAGACAGAAGCTCCATCATTCTTAAATTGAAGAAGTTTGGAACCACCAAGACTCTTCCTAGAGCTGGCCGCCCAGCCAACCTGAGCAATCGGGGGAGAAGTGCCTTGGTCAGGAAGGTGACCAAAAACCCAATGGTCACTGTGACAGAGCTCCCAGAGTTCCTCTGAGGAGATAGGAGAACCTCCCAGAAGGACAACCATTCCTGCAGCACTCCACCAATCAGGCCTTTATGGTAGAGTGGCAAAACGGAAGCCACTCCTCAGTAAAAGGCACATGACAGCAGGCTTGGAGTTTGCCAAAAGGCACCTAATCGACTCTGACCATGAGAAACAAGAGCCTGTTAAAACCAAGATTGAACTCTTTGGCCTGAATGCCAAGCATCACATCTGGAGGAAACCTGGCACCATCCCTAATGTGAAGCAAGGAGGTGGCAGCATCATGCTGTGGTGATGTTTTTCAGCGGCAGGGACTGGGAGAATGGTACAGTGAGATCCTTGATAAAAACCTGCTCCAGAGCGCTCAGGAGCTCAGACTGGGGCTAAGTGGCTCCGGGAGAAGTCTCTGACTGTCCTTGAGTGGCCCAGCTTGAGACTGGACTTGAACCTGATCGAACATCTCTGGAGAGACCTGAAAATAGCTGTGCAGTGACACTCCCCATCCAACCTGACAGAGCTTGAAAATATGTGCTTTTCTTTCAAAAACAAGGACATTTTTTACCCTTTAAAATAACATCAAATTGATCATAACATCAAATTGATCAGAAATACAGTGTAGACATTGTTAATGTTGTAAATGACTACTGTAGCTGGAAACGGCTGACTTTTTATGGAATATCTACATAGGCGTACAGAGGCCCATTATCAGCAACCATCACTCCTGTGTTACAATGGCACGTTGTGTTAGCTAATCCAAGTTTATCATTTTAAAAGGCTAATTGATCATTAGAAAACCCTTTTGCAATTATGTTAGCACAGCTGAAAACTGTTGTCCTGATTAAAGAAGCAATAAAACTGGCCTTCTTTAGACTAGTTGAGTATCTGGAGCATCAGCATTTGTGGGTTCAATTACAGGGTCAAAATGGCCAGAAACAAAGACCTTCCTTCTGAAACTCGTCAGTATATTCTTGTTCTAACAAATAAAGGCTATTTCATGCGAGAAATTGCCAAGAAACTGAAGATCTCATACAACACTGTGTACTACTCCCTTCACAGAACAGCTCAAACTGGCTCTAACCAAAATAGAAAAGGGAGTGGGAGGCCCGGTGCACGTAAATGTGACACCTGTTTTTTGTAATACATTTTCAAAAATAAAAAATAAATGTTGGGGTATTGTGTGTATATTTATGAGGAATAAAACCAATGGAATCCATTTTAGAATAAGGCTGTAACAAAATGTGGAAAAAGTCAAGGGGTCTCAATACTTTCAGAATACACTGTACCTGCTACAGGGAATTAGTATTTAAAGATTACAATTTTAGACGCTGCCCTGAATCGTATAAGCTTTCTGAGGGAAATCTAGTCATGCCTTTTAAGCATGCAGCCAAAAATAAATAGAGTTACATAAAAAGGCTAAATACATACACGAGTGGTGTTGACTCTGTTGGTTGGGTCTGTACTGGTTGTTGTTTGTATTGAGTGTGTGAAAAATGTGTAAATAATTCACCACCAAAAATACGTACGAGAGCTCCAGGAAGTCAGTCATCTGCAGCTTGGCGCGTCGTGTCAGAATCTCCATCAAGTGGAGGCCCTCATCAGTCTGCAATGCGCTGTGGAGAGAAAAATAGAGTTCATCAATACTGGCCTTTCTCCTTAAGGTCCCCACAGAGTTGATACATAAGCCTGTTAAGTGTGGGTGAGCGCTCCCACACATTACATTCCTGTCACACACAGAAGAGAGGAATGGGGACATGAGTGGGGAGACAGGCACGGAGGTCAGGGGGATGGAGGGAGGGAGGGGGAGGAGAGGAGGGAGGGGGAAGGGAGTGAGGGCCAAAGACAAGAGGGCCAGATAGGTAGTTGAGGGAGAGGGAGACAGAGACAGAGAGTGAGCACATGAGGCGGGGGTGAGGTGTGAGAGCTGGGGGAGCAGGAGTTCCCTCTGGCATGATGAATCACCTGTGTGCGCCGAATGTGTTCCAAAATGGCACCCTATTCGATATCTAGTGCAATACTTTTTACCAGAGCCCTGGTCAAAAGTAATGCACTATATAGGGAACAGGGTGCAATTTGATACACAGGCCCTCTCTCAGACTACAGGCTAGACAGAGAGGTGCAGATGGGATGGTGAGGAGGTGTAATGGTGTAGCCACACCACAGTGGTTCAGTTCAGCCCTGCCTATAGCTTATAGGGTCGGAGTCCCAAATGACACCCTATACCCTACTATACATAGTAGTACACTACTTTTGACCAGGGCCATTAGGAGTACCTGCTACCAGGCTACTGTGCGTACCGTATAGCAGTACATGTCTCAGTTTTCCTCGATTATATTTCCTCCTGTTGGTGGTGATAAGCCATACCGTTTAGAGCTATAAACCATACTGTCCTCGTTTATCACATAACAGGAGTATGGAGATTAAAGCAAGAATTCTAGAGACATTATATACATATACACACAGAACCCACAGCCCCCTGTGGAGAGAGGAGGTACTGCAGACCTGATAATTATGGAGCAGTGAAAGGACGTGGGCTCCATTACAGGGTGGCCTGATGGACTGTGGGTTCTGTGCCCTGGAGAAGGGCTTGAACCTGAACACCATCACATCATGATCTAATATTTACTGAATGATACGCATGTAAGATGTTTATTATACATGCATATGATATACCACACTGGGGTATGGTCTTGATAAATTCAAATAAAATTGCAAACACTAAAAAAATGAATGATAAACATTGTATTGAGTCCAGTATTGAAACATATAAAATAATATATGGTAATAAATTCAAATATACAGTATGTCAAACAGCGTGAGTACTATATACTTTTTTGAAAACATCATGGAATTACTTTCCCAAAAGTGACAAACACTTTGTTAAAATGAGGAATGAGAAATGCCAATGTTTTATTTTCAAAATGGTTCCTTGGAAATGCAGGGCACCGCGAGGTTGGATAGGGGGCAGGAGTGGAGTAATGAGAACGTCTCTGTTGGCAGACACAGGGTCACAGCAGGCATCTGGTTGTCTAGCATCTAAAACACATTTCTGTTTCCATTTGTAATGGTTGGTTTTACAGCAACTTCAGCTATGCTTATTCAAAACAAAAACAAAAAGACCATCAAAAGTATAAACAGAACTGCACCAATGGAGCCAAATTGTTGCTGCTGATCAAACTTACCCAATTGTCGCTGTCTGATGAAACAGAAACTTTTCAGGAAATTACCATATTCGAACAAACATACATTTATGAGACTTCAGAAGCTATTTTGAATACATGTCCTTGGTCCTAGAGTCCTGACATGTTCAGAGTACATCGAGGGGAGTTACTGCTTTCATTAAATGTCCTTGGTCCTAGAGTCCTGACATGTTCAGAGTACATCGAGGGGAGTTACTGCTTTCATTAAATGTCCTTGGTCCTAGAGTCCTGACATGTTCAGAGTACATCGAGGGGAGTTACTGCTTTCATTAAATGTCCTTGGTCCTAGAGTCCTGACATGTTCAGAGTACATCGAGGGGAGTTACTGCTTTCATTAAATGTCCTTGGTCCTAGAGTCCTGACATGTTCAGAGTACATCGACATGGGAGTTACTGCTTTCATTAAATGTCCTTGGTCCTAGAGTCCTGACATGTTCAGAGTACATCGAGGGGAGTTACTGCTTTCATTAAATGTCCTTGGTCCTAGAGTCCTGACATGTTCAGAGTACATCGAGGGGAGTTACTGCTTTCATTAAATGTCCTTGGTCCTAGAGTCCTGACATGTTCAGAGTACATCGACGGGAGTTACTGCTTTCATTAAATGTCCTTGGTCCTAGAGTCCTGACATGTTCAGAGTACATCGAGGGGAGTTACTGCTTTCATTAAATGTCCTTGGTCCTAGAGTCCTGACATGTTCAGAGTACATCGAGGGGAGTTACTGCTTTCATTAAATGTCCTTGGTCCTAGAGTCCTGACATGTTCAGAGTACATCGACGGGAGTTACTGCTTTCATTAAATGTCCTTGGTCCTAGAGTCCTGACATGTTCAGAGTACATCGAGGGGAGTTACTGCTTTCATTAAATGTCCTTGGTCCTAGAGTCCTGACATGTTCAGAGTACATCGAGGGGAGTTACTGCTTTCATTAAATGTCCTTGGTCCTAGAGTCCTGACATGTTCAGAGTACATCGAGGGGAGTTACTGCTTTCATTAAATGTCCTTGGTCCTAGAGTCCTGACATGTTCAGAGTACATCGAGGGGAGTTACTGCTTTCATTAAATGTCCTTGGTCCTAGAGTCCTGACATGTTCAGAGTACATCGAGGGGAGTTACTGCTTTCATTAAATGTCATGTACAAAAAATATAGAAGTTTTCATCAGACAGCAACGCAACGCAACATGTTGACACCTGTAAACTCACCACAGATGACCCTGGACTAAAAAAGACTTCTTTGTCCTGTACTAAATGCAATTCCATAAAGACAAACTGTAGAACATTGATTGATTAGCTGTGGTTGCCTCATTCATTGTTTATGACAGGCACTACTCACTCAGTGTTGGTGATGACATAACCGTAGTCATCATCAGTCTTCTTCGTGGCCACAGCTGCTTTGACATCTAGCTGCAGCTCCTGGACGTTCCCTTTCTTCTTATGGGGCTCCTGGTAGACCACCTGGGCAGCCGGAGGATCCATTGCCTGGATCCAGCCCTCCACGGCAGCCACCTCCTCCATGTTCGTTGAGTGTGTCGACTTCTTCTGCACCGCCACCTTGATTTGATTCGATTTATTTGACCATTGTAAAAACACAATTCAACCACACATTTGGATACAATGCATTTAAAGAAATTGAGGATAAAACAAAAAAGTGGAACAACAAAAATGTATATAGTACTGTATGTATAAGCTGGAAGTAGAAACCTAAGTGTTGTTGTCCATTAGTTTACTCTGATTAGGGGAGGGATGGTAAGGTTAGGGGAAAATAAAAGAATATATAGATATATTTAAAAAATGTTTTATATATATGGAGAATTGGAAATTATGCAGATAATTACATTGATGGAAGCCACAATCGATCTGCAATATTGAAGCTGGTCTACCTCTGTGCTTAGTCCCTTACTCATTGTGGTCCTCACCTCAGCCTGAGTGGTCCTGCTGTGTACGTTCTCCAGACCAACACCTCTCCCCTCACCCAGCCCTGCACCCACACCAGCCCGGGCTGGGGACTCTCTCTGGGCTGGGGACTCAATCTTATCCAGGTACACCAGCAGCTTGCCAAATAAGCTGCTGGCGTCTTGGGGCTGAAATAACAAAGAACAATGTCACGATGATCTAGCTATAGATGGTGATCTAGCTATGACCTGATCCCAGGTCATGGTGATACCAGGCCATGGTGATCCCAAGTCATGGTGATCCCAGGTCATGGTGATCCCAGGTCATGGTGATCCCAGGTCATGGTGATCCCAAGTCATGGCGATCCCAAGTCATGGTGATCCCAAGTCATGGTGATCCCAAGTCATGGTGATCCCAAGTCATGGTGATCCCAGGTCATGGTGATCCCAGGTCATGGTGATCCCAAGTCATGGTGATCCCAAGTCATGGTGATCCCAGGTCATGGTGATCCCAGGTCATGGTGATACCAGACCAGGTGATCCCAAGTCATGGTGATCCCAAGTCATGGTGATCCCAGGTCATGGTGATCCCAGGTCATGGTGATCCCAGGTCATGGTGATCCCAAGTCATGGCGATCCCAAGTCATGGTGATCCCAGGTCATGGTGATCACAAGTCATGGTGATCCCAAGTCATGGTGATCCCAAGTCATGGCGATCCCAAGTCATGGTGATCCCAGGTCATGGTGATCACAAGTCATGGTGATCCCAAGTCATGGTGATCCCAAGTCATGGTGATCCCAGGTCATGGTGATCCCAGGTCATGGTGATCCCAGGCCATGGTGATCCCAAGTCATGGTGATCCCAAGTCATGGTGATCTAAAGTCATGGTGATCCCAAGAGAACAAATACGAATCAAATAATAATTGCACTATGGCTTTTTCTCATCTTGATCATGATGAGATACATATTTTCTTATAGTACTTGTGTACTGAATAAAGGAACTGTTTTGATAGAGGGGAAGAGGCGATTTGCTTCTCTCATCAAAGTCTAAGAATACATGGAGCGATAGGATACAAGTCAATAATCATAATCTGAAAGATAGGACTGCAAATTGACAGCATCAACTTTCTCCGTTGAAAAATAAGTCAACACAACACTTGAAAAGCTTTTAATCAGTTTTAAAAAATCTACTTCTTCTCTAAGTTGTGTATATCAACTGGTTTACTGTCTACATTGCAGATGTAACATCAAATTACTAAACTCCTTTTGAAAAACATCTTATCTGGATGATTGATACCCTACACACAGTATAAAATTACCGTTTAGAATGTAAGTCTTCCGTTTGACATTTTACACTCAGCTGTCAAACCATTTATCTCTTTAAGAGTCCAAATGTGGTACCTTGTCATTGGAGTCTGCTGGCTCTCTGTCTCCCTCCATTTGTCGCTCTGTCAGGAAATTACACAGAATTACTATGTTTACTGACAACAAGAATAATATTAAGCAGAAAGCACACCACCTTTGCATATCTCAAATAGCATGCAGATACAGTATACTCTCCCTTTCACCGTTTTCAGCTGATACTTTTTGCTAGTAAGCCTGACTGCATTTAAAATGAACAGAACAGCCAATCTGAACCAGTCACCCTAAAGTTGGCATCGATAGACAAGCAGCAGATAAAGGTGTTGGAGAGAACTATGGGATAATACTACAGATGGAGGGCTCCTCCCAGTCGGTCAGGGTTAAGTACCTTGGACCACAGCCTCCTCTACTGGAGTGCTCTCCGCCGTTTTCTCTGTGGTGGATGGAGGGACACTCTCCTTCTTCTCCTCCTGTTCCCCAGGCCCTTCTCCTCCAGGCCCCTCGTTCCCTTCCTCCCCCAGGTCTCTGGGTCCTGCTCTGGACTGGGCTTGGGTATGTTCTTGATCCACTACCTGCATTTACATGTATTATTTTATCAACAAGGTAGCTAGGTGAGGCAACCACATATCACATTCATTCCAAGTAAAACCTTCCTCAGAAATCAGCTAAATCAGTGAAATCAAGTAAGAAAGGTGTGAGCATTACAGTAAGAAAGACAAGTATCGAGACGTTATTGTTTATTCTACCTGCAGGGCGTCAGTGATCAGCGCAGAGAGTTGGTCCAGGTCTTTAGGACTCAGGTCGTCCACGTCCACGTCGTGTCTGCCCACGTTCTTCAGAACCTTCTGGATGAACACCTCTGTGGAGGAGAGGAAGAGAAGTGGGGATAAGAGGAGGAGAGAAGAGGGATTCGAGAGAGGAAGGGTTATAACTATGGTAGAGTACCTACAGTATATAAATGGTTGTGTCTCAAATGGAGGTATATTCCCAATAACACACTACTATAGACCAGGGTGCTGGTATCGTGGTATATCGTTTTAGTGCATCTCTGAGAGATGTTCCATCGAAAACATTTCCTGTTTTCATGTGTGTCTCAGCTATTGCCGTTCAAGCAGGCAGAAATACTAAATGCACGACACCGGCAGTGACGATTAGCATTTTGAAAGTTCTATATCATGATTGCTGACATGCAAAACATTTTGGGACTGTATCAACAGTGGAATAATAAAACATATTTTGAGTGGATTATTCCTTTAACAACTAATAGCATGCTATACCATTATTTCCAGTGGATGAATACATGACTACTAATGGTGATCATCTGTTCACAGTGAAATAATGAGGAACAACTTGTACAGTAAAAGAGGAAGAAAGCATTTTTAATGAGGCACATACCATCCACTGTACTGAGGGGGTCCTTGGGAGCAGAGAGTTGGCTGGCTCCAGCTGTCTGGAGGAGTAGAAGTCTGTCCAGGTTAGGTGTTTGAGATTGAGAGGTCTCTTTAGGCCCAGTACTGTCTATACTGTTGCTGTAGGAGGGGCGTAGGCGAAAGGAGGGCAGGACCGGGCCCTTGGTGGACACCCCGGTCTGAGATGGTACCTGCCCAGACAGGTAGTGTCTGAGAGCAGCCACAAGGAGGTCTCCATCCCCCGCAGAAGATCTGTCCTGGTAGGGAGGCTGGAAGGACGTCAGTGGGGAGAAGTTTGTCTCTCCCTGGGACTTGGGCCAGTAGTAGTCAGAGGAGACCCCAGATGGGTAACGGTCACTCTGCAAGATAATAAATAAACACATTATAAGTGTATTATAAGGCATCATAAATTACATTATAAAGCATAATACACGTACTTCATAGAAAGCGTTACCAAATAATATTTAATAATAATATATACCATTTAGCAGACCCTTTTATCCAAAGTGACTTAAAGTCATGCATGCATAGATTGTAAGTATGGGTGGTCCCGGGAATCGAACCCACTATCCTGGTATTGAAAGTGCCGTGACCAAATAAATCAAAGGTGTTTGTCTTTACTTAGTGCTTCACTTAAATCCCCAGGTAATACACCAGCATCAAATGAAAGGTTAATTGATAATGTTAACAGTAAAATAAGCCTATATGATCTACTATTGAAGTATAGTATAGGGATGGGTCAACAACATTCCAATATCCATCCATCTCCCGTACGTTTGTCTTAAACAAAAGGCAACTCCCCCTTGTTTGCCATCAACCCTATCCTTCATAAATAAAGGGGTACCCTTCCCAACCCCTCAATGCCTGGCCCTCAGCAGGGGTTTGGCCCTCTCATTCAGCTAGGCCATGTTGGTCACCCCCCTGAACAGAAATGACACAGAGCCCATCATGTGGACGTTATTAATTAAGGAAGTGAACTCCTGAACCCTCGGTGGGCATTATCTCCCTCATAATAATCCAGCAGGAAGCTATCCCTGTGAATGGTCAACCAACAGTCATTCATTCACCAACCTTCAGAAGTGGATAGATAATGATACAGAGTACTAAAGAGGATCCACAGCTCCCGCTGTGTCAGTTTGTGTGTGTGTGTGTCTATGTGTGTACATTAGTGTGTTTGTGTGTGTGTGTGTGTGTGTGTGTGTGTGTACATTAGCGTGTTTGTGAGTGTGTGTGTGCGTGTGTCTGTGTGTACATTAGTGTGTTTGTGAGTGTGTGTGTGTGTGTCTGTGTGTGTGTGTACATGAGTGTGTGTGTACATGAGTGTGTGTGTGTGTGTGTGTGTGTATAGAGATGTCCATGCATGTAGAAGTAAAACATGGTCCAGCAGCTCATCGCAGGCTAAAGCAGGTGCAAGGAGGGGTCTGGAGGGGCCTGAGGATGGTCAGTGGCCCCCAGGGGCCCTCACCTTACTGGGGCTCTTGGGTCTGGCGGGGGAGGTGGCCTGGGGAAGGAGGCCCAGACGCTGCAGGTAGTTCTGGAGGTTTCTACTGAGCTCCACCTCCACTGGCTTGATCCTCCGGTGTCCTAAGTCCATAGCCTGGGTAGAGGGCCTGGACCAAACAAGCAGAGTTAGAGAGTAAGAATGAGTGGTGTGGCTGAGTGCGACAGAGACAACGAGAACTAGATAGAGAAAGAGAGCGACAGAAAGAGACACATGATGACACAGAAAGAGAGAGAGAAAGAGAGAATGAGAGAACGAGAGAGAGACAGAAAGAGACACATGATGACACATAAAGAGAGAAAGAGAGAATGAGAGAACGAGAGAGAGACAGAAAGAGACACATGAAGACACAGACAGATAACGTGGAATATCCAGAGATAGACTAGACCATTCAGACCTAAACCAGTGGTGGGCAGGGCAGATACTGTAGCTCATCAGTCATCTCATTGCATGTGCCCTCCTGGAGTCTGAAGCATAAATCAATGTCCTATTGAGGTCTGCACTATATGTTTGTTTGTTTGTTTGTTTGTTTGTGTGTGTGTGTGTGTGTGTGTGTGTGTGTATACGTACGTGCATGCCTGACTGTCTGCGTCTGTAGGTGTGTGTCCGTGTCACAGGAGGTTGGTGGCACTTTAATTGGGGAGGACGGGCTCCTGGTAATGGCTGGAGCGGAATAAGTGGAATGGTATCAAATACATGGTTCCCATGTGTTTGATGCCATTCCATTTGCTCTGTTCCAGCCATTATTGTGAGCCGCCCTCCCCTCAGCAGCCACCACTGGTCCATGTGTGAATGCACATGTGTAATGGATTGTGCTGCCTGCCAGAACAGTGACCTGGATTTGCTGCTGCTGTAGACAGGGGGGCTGGAGTCCTGTAGGCGTCTGTAGGGGATCTTCCTCAGCTTAGACAGCTCCTTGGACAGGATCTGCTGGGCAGTCTCATCCTCCCAGGTCAACCCTGGAACATAACACATTAACAGGAATAACACTCAGAATGTCAGACTCGAACCAGCTAATATAAATATATTGAGCATGTATTTCATTATGTGACAAACAATGGAAGGAAGAAAAGACAGGTTAGTCTGAGGTGTCTGATAATACATTTATATCCTCCCAGTTCAACCCTGCACACAACACATCAAAAGGAACACTCACAATGTATAGAATGACTAGAACAAATGAAGAGTTTCTTTCTAAAACGCTACACTGTATATCCATTTTTAGAAATGTTGGTAAATTAGCTTTGTTTAAAGAACAATTCTTGGATACAAGCATTTTGCAGAAAAACACATTTTAATACACACCTAAATCTATTAATTGAAAATCCAAAAACAGTCATATTTTACACAGACATGAAGGTACCCATAAGAAATCATTTCCGGTGAAAAATTGGTGGTTGGTCCAGCAGCTCATCAAGTGGTTGAACATGTACTATATATTGCATCATGTGACTAATATCAAAGGGAAACAGAGAAAGAGGTGTTTAAACATGTTATCCCTGGTGGATAAGGTCAAAGTTCACTAAGATGCAGAGGGGAATGCATATGTGGCTCTCATCACGTAGACCTACTAACATGCTGAGAGAATACTGCAGGATGAGAATGACTTAGGGTGTGTCTCAAAAGGAAACCTATTCCCTTTAGGGCTCTGGCCAAAAGTAATGCACTATCAAGGTAATGTGGTGCCATTTGGGACACAACCTAAGTCCTTCTCATCCTGTAATATTCTTTCATCATGTTAGTAGGTGTACAAGGCTAAAGGCGACATGATCAGCCACATATGCATTCCCCTCTGTTTCTTTAACTACAGCGCATTTTGGCAACAGAACTGAGAACGGGTGCCAACACCAGATGGGGTGGCGGAACCAAATATAACCCAGAATATGGCCACGCACACTTGAACAATTCAATAGAGACATTCCACAGATGAGAGGCAGCATCCATGAAATATACAAGCAACACTAGAATGCTTGGCAAATAGCATCTGCAATGACATCATTATCACACGTCACCTTGCACAGTGCATCTTACTGTTTAAAGTGAGCATTTTGGCTAGGTATGCTTGGCTTATATAAATCACATTTTCCCAATAAGGCATGTGGGTCATTCCACAAAAAGAGTGTCACTTTTAAGTAGAAATTGTACACCATTATTGAATGTTAAAAGCCTGTCATATTAAATTAAGTTCCCTTTAAAGAGGTATTGCCCCTAAAAAAGCAACTTCTTGTTTTGAAAGTGGCCTATATGGCATCCACATGAGACAGAAACATTTATTCTAGTGTCAAAATTGACTATAAAGTGTAAATAGGATAATTTTGGTCATTTGCGAAAGGATAAGGAAAAAAATGTACGTCACAGAATGAACGGTACGGTAACAGTTTTCCGTGGGTTGGGTTTATTTTAATCCTGCCCACATGCCCACACCTGGCAGCACCCAAGTAATCATCAATTCGGAGCGCAGATACACTCGACCCAATCGTAATGCTTACGGTCAATTTGGTTTGACATTTGATATCCCCTCGGGGCTAGTTAGGGACCATCAGCAAATTGCACAGCTGGTACTACTAGGACAATATTTTAAAAGGTAAATAGCTCTAAATTTCAATGACTTAACAACCTCAAACCAATTATAAATTATTGAAAAATTAAAATAAAATAAAAATCTAATCTAATAGTCAAATCATAGTGTAAAAGCAGGTGAGCTGGTACTACTCTTTTTGGCCATTTTGGGGAATTATGTGGTGGAAACCTGTGCAGGTTGAGCATAACACATCAGCCCTGTTATGCATAGATAAACATGCTAGAAATGTTTAAACAATGACATCTTGCATTAAATTGCCACACCCTGTTGCACACAACAAGCGTCAATTCGCCCTGTCAAAATCGTCAACCATGTTAAAGTCAACCATGTTACAGTCAACCGTGTTACAGTCAACCGTGTTACAGTCAACCATGTTACAGTCAACCGTGTTACAGTCAACCATGTTACAGTCAACCATGTTACAGTCAACCGTGTTACAGTCAACCGTGTTACAGTCAACCGTGTTACAGTCAACCATGTTACAGTCAACCGTGTTACTTTATTTGGAACTTAATAGGGACTTAGTATATTCACGAGCTGAATTAGATGAAAGCACTGAATATATATATATATAAAACATCTATTGTTACGGGTCATCATTCTTAAAAATGTAGTATAATCAGTAAAAACTATCAGTAAAATATCCCAGGGAATGAAAGTATGGATCGATATGGGCACAGTGGTCTGAAATGATCTCTCCGTCTTTACATATTTAGGTATGCAAATGTGCTATCATGGCTACCAGATGAGAGCATCAAGCAATGCAGATCTCTCGGTGGTGGGTGCGTCCCATGATGCTATTGAGCGGAGCACAGAAGGTAGAGGCCAGGGTTCTGGAACCCAGCCAGCCACTAGATCCACCACAGCCTGAGGAGGGAGGAGCAGCGGAACACACTGAACACATAGAACACTCGGAATCACCATACTGCTGTCTGCTGCTACTGCTTGGCCTGCCTGCCACACACCTCTCAGAGCAGTGCCTGGCTCAGTAAAACACGGAGGACTATCAAACACAGAAAATAACTGTGCTCAATGATGGCTTTAATGGGGGTCCTGATGGCTTTCTGTGTGAGAGGAGAGCACAGGCAGTGTTTTCACAGGAGCAGACGTTATGTGGCACGGCAGCTTGATTAACGGTAACCCCCGCCAAGACATTCACACACAGCTTAGGTTTTCACAACCATCAGGCGAAACGGGTCCATAGCAATGGAACATAAAGAAGAGGTCCGCTTGGTTGGGCATCTGGGGTTAACAGAGATAGAGCTGTGAGAAGGAAGGGGTCAGGGTTAGGGTATTAGATGTACAAACTATGGGGCTGATTTAACAGAAATAGTGTTGCAAAATTCCAGTTACTCCCCAAATTTCCAGCTTTTCCAGAAAATCATGACCAATCATGAGGGATAAGCTGGACATCAAGGAGTCTCGTCAACCAAGATTTCTGGAAAACCTCAGTGTTAAGTTAAAGCCCCATAATGCTGTGCTCCATCAGCAGGGTTTATGTTCTTGTGATGAGGAGAAACAAGAGGCATCTTGGTAGCTTTGAAAATATGGAGTTTTTTCTGTTTTGTTGTTTTATCCGGCCAGCACTTGGAGGGTCAGAGCAGAGGCAGTGGTGGCCGTTATGTTGAATATTCCTAGGCCATTAGTTCTTCATCCCAAATGGCACACTATTCCCTACATTGTTCACTACTTATGAGCCCATATGGATCTGGTCAAAAGTAATGCACTGTGTAGGGAATAGGATGCCTTTTGGGATGCAATCTAGGTTTGTGCTGCTCTGCTCATCGTGTTGCTCTGCTGTGCTCTGTTTTGGGATTGAAATGCAGATGCTCTTTGCAGTTTTGTTCCCCTAATGGTTTTTCAGACAGCAAGGATAAATAACCTATTAGCATATTTCAATTCAGCTGGATAGGTTGATAAACCCTCTAAAATGAATCAGCACTGTGCACTATGGGATCTGAATATCATTATGCAGCTTGTCTAGAGCGGATTTCTAGAAATGTATGTGGATTTCCAGGGCTTGCTAAAGGATATGGTATTTGATCTATATAAAACAACTATTATAATTTTTCAATTGTTCAGTAAATATTAAACATGATGACTTGATTGCTGTGTAAAATAGGATTTAACATCAAAAGTCACGTCTTTCTCCATTTCTCGAATTTAGCTCTCCATGTGCTGTATGAACATGTCCTTTCTTCTGTCTTTATACATCAATAACATACTGCTGTTGGGAGGATGGAATACACAGCACATATGGTCTATGATACACAGGCATTGATCACCATCTGGTGGTCATTTATGGTCATTACAGCACTATATGCGAAGCACAGTCTGGGGTGTGAAGTTAATGGCATTCTAGCACATTCTGTAGAAAACCTGTTGTCAGTATACCTTTGTCTGTGGAATAAAAGTCAGTGGATGAATTTTAAGGTTATGCTTAAAGGTTTACGAAATGTACCTGATATGTTCCCCAACTACATTAGTTGTGCCAGGACAACAACCTCTCCCTCAATGTGAGCAAGACTAAGGAGCTGATCGTGGACTATAGGAAAAGGAAGCCCGAACAGGCCCCCATTAACATCAATGGGCTGAAGTGGTGTCCACATCACCAACAAACTATCATGGTCCAAACACACCAAGACAGTCGTGAAGAGGGCACGACAACAACTTTTCCCCCTCAGGAGACTGAAAAGATTTGGCATGGGTCCCCAGATCCTCAAAAGGTTCTACAGCTGCACCATCGAGAGCATCCCGACCGGTTGCATCACCGCCTGGTATGGCAACCGCTCAGCATCTGACCCTAAGGCGCTACAGAGGGTAGTGCGTACGGCCCAGTACATCACTGGGGCCAAGCTTCCTGCCACCCAGGACCTATATAATAGGCGGTGTCAGAGGAAGGACCATAAAATTGTCAGAGACTCCAGTCACCCAAGTTATAGAGTGTTTTCTCTGCTACCACACGGCAAGTGGTACCGGAGCGCCAAGTCTAGGACCAAAAGGTTCTACCCCCAAGCCATTAGACTGCTGAACATTGAATAAAATTGGCACCAGACTATTTACATTGACCTCCCCGTTTTGTACACTGCTGCTACTTGCTGTTTATTATCTATGCATAGTCACTTCACCCCCACCTACATGTACAAATTACCTCAACTAACCTGTACCCCCACACACTGACTCGGTACCGGTGCTCCCTGTATATACATCGTTATTCTTATTCTTATTGTGTTACTTTTTATTATTTTACTTTAGTCTATTTGGTAAATATTTTCTTAACTCTTCTTGAACTGCACTGTTGGTTAAGGGCTTGTAAGTAAGCATTTCACAGTAAGGTCTACACTGTTGGTTAAGGGCTTGTAAGTAAGCATTTCACAGTAAGGTCTACACTGTTGCTTAAGGGCTTGTAAGTAAGCATTTCACAGTAAGGTCTACACTGTTGCTTAAGGGCTTGTAAGTAAGCATTTCACAGTAAGGTCTACACTGTTGCTTAAGGGCTTGTAAGTAAGCATTTCACAGTAAGGTCTACACTCGGCGCATGTGACAAATAAAGTTTGATTGATTCGATTTTTGATTTGATATGTATATACTGTATTCTAGTCAATGCCACTCCGGCATTGCTCATCCTAATATTTATATATTTCTTAATTCCATTAATTTCCTTTTAGATTTGTGTGTATTGTTGTGAATGGCTAGATATTACTGCACTGTTGGCGTTAGGAACACAAGCATTTCGCAACAACTGCAATAATATCTGCTGAACATATGAATGCGACCCAAAAAATGTGATTTGATTTGATCACGGGTGTATTCATTCCACCGATTCTGTTGAAAAACCTTTCCTAAACGGAAGCAAACGGAACAAAACGGGGATAGACCTACCTGAATTTGTCCAATAGAAACACATTTTTGCAACTGTTTGTAGTGATTACACCCTAGATCAGTTAGATGCAGGTAAGAGTGTGCAAGGTGGTATTGAATGTGTCACTGTCTGTCACCTTGATTACTCCAATTTGTCTCTCGACATGTGCACCAACGTTATAAACTTTAGTTTTAAACCTATCGATGTTACATTGAGCTGGGTGATCCAACAGTCATCCAATATGCTGTAATAGAAATAAAGCCATGCTCATAAAAATAAATATTCCTCCCTAATCTTAAATGACACGACCGTCAATGAATCAAAGCGTTCAGACTGCAGCTTTACCAATGTATGTTCTGGCGCTGGCCCAACCCATCGGTTTCTGGACCAATCAGACGGTCCCGAATGTGTTTGCATTCGGTGAAGGTGTCGGGGAGGTACTCAGATCCTGACTCATTGCGGAGAAGAAACAAACATCCGTGAGCGTTGTGTAGTGTTTGGCCGGAGCAAGGACTCTGGGTAGCCAGGCAACGTTACATTGACATACACTAATGACTCAGGGGTGGATGATAGTGATGGCAGCAGCAGCAGAAACTGTAGTGGTAGCGTTGGTGTACTGATCTTACCTCTGTGGGTGAGTTTCTGCAGTAGAGTCCTGAAGCGCTGAACCACAGATGGAGACACATCATACGTATACACCTCTGCTACCGGAACGGGTGTGGATTGACACCTCCCGAACATTCCATCTGGGGAAAGAACGACAAAGAGAGTCAGGAACATACTGTATAGTATGGTAATATACAGTATAAGCCATTTATCCAAAGTGACCTACAGTCATGCATGCATACATTTTAGGTATGGGTGGTCCCAGGAATTTAACCCACTACCCTTGCGTAATAAGCCTATTGAGCTACAAAGGACCACTACTAAAGTCTGCCTTACATACAGGAATAATGTTAGGTACCAATGAAAATACTTTGATACAATTCATTATTATGAGTTGCCTTTTTAAAACGTATTTATTTTGATAAAAGCTTCTCACCAAGAAGCACAACATTCTCCCTTCAGTTCCAACCCTGCAACAGCAGCGTTTGTCAGAGATTTAGATATTCTTCAATGGGAGATAATGCTTCTCACTTTAGAGGGGATGCTATCAGCATGATGATAAGCACCAGCTCATCAATAGAGAGATGTTATCAGTGAAGGTTCATCTAGCCTTCTCTCCATATCAGCGGGCCTGGGCCCAGTTGCATAAAACATCTTAAATGTTTCCCTTAAGGAATCATTTCCCCTTACCTAAGGGAATTGTTTAAGGATGTTGCATAGAGCCCCTCAAATATTTCCTTAGGTAAGGGCATACTTAAGTGTTTTTACGGTAGTTTGAAGGCATGTATGGCAGAAAGAGTAGCTGGTTACCATGGAGATGGCCTGATTCACTGACTAAAAGTCTCCATCAAAGATATCTCGCTTTCATTTTGTGAGATAGCAAAATAGAACCGGATAAACAGGATGAACAAATAGCTTCAGAAGATAAACAACCATGTTTTTGTAGTTACTTTTTCTCAACTTGTTACTTTTTCTCAATTTGCTAACTAGCCTGCTAGCTTTGTAGCCATGGATTGTGCACCTTCCATTGTTAAAGTTAAGGAAACTAAGGGAAAAGATAAGGGGAAAATTAACTTAAGGTGTTTTATGCAACTGGGCCCTGAGCTCGACAGTGACCAATGGGCTCTGGGGTGATGCACTCTGTGGAGCAAATACAGCAGGATTCATATATTTCAACAACACACTATCTAGACAAGATTAGAAAGCCAGCATTTATTGGAGTGTGTATTCATTCCAATTGGCACCCTATTCCCTATATACTACTTTTGATTAAAGCCCTATGGCAGCCATTTGGGACACAGACATTGTCATAATACTGCACAACAGCATAATGTGAGACAGTAGAGTAACACTGCATTGCAACATCTTTGAATTCATCATTGTTTTTAGCTCACAAATATCACTTCCATCGCGAAGTGAGATCCAATTCAAATAGTGCAATGCAGACATGTTGGCAATGGTCCATGTTGGTAAGAGACTGCTTTTTTGTTGTTGTGATTTTTTAAAGCAATTTAGTCCAGGGGAGGTTCATGTAATTTGTAATCGATTAAATATCAGTATTTGATCAGTCCCTCTTTGTGCTTGGCATATCCAGAATGTGGGCGTGTAGCGTATCTGGCGAATCAAATCGCGCTTGTTGCGATGAAATGGGAAGCTAGCCTGCAACAAGAACAGTGGTAGAAATGCCACGTTCAAAACAACTGGGAATTAGGAAATCTCATTATTCTGACTTCAGTGCATTCAAGATAACTGGGAACTCTTTCGCCCCAACTACAGACCTAGCCAATAATTGTTTGCTCACTTGATAACAATGTTGTTGTAGCCTAGGTAGAATTATGTTATTGTCTAAAAACGTAGGCCTAATCAATAGAGAAGATTTGCATGCCCAACTGCTGCAGAGTGCTGTCCCTGAGAGATAAGAGACTGAAACCTACTGTATGTACTTAGCACTTCTACTTGTGCAATGACGCATTTTATTGTAGTGTATGTATTGTCAATATTGTGTAATGTATGTTTTGTACGACCAGGAAGACGACTTTCATGTTTTTGACAATTTATGACAAATGATTTAATCTAATTTAATCCAGTCTATTTTCACAAAACATAGCATAGAATAATCTACTGTATCCTATCCAATGTCATTCAGTAAAGCATCAGTTGTATCAGGCTTGCATCTTTGGAGCCCCTTTTCATATCTTCTGTTTGCTGTACTGTACTCTAGTTATGGCAGCGTTTGAATTATTACTCATAATTACAGTATCGCCGGCCATATTTAAGTCAGGAACAGCTTCTCTCTCATTGTCACGCCCTGACCATAGAGAACTGTTTATTCTCTATGTTGGTTGGGTCGGGGTGTGATTTAGGGTGGGTTATCTAGGCGATTTGTATTTCTATGATGGCCTGATATGGTTCCCAATCAGAGGCAGCTGTTTATCGTTGTCTCTGATTGGGGATAATATTTAGGTAGCCATTTTCCCCATTGTGCTTTGTGGGATCTTGTCTAGATATGAGCATTATTATTTAGCTCCATGTTTCGTTTGTTCGTTTTGTTGTTTTGTTCTTTGAAGTTTTCATTTCCAAAATAAAGGATGGAAACATACCACGCTGCATCTTGGTCCACTCCTTATGACGAACGTGACACTCATCCATCTTCGCCCTTGTATCTGGAGCTGTGCTTCAGAGCCCCCTCTCTTCCACTTGATTTACGGCGTGGATTACAGCAAACGAGAATTTAAAGGCCTTTGTCATGGGAGTGGTTTGCATTACGATTGTGGAGATGCTCGTTGGTTGGAATCTAGAAATGCCTTGTTGGATTGTCCCTGATGTATTATTTCTGCTTGTAAGTGGCCAAGTGGTCATGTTTTGCTGTGCAACACTGGTCTGTACAGCTGGAGCAACTGTAAACAACTCCCATATTCAATCAATTCAATAGGATGCAACTTCACCAATCCATATATCTATACGATATCACCAAAAATGATAAGGGTAAACCAATAAATGAATGATCAGGAAGTGGATAAGTGCACTGAATTCTGATTGTCCTGTACAAAAAGAGATGATGCTTCAAACCTAAATATAAAAAAAGATCTCTGCATTGCACTACACTTCAGGTGTTCCTCCAGTGTGTGGTAGACCAAAGCCATGTACGGCGTCAGTCCATGCAGCTAATCAACTGTGAGTGATGCTACAGCTAATAGAAGGTTCTCTGAGTGGGAGGCTGTGAGTTAATGGACCATGGTGATGCTAGCTGCTGCCAGAGGAGGACGACTTTTATTTCCCATCCAGCTCAGTGTCTGCATCCCAAAGGGAACCCTGTTCTTTCTCTATATAGTGCACTACTTTTGACCAGAGCCCAGCCTGGGGTATGGTCAAAAGAAGGGCACTATGTAGGGAAGAGAGCGCCATTTGGTATGTAGACAGTGTTAATAAACATGTCAAATTGTGCCGGGGGAGGCCAGAGTAATCGATCTGGTTGAGTGGTCTGGGAAAAGAGGGACTCTGTATGACTCTAGTCTGGTCAGGCTCTGGTTGGCCCTCAGGGGCTGGCCAGGTAAAATATTTTGTTCCAAGTCATTAGGCTCCAGTGTAGAGATAAGGGCTGCGTCCTAAACGGCACCCTATTTCGTATTCCCTATATAGTACACTACTTTCGATCAGGGCCCATAACGGATGCAGACATGGGCTCTTTTCTAGCTCCACATCCCACATTAGAGTAGCCACACTCAACACAACACCAAGCAGCCAGGAAAACAGCTGGAGTCTGCTGCTGTGGTGGCTCTCTATAGTAAATGATTAAACAAATATGTTCGGTTCCTGATGATTTCAGAGGTGGGTTTTGGTAACGGAAGGCTTTCCATGCTAAATAAAAAGCATTACATCTGTGGTTCATTGAAGCATTTTCCCATTAATGAGCAGAGCATCCAAGAAACCACATTCACCACAGAGCTGGCATGACAATTCTCATAACAGAACATTTAATGTGACAGCAAGAGCAGGATCTGAAAAAAATTATTGTTGCTCTACATAAAGATGGCCTGGGCTATAAGAAGTTTGCCAAGACCCTGAAACTAAGCTGCAGCACGGTGGCCAAGACCATACAGCAGTTTAACTGTACAGGTTCCACTCAGAACAGGCCTCGCTATGGTCGACCAAAGAAGTTGAGTGCATGTGCTCAGCGTCATATCCAGAGGTTGTCTTTGGGAAATAGACGTATGAGTGCTGCCAGCATTGCTGCAGAGGTTGAAGGGGTGGGGGGTCAGCCTGTCAGTGCTCAGACCATACGCCGTACACTGCATCAAATTGGTCTGCATGGCTGTCGTCCCAGAAGGAAGCCTCTTCTAAAGATGATGCACAAGAAAGCTCGCAAACTGTTTGCTGAAGACAAGCAGACTAAGGACATGGATTACTGGAACCATGTCCTATGGTCTGATGAGACCAAGAGAAACTTATTTGGTTCAGATGGTGTCAAGCGTGTGTGGTGGCAACCAGGTGAGGAGTACAAAGACAAGTGTGTCTTGACTGCAGTCAAGCATGGTGGTGGGAGTGTCATGGTCTGGGGCTGCATGAGTGCTGCCGGCACGGGGGAGCTACAGTTCATTGAGGGAACCATGAATGCCAACATGTACTGTGACATACTGAAGCACAGCATGATCCCCTCCCTTCGGAGACTGGGACGCAGGGCAGTATTCCAACATGATAACGACCCCAAACACACCTCCAAGACGACCACTGCCTTGCTAAAGAAGCTGAGGATAAGCATGACTGGCCAAGCATGTCTCCAGACCTAAACCCTATTGAGCATCTGTGGGGCATCCTCAAACGGAAGGTGGAGGAGTGCAAGGTCTCTAACATCCACCAGCTCCGTGATGTCATCATGGAGGAGTGGAAGAGGACTCCAGTGGCAACCTGTGAAGCTCTGGTGAACTCCATGCCCAAGAGGGTTAAGGCAGTGCTGGAAAATGATGGTGGCCACATAAAATATTGATACTTTGGGCCCAATTTGGACATTTTCACTTAGGGGTGCACACTTTTGTTGCCAGCGGTTTAGACATGAATGGCTGTGTGTTGAGTTATTTTGAGGGGACAGCAAATTTACACTGTTATACAAGCTGTACACTCACTACTTTACATTGTAGCAAAGTGTCATTTCTTCAGTGTTGTCACATGAAAAGATATACTCAAATATTTACAAAAATGTGAGGGGTGTACTCACTTTTGTGATATATTGTACACACACACACACACACACACACACACACACACACACACACACACACACACACACACACACACACACACACACACACACACACACACACACACACACACACACACACACACACACACACACACACACACACACACCCGTTCAAAAGCTTGGGGTCACTTAGAAATGTCCTTGTTTTCCATGAAAACATACATGAAATGAGTTGCAAAATGAATAGGAAATATAGTCAAGAAGTTGACAAGGTTAGAAATAATGATTTTGAATTGAAATAATATTTGTGTCCTTCAATCTTTGCTTCATCAAAGAATCAGCCTTGCAGACCTTTGGCATTCTAGTTATCAATTTGTTGAGGTAATCTGAAGAGATTTCACCCCATGCTTCCTGAAGCACCTCCCACAAGTTGGCTTGGCTTGATGGGCACTTCTTAAGTACCATACGGTCAAGCTGCTCCCACAACAGCTCAATTGGGTTGAGATCCGGTGACTGTGCTGGCTACTCCATTATCGACAGAATACCAGCCGACTGCTTCTTCCCTAAATAGTTCTTGCATAGTTTGGAGCTGTGCTTTGGGTCATTGTCCTGTTGTAGGAGGAAATTGCCTCTTATTAAGCGCATTCCACAGGGTATGGCATGGCGTTGTAAAATGGAGTGATAGCCTTCCTTCTTCAAGATCCCTTTTACCCTGTCCAAATCTCCCACTTTACCACCACCAAAGCACCCCCAGACCATCACATTGCCTCCACCATGACAGATAGCGTCAAGCACTCCTCCAACATATTTTCATTTTTTCTGCGTCTCATGAATGTTCTTCTGTGATCCGAACACCTCAAACTTAGATTTGTCTGTCCATAACACTTTTTCCAATCTTCCTCTGTCCAGTGTCTGTGTTCTTTTGCCCATCTTAATCTTTTATTTTTGTTGGCCAGTCTGAGATATGGCTTTTTCTTTGCAACTCTGCCTAGAAGGCCAGCATCCCGGAGTCGCCTCTTTACTGTTGATGTTGAGACTGGTTTTGCGGGTACTATTTAATGAAGCTGCCAGTTGAGGACTTGTGAGGCGTCCGCCTCTTGCTCAGTTGTGCACCGGGGCCTCCCACTCCTCTTTCTATTCTGGTTAAGGCCAGTTTGCGCTGTTCTGTGATGGGAGTAGTACACAGCGTTGTATGAGATCTTCAGTTTCTTGGCAATTTCTCGCATGGAATAGCCTTCATTTCTCAGAACAAGAATAGACTGATGAGTTTCAGAAAAAAGTTCTTTATTTCTGGACATTTTGAGCCTGTAATCAAACCCACAAATGCTCCAGATACTCATTAGTCTAAAGAAGGCCCGTTTTATTGCTTCTTTAATCAGGACAACAGTTTTCAGCTGTGCCAACATAATTGCAAAAGAGCTTTCTAATGATCAATTAGCCTTTTAAAATGATAAACTTGGATTAGCTAACACAACGTGCCATTGGAACACAGGAGTGATGGTTGCTGATAATGGGCCTCTGTACGTCTAAGTAGATATTCCATAAAAAATCTGCCATTTCCAGCTACAATAGTAATTTACAACATTAACAATGTCTACACTGTATTTCTGATCTATTTGATGTTATTTTAATGGACAAAAAATGTGCTTTTCTTTTAAAAACAAGAACATTTCTTAGTGACCCCAAACTTTTGAATGGTAGTATAGTGGGTACTGTATATAAAATATATACAGTACCAGTCAAAAGTTTGGACACACCTACTCATTCAAGGGTTTTTCTTCATTTTGTACTATTTTCTAAATTGTATAATAGTGAAGGCATCACAACTATGAAATAACACATATGGAATCATGTAGTAACCAAAAAAGTGTTGGTTCTCATTAGGTTCTCATTAGTAGCTTTGAGAATTTCCTTGTATATTATGCTCTCCCATCAGTTGGTCCTACAATGCTCATCAGGGGAGAACATTGTAGGACCAACGGTGCATCAGCGGTGCTGCTTTAGTGGGTCTCTGACCGCATTCATATTTCTGATTTGACTACGTATAGGCTATTTATAGCAGGCCCATAGAACAGATAAGGACTTCTCTTTAGTGTATGGGTCGCTCAGGTGGCTGTCTAGGGATTAGGGTTGGGGACCGTTCCATCATGATAGGAAAATAAATAAACAATATTTATTATTTATTTAAAAATCTATATCCCATATCTGCACACAGTTGAAAGCTCTCTCTCACAACCCCTGCTTACAAACACATATGGGCTCTGGGATTTGCAACCGTTTTTCTTTTTCACTCACACTTTGTGTTTTTATCTCTACCATGTTGATCGAGGACTTCTGTGTTCCAGTTCCTTATATTTGAAGATGTATTCTTGAGCTAATTATCCTTTCTTCTAATGTCTTATGAATTTATAAAAATACAATAGAAGAAAAGTCTAATACTAATTGTTTTCCAACATTCCCTATCTAGAATGGTATAGTGTAGTTGTAGTTTTTTCTTTAACAATTGTTGAATTTGATTGCTTTTCTATATATATTTGATATTACAATCCCTACCATGACTAGTATTGGGTGTTCCATTATTCGAGTCCTCTATGGGAACTTTTGTAATATTTAAAATAGCCATCTTTGTGTCTTGAAACATTTGGTTTTCAATATCAAGTTTATAGATTATACACATGTCCATTTTAATCTATTCTCCTTGAAGATTGGGTACAGAACTTTGCCCCAGTCTGCAATTTCCCTTGGGAACTGATCATTCATGCCTATTCTTGTGCCAGCAAGTCTTTTACCCAGGCATTTGACCATTATTTTATCTTTAAAGAAAGCAAATTTGGCAACAATTGGGCACTCATATCTCTGTCCTCTTTGTCCAAAACGGTGTACACATTCGAGTTGGATTTTATTGACTGCTTCGCGTGGGTTCAGAAGCGCTGTAAGAAGGAACTCCCATCACCACATTTTCAAAAACTTTGCCTTCATTTTCTTGTATACTAGTAAGTACCAGATTTTCTCTCATAGATCTAGTTTGTATGTCAAGTAAGGCTTCTCTCAGAAAGATGTTCTCCTTTTTAAGTTCATTAATGTCCCTTTTAACTTGATTGTTTCCTTCTCCATTGTCGCAGCTTTTTCGTCACTCATCTCGAGGCCTTCAACTCCTTTATATCTTTACTGACTAATTCAAGTATGCCCAGTTTGTCATTTATCGACTTTAACAGATCGCTTTCCACCCTTACCAGTCCCGGTGGTCAAAAACATAAATCCGTCGGGGAGTCCGCGTTTTCTTTTGGAGATTGGTTCTCCTTGTTTACACTCCGTCATGTTTGCGTGTTGCTTGTTTTAATAATATTTGTCGATACATTTCTCTAGCCGTATGAGTTCATATGTGTTGTTGTACAGACGGGTTATTACCCATGAGTATATAAAGTGCTAATATTTAACTTACAGATATTGAATATTACAATTTTATCTTGAAGCAATCTGCACCACTGTGTACAGTCCGCCATCTTACCTCCACCTCCGCCCTAGCAGGCTAGTGTTACTAAGTGCTTGATTCTATATGGGAAATGAAGAGAAGCTGTGGTTCCTTCCTTTTTTAAATGTATCTAATCACTATAAGAGTTGGTAAATTTAGAGCTGGTAGAGACAAACAGGCTTTCTTGTTATCAGAGACCAAAACCTACTACAGATCTTAATTTAATCACTCTTTCTTTGCTGAGAATGTTCCTGCATTGCAGTCATTTTCATGAATTCACGGAAAACCCACACTAACACACAGTTATATGAACAGTATTGCACTTTTCATGTAGCCTACTTTTGGCCAGCTAATAGCCTAACCACCGATCAAGCAACATTATGGACTAAACGTTAAAATCCTGTTGCTGTAGGATTATTTTGCTGTGACAATATACAGATAGCTAGGTCAAGTTAAGAGCTTACACCTGTAGCTGTGAGGAGTCACACGGCAATCTGAATCAAGTCTGCGACATGTTGGATGAAGACATGCTAGGACACAGCTGAGTAATGGGCCCATTTACTTTTGTTCCCTGTTCCGCCAGTTGCCATGGTGATGTGTTGGTTCCCTACTCCCCTTTAGCTAATCAGAGTAGGAGCTGGAACAGAGCAGAGCATCCTCTTTTGTTTCTGTGGTGCTCCAGCAGGTTTTCAACGGGCATCAACATCTGATGCCTCTTTTCCTACTCGTCTCAAAGAGCACCTAGAGTCTATTGTTTTACTGAGAGGGGGGAAGGGTTGGATTCACCTAGCCAACTTCAGGCACTTCTAAGGAAATCACAGTATGCGCTTGTACTAGCAGAATATTTATGGTTTTATACTAATCATAAATAAACGGAAATTATCAAATAATTGGCACTAAATTGTGGAACATCTGCTTTCCACGGTTCTCCTTCGTTAGGATAGAATACATTGTCTATGTGTGTGTGTGATCCTACTTGACTGATTGAACATTTTATGCAAATGTGTTTTTTCTTCTTAAGCAAGCTAAGCATACATAAATGGCTAATCCAAAACCATCTTCTTGCAAAGACAGCAAAACTATGGACAGGTGCAACAGAGAGATCTACATGTATAGGTCCTAATGTAATAACTACAGTATAAATATATAAGTTATAAAACCACACCAAGGCCTGTTCTTCACTGTTATAAAACCACACCAAGACCTGTCCTTCACAGTGATAAAACCACACCAAGACCTGTTCTTCACTGTTATAAAACCATACCAAGACCTGACCTTCACCGTTAATAAACTACACCAAGACCTGTTCTTCACAATGATAAAACCACACCAAGACCTGACCTTCACAGTGATAAAACCACACCAAGACCTCAACTTTACCTTACTTCAATGTTGCTTCAAATTATTCCAAGAAAGCATGAACTTACCAAGGCTTTCTTCACCTTGGGAAAAGAGGTCAATTGTATTAATTCTAGCAACACCTTAATTGATTTCATTAAAATCAGTTCTGCATTGAAGCTTTGCAAAAGGACTCCATAAACAATGTTTAAAAAAAGCACCTAGTACACATCTATGTCCAAAAGGAAAGTCAAAGCATATACTTTACTGAACACTTATTGACTACAGTCTTTCCTGTATCAGGGAACACAATGTTTCAATTTCACTGTTGAGCACACAGAGGGTGTTCCTTGTGGAATGAAGACATGCTGAGGAAGCGATCTGCACTACCAGTATTAAATTATAAGTCACACAGTACACAATACAGCCGAGGAAACTGATTAACATTTACAGCGAAATGTATCTAACAGAGGAAAATAATCAAGACACATCCAGCACACTTTCAATATCATTGAATATATTTATACATAAACTATTCATGTAGCAATAATTCAGAACCAGAACCACTCTGCTCCTGGAGAGCTACTGTCCACTAGGTTTTTGCTCCAACCTTAATCTAGTGCACCTGATTCTAATAATTTGCTGGTTGATAAGCTGAATCTGTTGAGTTTACAACTGGGGTTGGAGTGAAAACCTGCAGGAGGCTAGCTCTCCAGGAGCAGGGTTGGAGTGAAAACCTACAGGAGGTTATCTCTCCAGGAGCAGGGTTGGAGTGAAAACCTACAGGAGGGTAGCTCTCCAGGAGCAGGGTTTGAGAGCCCTGCTATATATATGTCTTGAGTGTTTTGTTAATTTTATGAAACAGTACTTAATTGCACCACTAGGTGGAGACTAACTGACCATACAAGTGAACTTTATTGTGTCAAATGCTGTAGCCTAGAGAGTACTAGAAAAGAGGATTTCCCGTTGCTGCACATTACTTATGTTTGCCACGCATTCAGTCATTTTATAAATATGAATATCCATTCTCAAGTAGCACAGATCACCCTATTCACCACAGATCCTGTTGGCGGCAGGTAGCCTAGTGGTTAGAGCGTTGCGCCAGTAACCGAAAGGCACATTTATGAGAATCCCAGTCAAGCAAATAAAACAGCAGGACCCAGCAAACCAACAAACCAAAAGATGAATGGTCTTCCACACATTTCGAGTCTGGTATCCCATCTGAAAGTATTACAACAGCCTGGATAACCTTGGGTTTGCTCATGCACAACATTTTAGCAAACTGGCAACAGAAAAATTATCCTTGACCTCCATGTGTAATCACGTCACTAGCGGAAGGATAATCCATTTCAAGGCTCAATGATCAACAGAAAACATCCAAGAAGAGATTAGGGTGAACTTGCACTTGACTAGAAAATGTTTAGTAATGAGTTTTGACAACAGTCAGTCACAGTAATATAACATGCCAAATGAACAAAGACTATACAGTACATTTAGAAACCATTAAAAGTCTCAAGAATGATGCATTTAAAATAAGACAACACCTCAAATGCAGAAGTTTTTATATCCATATCAAATCATTTCTGGTTAACAATGAAGTTCTTACTAGTTAGGTTTCCATCCAATTGGGACAGATTTTCATGCAAATATTCTAAAATCTGCATAAATATGCACATTTTCCCAGAGATGTGTTTTCATCAAATTGACTTGTTGTGGATAAAAGTCTGTGCGTGATGTATTTCTAAAGCTATGTTTGTGTAGTGCACACATGACTTTTGAGGTTAAATTCCCATGTACCAAATAAGACATAAAGGTTAAATGGATTTCCATTGCATTTTCAGCTCTACTGATGGTTTTGTCCCAGAAAAGGTTGCATTATATAGCAAATATGCACATTCTGGTATTGGCACGTGCGCTCTAGCCAACAGCTCGCAGATACAGTACATGTATAGCCTACATGATGAGATTATTATGGACAAAAGAGTGAGATTATTTTAATTTGTCCATCGGCAGCCAAGCAAGCAGCGATGATCATGTCACCAGAATGAGACCCTCGATATTTATTGGAAAGAAGCATCAAGCTCATCACCTTGTACTTTCATCACCCTGTGAAGATCATAATATTATTTTATATGTAGCCTAATAAACTGCATTCTTTCCCGAGTCGTAAGGGGAGGAGCACACAACATGTCATCATGTGACGCCAAGTTTACTTCGATATGATGGTTATTATATCAATATTTGCACATTAAAATCATTTCTCACATAATTCATTTTACAGACACAAAAAGATCCCATCTTGTGTATCGTATTTTGTTTTGTTGACATTCGGAAAGTCTACCTACCAATTTGCTGTTTCCATCAGGCCTGTCGTGTCCTTTTTGTTCAACATACTTTACTCACATAAAAAGGTTGGATGTAAACCTGGTTACTGCAATTGGTTTTTTGGTATCTGTACTTTAGTATATATATTTTTGAGAACTTTTACTTTTACTCCACTACATTCCTAAAGAAAATAATGTACTTTTTACTCCACTACATTCCTAAAGAAAATAATGTACTTTTTACTCCATACATTTTCCCTGACACCCAAAAGTACTCGTTACATTTTGAAAGCTTAGCAGGACAGGAAAATGGTCCAATTCATGCACTTATCAAGAGAACATCTCTGGGCCTCCCAAGTGGCGCAGTGGTCTAAGGCACTGCATCGCAGTGTTGAGGCGTCACAGCTGGCCGTGACCGGGAGTGCCATAGGGCCAGCGCCGTCCGAGTTTGGCAGGGGGGCTTTCCTTGGCTCATCGTGCTCTAGTGACTCCTTGTGGCGGGCCGGGCGCCTGCAGGCTGTCATCAGTTGAACGGCGTTTCCTCTGACACATTGGTGCGGCTGGCTTCCGGGTTAAGCGAAAGAGCGGTTGTTTAGAAGCAGAGCGCCTTGGCGGGGCATGTCTTGACCTTCGCCTCTCCCGAGCCCGTTGCGGCGATGAGACAAGATCGTAATTGGATATCACGAAAAACGTGGTGAAAAAAGCGATCATCTCTGGTCATCGCTACTGCCGCTGATCTGGTGGACTCCCTAAACACAAATGCTTCATTTGTAAATGAAGTATGACTGTTGGAGTGTGCCCCTGGCTATCCGTAAATACAACAAAAAAATGTTGTCTGGTTTGCTCAATATAAGGAATTTGAAATTATTTGTACTTTGACTTTTAAGTATATTTAAAACCAAATACCTTTAAACTTTTACTCAAGTATGATTTTACTGGGTGACTTTCACTTTTACTTGAGTAATTTTCTATTAGTATGACAATTGGGTACTTTTTCCCACCACTGTACTTCAGATATGTTATCTGATAGGAACATCACACATACTACATCAAACTGAAACTGGGTTAAGCAAATAGGGTGTGCATAGTGCACACATTCCACCACCTAAGCTGATTTTCCACAGCTTATTTGCACCTGACCTGACCACTCCAACACCTAGATAGAACCAACACCCTGCTTTTAGCTGCCCTGGCAACATTGGTCATATAGGCCAGGGTTTCTTAAACTAAGAGTGGGGACCCAAAGTAGGCCCTGAGCATGTGAGAGGTGAAAATAAATCTATAATCACACACTGTTTCTCCTTAATTTGGGTAGTTTAAGGACGATTTGGGTCACAGGACAGTCAATTGCTCATTTGGGTAAAAAAATGATATAGGCTACTGAAAATCTTGGGTCACATACAATACCTGTGAACAGTTTATAGAACAACAATTAGGTCCCAAATGACAAAAGTAGTGCACTATATAGAGAACAGGGTGCCATTTGGGTCAGATATTGACTGCAAACCCCTCCTTGCCATTATATCTCTGTGCAGGCGTGCCTCCATCCATGCTGTTGAAGCCAGGTAACTGAGAATCATGAGATGTGCCTGGAATGTCACAGGTCATCCTGCTCCAAATTCAGGATCACATCACAGTGAAATCACAGTGAAAATGTCAAGTCACTGATCAAACTTATCCTCTCCACTGCCGACCGACTATTCAGACTGCCCTTTCCTTTTGTGTCTATATCAAATCTGGTGTGCATCCCAATTGGCACCCTATTCCATTTATAGTGCACTACTTTTGATCAACACCCCTGTTGGTGGGGAGATGTGATCTAGAACATCCAAATGGCCAAACCCACTAATATGCCTCTCTATCTCAGGATCCAGGAAGCTTCATCAGAAGCTGATGTTCAGGGTAAACAAGGATTTTTGTAGCTTGGTGGTGATTTCATCTGTCAGTTTTTCCAAATCCTCATTTGTTTCACAAAATAACCAAATTATAACGGTTTTACAATAAGTTGCTCTTATGCCTGTGTAGTAACCCTGTAACATTGTATTATTACATAGTAGCCTACTGAGCTGTTGGGCACAAACCAAGAACAACTGAGAGTCGTGGGCTGGCAAACCACCAGTAGCTTATCAACAAGCAAGAGATAAGTGGGGCTGTGTCCCATTATCAACCATTAACCTCTCAGTGTGCGTCTCATTTCCCTGCCTGGAAACAACAGTATTAGGGTTTGTGCCAAATGGCACCCTATTCCCTATATAGGGCACACCTTTTGGGCCCTGCTCAAATGTAGTGCACTATATACGGAATAAGTTGCCATTTGGGATGTCTATAGTTCTAGCTGTGGTTCTGTCCTGGGGAGCATGTGTGTCCTGATACTGCCACTCAGACAGACAATGTGCCTACCAGGCAGCGGCCCAGGGTAATTTGACAACTGTCATTAACACTGACTTGCTGTCACTGGCACACACCACATAGAGAAAGACAAAGGCTGAGCTGGTGGTGCTCACTCACTGTAGCTTTTCCACATCGTGGTCCAAAACTAACGTGTCAGCCAAACCTCAGCTCAGTTTACCTCAGTTGACAGTTATTGTCGCAGCTTCAAACAGGTAGTCAAAGAGCGAACGCGTCAGAGTGGCTGGCATACACTCAAAGCAGCACTTCCACCCTGTTGCTAGGCAGCACGTCAACCTACGCTGATCATTTTTTTTGTCTGAAGGTTAACCATATTCAGCCATTAGGAAGGGTGCAAAAATATGTACCATATCAGGAATAATATACTGTATGCGATGTTGTTCACATTAAATAAAGTTGTATGGCTCATATGATCTCAATTACCAATACAGTATAGCTTTAATTACTTTTGAAAGAAGGATCACCTAAATATGGACAGTGTGTTGCTTTGATGTGTAGACCTACTTTGGTGCTGTTGGTGACTCATTGGTAAGTGTGACTGAGTGTGTTATGAAGGGTGTGCACAGCAACACCTACAATACAACCTACCTCCCTGTACTTTAACCCACACAGAACGAATAAAAGTCACGTTTTGAGATAACTTTAGTTAGTTTAAAAATGTTTAAAAATGTCTCCCACCTGGCATACCTACTAGGTCATCAGTTACATAAAACGAATAACAATATCCGCAAGTGGAAAAGATGTATAATAGTCAACAGAGCCATCAAATGATGGTCTGATAGGATATGTCAATTCAAGTGATTATATTTACATGGGAAGAACAATATTCATGAAACTATGTTCACCTCAAGGACATAGTGTCTATCTAATATAGCCCATCAGACAGTATGCACTTTCCTCATTGGAAATGAATGAATCCCTGACATAGGAGTGTGTTCCTATGGCACATGGCCTGTTAAATGTAATAACCCAGGAGACAACCAGCGCAGACTAAACACAGACTGAGAACTGAACTGGGCCAAAAATAGTTTAGCTATGAATATGATTTTTCCCCAGCAGCACAGGGCATTGTTTTATTCCTATCACAATGAGATCAGAGACAAGGCCACATTTCAAATGAGGAAAAGGTCCCAAATGGGACCCTATTCCTTATATAGTGCACTAATTTTGACCAAGTCTGAAAGGGCTCTGGTCAAAAGAAGTGCACTATAATGGGAATAAGGTGTCATTTGGGGCGCAACCTAAACTAATGAATTCTGAGGGAGCAGAGGCCCAAAGAAAGCACACAGGAAGAGAGGTGGACACCATCTCAACAGCTGTGTCTGTGGCGTTCCCTTATCTATTCTTTCTTGTGGTTGCACCTGTGCATTCTGAACTGACTACCTGTGGTGTTGCACCCTGTGCATTCTGAACTGACCACCTGTGGTGTTGCACCCTGTGCATTCTGAACTGACCACCTGTGGTGTTGCACCCTGTGCATTCTGAACTGACCACCTGTGGTGTTGCACCCTGTGCATTCTGAACTGACCACCTGTGGTGTTGTACCCTGTGCATTCTGAACTGACCACCTGTGGTGTTGTACCCTGTGCATTCTGAAATGACCACCTGTGGTGTTGCACCCTGTGCATTCTGAACTGACCACCTGTGGTGTTGTACCCTGTGCATTCTGAACTGACCACCTGTGGTGTTGTACCCTGTGCATTCTGAAATGACCACCTGTGGTGTTGTACCCTGTGCATTCTGAACTGACCACCTGTGGTGTTGTACCCTATGCATTCTGAACTGACCACCTGTGGTGTTGCATCCTGTGCATTCTGAACTGACCACCTGTGGTGTTGCACCCTGTGCATTCTGAACTGACTACCTGTGGTGTTGCACCCTGTGCATTCTAAACTGACTGCCTGTGGTGTTGCACCCTGTGCATTCTAAACCATACAAATATAATCTAATTCTAGTCCTGTGTTCTGAACCAACCGTTCAAAGAGGAGAAGTGAGGAGAAAAGAGTCAGTTCAATAGATTTTCTTCTCCAATTGATCGTCATCACTTTCGCTGATATTGTGCCATGAATGTCCACTTCCTTTTAGATTCAGAATATTTCAGTGTCTACAGATGGCTTTGATTTGTGAGCTCTACTTTATAGCTGTATGATATCTGAATGAAAGGAAAATGGCTTACCGTTGACACAGATCTCGTATGGTGTGCACAACTCCTTCTCAAACAAACAACCTGTTGGAGAAGAGAACAATTTGTACTTTATAATATAATTTATAATATCATAATATTAAGACCCATCAACAATAGCCTACTGTACATACATGCATTGTACATCTCAGCTTTTTATAGATTCAGCTATTCTATAGGCTATAGCTGAATCTATAAAAAAAAAGAACAGATATACAATATAATGTCCCACTTCCTGCGTGGGTGAGGCGTCATGGATTACAATGTCATGCAGCACTGCGTTTCACAGCTACAGCAGATAAACAGCACAGCCACGGGGCCATTATTCTAAGTTAACATTTAGGCCAATCGTAAAACACAGCCTGTTTCCCAAATGGCACCCTATTCCCTACATAGTGCACAATGATTGACCAGAACCATATGGGCCCTGGTCCAAAAAGTAGTGCACTAAATAGGGAATAGGGTTCCATTTGGGACACAGAGACACTGTGTTCCAGGGTGATCCATCAACACAGAGGAGCAGGCTGCTGGGGGATGCTGTTTCTGTATCCATCTCACTAGGTGCTCCGGCAGCGGCAACGGGTCATAACTGAAATTTCTGCTTAACAGGGATCTGACAGAACACACTGTCCTTAGGGCATTTAATGCACATCTTTGTACCATACATACAACTAGAGGAGGGGAGAGGGAGAGAGGAGATGAGAAGTGGAGAAGAGAGAAGGGGGAGAGGAGATGAGAAGTGGAGAAGAGAGAAGGGGGAGAGGAGATGAGAAGGGGAGAAGAGAGAAGGGGGAGATGAGAGGAGGGAAGAGGAGGACAGCCAGGAGAAGAGCAGGCCTAACAGGGCACAAAGTTCTCTCTACATTTGACAACCCCTTACCCTCACTAAGAGGACACGATTTATAACCCTGTCCATATATCCAATTGAACTGCAGTATGAAATCGGTCTCAGGCCAGGGCCACAGCAGCTATACAGAGTGGGATGTGGGCGGCTGCATGGATCCACCTTCCTCAAGTTTATAGAAATAATTGTTTTGTTATCTCTAGGTTTTTAGTGATTTCTTTTCTCCCTAGTGGTTCCTAAACACATGTTTTCATCATAAGGGATTTAGGAAGATACACTGTTTATTGCGGTCGGGAGCTGCTGACCCAAATGGCACCCTATTCCCTATGTAGTGCACTACTTTTGACCAGACCCCTATGATAATAGGCTGCCATATGGGAGCCAGTCTAGGATACTATGCTATATAAAGCAGTCTTGTCACAGCATGTGGTCCTCGGATGGAGGCTGAGGAAAGGGTCAGGGCCTGGGTTTACAGTACACTCAGCCAGCCCACCCACCATCCCCTGCAGTGTTTCTGGGGGTGTTTTGGGCTCAATATGTCACATTGCTGTCATACCACAGCAGCAACACTGGTGACACACTCCATAGGAAACCCCAGGCAGGGAGGCGTGGCCAATTAGCACTCTGACATGATGGAGAGCAAAGACATGTGTGCTGTGCATCAAACATAAGTCACCACCTTCTGCAGTGGTTTCTACAGCCTTGGTGCTGATGTGACTGCATTACACATGCTAGCAATACTGACAAAAAATAGTATGTGTGTCTTTGAAATTGACATTTTTTAGCATATTGAAAAATAGCGTACTTTTGAAGTTGAGTTTGAACGATTTTGGGTGTACTTGTATGATTAAGAAGGGACCCACGTACTCATTCTTAGTCAGACACAGACAGACAGACTCAAACTCCTTCCATCGTGGCCCTGCTACTGATGAAGGAGTCTGCTTTACTCTGCTCCTCCCTGTGTCTGGGAGTGAGCTGGTAGTGCGTAGGCAAAATAGAAACTTCTCAGAAGGCCACAGCACCAAAACCAAACATCAAGAGAAGAGTGTGCCTGGCATTCTGATCAACCTAATGAGCCTTGGGGGAAACTAAGCGATAGCTGAAGTTGAATGTGAGGCTGATAACATTTTTACTTAAGAGTGGTGATATATGGCATTATGACTCTATATGCCATGCATATAAAGGCTTTATGACTGCTTTATGAATGCTACATATCAACACTAAGTAAAGTATTACCAATATGTTATTTTTATAGGCACACACAAGTGAAGGATGAAGCTACTAAAAAAGGAATTCTGACAAATTAACCATTTAACAAAACTGTGGGTGGCTTTCCACATGGCTGTCTTGGATTTGCTCTTTACTTGCAAAGGAATAAAGTTTGTCCATCTGGAAAATTAGATCTCTGTGTAAAAGACAGATGAATGTCTCTATGTTTATTAGTATCTTAAAGGAGCATTAAAAATCTCATCCCAATATACTGACAGTTGTCAAGCCTACTCCAGTTCCCTCTCTCCGGTGGCAACCCACATTACGCACACCTGGACTTCATCATTACACACACCTGGACTTCATCATTACCTAGATTACTTCCCCTTTATTTAGCCCTTAGCAGCCTCAGTCTTCAGGCAGTATTGGTTTTCTTCCCGTTCAGTATGCCTCTCCTGTTTTGTTCATCTGCTTATTCTCATTATTAAACTCCCCTTCTGCACCTGCTTCCTGACTCCTAGCGTATACGTTACAGCCGTTGTTGCTCAAATGGCTGCCGCCTGTTGATTGACATTGTCAGACATATACACTGTGTCTATATATTCTGTGTCTGTGTTCCTTGACTGTCAACATCAGCTTAAATTATTATTGAAGACTGAAGGAGCGTAGCCACACCATGGCTACACCTACAGAACACACAGAGGCTAATCAAGAGATCAAATAATGTTACTGGATGCTGCTGAATATTTTACCAAACAAAGTTATATTAAAAAAGCTGCCACAAGTCATACTGTGCACATTACTGTCACAAATGATAAAAACATCTATATTTCCACTGACTGTCAAGCTTGATAAGACCTGTGTAGGGAGTGAACAGGGAGAGCGTCAGGGGGTAAAGTATGCCCTTAAGGAAAAACCACATGAATTTCACGAAACGCAGGATCCTATGTGAAGTTAATGTGATAACATGTGACAATATGTAAAATAACATGTGATAACATGAAACTACACATGTTAAAATATGTGATCACATGTGAAGTTTCATGTGAAATGTCATGTTATTTTCCATGTGAAATTATGTGGTTCTCCACATGTGGTTTTTCTGCAAGGGGGAGCTGTAACCATTGTGGTAACTGCTCTGCGGTACGCCCCTGTCCACTACATCTGCTGTTGCGATTCAAGGCAGATCAAACAAAGACAATAGTAACGCCCTCCCCCTCCGCCCTCCCCCTCCACCCTCCGCCCTCCCCCTCCGCCCTCCCCTTCGCCCTCCCCCTCCGCCCTCCCCTCCGCCCTCCCCCTCCGCCCTCCCCTCCGCCCTCCCCTTCGCCCTCCCCCTCCACCCTCCCCTCCGCCCTCCCCTCCGCCCTCCCCCTCCGCCCTCCCCTCCGCCCTCCCCCTCCACCCTCCCCATCCTCTCCATCATATTTGTCACTTGACATTTAGTTTGAGTCATTGCATTCATGTCCACCCCTTATTGTAAAGAGAAGTATTAATAGTAGCCATCCTTTTCCCTGAGGTGGGCCCTTGTTTACAACCCATGTCAGTTCCTGTTACATTTTCTCTTGTTTTTAACACGGAACTATTTTGCCTCTGAACAAACAAGAGTCCAAGTCCACTTCCCAAATGGCACTGTATTCCCTCAAAATAGAGTGCCATTTGGGACGCAGTCCATAAGTTTAAAGTTATTATCTTTGTGGAAATTGAGTCACACACTCCAAATATCTTAACCCATCACCCTGACTAGAAATACTTAGAATAGAGGGAAACCAAATCAAATATTGCAATCATTAGCTCACCAAGGCCTCGGAAAAGGTCTTCCCATGCATGCCTGTGCACCCATGTCCATAGAAACAGGTATTAACATCTTTAGTTCATGCTGATTGTTCAGTTGCATATGGCACGACTGACGACTATTGAGGCTGACATCACCTGGCTGCAGTGTGTGTATACAGGGAAACTACATGGACAGGAAGAGATACCCTGACATGACCCCGTCACAGCATGTCAACAGACTGTCCTCATGAAATACCAAAGCTGCAGAACAGTCTGAGCAATATGAAAATGCCCTTACCTATTGGGACAGGCCTTTTACCGATTCCTCAGGTAGTGTTATATATGGAGCCAATTTAATGCCAATAATATAGAGTTGAAATGCTTAATATCCATAAACCAAACAACTAAAAACTGAACGCAAAAGGGAATAAATGTGCCTTGAGATCAAGAAAAGTGAACAGTGGATACAAGCTTTGGCTGAGACTTCAGAGGATTGAGAAAAGCTTTGTGTATCGTGTCCATGCTCCAGTCTGGTGGACCAATGCTGGAGTTTTGGATCAAGCAGTCAGTCTCAGGATGTGAGAGGAGGAGATGAGAGCAGGAGGGTGTTACAGGGGGCAGTTAGTCAGGCACCACGAACACACAGAGATTACTATCAATTTAAGGAGCTTTGTGTGAGCACACCTCCTGATTGAAACTTTTATTTTCCACGGTAGTTCTGTCAAGGTCCACAAACAATGGAGCAAATTTCAGGACTGCTATTCCAAACCACTATCTGTGCACCCCTCTAAATTGACTAATTGAAAGTTGATTTTTTTTCACCTTCCAGTTTAACCCTGTACTCAGACAAGTTACATCTCTGTAGGCTGTTGGTTCCCAGTCACTATGGCTACAGTGGGGATGATAATGCCCTCTCTTCTTTCTCCCTGCTGTCATTGGGGAATTGATCCAAGTATGCTTTCAACTTAAGCCACCAATCCAGGAAGAAACTCATTACTTAAAGAAGCAACACAACAACATAGGTTTAGTTTAACAGTAGGCCTCTTCATCTGATTGTAAATCAGCAATCGCACTTAAGTGACACTACAGCCAATTAAGAAATGCTTTTGATCAACTGACGCAAGAAGTGAAAGTGACTCAGCCAGTGGAGCACAGGCGTCCAAAAATAAACACAGGAGCTTTTAAATCAGTGTGTTATTGTTCTCCTCTCAGTGTGCTGGCAGACCGACCACTCCGTTAACTGCAACCAAAAATAACATTTTCAAAATTATGGGGCTCTTTCCCTGACCCTAAAACCTAGACTAAAAGGCAGACTCAATGGAGATTATCTATGAAAGGGGTTTTTAGGCCAAGACTAGACTTAATCTGTGTCTTGGGAAACGGCCCTACATCCCATGCAATAAAACCAGTGGGAAGTGATACAGGCAAGGCAGTATTGTACAATAGGGTTCATAATAGAGTAAATGCTATGGAGGGTAGAACAGCTAGAGTGAGCTGGTGATACAAAGGCTGCTCTTGTACCTGTGCAGTAACACTGTAATTACTAGGCTACATGGCTATAAGGCTACATGTTTATACAATATTAATATGGTAATAGTGTTATTACACAGGTGTAATCGGATGCATAATGTTAAGTGTTGCAGATTAGTCCATAGCATTGTGTATATTTATTAACAACTTTTCTAACACCGTATGCTATTACTGTACTTGCTCTTTATAATATAGTATTTAGAACAATTCCCTGAATTATTGTGTGTCAAACTGAAATTTAAATAAAGGGAAATCACTGTTTGATATGACACGGTTTGATATGAAAAATATGGTTTCTAAGGGCTGAGTATTGCATTACATAGGCTACTATTCTGTATAGGCTATGTAAGTAAAAATAAAGCCTTTAAACTATATAACAAATGGTCCACCCATAGCCTAACACTAAAAGGAGGAGGCGTTTTAAAATCGGATTTCTTTACATCTCTTTTATTAAAATGCGTCTCTTTTTAACCATAGATATGGCTACAAACTAATGGGGTTTGGAGCCTAATAATGTGTTGGTTTTCCTCCCAATGAGCATAGCTACCCAAATGGTCGACATAGCAGGCATGTGGCCTCGGGTACTAGCACAGCTTTTTCCCTCACTGACTCTCACCATCTTCGTGATAGAAAGACATTAGACAGCAAACGCACCACGGTGGCCTAACGTGATTCTCTGCTATTTCTCCCTGCAAAATAGCTATGCTGTATCCTAAATAATGGCATTCATTCCATTAGAAAATAGTCATCGTTAAAAGTAGCAAACACTTGACATTGATAGGTGCGTTTTAGCTTGCACATGTTAAAGACGTACATGCAAACAACATGTCTAAACAATAATATAGGCCTACATCATAGCCTATTTCTTGCACATTTTTCTATATTACAGCGACAACCCCCCCCCCCCCCCCCCCCCCCATATTATAGATATAGCTGTTAGCCTATCTCTTAAACAAGAGCTGCAGTCGTACAGTAGGCTATTCCGCGCCTTTCCCAGCTGCCCAATACAATATTGACAGACCCAAAATAACCGTATGTGCGTCTCCTGGCAGCTGATGCAGTTTGGGATCATTATGATCCTTCGGATAAATAAATGTAGGCTACTCACCGAATTTCCTGTCTGCAGAGGCTAAAAAATAGGGTTGGGGAGCAAGGAGGACGAGAATAATGTACATCGAATCCATGTTTCTCATTCTTGATCCATGACACACATGCGGTAGTTAACAATCCATGTCTATGGTTTCGTTTTGTTTTATGAAAGGAGAGACAGAATCAGGGAGAGAGATGGAGGTTGGAAGGTATGGGGAGGATGCAGGACGATTCAGCCAGCTCTATTGGTCTCGGCTCCTGCAGTAAGTCTCACTACGATGATCAGCACTATGAACAGACAAGCGTTGGCCCCTCCTAGCTGACGCCAAGCAGAAGCGCACCTGCGCGTACACCATAACACAGCTTACCTAAATGTCTTTAACCAATTATAAGAGGCACATGTCAATAGAAGATGTCCACTGATAATAAAAATAGTGATATTATGATTGTAGTTTGGTACTGTACTAAGTAACCTAGACTGTTTCACTTTGTGAAAATGTTCCTGAAAAGTATAGAACAGCCGAATTAATATGTGCCAATTGCCAATATGCGCCTTCTGTTATAATGTAGGACAGGGTTATTCAATGCCGGTCCTGAAGGCCAGAAACAGTTCTGGTTTTCATCCTCTCCGTCTAATACGGACTAATTCAGGCCTGTGACGCCAGGTGGTTGCAATTAACTACCAGGTAGAAAAAAACAAGTGTTTTGGCCCTCCAGGACCTGAATTTTAAAGGACCTGATGTACTATAGGAAGTATAACCAGTTGGCCTACTGCATGTATACTATGAGGGCACGTGGAGAAAATCCCAATGAACAGCATTTGTTCCAGGAAATCCCTTTGAACATTAGATACCTTTCTAGCATGATTCCCTCTCCCTCTCATACCCTAAGCTCAGCGTGTGACACCCCATCATCGTTCCGTGGCAGCGCATAGGTTCCCTCTCTATTATGCAATACCACATCTGTTATTTGCGCGACCTGCCTTGGTTTCCTCTTCAATCTGAGACCTTACGTTCTGTAGAAGACCAAGGTCAAGTTAGTTTTATATAAGATATTCGGGAGATGTGTTTTCTCTCGTCAATAGCTATTGAATCAAGCATGCCATGACTATGAAGATGAATAGAACCGTTACCTCGGTTAGAAGACCTACTGTAGACTTTGAAAAGAGAGAGCTGAGGAATGTGGGAATGGAGAACAGTCAGGTGGTTTGAGTTGACTGATATATCTATCTTCCTGAAATGAATGACAAGGTAAACCAAGGTAATACAAGTGCGTCAATGGTTGAGTCATCCAATCAGGGAGTCAGTCATCGTGAGCACACCATTTACAAATAACTATCCCTCGAAATGTTTGCACATTACATATTTTTGAAGGCGCTTGTGACTCGTGTTCACATCGTATCGGACATTTGGAAATATATTACTTGCTTACTCATTGTAGAAAGAGCGCTACGTTTACACAGGACCACAACTCTGCATGTTGTTCCCACGAATTGATCTTTGACTAATCACTTCAGATATTTTCAAAGCAGCTCTTTCCAGTTAGAGAAAACATATCAGAATTGGGTTGCCTGTAAACGCAGCACATGATAGCCGAGTGTCCCAATTGGGAAGTATCAGAATCCACCAACAGGAAGCCCTAAGCAAATAACTTACGTTAAAACTAACTAGGAGGTCCCGAGTTTCAGACGAGACATGAACACAGCATCGTTTGCGATGAGCAAGCTTGTGCATTATTGAAAGGGCCCACAAGATGGCATCAATACACCTACATTGATTTGATGAAAACAACACGAATACGATTAAATGAATGAAAACAAGGCAAATAAATGAAAACAAGCATTAGTGCAAAATCAGCGAAATAAACGTTTGATAACAGTGGGACATTAGAATGAAGTCCATGGAGTCAAAGTAATATACAGCTTATTGCTGTGCATACAGCAAAAGCTCTTTATTATTTAAAAGACATAAGTAGAAATGCTCAAACATGGAAACCGTAACAGCTTCTTTATACTTTAAAATATCTTAATATTTGTGGATTTAAGGCACAAGATAAATAAAGTACATGGAGAAGGCGAACCAGTTCAGAACAAGAGGACAGGAACTTGACTTCAGAGACCGTTTTCATTTGATGGCTTACACATAGGTAGGCATCCAACTAGTTTAAAAAAGGACAGAGGTTTGAGAACACAAATCATAACTAATACATTAGGTTACACGCCAATATGGTACAGTCTAAACATGGTACAATCTAAAATGTTTTCCATTAATATGCATCATTAATGTGGTAACCGGATACAATATGGTCATACCCACAACGTAAACCAAAACAATTCCTTAATTCTTATCATGTGTTTTTCTTTTGCAAGCGATTGCATTAAAGAGAAGCTTTTAATAAGATATGCATGCTGAAATGTGTTCGTAATACAAAAACAGAATTAAGACTGGTATATTTATTGATCACAAACATGATACATATAGTTCACCAACCATACATAACTGATCTGTCCTGATTTCAGAGTTGGAAAATCAATTACCATAAGCCACAATGACTTGAAGAAGGCTGGAATATTCATTTGAGGTTAACTAGAGCAAGTTCTGTTATTATTACTGTTCCTAAACACTATGCTTTGAAAGACTTTAAATAAGGAAACAAATACTGTGCAAACATGCATACATATTTGGCTTAGTTAAAACCCCATGTAGGCAATAAAATGAAACACTTGTGTCTTTGGTGGCCAAGTACTGTACTAGGTGTACTATTTAACTTAGAGGAGAGACTGTCAACTTGTAGCGCCATGCTCTGACCAAGTTAATATTTTTAGATTGTAGAGTTTATATGTAGTTTGTTTAATTATAAAAATGAAATGGTAATTTTGACTAAGCGAAACCTCCCTCAACTAACACTATAATAAACCACATCTTTAGTCCTCATTGTCATTGTACATATATGTTGTACATTCCCCACATAAACCAAGGCAGTTAAACCCGCTGTCACAGCCATAGCAGGAAAATAGATATTTTGTTACGGTCCTCAATAATTTCCTCTTTAAATATGGAATTCTTTTTTCATTCATTTTAACACCACATACTCCCTTTCTTACTATTGCACTGGAGAGTTTCCGAGTGGGCAGCGATAACGATGCAACTGATGTGTATAAATGAATATCAAAAGTTTTTTTTTTTTTTTACAATTGTGAGTCATGTAAATAATAATAACCGTAATTAAAAAAGGGAAAACAAATAGTAGATTTGCCCACGGGCTTAAAAGCAACTGTATGGAAAAGGCAGTTACATTTGTAAAAGATTTGGGATGTATGTCTCATGTGTCTCAGAGTAGGAGTGCTGATCTACGATCATGTCCCCCCTGTCTATGTAATCTTATTTATTATGGATTCATGTCCATATTATCTTATTTATTCTGATCTAAAAGGCATAACTGATCCTAAATCAGCACTACTCTGAGATGCTTGACACATACGGACTCTAGTGGCAATGATACATGGTTGAAGACTTGGTTAGGTCCTCCTTTAACTCTCATGGTGTAGTCTATAGCTGCTGAAGAGGTTTTTTCAGACCATCCTCACTCAACTCATACCTAGTGGCAAAGACAGACACATTGTTATAAAGCAGGAATAACAAACACACCTTTACATTAACTACGCTTAATTCTTTGTACCTCAAATGATGTGATGAGAGCAAATAATGTCTCAATTTGTTTGAGAACAAGTAAACATGACTGTATTTTTCAGTTATTTTCACTAACCATTGTGTCCATCCTTTTGCGATATCCTCATAAGTCAGATCCACTAGAACCTGTCAGGATGACATGAAGGAGGAAGGGTGAAACATGGACAGGTAAATTAGAAAGAGTGATTGCAAAGTTTCCCTGTGAATCAGCAATAATGTATAGTCACAGTTATGTCATCCAATAATGGACAAGGTATGCATGTATAGACACAGTGCTGTTGTAAGAGGACAGGTCCAGTCTCACCTTTCCCAGCAGCCCTTTGTGTTTGGAGAAGATATTTCCTCCGTTCTTTACCGCCACGTCCAGAGTCCTCCTGTGTAGCTCCACGATCGACACACTGAACTCAAATCTGACAACACACACAAACACAATTACACAATGATTACCAGTACACCACCAGTAAATCCATTGATGTCCGATGGTAAGAGTAGTAAAGAGGAATGTCGAAACTTACATCTGGTCGTAGACAGGGTTCAGTGTCTTCTTGTGCGTGTGGGTTTTCCTCCTCCCAGACCGTCGCTTGTCAGGTAGAAGATAGAGCCGCACGTATGGATCTGACAAGTGATCTGTGAACGCAATCAGGTTTCTGTGGGGAGAGAGAGAGACATGAAAACACAGGAATAGAGCAGGACAGACCGATAACGTGGACGATCCAGGGATAGAATAGATCCATTCAGGGCGGCTACTGTAGCTCATCAGTCATCTCATTACATGTGCCCTCCTGGAGTCTGAAGTGTAAATCAATGTCCTATTGCAAACTGAGTAGTTTGACACAATTAAGTTAGCTGGATCATATCCTTTGAGTTAACAGAAAACAACTATCAAAATAAAAAAAGAAGCTTGTACTGTACATTTAAAATAGAGTGGATTAAGCTGATACAAACGACGCCTTGTCCAATACTTAGTGTATAGACTAACTACAGTCCTGTATCTGTCCCAAATGGCACCCTAATTCCCTATATAAGTGCACCACTTTTAACCAGAGCCCTATTTGCCCTGGTCAAAAGTAGTGCACTATAAAGGGAATATGGTGCCATTTGGGACTCGGCCTAAATCTCCCATCATGTCACTTACCGACAGGCGTGCACCACCACGATGAGCTTGTTTCTCTGAGAGCTGTGTCTGACAGTCAACTGCACTTCACCCAGGGGGAAATTACTGGCTGAGCCACTGTGGACAGAGACACACACATTAGTCTCTTTGTTCTGATCACATTAGGTCTGTAATATAATCTGCAAGTTAGTCAATAAATCTGTATTCTATGCTTTAATTATGTCACAATGTGTTGTGTATGTGCACAAGCCTGCGTGTATGTGTTTTTGTGTGTGCTTGGTTTCATGCATGCTTACTTCTGCAGCTCTCTCAGCCTCTGCTGGAGCTCCTGTGTGGCGTAGGGGTTGGAGATGTCTGAGGCGATGCTGGGGGTTGACCCCCTGTGTGCCAGGTGTTTCTGAGAACCAGAGATGGCCAGGTTGGAGGTGCTCCTACCTGCGTCGGCCAGGCCGATGCCTACCGGTCCCCCTGAGTAGGGCTCGTCATCCCCCCCTCTCCTGTGGAGCTCCTGGGTGGAGGTGGCCACAGAGCTGGGGAGGTCCAAGACAGGGACAGGGTTGGGGGGTTCGGAGACTGACGGTCTCTTCATGGGGATGGGGTTACTAGTGCTAGCCTTACGAACCTGCACCGAGGACGTCTGGTCTGACGCTATCAGCTTCTCCAGACACAGAACCTGCACAAGTGGGACATAGAGGTTGGAGAGGGTTAAAAATAATCATACGAGACACATTGCTTGTCTTTATTGAAGAATGTGTAGTATATCGTTTTTTATTTTTAAGCAAAAATGTAAAATAATTGCAGTCAGGTTAAACATTTAGCAGGGAGAGTACTAATGTGAATATGACTACGTACCAAATGGCAACCTATTCCCTGCATAGGCCTGGACAACAGAAGCGCCCTATATAGGGAATAGGGTGATCATTTGGGACATAGACAATGTAAAAGAGCCCTATTCAGACCCTCATGGACCCTTACCCTCAGTGCAATCTTTATCTTGAGGGTGCAGCTGGGCCCAGAGTTCTTGAGAGGGAAGCGCTGGTGTAGTGTCATGTCCTCAGCCTCTAGGAGACGGACCAGGGGCAGGTTCAGAGTCCCCAGAGAACACTCATGTTTCTCATCCTTCACCTGAGGAGAGGAAATGGGACACACAATCACACAGCCACAGCACAAATTGCATCAAATTTACAGCAAAACAATTAAATGAGGCAAACTAGAGGCAAAGATGTCTTAAAACAGTAAAATCATTGAGTGTGATTTAAAACAGCAGGCAAAATCAACTCCATCTCACATCATAGCCACAGAGATTAAATCAGACACATTTGCCATACTAAATAGCTGACATTTTGAGGTCCCTCAGGAGGGAAATCATGCTTATGTACCTCGACCTCCAGCTCTTGGCATTTGGGGTTGTGGATGAGGAAAGTAAACGCCTCTTCCCATACAGGCTCGTTGGTCTTATACCTCGTCTGGTTAGGGAAGGAGGATAATGTTAGAGACTGTATATCAGCAAGGACATATTCTATTCACATTGCACTGGAAATACCTATTTTTATATGGTTAATGTAACCAGTGGTAGAAAAAGTACCCAACTGTCATACTTGAGTAAAAGTAAAGATACCTTAATAGAAAATTACTCAAGTAAAAAAGTGTCACCCAGTAAAATACTACTTGAGTAAAAGTCTAAAAGTATTTGGTTTTAAATATACTTATGTACCTTTGGGTGTCAGGGAAAATGTATGGAGTAAAAACTACATTATTTTCTTTAACTTCTTCAGGATCGGTGGGACCCCCACAGGGCAGTTGAGCTAACATATGCTAATCGCATTAGCCTGAGGTTGTCAGTAACAATAACATTTTCCAGGACATAGACATATCTGATATTGTCAGAAAGCTTAAATTCTTGTTAATCTAACTGAACTGTCCAATTTACAGTAGCTATTACAGTGAAATAGTTCCATGCTATTGTTTGAGGAGAGTGCATAGTTATGAACTTGAAAAGTTATTAATAAACCAATTAGGCACATTTGGGCAGTCTTGATACAACATTTTTAACAGAAATGCAATGGTTCATTGGATCAGTCTAAAACTTTGCCCATACACTGCTGCCATCTAGTGGCCAAAATCTAAATTGAGCCTGGGCTGGAATAATACATAAGCCTTTCTCTTGCATTTCAAAGGTGGTAACCCCCCCCCCCCAATTTTTTTTTTTTTTTTGTATTTTCTTTAACAGATCTAATGTGTTATTCTCCTTCATTCATTTCACATTTCCACAAACTTCAAAGTTTTTCCTTTCAAATCAAGAACATGCATATCCTTGCTTCAATACCTGAGCTACAGGCAGTTAGATTTGGGTATGTCAATTTAGGAGAAAATTGAAAAAAAGGGACAGGTCCTTCAGAGATTTTAAGAATGTAGTGAAGTAAAAGTTTCCAAAAATATAAATAGTAAAGTACAGTACAGATACCTCCCCAAAATACTTTAGTACTTTAAAGTATTTTTACTGAATGTAAACATACAAATGTAGGATCTAAAAAATGTGTTATTTTGCTTGAGCTTACCTTACTCTCATAGGTTTTGTGGCCGACTGTGAATTGTACAAAGGGACTCGGGACACTGCTCACTTTCTTACCAGACTGTGAAACAAGAACAGGTTTCAAACACATAATAACCTCTAGCCCTGTGAGATGTTAACTTCATAACTGTATCACCCTAGCCTAGTATCAAGTTCAGTATTTAAATATCTAATCACTTAAAGATCAATTCCGCATTTGGGGAAACAGCGCCACTGTTCGCCCCCCAATACCTTTGTTACAGTTTTTGTTTTATTGATGAAATGCAGAAGTGTGTCCAGCAGCATGGTAGAAAAAATTGCAGTACATATTCTGCTGTTCTATCACACGTGCAATGATTTCCGAGCTAAAAAAACTAACAATAGTTGTTAGCAGTTTTTCTTTGGTGTTGTAATATCCCGAACTGATGTGGCAGTTTCACCAATTAAGAATTGTAGCTTAAATAATATATTTCATTATGTAGAATGGGTACATTCTCAACAATATAATTCAAATGTATTTATAAGGAAGATGCTCTATATTTGTGAAATAAAGGTTATGTTCAAAGTGATTTCTGTAAAACTAACCATGTGGATTGATCCCTCATTGGCTAAATATGGCAGCATAAAGACTTGAGATCAGGAAGTGTTGAAGTTACATAAATGTATATAGAAGAACCCCATAACAGGAAATAGAGTTGAAATTGTAAGAGAGGAAATGCTTACATAAAGATATATTTTCTTGGTGCATTAATCATCTCATACAACACATTTTTTTATATACATCAGAATATTAGAATATAGTGCATGGGATGCAGTTTTAGTCCACAAACACAATTAGTAGAGTTTAATAATTAATTTCACAAAACAAGGAACGCAAATCAACTTGCAAGGCATTTTTAATGCTCCAGCAGCGCTCCTGTAGAAATACATGGGTGGGGAACAACTTGAAAGCAATATTACTCACGGGGATCGAATCAATCGATACAGTTGATGCCAAATGGTAAACTGAATTGCTTTTCACTAAATCCACTTCCTAATAGAAAAAGCACAGTACTTTACGTGCTTCCCGTACTACAGTGGAACTCTCTGGTCACAGGGTAAACAGCAGTGTGTTTCTAGGCCCTGTTCAAATACCTTAAATTCATCCTTAAATCACTGATCTATAAGTGAGTGCACAGATGAAAACATAGCTTCCACCCCATTGCTTTCACCAGTCTTACTGTATTACAGGAAGGGTGTTTTTATTTAAAAGTATTTAACAGGGCCTTTATTCTTCCTCTGTCTGTCTGTCTGGATGGCTCTGCATGCTCGGTTGTTACATTACCTTGATGGCCTTACTGACTGAGGCCTTCTTCAAACCGTCATGGTTGAATTCTAAAGGATTGCGCTTTTTCCCCCAGGGCAGGAGAGAATGAACACACCAGGTTGGTTATTAGGAGAGAGCATGCAAGGAGGAGGAGGAGCAGGAGGAAGAAGAGGAGGAGGTTAAATCATGATTGGAGCGACGATGAAGACCACACACCAGACGACCCCAAAACCAGGACGCCAGGGCAACAGGTAGAGACAGAGACAAAAACAACATGATGAGCACAAGGTTAATAAATCATGAAGTGTATTGACAACGACATACCCAGGAAAAACCCAATGGGAGATAAAGAGGAGCATTCATTATGGAGAAAACAGAAGGACCATTCCAACCCTGACAAGGCTGTCCAGTAACAGGAGTGAGATGGTGTTTGTGAATAGAGAATAATAATTGGGGGTAAGGTTGCAAAATTCTAGTAACTTTCCCAAAATTCGTAGGTTTTCTAAAAATCCCAGTTGGAGGATTCCAAGGATAGGACGGAATCTGTGAGTCCTCCAACCACAAATGGGGATATTCACGTTTGTACTTTTTATCTATGAGATTCCAGATACATTATCATCTCTTTATGGGTAAATGGAATGGAGTCATTCTCTTGATGAGTACTTTCGTACAACACAGACAACATCATTTCTATCAACAAATACATCTACAGTTCATCCACAGAGCGAAGCATTTCATTTAGAACGTAGCATATCCTTGCATTCTGTATCACATTAGTTATTCATTATCTGTTGTTAAAAATGATATTTTTGTTGTCAGCTACACATCTCTGGAGAATTGTTAACATGTCTTGACAGGTCATGTCACTGACTCCTTCCCAAATGGCAAACTAATCCCTATATAAAGAAAAGGGTGCCATTTGGGATGCAGACCATGCCTTGACAAGTCATGCCATTGCTTTTGGACTGAGTAGTGTGGGAGGCATGTGTAACAGGAGACTGGCATCAGGAGATGCTTTGAGATGACTGGTTATGTCTGGAGTTTGAGACAAGGCGGGGCAGGGTCAGTGTCCTGAGGACGCCCGTGTTACAGGTAAGAGAGCATTTGTTGCTGGGGCAACAACCCACTAACGGGCAGGTAATGGCTGGGTGAGCGGGATGGAGGGAAAGCAATCTACAGACAAGCCTCCTAACATGCCTCTGGCTCTTTTGCACCGATATCTTTCTCACCGAAGTCCTAGCCTCATAGTTATGACTGACAGCCTCACTGTATGTTTTATGCAAAATATTAAGAACTTATACGTGCATAAGTCATTCATACGACAGTCAACATGCTTATTGGAATTTCTTTCTCATTTCAATCGTCATAATTACAAACAAAAATCACACTGTGAAAAAAAACTAGGATGCAAAATACCAGAGGACTCACAAATAAGGTCCTATAGAGAGAGGCTGTATTCTCACAAAAGACTAGGCCCGAAGCTCTCCTCTCTTTTAAGTAGCCAGAACCCAAGTTCCCCTCGAACACACTCTTCAGAGGAGGAGGGAAACGGAGAGAAGAAAGCAAAGAAGAAGAGGCTGAAAAGAAGACATGTGAAGCAGGGTTTGCCTATGCTATGCATTTATGCAAAAATAGTCCAAAATAATTCTGTGATCTCACAGGTATTATAGAACAGTATATCAACTTCAGCTACAATAATGTAGCCCTTTGGCAGACTATTAGTGTGAGTGGCCAGTTGAGACGGAGGGAAGAGAGGTAGAGAATAAACATTAACATTATCACGAGGATAAAAATATTAACATTATCACGAGGATAAAAATGTACATGATCCCGAGGATAAATATTAACATTAGCATGAGGATCAATAACATGAAACGAGGATAAAGATTAACATTATCATGAGGAGATGAGAGTGGGAAGGGAAAGAGTTCAAGCAGGAGAACAATCAGAAGAAGAGGAGAAAGAGGAGGCAGGTGAGAGAAGCTGGGGTGAACTGGGAGGCTCATACTGTCTGATGACTGGTAGACTGGCACAATAATACCTTGTTTTATGGCCTTTGAGGAAACTTTACATTACCATCTCCTAACTAACGCATTAAAGAAGCTGTGCTGAGTTAATGCAATGTAGTGCGTTTTCCCATCCAAGTTATAGTTTAAAATGGGGCCAATGATTGATGTTTAAGCTCTGCTACTGTACACATAGGCTCCAGCAGAACGGATGATCAATCTTAAGGATATAGTAGCTGTTGTCGTTCTTCCTATTCTTACAGTGAGTTTACCACAGGTGAAGTGACTTACTGGAAGGTTCCTTGCTGAGTCCAGGTAGACCACCAGAAGGGCAGACGACAGGCCATCGTTAGCCTGGCCTTTATCAGCCTTAATACTGGTCAGCACCTAGCAGAGAGAGAGCGGAAGAGGACCAGACCATAATCAATAGTTACAGTTTGTCACTCAATTCAAACTGTATTTGTCCCCTTAGGACAATGGTATTAGGGTTATAACGGTGCTTCAAACAGGCACAGAGGCAGTAAATAGGAGACAAAGAATGAATGCTGCGCTTTAGCCAATACTGTAGGAGGTGCAATTTGTACTGTTGGTCAAACATAGAATGATACGAGTTATCTATTCTTGGCTTCAGAGCTGATATAATGGACTGCAGAAATGCATTGTGTGTCCCAAATGGCACCCTATTCCCTATTTAGTGCGTTACTTTTGACCGGAATAGGGTACCATTTGGGCAACACCCACAGCATCAGGTGTTACAGGGATCTGTGAGTGCACTAATGGAACAGATGTTAAATAAGCACCACAGCACTAGTTCAAACAGGGTGAGCACTCCCTCTTGGATTCCCCAACCTATCCCTCTAATCTGCATGTTTCATTTACTCACTCTCACGTGGATGTAGAAGGGGAATATGTAGACCCATTAATGTTAACATAGAGACTGATCTAAAGTAGCACTCAGAAAGACTATATAGTGCATTACTTTTGACCTGATCAAAAGTAGTGCACTACATGGGCAATAGGGTGCCATTTTGGATGCAGAGTTGATAAAGGTGTACCTGATCCAGCTTTTCAGGAGTGGGGAGCAGAGACAGCCACTCTAGTTTTAAATGCAGCTTTCCGGTGTTCACCTCCTCCATGACAAACCACTGGAATGGAACACATTGTGCTGGGTGATCGCATATACGGTCTTAACAATTGAGTGTTTTTATTAAGAACGAAAGAAGTCATAAAATAAATAAAACTTTACCTCATCAACTTTCTGTTCCTTCTGAAGTTCAGCCACATCTATCAGTAAACTGCAAGGGAAATATACAAATGCTGTGATTTCGTTGGAGAGAGGGGCTAACAGCAGAGGTCACGCTTGATGTTCAAGTGATTTTGATGGCTGAGGAAGGACCCCAAAGGATTTGGATCTATCATTAACCTTCCTAGGAAATCATCCTGGTCCGTGTCCTCATCAAATAGCTCTATCTCCAGGTTCTGTGGTCCTGAGTGCTCATACACCAAAGCCTGAGGGTCACATTCACACATACAGTATTTACAGACCTTTTGTGTGGCATACAGGACAACATATTGGTAATGTACTGTAAAAATGTCTCTAATGTCAGACAACCCACCCACTCCAACATTGTAAGAGAGTCCCATTCAGTTTCTTCAATAAGACATTCTCTCTAATACTGCCGACATAAGAATCATCCTAAGAACACTTCTCAAACCTCCCTGTGGACACTTTAAAATGTTCTCTACCTCATAGACTTCGTTCCACTTGGGATGGATGTTCTCCTTGACCACCTTGCTCTGGAACAGCTGGTTGCCGATGTGAAGGACACCGTACGGGTCTGACTTGCCCTTGATCAGACCCCCCAGAAACTTATCCTTCCCTAACAGGTCCTGGGCCTCCAGGAAGTGAATCCTCAGGACACCCTAGAGGAGAGAGAGAAAGACAAAACACTAAGTTCATACATACTGTATATCATAGTGATTTCATGTATTACATTTACATTGGAATTCAATAATGCCACAAAGGATGGGTTGCATTTGAACATAACAACAGTAGAAAAAACATTGATTCATTTATCAGGCTTGGCTTCATATAGTGGAATATGTGTTTTGCTTTCGGTGGTGAGTGGGAATCCTCCCTACTTTAGGTATTGGGAAACGTAGCTGAGCCAGCTGAGCCTCTCCCACCAGAGGAATGGTGATGCGGTTGGGCAGGACCAGGTAGCTGTAGATGATGTCTTGGATCAGGTTATCACACAAGCCACTAACAGGGAACACAGACAGGTATATAGGTTATAAGACACACAGTCCAGGGGACACTGATAGAAAACATCTATCTTCCATTCAGGCTGCTGCTACCTCCATCCTGTTTCAACCAACATTCTGCATCTCAAATGGCACTCTAATCCCTATATGGGTCTACAGAAGTGGAGTAAATTGGGGGTAAACATTTTTTTATCACATTTGTATCCTATTTTTCCCAAACTTTCAGCACACGTGTATACAAGTGTATAAAATCGAGCACACAGCCATGCAATCTCCATAGAAACATTGGCAGTAGAATGGCCTTACTGAAGCGCTCATTGACTTTCAACGTGGCACCGTCATAGGATGCCACCTTTTGTCACATTCCTGCCCTGCTAGAGCTGCCCTGGTCAACAGTAAATGCTGTTATTGTGAAGCGGAAATGATGGCTGAAACAGCGAAAAAAAAAAAAAAAAAACACCTGTCCTCACTTACAACACTCACTACCGAGTTCCAAACTGCCTCTGGAAGCAACATCAGCACAATAACTGTTCGTCGGGAGCTTCAAGAACTTTTCGTCGGTTTCCATGGCCGAGCAGCCTCACACAAGCCTAAAATCATCATGCACAATGCAAAGCTTTGGCTGAAGTTGAGTAAAGCTCTCCGCCATTGGACTCTCGAGCAGTGGAAACACTTTCTCTGGAGTGATGAATCACGCTTCACCATCTGGCAGTATGATGGACGATGCACAGCGCCAACTGTAAAGTTTGGTGGAGGAGGAATAATGGTCTGGGGCTTGTCATGGGGTTCGGGTTAGGGTTCGGGTTAGGCCCCTTAGTTCCAGTGTAGAGAAATCTTAATGCTACAGCATACAATGACATTCTAGACAATTATGTACTTCCAACTTTGTGGCAACAGTTTGGGGAAGACACTTTCCTGTTTCAGCATGACAATGCCCCCGTGCACAAAGTGAGGTCCATACAGAAATGGTTTGTTGAGATCGGTGTGGAAGAACTTGACTGGCCTGCACAGAGCCCTGACCTCAACCTCACCAAACACCTTTGGATGAATTGGAACACCGACTGCGAGCCAGGCCTAATCACCCAACATCAGTGCCCAACCTCACTAATACTCGTGGCTGAATGGAAGCAAGTCCCCGCAGCAATGGTTCTAGTGGAAAGCCTTCCCAGAAGAGCGGAGGCTGTTATAGAAGCAAAGGGGGACCAACTCCATATTAAATGCCCATGATTTTGGAATGAGATGTTCGACAAGCAGGTGTCATGTCCACACACTTTTGGTCATGTCGTGTACGTCAGGTAGACAGTATACAGTATATACTACTTACACACTTTGGATTACATATTTGAACTATTTACCTGAATTCCTTACCACCCCATAAACATTACTGAATAAAATTACAAATTGCAATAAAAAGGGAAAACCATGCACAGTAGTGATCATTTTGATAAACCTATTATAATACTCATTTTATGAATTTCATTTGGATACAAAAATTTACAAAAATGGTAAAAAACATGATTTTTAACCAGACTTTCCAAACCTTTAAATTTAATTGAGAGTTTTCTGTAAAATGTTCATTATTGATTGTATGAATCTGAAACTTGTTGATTTAATAACTTATGCATTGTTGGATTCTGGGTGAAACGCTGAACATGGTTATACTCAGAAGTATAGGAACAGTTAGGAAAGAGACATGAGGGGAGCCATAATGAAGCTTTGGAGGGGCTGAGTGCAGGGAACACGATCGCATGAGGCAGTACTGATAAGGGGAGAAACTGTTGAAGGATCATATCACTTAGCTCCCTGCTCAACAATAATGATGCAATGTTTCGAGATGAGGAGACCACCCAATGTGGGGTATGAATACCACCACAGGGGAAGCCATGTCTGTGTCTGAATTACAGCTGTATATCGGCCCTTTGGGAAGAATTAAACTTGGTTAAGCTTCTCTAGTGTCCGTGGGTTATTGAAAATTAGAACCTAACAGCATCTAATTATTTATGTTTGTTACGGATACAGGTATCCTGTGTGTGTATCCTGTGTGTGTGTGTGTTTCTTTTCTCTCCTTCTCCCCTCACAGGTGAAAATCATCACTCCCCAATCAGTCAACAATCAATCATCAATCTGAAGACACACCTCCTCCTGTTTCCTACCCTATCACAGTTCCTTCCCCATGGTTTAAAAACCCCATCATTTGTTTGCTCTGGAGCTCAATCTCTTTGTAAATGCCATGTTTGTAGATCTCTGTTCTTCGTAGATTTCAGGAGCTCAATCTCTTTGTAAATGCCATGTTTGTAGATCTCTGTGTTTCACTCTCTTTTTGTGGCTTAAACCTCTCCTTTTGTTTGAGCACCTCCATAGCACTTTGTCATCACCTGTGAGTATTGTTTTTGGTTATGGTGTTTGTATTTAATTGCTGGTGGGAAAAGGGGAAACCAAGACAAGTCGCCCATGGGCATACACTACCCGTAGGTAAACTTTGTTAAAAACACTAGTTAGAACTGGGCGGACCACCCACTGTATTTTTGGTTAGTTAGCTGTTGTTAAAGTAGGCTAGTCTAGCTTAGGGGTGTTTTTGCATATTTGTTTCTTTCCTTGGGTCCAGCTCAGCCCCTTTTCCTGCTCCCTCCATTACCGTGTGTTTATCAAATAAACCTTGAGTTTGACGGTAGATTTCAGTTGTCCTGGTTATTACGTTCACACTTTTACTTTGTCACAATTATAATTTGCATGAGTTATGTTACGCGTCTCATTACCATCCCCCCTAGACTGTCGGGCCAAAAGGGATTCGTAACAATGTTATATGTGTAAATTATGACTTTAGCCCTGCTGGCTATGAATTTCAATACTCTACATTTTTCCACTACCCACAGTGGTCCTCTGTAGCTCAGTAGGTAGAGCATGGCTCATGCAACATAAAATTGAAGATAGCCTCAATGGCGCTGCCCACGCAGTCACAGAATCGTTAATAGCAGAGACACAAAGATGAGACCTCTACATACATTATCTCTAGTGTCAATTGTCTCAGTTGTGAACATTTTGATTTATTTTGGACTTTATAAGACTCCCCATAGCTAACATATGGCTGGCTATCTTTCATTTGGACAGATGTACATACCAGCAAACATATTTTAGTCACAAAACCGTACTTGACATATTTCTTGATATATTAGATGTTCGGTACTAGTGACACTTCTTAAAAATACATTAAGATTGACCAATATGTTAATTAATTTTCTCCAAAATGTTTGCAGAAATGTGGCCATAGTGGAGAGGGGTGCAATCCCATCACCTAGTGATATTTGGGCTATAACTGGGCTAATAAGTAGCAAATAATATTAACAAATGTGCATACGTGGCTACATGCAGTTCTTGCTTTGATCTCAAAACAATCGCGACTGCTCATGCTGTAAAACCATCCAGTTTAAAGTGAATGGCACAAATCCATATATGGCAATGGTGTATTTGCATATAGGCCTAATTACGGCTCTGATTGGTTATGGTGCACCAGTCTGTGTAGAGTAAGGGCCAGAGTGTGCCTTATTCAATGCAAAAAAATCCTACTCTGATGTGCTCTGCTTGGACAAAATTTCTCGCATAGCTAGTTTTGCACACTAAGTCTGCATAGTTTGTTTTGTTTCGGGATGTTGCATTGAAAGTGGCTAATATTGTGTTGATTCGATCACAATTCCTACAATAAAGGGAAACGTTGAAAGTGTTAACGGGGAAAACTCTAGAAAGTTGAGTGAAGTTCAATCTCGTGTTTCTCTGCGCTGGCTGATAATTCTTCTGCATGGCAGTCCCTGGGAGCCGGCGCACACACAGGGTAGCTTAGAGGGAAAATTGGATGGGTGGAAAGTGTTGGAGTTGGGGGGTGTAGCCCTATACAACTCTGACCTATTGGCAGGTGTAGAGGAGGGGGGAGGGGTCACCGTCTATGCCCCAAATGACATCCTATCCCCTATAGTGCACTACTTTTGACCAGAACCCAATGGGGCCTGGTGAAAAGTAGTGCACTATATTAGAAATAGGGTGCCATTTGAAACAAGCCCTATGTGTCACTGTGTTTGACAGCAGAAGTCAAGGGCACTGTCACAGTCTGAAGTCCAGAGGCCCAACCTCCCTCCCTGCTCCCACCCCCACCTGACTCATACCATAGACCTGTGCCAAGAGACATTACACTACCATCTGCAGCTGGCACCATCTGTCTGAAGTTGAAACTAGACATGTGACAGTGGTGTGCACACACAGAAACTTCTCCACTTCCTAATAGTCTATTTATGGGCTCAGTGTAGTATCCCACAACTTTCAATGGCTCCACTACTAATCCTTACAGGAAAATGGATATCCTGTATTTAAACTGGAGCCAAGACGAAGCTTATCGTAAACGGGGAATCAAAACAACAGTCAATGTTACGTTTCTCTAACACCCACTAGATGGCAGCCTTGTAGTGAATGGAGAACTCCCTAAGTGGGTGTGTTACTCCCTCAGAGCTGGGTTTAATGGTGCAGCCGGGCCTCCCCCATCCCGTCCTCAAGATTCCTCTGAGGTTACGACATATTCTATCTTGTCTATAAAAGGAGGTTGTTTTTGGTGCTGGGGAAAAAAAGTGTGGATGCGAAATATGTAGAGGCCAGCCCGCTCATTTCTGGGTTTGTTGCAGAAGGAATGTATTTATTGCTGGTGTTCAACTGCAATTGACTTAAATTATAATTGATACTTTTTGTCTGTAGGAAAAGATCAGCAAAGCTACAGTTCAACTTTCCAGACTTTATATCTTCAGAGCAGGTCTGTGTGTTGGGGGAGGAGGAGAGACCACTTCCATTCCAGTAATGAAAAAAGTGGTCCCAGACAGGGGCCAAACACACACACTTAGGGGTGAGCTGAGGTGCCTGCTGTTTGAGAGTGAGATGCAAATCATACCAGAGGAAATGTGAGCCTCCTACACAGAATCCTCTGTCTGTTCAGACACACACACACACTCTCTCTCCTGGTAAGCTACAATTAAACTTTTCAGACTCTTTAGACTCAGAGCGTGTCTGTGTGTAGGAGGGGGGGGGGGGGGGCAACTGTGTGTGTGGTGGGTGTGTGTGTGTGTGTGAGAGAGAGCGTTTGAGGCAAGGCCGGTTTCAAATTGTTTCCTGCAAACCCATATAAAGAGGAAGGCTACATTTCACAGGAAGGAGTGTCATACAAAAACAAATACATCAGGCACCATACTTATTTGTTTAACTGTGGACCTCGATCAGGGACCTTAACTTACTATCAAACCACTGCCATATAGGCCTAAACATACAGTAACTGACAAAATAAAGGAAACACCAACATGAAGTGTCTTAACAGGGCATTAGGCCACCACAGCTTCAATACACCTTGGCATAGATTCTACAAGTGTCTGGAACTCTGCTGACGTGATGTGACAGCATTCTTCCACGAAAAATTCCATCATTTGGTGTTTTGTTTGATGGTGGTGGAAAACGCTGTCTCAGGTGCCGCTCCAGAATCTCCCATAAGTGTTCAATTGGGTTGATCTGGTGACTGACACACGCACCCTTTAAACACCCTATGCTATTTTGAGTTCCCGCTTTCAAAGTCACTGAGATCTCTTCTTCTAGCCATGGTAGAAAAAAATATGGGCAACTGGGCACTTTTATACATGACCTTAAGCATGATGGGATGATGATTGCTTAACTCAGGAACCACACTTGTGTGGGAGCACCTGGTTTTAATATACTTTGTATCCCTTATTTACTCAAGTGTTTCCTGTATTTTGGCAGTTACCTGTATCTCTGCATGGCTCTTCATTGAATTTAGTATATTCAAATGGCCAAACATTCACTGTAGCATTTTAACACAGATCCCATCCAAGCTTCAAAACACAACCACCTATTGAATCACATGTCAACTTCTCTGACCATTCCATCATCAACTTCTATAAATATCAACACTTAGATCAAATAAACTAGTTATAATCCCCATTCTAATCTATTAATTCAATCATTTCAATAGCCACCCTAAGGGATTCCAGGGGCTTTTCAGGGGGAGGGCTAGCTCGGTTTAGATGACTATTTATAGTTTAAAGATCAAATTAAACAAAGGAAAATGGAGGGCCCACATCACTACAATGGGGATCCTGTCTGTGTGGTTAGGGAATCTCTGAATCAGAGAGGTACATGGGGATGCGTTAATCAACATCATGTCATCGGCGCCCAGGGAGCAGTTGTTGTTGGGGGTCAACTGCCTTGCTCAAAGGCAGAACAGCAGATTTTTACCTTGTCGGCTCTGGGATTCAATCCAACAACCTACGCTCCTACCCGCTAGGCTACTGGCCGCCCAGTTAGTTGCTCATTTCCTTTTCTCATGTGACTTCTAACAGTATTTTTCAGGGAGACTACCCTTGACCACTGTATTTCCATTGGTCCATTTAGCTGTGTTTCATTTGATCCCACTTTTGGGATAAGTGAGCATATCACATGTGGACAGTGACCGCATTTGACAGAACTTGAAGAGTGAGATGTTGAAACAAGCTATGGGGTCCAGTAGTATATCCATGTGATGGCTTCTTGTCCTCTAATTGCAGCCCTCCACCACATGGCTGCTTTGCATGACCTCACAGTGGTGTAGGACTACTTTTAACACACAGCTACAGGACCAGCTTCCCAAATGGCACCTTATTCCCTATGGGCCCGGGGCAAAAGTAGTGCACTATATAGGGAATAGGGTGTCATTTTGGATGCAAGCAGGGAGAGCTATGCTGACCATTCTCTCTCCTTATCCCTCACAGACTGCAGCTCTGTCTGAGAAAGTGGACTGGCTGTTAGTCATTTATACCTGCCATGGTGTCATTACCGACACACAGTAAAATGCTACTATACTAACACGTACGCATATGCGTGCCATACAAGCACAGGCATGCGCATATGGGTGCACTCCCTCCCTCCCTCCAGCCCTGAAAGCTGCCACCTGGCTCTCTCTCTCCACAAAAATGAGGCCTTCATGTTAATGTCCCCTAGCGCCTGTCTGTTTGTGCTGCCTGGGTAGAGTCCAAAATAGCATCCTAATTCCCTATATAGTGTACACTTTTGACCAGGATCTGTCAACACTGGAGGGACAGAGTTGTTTAAGCCTAACACAGGAGCCGTAAACAGCCTAGTAAACCTTAGCCTTTAGGCTCTCACTGACACAATGAACTTCATGATATAGATACCTTTCCCTTCTCTACCTCCTCCCTTCATCCCTGGTAATTGGTGATCACATTAAAAAAACTGGTTGCCTCTAATCTATTAGCCTATTTAGACTGATAACAAGGTGTGTCCAAAAATGGCAACATATTACCTATATAGTGCAATAGTTTTACCAGGACTCAGAGCTCTGGACAAAAATAGTGCACACTCGGGAATAGGGTGCCATTTGGGATGCAATACAGATATCCATTTACAATGAATGTGTACTGTAACTGTAAACAACACCCTCTGAGTAAACAAATACCAGAACTAATTTCCCTATTCAGACTCCCTGACTTTTTCCACATTTTGTTGCGTTACAGCCTTATTCTGAAATGTATTAGTTTTTTTTTATCCTCAGAAATCTACACACAATACCCCATAATAACAAAGCGAAATAGAGATTTTTGCAAATGTGTTAAAAAAATAAATAATTAAAACCTTTATTTACATAAGTATTCAGACCCTTTGCTATGATACTAGAAATTGAGCTCAGGTGCATCCTGTTTCCATTGATCACCCTTGAGATGTTTCTACAAATTAATTGGAGTCCACCTGTGGTAAATTAAATTGATTGGACATGATTTGTAAAAGGCACACAGCTGTCTACATAAGGTCCCACAGTTGACAGTGCATGTCAGAGCAAAAAGCAAGCCATGAGGTTGAAGGAATTCTCCGTGGAGCTCTGAGACAGGATTGTGTCGAGGCACATATCTGGAGAAGGGTACCAAACCATTTCTGCAGCATTGTAGGTCCCCAAAAACACAGTGTCCTCCATCATTCTTAAATGGAAGAAGTTTGGAACCACCAAGACTGTCCGCCCAGCCAAACTGAGCAATCGGTGGAGAAGGGCATTGGTCAGGGAGGTGACCTATAACCCCATGGTCACTCTGACAGAGCTCCAGAGTTCCTCTGTAGAGATGGGAGAACATTCCAGAAGGACAACCATCTCTGTAGCACGACACCAATCAGGCCTTTATGGTAGAGCAGCCAGACAAAAGCCACTCCTCAATAAAAGCGGGCACATGACAGCCCGCTTGGAGTTTGCCAAAAGGCACCTGAAGACTCTCAGACCAGGAACAACAGAATTCTCTGGTCAGATGAATCCAAGATTTAACTATGTGGCCTGAATGCCAAGCATCACATCTGGAAGAAACCTGGCACCATCCCTATGGTGAAGCATGGTGTTGGCAGCATCATGCTGTGGGGATGTTTTTCAGCGGCTGCGGCAGTCAGGATCGAGGCAAAGATGAACAGAGCAAAGTACAGAGAGATCCTTGATGAAGTCCTGAGCGCTCTGGAGCAGGTTCTCAGACTGGGGCGAAGGTTCACCTTCCAACAGGATAACGACCATAAGCACACAGCCAAAACAACACAGGAGTGGCTTAGGGAGAATTCTCTAAATGTCCTTGAGTGGCCCAGCCAGAGTCCGGACTTGAACCTGATTGAGCATCTTTGTAGAGACCAGAAAATAGCTGTGCAGCAACGCTCCCCATCCAACCTGACAGAGCTTGAGAGGATCTTCAGAGAAGAACAGGAGGCACTCCCCAAACACAGGTGTGCCAAGCTTGTACCGTCATACTCAAGACAAGGATGTAATCACTGCCAAAAGTGCTTTAACAAAGATCTGAGTAAAGGGTCTGAATACTTATGTAAATGTGATATTTCAGTTTTAGATTTTTAATAAATTTGCTAATATTTCAAAAAACCTGTTTTTGCTTTGTCATTGTGGGGTATTGTGTGTAGATTGAGGGAAAAAAACAATTTGAACAATTTTAGAATAAGGCATAATAAAATGTGGGAAAAGTCTAGGGATCTGAATACTTTCCACTCTATATTGTGGGTTAGGCCAGTTCTAACTATTTGGGGAGACCTCTTCTACGATATGTTACTCCAAATGTCGAGATATCCGATATAATAATTTGTACCATTAATGACAAAATCATTCCAGACTGTGAAAATTGTGTGCGTATTCACAATATTATGGTCACATTCTCATTAAATAATATTTTGTATGGCGAAAAATAGGCTTAGTTAATTCATTTAGACTTCATTTTCAACATACTAATAGAGGCTAACAGATACATATGCACAGTTTTGATTTGTAAAGTTCAAATAGAGTATAGTCTTCCACATCACTATAAATCGTCAATATCAAATATGATGTGATTAAATCTAATAAAATCGGTATATCGGCCCAAACCTACACCCCACCCATCTGGAGTGAGAGAGAGTGATAAGGGCTTGGTAGTGCTGACAGAAGCTATGTAAGCGAGACCCATTACAAGCAGGGTTTGCAATCTTGCAGTTGTCACTTACTTCAATCCTGGAATGTCCAACATATTTGTGAGGCCTGTCCAGTTTATATCCAGCAACTGGAAGAAAAAAAGAAAACATGCCTTGAATGACAGAGAAAAAAACTAAACGTTGATAAACCCATACAAGGAACACACGTGGACCACAAACACAAGTCATTTTATTTCATTGAATTCATTAGTCATTTAATTTAGAAAGTGACTCCAAAACTAGCTTTTGTCCTCTAAACGTAGGGAGAGCATTCTCACTAAGAGGGCAGCAGCCTGCTCCATGGAACTCCTAATCAATAAGACTCTGTTTCAGTACAATGCAGAGAGGACATGTGTATGGTGGGCAGGCTCTAGCTCTGTGCGTCTCCTGCCTTGGTCTGCATCACTCACTGGGCTCCTAAGCACTGAATGATAAAGCTACTGCAGCACATCTTTATGAGGTTCTAGTCCAGCTACTGTTCTCATCTAGCTAGTCATCGTCATAAAATGTCATGAACGGATTAGAAATGAGGACAGAAGAGACAATTAGTGCAATACTTCAAATTGTTACATACAAGTTTAACAAAGCAGAAACATTCGCAAAACTGAGAAAATCGAGACTAATCAATATTGATGAGTTAGCTCTGTTTTAATACGGGAAGCAATAGAGTAGGCAAATAGTAAATCGAAGTCCAAACAAAGAGAGTAATTTCAAAGCACTTTAAGATCGGTTCTCAGTGACTCATTATCAGGAGAAGAGGAATTTCCGATGGCTAAAATACAGTTACTTGGAAGCAGTTCAACAGCTAATGAAAGCTCACAGCCCGTGAGGAGTACAGTTTCCTAATGAAACAACAGCTAATGAAAGCTCTCAGCCCGTAAGGAGTACAGTTTCCTAATGAAACAACAGTTAATGAAAGCTCTCAGTCCGTGAGGACGACAGTTTCCTAATGAAACAACAGCTAATGAAAGCTCTCAGCCCGTAAGGAGTACAGTTTCCTAATGAAACAACAGCTAATGAAAGCTCTCAGCCCGTGAGTACAGTTTCCTAATGAAACAACAGCTAATGAAAGCTCTCAGCCCGTGAGGAGTACAGTTTCCTAATGAAACAACAGCTAATGAAAGCTCTCAGCCCGTGAGGAGTACAGTTTCCTAATGAAACAACAGCTAATGAAAGCTCTCAGCCCGTGAGGAGTACAGTTTCCTAATGAAACAACAGCTAATGAAAGCTCTCAGCCCGTGAGGAGTACAGTTTCCTAATGAAACAACAGCTAATGAAAGCTCTCAGCCCGTGAGGAGTACAGTTTCCTAATGAAACAACAGCTAATGAAAGCTCTCAGCCCGTGAGGAGTACAGTTTCCTAATGAAACAACAGCTAATGAAAGCTCTGTCTGTGAGGAGTACAGTTTCCTAATGAAACAGCTAATGAAAGCTCTCAGCCCGTGAGGAATACAGTTTCCTAATGAAACAGCTAATGAAAGTGCTCAGCCCGTGAGGAGTACAGTTTCCTAATGAAACAACAGCTATTGAAAGCTCTCAGCCCGTGAGTACAGTTTCCTAATGAAACAACAGCTAATGAAAGCTCTCAGCCCGTGAGGAGTACAGTTTCCTAATGAAACAACAGCTAATGAAAGCTCTGTCCGTGAGGAGTACAGTTTCCTAATGAAACAACAGCTAATGAAAGCTCTGTCCGTGAGGAGTACAGTTTCCTAATGAAACAACAGCTAATGAAAGCTCTCAGCCCGTGAGGAGTACAGTTTCCTAATGAAACAACAGCTAATGAAAGCTCTCAGCCCGTGAGGAGTACAGTTTCCTAATGAAACAACAGTTAATGAAAGCTCTCAGTCCGTGAGGACGACAGTTTCCTAATGAAACAACAGCTAATGAAAGCTCTCAGCCCGTGAGGAGTACAGTTTCCTAATGAAACAACAGCTAATGAAAGCTCTCAGCCCGTGAGGAGTACAGTTTCCTAATGAAACAACAGCTAATGAAAGCTCTCAGCCCGTGAGGAGTACAGTTTCCTAATGAAACAACAATGCACTGATTCACAGCAGAATTTTTTTTTAACTATCCAAAATACATTCATTTGAATTGGTTCTAACTGACATTTCCAAAGCAAAGCATTGATTTATACTTTATAATAGAATATGTTATCTACTTTCATCATGTCATATCTTTGAAGACTGCTACAATGACCACTCCAGTACCTGGTAAGACAGTTATCACTTTGACCTGAACAGTGAACACGGACATTAACCTTAAAAACACAGTCTAGAGCGGAAAGCAATTTCTTGAGGAAAATTAGCATTCAAAAAAGAAAAAAGAATGCAATACAGTACAGGCCCAGGAGACAGACATAAGGCTTCTAAGATTCTCACTACTAAGGGCAAACTATACCGAATCAGTAACTGTTCATTCTGCACAGGTTTTATGGAAGGGATGACTGTAGGCTGTACAGTATGTGGCAAGCATAGTCTGTATCCTAAATGGCACCCCTTTCCATATGTAGTACTTTTCACTACTTTTGACCAGGGTTTTTTACCAGGGAATAAAGTGTCATATGGGACACATTCCTAGTGCGGATTGGATAGCAAAACAAATACTGTAACGCCAACTAGAAGTTTTCAGGACAATGCCAGAGTCTGTGTGCAGCAACAGTGCACTAAAGCATCACAATACTACACAGACTGCAAAACCACTCAGCACAATGGTAAACATTTAGTAGGCTCAGGAATGAGTAGGCACTGGACAGTGTTCCAGGGACGTAACCGAAGGAATCAAACTCTGAGAATGCTATGTCGTGACAGTCTATGGGAACATGACCTGGCTAGCTATGTTACAGCGTTAGTCTGTGCACCCCAAATGGCACCCTATTCCCTGTATTGTGCATTACTTTTCCATCCATTTGGGATGCAGCCCATGTTTTTCTCTGTGCCAGTAACCAAGCCAGGAGTCCTGCCCACTGAATCATAGGGCACTGAATGTCTCCATCTAGGCTATGCTCTCTTACTTTATGAGTCATGGTTGCAATAAAGAAAATGTAATGATAGTTAAGCAATCTACGACTATTACCTAGCACATCAAATTAACTCAGTGTTCTCTGTATCTAAAAATAAAAACATTGACAGACATGGTGTTTGAATAGGGAGGGTAGGCCTAACCCAATTCTAGGCAAGGAATCATGGCATTGTCACGTTAACGTTTCCTACCACATCATTTAGGATAGTCAAAACCTACTTACCATAAAAGGACTTATTAGTCAAATCAAATCACATTTTATTGTTCGCATCCACATATTTAGCAGATGTTATTGTGGGTGTAGCGAAATGCTTGTGTTCCTAGCTCCAACAGTCTACCAGTTGTCATGGTTACAAAATACAAGTAAACCAAACACGGGGTAATATGATGTCATGTCTCATGTGCCAGTGGTCAGGGATATGCCTCTGAACTGTGGGATGTGTGTGTGTCAGGGGACTCAGGGTGAGATTACGTTTCTAACTTTGTTCACGTTTAAGCTGCTCACTTAAGAATATCTGCAAAGTTGAGCAACAGGCCATTAAGCAAATCAGAATGTCAACATTTGTGTGATTTAAGATGAGGATTTGACTTATAGCGTCCATAAGCACAGACATACTTAGTATGAAGAATAAAGCTGTTCAAGTACACCTTAAAAATACTGTCTAAATGTGTGTGGCTATGGAACGAGAGCGCATGATATAGCCTATGGCTAAATTCAGGCTTGTCAATCATTTCTGTTTGTTCAATTGTCAAAGAAACATTTCCAGAGACCAGAGGTGACATTCAAACATGTATTCTCCCACATTCTAACAAGTAAAGAGCTGCAGGCACAAGCTTTGACACAATTATATTCTGACTGCGACACAGCAACATTCCTTCCCATAAAGCTCTAATATAACCTAGCCCTAGGCTACACAAGGTGAACAGGTAGAATGATCATGTTATTCAACTTCTAAAATCAATCCAGAGATCTATGTCAGGATAAACTCCGGTATCCCGAATTCTGGTAACATAAGCCCAAGCCAACCCAGTAATGTTTAAATGAGAAGCATGCCTACTTGTTCAGAATACAACCAGGAAGAGTGAACTGAACCGACTTCACAGAGAACAAAGGCCGATTCACACCTACAGTGAGCTCCAAAAGTATTGTTTTTCTTTGTACTCCAGCAATTTGAAGTGATACAATGACTATCAGGTTAAAGTGCAGACTTTCAGCTTTAATTTGAGGGTATTTTCATCCATATCAGGTGAACCATTTAGAAATTACATCACTTTTTGTACACAGTCCTTCCATTTTAGAGGACCAAAAGTATTGGGACAAATTCACTTACATGTGTATTTAAGTAGTAAAAAGTCAAGTATTTGGTCCCATATACTTAGCACGCAATGGCTACATTAACCTTGTGACTACAAATTTGTTGGATGCATTTGCTGTTTGTTTTGAATTCGTTTAAGATTGTTTTGTGCCCAATAGAAATTAAATGGTAAATAATGTGCCATTTTGGAGTCACTTTCATTGTAAATAAGAATAGAACATGTTTCTAAACACTTCTACATTAATATAGATGCTACCATGATTACGGATAGACGCACAAATGTCATACCCACCCAAAATGCTAACGTCCCCGTTAATGTAATGGTGAGAGGTTAGCATATGAATTTTGTTCGTCTAACTTTCTCACTCATTATTCACAAGCTTGATGTCGTTATTGCGTGCTATGAATATGGGACCTAATACTTCACTCTTTACAACTTGAATACACATAAGTGAATTTTTAACAACACTTTTGGTCCCCTAAAATGGGGGGGACTATGTACAAATAGTGCTGTAATTTCTAAACGGTTCACCCGATATGAATGAAAATACACTAAAATTAAAGCTAACCTCATAGCTATTTGGGCTCCCGAGTGGCGCAGTGGTCTAAGGCACAGCATCTCAGTGCTAGAGGCGTCACTACAGACCCTGGTTCGATCTCGGGTCTGTATCACAACCAGCCATGATCGGGAGTCCCATAGGGCAGGTCTTTACTGTAAATGAGAACGTGTTCTCAGTCAACTTACCTGGTAAAATAACAGCTAAATAAATATATAAAACAATTGGCACAGCGTCTTCTGGGTTAGGGGAGGGTTTGGCCGGGGTAGGCAGTCATTGTAAAATAAGAATGTTGTTCTTAACTGAGTTGCCTAGTTAAATAAAAGGTTAAATAAAAAATGTATATAAATCCAAAGTGCGGGTGTACAGAGCCAAAACATTTGTCACTGTCCCAATACTTTTGGAGCTCACTGTATATTGTCTTGTCATGCAAGGAGTGGCACATGATGCCTTACCCCAAAATGCACAACATAAAAACAGGACACAAGAAGGAACGTGAGATAGTGATGAAGGGAAGGAAGATCAGCTTGTGAACATCAAGTGATGACGCTCTCATCATTTGTTGAAGACATGGGCAGGGCATTTATGATGATTTTCCTGTCTCCAGATATTGACACAAATGAGTTTTACTGCCTGCTCCATTGTCCTGACTGATATAAAGAGTGACTGGCACGTAGGCTGCACAGCGATACGAACCGCTGCCGGCTTTTATCTGGCGAGGCAGGGCGGGGTGGCAGAGTGTGCGTGCACTTCCTGTGTGCACCACTTAGTCTTCAGAACAGGCCACACCACCACACTGTGCTAGCGCTTACAGGAACAGACAAACATGAACACGCAAGGGCTTCTGCACAGACCCTGTCACTAAGCCTTCTGTACAACACTGTAACACACTGTACCTGGCTGTACAAACTAAGTCATAACTCCTATCAACAACAACCAAGTACCAGTAAAAAAAACATTGATTATCCAAAGATAATTGTTTTAACAACAACATTCAGTGATGTTTATAAATGAGAGCACATGATGGGTATCTCACTGTAATTACATTGGGTTGAACAAATATCATCCATTAGTCAGTGGAAAGAAAAGGTGGTTTCCTCTTTGGTTTTGACCGCATGGCAGGAGAATGCTGCAGCATCAAACAGTCCTGGTGAGGCCTTTTATCCTGGCTGGCTGCTCTGCTCTACTTTCAAACACACAGCCGCTACGCTACGTAGCCACAGCAACGCTGCTCACATTTACACCACACTCTTGGCACGCTCCTCCCTCGCCTCCAGCTCAGACGGGGCACTGTTTACCAGCCAGTCGAATAGGCTGCCTTTCCCCACTGATGGTAACTCTGAGAACAAACGTCTACACAACTCAGGGGACAGATAGACTGTCTGTCAGGGTAGAAGGGCAGGAGGAGTATGAAGGCACAACGCTTTACAGGTAATACCTTCTTCAAGGGGCGGTAAATTCAAAAACAAATTCAAGACAGGGTAGACCTTACATTCATTCTTAAGAAGGTCTCCATGACTGGACCACAGGTCAGAGGCCATTGTGGACAAGAACAATGTCCCAGATCTGTCAAGAGAGCACAAACAGATCTTGGACCAGGTTAAAAACAGTCCAGTTGAGGAGAGATAGAACTCCAGTTAAAATAAGACTTGGATGGCTGTCTGTCACTCTAAAGGACTGTCATTACACCCCAGTCTTTATCCCAGGACTTCTAACCAGGCCTCTGACTACACCAGGGGGAAATAACTGTGGCTCAGCCTGGTCTGTGTTTCTAGGGATGATGACAGTCTCTATCCCTGATGCAACATATCTATTCAAACTGTACTGTATTATACTATGTAAGTGCATCACAGCTCTGATACTAACAGTGAATTGGATTATGTTTTACAATGAGCGTACCGTTATAGACTGTCTGGGAAAATGCAGGATGCTATTGTTGTCATCAAGACTAGCAGGACTGGACTGTGTGAAGATGATCAAATTTAACTAAACTGGCAAGACATAATTCAACTCCGTTCACAGCATTGGCCCAACACTAACTGACTGTAGTTCATTAAGGGGTTAAGATGTATTAGGCCAAGAGGGGAGAGTTGTATGAGATGGTATAGACTGGATGTCCAGCTGACTTACCATAGACCTTTACCGAGTAATAACAAGGCAATGAGCATAGAGGACAGTCTACATAAATCCTACCCAGAGAGAAAGACGCAGCCTCGACAGCATAAAGAGCACAGAGGAGGCTTAAGATAAAGCAAATCTGCTCTCCCCACCCCGACACAGAGGCAATATGACCGAGACACAGGGACGATATGACCGAGACACAGGGACGATATGACCGAGACACAGAGGCGATATGACCGAGACACAGAGACGATATGACCGAGACACAGAGGCGATATGACCGAGACACAGGGACGATATGACCGAGACACAGGGACGATATGACCGAGACACAGGGACGAGGGACGATATGACCGAGACACAGGGACGATATGACCGAGACACAGAGGCGATATGACCGAGACATGGGGACGATATGACCGAGACACAGGGACGATATGACCGAGACACAGGGACGATATGACCGAGACACAGAGGCGATACGACCCATATCTTGACAATAACAGCACAGCAATGCTCCTTGAGACCCATAACTTCACAGCACTAAAAATAAGCACTAAAACATCTATGGTCAAAAAGACAAATGACGTGTGACTACTGGACTGGTAATCAACACCGCCCCAAACTGGGTCTGTTTAAAATAAGACCTGAGCATTATTACCCATCTAGGAAATATATCCAAGCTATTGTACACCAGTTGATTATCTTTTCAGCTGTAATGAATCCGGCAGGAAGCTACAGTGCCCCCTCATTGTCCTTTTACTGGAATGTATCCTCCTCCTAAGGGACCCCATATCAAACCCTCAATCTATAACACATGCTGACCCACAGGAAGACAGCTGCTAAAGAGCAGGGTATGGACTAAGGCTGAATCTCAAATAGCACACTATTCACTATAAATTTAACTACTTTTGTCCAGGGCCCATCAAAAGTAGTGCACTATAAAAGGGAATTGGTAGCCATTTGGGTTGCAAGCCTAATTATAATTAAGCTTGGTGGGAATGGGTTTTCTGGAACAGGAGCTCAATACAACATCCTTCACATCCAGCGGTCTGCTGACCATTCCCTCCTCAGAGGTTCCAACCACTGCAGTAGTTCTAGAATAAGTCAAAATGGCTGCCAATACTTACAGGCTTCTTCAGGAAGAAAACTGACAGGGCTCCGATCAATGGCATGTCTCCGAGCAGGGGCTCCATGATGACCCTCAAGACACCGTGAAGCTGCAGAAAACATGCCAATCAGTGACTTTTCAATTGCAGATCATTGTAACATACAATTTATAGGTCTCTATCTTATTACATAGGAAACAACGGTACAATACACTTTTGATTAATCTATTTGACAAATTCTACATGACTGTCTTCTTGTTGTCTCAAGGAAAAGTCTGACCTGAGTTGTATTACTAAATGTTCCACTGCTTTTATTAGTATCCATCCTGACTGAAGTGACTCTTTACTCAGAAATGTAGACACTGCCTAGAGCTACAAATTTGGTTGCAAGGACGAGCAATTAAACATCCCTTAACATGAAATGGAAAAATTTGACATTTTCAATAACCATACTGCCATACTGATTAACCATACTGCCATACTGATTAGCCATACTGATTAACCATACTGCCATACTGATTACCATACTGCTGTAGTCTTATTCTCACATTTACTCAAAACAGTGGCTTGGTCAGAATCAAAACAAAACATATGAGATTGCAGATTGCCACATTTAAGAGCTTCATTCTGAACAAAAATGGTTACAGTGAAAAGCCAGCCATCTATTAGGAGCTAACAAAACCGTATGAAATCTGGACTGATTCCAAAACAGCCTACCAGAGTGGACACATTGACCACCTGAGACTGCAGTCTCAAACCTGGCCAATCAGAATGGGTTCGCAATGATTACTGTAGACTACCCTGCATACAACTGTCTCTCTCTGATCAGCAAATATGCTAGTGGTTTGCAAGGGCAACCTCTTGTAATGTTGTATAATCAACCTTCACCCTTATCTATGAAGTGTCAACATATTATGTAAAAAAAAAGAACATTTTGAAAAAAAAAACGTTAATTTTCATAATGCCAAATACGGCGGTGGCTAATGGTTCGTCTCATGCAACAGACAGATTTTCATCAAGCTTAGGAGGTCTGGTATATCAACTGAATACTTCCGGCGCCGACAGAGATGGCCGCCTCGCTTCGCGTTCCTAGGAAACTATGCAGTTTTTTGTTTTTTTACGTGTTATTTCTTACATTAGTACCCCAGGTCATCTTAGGTTTCATTACATACAGTCGAGAAGAACTACTGAATATAAGATCAGCATCAACTCACCATCAGTACGACCAAGAATATGTTTTTCGCGACGCGGATCCTGTGTTCTGCCTTACAAACAGGACAACGGAGTGGATCCTATGCAGCGACCCAAAAAAACGACTCCGAAAGAGAGGGAAACGAGGCGGTCTTCTGGTCAGACTCCGGAGACGGGCACAGCGCGCACCACTCCCTAGCATTCTTCTTGCCAATGTCCAGTCTCTTGACAACAAGGTTGATGAAATCCGAGCAAGGGTAGCATTCCAGAGGGACATCAGAGACTGTAACGTTCTTTGCTTCACGGAAACGTGGCTTACTGGAGAGACGCTATCCGAAGCGGTGCAGCCAACAGGTTTCTCCACGCATCGCGCAGACAGGAAAAAACATCTTTCTGGTAAAAAGAGGGGCGGGGGCGTATGCCTTATGACTAACGTGACATGGTGCGATGAAAGAAACATACAGGAACTCAAATCCTTCTGTTCACCTGATTTAGAATTCCTCACAATCAAATGTAGACCGCATTATCTACCAAGAGAATTCTCTTCGATTATAATCACAGCCGTATATATCCCCCCCCAAGCAGACACATCGATGGCTCTGAACGAACTTTATTTAACTCTCTGCAAACTGGAAACAATTTATCCGGAGGCTGCATTCATTGTAGCTGGGGATTTTAACAAGGCTAATCTGAAAACAAGACTCCCCAAATTTTATCAGCATATCGATTGCGCAACCAGGGGAGGAAAGACCTTGGACCATTGTTACTCTAACTTCCGCGACGCATATAAGGCCCTGCCCCGCCCCCCTTTCGGAAAAGCTGACCACGACTCCATTTTGTTGATCCCTGCCTACAGACAGAAACTAAAACAAGAGGCTCCCACGCTGAGGTCTGTCCAACGCTGGTCCGACCAAGCTGACTCCACACTCCAAGACTGCTTCCATCACGTGGACTGGGAGATGTTTCGTATTGCGTCAGATAACAACATTGACGAATACGCTGATTCGGTGTGCGAGTTCATTAGAACGTGCGTTGAAGATGTCGTTCCCATAGCAACGATTAAAACATTCCCTAACCAGAAACCGTGGATTGATGGCAGCATTCGTGTGAAACTGAAAGCGCGAACCACTGCTTTTAATCAGGGCAAGGTGTCTGGTAACATGACCGAATACAAACAGTGCAGCTATTCCCTCCGCAAGGCTATCAAACAAGCTAAGCGCCAGTACAGAGACAAAGTAGAATCTCAATTCAACGGCTCAGACACAAGAGGCATGTGGCAGGGTCTACAGTCAATCACGGACTACAGGAAGAAACCCAGCCCAGTCACGGACCAGGATGTCTTGCTCCCAGGCAGACTAAATAACTTTTTTGCCCGCTTTGAGGACAATACAGTGCCACTGACACGGCCTGCAACGAAAACATGCGGTCTCTCCTTCACTGCAGCCGAGGTGAGTAAGACATTTAAACGTGTTAACCCTCGCAAGGCTGCAGGCCCAGATGGCATCCCCAGCCGCGCCCTCAGAGCATGCGCAGACCAGCTGGCCGGTGTGTTTACGGACATATTCAATCAATCCCTATACCAGTCTGCTGTTCCCACATGCTTCAAGAGGGCCACCATTGTTCCTGTTCCCAAGAAAGCTAAGGTAACTGAGCTAAATGACTACCGCCCCGTAGCACTCACATCCGTCATCATGAAGTGCTTTGAGAGACTAGTCAAGGACCATATCACCTCCACCCTACCTGACACCCTAGACCCACTCCAATTTGCTTACCGCCCAAATAGGTCCACAGACGATGCAATCTCAACCACACTGCACACTGCCCTAACCCATCTGGACAAGAGGAATACCTATGTGAGAATGCTGTTCATCGACTACAGCTCGGCATTCAACACCATAGTACCCTCCAAGCTCGTCATCAAGCTCGAGACCCTGGGTCTCGACCCCGCCCTGTGCAACTGGGTACTGGACTTCCTGACGGGCCGCCCCCAGGTGGTGAGGGTAGGCAACAACATCTCCTCCCCGCTGATCCTCAACACTGGGGCCCCACAAGGTTGCGTTCTGAGCCCTCTCCTGTACTCCCTGTTCACCCACGACTGCGTGGCCACGCACGCCTCCAACTCAATCATCAAGTTTGCGGACGACACAACAGTGGTAGGCTTGATTACCAACAACGATGAGACGGCCTACAGGGAGGAGGTGAGGGCCCTCGGAGTGTGGTGTCAGGAAAACAACCTCACACTCAACGTCAACAAAACTAAGGAGATGATTGTGGACTTCAAGAAACAGCAGAGGGAACACCCCCCTATCCACATCGATGGAACAGTAGTGGAGAGGGTAGCAAGTTTTAAGTTCCTCGGCATACACATCACAGACAAACTGAATTGGTCCACTCACACAGACAGCATCGTGAAGAAGGCGCAGCAGCGCCTCTTCAACCTCAGGAGGCTGAAGAAATTCGGCTTGTCACCAAAAGCACTCACAAACTTCTACAGATGCACAATCGAGAGCATCCTGGCGGGCTGTATCACCGCCTGGTATGGCAACTGCACCGCCCTCAACCGTAAGGCTCTCCAGAGGGTAGTGAGGTCTGCACAACGCATCACCGGGGGCAAACTACCTGCCCTCCAGGACACCTACACCACCCGATGTCACAGGAAGGCCATAAAGATCATCAAGGACATCAACCACCCGAGCCACTGCCTGTTCACCCCGCTATCATCCAGAAGGCGAGGTCAGTACAGGTGCATCAAAGCTGGGACCGAGAGACTGAAAAACAGCTTCTATCTCAAGGCCATCAGACTGTTAAACAGCCACCACTAACACTGAGTGGCTGCTGCCAACACACTGACACTGACTCAACTCCAGCCACTTTAATAATGGGAATTGATGGGAAATGATGTAAATATATCACTAGCCACTTTAAACAATGCTACCTTATATAAATGTTACTTACCCTACATTATTCATCTCATATGCATACGTATATACTGTACTCTATATCATCGACGGTATCCTTATGTAATACATGTATCACTAGCCACTTTATACTATACTATGCCACTTTGTTTACATACTCATCTCATTTGTACATACTGTACCCGATACCATCTACTGTATCTTGCCTATGCTGCTCTGTACCATCACTCATTCATATATCCTTATGTACATATTCTTTATCCCCTTACACTGTGTACAAGACAGTAGTTTTGGAATTGTTAGTTAGATTACTTGTTATTACTGCATTGTCGGAACTAGAAGCACAAGCATTTCGCTACACTCGCATTAACATCTGCTAACCATGTGTATGTGACAAATAAAATTTGATTTGATTTGATTTGATTTAGTCAGAGAAAGTCACAACATTTCCCAATAGAAAGTAGTGTACGCATGTGTATGATATAAAAATATTACTACCTGTATACTTTTTATACCAGCTCTGCAGTAGTATTTCTTGATGTCAACATCAATCTCTGTATTTCCAACAAAGCTGAAAAGATTAAAATAAATAAATATATATATATATAGTCTTGATATGTAATGATATAAAAAGGTATCTCCAAATAGAACCACAGTGCATGTGACTATACCTAATCTCCAGGTCCATTATAATCTGTCGTTTGTCCACATTCTCAGTGTACACTTTGACCCCGTTCACCCTTAGAGGCTGTAGAGAGAGAAGGAGAGAAAGATGGAGGGAGAGTGGGAGAGAGGATAGGGTGACAAAGCAGGACCCAATGGTTGACAGGTGCCTCTGTGTGCTCAAACCCAAACCGCTTGTCCAACCATACTTCAAGCATGCGTTTCCTAAGTTCCCTTACAAGGTTAACAAGTTTGAAAACTTACACACAGGAATAAATTGCTGGACATTGTTGATACGGCTAATGACGGTAAACAACAAACACCTATGAACTATATTATACAGAATAAACACCTACAACATATAAGAAGATATAGAACATTTTCCACACTGCTCGACATAACAGTGGGAACCTAACCAACAGTAACATTGACCCCAGAACTCATCACTGGAAACATACATGTATATCTAAATGCCTCAGTCTAACCTTGTCCCCCATGTCGATCTTGGTGAAGCAGAAGGAGCTGAGGTGAACGTTAGCCCCCTTCACAGCCGGCTCGATGGTCTCTCTGAACAGCTTGTCAACAAACTGACAGATGTACGGCCACATCTGTTTCACTGTCTGGGGAGGGAGACAGAGCGGAAGACTCAGGGTTACACAGGTCATATTCTCAAAGCTCAATGTCTGACAGAGACACTACATAGGTAATGGCCCTGTTCTCTGCATGGTTTGATTGAATAAGACTGAATTAAAATAAGAAATACTTTATTAATCCCAGAGGGAAAATTCTTAGCATAATTTTGTCATAGATAATAGGTAGGAGATGCCCTCATAATTGCCCAACACACATAACATTACCTCAACTGACACATCTATTTGGTTTGGGTGTGGCCCTAGTGTAGTTTATGGGCTCTACTTTAAGTACTGATGCATGAACTCCTTACCCCATAAACCTACTTCAAAAACAATAGCATCTATAACACTCCTGCAAAACAAATAGAGCTCAATCTCTCGTTTTATTATCTAATGCGTCTTTGAAACATTGTGGACTAAATCCCCATAAGTCTGTTTTTTACAGTAACTGTAAGAGTAATGACTCCTCCCAGTTCCTGGAGTTAGAAGGGTCCCCAGGGAGGCTGGTACTGGAGCTGGGTTAGCAGAGCTCCAGATAAGGGCCTATTTATAAGAGGCTGCTGCCCTCCCGCCCGCTTCCCTGCCTCCACACTGTACCACTTATCTAGAGCAGGGCAAGTGCTGCTGCCGGGAAAGTTGGTATTGGACAGGGTTCAAATACTACTTGAAATCATTTCAAATATGTTATCTGTGCTTGACTGAGCTTGCCTGGCTTGATGGACCAATACGATAGTGGGGTTTTGCAGTTTTGGGACTAATCTGGCACTCTAGGCAGGCTAGATCAAACAAAGTATTTGAACGATTTTCAACGCATTTGAAAGATCGTATTTGAACCCAGGTCTGGTTGGTGTACTGTAGGACAACGCACTGCAGTGAAGACGTTCAGTACCTTGTTGAGCCATTCCACTCTCTCCACATCTGGAAAATGAACCTGGAATGAAGAGAATAATGGATCAGTTCATATTCGTTCAATATGTGAGCTGTCTGAAGAGATGCTGTGGGGTAGATGAAAACAATGTCACAATGTCATTACAGGTTGGTCAACAGTTTGACATTAAAACAGACATTCAATAAAGACTATAGGGGCAATAGAGAGTAACGCAACTGACAGATTGATCCTGTCAATCAAATCTGTCACATTCTTCGTAAACAACAGGTGTAGACTAACAGTGAAATGCTTACTTACGGGCCCTTCCTAACAATGCAGAGGAAAAAAAAGTTCCATTAATACAAGGAATACATACACAATGAGTAACGATAACTTGGCTACATAAACGGGATACACCTGTACTTTGAGTTGTATGATGATTGTATACTACTAATACAGTCTAATTACACCTATATGAAACAACATATCACCTTGGTTTGGTAGTAGTGTTGAATGGTGCTAAACCCGCACGTCTAAAGCTCAGAGGAAAGGGCTGATTCTGTGCATTGATTCAAAGACGAGGCTGCAGTATTTGGGGTCTCAGGCTGACAGTATGAGAACAGCACCAAGCCGCTCAGAGATAGCTGAGGCAGGGAGTTGACTGTGACAGATAAGCAGTTGGATTTACATAACTACCTGACAGACAGAGCTTCTGCAGGCAGGCTTAGGCTGAATCCCAAAGGGTATACAATTCCCTAAATACAGTGCATTCGGAAAGTATTCAGGCCCATTTCATTTATCCACATTTTGTTAGGTTACAACCTAATTCCATAATGGACTCAATAGTTTCCCCCCTCATAAAATCTACACACAATACCTCATAAGGACAAAGCAAAAAGTGTTTTTTTAAGACATATTTGCAAATGTTTTAAAATTAAAACTGAAATATCACATTTACATACAGTACCAGTCAAAAGTTTGGACACACCTACTCACTCAAGTATTTTTTTTTTAATTTAAAAAAAAACTATTTTCTACACTGTAGAATAATATTGAAGACATCAAAACTATGAAATAACACATATGGAAGTAATCATGTAGTAAACAAAAAAGCGTTAAATAAATATATTTTATATTTGAGATTCTTCAAATAGCCACCCTTTGCCTTGATGACAGCTTTGCACATTCTTGGCATTCCCTCAAATAGCTTCATGTGGAACGCTTTTCCAACATTCTTAAAGGAGTTCCCACATATGCTGAGCACTTGTTGGCTGCTTTGCCTTCACTCTGCGGTCCAACCCATCCCAAAACATCTCAATTGGGTTGAGGTTGGGTGATTGTGGAGGCCAGATCATCCGATGCAGCACTCCATCACTCTCTTTCTTGGTCAAATAGCCCTTACACAGCCTGGAGGTGTGTTTTGGGTCAATGTCCCGTTGAAAAACAAATGATAGTCCCACTAAGCGCAAACCAGATGGGATGGCATATCGCTGCAGAATGCTGTGGTAGGTAGCCATGCTGGTTAAGTGTGCCTTGAATTCGAAGAAAATCACTGAGTGTCCCCAGCAAAGCACCCCCACACCTCTTCCTCCATGCTTCACGGTGGGAACCACACATGCGGAGATCTTCCGTTCACCTACTCTGCGTCTCACAAAGACACGGCGGTTGGAACCAAAATTCTCAAATTTGGACTCAGACCAAAGCACAAATTTCCACCGGTCTAATGTCCATCGCTGATGTTTCTTGGCCCAAGCAAGTCGCTTTTATTGGTGTCCTTTAGTAGTGGTTTCTTTGCAGCAATTCAACCATGAAGACCTGATTCATGCAGTCTCCTCTGAGCAGTTGATGTTGAGATGTGTCTGTTACTTGAACTCTGTGAAGCATTTATTTGGGCTGCAATTTCTGAGGCTGGTAAATCTAATGAACTTATCCTCTGCAGCAGAGGTAACTCTGGGTCTTCCTTTCCTGTGGCAGTCCTCATGAGAGCCAGTTATCATATCATATGTAGAAAATAGGAAAAACCATGGAATGAGTAGGTGTGTCCAACATTTTTACTGGTACTGTAAGTATTCAGACCCTTCACTCAGTACTTTGTTGAAGCACCTTTTGCAACAATTACAGCCTGGAGTCTTCTTGGGTAGTGCACTACAAGCTTGGCACACCTGTATTTCGGGAGTTTCTCCCATTCTCCTCGTTGCTCTACAGCTATTTTCAGGTCTCTCCAGAGATGTTTGATCGGATTCAAGTCCGGCCTCTGGCTGGGCCACTCAAGGACATTCAGAGACATGTCCTGAAGCCAGTCCTGCATTGTCTTGGCTGTGTGCTTAGGGTCATTGTCCTGTTGGAAGGTGAACGTTCGCCCCAGTCTGAGGTTCTGAGCACTCTGGAGCAGGTTTTCATCAAGGATCTCTGTACTATGCGCCGTTCATCTTCTCCTTGAAGCTGAATAGTCTCCCAGTCTCCCAGCGGGCTGTCATGTGCCTTTTACTGAGGAGTGGCTTCCATCTGGCCACTCGACCATAAAGGCCTGATTGGTGGAGTTCTACAGAGATGGTTGTCCTTCTGGAAGGTTTTCCCATCTCCACAGAGCTCTGTCAGAGTGACCATCAGGTTCTTGGTTAACTCACTGACCCTTCTCCCCCAATTGCTTGGCTGGGTGTACAGCTCTAGGAAGAGTCTTGGTGGTTCCAAACGTCTTCCATTTAAGAATTATGGAGGCCCCTGGGTTCTTGGGGACCTTCAATGCTGCAGACATTTTCTGGTACTCTTCCCCAGATCTATGCCTCGACACAATCTCATCTCTGATCTTTACGGACAATTACTTCAACCTCATGGCTTGGTTTTGCTCTGACACACACTGTCAAATGTGTGACCTTATATAGACAGGTGTGTGCCTTTCCAAATCATGTCCAATCAAAATAATTTATCACAAGTGGACTCCAATCAAGTTGTAGAAACAAAGGATGATCAATGCACTCAGAGCTCAATTTTGAGTCTCATAGCAAAGGGTCTGAATACTTACGCAATTTTTTTTCCCGCTATGTCATTATGGGGTATGGTGTGTAGATTTATGAGGAAATGTTTTATTCATTCCATTTGAGAATAAGGCTAACGTAAAAAAAATGGGGGAAAAGTCAAGGGTCTGAATACTTTCCAAATGCACTGTAGTAGTAGTGATGAAGTGTTAGCATTGAACTAACATATGAGCCAAACATACACATCAATGCAAGTCTCAGCATGACTCCCTATCAAAATAAAGGTTAAAAGGCCTAGTGCAGTCAAAAACGTGATAGTCGGCATCCCGAGTGGCGCAGTGGTCTAAGGCACTGCATCGCAGTGGCAGCTGTGCCACTAGAGATTCTGGGTTAGAGTCCAGGCTCTGTCGCAGTGACTGGGACACCCATGGGGCGGCGCACAATTGGACCAGCATCGTCCGGGTTAGGGGAGGGTTTGGCCGGAAGGGATGTCCTTGTCCAATCGTGCACTGGTGGGCCGGGAGCAGTACACGCTGACACGGTTGCCAGGTGTACGGTGTTTCCTCCGACACATTGGTGCGGCTGCCTTCCGGGTTAAGTGGGCATTGTGTCAAGAAGCAGTCCGGCTTGGTTGGGTTGTGTTTCGGAAGACGCACAGCTCTCGACCTTCGCGTCTCCTGAGTCTGTATGGGAGTTGCAGCGATTAGACAAGACTAACTATCAATTGGGTAGTTAGACTAACCACGAAATTGGGGAGAAAAAGGGGTAAACATTTTTTTTAAATTAAAAAGTGATATTCCTGTGTTTATATACACTGTGTACAAAACATTAGGAAGACCTTACTAATATTGAGTTGCAACCCCTTTTGCCCTCAGAACAGTCTCAGTTCGTTGGGGCATGGACTCAACAAGGTCTCAAGAGCGTTCCACAGGGATGGTGGCCCATGTTGGCCCATGTTTTTAATCCCAGCCCCGTCCCCGCAGGAGGCCTTTTGACTTTTGGTAGGCCGCCATTGAAAATAAGAATTTGTTCTTAACTGACTTGCCTAGTTAAATAAAGGGTAAATAAAATCTAAATCTTGACTCCAATGCTTCACACTGTTGTGCCAAGTTGGTTGGATGTCCTTTGGCTGAAGGAACATTCTTGAGGCACACAGGAAATTGTTGAGTGTGAAAAACCCAGCAGCATTGTAGTTCTTAACACACAAACCAGTATGCCTGGCACCTACTACCATACTCCATTCAAAGGCACTTACATCTTTTGTCTTGCCCATTCACCCTCAGAATAGCACACATACACAATCCATGTCTCAAGGCTTAAAAATCCTTCTTTCACCTGTCTCCTACCCTTCATCTACAATGATTGAAGTAGATTTAACATCAACAAGAGACAATAGCTTTCACCTGGAGTCACCTGGTCCGTCTATGTCAGTGTTCCCCAACTTGCAGCCCGCGAGGCAAGGTGGTTTTATTTGCCCCCTTCCCAAGTTTCCAAAGTAAAAAAAAAAAAACATTTTGTTGGTGTGGAATTTATTGTTGGACATAAGAATAAAAACACCAGGAAATCAGCTCCAAGTGATTTTAATTTAAGAAATCTGTTCCCAAGCCTTCCCACGCATAATTGAGGCATGACAGTATACAAATTTAAGCAAGGTTTGAAATTATTTTGTTTTAGTGAAACATTACATCTGTTTGCAAATTGACTACAAGACGCCCAGTCTACAAATTAGAAGAAAAAATAAATAAAATCGTCCCGCGGCTGAATCTAGTTGATGATCCTTGGTCTATGTCAAAAAAATAGTTCCTAATGTTTTGTACACTCTGTTTCCACACGATGAGGTTGGAATAATGAGAAATTGGGAAAATTATGATATATGTCATTTTAGTGTAAGAGCTGTTTGAAAAGACCACCTTTAATTTCAGCCTGTTTTGGTGGGATGCAGTTTTGGTCTGCCTGGTGACAACACCAGTAGGTAAATTAGTTAAAGAGAGTTCCAAACCTCTCTGCCAATAACAGCTTGTTTTCTGTTTCCCCCTCCCAACTCAGACCACTCCCAGTCCTACCAAATTCTTGCTTGATAAATTGCTCTCGCTAAGAAGCTATTTTTATTTGGCTGTTAGATCATGTTTATAAAACGCAATACCATGAACTCAAATCCAAATAGCCTGGCCTAAATCTGCATAATATTGTACAATGACATTTCTTTGTTTTCCTTGACAACTCCGATGCTGTGACACAATAAGGAAACCGATTCATTTCACAGATACATTTAAAAAAAATAGTTCCCCCTTCAATTACACGTTGCCAGACCACTTTTCACTCCTTTTTAGGGTCTGTAGAACAGTAGAGGTTGCCTAGCAGCATATTCCAGCCTGCCTTGAGAGTTTGAGATCCCACAGCTAGTGGAAAAGAAAAGCAGAGGTTCACAGTAATTCCTCACAGGAGGAAAGCCAGCAGCTCTGACTCATTGTCAAGCTATTTCCTGGTTTGACTGAACAGTTAGTCTGATGGAATATGGTTTCCAACCAACAGACTCAGAGTGCGTCAGCTTTAGTACCCCGGACAACACACCACAGTTAACAGAGTAGCCTGAATAACAGAAAACTGTCACACAAGTCACAATGCAATTGCTAAAACTTTCTGATTCTGAACAGAAACTTGTCGGATATTTAGAAGGCTCATTCAACCCTGACTAATCTTAGCCAGTATGAATATACTGAATAGCTCATGGAGCTGTGTCTTATCAATGTATGTAAATATAATACTAATCTCACATCTCAGCAGCCATGAAGTGGAGCAATGTGGTCATCCCTCTCCTTATGACAGCTCATGGGAGAATCAAGCTGGGATGTTTCCCAAATGGCACCCTATTCCCATATTGTGCGTAGAGCCCTGGTTAAAACAAGTGCACTATATAAGGAATAGGGTGCCATTTGGGAAGAAGCCCTTCTGACAGCCCATGGGAGTCGTGCTGGACTGGTGGAACCACAATCCCACAGAACAGCTGTTTAGAAATCCAGACCAGGGCAGCCAGATAGGGGTCATCGCCTCCTTCACTCACACACAAACACTATGCAATACCACGCTAATCAGTGCACATTTACCATTAGAGGAGTAATTTACGAGTTTACAGTATATTACAAGTTAATTTCTGTTATACAGTATAACAAAATGAAATTGTAATATTGTATAGGGCTAGACACGGCAATACAAACCGTCTTGCTCTCACCAGCTATTTACATTTTGTTGGGTAGGAGAGAACAGAACATGTGACTGGTGTTGCCCTCAGAATAATGAATTTGTGACAGAGGTCAGTATTATTATAGCCTAGTACGAACCATCCTGATCTCGCGAGCTTAAGACGAGGCTAGTATTATTACATCCGATTGCCATGGCTTCACCAAAATAAAGGTCCTAGTGCCACGAAACTATCACACACACACACTCATATATTCTGTTCTGTTACAAGGTCATAAGTCAGTAGCCCTAACTGTGTCAGAGGCATTACAGATCATCAGGTCAAAGGTGACTGCTCAACTTCCAAGGGAGATTCTCATTTGTCCTCTCTCCTCCATGACCCGGAAACCGATAAGTGGTTGAGGAGAGAGTCAATTCGTTTATAGGCGAACAAATGAGGCTGCTCCCCTCCTCCATTACCTACTTCAGAGGATTCACAACAGTATCCTCACGGCAGGTAGCGCAGAAGTGTTTTATAATCATCCATATCCCCTTTAAAAATCAGCTGTTGTCAAAGGAGAAAAGCACGCACACATTTAAAAGTTTTACGCTAAAAATGCCTTGCACAACTACCTACAGAACATTTGTTTATCATTTTACACATTTATTTTGGTATTCCACCCCTGTAAATGTAATTTGCCTGATGACGCACAAGTGGAAAAGGAGAGCCATTACATACAAGCACATTTGTTTCCTCTATTCGATTACATTTTTCAAAAAGAGGCAAGGACAGGAAGGAGTTCGCAAAACCAATTAAAGAATCTTCCCAAACTCAATCAGAAGGTGCACATTCAGCAATTTCTGTACCGTGGAAAATAGTCAGGCCAGTCGGATAGCAATATATCATTGGTGGACGGTCAATAGCGCAGGACAAGACATACTATATCACAAGACAGTTGTTCCCACCTATATTTAGGCCCTCAGGGTGGGGCGGGACCCATAATCACCACAGGAACCAAAGAGAGCCATTGTGGGGAGCATCAAATCACAGGCAGAACTTCACGGGCCTTTGTGGTACATGATCTACAGTATGGCAATTACATGGCAATTACATGGTAACAGAATTATGCAGAGATTGAGATTATATTTTTAAAATGTATACCAAACAAAAACCACTGATTTATCAAAATCATACAACGCTATGCACAATGAGTACTTATCAATTTACACTAAAAGTTTTAGAAAAACACATTTACAGGAAGAACTGTGCAGATAAAGTTGTAACAGAATAAAACTGAGGAAGACTTTACCATAATTCTATTACCAATAGCATCCGTATAATTTTTCCAGTAAATGTTTTTTTAAGAAGCAAATAGAGTTGTATGGTTTGTTAAACGTTGAAATCAATGGTTTTTGTTTAGCAAACATTTTAGAGTGAAAAATCTGAGTCTCAGTGGAATTGCCCAGTATGTACCATACCGTGCCATTAGAGCAACAGGAGTAGAACTAGATCACACACACACAACATAACAATGCATTCGGAAAGTATTCAGACCCCTTGACTTTTTCCACATTGTTACATTACAGCCTTATTCTAACATTTATTAAATAGTCCCCCCCCCCCCCAATCAATCACCATACAATACCCGATAATGACATAGCAAAAATAGGGTTTTAGACATTTTAGCACATTTATTACAAATAAAACTGAAATAACACATTTACATTAGTATTCAGACCCTTTACTCTGAACTTTGATGAAGCACCTTTGGCAGCGATTACAACCTCGGGTATGATGCTGCAAGCTTGGCACACATTTGGAGAGTTTCTCACATTCTTCTCCGCAGATCCTATCAAGCTCTGTCAGGTTGGATAGGGAGCGTCACTGCACAGCAATTTTCAGGTCTCTCCAAAGACGTTCGATAGGGTTCAAGTCCGGGCTCTGGCTGGACGTTCAGAGACTTGTCCCGAAGCCACTCCTGCGTTGTTCTGTTGGAAGGTGAATCTGTGCCCCAGTCGGAGGTTCTGAGCAGATTCAAGGATCTCTCTGTACTTTGCTCCATTCATCTTTCCCTCAATCCTGACTAGTTTCCCAGTCCCTGCCGCTGAAAAACATCCCCACAGCATGATATTACTACCACCATGCTTTACCATAGGGATGGTGCCAGGTTTCTTCCAGACATAACACTTGGCATTCAGGCCAAAGAGCTCAATCTTGTTTTCATCAGACCAGAGAATCTTGTTGGAATCGAACCAGGGTCTGTAGTGACACCTCTAGCACTGAGATGCAGTGCCTTCGACCGTTGCGCCACACGGGAGCCTGGCTGTCATGTGCCTTTTTTTGAGTAATAGCTTATGTCTGGCCACTCTACCATAAAAACCTGATTGGTGGAGTGCTGCACAGATGGTTGTCCTTCTAGAAGGTTCTCCCATCTCCACAGAGGAACTCTGGAGCTCTGCCAGAGTGACCATCAGGTTCTTGGTCACCTCCCTGACCAAGGACCTTCTCCCCTGATTGTACAGGAAGAGTCTTGGTGGTTCCAAACTTTTTCTAATAAAGAAGGAAGGATAGATGAAGGCCACTGGACTTCAATGCTGCAGAATTTTTTTTGTCATTTTCCCAAAACTGTGCCTCGACACAATCCTGTCTCGGAGCTCTATGGACAATTCCTTCGAACTCAAGGCTTGGTTTTTGATCCGACATGCAGTCAACTGTGGGACCTTTTATAGACAGGTGTGTGCCTTTCCAAATCACGTCCAATCAATTGAATTTACCACAGGTGGACTCCAATCAAGTTGTAGAAACATCAAGGATGATCAATGGAAACAGGATGCACCTGATCTCAATTTCAAGTCTCATAGCAGGATCTGAATATTTATGTAGACATGGTATTTTAGTTAATTATTTTGTATACATTTTCAAAAATGGGGGATAATGTAATTTAAATCAATTTTAGAATAAGGCACTAAGGTAACAAAATGTGGAAAAAGTAAAGGGGTCTGAATACTTCCCCGAATGCACTGTGCTGTATACAGACAACCCAGGAAAGGGATTTAAGCTTACGATAGATAGTAAAATAGCTAATTTAACAAGGATCTAAATCCCCTTGTAAAACTAACTTCACATAGGTCTAAGTGTCCTCCCTTCCACTTCAGTGATAAACTTTCATTTGTTTGCTTAAGTTACTGATTTGCCTGCCTGCTTAGAAGACAGTGTGTGTGACACACCTCTGCTCTTGGTAAGTCACAAAGCACAGTGCCACAAGCTAACAATACAGGCCTAGCAAATAGAACATGATAGACCTACTGGATCGTTTGAAATGTGATACAAATATCTATCCGTTATCAACTCAAATTCAAGCCTGTAAAAGCTTTGAGATGCTTTCGTCAGAGCTCTCTATTTTGCTGAGTGTGTTCTCCCGACGTCATCCATAAACTTGTCACAGTCACATTATCCAGTGAGCGAGCACTGATGACTGGACTGTCCTTTTCTCCAAAGTCCCTGACAGTCTCATCACTCCCATGAGAGGAGACTGTGTGTGGAGGGGGTCTGGGTCATATGCAACAGCAGTACACGACCTCTGTTTGAACACATGACTGCAGGTTTGAACGAGTTAAACAGGGCTTATTCTCTACTCCCTTTAGTCAGAGGCAGAACTCAAGAGCACAATGCTCTGTTCAACAGTCATTGCTCCCATGAGACTGAAGGAAGTCACGGTCATAAAACAGCACAGGACCTGGATATTTGAAAGAATCAAACAAGGCCTATTCTCCCTGTAGTCAGAGGCAGAGCACAGCAGCACAAGGCTCTCTGTTCGACACACAATTATTTAATATATATATATTTTTTTACATTCCACTGGACTGATTGGCCCACCCTTTGGCACATCACTGAGGGAGACCCCATCCATGGCCATTATGACACACCATTAGAGAGCATAACAGAACGAGAGAAACCTCTACTCCATATAGACCATTTGACTAGACCAGTGTTTCCCAAACTTGGTACACGGAACCCCAAGTGGTGGATGTTTTGGTTTTTGCCCTAGCACTACAAAGATGATTCAAATTATCATCCAACTTGAATTATTTGCACCCTTTGGGGTCCCGAGTACAGAGTTTGGGAAACGCTAGACTAGACCTATATTTTGGAGGATGTATTTTGCTACACTTTAACAGTTTTTTTCTCCTTGACAGTTTGACCTAATTACAGTCCAGCGATCCTGTTGTAAAAGAACTGAGGCCCAGTAACCAGGGACAGACAGGCCAGTCATGACCGGATTTATACTGACCTGAGCTCTGCCCTCAGATATCAATCGTCTGCCTTTTAGAAGGTCTCAAACTTTGAGTGCAGTGTACATCATCTTAACATATTGTTTAGTGAAGACAGAAATCTAATTTGCCAATCTTAAGATTGCCAACTACTACCTGCATTGCTTTTGTGCCTTATGTTCACAGAAGGATAACATAATATTCTAACATAAAGCTTCATAGTATAATAGCAATATTATAATATGTTAACATGATATTCAAATGTACTGTACATATACACTACCATTTAGTTTGGGGTCACTTAGAAATGTCATTTAAAAAAAAAAAAAAAAAAACACATTTTTTGTCCATTAAAATAACATCAAATTGATCAGAAATACAGTGTAGACATTGTTAATGTTGCAAATGACTATTGTAGCTGGAAATGGCTGATTTTTTAATGGAATATCTACATAGGCGTACAGAGGCCCGTCATCAGCAACCATCACTCCTGTGTTCCAATGGCACGTTGTGTTAGCTAATCCAAGTTTATCATTTTAAAAGGCTAATTGATCATTAGAAAAACATTTTGCAATTATGTTAGCACAGCTGAAACTGATGTCCTGATTAAAGCAGCAATAAAACTGGCCTTCTTTAGACTGGTTAAGTATCTGGAGCATCAGCATTTGTGGGTTTGATTACAGGCTCAAAAATGGCCAGAAACAAAGACTTTCTTTTGAAACTCGTCAGTCTATTCTTGTTCTGAGAAATGAAGGCTATTCCATGTGAGAAATTGCCAAGAAACTGAAGATCTCATACAACACTATGTACTACTCCCTTCACAGAACAGCACAAACTGGCCCTAACCAGAATAGAAAGAGGAGTGGGAGGCCCCGGTGCACAACTAAGCAAGAGGACAAGTACATTAGTGTGTCTAGTTTGAGAAACAGACGCCTCACAAGTCCTCAACTGGCAGCTTCATTAAATAGTACCCGCAAAACCAGTCTCAATGTCAATAGTGAAGAGGTGACTCCAGGATGCTGGCCTTCTAGGCAGAAAATACAGTTCTTGGGAAGTGTGTGCTTCTTTGTCAAATTGTTTTAACAAAACAGTCCACAAAACTAACACATTCCAGGCCTCATTCCAGGCATATTTGCTGAAACAACTAGCATGCTTGTGTCCCAAGTGGCACCTTATTCCCTTTTTTGTAATGCACAGGGCCTATAGGACTCTGGTTAAATGTAGTGCACTATGTAGGGAATAGGGTGCCATTTTGGACACAGTCAGAGGGCATGGCTCACCAACACCAAGGCCTGCTGCATTTTTAAAATAAAGTTCCAACAATTGTATCGTGGATCACATCACAATCCATGCCACCACTCCTGACAGACAGTGCTGGTTTCTTACTACTGATTTTTTAAACGGCAGACTCTGGAGCAGGTTTCTGACAATAACCAAGAAGTTGTGTCTGGAATTGATTGTGCTATATACTTAACCAAAGCTGCCTGTACTTGCCCTAGCTTAGAGTGAAATGTCAAAACTTGTCAGATCTACAATAAGTACCCATTACAGGGCATAGGAATACCTGAATAAATTAGGTGGGTTCGGGAGAATAGAAAGTAATAATCCCATCAGATCACATAGCCTATCAGAGCCCTAGCGTGCGCATGCACACACTGCATAAGTATTCAGACCCTTTGTTTAGGCAACCCTAAATTCATTCAGGAGTAAAATGTGGCTTAACAAATCACATAATAAGTTACATGGAATCAATGTGTGAAATAATCGTGGTTGTCAAGATTTTTGAATGACTAACCCTTCCTCTGTCCCCCATACATAGAACATCTGTAAGGTGTCAAGTATTGAATTTCAAGCCCAGATTCAACTACAAAGACCAGGGAGCTTTTCAAAAGCCTCAAAGACAAGTGATTGGTAGATGGGTAACAAAAACAAATCAGACATTGAATATCTCTTTAAGCATGGTCAAGTTAATGATGCTGTGGATGATGTATTAAACCACCCAGACACATCAAAGATAGTCTTCCTTCTGAACTGAGCTGCAGGACAGGAACTGTTCAGTTATGTTACCATGAGGGCATTGGTGATTTTAAAACAGCTCGAGTTCAATGGCTGTGATGGGAAAAAACTGAGGATGGATAAATAACACTGTAGTGACTGCACAAAATACAAATATTCAGAATAAAAAATATTCCAAAACCTGCATCTTGTATGCATCAAGGCACTAAAGTAATAGTGAATTATTTTAAATAAAACACAGCAAAGGAATACACTTTTTGGCCTAAATGCAAAACCTTATGTTTGAGGGCAAATCCAACACATCACTGAGTACCTGCCTCCTTATTTTCAAGCATGGTGGTGGCTGCTTGACATGGTACAGTATGGGTATGCTTGACATGGTACAGTATGGGTATGCTTGACATGGTACAGTATGGGTATGCTTGACATGGTACAGTATGGGTATGCTTGACATCGGCAAATACTGGAGAGTTTTTGCAGAATAAAAAGAAACAGAGCTAAACACAGGCAAAATCCTTGAAGAAAACCTGCTTTATACCAGGGACTGGGAGAGGAATTAATCTTTCAGCAGGACAATAACCTACAACACAAGGACAAATCTTCACTGAAGTTGCTTACCAAGAAGACAGTGGCCAAGTTACAGTTTTGACTTAAATCTGTTTGAAAATCCCCAACATCTTGACAGAGCTTGAAGAATTGAGGGGGGGGGGGGGGAAATAAGGACAAATATTACACAATCCAGGTGTGCAAAGCTCTTCTAGACACCTAAGAAGGCTTACAGCTGATCGATGCCAAAGGTGATTCTAACATTTGCACACCTGGATTGTGTAATATTTGTCCTTATCCCCCCCCTCAATTCCCTCTGTCAACACGGGTAGCTGAATACTTATGCAACAATTATATTTTAGTTATTTCATTTTTATTCATCATATATATATATATATGACAAAAAAATGACAATTAAATCAATTTGAATCCCACTTTTTAACACAAAATGTGAAAAAATCCAAGTGGTCCAAATACTTTGGCAAGGCACTGTATGTGCATAGCTACCTCAATTACCTCGTACCCCTGCACATCGACTCAGTAATCCTACTCCCTGTATATATAGCCATGTATCACTTTTTAATTGTATCTTTCTATTCACTGTTAGTCTACACCTTTTGTTTATGATGCATGTGACAAATTTTGAGCATAAAACTTTTTTATTTTTTACTTAAGCCAGTTAAAAGGAGCTGTGGATCACCTCTTAGTGTCACACTGTTGCTTGATTGATATATTGCCGAAGCTCAATCTTTTGGAGTTCAGCCATAATCTCCTCCCTCCCTTATAGTGTAACGTAAACCAGGCCATCCTCAGAAGGATCTCAGAACTACTCTGACAAAGCAGGTACAGGGGTCAGTACAGATCTAGATAGCTACTCTGATTGCCATGGGCTATATGGACCGTTTACAATTCGACTGTCCATGAGGGCTGTTGAGCAGTATACTGTCAACCACAGTGATGTGGGGAAAATGAACTGCTGTTTGAAGTTGTGAAACAATCAAGTTGATTAGCAACACTAATCTGGATGGGGGGATACCATTGACAATACTATTCATCTGTAACACCTGACCAGGAAAAAAAGTTGTTAGCTATGTTAGAAGCTTTAAAATGTTTAACTCAATAAAACAAAACAATGTCATTCTTACCCATGGTGGCAACTCAGAGGTCGACAAATGTTGTTTGACAGTTTTCTCTTCATGCTCCAAGAACGCTAAGGCACGGGTCAGTCTGTTGTTTTTATGCCCTTGATTTCTTCTCCACCAGAAAAAGATGGCAAGCCCTATTAGAACCCAACTGAAGCTGAACTCAAAATATCCCAAAACATAAATGGGAAAAATAACGATGAAGGTCTTGGCAAATTTCATCCACATCCGAGTGGCGTCTGTGACGGAGGACTGTGGCTCATCTCCCAGATCCACCGGGGCGATTGGGGTCGTAGGGCTGACTGGAGGGCTCGGAGTTGTCGGTCCATTTTCCTTGGCTGTTGTTGGTCCTGTGGAAATTGTCTTTCCAGAATCCGCCCCTTGAGCTCCACTGTTTGCCGCTGCCGCTCTTCTCATTTCCACTCTACAAATAAGTTTCAGAATAGAGAGAGCAGAATAAGCGACACAGACAGAAAACATTTTACATACACAATGTATATTCTACAATGTAACAACAACACGATGACAAACGTTAATGTCTGTGAAAATGTTGCAACCACAGCCGCTGGAATAATTATGATTGATGTAATCATAGTAGTTAGTTCAGAGCGAAGGGCTCAGCGACCTGTCAATCTGCATCGTGGTTTATGAAGGAGTTTCCTAACAGTCGCAAATTAACCGCTATTTCGCCAAACTTGTGTTAACCTTTTTTATTAAATAACATAAATACTCTTCCTCACCCGTTTCTGTATTCGACATCCGTAATCCTTTGAATTCAGTGTACCAGTCCCGTACACTGCATGGGTTCCTTCGACTGGTTTAGTTTCCAATGTAGCCCAACAATCCCTTCACCACATCCTGCTTTCGAGTGCGTTTCTCTTCTCCACGCACACAACACAATATGACCAGCCCCCTTCTAATTTTTCTAACAGGAAATTGTCATTGTCAAGATAGGTCAAACACAGGGAGGGATTTTTGAAAAATAGGATTTCCAAGCGCCATCTCGTGGATACTTGGCTCGTGCACACTCGTACAGCGCAATTAATTATTATTCTGAACCATACAGAATAGTCTAATAATCTATTTTCCAACATCAAATATTTAGGGTTGCTATAAAAGTATGGTAGTACAACTAGTAGAGAGTATGGGATGCAGCAGTGGCTTTTTATTGTGTACTGTACCTGCCATCTATGATTACACCGTGCACAAAACAATGTACTAAGGTATGTTGTCCACTAGATGCCAATAGAGACTTGATACTGTGCTGTAGCCTATAACTAAGCACTATTGAATGTACCAATTACCAGTTGGTAAGTTGCATGGATAATAGTAGTTGGAACAGATAATTCATTACCAAGGTATAATCATACTGAAATTATTAGAATGATAGATTCCAATGATCTAGGCTACAATATAGTGACCCTGTGATAGTATCACTACAAAGTCCATTGCCTATGCCATATAGGATATTTTGAATAGGCTATCAGTTCAAATAGTTGACAGGACAGCAGTCCCTGAATGGTAGAGTATGTATGATACAATATGTCAAAGAATCTGATGGTCTTCAAATGTTGAAATGACAATGTATACATCTCCAGCTACATTAACCATACATGGAAGCTGATAGAGTATAGGTATAGACATCCTGAATAGAGCCCTCATAGGACTGATGCAGTGGATTAAATATATATGCGCAGTGCCCACTTAACCCAGAAGCCAGCTGCACCAATGTGTGGAAGGAAACACTTTACACCCGTGTCAGCGTGCACTGCGCCCCGCCCGCCACATGAGTCGCTACTGCGCGATGGGACAAGGACATCCCTGCAGGCCAAACCCTCCCCTAACCCGGACGATGCTGGGCCAATTGTGGGCTGCCCCATGGGTCTCCCGGTCACGGCCGGCTGCGACAGAGTCTGGACTCATTACACTCTGTAGTGCCTTGCGGTCGGAGACCGAGGTGTTGCCATACCAGACAGTGATGCAACCAGTCAGGATGCTATCGATGGTGCAGCTGTGAAACCTTTTGAGGATCTGAGGACCCATGCCAAATCTTTTCAGTCTCCTGAGGGGAATAGGTTTTGTCGTGTCCTCTTCACGACTGTCTTGGTGTGCTTGTTCCAAGGAACTTGAAGCTCTCAACCTGCTCCAATGCAGCCCTGTCAATGAGAATGGGGTGTGCTCGGTCCTCCTTTTCCTGTAGTCCACAATCATCTCCTTTGTCTTGATCACGTTGTGTGAGAGGTTGTTGTCCTGGCACCACACGGCCAGGTCTCTGACCTCCTCCCTATAGGCTGTCTCGTCGTTGTCGGTGATCAGGCCTACCTGTTGGGTTATCGGCAAACTTAATGGTGGTGTTGGAGTCGTGCCTGGCCGTGCAGTCATGAGTGAACAGGGAGTACAGGAGGGGACTAAGCACACACCTCTGAGGGGCCCCTGTGTTGAGGATCAGCATGGCAGATGTGTTGTTACTTACCCTTACCACCTGGGGGAGGCCCGTCAGGAAGTCCAGGATCCAGTTGCAGAGGGAGGTGTTTAGTCCCAGGGTCCTTAGCTTAGTGATGAGCTTTGTGGGCACTATGGTGTTGGACACTGAGCTGTATTCAATGAATAGCATTCTCACATAGGTGTTTATTTTATCGAGGTGGGAAAGGGCAGTGTGGAGTGCAATAGAGATTGCATAATCTGTGGATCTGTTGGGGCGGTATGCGAATTGGAGGGGTCTAGAGTTTCTGGGATAACGGTGTTGATGTGAGCCATTTCAAAGCACTTCATGGCTACAAGCGTGAGTGCTTCTGGTCGGTCGTCATTTGGGCAGGTTGCCTTAGTGTTCTTGGGCACAGGGACTATGGTGGTCTGCTTGAGACATGTTGGTATTACAGACTCAGACAGGGAGAGGTTGAAAATGTCAGTGAAGACACTTGCCAGTTGGTCAGCGCATGCTCGGAGTACACGTCCTGTGAATGTTGCCCTGTTTAAAGGTCTTACTCACAACGGTTGTGGAGAGCGTGATCACACAGTCGTCCGGAACAGCTGAGGCTTTCATGCATGTTTCAGTGTTGCTTGCCTCGAAGCGAGCATATAAGCTTCCTACTTTAATTTTTGCTTGTAAGTAGGAATCAGGAGGATGGAATTATGGTCAGATTTGCCAAATGGAGGGCATGGAATTATGGTCAGATTTGCCAAATGGAGGGCAAGGGAGACCTTTGTAGTCGTCTCTGTGTGGAGTAAAGGTGGTTTAGAGTTTTTTTCCCCCTCTGGTTGTACATTTAACATGCTGATAGAAATTTGGTAAAATGGATTTAATTTTCCCTGCATTAAAGTCACCGGCCACTAGGAGCGCCGCCTCTGGATGAGCGTTTTCCTGTTTGCTTATGGCGGTATACAGCTCATTGAGTGCAGTCTTAGTGCCAGCATCGGTCTGTGGTGGTATGTAGACAGCTATGACAATTTACAGATGAAAACTCTCTAGGTAAATAGTGTGGTCTACAGCCTATCATGACATACTCTACATCAGGTGAGCAAAACCTTGAGACTTCCTTAGATATCATGCACCAGCTGTTATTTACAAATATACATAGACCGCCACCCCTCGTCTTACCAGAGGTTGCTGTTCTATCCTGCCGATACAGTGTAAAACACGTCAGCTGTATGATGTTCATGTCGTCATTCATGCACGACTTGGTGAAACATGAGATATTACAGTTTTAAATGTCCCATTGGTAGTTTAATCTTACCCGTAGGTCATCAATTTTATTTTCCAATGATTGCATGTTTGCCAATAGAACGGATGGAAGTGGGGTTTTACTCGCTTTCCTACGAATTCTGAGAAGGCAGCCCGACCTGCGCCTCCTTTTTCTCTGTCTTCTCTTCACGCAAATGACGGGATGTGGGACTGTTCCCGGGAAGGCAGTATATCCTTCAAGTCTGACTCGTCGGACTCGTTAAAGGAAAAAGCTTCTACCAGTCTGTTCTGATGTCCAGAAGTTATTTTGGTCAAAAAAGACGGTAGCAGCAACATTATGTACAAAATAAGTTTAAAAAAGAAGTACAAACAACGCAAAAAAAACAAACAAAATATAACATCAGCCATTCTCTCTCTACAGCTTATCATGAGGTACTCTTATCATGAGGTAAGAGGTACTCTTATCTACAGCAACGAAAAATACAGATGAAAACTCTCTAGGTAGATAGTGTGGTCTACAGCTTATCATGAGGTACTCTACCTCAGGTGAGCAATATCTCAAGACTACCTTAATATTAGACATCGCGCATCAGCTGTTATTGACAAATAGACACACACCCCCACCTCTTGTCTTACTGGACGTAACTGTTCTGTCCTGCCATTGGATGGAAAATCCAACCAACTGTATATCCGTGTCGTTGTTCAGTCACATCTCGGTGAAACATAAGATATTACAGTTTTTAATGTCTTGTTGGTAGGATAGTCTGGAAAGGAGCTCATCCAGTTCATTCTCCAGCGATTACACGTTGGCCAATAGAACGGATGGTAGAGACGGGTTATCTACATGCCAACGAATTCTGATCTCCGGCTCCCTGCATTTCCTTCTTTTCTTCATGTGAATGATGGGGATTTGGGCCTTGTCTGGGAGCAGCATTATATCCTTCGCTTCAGACTCATTAAAGAAATATCTTTATCCAGTTTGAGGTGAGTAATCGCTGTTCTGATTTCCAGAAGCTCTTTTCAGGCATAAGAGATGGTAGCATCAACATTATGTACAAAATAAGTTACAAACAATGCAAAAAAACACACAAAATAGCACAATTGGTTAGGAGCCCGTATAACGGCGGCCATCCCCTCCCGCTCCATTATGATTAAAAGGTTTATTCGGCTGTCCCCATTGGATAACCCTTTACGGTTCCAGGTAGAACCCTTTTGGGTTCCATGTAGAACCCTCTGTCGAAAGGGTTTTACATGGGTTCTTCAAAGGTTTCTCCTATGGGGACAGCTGAAGAACCCATTTAGTTTCTAAATAGCACCTTTTTTTCTAAGAGTGTACACGTTGGATGAAACATTAACAAGTTCGCTCATTTGGGAGTCAGTCTCCTAAAGAACATTGAAAACAATATTGTTATGAATTATGCAACCCATGAGGGTAGCAGCGGAGCACAGCAGAAGAGTAGAGGAAAGATTCCATCTGCCTGCCTGTAGGCCTACATTTATTAGGGGTTCTTTTATGGAATTATAGAATCTCTATGGGTTCTTTCCTAACCATTGAGGGTTTCCTGGTAAAACGCTGCATCCTTTTCAAAGGAAAATTTACTGTGTTCATCACTGATCTCTCTGAGCAGTTCAAGGGCCCTGTGACTGATTGAATTGGAGTTCATTTTATCATAGCTGGAGGTGTTGTCTAGTAGTGTGTGTGGGGGGGGAGTAACTTTTGTTTGGCACAATTTAATGGGGATTGTTTCCATAAATGGAATAGTAAATTAGGCTGTGTGTGTGTGTGTTACTAGATTGCCTGTGGGATGAAGGACCCATTCTTTATTAAAGAAAATAACAATGTGATTAAATGCAATAGGACACTATTAGATCTTTCACTTCTGTGTATTACTGTTGATGACGAGTGAACAATTACACAAGTAGACAACACTGTTTCTCACATTGCAATTGATGAATGTGTTCTGTGCTTATTCATAGCATAATGCTCATGAGAACATGATGCTGTGAGAACCGTACTGAGCAGAAAACGCAAAAAAGTAAAGTAAGCTTCTAATGTAAGTAAAAGTGTTGCTACTGGAACAATGAGAGTCACATGGTATCTATATGGAGTTCTATGGAGACTCACCATGTGACAGTGAAAGACATGCTAGGCATTCCCATTCAAATTCTATTTTAGAAGATACATCACTTTTCTGTCAGTATGAGAGAGATTATCAAGCTGAATAATGAATAGAGAAGTTTTCTGAAGGACAGGCTCTGCACATAGACCATCTCATACATTTTATTTAACCGTCATAAGTCCTGTACAGAATACATGAATGCATTACACTGACACTTTATCTTGGTATTTTTGATGACAAAATTGTTATCTTTACATTGACTATAGCCTACATTGATCACGAACAGTACTACTTTACTAATTATATTTGTATAACATAAAAGGAGGAACATCAGAGTATAAAGTACATAGTCCTGAATAGGGTTGCAAAATTGGTTTTCCAGAAATCCTGGTTGGATGATTCCGGATTTCCTGTTTATTCCCTCAGTGTAGGTTAAGGGTTTGTATTTAACTGTAATAACATTTGATTTGATTTTGATTTGATTTGACTCCAGGAACATCCAACCAGGATTTCAGGAAAACCAGGGAAGTTATTGAAAGTTCCAGGAATTTTGCAGCCCTAGTCCTTTACATTGGTTATTCTACACAGAAACATGACTAAAACCAACTCATCTCTCCATTATGTATTCATCTTTATACCAAAGAACAATGCCAACGTAAAAGTCAACATTGGAGATCCAGTCTTGCAAACTGCATGTATGATAATGGTGAATGGGAAGCTTTTCAAGAATACAGAGTATGACGAGCATTCAGACCTCATTGAACATTCTGCGCTGTGCTCTTGCAGACATCTTTGCTGGACGGCCACACCTAAGGAGAGTAGCAACAGTGCTGACATTTTTCCATTTATAGACAATTTGTCTTACCGTGGACTGACTTTTAGAGATACTTTTTTTTTCAGCTTTATGCAAGGCAACAATTCTTAATCTTAGGTCTTCTGAGATCTCTTTTGTTTGAGGCATGGATCACAACAGGCAATGCTTCTTGTGAATAGCAAACTCCAATTTTGTGAGTGTTTTTTATGGGGCAGGGCAGCTCTAACCAAAATCTCCAATCTCGTCTCATTGATTCGACTCCAGGTTAGTTGACTCCTGACTCCAATTAGCTTTTGGAGAAGTCATTAGCCTAGGGGTTCACATACTTTTTCCAACCTACACTGTGAATGTTTAAATTATGTATTCAATATAGACAAGAGAAATACAATAACGTGTATATTATTAGTTTAAGCAGACTGTGTTTGTCTATTGTTGTAACTTAGATGAAGATCAGATCAAATTTTATGTCAAATTTATGCAGAAATCCAGGTAATTCCAAAAGGTTCACATTCTTTTTCTTGCCACTGTATGTCCTCCTAAAACTGCTTATAACTAAAATAACTCAGATTAAAATAATTATTGTACTGCCCTTCCCTGTGGACTGTTGCTCGTGTCCGGTCCTGTTCCGAACTTGACTTTCACTCCTGTTCCTGCAGGAATCCTGTGGGACCCACAAGACCTGTGGGAGTCCTGTTCCCGTGTCAACCTTTAGTGGTTACCTTTCTCCAGCCTCAACCCTCAGCTTCATTCAATATAAAACCAAGTTGTGGGGCTGCAGTTTGGCTGCAGATTGTGCCTTTAAAGTAGGTTTCCATCCTCCTATAATCAGTGCTTCCCCCCTGCAGAGTGCTGTCTGGAAAGGCTCAGCTCACTACCGCACCCTGGGAGATGATTGAGAGGAGGAGTGCACTGATTTTAAATGTAGTATAGGGATTTGGACCTACAGTACTACTGCAAACCTAGACGTCCATATATGTAAATGCTTCTGGATATTAAAAAACAGTCATATTGTTTTATTCTATTTTATCCCCCCCCCCCGTTGCCATCTGTGATCAGCAATATTATCCAGAACAGCCCCCCTGCTGCTTATGAGATCCAAATACCTTGGGATTTAGGGCCCTGGCTGCATCACGCCTACGTCCCAAATGGCACCCTATTGCCTATGTAGTGCACTACTTTTGACCAGAGCCCTATGGGCCCTGATCAAAAGTAGTGGTCTATATAATATAGGGTGCCATTTAGGACCAATGACAGCGTTATCTATCACAGAAACCAGGAGTCTCTCTGACTGTTGAAGAGTCTGAGAAGGAAACGTCTAAAGAGTCTCTCAAAGTCCTCTTCCCATTTGGAATCTAACAAAGTGGTTGGATCTCATGTTATCATGAACTGGAAGATGTCTCCAACAGTGTTCCTCTTTGTCAGTCCAAATTGTGCCAGACAGTGTTCCCCTTTGTCAGTCCAAATTGTTTTGGCAAACCGTTTTTGGCACTTTGAAATTCTGTAACATGGCCAAAGCCTAGCCAAAAATAGTGGCAAGTGCATACTACAACATGTTTCTAACATCATCAAAGTCATAATGGGTTGCACCAGTAAAAAGGTTTGGTCTTAAATGGTTTGCATAGATTCTAGAATTTACACTTCCATGAAATTGGCAGCAATGTTTGTGTGCAGCGAACTGTGTAGACACAAAGGAACACACTCTCATTAGTTCATAACATATTTTCACAACAAAGAATGGCCTAGTTAGGAAACACACTCAATGTGTACATTATTACATGATAGAACAACATGTACACAGTCACAGCGTAGCTCTTCCTTCATCATGCCCGAAAAGTAATTTTCCAAAGTAATTTCTCCCCCAAATGTTATTCAAGTTATTAAATGTACACCACCAGGTCGTTTAAACTGCCATCAGAAAAGTAAAGGAAAGTAAAAGTGTAGATAACCATAGGTAATTGAAAGTCCATTATCCAAAATTGCTGTTACGTGTGCTGTAACTGTGACCCTAGTGCATGACCAAAATGACCTCTTTTGTATCACTGTTAAACCCCTTAGGTTAATGGAACTTGCTTTTGTTCCGGGAACTTGATTTTTTGAAAAGCATGTTTCCGACAAGGGGGCAATGGTGACATGCTTTTGTAGTTTAGTCTTTTGTTGCTGTTTGTGAAACACATGAAAATTTAATTGAAGTCCAATTTCACACTTTTTCCAGTTGAGTGGAAAATATCTTGCCTTTTTATTACCAAAACATTACATTTTGGGAACAAAAGATCCTCCCACAAAGCATGACATGGGCTTTCAATAAATACTTTTTTTATGTCATCATGTTCAACGCAGAACCATTTTATTACCAAAACATTACATTTTGGGAAACAAAAGATCCTCCCACAAAGCATGACATGGGCTTTCAATAAATACTTTTTTTATGTCATCATGTTCAACGCAGAACCATTTTATTACCAAAACATTACATTTTGGGAAACAAAAGATCCTCCCACAAAGCATGACATGGGCTTTCAATAAATACTTTTTTTATGTCATCATGTTCAACGCAGAACCATTTTATTACCAAAACATTACATTTTGGGAAACAAAAGATCCTCCCACAAAGCATGACATGGGCTTTCAATAAATACTTTTTTTATGTCATCATGTTCAACGCAGAACCATTTTATTACATTTTATGTTATATTAATTTCCTGTTTGAACCACTTACCATTTCAAGCAGCTATGGTCTATGCAAGCTTACACAGCACATGGTGATTATGTTAACTAACCCAGTCAATTGTGGAGAAAAAAATTATTCAGCAAATTAAGAGTGAATACATTCCATGTGTTAAGTATTTCTTTAGAGCAAAGCACTCAATATAAAGTAGGGCTGGAGGTTTCCATCAGGGTACTACTTTCAGCCTCATGCTGAGCATTGATGTTTTGTGAAGTGTGCTGACGGTGTGAAGATAACCACATTTTTTATATATTTGATGATACAGTATATAATGTCTACTGCTCAGCATGACTGAAGAAAAGTCGATGTGAGTGACGTGCATGATGAAGGATAGTTTTCTCAATTTCAGTTTCTCAATATCTGCAGGAGATTTCTCAATGTCAACTGAGCTACACACAACCCACAACAATACCTGAGGAGAGATAATCAGTTGCACATTAATCTCAGGCTCAACACCCAGAACCAAATCCACTAGTTACAAATAAAAGTTCCCTCCAGGAAAATAAAGTTATTCTAGTCTATAAGGAACAAAGATTTTTCCACCTTGTACGATATATACTGATTCTATTTCACAATGTTCCCCCCCCCCGGAAAATAATGTTATTCTATTCTCTACAGAATAAAGAGTTGTTAAACATGCACAGTAAATATTAACATTTTAGTCATTCAGCTGACTAATAATGTTTATCCCCAGGTCGTTCCGTTTGCTTCCGTTTAAGAATTTGTTTTCAACAGAATCAGCTAAATGAATACTCCCCTGATCATGCACAGTTCACTTCATGGCAGCCACATTGTATTCCTACGTTGTATCTATGCGCTCTCCTCCTCTCACCTTTTCCCTTCGTTTATGGACTTCAATGCACGACACAACAGCTGTATGTGACCAAGAGAAAAAACCTTTCCAAGCCAAACCATATCATAACTGCTACAGACAGCCTACATCGTTGTCACCATATTAGCTAAAGTCAGTCAACTTAGCTAATAGAACTAACCAGTTACTAAACCCGATACAATAATGCAGTAACGTTACAGTGTACAGTCAGTAAGCAGTTTAGCACTTCCACCAGTGGGCCCCGGTGACAATACATTTGTTCATTTTGGAAGAAATTAAGTTGTTCAAAACTGTTCAACAACTGTCCTCTCTCTCTTTGAATCAACTACTCACCACATTGTATGCACTGCAGTGCTAGCTAGTTGTAGCTTATGCTTTCAGTACTAGATTAATTATCTGATCCTTCGATTGGGTGGACAACATGTCAGTTCATGCTGCAAGAGCTCTGATAGGTTGGAGGACTTCCTCCGGAAATTGTGATAATCACTGTGTAGGTCTATGGATGGGAGTGAGAACCATGAGCCTCCTAGGTTTTGTATTAAAGTCAGTGTACCAAAGGGAGGACGGAAGCTATCTGTCCTCCAGTTACACCATGGTGGTACCCTACAGAGTTCTGTTGAGGCTACTGTAGACCTTTATTTTAAAACAGTTTGTTATAATGAATTATTTGGTGACATATAAATATATTTAGTATAGTTGTATCTAAAAAGTATAACTTTGAAATGTTTTACCATTTTTATTTATATTATTTTTACTGAGGAGGATGGTCCTCCCCTTCCTCCTCTGAGGAGCCTCCACTGTGATATACTGATTCTATTTCATAGGTCAACCAGAGGACCACATTTCTTTTATATTTGATGATGCAGTATATAATATCTACTACTCAGCATGACTGAAAAAAAGTTGGAGTGACATGCATGATGAAGGATAATTTTCTCAATTTCAATTTCTCAATATCTGCAGGAGTTTTCTCAATGTCAACTGAGCTACCCACAACCCACAACAATACCTGAGGGGAGATAATCTGTTAAACATTAATATCTGTTACGTGGAGCGGCACAGGGGAACCCAAGAGCAGTGTCACGACTTCCGCCGAAGTTGGTCCCTCTCCTTGTTCGGGCGGCGTTCGGCGGTCGACGTCACCGGCTTTCTAGTCTCCACCGATGCGTTTCATTTTCGTTTTGTTTTGTCTTCATTACACTCACCTGGTTTCCATTCCATAATCAGTGTTCCTTATTTAACCCTCTGGCTTCCCCTGTTATTTTGTGCGTGATTGTTTTTGTCAAGTGATTCCGTGTACGTGTTCTGGATTGTTTATGTTTATCCTTGTTGGATTATTGTTGAATTTGAGTAAATATCGTGACTTTACTCATACCTGTGTCCTGCGCCTGACTCCGCCTTATTCCATTCACCTAGAACATTGACAAGCAGACTCAGACGAGGAAACAGAGATGAATGAACCAAGGTATTTATTGTAACACAGGGAGATATGGAGTGCAGATCCGGGGAAGCTTGGATGAGATGCAGGAAACCAGATGTGGAGGCTGAAGTTGGAGTGTGCTGGGTTGGGACAGGGTAAACAGGTCCATAGGGGAATCCAAGGGAGTGGTGGTGTGGTGAGTCCAGAACAGGTTAGCAGGATGGTGAGATGTGGAACAGAAGACAGGTGCCAGAGTCAGAGATTATGATCAGGCAGAGTAGAAGTGGCATAACTGAGTATTTGTAGAGGTCTTGATAATGGAACAAGTTGCAGCTGGTAGGGATCTGCTCTGACCCCAGCACACCTGTCTCCAACCACACAATCACACACAAACAGAAAGGGAGGAGGAGAGAAAGAGTGAGTACTGGTGGAATGGCTGCAGGTCAAGCCGACACCGGATGACCACTAGGGGGTGTGGCAGGAGCAGATGTGACAATCTCAGGCTCAACACCCAGAACCAAATCCACTAGTTACAAATAAAAGTTCCCTTCCTGGAGTTGCTGTGTGATAGAGAGAATGATGATCAAGATAAAGGGGAAAAAGTCTAAATAAAACATAATAAAAGTACATTTGAATGACACTAAGTGGCAGTGTTTTTACAACTAATGCCGGTTTGCCTGAGGCTGATGCTGTGCAGGTGTTCGTACACATGCATATACACACTCTCATTCAAATAAACACATACAAGAACACACATATACATGTAATAGTGCCAGACATGTACACAAACATATACAGTTGGCATTGCTGTTATGATTTCAGTTGTCTTTGATGTCCTTTGTCTTGTTTTTTATTCGTTTTTTTGTTTTTTGCATTGTTGTTTGCTGTTCTCTTCTGTCTTTTCCTTTTTTCTCTTCAGTTCATTCTCTTGATTGTTGGTGCATTGGGGGGGTTCTTGGGGGTGGGGAACAGAATACATTTATTTTTCTCCCGGTGGGTGGGGGTTGGGAGGGGTTTCGAATGGTTGAGGGACAGCTATTGGGGAACTGTGGGGGGGATCTTGGAGGGTTCGGGTTTCACAAGATTGTGATCATGAAAAAGGAAACGATGACATGTATTTTATATCACTGTCATGCACACGCACCCTCACACATAAGGATGGCTCTGTTGCGGAAAGACTGATACATGTTTGATAGTGTCTTGATGCTGTATTGTTTAATACTTTAATGTTACCCCTTCCTTGCATTTTTTTGTAATAAATAATACAAAATAATATAAATAAATAAATAAATAAAAGTTCTCTCCAGGAAAATAAAGTTATTCTAGTCTATAAGGAACAAAGATTTTTCCACCTTGTACGATATACTGATTCTATTTCACAATGTCCCCCCCCCCCCCGGAAAATAATGTTATTCTATTCTCTACAGAATAAAGAGTTGTTAAACATGCACAGTAAATATTAACATTTTAGTCATTTAGCTGACTCTCTTATCCAGAGCGACTTTTCAAATGCATACATTTTCATATTTGTTTCATACTGTCAAGGCTGTGGGTAACTGGTGAAAGGAGTCAGGCGCAGGAGAGCTGAGATGCGTGGACAAGGTATTTAATTCAAGAAAACACCAGTACAAACACAATACTATGGTGCTGGAAAAATACCGGTGCCACGAATTAAACGGGCGTAACAACAAAAGCCGGCAACAATAATACCAGCCGTCAGATACAGCCTAACAATAAAACAAACACGCACACAAACATGGGGGAAACCAGAGGGTAAATAATGAACATGTAATGGGGGGAATTGAAACCAGGTGTGTAGAAAACAAAGACAAAACAAATGGAAAATGAAAAGTGGATTGGTGATGGCTGGAAGGCGGGTGACGTCGACCACCGAACGCCGCCCGAACAAGGAGAGGGACCGACTTCGGCGGAAGTCTTGACACATACTGGTCCCCCGTGGGAATGAAACCCACTACCCTGGCGTTGCAAGCACCATGCACTACCAACAGAACTACACGGGACTATTTAAACTTTTGCACTTGTCTTTATTTTGCTGATACTGTAGCTGCTTTATTGAGGAAAGTTTTACTGTAACTGTGATATCTGGTTGTCATACCTAGCTACCTTAAGATGAACGCACTAACTAACCGTAAATCGCTCTGGCAACTGCTGTAATGTAAATGTATACTGTTCCTTTAGGAGAAAATACAGTTATTCTATTATATACAGAATAAAGAGTTGTTCACCATGTATGATATAACATTGGCGGTCGGTGCCTTTTAAGATGAGGGAGGACCATTTTCTTTTATGAGCATGGCCTTATTTCTATTACAGCATATTGGATGACTGTCATTTATATCCCATTCACCCAGTTCAATGTAACAGTGATAGGTTTAGGCTACTACACGATACTAAAATTTTCCCTATACCCATCATGAGGTTGCTACAACCTAGCTTATGAACGAAAGTTTACAATGTAGGTGCACACAGGCCGAGAGAACATTTTTAGTTGACAGACAGTGACACATGGACAGACAATGACACATTCAAAACCATCTTGCACACTCTTGCCTGCATCTAGCTGATCTAGAGTGTAATCATTAGTCCAACAGTTGCAAACAAGAGTTTCTATTGGAATAATTCAGGTATGTTTATCCCCGTTTCATTCCGTTTGCTTCCGTTTAATTTTTTCTGTTTTCAACAGAATCAGCTAAATGAATACTCCCCTGATCATGCACAGTTCACTTCATGGCAGCCACATTGTATTCCTACGTTGTATCTATGCGCTCTCCTCCTCTCACCTTTTCCCTTCGTTTATGGACTTCAATGCACGACACAACAGCTGTATGTGACCAAGAGAAAAAACCTTTCCAAGCCAAACCATATCATAACTGCTACAGACAGCCTACATCGTTGTCACCATATTAGCTAAAGTCAGTCAACATAGCTAATAGAACTAACGAGTTAGTAAACCCGCTACAGTAATGCAGTAACGTTACAGTGTACAGTCAGTAAGCAGTTTAGCACTTACACAGGTGGGCCCCGGTGGCAATAAATTAGTAAAACCTAAAAGCTTACCTAGACTTGAAAGAATTCCAGTGTTGTTTGGATTGTCATAGCCAGCTAGCCAACATAGCATCCCTCTATTTGAACAGGGTGTTTGAGTAGGCTAAACTAGCTAGTTGCATTTGCTAGCTAAGTAAGTGAAATTGAAAGTGAAAAAAATGAAGAAATATATCTTTCTCTATCTCTCTCTCTTGATTCTTCATTTTGGAAGAAATTAATTTGTTAAAAACTTTAAAAATTATTACAATTATTTGGTGACATATAAATATATTTAGTATAGTTTTATCTAAAAAGTGTAACTTTTGAAATGTTTTACAATTTTTATTTCTATTCAATGTACTGAGGAGGATGGTCCTCCCCTTCCTCATCTGAGGAGCCTCCACTGTGATATACTGATTCTATTCCAAAGGTCAACCAGGGGTGAAGGTAGCTTTTTGGGTGGCAGGTAGCCTAGTGGTTAGAGAGTTGGGCCGGTAACCGAAAGGTTGCTAGATCGAATCCCTGAACTAACAAGTTAAAAATCTGTCGTTCTACCCCTGCACAAGGCAGTTAACCCACTGTCCCTAGGTTGTCATTGTAAATAACAATTTGTTCTTAACTGACTTACCTAGTTAAATGAAGGTTACATAAAATATATATTTTTTAAAAGGTGCTTACAATATAAGCCATGGTCTATACAATCTTATGCATTCAGTTATGATAAATTTTGTTGATTGGCATGACTGATTGATATTCTACAGATATAGAAAAACGTACTTTTGACAATAAGATTTCCAAGAGGAAATTTTGCAACTGAACTGCCCACAGCCCACAACCCACAACAATGCTTCAGGGAAGGGCATCTGTTAGACATAAAAAATAGACTTGTTCACCATGTAATTTCGTTCCGTTCCAAAGGTCATTGTGGGATGAAGCAGCAGTGATCTGTCCCCCCCTGTGTTCAGTTGCTGTATGTCTGCATCCCAAATTACACTATTCCCTATGGTCACTGGTCAAAAGTAGTGCACTATATACGTAGGGAAAATAATGCCATTTGGGACGTACCCTATGTGGTTGACAGGGTTGGGTTAGTGTAGCTGCAGGGGCCAGTACAATGGGATAATCAATGGCCATGGGCTGGTCACATAGACACATAGAGAGTGATTATATTGACCCTTCACACTTTCAATGACATACATAATCTACATTAGCCCTCATTAGGAAGTCTTTATCCTGCTACAGTATATTTTTCTCAGAAAGTCATATTTCTGGTTGATGTATGATTATCTGGTAAATCTGGTAAGATCATGTGACTCAAAAACAGTAGAACTGTGGATTTATTTAATGTAGCAATGGGGTGAGGGGACACGTCCTCACCACTCTACCCCCTATTTGATGAAATTGTCAGTTGTCCCAACTTTTATTTATAGCAAGCACAATTAAGTCAATGAATTCCTGTGGAAAATCCAATAGGCGTCCCCCAGCCACTGAAGCCTCGCATGCAAGGTGACCTGTGCATCAAATGGCATATAATCTAAATCAAAATCTGGCACTTAACCGACAGCAGTTAGACAAGATTGACCTCTGTTACTGTTAAATCGCACTGAGAGATGTTCACCAATGTTTTCATGTTGTTTATTTTACACATACTGTTGAGGCTTCATTACAGATAAAATGCTATTTTTAAAACCCCACCTAAAGAATCAGTCAGTTAACTTTCATTCATGCATGTTTCTTGAAGATTACTTCATTTTAGACCAAAATAGACGCTAACTAAATGCCCTAGATTTTAAATGCCAGAGGTCACCGTATCCATTGACCTCTGACTATGGTTGCAAAGGGAGGGTATGTTACTGGTAACTTTCAAATGTTAACAGTAAACTACCAGAATTATTCGTAACTTTCAAGTTTAGGGGTGGAATTTATCACAAGACAACTAGTGGCCTTTTGGGGTACTTTTGGGGTACTCTGGCCCTCTGTGTGGCCTTATCATATGTAAAATATATAAAATAATCAAATAAGATGAGTTTAAAATAAAAAATGGAATGTAAAATCTGTAAAAAATGATCCTAAATATTAACCATCAACTTAGTGAATACCATTGGTGTTTAATATAAGGGTTTCAGCATGCGATATCTTTAGCATTTTTTTACACACTTAATTATTTACTTTCATATGTTTTTGTTGTTAATGATTTGGCGCCAAACTGGTGGCAGTTTTTTTTAAAGTAAATAATTGGAAGAGTTGCAGTGTTAATTGAAAATAATGCATTGTTGATTAAATGCTTTTTTAAAATTAAGCTACTGTCACGACTTCCACCGAAGGTAGTTCCTCTCCAAGTTCGGGCGGTACTCTGCGTCGCCGGCCTACTAGCCATCACCGATCCTTTTTTCCTTTTCCGTTTGTTTTGTCTTTGGTTCAATCACACCTGGTTTCATCATCAGGGCTAGTCAGGGAGGCCATGGCTCCACTGGGCATGGTTACGCAGGAGGGTCATGAGGAGAGAATTAGGCTCTTCTTCATTGATTCTCCTGCGTTTCCAGTGGTGCTGGGGATCCCCTGGTTGGCCTGTCACAATCCCAAGATTTCGTGGCAACAGAGGGCTCTAAAGGGGTGGTCAGATTAGTGCTCAGGCATGTGTGTAGGGGTTTCCATCGGTGCAACGATGGTGGAGAGTCCAGACCAAATCTCCACTGTGTGCATTCCCTCAGAATATGTCGATTTGGCTATTGCCTTCTGTAAAAAGAAGGCGACCCAATTACCACCTCATCGACGAGGGGATTGTGTGATAAATCTCCTGGTAGACACGGCACTTCCCAGGAGACATGTGTATCCCCTGTCACAGGAGGAGACGGTGGCTATGGAGACATATGTCTCTGAATCTCTGGGGCAGGGGTACATTCAGCCCTCCACATCACCTGCCTACACCAGTTTCTTTTTTGTGATTAAAAAGGAGGGAGGTCTGCGTCCGTGCATTGACTATAGAGGTCTAAATTCCATCACGGTGGGGAAGAGTTACCCGCTACCTCTCATCGTCACGGCGATAGAGTCATTTCATGGGGCACGCTCCTTCACAAAACTGGATCTCAGGAGCGCGTATAATTTGGTGCGTATCCGGGAGGGAGATGAGTGGAAGACAGCGTTTAGTACCACATCCGGCCATTATGAGTACCTTTTGGTCGCCTGAAGGCTCTGTTTACCTCAGCTCCCGTGCTGGCTCATCCGGGTCCCTCTTCGGCATTCATAGTGGAGGTGGGATTGGAGCCGTGCTCTCACAGCGCTTGGGTACGCCACCGAAGCTCCGCCCGCCCCTGTGCTTTCTTTTCGAGGAAGCTCAGCCCGGCAGAGTGAAACTATGACGTGGGGGATCAAGAGTTGTTGGCTGTTGTAAAAGCTCTGAAGGTGTGGAGACATTGGCTTGAGGGGGCTCAACACCCTTTGCTTATCTGGACTGACCACCGTAATCTGGAGTACTTCCGGGCGGCGAGGAGACTGAACCCTCGCCAGACAAGGTGGGCTATGTTTGTCACCCGATTTAGGTTTACTATATCATATAGACCAGGTTCCCAGAACACTAAGGCAGACGCACTGTCCTGACTGTATGATACGGAGGAGCGGTCCATCGATCCCACTCCCATAATTCCGGCCTTTTGTCTGGTGGCACCGGTGGTGTGGGAGGTGGATGCGGACATCGAGTGGGCGTCGCATTTAGAGCCTACTCCACCACAGTGTCCAGCTGGACGGGTGAACGTTCCGCTTGAGGTTCGCGACAGGTTGATCTGGTGTGCTCACATGTCCCCCTCCTCCGGTCATCCGGGCATCGGTAGGATGGTGCGATGTCTTAGTGGGAAGTACTGGTGGTCCACTTTGGCCAAGGATGTGAGGGTTTATGTGTCCTCCTGCTCGGTGTGCGCTCAGTGCAAGGCTCCTAGGCACCTTGGTCTTGGTCACACCTGTCAGTGGACTTCCTGACCGATCTGCCTCCGTCACAGGGCAACACCACGATCCTGGTCGTTGTGGATCGGTTTTCTAAGTCCTGTCGTCTCCTCCCTTTGCCCGGTCTCCATACGGCCCTACAGACTTCGGAGGCCCTGTTTACACACGTCTTCCGGCACTACGGGGTGTCTGATCGGGGTCCCCAGTTCACGTCCAGGGTTTGGAAGGCGTTCATGGAACGTCTGGGGGTCTCGGTCAGCCTTACCTCGGGTTTTCACCCTGAGAGTAAGGGGCAGGTGGAGAGAGTGAACCAGGACGTGGGTAGGTTTCTGCAGTCGTATTGCCAGGACCGGCCAGGGGAGTGGGCGAAGTTCACCCCATGGGCAGAGAAGGCCCAGAACTCACTCCGCCACTCCTCTACGAACCTGTCGCCCTTCCAGTGCGCGTTGGGGTATCAGCCGGTCCTGGTACCGTGGCATCAGAGCCAGACCGAGGCTCCTGTGGTGGACGAATGGGTGAGGCGCTCGAGGGAGACCTGGGAGGCCGCCCACGGGTACCTTAAAAGGACCTCAGTGAGGTCCCGGTGTTCGCACCGGTGGACCGGGTCTGGCTCTCGACCCGAAACCTGCCCCTCCGCCTGCCCTCCCGGAAGCTGGGTCCGGGGTTTGTGGGGCCATTTAAAGTCCCGAGGAAAATAAACGAGGTGTGTTATAGGTTCTCCGCTGGATCGCCATGCGCCTCGTCCTCCGGGTCATCCTCGAGGCCGGCGTCGGCGCACTGCGGGAGCCGCGAGTCGGGGGGAGTACTGTCACGACTTCCACAGAAGGTGGTTCTTCTCCCTGTTCGGGCGGTGCTCGGCGATCGGCGTCCCCGGCCTACGAGCCATCACCGATCCTTTTTTCCTTTTCTGTTTGTTTTGTATTTGGTTCTTTCACACCTGGTTTGATTTGCTTTAATTTCTGTGTGTATAATTACCCCTGTTGCCTGCCTAGGGTTGTGCGGGATTATTTGTGTCATGTTGCTCGTTAAGGTTGTGCCTTATTTATTTTCACGTATTATACCGAGTGTGTATAAGTTTAAGAGCGTTGATTTTCCTCCTTCCGTGAGTAACTGGTTTCTCTTTTGTCAAGAGCGTTTATTTTGGTATTGTACCTGACCTATATGTTTGTGGACTTGCATATTAAAAAACGTTACTCGGACATCTCTGCTCTCCTGAGCTTTTACTCCTTCACCTACCTCTAAACACAATCACATAACAGCTACTGTATTTTCTGTTAAACCATATTGTCTATCGTCACTAGAAACCCATGAACAATATAGACACAGATATAAAAATATAATACTATATCTTAATACATTTTTTAAAAAGTTATTCAAGTATAAATGACCAAAGTTACAATAGGTTGCCATAGATTACATGATAATTAACAGAATGACTGAATGTTCCGGTAGCTTTTGCAACCCTACATCTGACCACTAATTTATCCAACAGCACTCTGTGATTGTGTCACAAATGGCACCCTATCCCCCCATAGGGCTCTGGTCAGAAGTAGTCAGTTCATATTTTCAGCTTGAGCAACAAATGATCACTAATGTCTTTGTCGATTGGTGTCTGAACCTAACACTAACCTTAACCCCAATCTTGTATTTTTGTTTTGTTTTTTTTGTTGTTATTTTCCACCACAATTTGCAAATAAATTCATAAAAAATCTGTGATTTTCTGGATTTTTTTTCTCATTTTGTCTGTCATAGTTGAAGTGTACCTATGATGAAAATTACAGGCCTCTCTCATCTTTTTAAGTGGGAGAACTTGCACAATTGGTGGCTGACTAAATACTTTTTTGCCCCACTGTAACTAGTAGCTAACTTCTACTAATCTCATCTAAAATTTGCTAGCTAGCTAGCATAAGGGATTCCATTCCAAGCACAGAGGACTTATTCTATTTGACAGAGCAATGTTGTTACTTTCCCTACAAGACTTTTATTCTAATAGTAAAATATCATATTCTTGACATTCAAAAGATGCACAGCCTTTGGCAGGAAAACAAACTCAGCAGGGAAACGTCACGTCTACTCCCGCTCCTCATCTCAGCCACTCGTTGTCTCATCATTATGCACACCTGCTTGTTATACAGGTAACAAACTGAGATTAGGAGCACTCCCTTTAAGAGTGTGCTCCTAATCTCAGCTCGTTACCTGTATAAAAGACACCTGGGAGCCAGAAATCTTTTTCATTGAGAGGGGGTCAAATACTTTAAAAAAATAGGTTTTCTTTCAAAAACAAGGACATTTTTAAGTGACCCCAAACTTTTGAACGATAGTGTATATTTAACAAAATATCTGTGAAAAGCATAAATGTAAAACAAAGTTACTTTTGTCCTCTGAAGAGGGGATGGATGGGCCAATAAAATAAATGAAAATAAAGAGTACGTAAGTGAGGTTAGGGTGCTGAGTTTTCATTTGCACTGTAAAGAGCTTTGGGTGTCTATAAAGTGCCATGTACAGTGCCGTCGGAATGTATTCAGACCCCTTGACTTTTCCACATTTTGTTATTTTACAGCCTTATTCTAAGTAACTGATAATGTCAATAGATAATGTCACACCCTGATCTATTTCACCTGTCTATTTATTGTGTTTGTCTCCACCCCCCACCAGGTGTCTCCCATTTTTCTCCATCATCTCCTGTGTATTTATACCAGCTTTCTCTGTTTGTCTGTTGCCAGTTCGTCTTGTCTTGTCAGATTGTACCAGCGTGTTTTCTCAAGTTTTGTTTCTTGTCTCCCCGGTTCTGACCTTTCTGCCTGTCCTGACCCCGAGCCTGCCTGCCTGCTGTCCTGTACCTGCCTGACTCTGACCTGGATTATGAACTTCTGCCTGCCTTCGACCTACCGTTTGCCTGCCCCCTGTGTTATAATAAATATCTGAGATTCGAACTACCTGCCTCCTGTGTCTGCATCTGGGTCTTATCCTGATCTGTGATAGTACAAACTGTCCATGACTTACCCAGCAGACTCGGACCAGCTCCGCAATGCTGTCTCCTTCCAAGGAGTTGCCATTGGAAGCCACAAGGAGTAACTTCAAAGCCTTTATGGGAGGACTTAAGACCTTGGCGGAACGCCATGACCACACTTTCAATGCATTGCTGGAGCAATTCCGCAGATTATCTACTAGGCAGCAAGCCACAATGATAACCTTCCAGACTCTCAGTAACCCTGCTACCAGCGGCTCTTCTCCCCAGCCTACCCCGGCTTCCCAAGAACCCTGCTTACCTCCCCCGGAGTGCCACGCTGGTGATCCAGGAATCTGCCAGGCATTTCTCTCCCAGTGCTCCCTTGTCTTCGAGGTGCAGCCTATTTGTTTCCCTTGGAGGGCACTCACCTGGGTTACGGTGCTGTGGGAACAACAATCCACCGTTTGCCTCAGTCAGGTGGACATTGTGGTGGAGGTAAGAAAGGTGTTCAATCTCCTGATCGACCGGGCTACTGGTTCTATCATGGTTCTGCCACACGCATTGTCTGAAGTCGGTGCAGTCTGCCCTGGGACATCCTCAGAACGGTGGAGTACCAGGACCTCCGGGAGGTTTTCAACAAGGCCCGCACCACATCTCTTCCTCCGTATCAACCCTATGACTGCAGTATCGACCTTCTCCCGGGCACAACACCGCCCGTGTATTGACTAAAGGGGCCTTAATGACATCACGGTTTAAAAAACGTTACCCACTACCACTCATATACTCGGCTTTCGAGTCTCTCCAGGGGGTGACTATCTTCTCGAAGTTGGACCTTCGGGAATGCCTACCATCTGGTTTGGATATGGAAAGGAGACGAATGGAAGACATCCTTTAACACGGCTAGCGGGCACTACGAGTACCTTGTGATGCCATTGTTCCAGGCTCTGGTCAACGATGTGCTCCGTGACATTGAGCCGGGTTGTGTTTATCTACCTCGATGACATGCTCGTTTTTCCCCGTTCAACTCAAGACCACATCCTCCACGTCCAACAGGTCCTCCAGCATCTCCTGGAGAACCAGCTTTTTGTGAAAGCAGAGAAATGTGAATTCCATTGCTCCACCATCTCCTTCCTAGGATACATAATAGCTGCAGGAAATATTCAGATGGATTCTGACAAGGTGAGAGTGGTGGTGAATTGGCCTCAACCCATGTTAGTCAGTCGCCGTACCTGGAAGAGAGCCCGGTCCGCTCTTCTCAAGACCAAATCCTGGTATTGACGACAGGCGGACCACCACTGGACCCCTGCTCCCCGTTACCCTCTGCCCAACATGATATGGCTTTCCACTAGGAATCTGCTGTTCGCCTTCTGTTGCCCCGCACCCTCCATATACATCCCAATTTTCATGTGTCAAGGATTTAACCTCTGTCTCACAGCCCTTTATCTCACTGCCCCCTGTGTTATAATAAATACAGTATCTGAGATTCAAACGATCTGCCGCCTGTGTCTGCATCTGGGTCTTATCCTGAGCCATGATAGACTAAATAATTGCATGTCTCTATGCCCCTGCAAACCAGTCGGCATATGCGTCATCACACTCCCTCATCTGATTGGTCAAGTAGGTGGGCCTTCTGATTTTCTCTTTGGCAATGACAAGGAGTGGCAAGGAGTGGGAAGTTAGCTAAAGAGAATTATACTAGTTTCATTGGGGTATACTGAACTAGTTTCATTGGGGTTAGTTATCAAGAATAAATGTTTTCCTCATGTGGTTTAATTACTGATTCATCATTAAGAAAGCAATAACCAGCTGAGTCATCCTCACACTGTGGTCTACTTTTATGTCTGAGAAATAAATCAGACATCCCTGTCTTTCTGTATTTATTTGAGGAAAATAATTTCCATTTTATTGCAGACTTCCTATAAACTGTGCGCTGAAAATTCTAGAAACATACAGTACCTGTCAAAGGTTTGGACACACCTACTCATTCAAGGGTTTTTCTTTATTTTAACTATTTTCTACATTGTCGAATATTAGTGAAGACATCAAAACTATGAAATAACACACATGGAATCATGTAGTAACCAAAAAAAGTGTCCTTGTTCGGGCGGCGTTCGTTGGGCGGCGTTCGGCTTTTCATGTTCCATTTGTTTTGTCTTTGTTTCACACACCTGTTTTCAATCCCACAATCACCTGTTCATTATTTAACCCTCTGTTCCCCCCATGGTTTTTGTGAGTGATTGTTTATTTGTATTTTCAGTCGGTCATGGTGTGCGTGTATTTGTTACTTTGTATATTTCCGTTTTTGAGTAAAGTACGTTTGATTACTCATATCTGCTGTCCTGCGCCTGACTCTCTACACCAGCTACACCTAGGACCCATTACATTTATATTTGCAATTCTTCAAAGTAGCCACCCTTTGCCTTGATGACAACTGTCATGCTGGTATAAAGAATTTGGAGACAGGTGCAGAAATACATTTGGGTTTTTAATACACCCAAAACAAACACGTATACAAAACACTGGTATGTACCCAAACAAAAGAGCGAGGGTAAACATTGTAGAACGACACGGGACGAGACCCGTAATACACAATATATAAGACACGCAGCACAGGCTGAGACAACAAATAGGTACTCACACCACCAACGGACATGGGAACAATAATCAACAGCCCAAAAGGGAAATAAAGGGCACATTTATACAAACATAATCAGTGAGGAATTGGAACCAGGTGTGCGTAATGACACAGTTCAGTGCAGCCTAGAAGGCCGGTGACGTCGACCTATGGAACTGGTGAACAGAATGAGCAGCAGTACCAGGGGGATCAGTGACAACAGCTTTTCACACTCTTGGCATTCTCTCAACCAGCTTCAGGATGTAGTCACCTGGAAAGTGTTTCATTTAACAGGTGTGCCTTGTTAAAAGTTAATTTGTGGAATTTCTTTCCTTCTTAATGTGTTTGATCTAATCAGTTGTGTTGTGATAACGTAGGGGTAGTAGACAGAAGATAGCACTATAAAGACCAAGTCCATAATATTGCAAGAACAGCTCAAATAAGCAAAGTGAAATGATAGTCCATCACTACTTTTTTGTATTTTTGTATTTTATTTCACCTTTATTTAACCAGGTAAGCTAGTTGCGAACAAGTTCTCATTTACAACTGTGACCTGGCCAAGATAAAGCAAAGCGACACAAACAACAACACAGAGTTACACATGGAATAAACAAGCGTACAGTCAATAACACAATAGAAAAAAAGAAACAAAAAAGTAAGTCTATATACAGTGTGTGCAAATGGCGTGAGGAGGTAAGGCAATAAATAGGCCGTAGTAGCGAAGTAATTACAATTTAGCAAATGAACACTGGAGTGATAGATGAGCAGATGGTGATGTGCAAGTAGAAATACTGGTGGGAACAAATAAAAACAGTACGGGATGAGGTAGGTAGATTGGGCGGACTATTTACAGATGGGCTATGTACAGCTACAGCCATTGGTTTTCTGCTCAGGTAGCTGATGTTTAAAGTTAGTGAGGGAAATATAAGTCTCCAGCTTCAGCGATTTTTGCAATTCGTTCCAGTCATTGACAGCAGAGAAGTGGAACGAAAGGTGGCTAAAGGAGGTGTTTTCTTTGGGGATGACCAGTGAGATATACCTGCTGGAGCGCGTGCTACGGGTGGGTGTCGTTATGGTGGCTAGTGAGCTGAGATAAGGCGGAGCTTTACCTAGCTAAGACTTATAGATGACCTGGACGAATATGTAGCGAGGGCCAGCCGACTAAAGCATACAGGTCGCAGTGGTGGGTGGTATAAGGGGCTTTGGTGACAAAACGGATGGCACTGTGATAGACTGCATCCAGTTTGCTGAGTAGAGTATTGGAAGCGATTTTGTAAATGACATCGCCAAAGTCGAGGATCGGTAGGATAGTCAGTTTTACGAGGGTATGTTTGGCGGTGTGAGTGACTTTAATACATAAAGGTCAGTCAATAAGGAAATTTTCAAGAACTTTGAAAGTTTCTTCAAGTGCCGTCTCCAAAACCATCAAGCACTACGATGAAACTGGCTCTCATGAGGACCGCCATAGGAAAGGAAGACCCAGAGCCACCTCTGCTGCAGAGGATAAGTTCATTAGAGTTTCCAGCTTCAGAAATTGCAGCCCAAATAAATTCTTCACAGAGTTCAAGTAACAGACACATCTCAACATCAACTGTTCAGAGGAGACTGCGTGAATAAGGCCTTCATTGTCAAATTGCTGCAAAGAAACCACTACTAAAGAACACCAATAAGAAGAAGATACTTTCTTGGGCCAAGAAACACGAGCAATGGACATTAGACCGGTGGAAATCTGGCCTTTGGTTTTTGGTTCCAACCGCCGTGTCTTTGCGAGACACAGTGAAGGTGAACGGATGATCTCCGCATTTGTGGTTCCCACAGTGAAGCATGGAGGAGGTGGTGTGATGGTGTGGGGGTGCTTTGCTGGTGACACTGTCAGTGATTTTCACTTAACCAGCATGGCTACCACATCATTCTGCAGCGATACGCCATCCCATCTGGTTTGCGCTTAGTGGGACTATCATTTGTTTTTCAACATGACAATGACCCAACACACCTCCAGGCTGTGTAAGGGCTATTTGTCCAAGAAGGAGAGTGATGGAGTGCTGCATCAGATGACCTGGACTCCACAATCACCTGAATTCAACTCAAATGAGATGTTTTGGGATGAGTTGGACTGCAGAGATAAGGAAAAGCAGCCAACAAGTGCTCAGCATATGTGGGAACTCCTTGGAAATGCATTCCTCATGAAGCTGGTTGAAAGAATGCCAAGAGTGTGCAAAGCTGTCATCAAGGCAAAGGGTGGCTACGTTGAATAATCTCAAATATAAAATACATTTTGATATGTTTAACACTTTTTTGGTTACTACATGATTCCATATGTGTTATTTCATAGTTTTGATGTCTTCACTATTATTCTACAATGTAGAAAATAGCAAAAATAAATAAAAACCCTTGAATGAGTAGGTGTGTCCAAACTTTTGACTGGTACTGTAATAATCTCTTTCTGTTACAGTTTAAGAAATAGCCTACTATATACTATCCAGTTGCAAGTGTTTTGGTGTAATGTAATCCCGGACCAAAACTATGCTCCCATGAAAATGTAGAGATAAATCAAACTGATGTGGGATGTGTTCCATTGTGTAATCGATCATGATAGAAGGGAACGGGGCGTGCTGACTGGTACTGTATAGGGAGTAGGGTGCCATTGTTGATAACAGGATGATGGGCTGCCTCTTTCTCTGCTGTGTTGTGTGTGGGTGGTCAAGTAGGAGGGGGGGGGGGTTGCTGGGCAACATGGATACTTCTATTACCTTATGATAGGGAAGAGGTTATGGTTGATTCCCAAATGGTACCCTATTTCCCTAAATAGTGCACTTCTTTTGACCCAAGTCCATTGTGCTTTGGTTAAAAGTAATGCACAATATAGGGAACAGGGTGCCATTTTGGAAATGTTTGTCATAGTATTCTGCCAACCTCGTCAACCTTGACACAAGGGCATGATGTGTTGTGCTGTGCCCACCACAAAATAACCTTATCCTACACAGTGAATTAATGAGGCCACTGTGTCGTAGAAAGCTCTCACTAAAGGTCTTACGAAACGTAAAATAAAATCATAGTGTTTATACAGTTCAGTTGATTTGACTGTAGACTGAAACCACAACTATAAGCAATATTCTTCCAGAAACCTTCACAGAACATTTTCACAGAATATGGTTACTGTGGATTTAACCATTCACGCACGGAAGATAATGGATCTGGCTGCAGCATTAATGCTGTAATATGCTGTAATATGCTGTAACTGTCATTGTTTTTTATTTAGATAGATAAATGCATAGCATTATCCTCAACAGTAGGTTTGTTCTTTAATTTCACTTAATAATTTTTCATTGTGACACAAGTGGGATCTGAAGCCCGGTCCTGCTCGGGAAGAATAACCAACTCTGTGGCAGCAAATACACTCTCTGCCCAGAAGAGACACAATTGTGTTATATTTAGTAACATGGTAACAAAACAGCACAGGTTGTATACAAACTTTACAGATGCACCGCTGAGAGCATCCTGTCTGGCTGCATGACTGCCTGGTATGGAAACTGCATCGTCCGCAACCGCAGGGCTCTCCAGAGGGTGGTGCGGTCTGACCAACTCGTCACCGGGGGCACACTGCCTGCCCTCCAGGATATCTACAGCACCCGATGTTACAGGAAGGCCAAGAAGATCAACAAGGACGTCAGCCACCAGAGCCACTGCCTGTTCACCCTGCTACTATCCAGAAGGCGAGGTCAGTACAGGTGCATCAGAGCTGGGACAGAGAGACTGAAAAACAGCTTCTATCTCAAGGCCATCAGGCTGTTAAAATAGGCACCACTAGCCGGCCCTCGCCCAGTACCCTGCCCTGAACTTTAGTCAATGTCACTAGACAGCTACAACCCGGTTACTCTACCATGCACCTTAGAGGCTGCTGCCCCATGTACATAGTCATGGAACATTGGTCATTTTAATAATGGAACACTGGTCACTTTAAATAATGTTTACATACTGTTTTACCCACTTCATATGTATATACTGTATTTTAGTCAAGGCCTATCCTTTTTAACTATTGCTGTACATACTATTCTTCAGATATACTACAGTACGTATTCTATCCATATACTGTCCATATTGTCTATTTCATAGCATCACATTTAAAAAAAATAATAATAATAATATATATATATATATATATATATATATATATATATATAGATATAGATACTGTATTCTCTGGACTTCAACATTGCTCCTCCTAATATTTCTATATTTCTTAATTCCATTCTTTTACTTTTTAGATTTGCATGTATTAGTGTGAATTGTTAGATATTACTGCACTGTTGGAGCTAGGAACACAAGCATTTTGCTGCAACCACAATAACAACAGATAAATATGTATCATTGACCAATAAAAGTTGATTTGATTTGATAACATTAGGCATACATCTCCATTCAGAGAGGTGAGGAGAGGCGTCCCTTAAAACATCCATACATACTGTACCATCCAGAAAAGGACTGGCCATAAGGCATTTTGGGCAAATGCCAGATAGGTTGGTCCATCTTTAGCCCTTTGGGTATGTCCTTTGTAGCTCAGTTGGTAGAGCATGGTGTGTGTAACGCTAGGTTAGTGGGTTTGATTCCCGCAACCACCTATATGTAAAAAAATAAAAAATAATAATATGCATGCATGACTGTTAGTCGCTTTGGATGACAGTGTCTGCTAATTGGCATATAAAATAAATTGGGGGTTTGGTGCAGAATGTATGGCTAATAATAGGGGCCATGTTCCCAGACTGTCCCTGCCACCCACCCATATAATACTGTCCCACAAAGACAAATACATTTCAAAGCAATGTCAGAATGTCCCAGGTAGGTAATCACATACTTGCATAAGTAGTGTGTGTCACGACTTCCGCCGAAGTTGGCGGTCGTCGTCACCGTCCTACTAGCCGCCACCGATCCCTTTTTCATTTGTCTTATTAGTTTCACCTGTGTTTCTGTTGTTTGGTTTAATGAGCTCCCCTATATTTAGTAGGTAGACCCACCTTTGTTTTGTGCGGGATTGTCTTTATGTTACGTGTGTGCCTTTTAGGTAGTGGTGGATTTTCTTTTTTTAAACTTGGCACCCTGTGAATTTTGGGTTGTCTCGTTGTATGTCCGCGCCCTGTATTTGTTGGGCTGATTATTTTGTGTGCCTTAGTAAAAGCACTTAACCCCAGTGGAACTCTCTCTGCGTCTGATTCCTGCACCCACCTAGTCCCGCGTGACATTGTGTGATTGCATGATTGCTATTGTTTATCTTCCCTTACAATTACCCAGTTTTAGAGCTTTGAAAAAGGTACAAATGTGAACCCTCATATGTTCTACAGCATGTGCCTGGCAAGACAAATGTTCAGACCAATTATTTTCAGCGAAAAAATATTTTCCCTGGAGATACCAACAATGATATTTCTGAATGAAAACCACTGAACTGTTCACTCCCCGAAGAGTACACACTGTGCAGAATTATCAAAAGCAAACAAGGTACAAAATATGTTCCATTTTCAATTGTAACCAGGGACAGAAATAATTGTCCATGTGCAGTATGTATAGACTGAATAAATGTAAGACGTTTGAATTAAAACACTATCTGTTTAATGACTTAGGACTTGGATGAGGGACTAATGTTTGGATGGGGTACAAAATAAAGAGATATCTGACTGAAATGTTGCTAATAAATGTGCAGGTAAAATTGTGTGTGTAGGATTTTGGGGATGTAACTCCCTGCACCACAAGTGAGAAAAGCATGCTAGTGTGCTTGTTAACCCTTCCTTTTCTAATAACTAACGTTTCTCTCCCTATCTTATGTGGGGGGAAAAGTTCCAATGAAGAGGAATGAGAGGAAGGATAGCAGAGTCTACTCCCTCTACCTCAACCCTCCATCCGTCGGGTTCATTGGATTATATGGATTAGAAGAGCGCAGATGTCGATCAGAAATCAATGCGATGTAGAGCTAAATCCATCCTTGTGGAGGCAGATGGTCTGGCATGGACACTGCCATCTGGGACAGCAGTGGACAAAAATAAAAGTCACAATGACATAACGAGCATCAGTCAAAATGTATGCATGTACTGTACGTCAGCTCATGGACGATACGATAAAGTATATCTTGTACACTGCCCAAACAATACCAAAAAACGGTCACATTTGGGCTCAACTTCTGGGCTAAGGGAAAGGAACACTACAACATCTTTGCTCTCCAACCCAAGGTGCATGGACTGAGGAGCAAACTGAAGTAAAGAGGAAATTCAGCTACTCTTGGAGTACAGTGGAAGTTGATAAAATAGCTTATTTATCGTCCATGGCACCATTGGGCTCCCCTCAGTTTAACTAGCAACACAATGATTGACAATAAATAATAATCGTTTGGTGGGTGCTTATTTGTCCTTCATTGGAATTTGAAAATGTTTTTTTTTTGCATATCCAACTCCCACTGAGACACCCTCAGAGAGTATGATTGACAACCTCTTAGGGTGCTTGGACACTGTGAGCCTAAAAGATGTACCCAAACGTTGTGGAAGTTAATTGAATATATCATAGTAAAGACTGGAATGAAATGAATGAAACAGTATGAAATACATTACTTAATACCATTCCATTTATTCCATTACAGCCATTAATATGAGCCCATCCTCTGATGTAGCCCTTTCCTGAGTGGAATGTTATTCACATTTTTCCTAATTTCATAATACATAGATTTTTTTTAAAGTGTTTGTTATATTTCAGTCTTCACTGATATATATAAAGTGTAATGTTGGGATGCAAACTCGAAATGTTATACATTTCAACTCTATATCTGACATGGTACAGGTGTACTTCTTCCGGACTTCCGGCGCCGACAGAGATGGCCGCCTCGCTTCGCGTTCCTAGGAAACTATGCAGTTTTTTGTTTTTTTACGTGTTATTTCTTACATTAGTACCCCAGGTCATCTTAGGTTTCATTACATACAGTCGAGAAGAACTACTGAATATAAGATCAGCATCAACTCACCATCAGTACGACCAAGAATATGTTTTTCGCGACGCGGATCCTGTGTTCTGCCTTACAAACAGGACAACGGAGTGGATCCTATGCAGCGACCCAAAAAAACGACTCCGAAAGAGAGGGAAACGAGGCGGTCTTCTGGTCAGACTCCGGAGACGGGCACAGCGCGCACCACTCCCTAGCATTCTTCTTGCCAATGTCCAGTCTCTTGACAACAAGGTTGATGAAATCCGAGCAAGGGTAGCATTCCAGAGGGACATCAGAGACTGTAACGTTCTTTGCTTCACGGAAACGTGGCTTACTGGAGAGACGCAATCCGAAGCGGTGCAGCCAACAGGTTTCTCCACGCATCGCGCAGACAGGAAAAAACATATTTCTGGTAAAAAGAGGGGCGGGGGCGTATGCCTTATGACTAACGTGACATGGTGCGATGAAAGAAACATACAGGAACTCAAATCCTTCTGTTCACCTGATTTAGAATTCCTCACAATCAAATGTAGACCGCATTATCTACCAAGAGAATTCTCTTCGATTATAATCACAGCCGTATATATCCCCCCCCAAGCAGACACATCGATGGCTCTGAACGAACTTTATTTAACTCTCTGCAAACTGGAAACAATTTATCCGGAGGCTGCATTCATTGTAGCTGGGGATTTTAACAAGGCTAATCTGAAAACAAGACTCCCCAAATTTTATCAGCATATCGATTGCGCAACCAGGGGAGGAAAGACCTTGGACCATTGTTACTCTAACTTCCGCGACGCATATAAGGCCCTGCCCCGCCCCCCTTTCGGAAAAGCTGACCACGACTCCATTTTGTTGATCCCTGCCTACAGACAGAAACTAAAACAAGAGGCTCCCACGCTGAGGTCTGTCCAACGCTGGTCCGACCAAGCTGACTCCACACTCCAAGACTGCTTCCATCACGTGGACTGGGAGATGTTTCGTATTGCGTCAGATAACAACATTGACGAATACGCTGATTCGGTGTGCGAGTTCATTAGAACGTGCGTTGAAGATGTCGTTCCCATAGCAACGATTAAAACATTCCCTAACCAGAAACCGTGGATTGATGGCAGCATTCGTGTGAAACTGAAAGCGCGAACCACTGCTTTTAATCAGGGCAAGGTGTCTGGTAACATGACCGAATACAAACAGTGCAGCTATTCCCTCCGCAAGGCTATCAAACAAGCTAAGCGCCAGTACAGAGACAAAGTAGAATCTCAATTCAACGGCTCAGACACAAGAGGCATGTGGCAGGGTCTACAGTCAATCACGGACTACAGGAAGAAACCCAGCCCAGTCACGGACCAGGATGTCTTGCTCCCAGGCAGACTAAATAACTTTTTTGCCCGCTTTGAGGACAATACAGTGCCACTGACACGGCCTGCAACGAAAACATGCGGTCTCTCCTTCACTGCAGCCGAGGTGAGTAAGACATTTAAACGTGTTAACCCTCGCAAGGCTGCAGGCCCAGATGGCATCCCCAGCCGCGCCCTCAGAGCATGCGCAGACCAGCTGGCCGGTGTGTTTACGGACATATTCAATCAATCCCTATACCAGTCTGCTGTTCCCACATGCTTCAAGAGGGCCACCATTGTTCCTGTTCCCAAGAAAGCTAAGGTAACTGAGCTAAATGACTACCGCCCCGTAGCACTCACATCCGTCATCATGAAGTGCTTTGAGAGACTAGTCAAGGACCATATCACCTCCACCCTACCTGACACCCTAGACCCACTCCAATTTGCTTACCGCCCAAATAGGTCCACAGACGATGCAATCTCAACCACACTGCACACTGCCCTAACCCATCTGGACAAGAGGAATACCTATGTGAGAATGCTGTTCATCGACTACAGCTCGGCATTCAACACCCTAGTACCCTCCAAGCTCGTCATCAAGCTCGAGACCCTGGGTCTCGACCCCGCCCTGTGCAACTGGGTACTGGACTTCCTGACGGGCCGCCCCCAGGTGGTGAGGGTAGGCAACAACATCTCCTCCCCGCTGATCCTCAACACTGGGGCCCCACAAGGTTGCGTTCTGAGCCCTCTCCTGTACTCCCTGTTCACCCACGACTGCGTGGCCACGCACGCCTCCAACTCAATCATCAAGTTTGCGGACGACACAACAGTGGTAGGCTTGATTACCAACAACGATGAGACGGCCTACAGGGAGGAGGTGAGGGCCCTCGGAGTGTGGTGTCAGGAAAACAACCTCACACTCAACGTCAACAAAACTAAGGAGATGATTGTGGACTTCAGGAAACAGCAGAGGGAACACCCCCCTATCCACATCGATGGAACAGTAGTGGAGAGGGTAGCAAGTTTTAAGTTCCTCGGCATACACATCACAGACAAACTGAATTGGTCCACTCACACAGACAGCATCGTGAAGAAGGCGCAGCAGCGCCTCTTCAACCTCAGGAGGCTGAAGAAATTCGGCTTGTCACCAAAAGCACTCACAAACTTCTACAGATGCACAATCGAGAGCATCCTGGCGGGCTGTATCACCGCCTGGTATGGCAACTGCACCGCCCTCAACCGTAAGGCTCTCCAGAGGGTAGTGAGGTCTGCACAACGCATCACCGGGGGCAAACTACCTGCCCTCCAGGACACCTACACCACCCGATGTCACAGGAAGGCCATAAAGATCATCAAGGACATCAACCACCCGAGCCACTGCCTGTTCACCCCGCTATCATCCAGAAGGCGAGGTCAGTACAGGTGCATCAAAGCTGGGACCGAGAGACTGAAAAACAGCTTCTATCTCAAGGCCATCAGACTGTTAAACCGCCACCACTAACACTGAGTGGCTGCTGCCAACACACTGACACTGACTCAACTCCAGCCACTTTAATAATGGGAATTGATGGGAAATGATGTAAATATATCACTAGCCACTTTAAACAATGCTACCTTATATAAATGTTACTTACCCTACATTATTCATCTCATACGCATACGTATATACTGTACTCTATATCATCGACGGTATCCTTATGTAATACATGTATCACTAGCCACTTTATACTATACTATGCCACTTTGTTTACATACTCATCTCATTTGTACATACTGTACCCGATACCATCTACTGTATCTTGCCTATGCTGCTCTGTACCATCACTCATTCATATATCCTTATGTACATATTCTTTATCCCCTTACACTGTGTACAAGACAGTAGTTTTGGAATTGTTAGTTAGATTACTTGTTATTACTGCATTGTCGGAACTAGAAGCACAAGCATTTCGCTACACTCGCATTAACATCTGCTAACCATGTGTATGTGACAAATAAAATTTGATTTGATTTGATTTTTGATTTGTCATGTGTACCATGTGTGTGGTGTATGCTTTGTTTTAATGTCGGTTCGGTTTAAAGTAACTGTCTAGTGTTTCCAGATTTCTCTGAAATATTACCTATAATTCATTACAATATGAATTAATGAATCCCCAAAAAATGTAATTCATTATGTTAAAAATATGCTTTTCTGTGTTGGAATGGTTTTCGCGTACCCCAACATCAGAATGGTGTGGACATATACCAGTCATTACAAATATTCATGCGAGTAGACTGGTGATTGGCCAACTCAGCCAATGAGCCAACATGACATTATTTGGGTATGAGTTAACACTACATGAACTTTACATTAAAAGTCATATTTTCACTGGAAAGTTACTTTAACGTGCCAACAGCCACCACTACGGGGAACATTGCTTGCGTGGTAACAGTGTTCAGGGCAGATTAGACTTAGTTACAAACAGACATTGATCTATTATGCTGAAACGTAGCAGACACATGGTGTTCTATCTAGGGTTAATCCCATAAATGAAAGGAGAGCTCCAACTAAATATAACAATTAGCATTTTTATATTTTAGTCAGTTAGAGCAGATGCTACTTTTAGAGCAATTAGCTACATATACAATCAATGCATTCAATGTTGATATTTTCAACACATAAAATGTAGAATAGTTTAGTTTTACCCTAATGGTATCTATCAAATAAATAGGAATACATCCTATACATCCTGTACCTATGATTTGCATTATGTGTGTGGGTGAGGGAGTAAAAGGTACTCCTTATGCTGGATGCATCCCAAATGGCACCCTATTCCCTAAATAGTACACTACTTTTGACCAGGACCCATGCCTTGGTCAAAAGTAGTCCACAATATAGGGAATAGGGTGCAATTTGAAACACATCGACTGTATATGATTAATCAGAGAGCATTTATGATCAGAGTACAGGGTGTTAAATACACTGAGTATACAAAACATTATGAACACCTGCTTTTTCCATGACATAGACTGACCAGGTGATTCCAGGTGAAAGCTATAATCCCTTATTGATGTCACCTGTTAAATCCACTTCAATCAGTGTAGATGAAGGGGAAGAGACAAGTTAAAGAAGGATTTTGAAGCCTTGAGACAATTGAGACATGAATTGCGTATGTGTGCTATACCGAGGGTGAATAGGCTAGACAAAAGATTGAAGTGCCTTTGAATGGGGAATGGTAGTAGGTGCAATGCAATATTAGGAAGGTGTTCCTAATGTTTGGTATACTTTTGTTTCTTTTGTATTACAAAATTGAAGTTGATGACAACTGGTTCAATTGTCCAATACTCAATCTTCCCTATACTTTTGGATGCTCTCTGGAATTGGAACGATAACAACATAATCAATATGTCGTTATCTCTCATTCCCAGAGACCTCCATCCAAAACCATCCATCCAAAACAATCGAAAATACCCAATATTTATATATATATATATATAGATGAAAATGACAGCAAGAAGAGATGCTGTCTGGAGGATTTAGATTCAGTTAAAGACCTATTGAGGTTAATGCCGTGTGGCATACTGCATGTCTAATGCAGCCATGCTGATGTGACAATACCATGTCGTGGTCTGCAGTTATTTAGCAGACATTCTTATCTAGAATGACTTGCATGAGCATTTTTTTACGTGCACTATATTGGGAATAGGGTGCCATTTGGGATGCAGTATGGTCTCTGCAGTGATAGGCAGAGGATGGAGATATCCACCACTAGGGCTACAGTGATTGTACATATGATGACACAGAGGTCCGCACCGCTGTCATTTTTTCAGAAAGAAACAATCATAATAATAATTATAGATTTTTTGAAACTCAGTTGGGGTCTCAACTTACTGTTGAGAGTTAGAATAGTAGAATACACAAGGTGCAGTTTTACTTTTGTTTCTGTATACGTCACTCAATTGGCCCATATCAGTTAAAGCATTTAGATTGGTAAATTAGTGTACTTAGTTTAGCCAGCTATCTAACCTTGTAGTAATCATGGCCGAATTACCGACCGGACCACACAGGGCACGTACCCAGGGGCCCGCCCTTCCAGGGGCCCCCATTGATTGTGTTACTCACTCTCACTCAGATATCATATTAAGTTATTGGAAAATGTGTAGAATTGCAGGACATTTGCTGTGAAACTGAAACAAAAAATAAAACATTGTTATGTAAACTAATTTGTTTGCCATATGTTAATAAAATACTTTTCTGCCAACAGATCCCTCAGTATGTATTAAATTATAGTTTTTAATTCTGGTGTTGAGTTAATGTGTAGCGACTTATTGTATAGCTAATAGGCTATGGTGTTTGGCTGAGGTGAATGAAGCTACATTTTTGCTTGTTTTTCTATTCTCCAAATAGCATTTTAGTTTTTAAATGTATAGAAATGCAGTAAATGAACTTGAACTTTCCAAAATAATTATTGCATATGGGGAAAACCATTTCAACCAACATGGCCTTAATCCAGTTCATCCATGATGCACAGACTGGCACTAAGGATAGCCTAATGCCTGTCTTGTCACTGCAACAAATGTTTTTTACAGTCAGTTTCTAAGATGTGTTTACGTTCTAATATTATGGTGAATATTCAGATGACTTAGAAGAGCCAGAGCCACTCTGGCTCAAATTGGGTAAACAGAATGGAGCGCATTGACTTTGATTATTGTACAGGTTAAATGTTACAGAATATGCTTATGAGGTAGAGTTGAAGTTCATTGAAGCAGACAAGAGGACCGTGATGAACAAGAGGAATTTGGACTGAAGATTGACGCTGGCTAGAGAGCTGTGGCCGTGGAGGGAGACAGTCCTCTGCTCTCTGCCTGATAAACAAGAGCGACAGGCGGCTCAGGCGGGCGAACGGCAGACCCCTTGTCCGTAAGTCCCCCTACTGACTGGTACACTGGCTACGTCCCAAATAGCACCCTATTCCATATGACTTGTTTCTTATTATAGTGAATATGGTGTCATCTGGGACACAGAAGTGTCCTGAGCCCGACTTCCCTGCACTGGCCACTGACTGTCCACACTGAGTCTTCACTCTTATCAGCAGCCCCTTGTCACCACCAATGAGGCCTTTTCACAGTCATTTCAAAGTTCTCTCTCCACGTTTTACTGACAGGCAGAGTACACAGTGGGTATACTCTGCTCTCCGCTCTTGTTTCGGTAAAAAGCTGAGGGATGAGGCTGAAGAAATTAGAGTTGAGCGATTATTGCTTTTTGAGGTTGGTTCGGTTTCGGTTTGATTATTTAAGCCATAAGGCATGAGGGGATGTGATATATAGCCAATATACCATGGCTAAGGGCTATTCATATGCACAACGCAATGCGGAGTGCCTGAATACAGCCCTTAGCCGTGGTATATTGGCCATATACCACAAACCCCCGAGGTGCCTTACTGTTATTATAAATGGATTATAAACGTAATTAGAGCAGTAAAAATAATTGTCTGATATACCACAGCTTTCAGCTAATCAGCATTCAGGGCTCGAACCACCCAGTTTATAATAAAAAATTATTAGGCTTTAGATTACAATTTCGATTATTTTTTACACATTAAATGCATTATGAAATAATTGAATTGAATTTCCAAAACACCCAAAATAGTGAACATTCAATTGCCAAAACATTGAAAATATTCCATTGTCTCTGTCAGGTCCACATTGGGTTGACATCAATAGAGAAATAGGAAATGAATATGAAATAATCTAATATTTCAGTAGTGTTTTAATTTGATGACTTCATTATTTTTCATTCTTTGAAGTCATAATCTCATCTCTGCTCAGGCAGTAGCAGCCAGCCAGCCAGCCAGACAGACCATCTAACGTGTTGTGCTCCCCATACTGTATTGTCATTATGTTTGAAACGAACTCCTCAGCTAAGACGCTTGAGGGAGAAAGGTTGCACGTGTTTGCGAGGCAGAGGTCCCGAGTTCACAGAAGGTATGTGGTACTCACTAAACAAGCAGAGTTGATGTCCTGTATGTTTACAGCCTGCCTAGGTATGCTGCAGAGCTGTCTGACAAAATCATTTTACTCGTTTTTCAAAGTAGATATAAGAGTATAAGAGCATACTTTCACAAACTGTCTGTCCCTCTCGTCGTTGTGTTGTGTACTTTCCTCTCTCATGCGGTCTATCTAGGAGAAATGTAATCACTGTAAATAGCTAAACAGTATTTGTTAACATTGACTTTGCTTACAAACATTGGAGTGAAGCAAGCTTATATTTAGAATTTTGATGGGGTACAACAGTTTAACTAAGCATCTATTAGTTATATTCTTCAAGAATCAATGGGTACAGTGCATTCAGAAAGTATTAAGAGCCCTTGACCTTTTTCCAGATTTTGTTACATTACAGCCTTGTTCTAAAATGGATTCAATTATTTTTTTCCCCTCATCAATTTACACACAATACCCCATACTGACGAAGCAAAAACATATTTTTGAAAGTGTAGCAACATTTTTGCAAAAAAAAACAAAAAAAACATCAATATCACATTTACATAAGTATTCAGGCCCTTTACTCAGTACTTTGCTGAAGCACCTTTGGCAACCATTAAAGCCTCAAGTCTTCTTGGGTATGACTCTACTAGCTTGGCACACCTACATGTGTATTTAGGGAATTTCTCACATTCTTCTCTACAGATCCTCTCAAGCTCTGTCAGGTTGGATTGGGAGTGTTGCTGCACAGCTATTTTCAGGTCTCTCCAGAGATGTTCGATCGGGTTCATCAGGCTCTGGCTGGGCCACAAGGACATTCAGACACTTGTTCGGAAGCCACTCCTGCGTTGTCTTGGCTGTGTGCTTAGGGTCGTTGTTCTGTTGGAAGGTGAACCTTCGCCCCAGTCTGAGGTCTTGAGCGCTCTGGAGCAGGTTTTCATCAAGGATCTCTCGGTACTTTGCTCCATTCATCTTTCCCTCGATCCTGACTAGTCTCCCAGTCCTTGCCGCTGAAAAACATCCCTACAGGATGATACTGCCACCACCATGCTTCACCGTAGGGATGGAGCCAGGTTTCCTCTAGAAGTGACGCTTGGCATTCAGGCCAAAGAGTTCAATCTTAGTTTCATCAGACCAGAGAATCTTGTTTCTTATGGTCTGAGTCTTCAGGTGCCTTTTGGCAAACTCCAAGTAGGCTGTCATGTGCCTTTAAGTGAAGAGTGGCTTCCGTCTGGCCACTGTACCATAAAGGCCTGATTGGTGGAGTGCTGCAGAGATGGTTTTCCTTCTGGCAGGTTCTCCCATCTCCACAGAGGAACTCTGGAGCTCTGTCAAAAAAATCTAAAAATGTGTTTTTGCTTTGTCATTATGGGTTATTGTGTTTAGATTGATGAGGAGAAAAAACAATTGAATCATTTTAGAATAAGCCTGTAATGTATCCAGATGTGGAAAAATTCAAGGGGTCTGAATACATTTTACATGTAATTAAAAAGTTTGATGTAGCAACTGCTGATTTCCTCTTTAAAATATAACGTTTATTGATTCAGAACTCCACAGCAGCAGTTGCGAAAGGGTAATAAAATGTGTGAAGATAAAGTGCTTTTTGGGAATATACACAGAAAATGGAAAGGTTGACCAAGAATGCTGGATCATGATGAGCAGGCCATATCAGCTCCAAATCTATTTTCTATGGTCGGTTGCTATCCGTTGTCCTGGAAGAAAGTCAATAATGAGTGAGTATCCTATTAAAAAGGTAGGAAAGTCATCAGGAAATTCTAGAGCGTATCTAGGAAGAGAGAGAGTCCTATCAAGGCTAGAAAGATTTTGCACCTATGAAGACATCCACATCCACGTCCCAAATGGCAACCTATTCCCTCAATAGTGCACTACTTTTGACCAGACCCCTATGGGCCCGGGTCAAAAGTAGTGCACTACATAGGAAATAGGGTGCCATTTGAAATACAGACTACATCCCCTTGGTATCAGCAGTGTTAAAGAAAGCAGCAATAAAGGCAGAGGGAGTTAATTTTCTCCTCTATGCTGAAGACATCAAAGTCAGCAACACAAAAACCATTGCCCTTTAATTGAATTAATCCTAGTGCTGAGGGAAACTCAGCCAACCCAACTCCAGGTGTGTGTGATGTATTACATAGATCTGAATAAGCATTACTTCTCCATGGTTCTACGTTCAGCTTGTCCCCCAGTGATTATTAGCAAAGCAAACATGACACAGTACAGAGGACTCCCGCAGTTTCGCGTTGGCACATCTGATTTCCAAGAATTTCCCCTACCCCCCCAGATATATTGTCTGTGTCCCATATGGCACACTATTATCTACCTCGTTCAGAATCCTTTGGGCCCTGGTCAAAAGTAGTGCACTATATAGGGAGTGGGGTGTCATTTTAGCCTCAACCACAGTGTCTGATGAAGTCCCTCTGTGGCTCAGTATCTATGAAGTATACTCAACTGGTATAAAGGGACATCATAGCTCTGTACACCCCACCTCTTTCTGCTCTTGGATAAATGGATTGTGGGGGTGTAATGGAAGCCAATTAACTCATACAGATGTAGGATCTTAATTTGATCACCCTGTTGCAGGAGAACCTTCCTGCAATGAAGGACATTTTCAACTTGCAGTGTATTTTAGGTTTAAAAAGGATTCTGAAGTTTGTAATTTCCACTTTGAAATATCAGACTTGATTTTCCCTGCGAAAAATGTATCAATCGCTACAAAAATGTCCTTCAATTATAATCCACATAATAATTCACATTTCCTGGATTATTTTCCTGCTGTAGCAAACTGGTTCAAATTAAGATCCTACACATGTATATGTCAATTAGATTTACAGTAGTATATTCCATCCAAAAGGACCAGAGCCATATTTAAAAGGACCATATGAGTCACTCGCAAAAGGGTGTTAAGAAATATGAAATGTATTTTTAATAATTCAACCATTAGGACTTGTTTAAACCTTGTGTAGTTTGTCATGCACAATTATACTTCTAAATTATCAATGTAGTAGAGTAAGATTTCACATTATCAACTTTGTACTGTAAGGCATATATTTAAGATCAAAGGCATCAACATCAGAGATTCCTTAACGTTCTGAAAACACTTTCAGAATTACAATTTATTTTAGCTTGTTTGTCTGAGACATGAAAAGCAAACGCAGGGGACAGCTCTTTAATAGTTCTGTGATAAGCTGTGTTGATATGTTCAGTTAATTTACTCTGTGTGTTTGCAGCCTGAACAACAAACCTACAGCACAGATTATAGGCTAGGCTTCCTTCCCTTATGTGGAAAGAGATTGTCTGCATCCCCAATCCTAATCACTACATTGTGCACTACGTTTGACGAGAGCCTTACGGGCCCTGATCAAGTGCACTTTGTTAAGGAATAGGTTGCCATTTGGGACTTAAACATTCTAATCTGCTTTTTGACTGAACCCATCAATATGTAAACACTTCCCGTCGCTATGGCCTAATCAGGAGTATTGTAATACTATAAATAAATATGATATGAATCTGTCCATCAGGGCAATCAGACACTTTTATGTCAGCAGCAGCTAAAAAGGCTTGGAGTGGTTTGGGTAGATATCATGTTTTTGAATTTCTTCTAGCTATTGCATCAGGATTTCTGACCAAAATGACAAGTCACTTGTCCATTTCTCATAACCTGGCCCATGAGTAAAGCCTAATTCCAATTTCTTGACATAATAGTATATTGTATATTTTAACTGGGTGGTTTGAGCCCTGCATGCTGATTGGCTGACAGCTGTGGTATATCAGACCAAATACCATGGGTATGACAAAACATGTATTTTTACTGTTCTAATTACATTTGTAACCAGTTTATAATATCAATAAGGCACCTCAGGGGTTTTTGATATATGGGCAATATACCACGGCTAAGGGCTGTATCCAGGCACTCCGCTTTGCGTCGTGCTTATAAGAACAGCTCTTAGCCGTGGTATATTGGCCATATAGCACACCCTCTCTGGCCTTATTGCTTAATTATACTGTAGATGCAGGGATGAAATGTAAAGGTTTTGCTGCATTCCTGGTGTTTTACAGTTATAGGTTTTCAGAGTGATTTTTCTCAAATTCCACCCCTGCATAAGAAAATCACATTTATTTGCAAATTATGGTGGAAAATAAGTACTCAAAAAATAAGTACTCTCAATACTTTGTTATATACCCTTTGTTGGCAATGACAGAGGTCAAACGTTTTCTGTAAGTCTTCACAAGGTTTTCACACACTGTTGCTGGTATTTTGGCCCATTCCTCCATGCAGATCTCCTCTAGAGCAATGATGTTTTGGGGCTGTTGCTGGGCAATACGGACTTTCAACTCCCTCCAAAGATTTTGTATGAGGTTGATATCTGGAGACTGGCTAGGCCACTCCAGGACCTTGAAATGCTTCTTACAAAGCCACTCCTTCGTTGCCATGGCGGTGTGTTTGGGATCATTGTCATGCTGAAAGACCCAGCCACGTTTCATCTTCAATGCCCTTGCTGATGGAAGGAGATTTTCACTCAAAATCTCATGATACATGGCCCCATTCTTCTTTCCTTTACACGGATCAGTCGTCCTGGTCCCTTTGCAGGAAAACAGCCCCAAAGCATGATGTTTCCACCCCCATGCTTCACAGTAGGTATGGTGTTCTTTGGATGCAACTCAGCATTCTTTGTCCAAACACGACGAGTTGAGTTTTTACCAAAAAGTTATAACACGACGAGTTAGCAAACTTCAGTCGGGCCTGGACATGTTTACCAAAAAGTTATATTTTGGTTTCATCTGACCATACCGTTTTGTGATCATTTTGACCCTACATTTTGTTTCTGGTGTTCTTTGACAGCTCTTTGGTCTTGGCCATAGTGGAGTTTGGAGTGTGACTGTTTGAGGTTGTGGACAGGTGTCTTTTATACTGATAACAAGTTCAAACAGGTGCCATTAATACAGGTAACGAGTGGAGGACAGATGAGCCTCTTAAAGAAGAAGTTACAGGTCTGTGAGAGCCAGAAATCTTGCTTGTTTGTAGGTGACCAAATACTTATTTTCCACCACAATTTGCAAATAAATTCATAAAAAATCCTACAATGTGATTTTCTGGATTTTTTTCTCATTTTGTCTGTCATAGTTGAAGTGTACCTATGATGAAAATTACAGGCCTCTCTCATCTTTTTAAGTGGGAGAACTTGCACAATTGGTGGCTGACTAAATACTTTTTTGCCCCACTGTATTGTTAAGCAATGATATTTCCATAAAGTCTCCTCAGTTGCACAGGGATGCTTATGTTCCTGCTCATTTCTATAGAACGAATGGAGGGAATGGACTGGTATAATGTGTTGAGATCCATTGCATAGTATGTGTCCCAAAATGTTAACCTATTCCCTACGTAATGCATTACTTTTGACCAGAGAGCCCTATCAAATCAAGTCATATTTGATTTGTTGCATGCGCTGAATACAACAGGTGTAGACCTTACAGTGAAATGCTTACTTACAAGCCCTTAACCAACAATGCCGTTTTAAGAAAATACAACAAAAAAAGAATGAGAATAATCACAAATGATTAAAGAGCAGCAGTAAATAACAATTGCGGGGCTATATACAGGGGGTACCGGTACAGAGTCAATGTGCGGGGAGACGGTGTCGAGATAATATGTACATGTAGGTAGTGTTATTAAAGTGAATATGCATAGATATAACAGTGAGTAGCAGCATCCTTCCTGGATGGCAGGAAGCTTGGCCCCAGTGATGTACTGGTCCCTACGCACTACCTTCTGTAGTGGCTTGCGGTCGGAGGCCGATCAGTTACCATACCAGGCAGTGGTGCAACCTGTCAGGATGCTCTCTATGGTACAGCTGTAAAACCTTTTGAGGATCTGAGGACCCATGCCAAATCTTTTCAGTCTCCTGAGGTGGAATAGGTTTTGTCATGCCCTCTTCACGACTGTCTTGGTGTGCTTGGACCATGTTAGTTTGTTGGTGATGTGGACACCAAGGAACTTGAAGCTCTCAACCTGCTCCACTGCAGCCCAGTTGATGAGAATGGGGGTGTGCTCAGTCCTCCTTTTCCTGTAGTCAACAATCATCTCCTTTGTCTTGATCACGTTGAAGGAGAGGTTGTTGTCCTTGCACCACACTGTCAGGTCTCTGACCTCCTCCCTATAGGCTGTCTCATCGTTGTTGGTGATCAGGCCTACCACTGTTGTGTCATCAGCAAACTTAATGATGGTGTTGGAGTCGTGCCTGGCCGTGCAGTCATTAGTGAACAGGAGGGGACTGAGCACGCACCCCTGAGGGGCCCCCGTGTTGAGGATCAGCATGGCGGATGTGTTGTTACCTACCCTTACCACCTGTCCAGGATCTAGTTGCAGAGGGAGGTGTTTAATCCCAGGGTCCTTAGCTTAGTGATGGGGCGGCAGGGTCGCCTAGTGGTTAGAGCGTTGGACTAGTAACCGAAATGTTGCAAGATCAAATACCTGAGCTGACAAGGTAAAACTCTGTAATTCTGCCCCTGAACAAGGCAGTTAACCCAGTGTTCCTTCAATGAAAATAAGAATTTGTTCTTAACTGACTTGCCTATTTAAATAAAGGTAAAATAAAAAGTGATGAGCTTTGTAGGTACTGTGGTGTTGAACGCTGAGCTGTATTCAATGAATAGCATTCTCACATAGGTGTTCCTTTTGTCCAGGTGTGAAAGGGCAGTGTGGTGCAATAGAGATGGCACCATCTGTGGATCTGTTGGTGCGGTATGCAAATTGTAGTGGGTCTAGTGTTTCTGGGAAATGGTGTTGATGTGAGCCAGGGCCAGCCTTTCAAAGTATTTCATGGTTACGGACGTGAGTGTTACAGGTCGGTAGTCATTTAGGCAGGTTACCTTAGTGTTCTTGGGCACAGGGACTATGGTGGTCTGCTTGAAACATGTTGGAATTATAGACTCAGACAGGGAAATGTCAGTGAAGACACTTGCCAGTTGGTCAGCGTATGCTCGTTGTACACATCCTCGTAATCCATCTGGCCCTGCCGCTTGTGAATTTTGACCTGTTTAAAGGTCTTACTCACATCGGCTGCGGAGAGCGTGATCACACAGTTGTCCGGAACAGCTGATGCGCTCATGCATGCTTCAGTGTTACTTGCCTCGAAGCGAGCATAGAAATTATTTACCTCGTCTGGTAGGCTTGTGTCACTGGGCAGCTCTCGGCTGTGCTTCTCTTTGTAGTCTGTAATAGTTTGCAGGCCCTGCCACATTCGACGAACGTCGGAGCCGGTGTAGTACGAGTCCCCAGCCACTAGGAGCACCGCCTCTGGATGAGCGTTTTCCTGTTTGCTTATGGCGGTATACAGCTCATTGAGTGTGGATTTAGTGACAACATAGATCTGTGGTGGTATGTAGACAGCTACGACAAATACAGATGAAAACTCTCTAGGTAGATAGTGTGGTCTACAGCTTATCATGAGATACTCTACCTCAGGCGAAAATAGCATGGTTGGTTAAGAGCCGATAAGACGACAGCCTTCCGGCGCCAACACATTGTCCCTATGGGACGCACCCGTGGACATCCAACCCTCTGTTGCATTGCAGCCATTTGGTTGCCATGATCATAATAAGTTCTAAATGTCAGCAGTGAACTCATTGGCTGGTGTTTTTCAAAGAAATTAAGTCAGAGACTACAGCCGGCAAGTTGTGGGGAATCAATTATCTAGGCAGGTCCAGGTGAATATTACCTAACAAATGGCCTTCTGCAGTGGCATTTATCTGTTCATTTATGTCATGTTTAAGCATAGTTTTACAACTAATTAAAGTGGGCAATTCCATCATCTGTAATACAGTAATATTTTCCCTTTGGAGTAACCAAAATACACAGATTTTTGTCAGTGACCCAAATGCAGGTAAATAAACAACATTCATATACATTTAATGACATATCTTATTTAACATAAAACATCCATATTGGAACTATGAACAGCACAGTACTTTCTAAGTGAAGGGAACTTGTGCCTCTGCAGTTGAGAATCAACTTTCTAAGTGAGTGGAATTTGTCTATGAATTTGAGTTTGTTTGAAGAAGATGAAATAAAACATCCATATTTGTGGTAATCCCTGTAACATTGTTCCTCAAGGGCAGATAAGCTTGAGTGATGGTATTTGCCACCTCCCCCTCTTACAGTTGAAGTCGGAAGTTTACATACACTTAGGTTGGAGTCATTAAAACTTGTTTTTCAACCACTCCATCAATTTCTTGTTAACAAGCTACAGTTTTGGCAAGTCGGTTAGGGCATCTACTGTGAGCATGACACAAGTAATTTTTCCAAAAATTGTTTACAGACAGATTATTTCACTTTTCATTCACTGTATCACAATTCCAGTGGGTCAGAAGTTTACATACACTAAATTGACTGTGCCTTTAAACATCTTGGGAAATTATGTAATGGCTTTAGAAGCTTCTGATAGGCTAATTGACATAATTTGAGTCAATTGGAGGTGTACCTGTGGATGTATTTCGAGGCCTACCTTCAAACTCAGTGCCTCTTTGCTTGACATCATGGGAAAATCAAAAGAAATCAGCCAAAACTTCAGAAAAAAATTGTAGACCTCCACAAGTCTGGTTCATCCTTGGGATACCACGTTCATCTGTACAAACAATAGTACGCAAGTATAAACACCATGGGACCACGCAGCCGTCATACCGCTCAGGAAGGAGACGCGTTCTGTCTCCTAGAGAAGAACGTACTTTGGTGCAAAAAGTGCAGATCAATCCCAGAACAACAGCAAAGGACCTTGTGAAAATGCTGGAGGAAACAGGTACAAAAGTATCTATATTCACAGCAAAACGGGTCCTATGTTGACATAACCTGAAAGGCCGCTCAGCAAGGAAGAAGCCACTGCTCCAAAACTGCCATAAAAAGCCGGACTACGGTTTGCAACTGCACATGGGGACAAATATCGTACTTTTTGGAGAAATGTCCTCTGGTCTGATGAAACAAAAATAGAACTGTTTGGCCATAATGACCAGCGTTATGTTTGGAGAAAAAAGGGGAGGCTTGCAAGCCGAAGAACTCCATCCCAACCGTAAAGCAGGGGAGTGGAAGCATCATTTTGTGGGTGTGCTTTGCCGCAGTGCTGGTGCACTTCAAAAATAGATGGCAACATGAGGGAGGAAAATTATGTGCATATATTGAAACAACATCTCAGGACATCAGTCAGGAAGATAAAGCTTGGTCCCAAATGGGTCTTCCAAATGGACAATGACCATAAGCATGCTTCCAAAGTTGTGGCAAAATGGCTTAAGGACAACAAAGCCAAGGTATTGGAGTGGCCATCACAATGCCCTGACCTTAGTCCTATAGAAAATGTATGGGCAGAACTGAAAAGTGTGTGTGAGTAAGGAGGCCTACAAACCTGACTCAGGTACACCAGCTCTGTCAGGAGGAATGGGCCAAAATTCACCCAATTTATTGTGGGAAGCTTGTGGAAGGCTACCTGAAACATTTTACCCAAGTTAAACTATTTAAAGGCAATGCTACCAAATACTAATTGAATGTATGTAAACTTCTGACCCACTGGGAATGTGATGAAAGAAATAAAAGCTGAAATAAATCATTCTCTCTACTATTATTCTGACATTTCACATTCGTAAAATAAAGTGGTGATCCTAACTGACCTAAGACAGGACATTTTTACTAGAATTAAATGTCAGGAATTGTGAAAAATGTAGTTTAAATGTTTTTGGCTAAGGTGTATGTAAACTTCCAAATCCAACTGTACATTACCTGTTTGCAATAATTCCTGAGGAGCCTCTTGTTTTGTCTCTGCTGCTCGACATCCTTGAGTGTAGCCAGTAATGTGGGAGGTTCACTCAAGATGTAAAGAGGCTTCTCAACAGCTTTGAGGATGAAGTACAACAAGAAGATAACTTTTAGACTGACGGTCACAAAGGAAAAAGAGCAGAAAAGTGCTCCGCTCCACCCATTCCATTTTTTCTATCCAATTTCTCCAGTACGAGCTCACTGTTATGAGTTTACATTTGACCTTTAAGGTTAGAGGTCTCCATATGTGGCTCAAATGTATGCTAATAATGATATTTGGCCTGAGGCCTCTCATTCTTCATTAAAGCTTTGACACAGATATTTAGCCAAAATATTGTCCCAGAATGAACCCATTCTCCTTTTGAAGAAGTAATTAAACCCACTCATTCACATATCCCATCCACTCATATCCCAAATGCAAGAATACAAGGGTGTGTAGAGAAATAGAGTGACTCCAGTGTGGATCAGAGGTTGTTTCTTTCTTGGACAGCATCTTCTCTTCCAATTAGTGCTGCTGCCTCCGCCCCGGAGCAGCTCTGTCAGCTCAGATCATCACAGCGCCTCATCTCAGAGTCAGCGACACGTTCAGCTAGCGTCCCCGAATCTTGGCTTGCGTCCCAATTGGCACCCTGTTCCAAAAATAGTGCACTACCTTGACGCACAATAAGGGGAATAGGGTTCTATTTGGAATACAGTCCTGGAAACTAAAGTAAGCTGGAGCTCTGACAGTACACCGTCTATGAACCAGCAAAATGGCCCAGGTTTAATCAGAGAACATTTCTACTGTACAACAATAACATTTATTTAAGAACTAGTCTCATCAATATGGAAGTCATAAAAAGATTAAATATTGAAGGTCAAGTTTATTCATCATGTGCTCATAACATACATACCCAGACATTAAACAAAGCATCATTCAAAAGCATGTTGCTAATATATAAAACTGTTTGTTATGCAACCTTAGAGCATGTCCACTGTTTAGCGGTGAGAAATCAGCTCATGGAAATATCTCGACCATAAAGGCAAAAATACATTTTGTTCTCATAAGGACATCAATACATAGCCTGGTTCCAGATCTGTTTATGCTCTTGCCAACTCCATGGCGGTCCATGTAAAGCCAATGACAATGCGCATGAAAACACAAACAGACTGGTGTTCAGGCTCATCAATACAAGGATACATCACTAATGTTCACAAAATGAACACATTAACTGTGGTAGCTATGACATTACAGATATTATTCCACTTCTCCATCTCCTTGCATCTTTAATATACACATAGGATGCACCCTACATGGCACCCTATTCCCTATATTGTCCACTACTTTTGACCAGAGATGGTCAAAGTAGTGCACCATGTAGGGGATATTGTGCCATTTGGGAAGGAGACAGCAACAGAATGTAGAATAAAATAACTAAGATGAAATAGAAAGTATTAGGCACTGTTAACATTTTGATTGACTACATCAATGACAAACATGCAAAAAACACAATCCTGGCAGATTTCTACATGGCAAATACATGAGTTCGCTCAACATTTGAAATGTCTTCGGAGATCAGGGAATAATAGTACATTTGGGCGGATTTTTCTAGGAAACACAAAAGAGGACCGTGTTGGAGCTTAGGTCTCCTTCTAGTATGACCTCAAGTCTAAACATTGTCATCTTGTCAGTGGAAACACCTTTGTGAGGGAAATGCCAAGGTAATCAGCAGTCATTTCCTATCTGTCTTCCATATCTACACGAAGCACCTGAAATCCCGGTCTGGTTCAGGGTCAGTTTGTTCAGCCGGATAGATGTGTGTATAGCAGTCCAGACAGGAGCATGGATCTACCACAGAACTCATACCTTGAGTTAACATTTAAATAGACAGCATATGTAGATAACTTACAACAGAGATGGCTTTGGTTGGTTGTCTTAGTGTGGAATGAACACACACAAAAGCATAACATACTGTAAAAGATAAAGAGGAAAATTACATTCACATGATACAATACTAACAAGAGATTGTTCATCAATCATGTTGTGGTATGACATTCATGGTGTCTTTGCAGAAAATAATGCTGAGTAATATCTTAGCAAAAATGACATACCAGTACTTTAGACTTTGCAGTAGGTCAATAGACCCTCTAATATACACAATGGTCCTTTACAATTCATCTCCTCTCCTACCTGCTCATATTGTACTTGTTCTCAACTATCTCATTTAAGTCTCTATATCCATTTTAATCTTCTCGACGGTAATACAAAGCAACATGTCAAATGTACATACTGTATATCTATCTATACATCTTTGCCATGACAATCCTAGTCTCCTTGTAATCATGTTTGACAAAATTAGATCTACTAGAACCCCAGTTCAGTTTGACAACCCATTGCTTAATTGTTTAAACAGCAAATTAACCATGAAGAAAACTAAATCTATGCTACAATTGTTTTACATTTACAAAAGTAGATACAATGTTTAACGGTCAAGATGAAACCATTGTTAATTTGAATCCATAAATCTCTTACCCTTTAGTTCTTTTCACTCTGAAAGTCATCACAAATGACTCAAATGATATTGTCAATGTCCCAAATGGCACCCTATTCCCTGTTTAGTGCACTACTTTTGACCAGGGCCCATAGGGCTTTGGTCAAAAGTAGTGCACTATATAGGAAATAGGGTGCCATTTGAGACTCAGATATTAACTTGAAAGACATTGTTCATTTAGACTAGTGTCAGAACACATGGGTGGAGGGCTGCATGAGGTCATTAAGCACAGTGTGAAATTCATTTCACCACAGAGGGAGAGGAAGAGGGAAAGAGAGAGGAAGAGGGAGAGGGAAAGAGAGAGGAAGAGGGATGAGTATACTAGCCATGCACAGCACTTCTCCCTGGCATCCTTTAATGAAAGGTTTATTTAAACTAGCCAATGACTTAAAAACATTGACATTACTGCAGACAGACCAATTTATTCATATCTGTTAAAAATACCCTGTTATGACATCTGCCTTAAGTTGCAGGCACAATAAAGGGTACAGGTTTAATAGACAAACTCATTAGAAGATCCTAGAGCCATTTCAGTAATTGTTCTGCCAATACTGTGGGCCAACCTAACTTTTTAGTGCCCACAACTGTAGCCTATGCTTGCTGTAGTGTGTATTTAGGCCAATAGCAGAGTTTTATAGCATTTTAATGGAGACAGATGCCTCTTTACCCGCAGCCCTCACAGTACAGTAGTTTCTGTCTGCAGGAAGGACTGGGCCCGACAGTTACGTTGGAACTGAGCCATGTTCTCTGAGCCGTTTCTGGAGGCATAGGTGTTGTGCTGGGTGTAGTTTCTGGCCATATGGCAGTTGAGGCATATACTCTGCCATTTTCTCTTCAGTTCCCCTTGAACCTGAAGTAGGAAGATAAATCTCTTAGCACAAAAGGGAAAACTAGTCAACATCTGTCAATTCATAGCTATACTATATAATGTTTGAATATAATCCTGTCCTCGTTGATTTACTACAATGAAAATGAAGCAGACAACATTTAAAATGTCAATGTTTATCGACTTCTAGTAAAAGACCTCCCTAATTAGACTGTAAACATGTATCTTAAATCAGTTAAAACCTTGTTTTCCAAAATAGCTTTCATAAAAGCCCCCACTTTTCTTCCCAAATTGACCCAAGGAAGACACTGTCAACACTGATTCACTAATCATTTACACTGCTATTTGTCTTCCTCTTTGAGCCATTAGTCCCCAAGGCAACCCTTTAATTCCAGAAAAAAAAGAAACAACAATTAAGTCAAGAGCTTAAAGACAACGGCTTACCTCACTGTTTAAGAAACAGTACAGGATGACAACCACCAGGCCCTGCCAATAGAACATCAACAGAAAATCCCGTAAATAAGAGACAACCAAAAACAAACAATTCCCAACAAAACTGCCAAATATAGCCAGAAGATATTAATTATGATTAAATTATGCAAAAATGATCCGTTTTACCTGAAAGGATCCGATAGCGAGGTCAAAGAAGATTTTATAATCTACCATGGATTCATTGAGAGACACAAAGACAACATAATGGATGCCAAACAGAGGGATCAACAGGAGAGTGGATTTGGCCAACCTCCTGAAAACACACACAATATTACAGATATACTGTATGCAGGGGACCTAGAGACTACACACTTATATTCAATAATATACTGTTTAATATAATAATAATAATTGCTGGTTATACAGTGCCTTGCGAAAGTATTCGGCCCCCTTGAACTTTGCGACCTTTTGCCACATTTCAGGCTTCAAACATAAAGATATAAAACTGTATTTTTTTGTGAAGAATCAACAACAAGTGGGACACAATCATTAAGTGGAACAACATTTATTGGATATTTCAAACATTTTTTAACAAATCAAAAACTGAAAAATTGGGCGAGCAAAATTATTCAGCCCCTTTACTTTCAGTGCAGCAAACTCTCTCCAGAAGTTCAGTGAGGATCTCTGAATGATCCAATGTTGACCTAAATGACTAATGATGATAAATACAATCCACCTGTGTGTAATCAAGTCTCCGTATAAATGCACCTGCACTGTGATAGTCTCAGAGGTCCGTTAAAAGCGCAGAGAGCATCATGAAGAACAAGGAACACACCAGGCAGGTCCGAGATACTGTTGTGAAGAAGTTTAAAGCCGGATTTGGATACAAAAAGATTTCCCAAGCTTTAAACATCCCAAGGAGCACTGTGCAAGCGATAATATTGAAATGGAAGGAGTATCAGACCACTGCAAATCTACCAAGACCTGGCAGTCCCTCTAAACTTTCAGCTCATACAAGGAGAAGACTGATCAGAGATGCAGCCAAGAGGCCCATGATCACTCTGGATGAACTGCAGAGATCTACAGCTGAGGTGGGAGACTCTGTCCATAGGACAACAATCTTATCTGGCCTTTATGGAAGAGTGGCAAGAAGAAAGCCATTTCTTAAAGATATCCATAAAAAGTGTAGTTTAAAGTTTGCCACAAGCCACCTGGAAGACACACCAAACATGTGGAAGAAGGTGCTCTGGTCAGATGAAACCAAAATTGAACTTTTTGGCAACAATGCAAGACGTTATGTTTGGCGTAAAAGCAACACAGCTCATCACCCTGAACACACCATCCCCACTGTCAAACATGGTGGTGGCAGCATCATGGTTTGGGCCTGCTTTTCTTCAGCAGGGACAGGGAAGATGGTTCAAATTGATGGGAAGATGGATGGAGCCAAATACAGGACCATTCTGGAAGAAAACCTGATGGAGTCTGCAAAAGACCTGAGACTAGGACGGAGATTTGTCTTCCAACAAGACAATGATCCAAAACATAAAGCAAAATCTACAATGGAATGGTTCAAAAATAAACATATCCAGGTGTTAGAATGGCCAAGTCAAAGTCCAGACCTGAATCCAATCGAGAATCTGTGGAAAGAACTGAAAACTGCTGTTCACAAATGCTCTCCATACAACCTCACTGAGCTCGAGCAGTTTTGCAAGGAGGAATGGGAAAACATTTCAGTCTCTCGATGTGCAAAACTGATAGAGACATACCCCAAGCGACTTACAGCTGTAATCGCAGCAAAAGGTGGCGCTACAAAGTATTAACTTAAGGGGGCTGAGTAATTTTGCACGCCCAATTTTTCAGTTTTTGATTTGTTAAAAAAGTTTGAAATATCCAATAAATGTCGTTCCACTTCATGATTGTGTCCCACTTGTTGTTGATTCTTCACAAAAAAATACAGTTTTATATCTTTATGTTTGAAGCCTGAAATGTGGCAAAAGGTCGCAAAGTTCAAGGGGGCCAAATACTTTCGCAAGGCACTGTATGTGCACAAAACCTTGGTAGCGAAACGTTGGTGTTTTCCCATTTAAATGATTGACAGCATGTAGTGTATGCGACTTCCTTACATTTTTTGTTGAGTTGGCACTTCTCTAACTATTTCTGGTGTGCGTCCTCATGCTTTTTTGTACATATACACATCAATGGAAGGGATAATCAACAAGGGGCTGTGCCAGTGCACGTCAGGCAGTGGAGGCTGGTGAGAGGAGGACGGCTCATAATGATGGTGTGTAATGGCTGGAATGGAGTGGTATCAAACACGTGTTTGATGCCATTCCATTCATTCCATTCCAGCCATTATTATGAGCCGTCCTCCCCTCACCAGCCTCCACTGATGTCAGGTCAACATGACACCCATGGTTTATTTCCACATTCCCATGTTGATGATCTCTTTACATAAAGCATGTCTGGAGTCTCTCTAGAATCCCATAAATATGCAGATCAATAACGTGCAATGTGTATAGAGCGGCATAGGGAATATCCTACCAACAAAAGGGCACCCAAAATAAACCTGAGTTTTTATCTAAGTTTTTACCCATCATTCCACAGCCTTTTGCCACAAGAGCAGACTTACATATATTCTTAGGGATATATTTGTCTGAAGAAGCAGCATCTTAGCCTTTCTAAAACCTCAACAGACTGCACAGATTACAGAGTGTATTACTCCCTTTTGGTGATGCTTCCCTTCTGGCTGCTGAGAATTTCCTCAGAAGATTTTCGGGGAAGCAGATAGTCATCAGCAGACTGGTCTGAACTCAGGGATGGCTTTGTGCTGCAGTGAGAGTAAAGGCTGCACCCCAATGGCCCCCTTTTCCCTATATAGTGCACTACTTTTTACCAGAGGCCTTTGGACCCTGTAGGGAATAGGGTGCCATTTGAAATGCCTCCTAAATCGTTAAGGGATACTGACTGCCAAGTGCCAACCTGTGATTCTTAGCACTAAGGTGGATTATGCCCGGAACAATAGACACCAGCTCATCCAGTCTTAGCATCACCACCTGCCTCTTATCCCTAAAATCCCCTCGTTGAACAGATGGGAATATTTCTCCCTGAAGGCGTGCTGTGATGACCACCTCTATAGCTAAGCCTGAATCTTGCGTCACTCTGCAGTCTGCACTATAGAACACCTTCAGGCTGCATGTCTTTGGCCTGAGAAGGCAACTAAAATACCACGTCAGTGGCATGCAATTGTATACTGTGGCATTTAAGTGTGGTGACATAGGAATGTTGACACACTCCATTGTTGAGTACTCATTGTCTTTTGCCTGAGTGCAGTAACACATGCCTACTTGGGTACAAGAGCACATACCTGTATTGTGACTGGTCGTTGCCACCCACATCAGGACACCTCAGTTTCTGAACCAGGATTCTTATAATACTGATGAACAGGAGGAAGTTCACCTGGAAAGCCAGTCAACAGACATGATATATAATATCATATAAATATGACACATATTTGTATATTTTTTGTCAAATTTGTTCACTGCATTGCTTTTGAAGGGCATTTAGGTAATCTATGACCAGTAATGGTATACATTTGAGGGAAATGTGATGCAGTCAGATAAGAGGAAACAGTAGAAGCCGTCACATATAAATCCCTTGCTGTAAAGCCCTCATAAACGTTATCCTGACCAACTGGCCCTCCAAATACACCTCCGCTGTCTTCAATCAGGATCTCAGCGATCACTGCCTCATTGCCTGTATCCGCTACGGGTCCGCAATCAAACAACCACCCCTCATCACTTTCAAACGCTCCCTAAAACACTTCTGCGAGCAGGCCTTTCTAATCGACCTGGCCCGGGTATCCTGGAAGGATATTGACCTCATCCCGTCAGTTGAGGATGCCTGGTCATTCTTTAAAAGTAACTTCCTCACCATCTTAGATAAGCATGCTCCGTTCAAAAAATGCAGAACTAAGAACAGATATAGCCCTTGGTTCACTCCAGACCTGACTGCTCTCGACCAGCACAAAAACATCCTGTGGCTGACTGCAATAGCATCGAATAGTCCCTGCGATATGCAAGTCAGGAATCAATACACGCAGTCAGTCAGGAAAGCAAAGGCTAGCTGTTTCAAGCAGAAAAACAAAACAAAAAAACTCCAAAAAGTTCTGGGACACTGTAAAGTCCATGGAGAACAAGAGCACCTCCTCCCAGCTGCCCACTGCACTGAGGCTAGGTAACACGGTCACCACTGATAAATCCATGATAATCGAAAACGTCAACAAGCATTTCTCAACGGCTGGCCATGCCTTCCTATTGGCTACTCCAACCTCGGCCAACAGCTCCACCCCCCCTGCCCCGCAGCTACTCGCCCAAGCCTCCCCAGCTTCTCCTTTACCCAAATCCAGAAGCAGATGTTCTGAAAGAGCTGCAAAACCTGGACCCGTACAAATCAGCTGGGCTTGACAATCTGGACCCTCTATTTCTGAAACTATCCGCCGCCATTGTCGCAACCCCTATTCCAAGCCGGTTCAGCCTCTCATATCGTCTGAGATCCCCAAGGATTGGAAAGCTGCCGCAGTCATCCTGGACCCAAACTGTTACAGACCTATATCCATCCTGCCCTGCCTATCTAAAGGTCTTCGAAAGCCTAGTCAACAAACAGATCACTGACCATCTCGAATCCCACCGTACCTTCTCCGCTGTGCAATCTGGTTTCCGAGCTGGTTACGGGTGCACCTCAGCCACGCTCAAGGTACCAAACGATATCATAACCAATTCTCGGGCCGACTCTTTTCTCTGTATATATCAATGATGTTGCTCTTGCTGCGGGCGATTCCCTGATCCACCTCTACGCAGACGACACCATTCTGTATACTTCTGGCCCTTCCTTGGACACTGTGCTATCTAACCTCCAAACGAGCTTCAATGCCATACAACACTCCTTCCGTGGCCTCCAACTGCTCTTAAATGCTAGTAAAACCAAATGCATGCTTTTCAACCGTTCGCTACCTGCACCCGCATGCCCAACTAGCATCACCACACTGGATGGTTCCGACCTAGAATATGTGGACATCTATAAGTACCTAAGTGTCTGGCTAGACTGTAAACTCTCCTTCCAGACTCATAACAAACATTTCCAATCTAAAATCAAATCTAGAGTCAGCTTTCTATTCCGCAACAAAGCCTCCTTCAGTCACGCCGCCAAACTTACCCTAGTAAAACTGACTATCCTACTGATCCTCGACTTCGGCGATGTCATCTACAAAATAGCTTCCAATACTCTACTCAGCAAACTGGATGCAGTTTATCACAGTGCCATCCATTTTGTTACTACAGCACCTTATACCACCCACCACTGCGACCTGTATGCTCTAGTCGGCTGGTCCTCACTACATATTCGTCGCCAGACCCACTGGCTCCAGGTCATCTACAAGTCCATGCTAGGTAAAGCTCCGCCTTATCTCAGTTCACTGGTCACGATGGCAACACCCACCCGTAGCACGCGCTCCAGCAGGTGTATCTCACTGATCATCCCTAAAGCCAACACCTCATTTGGCCGCCTTTCCTTCCAGTTCTCTGCTGCCTGTGACTGGAACGAATTGCAAAAATCACTGAAGTTGGAGACTTTTATCTCCCTCACCAACTTTAAACATCTGCTATCTGAGCAGCTAACCGATCACTGCAGCTGTACATAGTCCATCGGTAAATAGCCCACCCAATTTACCTACCTCATCCCCATACTGTTTTTATTTATTTACTTTTCTGCTCTTTTGCACACCAGTATCTCTACCTGCACATGACCATCTGATCATTTATCACTCCAGTGTTAATCTGCTAAATTGTAATTATTCGCCTACCTCCTCATGCCTTTTGCGCACAATGTATATAGACTATTTTTTTTCTACTGTGTTATTGACTTGTTTATTATTTACTCCGTGTGTGTTGTTGTCTGTTCACACTGCTATGCTTTATCTTGGCCAGGTCGCAGTTGTAAATGAGAACTTGTTCTCAACTAGCCTACCTGGTTAAATAAAAATAACTATGTTTGGACAGGAGAAATGTCGATAAAGCCAGGATCAACCTTGAATTATATCCAGGAACTGCATTAATTCACATGCATGCAGAGTAACTACATAAATGTAGCATGCTCTTGCTATTACAGTCCTATCAGCTCCCAGTATGCGCTAGATTGACAGATCTGAATATTCTCTGTCTGCATCCCAAATGGAAACCTATTCCCTTTTCAGAGCACTACCTTTGAGCAGGGCCCATAAGGCTCTGGTCAATAGTAGTGCACTATATAGGGAATGAGTGCCATTTGAGACGCATCCTCTGTATGACATTTACTTATCTGGACACCTGTTTAGTTAATGCCTGGATATAGCAGCAGTTAGATCCTGCATGTGGTAAAGGGAATTACAGCAGCAGCAATGGGTCAGGATAGATGTTGGATACCCACCATGATGGAGATTCCTATGGGCACATTGATCACCCACATTGGGATTGGGTTATCATTCTGTTCCCAGCAGCTGAAGAAATAAGAAAAACCTACATGAGAATGTTAGTAAACACGTTCCATGCATCCCTGCCCATACTAATCTAAGCACAGCACGTTGTGCTGGTCAAAATGATTTGAGCATTAAATCAAAATGATAAAAGGTTGCCAAATGCTTGATTAATTTGATAATCACATGAATCTGAAGTCACAGATTATAACATGCAAACCAAGACAAACATCGGTCTGGCAATCACATAGGAAAAGAATCCAACACATCAATCATGTACATTTATGATTTCCAAGGTAACTCACCCAGTATCCTCATAATAAACCCTTGCAATAGCCCATGCAGAAACAAACACTGTTGGGATTCCTGAAACAGAGAGGAGAATACATCTGAAAGTATAAATGGATTGAATGTACTGTACGTTCCTCACTGTTGTTGATACATTGCACACAGTATATATTAATGATTATAAACTGGGTGGTTCGAGCCCTAAATGCTGATTGGCTGAAAGCTGTTGTATATCAGACCGTGTACCACATTGCGTTGTGCATAAGAACAGCCCTTAGCCGTGGTATATTGGCCATACAACACAAGCCCTCATGCCTTATTGCTTAATTATAAACTGGGTGGTTCGAGCTCTGAATTCTGATTGGCTGACAGCCGTTGTATATCAGACCGTATAACAAGGGTATGACAAAACATTTATTTTTACTGCTCTAATTACGTTGATAACCAGTTTATAATAGCAATAAGGTACCTCGGGGGTTTGTGATATATGGCCAATATACCACGGCTAAGGGCTGTGTCCAGGCACTCGCGTTGCGCATAAGAACAGTTCTTAGCCATGGTATTTTGGCCATATACCACACCCCCTCAGGACTTTTTGCTTAAGTAGCTTACCCCAGCCAATGAGAAGATAAACGATGAAGTGCCTATTTTCAGAGAAGATGACAATCAGCAGCATATGGAGGTAGAGGCCCTCAACCAGCAACCAGAAGAAGTTGGCCATGATAAAGTAGTGAAAAATCACCAGGCTCGCCTTGCATCCAATCTGGAACAACATTGTAGTACATCACTTGTGCTGCTATACAAAGATAAATTACCAGACACTCAACACAAAGAACAAACGTGTGTGTCTATATGGAAACTGAATTCCATGTCCTTATTCTGATACACGAAGAAGTGGAAAACACACATTTCTAAAGTATACCCACACAAACATAATCAGAGTGAACTGAAGGTACAATAACCAAAATGTGTCCAATGGAAACTGAATTCTGTACCTCAATCTCAAAAGAAACATGTTTCCAACAAATCTGTACAAATACTTATCAGTCTGAATTGTGAATGAACTATAAGAACCAGAGATATGCAGGCTGATAAACCTCCTGGCTCACCAGTGAAGGCAGCTCAGAACACTGATTGCTGCGAGAGAAGAGGATGTCGTCCTTCACAAGGACCGCCACCGCCCTCAGGATGAAGGAAAAGAACAGGTTGAGGTGAATGTAGTTCCTCGTGCAGTGGAGTTTTCTATAGAGGGGGTGGCAGAGGTAATTATTAATCAGAGGATCTCTGGTGTGTTGATCCAATACCCTGCTGCTCTGAACAGAGGGTGTTCTCTACTGTACGTAACTAAGGCTGTGTCCCAAGTGCCACCCTATTTCGTATATTAAGAACTAATTATGACCAGGGCCCTTGGCAAAAGTAGTGCGCTATATAGGGAATAGGGTGCCATTTGGGATGCATCCTAACTCTCACCTGAATACACAGAGGATGGCGCTCCCGGTTGTGAGGGCGATCAAAGACAAACTGTGGCCCAGGGTGTACAGAGTCTTCACCACCATAAAGAAGACCAGCTATAGGAAAGAGAACAAACAGTACAGTTATTGGCAGTATCAAAGCTGTATATATTCAATTGAATTAAAATGTAAAAAAAACTATGGGCAATTACTTCAACATATATAGAAGCCAAGTTAGAATAAAGAACATGTGCAAGTCATGTGCAATATCAACATTGTGTGTACTTTCAGAATGTACTTGATTCTAACATCAAATGAATAACAAGGAAGGACAGATTATAGGTTGTAATAGTTTTTAAACATCCTCAGCAGGTAAACATATCATTACAAATACTAAACCATTCTTCCATGAAACTGGCATGCGTCAGCAAATCCAACTCCTTCAATTTTATCAATCAATCAAATGTATTTAATAAAGCACATCAGCAGTTGTCACAAAGTGCTTTACAGATACCCAGGCTAAAATCCCAAAGAGCAAGCAAGCAATGCAGAGGCAGAGGCAGAAGCACAGTGGCTAGGAAAAATCCCCTAGAAGGCAGGGAAAAAACCTATAGTGGAACCAGGCTCCGAGGGGTTGCCAGTCCTGTTCTGTCAGGCCCTGATCTGTTTCACCTGTCTTTATGATAGTCTCCACCCCCTCCAGGTGTCGCTTATTTCCCCCGGTGTATTTATCCCTGTGTTTCCTGTCTCTCTGTTGCCAGTTCTTCTTGTCAAGTCAACCAGCATGGGTTTTCCCGTGCTCCTGCTTTTTCTTATCTCTTCTCTCTCTTTTGCTAGTCCTACACATTGATTCAAAAGGGATTTACTATGCCATTAAAAGGATCTGCGTGAGCAGAGGTAGGAAAAGCAGAGGTACAGAATCATTGAGACATTTTGAGAGACATTTAGAGACTCCTTTTCAAACTCACAAACGTGTACTGTAGAGATGGGCAAAAAAAAGTGCTTCTACTGCTAAATAATTTCAACCCGCTCAAAGGGTGATTCACAGGTTGATTCAAAGAGATTGAAATCTTAAAAAGAACCTGTGTGAATCTGCTCTCTAATATTGTTTCCCCAGGAAATGTGTCAAATGTTTGATTTCCACCGTTTTACCACTGTCTAGTGAAAAACAGTGACTTTTTTGAAAACGTCAGACAAGGACCCTACCAACGCACCAACACTCCCAGTTTGAGGTAGTGCCAAATGAACATTATCTTACGAAAACAATCATTCTCTCTAAAAGCATGGAGAAAGCTCCTGTTCTGAAGCGAGCTCTTCTACACCTGCACTTCACACTATCCATTGCTCATTGTTCTTCAAAACGTGCATGCACACACACAACATTTGATATGACATCAGTCCTTGTTTTAGTTATTCTAAAATATACAGCATGTTTCAACATCACATCATAAGTGCCCTTCAAATATAACTATAAGAAAAAGTTATCCAGCCAAAGTTGAGGTTACAAGGCCTGGTCCCAGATCTGTTTGTGCTCCTGCCAACTCCACTGCTGCCATTTTGTATTTGTATTTATTATGGATCCCCATTAACTGCTGCCAAGGCAATAGCTACTCTTCCTGGGGTCCAGCAAAATTAAGGCTGTTACAATAAATATACAGTGCATTAGGAAAGTATTCAGACCCATTCCCTTTTTCCACATTTTGTTACATTACATCCTTATTCTAAAATGTATTAAATAAACACATTTTCCTCATCACTCTACACACAGTACCCCATAATGAGGTGAGAACTGTTAATTTCATTTTTACAAATGCATTAAAAAACCTTATTTATATAAGTATTCAGACCCTTTGCTATGAGACTCGAAATTGAAAACAGGTGCATCATGTTTCCATTGATCATCCGTGAGATGTTTCTACAACTTGATTGGATTCCACCTGTGGTAAATTCAATTGATTGAACATGATTTGGAAAAGCACACACCTGTCTATATAAGGTCCCACAGATGACAGTGCATGTCAGAGCAAAAACCAAGCCATGAGGTTGAAGGAATTGTCCGTAGAGCTCGGAGACAGAATTGTGTCGAGGCACAGATCTGGGGAAGGGTACAAAAGCATTTCTGCAGCATTGAAGGTCCTCAAGAACACAGTGGCCTCCATTATTCTTAAATGGCAGACGTTTGGAACCACCAAGACTCTTCCTAGAGCTGGCTACCCGGCCAAACTGAGAAATCGGGGAGAGAATGGCCGCTCTGACAGAGCTTCAGAGTTCCTCTGTGGAGATTGAAGAACATTCCAGAAAGACAACCATCTCTGAAGAACTCCACCAATCAAGCCTTTATGGTAGAGTAGCCAGACGGAAGCCACTCCTCAGTAAAAGGCACATGACAGCCCACTTGGAGTTTGCCAAAAGGCACCTAAAGGACTCTCAGACCATGAGAAACAATATTCTTTGATCTGATGAAACCAAGATTGAACTCTTTGGCCTGAATGCCAAACGGAAGGAAAGCATCATGCTGTGGGGATGTTTTTCAGCAGCAGGGACTGGGAGGCTAGTCAGGCTTGAGGGAAAGATTAACAGAGCAAAGTATAGAGACATCCTTGATGAAACTTGCTCCAGAGCGCTCAGGACCTCAGACTGGGGCGAAGGTTCACCTTCCAACAGGACCAATGACCCTAAGCACACAGCCAAGACAACGCAGGAGTAGCTTCAGGACAAGTCTCTGAATGTCCTTGAGTGGCCCAGCCAAAACAGATCAAACATCTCTGGAGAGACCTGAAAATAGCTGTGCAGCAACACTCCCCATCCAACCTGACTGAGCTTAGGAGGATCTGTCAAGAAGAATGGGAGAAACTCCGCAAAAACAGGTGTTCCTAGCTTGTAGCGTCATACCCAAGAAGACTCAAGGCTGTAATCGCTGCCAAAGGTGCTTCAACAAAGTGCTGAGTAAAGGGTCTGAATACTTATGTAAACGTGATATTTCTAAAAATCTGTTTTTGCTTTGTCATTATGGGGTATTGTGTGTAGATTGATGAGGGAAAAAAAACAAATATATCCATTTTAGAACAAGCATGCACAGTATATACAATAACATTTCACAACACATTAAGTGTGTGCCCTCAGGCCACTACTCTACTACCAAACATCTACAGTACAACACAATCTCCATGTGGGCGTGTGTGTATAGTGCATATGTTATCATGTGCGCGTGTGTCTCTTCACGTATCTACGCCCGTCCTGAAACGAGAGATTTCAACCTCTGAATACCGGTGAACCTCGTAAAATTGCATGTTTTCTGTTTCATCTGTTCAAAACCCGAGTCCTCCCTTAAGCCTACTTTGATGAAGTATTTTTTTTATCCTGACCATTTTATGATATCATTACATTTTACATAGTATTTATAAAACCTGCTTGTTTTTCGTTTAATTTTATTACAACCTAACTTATTCTAATATTTCCCCTTCCTGGTTTTATGGTGACAACGTCCGTGGCGCACTTGCAATGCAACTTCTGGAGATGTGTGAATGCGATCTGATCTGTAAAATGGTTCTGATTATGTTCATTAAAACAGGCCTTTTTGGGAGCAGTATAACGGTGAGTGGACATTCCCCCCATCTATATATTTTTATTGGATCTTTGTCCAGCAACTGTGAAAAGTTTGGAGGTGCATAAAACCCTCCATAATCTGCGTTGTTTTAATATTATATGCCCAGAGGGAGAAATTATGGTTCCCATAAGTGTGACATACTATATAGCCTATTTAAAACTAGTTGTTATTTTGTTTAGAATTATTTGTTCTCTTTTTAGGCCTTATCATTAATTTAATGTTTAACGTTTAATGTTTTCCATGTCCATGCTCAGCCATAATGACATGTACAGTAGGCCAGGCCCCTATGTCAGTATAAGTAATTACTTAGAACAATGTGGACTGCAAATGGATTCAAGTTCATGTATTTAGCAAAGATATGTCTACCTTTTGATTTTTGTTTCTGTAAGCCATTTAACAAACTGTAACGGACTAACATTGGAATTGGAGTTGATTCCAAGGCAATACATAAGACTGTAAAATACATAAAACACATCAAACTTGAAGCAACCACATTTTGCCATGGAGCACTTAAAATAGAGCCCTTTATCTTTTTTATGTTTGTTTCATAGTACAGTTTCTCCTTTTTGTTCAGTTTAGTAACATGATTTCTCAGTTTACAGTACATTTACCAATTAGTTGTGCATTTTCGTATTAATGGGTGCATGCTTATTAGTAACTGGAATAAGAGATTTCATAAGCATGTCACGTGCAGTGTCTGGTTGCTCCTCATTACACACCAGAGACCAGCGAATATTCTTTACAGCTTCAACATAGGAATCACTACAAAACGCATTGTATGACCTCTTATACATTATATTAAGCCCAGCCTTTGGAACTTAGTTTTTTATAGATATGACTACAGTATTATGATCACTACTGTACATCCAGTGGATTTGGATACTGCTTTGGAGCAGATTTCTGCAGCATTGGTAATGATGTGATCCATTTCATTCCTGTGCTGTTTAAAAATACGCTGGTAGGTTGACTGATAACCTGAACCACGTTACAGCTTTTTCTTGAGTGGACGGCTTGATGAAAGCCAATTAATATTTAGGTGATCTCTCTCATTGTCACTCCTTGTGTTTGGCTTGACAAGGAGTTGGCATTAGAGCATAAACTGACTGGCACTCGGACTAGAGGTTACATCCTAGAAGGGGGTTCCCGAAGAGCTTGCACTGTATTGGTAATGGCAGGGGCATCGTTTGGTACTTCTTGCCCCTCTACCAATTTCAAGAATTCCTGGCTTCACTACAGTATTGCAAAAGTTCTGAACTCTCTGTGTGAAACAAGCCAGAGAGGAAACATGTGTTCCTATCTATTTTTCATAGTGAGAGAAGATGAATTTTCCATTTCGAAAGATTGGACATCGCCTTAACATGGGCAAACAGGGGGAAAGGCTTGGGTGAGAGTACAGTTGGTGAATTTCACAGATTAATGGCCACTCAGTTAGAGGAAAACATTTTAGTGCATTAAATATTTAAGAAAGTAGGCATTTTATTTTCATATGGAGATCAGTAGAGTGCCACCGGTGGCTCTGTGATCCAGACCAGTGGGGCCTCTTAGATAACCTCCAAGAGAATAGAGCGCAGAGAGCACAATAGGCTGTTCGAGGTCATTCCTCAATCTGAATGAAGCAAGTGAATCGTAGGGAATTGTGGCCAGCAATTTAACTACAGTCAGTTTGCCAAACAAGAATTACTGTTGGGAGTATTATTTAAATGACCTTAAATTAATGGGTCATTTGAGTTTCATTGCTCTTTTTTGCGAGGCTTATCTCTGGTTCAGCTTTCTTCAAAGAAGATTGCTCTGATCAAATTCTGGGCAGTGGAATAGCAGTATGAATCATCAGTCTTCTTCATTTTTCCTCCTGGAACATTGCTGCTACTTGGCCTCTTATTAACATCTGCTGTACTGGGCCAACCAGGACAGTAATTTGGAGTCTGTGTCCCAGATGGCATCTTATTCCCCACAGGGCCCTTGTCAAAAGCAATGCACTATATAGGAAATATCAGGGTGCCATTTGGGACACACGTGGTGCAGTGTTTAGATTGAGGAGACAGCTGGGTGCCACGGTGAACAGGATTTTTTATTTAGCTTTCAAGGCACCTGTGTCTGTATTTCTGTATTTCAAGGCATCGGGTGGAATTGAGCACACGCACGCACACCAACCACAGAACACCAGAGAGACCAAAGACCTAGAACACCAGAGACCAGAGACCTCGAGACCTAGAACACCAGAGACCAAAGACCTAGAACACCAGAGAGACCAGAGACCTAGAGATCTAGAACACCAGAGAGACCAAAGACCTAGAACACCAGAGAGACCAGAGACCTAGAGATCTAGAACACCAGAGAGACCAGAGACCTAGAACTCTCAGAGAACATCACCCTGGTTACCTTATCATGTTTTTCCTCTGCCCCACACACACGGGTTATTTGGGGAAAAACTTCCGACCATCCGTCCTCTGTACAGTTCTTACTTATGTTTCCTGTGGGTAGGAGAAAAATATTGCTTTTGTCAGTTAAATGTTTGTATTGCCCCATCTCTAAAAGACTTGGTTATTCCTTTCAAAATCATAGTCAAAGAAAATTGCAGCATGTTTTTTGTAGACACAATTATTTGATTTCTCTGGTAAGTGAGTCTGATGAATGATATTTATTCTGCTAAGATGATCCTCCTTTGTATGCCCACTCAAGTCGACCAAAAAAGTTTGTGTGATTTGCTACACATGGCTTCACACACAACCCTAAGTGATTGCTCAGTGGCTGTGATTCCATTTTGAGCATGACGCATGATGGCTTCCATTAAAGTTTCAACTGGTTCTTGTTTACAGTGTTGTCAAATTATTCTAAAAAACATTCAGACAGTCTTCTAAGGAGCAAATAGATGTCATTTTCAGCGTTTCTTCACAAAAACTTCTCTCTCTGGGAAGCGAAAGGGTTCCATGTTTATTCAAAGAAGCCTTCGACTTAGTTGAGTACTGAATGAACCCTGTATGTAATGTACTTTACTACACACGATTTAGGACTACAACATCAGGCCTCTTTCTTTCTCCGCTCCTTTGAGTGTCACACTCCATCAGTCTACTCTACACAGACCCTGCCACAGCAGCCTACCTACTTGTAGACTTGCCGGGTGCTATAGGGATCCCAGAGGTTTCTGTTACAAATACATCTTCCAATTTACATGCCCAACTCATCCTCTCCAATTCAATTTCACACAGCTACATTTAGTCAGAGGTCTCTTGAATGTGGGGTGTTCATCATAAGACTGGAACCTGTCTTAATGTAAATACAATGATCTTACAGTAATCTATCACACTCTTTGTCTGGGTAATTAGTTTATAATGAATGAAGTGGCAGTACAGATTCGTCTAGACTGTCACCAGTAGTGATGGGTAGGACGAGAGCTCCACAGAATCCTAGTCTGCCACATGGGCCATTGGAGATTGTGGAGTGAGCAGACATGATTAATTTTGCCTCTAGTCCATGCAGTGCAGAACATACTGTATCATTCTTGGCTTGGTGCAATTTGGCTTGGTGCAATTCAACATGATTCAATGGAGAATTTTGCCATAGTATATAGGCTACAAAAGAACGATAGACAGTGCATTTGGAAAGTATTCATACCCCTTGACACTTTTACAGCCTTATTCTAAAATTGATTATAGTTTTTTCCCCCTCATCAAATCGACACACACTCTACACACAGCGGCAGGTAGCCTAGTGGGTAGAGCATTGGTCAAGTAACCGAAAGGTTGCTAGATCAAATCCCCAAGCTGACAAGGTAAAAATCTGTTGTTCTGCCCCTGAACAAGGCAGTTAACACACTGTTCCTAGGCCGTCATTGTGAATAAGAATTTGATCTTAACTGACTTGCCTAGTTAAATTGAATACATATTTTTCAAACACACAATACCCCATAACGACAAAGCAAAAACAGGTTTTTAGAAATGTTTGCTAAAAGACTCAAATATCACATTTACATAAGTATTCAGACCCTTTACTCAGTACTTGGTTGAAGCACCTTTGGCAGCGATTACAGCCTCGAGTCTTCTTGGGTATGACGCTATAAGCTTGGCACACCAGTATTTGGGGAGTTTCTCTCCTCTCTGCAGATCCTCTCAAACTCTGTCAGGTTGGACGCACAGCTATTTTCAGGTCTCTCCAGAGCTGTTAGATTGGATTCAAATCCGGGCTTTGGCTGGGCCACTCAAGGACATTCAGAGACTTGTCCCGAAGCCACTCCTGCATTGTCTTGGCTGTGTGCTAAGGGTCGTTATTGGAAGGTGAACCGTCGCCCCAGTCTAAGGTCCTGAACTCTCTGGAGCAGGTTTTCATTATGGATATCTCTGTACTTTGCTCTGTTCATCTTTCCCCCATAGGGATGGTGCCAGGTTTCCTCTATATGTGAAGCTTGGCATTCATGCCAATGAGTTCAATCTTGGTTTCATCAGACCAAATAATATTGTTTCTCATAGTCTGGGAGTCCTTTAGATGCCTTTTGGCAAACTCCAAGTAGGCTGTCATGTACCTTTAACTGAGGAGTGGCTTCCTTCTGGCCACTCTACAATAAATCCTAATTGGTGGAGTGCTGCAGAGATGGTTGTCCTTCTGGAAGGTTCTCCCATCTCCACAGAGGAACTCTATAGCTCTGTCACAGTGACCATTGGGTTCTTGGTCACCTCCCTGACCAAGGCCCTTCTCCCCAATTTCTCAGGTTGGCCAGGTCTAGAAAGAGTCTTGGTGATTCCAAACTTCTTCCATTTAAGAATGATGGAGGTCACTGGGTTCTTGGGAACCTTCAATGCTGCAGACATGTTTTGGTACCCTTCCCCAGATCTGTGCCTCGACACAGTCGTGTCTCGTAGCTCTACGGACAATTCCTTCGACCTCATGGCTTGGTTTTTGCTCTGACATGCACCGTCATCTGTGTGACCTTATATAGACAGGTGTGTGCCTTTCCAAATCATGTCTAATCAATTGAATTTACCACAGGTGGACTCCAATCAAGTTGTAGAAACATCTCAAGGATGATCAATGGAAACAGGATGCTGAATACAGGGTCTGAATACTTGTGCAAATAAGGAATGTTTATTTATTTTGAATCTTTTCAAAAAACTTTTTTCACTTAGTCATTATGGGGTATTGTGTGTAGATTGCTGAGGATTTTTTATTTATTTAATACATTTTAGAATAAGGCTGTAAAGTAACAAAATGTGGAATAAAGTCAAGGGTTCTGAATACTTTCTGAATGCACTGTATACTTGGGGCCCATTTATGTTTCTGGCTTTCAATGCACTCCAACTGTAGAAAATCTACATTACACTGGTCTGTGCACCTCTGTAATTCTGTGAAATTAGGAACATTGGTCTGGTGTGAATGCAAATCCTGAAAATGGTGTGAGCTCTACCCGGAAAGATGCACACATAACATTGTAGTGTAGCTGTAGCTGTGGCTTGTACTCATAGATGACCAGGAAAAAAAGAATCAAAAATAATTTCTCATCTCGCTGTGTTTCATAAATGTACTTCAACTCGCAAGAGGTTCAATGTATCTCACCGGTGAAAGCATCCAAGCGAACTAAACAGCGCCCCTCTGTCTACTATGTGTAGCCCATCTATGCAGTTTGATCACCTGCAGCATTGAGTACAAGGGAAGCCAACGAGCATTGCCCCTCCCATGATAAAAAAAATATTTAAAATAGAAGCCTATCAGGGTTGAGCTAAACTGAGTGAGTTCAGCTTTGAATGGTCCTGGCGCACCAACAAAAAAATGTGTCAAAGGAAGCCCGTTTGGATTTGGCTTCACACCAATCACATTAGAAGTCAAATGTCAGACAGAGAACTTGAATTGTTACAGCTCGTTGTGGCGTTGTCCTCCGGCGGCTAGCTAGCTATCTAAAATCGTCCATTTCCTAAATTAGCCATTAATGGAGATAGAGATTTGGACGTTTGGTTTTACTTAACTCTCCATAAATTCATACATTGCGCCCCTGTCCTGAAAGGATGGAAGTTCAGCGTGTAGCTAGATGTAGCAACTTTAGGCTAATGTTAACTAGCTGTCCTGGCGTATTGTTGCCCATATGAAAATAAGTTAAGGCTAGTGAGCAAGCATTTTAGCCAGGTAGTCTAGGACAACAAAAACTTAGTGTGTACTGTATGACAGAGTCAGACAAATTTAGGCAACATGAAAGAGGAGGATGCCATTGGCGTTTCTCTACAAGTAGGGTGAGTCAACATGTTTTTTCTACTTACATGCACGCATACACACATAAATCAGTACTATGGACAGCCACATATTTAGCTTACGTTGATTGGACTAAATTGTTTTTGGTATCTTGTTTCATGCAATATGTTTTGTGGACTTCACCGGTTTTGTGATTAAAACAAAGGTGTGGTTGAATATATTCGTCCACTGTGTCTTCTTGTCTCGGCCTTAGGCATATATATCACGGTCACAAGGCATATGAACTAACAGGTTATAGAGCAAACAAAGCAATTATCACAACACATACAGTACCAGTCAAAAGTTTGGACACCTACTCATTCAAGGGTTTTTCTTTATTTTTACTATTTTCTACATTGTAGAATAATAGTGAAGACATCAAAACTATGAAATAACACATATGGAATCATGTTGTAACCAAAAAAGTGATCAACAAATAAAAATAGATTTTAGATTCTTCAAGGTAGCCACCCTTTGCCTTGATGACAGCTTTGCACACTCTTGGCAATCTCTCAACCAGCTTCACCTGGAATGCTTTTCCAACAGTCTTGAAGGAGTTTGCACATATGCTGACCACTTCTTGGCTTCTTTTCCTTCACTCTGCGAAACAACTCATCTCAATTGGGTTGAGGTTGGGTGATTGTGGAGGCCAGGCTATCTGATGCAGCTCTCCATCACTCTCCTTCTTGGTCAAATAGCCCTTACACAGCCTGGAGGTGTGTTGGGTCATTGTCCTGTTGAAAAACAAATTATTATCCCACTAGGCACAAACCAGATGGGATGGCATATCACTGCAGAATGCTGTGGTGGGCATGCTAGTTAAGTGTGCCTCGAACTCTAAATAAATCACTGAGAGTGTCACCAACAAAGCACCCCCACACCATCACACCTTCTCCATGCGTCACGGTGGGAACCACACATGCGGTGATCATCAGTTCACCTACTCTGAGTCTCACAAAGACACAGCGGTTGGAACTAAAAATCTCAAATTTGGACTCATCAGACCAAAGGACAGATTTTCCCCAGTCTAATTGCTCTTGTTTCTTGACCCAAGCAAGTCTCTTCTTATTATTGGTGTCTTTTAGTAGTGGTTTCTTTGCAGCAATTCGACTATGAAGGCCTGATTCAAGCAGTCTCCTCTGAACAGTTGATGTTGAGATGTGTCTGTTACTTGAACTCTGTGAAGCATTTATTTGGGCTGCAATTTCTGAGGCTGGTAACTCTAATGAACTTATCCTCTGCAGCAGAGGTGACTCTGGATCTTCCTTTCCTGTGGCGGTCCTCATGAGAGCCAGTTTCATCATAGCGCTGGATGGTTTTTGCGACTGCACTTGAAGAAACTTCCAAAGTTCTTGAAATGTTCTGCATTGACTGACCTTTATGTCTTAAAGTAATGATGGACTGTTGTTTCTCCTTGCTTATTGTAGCTGTTCTTGCCATAATATGGACTTGGTCTTTTACCAAATAGGGCTATCTTCTGTATACCACCCCTACCTTGTCACAACACAACTGATTGGCTCAAATGCATTAAGAAGGAAAGAAATTCCACAAATGAACTTAAGACACACCGGTTAATTGAAATGCATTCCAGGTGACTACTTCCAGAAAACCCCTGGAATGAGTAGGTGTCCAAACGTTTGACTGGTAGTGTATGTTGTAATATGTCTTTTTTTCTGTCTTGCCTTCCCCGGTGATACTGAGCTGTAGTCATTACAGACCATATGAGAACATTGCTTGAGGAAAATCTCAAACGTCTCTAACGTTTGCATGATGTGGAACACAACACTTACAGAAATCCACCCAGAAATGTGACATTGATATTGAAATTCATATATGAAGAAAACTATAGGCTAAAATACTGTACCATTTCTGCCAAAGAATGTCTTTAGCACTCTGGGACATTCTCTAGAGACGGTCTCTCCAACCTCTGCACGGCCCCAACATGCTATGTTATCCCAGATAGCTTTGCATCCCGCTCCTGTCAAGAGATTAGACAGCAGAGTTTTAATATAAATACAACGATTCAAGACAGTTGTTTGTTTGTCTCATATTTGTGAAATTTGTAGTTGCCTACCTCATGCAACAATTTCCCAAAGCAAATCTACTTTGCCATAGGGGATTCAAGACCATACTCTCACCCTACATGTTGTTCATTATGGATAGCATCATACTGTAGCAGTATTGAATGTGATAAATGCCTCACATACATAGTGTATGCACAGCATACAGTGCACTAGGCTCTTTCAGAATGAATGATAGAGTTTCATAGTACCAGTAGCCTAATGGACTATGATAGACTCTCCATGTGGGGGTGAAGTGGCTAAATGTGTGAATCTATTTGTCTCACCAATGTCAGGAGGAAGGCCAAGGCTGAGAAAGCCTCTCTGAAACTTGACTCCTGAAATATGTTGTTATTAATTAAACAAAAGGGTGTACAAAGGAAAAGTCCACAAAATACGATGTGTTTTCTTCATTAGTCCACTTTTGATACAGTCCCAAAATGTTTTGCATGTCAGCAGTCAAGTTTTCAAGATATTGGACATTCAAGAAGCAAAGTGTCACTTGCCACATCTTAGTTGTGAAAATGGAGCACTTAGCCTTAGCTCAGTAAAACATAGCTCCGCTCCCTTCCAGAGATAGAGAGACTGCAGAGAAAGCCTCCATATGTAAACAACATAGCTAGCTCTATAAAAAGAAAGCTATTAACATCAGATATAATTAATGAAATGAAAACACACTGTGAAAAACGGACAACAAAATACATATTCACGATGCGACCCACATGAGTATCTCTGCACTCTCTTAGTGGTATAATATGTGTCTCTCGGTGTCTCAAATGGCACCCTATTCCATTTATCGTGCCTAGGGCTCTGGTGATATTATTTCAAGTGCAGCTCCTGCTTTATGGTATCTCCATATCTGTGATACAGTGCATGACAATGGCAGTGCAGTACCACACTATAAGATAAAAATGTTGCGCATATTGCCACCCACAGTGTTTACTGGCGCTAACAAACACCAATTTTTTTATCCTAAATGTTTCATAATCATATTAGGCTAGGTCAACTGATGCATGAAAAACCTTCTCCCTTTAATGTTGACCTGGATGCTCTCTATGCTTTCGAAGCACAGTTGACTTAATTGGTAAGAGCATGGCGCTAGCAATGTCAGGGTTGTGGGTTCGATTCCCACTGGGGCCATCCATACGCAAACGTCTGCACTCACTGATGTAAGTCGCTTCGGATAAGGTGTCTGCTAGACAGCGAATATTAAATTAACATTACACAAACACAAGCTCAGAAATATACACATTGTTTTTTGTGTCGGGACTCAAGAGAAAGCCAAAGACTGAATGTCTTGTCTTTGATAAAGTACACTAATTCCCTTGACAATTAACATTATTTCTCTACCCAATTAGTTTAATTTATGTAGCACAGCCTTGGCTATAACTCACAGTAAAGTTTCAACATCGTAAGTCGGCAGGATGGTGGGGCTTGCAGGCAAAATGTTTTGTAGAACCTTCAACATGTTCAACATTTACTTCAAGATAGTTAAAGTGCAAGCTATTCAGGTTTTAATGGAAATTGAAAATACATCAAAGTTCGTGGTCACAATCTGAGTTGTGATGCTTATCTGGACTAAGAAACAATTTTACAACTATTGAAAGTCTTCATTTAATTTGACAGAGGCAATGGGGAATAGCAATGGGGATTTACTTTCCATTACTTTCAAAGGCACTTGAAAAGATGAGATTTCACATATTCTTTTAAAAGTTTCATAAAAATAATTTAGGCGAGTGACCTAAAACATCGATGTAAAGAAATAATCTTGCACCATTCACCAAAATATGCAGTCTGTTTCCATTCCCGGAATATTCGGAAATCTATTCACAAGCCACGGTTTATCTTAACTGTCAGATGAGAAGATAAATGTGGTAATCAAAATATGCCGTAATGGTGTCACCTTTGGAGGCATTTGAAGATTCTTGTTCCCTCAGCTTCACAAGACATTCCTCCTGGTCTTTCTCAAGCTCCAGAAGGAAGTTACATGTTGGATGTCTTCCACTCACCTAATTAAAAAGAAATTCAATGTTTGATTAACTTTAATTAACTCATCCTTAGATGTTAGTATTTTAATAGGTCCGCTGTGTAGTAGAAAGAAAGGTGTACAGTAATTACATTCATGCACATTCATATTCTGAATTCAATGAATTATTCATAGGACAACGTATCTTATAGGCAGCAGAATGGCAGGCAAAGACCAGTGAACAAGACATTAATCCAACTGGCGTGCCGTGGGACAAATCTGGCCGGGGGCATAGAATACTAAATATGTCAGAAAATCAGCTCCAAGTGATTTTCATTTTGGGAATCTGTTCTAAAGTATTCTGACGCATAATAGAGAGGGATTTCGTGATTGTGTACAAATGTAAGCAAGGTTTGAAATGATTATGTTTCAGTCAAATATCTGTTTGGGCTACTTGCGGTCTACAAATGATTTGTAATTATATTCCAGCCCCCCTGACCATCCACTCGGCCCGCGGATTAATCTAGTGGATGATCCCTGATCTACAGTATCATGTTAAAGGTGCTTTGACACCATCTTGTTTTAAATTGTTTTTAAAAAAGCATGACATCTGAGCACCGAATTTCTGCCTTCCTAACTATATGTGAAGTTGAGACAGGGAAGAAATTAATAAAATAATGAGTAGGTTTACTGGAGGGGAAAGATTTCCATTATATTACAAATAGAATCAAATGGATGTGATTTTTTTCCATGAGTAAATAAAGGTTAAATAAAAAATAAAGTAAATGGACAGATGGATAGAATAACCAACATAATGGCCTCCTGAGTGGCGCAGCGGTCTACAGACACAGGTTTGATCCCAGGTTGTGTCACAACCGGCCGTGACCGGGAGTCCCATATGGCGGCTCAAAATTGACACAGCGTCATCCGGGTTAGGGGAGGGTTTGTGTCGTCAGTTGAACCGTGTTTCCTCCGACACATTGGTGCCGCTGGCTTCCGGGTTAAACGGGCTGGTGTTAAAGAATGTGTATTGGAGGGTCATGTTTCGAGGGACGCATGACTCGCCCCCGAGCCTGTTGGGGAGTTTCAGTGATGAGACAAGATCGGAATTGAAATTCGGAGAAAGAATGGGATAAAAAATAATAACCAATGTATCTACACGTCATGAATTTGCACTCTAAATATTCTGTGTAGGTTGGTGGTTATGGGACATAGGGTAGTAGAGAATTCCTCGACAAACACCTTCAGCACCCTAAATGGGAACTGTATACATTCCCCTAGATCCCTAAAGGGTTTTCGTGTGAGAGAGTGTGTAAGTATGTTACCGACATGTTAGTCTCTTCAGGAGGAGTCAAGTTATAATACAAAGGTGATGATGGACTGAGTGTGAAGAACATAATAGTCAAACTGGTCAGTGTGCTGCAGGAAGAGAGTGGCTTGAAAACAAACTATGTCAGAATTAACTTTAGTTTCACGTTAGTCTTTTTCTGTTAAACGCACCCAATCCCTGCCAGGAGAAACAAGTGGCATGTGACAGAAAGGGTGAGAGCCAAAGAGTCTGACACAGAGAGCGTGCCTCAGGGGAAACACACACACACAGTACGGCATCAGGCAGCAATGTCTATAAAAAGGCTACAGAAGCGTTAACAAACAATCGGGGGCACCAAGCGGAAGAGACCTCGCACCAGGTCAATGGGCCCTTAATGCTTTATCCCAAATGGCACCTTATGCCCAACATAGTGCACTACTTTTGATAGTACACTATATGGGGAATATGGGTCCATTTGGGACACAAATAATGACTGATATGACTGACCCCTGGCCTCTGTTAAGGCAAACACACCTACTGTATCTACACTGACAGTCCAAAACGCATCCAAAGAAACTACATCGCACTGTGGAACTGACTTGCAACTGGTCCTTCTGATCGTGTCCCAAATGGTACCCTATTCCCTACATAGTGCACTACATTTGCCCAGAGCCTTAATGGCCCTGACCAAAAGTAGTGCACTACAAAGGGAATATGATGCCATTTGGGACGCATATCTCCTTTCTCTCCTCTCCTTTCTCTCCCTTCAGGCCGAGAGAAACCTTAAAAGCAGTGTTTTCATTTTAAACAGAACGTTTCCCCTGGGTAGCTAGGATGGGCACTGAGGACACTACTACCTTTCGTGAGTATGCGGTCTCGTGTGAGCAGAAATAATCACTCTGACTTGGGACTCTCACAGCATTGCCCAAAATGGAAGAGATTGCCAGGTCAGTGGCTGGGGCATGCATCTCTGTGAGAGAGTTAGTGACTCACTCCTAGCATGCTAAAGGGCCTTTTAAATGAGGCTGCACTCAGCACTCATCCACTAATTACTGGTTTCACCCAGCGTCAACTCGGCTGTCACTACTAATGTGTGTGGCCTTAGTTATGTTAATGCAGCAATCCTATCTATTTTTTGCTAAACCAAATGTATTTTTAAACGCTTCTTTGCTAAACCAAATTGTGGCAGACATACATATTCATTGAAAGGCCATTGGCATTGTAGGATATTGCTATGATTCATTTCTAGTATTCTGTCAGAGAAAGGAGATGCAGAGTAGATACATTCCAAATGTAATATATTTTAGTAAATGCAACTCAACGCAGACTTTCAGGCTAAAATGTGAAAGCCTAAACTTCTAATATTACAACTGTGTATCCCACAGCTGATTTTGTAACTAATGTTAAAAACACAAACACTGGGGACACACAGTAAGCCTCTGTAGCTTTTTATTTGATTATCCTTTATCCAATATTGTTATGATTCAAATTGCAGCATAATATGATCCATACAATAATAATCAAATAAAACCCTAATGTTTACCTCTTTCCCCTAACAGATAAATCTGTGTCCAGTGATCCTGTTTAAAATGGTTTATATCTGTCTATAAACAGATGGACTTGTGAACCCAGGACTGGTATATAATAATATATGCCATTTAGTAGATTCTTTTATCCAAAGCAACATACAGCCATGCATGCATTTCACGTATGGGTGGTAACTAACCCACTACCCACATACCGTATTCAATCTGTTATAATTTGATGAAAGGCAGTGACTAGACCTTACTATTTTCAGGGCCAGATTAACAAACAGGCACGCAGAGCACGTGCCCCTACCTCCAGGGGTCCACCAACCAAATGTTTTTTTCGGGGGTTGTGGGCCCCATGGAGGTCGGGGGACCCTCAGATAGCAAATCAGCTGTAAATCGCAGGAAACTAGCTTAAATTCTCAGCCTCATGGCAAAATATGAACAACGGCATGAGATGAGCGATAACAGACAATTTTTCTCTCTGAATCACAGCAAAAAGTGTAGAATAGCATTATAAAACTGCAATTTTGTTCAACATAAATTGTCTTGAAATGCAGGAAGTTAGCTGTTTTCCTGAAAAAAATCCCTTTCATCAATGAGATAACTGGGCACTGACTATTGAATGAGACAGAATTACTTTGTGTGTGACGGATCCAATGTACTTTATACTTGGGAGTCAAGGACATATCATTGCAATAAGCAACCACTTCAATGTCATATATAAGTTAATTGCGCATATGAGGCAGCTGTTGATCTTGATCTGTTGATTGAGGTACAAGATAATTATGAGCTTTTGCTAATGACCTGAAAAGAGTCCACTTGGAAAAGAGAAGGCCTATTACCACATCTGTTTTGGCAACAGTCTCTGTAGATGCCTACAGACAGTGCATACAAATTATGCTCAGATAGGTATTTCTGTGCAGTACATGTATTACAAAGGAAGCACTGGAAGGAAGGAAGCACTGCGTTGTATTAAACATTAATACCTACTGTATAGACAGGCTATATTATTTGTCTAATTTAACCTTTATTTAACTAGGCAAGTAGTTAAGAAAAAAATATTATTTACAATGACAGCCTACCCCAGACCAATTGTGCGCCACCCTATGGGTGACTCACAGTCACAGCTGGATGTGATACAGCCTGTATTTGAACCAGTGACTGTAGTGACACCTCTTGCACTGAGATGCAGTGCCTTAGACCGCTGTGTAACTCGGGAGCCCAAGAGCTTATCAAGAGCTTCCATACTTGGCTCAACATACTGTGCTTAAGTATGTCTAAGACATCACTCTACTGTATACAGATGGAGTACACAAAATATGTATAGCTAAACAGACTCCATCTCTTATCTAGAGGCTCTGAAACTTTCCTCAAGTTTGTTCCTGCTTAGTCATTACAATTATTGAATTCAATGTATTAAATATATTGAATTCAATGTATTTCAGACAGTTCCACTCGTCAAAATTCTCAGTAGCTACAGATATTGTTGAATCTTTATAACCCATATTAATATGGGATAAATTAATGATTATTCACACTGCTCGCATCTGGTTGATGGAGAAGAAAAGTTATTACACATCAAATATTCAACATATTTTGAGAGAAGGGGTTTATTTGCCCTGGCAAAAAGTCCTCTAGCTCTTTCATGATACAGTACAGTTTCTTTCCCATTTTGCCCTAATTGCATCAAGCATATTGGCACCATACCAAACCAACAGTGATTAGGCTGGGGCACACAGGCTGTGTTTACACAGCCAGCCCAATTCTGATATTTTTTCCACTAATTGGTCTTTTCACATCAGATCTTTTTCAGAGCTACTCCGATTCATGAAAAGACCAATTAGTAAACATGAAACATAACATAATACAGAACATTAATAGACAAGAACAGCTCAAGGACAGAACTACATATAATTTAAAAATGGCACACATATCAACACATACACACAATATCTAGGTCAAATACGGGAGAGGCATGGTGCCGTGACGTGTTGCTTAATCTGTTTTTTGAAACTAGGTTTGCGGTTTATTTGAGCAATACGAGATGGAAGGAAGTTCTATGCAATAATAGCTCTATATAATACTGTACACTTTCTTGAATTTGTTATGGATTTGGGGACTGTGAAAAGACCCCTGGTGGCATGTCTGGTGAGATAAGTGTGTCTGTCAGAGCTGTGTGTAAATTGACTATGCAAACTATTTAGAATTTTCAGCACATTAATGTTTCTTATAAAAAGAAGAAGTGATGCGGTCAGTCTCTCCTCAACTCTTAGCCAAGAGAGCCTAGCATGTGTCGTGTCTTTGGCTATGCCGGATTAAGTGATGTGACATGCTATTCTGTAAAATTATTTCCCCGTAATGAATATTACCCGATTGAGCTAATCATGTAAATGTAATTAACTAGTGAGTCGGGGCACCACAAAATAATATTTATAGAGCTGTTATCTTCCGAATAAACTCTTAAAGACCTAGTAATATTTTACACCAATAGCAGTCAATATTAATCGTCATCTTAATTCAGTCTCATCTGAAAGTTGTAAATTCTTGGTTATCTGCACGAACCCTGGCTAACAAGTTGAATCAGCAATACAAAATTGGGTTTAAATATTTATTTACTAAATACTTAACTAATCACACAGAATTACATATACAAATAATGAATTATACCTTGAATACAAATTACGTCACAAAGGAAAACGTCGCTAGCGGGCGGAACAGATATGACAGCTTGTTACACAAAAGAAAAGGGTCTGAGTGAAAGAGCGGGAAGACTGTAACAAAGGAAGAAGCTGTGCTATCGTAAATACAGTATCTTACGCATTCTAAATTACCGCCCATTTGGAAAAGGAAAATGCAATCAATATTTACTCTGAGCTGCGCTTCGGTAGGTTGGTGGTAGATGGAAGGCCGTGTTGCCAAACCGAGTCCTTTGTCCTTTGAAGAATGTCTCTGGTGGTAAATTGGATACCTTGTAGTAACGTCGTTGTGTGGTAGACGGCTACTCTGTCTGTTCCTTCCTAACCTGCGTTTGCAGCTGCTGCTGCTGCTAACTCAACAGCTAGGAGGTATCACTTCTGTAGTGAATAAGAGTTCAAAGTTCATACCATTCGCAACCAAAGCTCACGCTGATGTTGGCTTCATTCTGTAGTTATTATCTGAACCATTCTGACATCGGACTGTCGTCCTCACATCCTCAGAACAGGAGGTTATATTGTCATCAAGGCTTTATATAGGAAGGGAGAGGAAGGCGTGTTTGAAAAGTTTTATAGCCCATGTCCCTTCACAGTGGCGGGCCACTGATTGGGCAGAGATGTGACCTTATGAAAACCCAAATCTCACATTTTAGAAGCTAAAATCACATCTCATCCCGAATAATTTCATATTCAAACATTTAAATTGAACAACAATTGCATGTGAATCCGATAACTCTGATGTGTAGACTTTCCACTGTAGAGTTTGTCATCTTATCATTGATGAGAATTTCTCAGATGACAACCGAACTGACATCATATTCATTAAGTACCACCGCATATGTTCAATTGGTCGGATTACCAGAATATAGTTAATTTCCCCCCACCTTCTGATGTTCCCAGAATCTCTAAGTTAACCAATGGTTTTGCAAATGTAACAGTAGTAGGGTAGAGGGAGGAAAAAGGGGGAAAGAGGTATTTATGACCGTCATAAACCTACCCCCAGGCCAACGTCATGACACATGCATAGTATTCATATTATGATTACAATGAAGAGCAAGACCTGCCGCTCTGTTCTGGGCCAGCTGCAGCTTAATTAGGTCTTTTTTTGCAGCACTTGATCACGACAGGTCAATAATCAAGATAAAACTAGAGCCTGCAGGACTTGCTTTTTGGAGTGTGGAGTCAAAAAAGAAGAGTAACTCTTTATTATGAACAGACCTCTCCCTATCGTTACAACTATTGAATCTATATGTTTTCACCATGGCAGTTTACAATATAAGGTAACACCAAGTAATTTAGTCTCCTCAACTTGTTCAACAGCCACACCATTCATTACCATATTCAGCTCTAGAGGTCTAGAGCTTAGGGAATGATTTGTAGCAAATACAATGCTCTTAGTTTTAGAGATGTTCAGGACCAGTTTATTAATGGCCACCCATTCCATAACTGACTGCAACTCCTTGTTAAGGGTTTCAGTGACTTCATTATGGTTTCTGACATGCATATGGTTGAATCATCAGCATACATGGACACACAGGCTTTGTTTAATGCCAGTGTTAGAACCAGTAAATGACATTGGCTTCCCTCCAGGCCTGAGGACAAAGACATTCCTCTAGGCTTTGATATGACAGATAGGAATGGCTATAGAGTCAGCTACCATCCAAGTTGTCAATGCCAGGAGGTTTGTCATTATTGATCAATATTAATAATTTTTCCACCTCTCCGACACTAACTTTACAAAATTCCAAAATGCTTTTTGTTCATTATTTATTTTTTTATGAGTATGAGTATGATGGCTCACTGTTCATTGTTGGCATTTCCTGCCTAATTTTGCCCACTTTGCCAATGAAGTAATCATTCAAATAATTGGCAACATCAAATGGTTGTGATTAATAAGCCATCTGATTCGATTAAAGATGGAGTTGAATTCATCTTTCTGCCCATAATTTCTCTTAGTCTCTCTCTCTGTTTTCATAATTTTCCATCAATTCGCAAGTGGCTTAAATCATCTGAGCAAGGGAAACAGTGCCCATCTGTCTCAGTATGGGAAACCCATGTATCTGATACTGTCTGGACCACAAGAGTATAACTTGTTGCCGCCATAGCATTTGATTGATTGATGCCAGCAAGCATTTGCCTCCCCTTGATAAAACATTTTATAAAATAATTAGCTGAACTCAACTGTGAGTTGTCCTGGTGCAGCAAAACACCCAAGGGAGGCCAGTTTGGATTTGGCTTCAGACCAATCAAATTACTTCCTTTACAAAATGTCATTTTCAGAAAAAAGTTTCTGGTCTGCTTGTGTTGATGTCCTACAGTAGCTAGCCTGCTAAATCGTCCCTTTCCTAAGTCATGGATGGAGATTGGGATTTGGACTTGTGTTTTTGACTTAATTCTCTGTACGCCGATTCTGATCTACCTTTAACTAAATATGTTGTGCCACTGGCCTGAGATGATAGAAGGCTCATATAAACTAGCTAGCTAGCTAACATGCTGGTTCATTGTTGCACATGCAAGGAAGTCAGGCTAGCAAGCATTTTAGCTATGACAAAAACTTTAAAAAGTGTACTGTTTGACAGAGCCAGTGGCGATCTGCCTTTCAGGGCAGGTGGGGCAGAGCCCACCTGTTTAGCATGTTTTGCATGTTATTTTCGCATTAATACGTGTCACATATCAGTTTGCAAACAATGAAAAAAAGAAAATAATTGAGTTATTAAAGCTGCATACAAACATGGTATTTTTTGCTTTCTTGAGTAAGGCAACTCCAAAATGCTGGTGTTTCAGCCTAGCTCAGTGCTTTCCGTGGTGGTGGGGCAGCCAGAGGAAAATATTGAGCGTATGGGTTGGTAATGTTCTCTAGTTGCGCCGTGATTGGCTCAGTGGTCTGTCACTCATGAGGACATTACGTCACCGCCACATCTATGGGGAGAGCTCAAAAATTCAAACCCCTTGGGTGCTGCCATAGAGTTACATTAGAAGTGTCCATCCAAGAAGCCTTGGCCACAGATAAAATTACATCAAATCACATTAAATACAGTGCTTTCTAAATTGGCCATGCTTTCAATCCAGCATGACTTCTGCCACATTCAAAACAACTGGAAACTCGGAACTGGGAAATCTCAGACTTTAGTGAGTTCAAGACAACTTGAAAACAAGCTCCGACTGGGAAAATAAGTTAACAAATTCCAAGTCTAGAGCTCCGACCTGAAGATTACTAACATCATGATTCGACATTGTTTTTTTGTTGTTGTTCCCAGTTGACTTGAAAGCACAATAAATCAAGAGAATGACAGACTTTGATGACAAAACTTGCCCTCAAAAGGACCACCGTCTCACCTTCCTGTTGAAGTGAGCATGGCACAACAATGTGAGTCCAAAAATATATTGTATGGTGATGCATGTAATATGCCAGGGAGATATGTATAATGTAGCTAAGAAAGTAATACTGGTGTATGTTGTATAGTAAGCTGTTAGTCGCCCATGTGCCTCACCCTAATAATTCAGTCCCTTTTCCCCTCATAATTTAGCCTACTGTTCGGACTTGGTGGTGCGCATGTAGCCTATAGCCTGTTTTAGAGAAATGTCATCATCGAATATTGTAAGAGCTTTCAATGTCTGCTTATATGCCCCCTTTAGTTATCCTGCAGCTCTGACTTGGTGTACAGGGAGAATACTGGAAGAACAGCCCCTTCTGTCGCTGTGCATTTCAAAAGTGCTGAACAAATAGTTATATTGACTACGTCTGTCCTAGCTCATTGTCTTAATCGAAAATACAGATTGCCTCTTATCCACTCAACGTCCTCTTATGCCATAGTTTGTACATCTCAATTGTCAATAGGAACCACATTTGTTTAAACAAGTCAGCCATATCAGCTATGTTTTTTTAAAAGGCAGTAAATCAAATGATTGCCTCGCCTGGTTCACCAACTACTTCTCTGATAGAGTTCAGTGTGTCAAATCGGAGGGTCTGCTGTCCGGACCTCTGGCAGTCTCTATGGGGGTGCCACAGGGTTCAATTCTTGGACCGACTCTTCTCTGTATACATCAATGATGTCGCTCTTGCTGCTGGTGAGTCTCTGATCCACCTCTACGCAGACAACACCATTCTGTATACATCTGGCCCTTCTTTGGACACTGTGTTAACAACCCTCCAGGCAAGCTTCAATGTCATACAACTCTCCTTCCGTGGCCTCCAATTGCTCTTAAATACAAGTAAAACTAAATGCATGCTCTTCAACCGATCGCTGCCTGCACGCCTGTCCAACATCAATACTCTGGACGGTTCTGACTTAGGTATTTGTAGTTGTCCACATATTCTAGGTGTCTGGTTAGACTGTAAACTCTCCTTCCAGACTCACATCAAACATCTCCAATCCAAAGTTAAATCTAGAATTGGCTTCCTATTTCGCAACAAAGCATCCTTCACTCATGCTGCCAAACATACCCTCGTAAAACTGGCCATCCTACCGATCCTCGACTTCGGCGATGTCATTTACAAAATAGCCTCCAATACCCTACTCAATAAATTGGATGCAGTCTATCACAGTGCCATCCGTTTTGTCACCAAAGCCCCATATGCTACCCACCACTGCGACCTGTACGCTCTCATTCCATGTCATCTACAAGACCCTGCTAGGTAAAGTCCCCCCTTATCTCAGCTCGCTGGTCACCATAGCATCACCCACCTGTAGCACGCGCTCCAGCAGGTATATCTCTCTGGTCACCCCCAAAACCAATTATTTCTTTGGCCGCCTCTCCTTCCAGTTCTCTGCTGCCAATGACTGGAACAAACTACAAAAATCTCTGAAACTGGAAACACTTATCTCCCTCACTAGCTTTAAGCACCAGCTGTCAGAGCAGCTCACAGATTACTGCACCTGTACATAGCCCACCTATAATTTAGCCCAAACAACTACCTCTTTCCCTACTGTATTTAATTAATTAATTAATTTATTTTGCTCCTTTGCACCCCATTATTTTTATTTCTACTTTGCACATTATTCCACTGCAAATCTACCATTCCAGTGTTTTACTTGCTATGTTGTATTTACTTTGCCACCATGGCCTTTTTTTTTGTGCCTTTTACCACCCTTATCTCACCTCATTTGCTCACATCGTATATAGACTTGTTTCTACTGTATGTTTGTTTTACTCCATGTGTAACTCTGTGTCGTTGTGTATGTCGAACTGCTTTGCTTTATCTTGGCCAGGTCGCAATTGTAAATGAGAACTTGTTCTCAACTTGCCTACTTGGTTAAATAAAGGTTAAATAAAATCAACAAAAAAAAATGAGGCTGAATGAACTGTTTCACTGCTCCGCTGATAGCCATGTGTTGCGGTGGTAAGGTGTTGGGACGGTTGTTGGGACTCTGCTGTTGGGACAGCTTTATGTAGGCCCTAACAGTTTGTGGGCACCGTTTGTTACCATTATAGTCCAATAAATGTAATGTTAATGTTGTGTAGTGGCTTTGCTGGCATGCATCTAAAAAAAATAGTTTGCCACACAAAGATTTACATACTAAAATTGCCACTGGACAGAGCCATAGACCATTTTGCCAACATGAAGAGAGGAGGACGGCATTGGCGTTCAACTAGTCTACAAATACTTGAGGGCGCACACACATACAAACAGTTGAAGTCGGAAGTTTACATACACCTTAGCTAAATACATTTAAACTCAGTTTTCACAATTCCCACAATTCTTGATTTCAGCTTTTATTTCTTTCATCACATTCCCAGTGGGTCAGAAGTTTACATACACTCAATTAGTATTGCCTTTGTTTAACTTGGGTAAAACGTTTCGGGTAGCCTTCCACAAGCTTCTCACAATAAGTTGGGTGAATTTGGCCCATTCATCCTGACAGAGCTGGTGTAACCGATTCAGGTCTGTAGGCTTCCTTGCTTTTTCATGATTTTTCAGTTCTGCCCATAAATCTTCTACAGGATTGAGGTCAGGGCTTTGTGATGGCCACTCCAATACCTTGACTTTGTTGTCCTTAAGCCATTTTGCCACAACTTTGGAAGTATGCTTGGGGTCATTGTCCATCTGGAAGACCCATTTGCAACCAAGCTTTAACTTCCTGATTGATGTCTTGAGATGTTGCTTCAATATATCCACATAATTTTCCATCTTCATGATGCCATCTATTTTGTGAAGTGCACCAGTCCCTCCTTCAGCAAAACACCCTCACAACATGATGCTGCCACCCCCGTGCTTCACAGTTGGAATGGTGTTCTTCGGCTTGCAAGCCTCCCCCTTTTTCCTCCAAACATAACAATGGTCATTATGGTCAAACAGTTATATTTTTGTTTCATCAGACCAGAGGACATTTCTCCAAATAGTATGATCTTTGTCCCCATGTGCAGTTGCACATAGGACTCATTTACCTGTGGATATAGATACTTTTGTACCCGTTTCCTCCAGCATCTTCACAAGGTCCTTTGCTGTTGTTCTGGGATTGATTTGCACTTTTTGCACCAAAGTACATTCATCTCTAGGAGACAGAACGCATCTCCTTCCTGAGCGGTATGATGGCTGCGTGGTCCCATGGTGTTTATACTTGCGTACTATTGTTTGTACAGATGAACGTGGTACCTTCAGGTGTTTGGAAATTGCTCCCAAGGATGAACCAGACTTGTGGAGGTTTGTTTTCAGTGTATTAAACTAAACATATATAGCCTTGTTGATTTGATGTTTAAATTGTTAAGTTGAAATGGTGCTGGAATAGCAGAGGCAGTACTCCTTGGTTCTAAATCAGTAGTTGTTTAGTGAACTGTCGAAAACATTAACTTGCTTGACCATATAACTGTTTGAATGCAATATTTGCTTTGTGGACATCAGCGGACAGATGAGGCTTTCTGGTTTTGTGATGAAACAAACATTTGTAGTTTAATTTAGTCGGCCACTGTGTGACTGTTGTCTTTTTGTTGTCACGGCCTTATTGTATATCACGGTGGCGTATGAATTTATGGTTATAGAGCAAACAATGTTCTAGAGCTGTATCCGTACCCATTGGTGCAGTGATCACAAAGGGGCTATATCCAGGAAACCGTAGCAGTGTGTGGGTAAAATCACTAAGGAAGCCAAGCCATTAAAAAAGCAATTTGCAACCTATGTTGTGATAATTTCAAAGTTCTACAGTATTAGTAAAAATGTGATCAATACATGTGGATGATCTTGTCCCTGTAGTGTCTGTAAACACCCTGGTAGGTTGATTAATAACCTGAACCAGATTATAGGCACTGGTTACAGTGAAACGCTTCCTCTTGAGCGGACAGATATTCAGGTCCCCAAGATAGTAAACACCTGTGTTTGCATCACATATACTATCAAGCATTTCACACACATTACTTAGATACTGACTGTTAGCACTTGGTGGCCTATAGCAACACCCCCAAATAATAGGCTTTAGATGAGGCAGGTGAACCTGCAACCACAGCACTTTAATAACACTTGACGTGAGATCTTCCTAAGCATTACAGGGATATGGCTCTGAACATATAGAGCAACACCTCCCCAATAAGCATTCCTGTCCCTTCTATAGATGTTATATTCTTGTATTGCTACTGCTGTATCATCAAACAAATTATCTAAGTCTCAGAAATGGCTAATATATAAATATTATCTAAGGTTATTGATTTCTTTAACCTTATTTCTAAGGTTACATATATTAATATGGGCTATTTTCAGCCCTTTCCTGGGTAGCTCCTCTGAGATAGACAGTGGAGGGTTTCAGGTGACCCATATTATTTGTGCCTCCAAACAATGTAAAAATCGAAGTCTGTAACTATAAAAGTCTGTAAGACCATGCAGACAGTAGAGTTAGACAGTCCAATTGAACAATTTATTCAGAGGTCAACAACATCCTGTGTGAAAGGCATTCTATCAGAGTTGCATATAGAATCTATTTGGGTTCTACTTTCCACGTTGTTGCAGAATATTTTTTTAAATAGCTGTACTTCACTCAAACATTACATCAGAATCCACTGCATCACAGCTCACACATTTAGGGGAAATATGAAATTACCTAGACTATCATTTGCCCTGTAAAGAGCACTCCAATGACAGCTTCATGGCAAAATTAGATCTTGATACTTTGAATAGCACAAGCCTATTCATTACTGCTACAGCTGTCGGATCTTAATGTGATCACCCTGTTGTAGAACATTCCTGCAATGCAGGAATTGTAAAAGTTGTAGTCTATTTGATGTTTAAAAAGGCTTCTGACGTTTGGAATTTCCACTTTAGCATTTTTTACTTGATTTTCTCTTAAGAAAAATGTCTATTAATTAGACGACTCCACATAACAATTAAAATGTTCTGTTGCTGCAGGATTATTTTCCTGCTGTAGCAAACTGGCTCAAATTAAGATCCTACATCTGCCTGTGTTTATACCATATCTCTTTGGACTGTGAAAAATGCTGCATGCTTAAATCAAGAGTTCAACTTCTGTAAACTGCAGAGAGCAAATTGGTGTAATAAATGAGAGTAAGCAAGTAGAACATTGTACACTAGGCTACCCTATATGGACAAAACCCTCTTCTTACCAAATCCATCAATCATAATGCCACACGTTTGTTAGTTTATATTTTCAAGCAATATAACGCCCTTCTCTTCATCCTTGTGCACATTTTATCATCATGCATAGGCCTAACACAAAACGAAATATACATTAAAAGTACTGTTGTAGTACTTACCACTGACAGACACGTTGATAAAGACAGAATAAAAAGAATCAAACTTCTCATATTTAATTCGTTGGTCACCTGCCGGACTTCATTGATGAGAGGTCACAATCCCATTCAAGTGACTAAAAGGGTTTTTATGAAGAAGAAAAAAATCAAATATTCCAAGTTAAAAAGAATTAAAGCAAACTATGAAGTTAGTTGAAGGAATGAACCTTGAAAGGCTTTGATTTGCCAAATCCAAATCCTTGATAAAGAGAGAGAGAAAGAAACACGCACTGATTGGTTGTCCGCGCGCACTGTTTTGGCATCACTTGGCACTTCGTCTGGTCTTTGGGAAGTGACCGGTCTGCAGCAGCCGTGTCAAATATTACATTGAAAGCTTTAGTAAGTCCCGAATCACCGAACTGAGGCTCAAATGCAGAAATTCCGTTTCCCTGAAGCCATCGAACCAGAGTACTATCTGCACGTACGGGGCAATTGTGTGCTGGTAGGCTACAGCAGCACTGGCGTCCGTGGAGGGATGCTTTCTCCTTATGAACTTTGAAATGACTGAAGCCAGCTCTGTGCTGTTACGCAAGTTAAAAAAAACGTGAATTATATTGACCTATTGGAGCACATGTTATGCTATTACCGTGTTAGTATGGAGGGTGATCCTTGCCATTTCGAAAATGCTTAAATATGTTCATTTCAGTATGCATGATTCATGACACAATTAAATAATAATGTTAAAAAAAAAATTGAAAATGGCTAATTGAATATTGGACATGGTTAATGGAAGTTCTAAATTAAAATGGGAAATGGAAAACAGAAAATGGTTAACAGAAAATAGTCAAATGAATGTGCAAAGTGAAATGGAAACTGGCTATTTTCATTTTCAAATTGCCCAATTTAGCATTTTCTCTTATTTTAAACATTTATTTCAATTTCTTCCTGGAAGCATTAACCAGAGAGCAACAGGACAACACCATGAAGTAATACATCCTATGTGCATTGATTTTAGACTTGTGTAACTGACATGTTTCAAACCTGGTGTGCTGTACACCAGAAGAACATTTTAGCCTGCCAAGTCAAAGCCTAGGCAATTTAGCTTGGGGAGCTAATGCAATTTGTCCGGTCCCTAGCAAAGTTACTCAACATTAGGCAAGGTTACTCATCACATGGTCACAAATCACTTCTTCCTGGTTACTTGTTCGCATGATGAGTAACCTTGCCTGATACCTGAAGAGTTGCATTGGCTATAGGCTTTGGTTTAGCGGGCTAATCTGCTGTTCTGATGTGCAGAATAGCCTTGTTTGAACCCTGTCAGTCATATTTGTTTCGTGGCTCAGATGGGTCTTTGAGGAAGAGGTCAAAAGATGGTGAATTGTAACTGAGGTGGTTCAGTTACCACACATGCATGATGAGTAGGCCCTACCCTGTCTGAGACCTGAAGAGTTGCATTGGCTCCGTGAGTCAATTGCTAGGCTTCAGTTTAACAGGCCTAAGCTTTTCTGTTTACACTAGTCTAAAATCAATGTACAGAGAGCCTGTCATGGCTAGGATGTACTATTACATATGGGTGTGTTGCTCTCTTGGTTCACGCCTCCAAGAAGCAATTTGTATACACTTTTGAAAATGAGAAAATGCTTAATTGGATAGTTGGAAAATGAAAACAGACACTTTAAATTTCATTTTGCATTTACGATTTTCTGTTTTCATTTTAACTTTGCAATTTAATTGTGGCATGACTCATGCACACTAATATGAAAATAAAAATCTATTTATAATTTTGCCATTCCTATTTAGCGTTTAAGGCAATGCATTTTCAAACTGGTACTGTTAACCCTCCATATGCCAGATCATATGTGAGAATAAAATTGGATATTTTCAAATGTAAAAGCCATCATGTTTATTCAGAGGGGGATGCATTTCATAGCAATCGATTCCACTCCACAGAGGCAGATGAGTGTTCTGTTTGTGTGACCTGGACTAATCTCTAATATGATTGGTTTGACCCCGGTGGAGAACCTGGATATCAGAAGATGTCTGCACACATTTTCTCCAATGGTAAAGGATGTAGTACAAAGGGAGGTTATTTCATTTGAAGGCTTGTCAACAGTCAGCACAACTAGACACCAGGGGGACATTTCAGTCATTTCACAACTTTGTTTCTTTGAAGTGGAGCGCTTTTCATTGAAAAACTCCAGAAGAGCTGAACAGGTAGATGAGACACTAACCTTACATCAGTCACCCTAAAAAAAAGGATCCTAAATGCCTGACCAACCACCTTGCATTAGCTGAATGAAGACTTTGTTGGCCTTCGATTCAAGGCTCTAATTTAAACACCTGTCTGTCAATTGCATGGGGACTCTGGAATGGCTCCATTAACTGTGCTGTATTTGTAATGTCCAAAATAGTTTCACCCCCTCAAAAAATAAAAGATGTGAGCATGAAAGAAAACATTCAATCAACTAAAGGTTAGCCAGCCTGTAACCCACTGAAGGCTCAAACATAGAACTACACAAATTCCCCCAAACTTTGTGTGTTATCTAATGTTTATTTTATGCACGTAATTAAACACTTATAAAATCACAGGAGGCCCAAAAAGTAAGATAGTTAGTTCAGTGAGTGGAGTCAAATAAATGAGTTGAAAAACTTGTGCCCATTCGGAGAACTCTGCTGTTATTCTGTTGGATGGCATTTCACCACTGAAAAACAAGAACTCAATACAAAACCACAAGAAGAAGCTTAATGCCATAATGAGAAATAAATCATTAGTAGTGCTTGATGGGACAACATTAGATCCAAACACCTGTTACTCTAACAACAGCTATTTCTTAACAACATAGTGGGGTCCACAATTATTGACACCATTAATAAATATAAAATACATAATTTAAATACTGAGGTATATTGTATGCTCCAAAACATTTTGAAATTGTATTATTTTATAAGCCTACTAATAAAATTGCTCAGACAAAGAGATTTTTGTTTAGCAATAAATGTTTTTTGTTTTTTTTCATAAAAAGGTAGGGGTCAAAATTATTGACACCCCTAAAGATTCTTAAAAATTACTTGCTGGATGCATTTGCTGTTAGTTTTGGTTTTTCAGATAATTTTGTGCCAAATAGAAATGAGTGGTTAAAAATGTAGTGTGTCATTTTGGAGTCACTTTTATTGTAAATAAGAGTATAATATGTTTCTAAACACTTCTACATTAATGTGGATGCTACCATGATTACGGATAATCCTGAATGTATCGTGAATAAATGATGAGTGAAGAAGTTAGAGGGTCAACGATCACACCCCCAAGACATACTAACCTCCCTTGTTATTGGTAATGGTGAGAGGTTAACATGTCTTGGGGGTGTGATCTTTGAAAAAATATGACTTGTTTAACAAAATCTTTCTCTGAGCAATTGTATTAGTATAAACTCAAAATTTCCCCATTTATTTATTTTGTATACAATATAGCTCAGTATTTGAATTATTTATTTATACAGTCATTATTGCTTATCTTTGTTAAGGGTGTCAATAATTTTGGACCCCACTGTAAGAACTGCATTTTACTCAAATAACTCTTCCCTAAAGGAGGACAACTTGACCCATTTATGGAAGTAATATCTTCCCCTGGGAAGAGAAGCAGCTCAGGGAACATTGATCCTTTCCTCTCTGCACCATCTGGTGTCATGGCTGGAAGGAGTTATTTTCTGTCTTCTCTTGTTCCTAAAGTTGAACACTTTCCCCCAAATCTAAGGATTTTTTCTCAAATCTGTGTCTGGGTGCTGTTTTAGTGGTCCTGAGATAAAAAAAATACTATGGCTTTAGACTAGACGTTTTGTAGACTTGTCATTGTCATTCCATTTGTATCACATTACTGTAATGTTTTTTTATTGCTTTGCATTATTCACTGCCATAAAAAGCTTTGTCAGTTAGTTCAACAATATCTTCCCATGATGAGGTACAGTGTATGAACGTATTCACCTCTCCAAAATGTACTTAAAATAACTTTTCAGGTTTCTAGACTAAACATTCGAATTAACCCTCCTCCAAGTCAGGCAAACTTCCAATTCAGACTCCTCACTACTCTCATTTTAGAATGTATCCATTTTATATCAAGCTACCATTTACATAGAAGCTGTATACTATTCTCATCAATTGAGTCTCGGTACCTCGGAAGCAGATTCACAAAATGAGCTAGCGCAAAATGTAATAATATATGGCTAAATATGTAGCTATCTAACATAGCTAACATTCCAAGTGGGTTAAATGTTTATTTCAGCAAAGTACTAAACCATAACACCCTTTAATCATGTATTTAGACAGTACTCTTGTATGATATTGAGTAAGTATACCAGAAGTCTGGGAGAATACTATATTATACTTACTAAGTGAGGTCCACTAAGGCAATGACCAGTCCCCCTGTTAATGTAGGAAGATTGATGATTCCCTGCCATGATAAACATAGTACCATGTGTAACTGTATAACGTCTCTCACCTTGTCTAAATGTGTTTTGATGTAAATATAGCAACTGAATATTACTGTACATTCAGATACTTTAATTTACTTACTTATTTACTAGCAACGGCATAAAACACAACTGGGTGGTGACCAAAAATGTCTGAGAAGTTCCAGCATCCAGACAATAGTTTGAAATAGAGCAATGTAGACAGGCCACTAATATGAGACCTTTGTCTGCACTGATAAAGAGTTGAAAGATTACTTTAAAATATGCAGCTGGGCTATATCCCAAACCATTACACATTGGAATGAGGAGGTTTCACTCATGATATGGGTTTTGTTTAAATGTTAGTAATTAATCGCAAATCTCAAAGAGTGAATGCTGGATCATGTGTGATCCAGGGGCTCCTGAGTGGCGCAGTGGTCCCAGATTCTGCATCTCAGTGCAAGAGACGACACTGCAGTACCTGGTTTGAATCCAAGCTGCATCACATCCGGCTGTGATTGGGGGTCCCATAGGGCGGTGCACAATTGGCCTAGCGTCGTCCAGGTTTGGCTGGGATAGGCCGTCATTGTAAATAAGAATTTGTTCTTAACTGACTTGTCTGGTTAAATAAAAATACATGTGTGAATACTCCACCTGGGCTATAAATATGTGGAGCCATACCTTCATAAAACTATAGTTCATTTAACTAGTGTATTTAGCTTGCTGTAAAGGGGAATGAAAGACTATTGTACACCAGGGAAAGAAATGATATATATTCTGAGTCTATCACATTGAGATAAATTGTGAAAGGTCAAGAAATGTAACAACTTTTAAAGTCACATGAAGTGTAAATATCATGTGAAGTAATGAGCTGTACTACAGGGATTCAACTATCCCAAATAAAACAACGCCGAGTGATTTTTACATCATCACGATAAAATTAATTTCCATTGCGGCCCTCGTACTTAGGCTTATTGTTACGAGAGCAAGCAATGAAGGCCTGCTACTCATGTTGGGAAATATAATGAATGTGCTTTTTCTCTACGAAAAAAGAAAACAAATGACATTTCCTTTCTCTATTTCAAAGCAGTGCAGACATAGCTACAGTATCAGAGGCCATGGAAATATAATACTTCTGAAGAAGTCTTGAGAAAGGAGTTGGTACGTAGCTGCCCTTCAACATAGGAGGTAATCATCTGAAATTGTCAGACAAACATAGACCATCATGAACAGACATGTGGGCTATGTAGAGCACTGACCGTATAAATACATAAAATTTACATAATGGATAATACATTTTTTTTAAACTGTCCGAAATCCTAAATTCGATTAATTTTTACTTAGTCATACATTGATGTAAATGGGAGACATCTATGGTAGTGAAAATAAGATTTGCCACTGAATAGCTCAAATACCCCCAAAGTTTGAATATCATTTTTTTGGGCTTGAAAATACTAGACGATTGCCTGTGTAAGCACTGATCGCTATAGCTTGTAGTGGTGTGAAATTATTTGCAGACTTTCTCTACGATGAAATAGATTTTGGAACATAGAGGTTGTGGAATGAACAATACAGACCTCTAATGCGTTGACCTAGTGAAGTGCAGAGGATGGTATGTCAGTCCACAGGAGGTTGGTGGCACCTTAATTGTGGAGAACGGGCTTGTGGTAATGGCTGGAGTAAAATAGCGGAATGGTATCAAATACATGGGTACCATTCCATTTGCTCTGTTCCGTCCGTTATTGAGCTGTTCTCCTCTCAGCAGCCTCCTGTGTGTCAGTCTGACTTTTGAATGAAGTCAAATTCTTCAAAAAACAGATACATTGTCTCCTGCTTAGTGCTTTGTTGACACCCTCTAACATCAATGTTAAAAATCATTTGCATGTTTCCTAAGTGCTATACACCTTGTTTGGAGAGCGAGGTAGTGGCAGTGTTATGACCCTAAGTGCTATTATAGAGTATGCCTATGGCCCTAATTCATACAATAAATTCCCTGGTTTTCCCCAAATCACGGGTTGGAGTATACTCGGAATCAGGAGGGATTAAGCAGAAATTCCGGAATCCTACAACCAGGATTTCTGGAAAATGTTGCAACCCTAACCCTGATACTTCAGCTACACTACACCCATCACATTGCATTTCCATCAGCATCATGTCAATGGGACGTTCTACCTGCTACACCAGAAACCAACCAAAACCAACCTCATTATTTCAATTCACAAGATAGAATGAACGTGCGCCTCAGACATCGAGAATTGAACCTTGACGATTATTATAGATAGATAGAAGCTTTCATTGATTTCAAAGGAAGCATTCCCTCAATGGCTGATGACTGTAGTGTAGCAGGGCCGTTATACTGTCACTCCAAATGGAGTGCCATGACAGTCTGAACAGTATTACCCTATTCCGTAAAACTTTGATGACTTCGCAATGTGAACTGACCAAACGGCTTACATGAAGTTCATTAGAAAATTATACAACTTTTAAACTCTGCACTGCAGAATACAAATGACTGGACTTGTCAGCCAACAGAATAATTTAACACTCCAGTATGACTTACTACAGGGTTCTGTGTTTACTGAAACAGAGCCTTTTTTATATTCTATTGTCCTGTAAGAAATGTTGTGTTTAACATGTCTTTCTCACAAACGAGCTGAGCACAAAGTGTAGCACTATGTCAAGTAATACTTGTTTCCTTGTAAGGATAGAGAGCTTCTGAAAGACCCATTAATACTAAACAGACTGGGTTACCATTTAAGCTGTGTGTTAGTGTGTGTGTGTGTATATTTGTGTGTGCCTTAGTCAGACATATCTGAATAGTATAAGGGGACAGGGGACACAACTGAAACACAGACATCACTTGAACTGAGTGTTAACCCCCCCCCCTCCCACAAAATAGCTTTTGAATCAAATGCTATTGATGAATATGTCCGTATTAATACGAAAACTGTGTACTAAAGACTCTGTATGAGTTTAATTTCCCTGTCTATTTAGTCTGTTCAAATGCCTGGTTGGCAAGCACCAGGCCGGTCACATGAATCTGACACTGGGCACTTGAATCTGACATACTGTAAGCATTTGAGTGAATATATATTCACCAGAAGAGGTTGGTAGCACCTTAATTGGGGAGGACGGGCTCGTGACACTAGCTGGAGCGGAATGGTATCAAATACATCAAACACATGGTTTGCCATTATTATGAGCCATCCTCCCCTCAGCAGCCTCCACTGATATTCACATAACCCATTTATGATGACTGGGCCCAATCACCCAGTTTCACATTGATGTCAAACTCATTGATGGCAGATTTAAGTATTCAGTCTATTACAAGTTGTCTGGAGTAAACGGTTCCTGTTGCAAAATGTTTTGGACTAATAATTACACCCCAGGAGTTTATTCAATCGGATCCCGTTGCAAAACGTTTGGTAACAGACATTTACATTTTTACAATTTAGCAGACACTCTTATCCAGAACAACTTATAGTTAGTGCATTAATCTTGAAATAGCTAGCTGGGACAACCACATATCACAGGCATAGTAAGTACACTCTTCCTCAATAAAGTAGCAAAGTCAGGGCTGGAAAGGGGGGGGGGGGGGGGGGGGGGTTGGGTTAAATGTGGAATACACAATTCAGTTGAATGCATTCAGTTGTACAACTGACTAGGTATCCCCCTTTGCCTTTCATTTCTATCTGAACATTCCAAAATGTGTCCTGTTGAACGTGCCCCATGTGCAGTGTAATGCATGTCATTCAGTGTTACTATATCGCCGCCCAGTGGTGATTGATTCTCGCATGAGAACCCCAGTTACTTTAGTTTTGAAATAGGGCAATTCCTTGATAACAGAGTGATGCTAGGACAGATCTTTCACATGTATGTCAAACACACCCAAAGGTTGCAAAGTTAAACTAATCAAAACATTCTATGCACAAGGATGACTTTAAACAATTTCCACTCAATGTTTTACAAAAACACATTTACTTGAAGAACAGTTCAGTTGCAAAGTTAGTTAACCGAATGAAGGCACCAACAGCACAAACCGTGATTCTGTTGCCAAACTTTGCATCTGCACTCTTCTTCAAAGTAAATGTGTTTTGGAAAAAAAATTCTGTGGAAATTGTTAAAAGTAGTCATTCTGCATATTTAAAAAATATACAGTATATATTTAACTAGGCAAGTCAATTAAGAACAAATTCTTATTTACAATGACGGCCAAACCCGGACGACGCTGGGCCAATTGTGCGCCACCTTATGGGACGCCCAATCACGGACAGATGTGAAACAGCCTGGATTTGAACCAGGGACTCTAGTGACACCTCCTGCACTGCGATGCAGTGCCTTAGACCGCTGCGCCACTCTCTTTCCACCCAAAGTGACAACAACTGCAACTGGACAATATAACTAATATGGCTGAGCTTGCTTTATGCATGGTTGCATTGTGTAGGCCTTTGCATCTGCAATTTAAAAGTTACAGTATGTCATCATGCTTGTGTTGGCCAATTAATTCCAGTCAATCATTTTGTAGTGAAAATGTCTAGGTAGCTTAGCCACCTGAAGTTTTAATATAAACCAATTTGTGCTGTAGTCCAGTAGATCAGCTCGACAATTGTTCAATTAGGTATAGAAGAGTGAGAATTGGCACAATTGTATAATTTTTCATGCTGAACAAAACCTGATATAGTGCCAGTTTGAGATTCTTGTCCTTGAAACAATGTTATTGACCATGTTTGTACGTTAAAATTATTATTATAAAAAGTTTGGTTGTTTTTATTGAATAAAGCAATAAGGTTGCTTTGACACTAAACACAATACAGAGGGTTGCAAATTACTCGCATAACACATCAGTCCTCCTTTCCTACCATGTCCATGACCATGACATGACCTACCATGTCACCCAGAGTTTGGCACTTTTAAACTCATACTATTGAAGAAAGGATCTCCTTTAGGGTCATAAACAAAATGTGAGGACATACAGTTCTATTATGTCTCTTCTGGTACTTAAAAGGACATTGTGGCTGTTGTGAACTTACTCTGTTGGCTCTTATTATTTCTCAGATCACATCCCAGTTGAAATCAGCAGTTGAAACAACAATAAAGCGTCCTCCTCGCCACTGTTCTGTTAAAAAGCTGAGGGATGGGGTTGAGAAATGTAACCATTCTCAAATTGATAGACATGTAGTTTTAAGGCTATACAGTGTTTGTTAACATTTCCTGTCCATGAATAGGTTGTAGATCATATATAGAAAATGATTTCCATATCAAAATTCCGATGTACTATCTTGAAATATCAACTTAGTATCCAAGATGTTTGACTTACTTTGAAGAATCTCAAATATATATTTTTTAAACCCTTTTTTTGGTTACTACATGATTCCATATGTGTTATTTCATAGTTTTGATGTCTTCACTATTATTCTACAATGTAGAAAATAGTCAAAATAAAGAAAAACCCTGGAATGAGTAGGTTTGTTCAAACTTTTGACTGGTACTGTATGTATCTTGAAATTTCGACTTACTATCTCAAAATTCTTAGATACACTAACAAAATGTTGACATACATATCTCAAAATATTGAGATTGTTCTATCTGTGGAGATACAGTACTGTGAGACATACATTTCCCCAGATCATTTCCCCAAGCATCTGCTTGGCGTTTCCACTCACAACCAAATATGGTAGTGAGAGGAAGCCCTCTAGCTGGCATTGGGAGAAGATGCAACGAGATGGATTTTGACCAACATTCTGCAAATGTTCTCATCGAGGACACATTTGATCTCAATGCAGTTTTCTGTTCCCAAAACTAGAATTAGTTATGAACAGAAGGAACGACGTTTTTATAGACTTTATCCTCTGCGCACTTCAGAGGAGGCGTTATCTAACGGAAATATACAGATATTTGCTAGAACAAGCCAATAGGATCTCGCTATCTCGTGCTTGGCTCTGCCCACCTCCAAGCCTGTTCTGTCCACTGTGACTCATTTGTTCCCATCGGAAACGGCTGTCTGTGGTGTATCTTGGTTTAGTTATACAAATCTTCGTTATCTCATATTTTTGGGGGTGGCGAGAATGAGCTTCCATAGTTTTTGCCGAATATCTTTAATACCATTTGTATGTAATTATTTCCTGATATGTTGCAATTTATAAAGCACTTGCAATTGCTATGTAATCTAGTGAGAAGTATTGATCATGTGACAAAATGTTAATTGGTTAAATACCTGTACAGGTGGATATTTTCTTTTTTTCACCATTTGGCCAGATGCCCGTTCTAATACTAAAAATAAATGTACTCTCAAAAGTTGCCTCACAAAAATAACAAAAACAAAAGAGTACGTGTCAAATCGTAATTCCACCACTAGAGTTCTCCTGTGTAAAAATCTGTCCTGCTATTTTAATGTTGGCGCTGTGTTTACCTCTCCCCAATCCTGTGCTGTGTGGCCAGGCCAGCTGGACGTAAACCTGACCATAATTCAGACAGTCTAAACTATCCCGGAAATACAAATGTAAAGTATCTTACATTGAATCCTTTGCGGATTTATACAGTGACATATATTATTAATACTGTAGTGACGGTAAGTTGGACATTTATTTAATATAAAATGTATTACTTAAATTAACATATTACGGTTAGCTAACAGCTAGCTATCTACTGTAGCTGTACCTGTTATGAACATGGCGCGTTCTGAAAACAACGATTCTAACTAACATTCATATTCTGTATACGTTTTGGTAGCTGCTTTGTTACCGTCTAACAACTATATTGTATTTGTCTACGTGGCTAATAAATGCATGTTTGAAAGCGTACGTTAAATAGCTAGGTAGCTGCTACAGAACTGCTTTGCTTTCCAGATCCTGCTAACTAACGTTAGCTAGCTTGCTAACAATTATGTTGTCGAACCAGCTAACTAACGTTTTGACAAGCTTTCTTTGACACTCGCTTTGGAGATTACCCTAACCAAACGTTAGCTAGCTCCCTAGTACTAGCTATCTAGTTAACTATCAAACTGACAACATTAGCCAGCTAGCAAACTGGGAGTGGGAGCTACCAGTTAGCTAGTTTGGTCGTGTGGCCTTGGACGCCTTTGTTGAAATATCCACGGACTGTGCTGAATACTTAATCCGGAAATCAGGCCAGGGATTGGTCTGGGGAAGAGAAGGCACATTTACCCGCCTGCCCCAACTACACTATCAATGTGCGAATAGTTGGTCAGACAAAATTAAAACACAGCCACGAAAAAGCTCATTCATGTATCCAATAAGCTAATCCTGCTGTTTTTTTTTGTTTTGTTTTTACATCTTCAAAATAGCCCATCAGAATTTTCATTCACAGGACCTCTCCTTTAGGATGTCTGTCTCGCATACTATTATTCATGTTGAGTTTGACACGCGTATTAGTGGATTGATTGTTTGGCTAATTTGCCCATACTATATACACAGTAGATATAATTTGTCGGCCTCTGTTGAGCACTGATTGCGTTGTAAAAGTGGAAACAGAGTCACAGCTGGACCTTGAGGAAGACAACATTCATGATTCATAGCTACATTTGATAAACAAAATAATAAAGTTCATCTTATTGCCACTGCTAGACCTACCTTGTATGATTATAAGCTCTGGATTTTGATGATGGGAGTGTTGTGCTCCTGGACACCTAGCAGCCTAATTGATTGGGGAGTGTAGAACCTCTGTAGTCATGACATTATGTAGTGTCAGTCCCTAGACTGGGGTGTGTTCAGGGAGCAGCTGTGAGCGGTTGCTGTTACCTCTGGATGCATCCCAAATGGCACCCTATTCCATATTTAGTGATCTACTTTTAACCAGAATAATCCCCAGTTTACAATTGGCTCATTCATCCCCCTCCTCTCCCCTGTAACTATTCCCCAGGTTGTTGCTGCAAATGAGAATGTGTTCTCAGTCAACTTACCTGGTAAAATAATGGATAGATAAATAAATATGGGGAATATGGTAGAATTTGGGACGCTACCTTTGTAAGGTGGCAGCGGATGTGGAGTTGGAGCACAAAGTAGTGCCCTGGCACCAAGGCACTGGTGACTCTTATTAACACCTACTCTGGTTTGCATTGCATGGGATATCACATCGCTCACTGTCACCTCTACTCCTCTCAGTTCTTATTCACCTTCTCTCAGCAGGCTGCAAGTTAGACATGGTAAGAGACATGATATTACAGTGATTTAGAGTCTGTCGTCAATCCTCAGGTTTGCAAGGAAATTTGATTTTCTTTTTGTGAAATGTTTGCCCCAAGATAAGCCTACTGCGGGAGTGGTATAGGCCTGAAATTGAGATATTCTACTGTCTTGCTAAGGCGTACACATTTAATTAAATGTTTAACAGATGCTCCTCTTTGTTTTCTAAAAAAATATTTTTAAATGTTTTTTTTTTTAAAGGTGTGATTATAAGAAACATAATGTTCTCAAGCTTCCTGTAAAGAGATACTCAACCATTAGGTGGTGGATAAATGAAGACGTCTTCCTAAGGCTGTTTACACCATTGAAAAAAATGGTCAGTTCCAGTCTTAACGGGGTGTCTCTCCCATAGGCACCAATGCAATAGCAGGTTGATCTGGGCTGCTTAGTTTATTGACTATATGAACCATAAAAAATGTGCAAGTGGGATGTCTCCTTCCTCTTCCTTCAACTTCCTCTTGGATTATAGCTGAACTATGCCTCTTTGAGCCTCCAATAGGCTAAAATCTCTTGGTTAGGTTAAGTGTTGAACTATGATTGCTATAGGTTTTTAACTAGAAGGCCTACATTTTTAGAGAAGCGATTCGCTTGCTTAAATCACTTTAAAAAAAATATACATATAAAAATGTAAACTCAATATGTAGGCTTCACGTACAAGATGACATGGTTATTGCAAGCAGTGGATGTGCGAGGCCTTAATTTGTGAAATTTGGCTCACATTTCAATATCACATGCTTTTTAATTTGACTATGACGAATTGAAGCGAAATATGAAGTGGCTACATGATATCTATTTAGGCTCTTTCCTCCTGTCTGGCCCAATGAGGTGCCAAAATGTTCAGTGAACTGGTGTGAACAGTTAGTAAACCGTACACATAATTTTGTCCTTTGGTCTTTAAATGTTAGTTGAACTAAAAAATGTATGGATTCGCATTCTGTTTGTGAAGTCTGTGGACTAACATTAGCATATGGTTAGCTTGGAACAGATGTTTTTTAAATTGACATTTTACATTTCAAAGTAAAAACAAAAATGCTGGAGGACATCTTTTAAGAAGAGTAATGTGCAAAATTGGATTTGAAACAGGCAGGTAGCCTAGTGGTTAGAGCGTTGAGCCAGTCGTTCTGCCCTGAACAAGGCAGTTAACCCACTGTTCCCCGGTAGGCCGTCATTGTAAATAAGAATTTGTTCTTAACTGACTTGCCTAGTTAAAATAAGGTTATTTATTAATAACAGGATGAGGCAAACTGCTATTGTTCCTTTCCTTAAAATCTCTTGGGTAATATTGTATTCCCTCACAGTAGACTTGTTCTATGATAGTTCTGTGAAATGGCACAGCTTTCTTCATTTCTTTTGCAATAACAATTTTTTTTTTTTGGGGGGGGTATTTTGTTTTTCTTCCACTGAATAGCCTAGAATATGGGTAGGCAACCCTCTTCCTGAAGTGCCGCTAATTGCGGCACTCGAGGACTAGGGTTGCCTACCCCGGGCCTGGAATCTAGATGTTGGCCATTTCTACTACAGCTCCCTAAGTGCTGATTCCTGTTACATTGCAGTGTTTAAGGGAATGATAAACAAAGCCCAATAGAACTAGACTTGGCCATACATAATAGTGTATTTTAGGATTACATTTAGCAGACACTCTTATCCATAGCTACTTACAGGAGCAATTGGGGTTAAGTGCCTTTCTCAAGGGCACAGCAGCAGATTTTTCACCTAGTTGGCTCAGGGTGTCTAACCAGCAAATTCTTGGTTACTGGGCCAACGCTCTTAACCGATAGGCTACCTGCTGACCATGGGAAGCCCCCTGTGTCACTCGCATGGTCATTGGAGCTATGTTGTGTAATGGACAATGGACATCTATTAGGCCAGTCAAAGCACGTTTCTGAGGTCTTTCTGACATGGGAATAGACATCGTTTTTGTTGTCTTGATTGGGTTGACCAATCCTGGTCCTGGAAGGCTTTGGAACCTGCAGATTCTTGTTGTTTCTTATCCTGGCTGTTTAAACTAGGAAGATGGTTAAAGGTAGCCCGATGGAACCATCCTGATCGCTGCGTTCACCATTCTGTTGACGTCAGTGAAATAGAATGGTGAACGTAGCGATCAGGATGGTTCCACCAGGCTAGGCTGGAGGTGTAGTTTACCCATGCCCTCTGGGTGGTGCGCCTTGATGAGGATTTCTTCACTTGAGCTGAGAGGGGGAAGAAAAACAACTTTCGCTGTTCATTTCCTGATTTGAAATTGACGCATTCCAAGTATGTTCCGCAGTGTCTCTAGAAGTAGCCTAATGGTTTGAAACATTACTTCTCTCCCATTCCTTGCAGGTGTCATGAATAAAGAGATCATGTCACGTGTGGTGAAGAAGAGGCAGGCGGATCCGAAGGTGGTCCAGTACGTGTGGGCTGCCATTGAGGTCATCCGCAACCAGAAACAAATTGCCAACATGGACAGGATCTCAAAGTAAGTATTCCAGTCATTCTAGTTCTATTCCAAGACGCTTAGAAAGTGGAGACGTCACAAACGCCCCCAAAAATTGTCTTAAATGTTAGTGGAGACACCCGGCCGTTTTGTAGACTAAATGATAAGGTGTCTCCAGTTGTTTACATTTGTGATGCACCTTCTATGCATATTCACTTTCAATACATATTGAGTTTGGATTGATGGATGAATGGTGGTGGGTCTTAGCTACTGCTTTCAGGGTCATGCTTGATCAATAGGTGAAATGGTTTCATCGTTCAATACTTGACATTAAATTCCCTTTGCTTAATGCCATTCAGACCATAAATTATTTCAACCAAGCTATATTGCAGCTTCCATTGTAGCACCTATATTAATATTTGTATTTATTTAGACTGATTTAGGTCCTATTATATTGTTTTATGATTATCTTGTAATATTCTTACAGTCTAATCTAAATTAATTCATGCTGAAACCTATGCCTGATAAGTCCTTATTTTCAGTTAATGGAATAGGAATATGGCTAATTGGAATCCTCTGGCAAACAGAGAGCCTTGGAAGTTGTCCACGAGCAGAATGAATGACACAGAGTGGCTGTTGTCATGGAGATAAAGCGATGAAATTCAATGGCAGGCACTGCTGAACTGTCTTAATGTCTTAAAATACATTTTGTATTTGAATGGATGAGGTGGTGACATTGAGAGTCCAGGAAAATAGAGTTTAATATGAAAATGAAGGCAGTTGGTACAGGAGGGGAGGTTGTGTTATCTCTTTACATTAGATGTGGAAAGACTTAGTCTGTCTGCAGAACATAAAACGGTTGGCGGCACAGTCATTAGTGGTTTTGTCCCAACTAGTCCATGTAATGGGTTGCACTGTGATGATGTGGTGGTCCCAATGCAGGTAGCAATATTTTTCTGGGGGCTAGGCCCTACTTCAAGATTTAAAATTGGATGTCTTTGGCACTCTTGTCTGCTTCTGTTTTGTTCTATTCTTGCCCATTTCCTTGTGAATTGCATATTTGGCAGCTCCTTCTGAGGTGAATGGGTTTATCCTTGGTTGAGTTGTTAGAGAATGCAGGCAGAGGCAGTGATGTTGGTGTGTTGTGCCTATGCAGGTACCTGAGCCGTGTGTTTGGCATGCACCACAAGGAGACAGCCAGGCAGCTGAGTCTGGCAGTGAAGGATGGCCTGGTGGTGGAGACTCTCACTGTGGGCTGTAAGGGCTCCAAGGCCGGCATTGAGCAGGAGGGCTACTGGCTGCCTGGAGACGAGCAGGTAAGAGAGGGGTTTTACCCAGTAGTGATAACCCAAACCCCAGCAGTCCTTGCTGGTTTCTTCATCATCAACACCTATTTCTCCTATCTCCCTCAGCAACACCTCTATGGTTCAGAAGAAAATGTACTTAGTTCAAGGAATTCTCCCTGTTATTCAATGTTTTTACGTCTTTTATTTGTAAGGAGTTGTTTGTATATCTGCTATGCTAGACAACTTAGTAATACTTCAGTCATTCAGAGGTGCTGTGAACTATAGCACTGAATTCAGCATTGATTATAACGACCTGGTGATTCAAGTCATGCTGCTCCCTTACCAATTTGTATGTGAGGCTGACTCGTTAAAGTCATAGGTATGATGACCATGCACACATTCCTTTAGTACTGTAGCTCTGCTATGCACCAAACACACTGGCCCCACACAGTACAGTCAATTTTAGCACTACTCAAAGAGAACTCAATTGACTAGAGCAGCAGGACTTTAAACACTGCTTTCTGGATCACTTGCAATCACACAGGAGCCGAAGGCCGAAGGAAGCAAGGTAAGGGTGGATCGTTGTTTTCTAATTTTTTTAAATCTCAAATTTATTTTACTAACATCATTCCGCTTTAAATCACTTTTGCCACTTCTGCAGCGCAATCTGGGATTTGATGGAATCTTTTTAGAGCTGCATACTCTAACATAAAATCAGACAACAAAAGACTAATTGAATTATCTGTTTAAAAATATGATTTCAAAGGTATTTTCAGTTGTAATGGTTAACCATTTACGTCATAGCCAGTAGTTAGCCAGTAGTTTTAACACGAGAGATGCTGATATTCCATGTGAAAAGCTTCCAGAAAGCCCGGTGTAGCGCTGTCTCGGTGGCCCAATTTCTTGCGGAATGGATCAGTCACTTCCTTTAAATATTTGCTCGCTACTTATCTACACATGTAACGTTGCTTTAAAAACAGCTAAAAAAACTAATAAACATTGCCAGGGTTCCATACAGTGAAAGCTGTTGTCTTCATGGCTTTGTTTGACACATACTTCAAAACAATTCTCCAAAGAGAGAGTCTCTGAAGAAAAGGTTTCAGAATCATAGTAGCACATTTCAATGTCATGTCTTTTGCGTGAAATGACCAGCAACGCCAGCATAGCCGCAGGTTTGTAGCAAGCATATATGATGTGTGTAGTAGATGTAGTTTTGCTGATGGTGGTAGCAGTAGTAACTCCTCAGGGAGGGGTGTGTACCTTCATTCCTCTGTGTGTTATGATCTCTGTGACTCCAGCATGACTTTGGTTTGATGAACAAGGGGGTATGGTGGTGTGTTGTCTATACTATGGTTACATCCCAAATGGACTCATATTCCCTATGTTGTGCACTACTTTTGATCAGGGCCTATGGGGTTCCCTGGTCAAAAGTAGTGCACTATATAGAATAGGGGTCTTTGGGATACAGCCTATTTATGCCTGACTGTCCTTAGAAATGTTAGCTGACTGATTTCATAGGTCAGCATCGCATTTGTATTGTGTATCTGAAGAATGTCGACGTAATTACAGTACATTATGAAGTTCCGTTGTCTCAAGTGCCTGGATTCAATCCAACTGTCATGTTTGTGTCCTTGGAAGTGACCAGGGATTGCATCCCAAATGGCACCCTATTCCCTATATAGTGCACTACTTTTGACCCGGTCCCATAGGGTGCAATTTTAGACGCAAGAATGTTTCTTTCCTCCGCAACAGCAGCAGTATTTGTTGATATTCCTCACCGTTGATCATAAACGTACATGCTGACCAAACCGGCACCGCGCGTGTGTCTGTGTACGCATGCTGGTTTTGTCTATCCACACCAGATGTGTCCATGACGCGCAGGTTAAAATACCAAAACCAACTATATTCATTTGGGGACAGATCAAAACAAATGAAACATTCATGGCCATTTAGGTAGCTTGCTGTTGCTAGCTAATTTGTATTGGGAGACTTTGGGTTGTTATTTTAACTGAAATTCATATGGTCCTTTTTATTTGTTGCTGGATCTTTGTAGAATTCTGACTCATTTTGAGTGTTACAAAATGGTGTGTTCTCTACTCCCGATAATTCATCCACAGATGAAAAGGAGAAACCTAGTTTGTTTTTGGTCAATTTTTTTAATCTTGTTCAGATTTTAGATGGCGGTTGGCAACCAAATTTAAGGTGCATTACCGCCACCAACTGGACTGGAGTGTGGACCTCGTTCATACAGTATTTCAATCACCCACGTGGGTATATGCTTGTAAAAACCAATGAGTAGATGAGAGTGGTGGGACTTGAAGCGCGTCAAGTGCCTAAAATAAAACCTAATTCTATTTTAGCGCCTGGTTATGCAGACGCGCCCAAGCAGTTTGGAAGAAATTATTGAATAACAAGTTTGTGTAAATTTATCTTGCAACACTCGCTCACGCAATATGGCCGGTTTGGTCAGCATGTTAGAGGATCAACCCTTGATAAATACGTTCCAAAGTAAATAGATAATGGACCAAAGTCAGAGTGGATTTAATCCAGGCACGCCCATCGTTATTATTTAGACTCTTCTTGTTTATGATATTCCATATCCTGGTTTGTTCAGTTAATCAGAAGAGAGTGGCAGAATGGCTTGTTGATGGATGTGTTTGAGGTGAAACTCAGTGGGGAAAGCCAAATAGCACCCTTTCCCCTAGTTAAAGCACGACAAGGGCCCATAGCACTCTGGTCAAAAGTAGTGCAATTTTATATATGGAATAGGGTGCCATTTGGGACACATACAGTGTCTTCATGTCTGGCCTTAGCTAGTAGCTTCATGGTTATGTATTGGGAATGCAGGGAGGGCAGTGTGGCCTGTATTTGTAATGATCTCTACAGCTCTCCTGAGAGGAATGGGTATGTGGTGTGTCTATAGGGAGGTTGGCTCAGCTAGCCTGCTGCAGTGCAGAGTGCTGGTGCCTGCATAATGTCACCCTATTCCCTATATAGTTCACTCCTTTTGACCCGGGCCCATAAGGTTCTGGTAAAAGGTAGTGCACTATGTAAGGAATGCTATTTAAGATGGATCCCCAGGCTGGCTTATGTAATAGATGGACCTGTGCTTCCAGGCACATCTCTGCTCAGCCTGCTTTCTCTCTGCCTGGCGTGTCCCAGCTTGAGACTCTTGACAGTGTTATTGGGGTTGGGAGACAGCATGAGCCAAACTGGGTCGGCCCTACGGGTACTAGCTAGCACCTCCCCTCACAACCCGTCTGCTTTTGTTGACCGTTTTAGACAAGGCTCATTCTCCCTCCTAAAAGTTCCCCCTCTGCTGTTTTAGGGGGTCAATTATAAAAATTCGACAAAATAGATAGAATTGCTTTGGTTAACAATGTCAATAACGTATGATATATTTGTATAAAAAAAATGTTATAACTCTCCCTTGTGTTATTATACATGTGCAACAGCCTTTTGTTACTTGAGGATGTTGGATGTCCTTCACTTGATTTCATCTCTGCAATAACCACCACACTGTAACATCATGCCAGTGTGGTGGGGATATTTAACACTCCAAGTGAGGTAGGCAATGTTACACTGTAGGAAGCATCATCAGACAGTGCTTCCCCATAGGCCTCACCCTTTTCATTCAGAATACAATAGGACAGGGACACGGCATGGACCGTGAAGTACCCTTCTACACTTGACTGTGCAGTGGAACTGGGCCAGGCACATCTAGAAGGGCTGAACACCACCAACAGACTAGGTCTCAACTGGAAAGAGCCATCCAAAATAGCCCTGGACAGGAAAAGATATGGAGAGACCTTGTGGAGGCCTTGGTGGGGTGAGGCCTAAATAAAAATGATTTGCCTCTGGCAGAGCTTGCTTTACATCAGGCTCTCCCTCTAGGCTGGCAGTGGCACTGCTGCGTCTATGCACTGTCCTTTTGTCCTTTATGACTATTTATGGCTCTGTGTGTTAGTTTGGGCTCCTCCTCTCTGCTCCCCTGTGATGGAGTGCTCTCCAGCTCACTAGGTTTAAACAGAGCATGTGCAACAGAGGCTGGATAGAGTTGGAGGGAAGGACACAAGGATTCTGCACTGATGGAGTGTCGTAGGTTAGGTTGTCCTGTGTTAACCACCTCAACTAGGATGTTTTTATTCCTTCATCTGAAAGAAAGGGTTTTGTGGGAAGGTGTAGGCTAGTTGCAATAATACGTCCTTATTCACTTCCTTTACCACTCCAGACTATGAGGAGGTTGTTGGTTTGAATCCCAGGCAGGCAGATGGTTTCTAGCTCTATGTGTGAAACCTGTAACTAGACTATAGTAAATCATGAGTAATGCTTTGAGCAGCAGGTTCAGGTTGGCAGGAATTTCCCCCACCCTTCCTGAGCTTCCATCAGCCTTTCATGCATGCACGGCCACATCAGGGTTTAATATGAACTTTGGTTGCTTCCTAAATGGCACCCTATTCCCTTTATAGTGCACTACTTTAGACCAAAGCCCACCAGGGCTCTTGTCAAAAGTTGGGCACTATATAGGGAATAGGGTGCCATTTGGGAGGCATACTTCATCTAGCCTCAGAACACAGAGAGGGCGAAATATCTTAGATATGTGTGCTAATAATTACATTCCAGGAAGCAAGCGTTTCCGCAATGGTCATACATCAGCCTTAGGCCTGTAATACTCTCATCCTTCCTTCCCAAGAGGTTTATTTAAGAGATTGCCCTTTAAATAATTGGCTTGCACAGGGGTTATGCTACACAATCCACTGTACGTACACTGTTTATTTGCTAGTTAATTAATCAATGATGGGGGTGTTTGATTGCAGACGGAGAGCGAGCCGCAGGAGGAGGTCAGTCAGAATTCACTAACTAAACATTCTATAACTGTTGTTGTGAGATAATGTTTGTATAGGCTACCAGTAAAAACGTTTTTATTTAACATTTATTTATACAGGAAGTCCAATTGAGGTCAGAAGACCTCTTTTCCAAGGGCGACCTGGATATAAGATAAATATGCATAGATCAAAGAACTGTGATGTGTGTTGTGGAACAGCTGGTGAAGTGGGTCCAGGAGTGGCCCCCTGGCTGGGGGTGTAGACTAGTCTCCAGCAGCCCAGCCGTCAGGTCGGTGCGGAGGGGGGGCACCGATCACTGTGCTCCGTATGTTTCAGGAATGGGAGGCAGAGAGCCACGACTGGTATTGCTTCGAGTGCCACCTGCCCGGAGACGTGCTGGTGTGTGACAACTGCTTTCGTGTCTATCACCTCAAATGCCTGTCTGACGAGTACAAGCCCCGGGACAGCGGATCCAACTGGCAGTGTGTGGTGTGCAGGGTAGGTATTCCATGTTAGTCTGCTGGTGCTGTCTAGCCTATGTCTGGGTGTAGGCTATATAGTACCTTTTAATGTATTATCTAGGCCCATAATTGATCATGCTGTTTTTCACTTATTAGATAAATATTATTATTTTCATGGGACCAGTACCATCCCTGTGACCTGTCCTGTCTTCTGCGTCTGGTCTGTTCTGTCTCCTTCTTGTCTGCTCTCCTGTCCTGTCTGCTCTGTCTCCTGTCATGTCTTCTCTGTCTCCTGTTCTGTCTCCTGTCCTGTCTGCTCTGTCTCCCCTCATGTATTCTATGTCTCCTGTTCTGTCTGCTCTGTCTCCTGTTCTGTCTGCTCTGTCTCCTGTTCTGTCTGCTCTGTCTCCTGTCATGTCTTCTCTGTCTCCTGTCATGTCTTCTCTGTCTCCTGTCATGTCTTCTCTGTCTCCTGTCATGTCTTCTCTGTCTCCTGTCATGTCTTCTCTGTCTCCTGTACTGTCTGCTCTCCTTCTTGTCTGCTCTGTCTCCTGTCTTGTCTGCTCTCCTTCTTGTCTTCTCTGTCTCCTGTTCCTGTCTGCTCTGTCTCCTGTCTTGTCTGCTCTGTCTCCTTCTCTGTCTGCTCTGTCTCCTGCTCTGTCTGCTCTGTCTCCTGCTCTGTCTGCACTGTCTCCTGTTCTGTCTGCTCTGTCTCCTGTTCTGTCTGCTCTGTCTCCTCTCCTGTCTGCTCTGTCTCCTGTCTTGTCTGCTCTCCTTCTTGTCTGCTCTGTCTCCTGTCTTGTCTGCTCTCCTTCTTGTCTGCTCTGTCTCCTGTCTTGTCTGCTCTGTCTCCTGTCTTGTCTGCTCTGTCTCCTGTTCTGTCTGCTCTGTCTCCTGTTCTTTCTGCTCTGTCTCCTGTTCTGTCTGCTCTGTCTCCTGTCTGCTCTGTCTCTGTCTGTCTTGTCTGCTCTGTCTCCTGTTCTGTCTCCTGTTCTTTCTGCTCTGTCTCCTGTTCTTTCTGCTCTGTCTCCTGTTCTGTCTGCTCTGTCTCCTGTTCTGTCTGCTCTGTCTCTTGTCTGCTCTGTCTCCTGTTCTGTCTGCTCTGTCTCCTGTTCTTTCTGCTCTGTCTCCTGTTCTGTCTGCTCTGTCTCCTGTCCTGTCTGCTCTGTCTCTTGTCTGCTCTGTCTCTTGTCTGCTCTGTCTCCTGTCTTGTCTGCTCTCCTTCTTGTCTGCTCTGTCTCCTGTCTTCTCTGTCTCCTGTTCCTGTCTGCTCTGTCTCCTGTTCTGTCTCCTGTCCTATCTGCTCTCCTTCTTGTCTGCTCTCCTTCTTGTCTGCTCTGTCTCCTGTCTTGTCTGCTCTCCTTCTTGTCTGCTCTGTCTCCTGTCTTGTCTGCTCTGTCTCCTGTTCTGTCTGCTCTGTCTCCTGTTCTGTCTGCTCTGTCTCCTGTCCTGTCTGCTCTCCTTCTTGTCTGCTCTGTCTCCTGTCCTGTCTGCTCTGTCTCCTGTCCTGTCTGCTCTCCTTCTTGTCTCTGCTCTGTCTCCTGTCCTGTCTGCTCTGTCTCTTGTCTGCTCTGTTTCCTGTCTTGTCTGCTCTCCTTCTTGTCTGCTCTGTCTCCTGTCGTGTCTGCTCTGTCTCCTGTCCTGTCTGCTCTGTCTCCTGTCCTGTCTGCTCTGTCTCTTGTCTGCTCTGTCTCCTGTTCTGTCTGCTCTGTCTCCTGTTCTGTCTGCTCTGTCTCCTGTCCTGTCTGCTCTCCTTCTTGTCTGCTCTGTCTCCTGTCCTGTCTGCTCTGTCTCCTGTCCTGTCTGCTCTCCTTCTTGTCTGCTCTGTCTCCTGTCCTGTCTGCTCTGTGTCTTGTCTGCTCTGTTTCCTGTCTTGTCTGCTCTCCTTCTTGTCTGCTCTGTCTCCTGTCCTGTCTGCTCTGTCTCCTGTCCTGTCTGCTCTGTCTCCTGTCCTGTCTGCTCTGTCTCTTGTCTGCTCTGTCTCCTGTTCTGTCTGCTCTTTCTCCTGTTCTGTCTGCTCTGTGTCCTGTCCTATCTGCTCTCGTTCTTGTCTGCTCTGTCTCCTGTCCTGTCTGCTCTGTCTCCTGTCCTGTCTGCTCTGTCTCCTGTCCTGTCTGCTCTGTCTCTTGTCTGCTCTGTCTCCTGTTCTGTCTGCTCTGTCTCCTGTTCTGTCTGCTCTGTCTCCTGTCCTGTCTGCTCTCCTTCTTGTCTGCTCTGTCTCCTGTCCTGTCTGCTCTGTCTCCTGTCCTGTCTGCTCTCCTTCTTGTCTGCTCTGTCTCCTGTCCTGTCTGCTCTGTCTCTTGTCTGCTCTGTCTCCTGTACTGTCTGCTCTCCTTCTTGTCTGCTCTGTCTCCTGTCTTGTCTGCTCTCCTTCTTGTCTTCTCTGTCTCCTGTTCCTGTCTGTCTGTCTCCTGTCTTGTCTGTCTGCTCTGTCTCCTGTCTCCTGCTCTGTCTGCTCTGTCTCCTGCTCTGTCTGCTCTGTCTCCTGCTCTGTCTGCTCTGTCTCCTGTTCTGTCTGCTCTGTCTCCTGTTCTGTCTGCTCTGTCTCCTGTCTGCTCTGTCTCCTGTCTTGTCTGCTCTCCTTCTTGTCTGCTCTGTCTCCTGTCTTCTCTGTCTCCTGTTCCTGTCTGCTCTGTCTCCTGTTCTATCTGCTCTCCTTCTTGTCTGCTCTGTCTCCTGTCTTGTCTGCTCTCCTTCTTGTCTGCTCTGTCTCCTGTCTTGTCTGCTCTGTCTCCTGTCTTGTCTGCTCTGTCTCCTGTCTTGTCTGCTCTGTCTCCTGTTCTGTCTGCTCTGTCTCCTGTTCTGTCTGCTCTGTCTCCTGTTCTGTCTGCTCTGTCTCCTGTTCTGTCTGCTCTGTCTCCTGTTCTGTCTGCTCTGTCTCTTGTCTGCTCTGTCTCCTGTCTTGTCTGCTCTGTCTCCTGTCTTGTCTGCTCTGTCTCCTGTTCTTTCTGCTCTGTCTCCTGTTCTTTCTGCTCTGTCTCCTGTTCTTTCTGCTCTGTCTCCTGTTCTGTCTGCTCTGTCTCCTGTCTTGTCTGCTCTGTCTCCTGCTCTGTCTGCACTGTCTCCTGTTCTGTCTGCACTGTCTCCTGTTCTGTCTGCTCTGTCTCCTGTTCTGTCTGCTCTGTCTCCTGTTCTGTCTGCTCTGTCTCCTGTCCTGTCTGCTCTGTCTCCTGTCTTGTCTGCTCTCCTTCTTGTCTGCTCTGTCTCCTGTCTTCTCTGTCTCCTGTTCCTGTCTGCTCTGTCTCCTGTTCTATCTGCTCTGTCTCCTGTCTTCTCTGTCTCCTGTTCCTGTCTGCTCTGTCTCCTGTTCTATCTGCTCTCCTTCTTGTCTGCTCTGTCTCCTGTCTTGTCTGCTCTCCTTCTTGTCTGCTCTGTCTCCTGTTCTGTCTGCTCTGTCTCCTGTTCTGTCTGCTCTGTCTCCTGTCCTGTCTGCTCTCCTTCTTGTCTGCTCTGTCTTCTGTCCTGTCTGCTCTGTCTCCTGTCCTGTCTGCTCTCCTTCTTGTCTGCTCTGTCTCCTGTCCTGTCTGCTCTGTCTCTTGTCTGCTCTGTTTCCTGTCTTGTCTGCTCTGTTTCCTGTCTTGTCTGATCTCTCCTGTCGTGTCTGCTCTGTCTCCTGTCCTGTCTGCTCTGTCTCCTGTCCTGTCTGCTCTGTCTCTTGTCTGCTCTGTCTCCTGTTCTGTCTGCTCTGTCTCCTGTCCTGTCTGCTCTCCTTCCTGTCTGCTCTGTCTCCTGTCCTGTCTGCTCTGTCTCCTGTCCTGTCTGCTCTCCTTCTTGTCTGCTCTGTCTCCTGTACTGTCTGCTCTCCTTCTTGTCTGCTCTGTCTCCTGTCTTGTCTGCTCTCCTTCTTGTCTTCTCTGTCTCCTGTTCCTGTCTGCTCTGTCTCCTGTCTTGTCTGCTCTGTCTCCTGCTCTGTCTGCTCTGTCTCCTGCTCTGTCTGCTCTGTCTCCTGCTCTGTCTGCTCTGTCTCCTGCTCTGTCTGCTCTGTCTCCTGCTCTGTCTGCTCTGTCTCCTGTTCTGTCTGCTCTGTCTCCTGTCCTGTCTGCTCTGTCTCCTGTCTTGTCTGCTCTCCTTCTTGTCTGCTCTGTCTCCTGTCTTCTCTGTCTCCTGTTCCTGTCTGCTCTGTCTCCTGTTCTATCTGCTCTCCTTCTTGTCTGCTCTGTCTCCTGTCTTGTCTGCTCTCCTTCTTGTCTGCTCTGTCTCCTGTCTTGTCTGCTCTGTCTCCTGTCTTGTCTGCTCTGTCTCCTGTTCTGTCTGCTCTGTCTCCTGTTCTGTCTGCTCTGTCTCTTGTCTGCTCTGTCTCCTGTCTTGTCTGCTCTGTCTCCTGTTCTTTCTGCTCTGTCTCCTGTTCTTTCTGCTCTGTCTCCTGTTCTTTCTGCTCTGTCTCCTGTTCTTTCTGCTCTGTCTCCTGTTCTGTCTGCTCTGTCTCCTGTCTTGTCTGCTCTGTCTCCTGCTCTGTCTGCTCTGTCTCCTGCTCTGTCTGCACTGTCTCCTGTTCTGTCTGCTCTGTCTCCTGTTCTGTCTGCTCTGTCTCCTGTTCTGTCTGCTCTGTCTCCTGTCCTGTCTGCTCTGTCTCCTGTCTTGTCTGCTCTCCTTCTTGTCTGCTCTGTCTCCTGTCTTCTCTGTCTCCTGTTCCTGTTTGCTCTGTCTCCTGTTCTATCTGCTCTGTCTCCTGTCTCCTGTTCCTGTCTGCTCTGTCTCCTGTTCTATCTGCTCTTTCTGCTCTGTCTCCTGTCTTGTCTGTCTGCTCTGTCTCCTGTCTTGTCTGCTCTGTCTCCTGTTCTGTCTGCTCTGTCTCCTGCTCTGTCTGCACTGTCTCCTGTTCTGTCTGCTCTGTCTCCTGTCCTGTCTGCTCTGTCTCCTGTCTTGTCTGCTCTCCTTCTTGTCTGCTCTGTCTCCTGTCTTCTCTGCTCTGTCTGCTCTGTCTCCTGTTCTATCTGCTCTCCTTCTGTCTGCTCTGTCTCCTGTCTTGTCTGCTCTCCTCTGTCTGCTCTGTCTCCTGTCTTGTCTGCTCTGTCTCCTGTTCTGTCTGCTCTGTCTCCTGTTCTGTCTGCTCTGTCTCCTGTCCTGTCTGCTCTCCTTCTTGTCTGCTCTGTCTCCTGTCCTGTCTGCTCTGTCTCCTGTCCTGTCTGCTCTCCTTCTTGTCTGCTCTGTCTCCTGTCCTGTCTGCTCTGTCTCTTGTCTGCTCTGTTTCCTGTCTTGTCTGCTCTCCTTCTTGTCTGCTCTCTCCTGTCCTGTCTGCTCTGTCTCCTGTCCTGTCTGCTCTGTCTCCTGTCCTGTCTGCTCTGTCTCTTGTCTGCTCTGTCTCCTGTTCTGTCTGCTCTGTCTCCTGTTCTGTCTGCTCTGTCTCCTGTCCTGTCTGCTCTCCTTCTTGTCTGCTCTGTCTCCTGTCCTGTCTGCTCTGTCTCCTGTCCTGTCTGCTCTCCTTCTTGTCTGCTCTGTCTCCTGTACTGTCTGCTCTCCTTCTTGTCTGCTCTGTCTCCTGTCTTGTCTGCTCTCCTTCTTGTCTTCTCTGTCTCCTGTTCCTGTCTGCTCGCTCTCCTTCTTGTCTTCTCTGTCTCCTGTTCCTGTCTGCTCTGTCTCCTGTCTTGTCTGCTCTGTCTCCTGTCTTGTCTGCTCTGTCTCCTGCTCTGTCTGCTCTGTCTCCTGCTCTGTCTGCTCTGTCTCCTGTTCTGTCTGCTCTGTCTCCTGTTCTGTCTGCTCTGTCTCCTGTCCTGTCTGCTCTGTCTCCTGTCTTGTCTGCTCTCCTTCTTGTCTGCTCAGTCTCCTGTCTTCTCTGTCTCCTGTTCCTGTCTGCTCTGTCTCCTGTTCTATCTGCTCTCCTTCTTGTCTGCTCTGTCTCCTGTCTTGTCTGCTCTCCTTCTTGTCTGCTCTGTCTCCTGTCTTGTCTGCTCTGTCTCCTGTCTTGTCTGCTCTGTCTCCTGTCTTGTCTGCTCTGTCTCCTGTTCTGTCTGCTCTGTCTCTTGTCTGCTCTGTCTCCTGTCTTGTCTGCTCTGTCTCCTGTCTTGTCTGCTCTGTCTCCTGTTCTATCTGCTCTGTCTCCTGTTCTTTCTGCTCTGTCTCCTGTTCTTTCTGCTCTGTCTCCTGTTCTTTCTGCTCTGTCTCCTGTTCTGTCTGCTCTGTCTCCTGTCCTGTCTGCTCTGTCTCCTGTCTTGTCTGCTCTGTCTCCTGCTCTGTCTGCTCTGTCTCCTGCTCTGTCTGCACTGTCTCCTGTTCTGTCTGCTCTGTCTCCTGTTCTGTCTGCTCTGTCTCCTGTTCTGTCTGCTCTGTCTCCTGTTCTGTCTGCTCTGTCTCCTGTCCTGTCTGCTCTGTCTCCTGTCTTGTCTGCTCTCCTTCTTGTCTGCTCTGTCTCCTGTCTTCTCTGTCTCCTGTTCCTGTTTGCTCTATCTGCTCTGTCTCCTGTCTTCTCTGTCTCCTGTTCCTGTCTGCTCTGTCTCCTGTTCTATCTGCTCTCCTTCTTGTCTGCTCTGTCTCCTGTCTTGTCTGCTCTCCTTCTTGTCTGCTCTGTCTCCTGTCTTGTCTGCTCTGTCTCCTGTTCTGTCTGCTCTGTCTCCTGTTCTGTCTGCTCTGTCTCCTGTCCTGTCTGCTCTCCTTCTTGTCTGCTCTGTCTCCTGTCCTGTCTGCTCTCCTTCTTGTCTGCTCTGTCTCTTGTCTGCTCTGTTTCCTGTCTTGTCTGCTCTCCTTCTTGTCTGCTCTGTCTCCTGTCGTGTCTGCTCTGTCTCCTGTCCTGTCTGCTCTGTCTCCTGTCCTGTCTGCTCTGTCTCTTGTCTGCTCTGTCTCCTGTTCTGTCTGCTCTGTCTCCTGTTCTGTCTGCTCTGTCTCCTGTCCTATCTGCTCTCGTTCTTGTCTGCTCTGTCTCCTGTCCTGTCTGCTCTGTCTCCTGTCCTGTCTGCTCTTTGTCTTGTCTGCTCTGTTTCCTGTCTTGTCTGCTCTCCTTCTTGTCTGCTCTGTCTCCTGTCCTGTCTGCTCTTTGTCTTGTCTGCTCTGTTTCCTGTCTTGTCTGCTCTCCTTCTTGTCTGCTCTGTCTCCTGTTCTGTCTGCTCTGTCTCCTGTTCTGTCTGCTCTGTCTCCTGTTCTGTCTGCTCTGTGTCCTGTCCTATCTGCTCTCGTTCTTGTCTGCTCTGTCTCCTGTCCTGTCTGCTCTGTCTCCTGTCCTGTCTGCTCTGTCTCCTGTCCTGTCTGCTCTGTCTCCTGTCCTGTCTGCTCTGTCTCTTGTCTGCTCTGTCTCCTGTTCTGTCTGCTCTGTCTCCTGTTCTGTCTGCTCTGTCTCCTGTCCTGTCTGCTCTCCTTCTTGTCTGCTCTGTCTCCTGTCCTGTCTGCTCTGTCTCCTGTCCTGTCTGCTCTCCTTCTTGTCTGCTCTGTCTCCTGTCCTGTCTGCTCTGTCTCTTGTCTGCTCTGTCTCCTGTACTGTCTGCTCTCCTTCTTGTCTGCTCTGTCTCCTGTCTTGTCTGCTCTCCTGTCTCCTGTCTGTCTGCTCTGTCTCTCCTGTCTGCTCTGTCTGCTCTGTCTGCTCTGTGCTCTGTCTGCTCTGTCTCCTGCTCTGTCTGCTCTGTCTCCTGCTCTGTCTGCTCTGTCTCCTGCTCTGTCTGCTCTGTCTCCTGCTCTGTCTGCTCTGCTGTTCTGTCTGCTCTGTCTCCTGTCCTGTCTGCTCTGTCTCCTGTTCTGTCTGCTCTCCTTCTTGTCTGCTCTGTCTCCTGTCTTCTCTGTCTCCTGTTCCTGTCTGCTCTGTCTCCTGTTCTCTCTGCTCTCCTTCTTGTCTGCTCTGTCTCCTGTCTTGTCTGCTCTCCTTCTTGTCTGCTCTGTCTCCTGTCTTGTCTGCTCTGTCTCCTGTCTTGTCTGCTCTGTCTCCTGTTCTGTCTGCTCTGTCTCCTGTTCTGTCTGCTCTGTCTCCTGTTCTGTCTGCTCTGTCTCTGTTCTGTCTGCTCTGTCTCCTGTTCTGTCTGCTCTGTCCTGTCTGCTCTGTCTGCTCTGTCTGCTCTGTCTCCTGTCTTGTCTGCTCTGTCTCCTGTTCTTTCTGCTCTGTCTCCTGTTCTTTCTGCTCTGTTCTGTCTGCTCTGTCTCCTGTTCTCTGTCTGTCTCCTGTCTTTTCTGCTCTGTCTCCTGTCTGTCTGCTCTGTCTCCTTCTCTGTCTGCACTGTCTCCTGTTCTGCTCTGCTCTGTCTCCTGTTCTGTTCTGCTCTGTCTCCTGTTCTGTCTGCTCTGTCTCCTGTCCTGTCTGCTCTGTCTCCTGTCTTGTCTGCTCTCCTTCTTGTCTGCTCTGTCTCCTGTCTTCTCTGTCTCCTGTTCCTGTCTGCTCTGTCTCCTGTTCTATCTGCTCTGTCTCCTGTCTTCTCTGTCTCCTGTTCCTGTCTGCTCTGTCTCCTGTTCTATCTGCTCTCCTTCTTGTCTGCTCTGTCTCCTGTCTTGTCTGCTCTCCTTCTTGTCTGCTCTGTCTCCTGTCTGTCTGCTCTGTCTCCTGTTCTGTCTGCTCTGTCTCCTGTTCTTTCTGCTCTGTCTCCTGTTCTGTCTGCTCTGTCTCCTGTCCTGTCTGCTCTGTCTCCTGTTCTGTCTGCTCTGTCTCCTGTTCTTTCTGCTCTGTCTCCTGTTCTGTCTGCTCTGTCTCTGTTCTGTCTGCTCTGTCTCCTGTTCTGTCTGCTCTGTCTCCTGTTCTGTCTGCTCTGTCTCCTGTTCTGTCTGCTCTGTCTCCTGTTCTGTCTGCTCTGTCTCCTGTCCTGTCTGCTCTGTCTCTTGTCTGCTCTGTCTCCTGTCTTGTCTGCTCTCCTTCTTGTCTGCTCTGTCTCCTGTCTCTCTGTCTCCTGTTCCTGTCTGCTCTGTCTCCTGTTCTGTCTGCTCTCCTTCTTGTCTGCTCTCCTTCTTGTCTGCTCTGTCTCCTGTCTTGTCTGCTCTCCTTCTTGTCTGCTCTGTCTCCTGTTCTGTCTGCTCTGTCTCCTGTTCTGTCTGCTCTGTCTCCTGTTCTGTCTGCTCTGTCTCCTGTCCTGTCTGCTCTCCTTCTTGTCTGCTCTGTCTCCTGTCCTGTCTGCTCTGTCTCCTGTCCTGTCTGCTCTCCTTCTGTCTGCTCTGTCCCCTGTCCTGTCTGCTCTGTCTCCTGTCCTGTCTGCTCTGTCTCCTGTCCTATCTGCTCTGCTCTGTCTGCTCTGTCTCCTGTCTTCTCTGTCTCCTGTTCCTGTCTGCTCTGTCTCCTGTTCTGTCTGCTCTCCTTCTTGTCTGCTCTGTCTCCTGTCTTGTCTGCTCTCCTTCTTGTCTGCTCTGTCTCCTGTCTTGTCTGCTCTGTCTCCTGTCTTGTCTGCTCTGTCTCCTGTCTTGTCTGCTCTGTCTCCTGTCTTGTCTGCTCTGTCTCCTGTTCTGTCTGCTCTGTCTCTTGTCTGCTCTGTCTCCTGTCTTGTCTGCTCTGTCTCCTGTCTTGTCTGCTCTGTCTCCTGTTCTTTCTGCTCTGTCTCCTGTTCTTTCTGCTCTGTCTCCTGTTCTTTCTGCTCTGTCTCCTGTTCTTTCTGCTCTGTCTCCTGTTCTGTCTGCTCTGTCTCCTGTTCTGTCTGCTCTGTCTCCTGTCTTGTCTGCTCTGTCTCCTGCTCTGTCTGCTCTGTCTCCTGCTCTGTCTGCACTGTCTCCTGTTCTGTCTGCTCTGTCTCCTGTTCTGTCTGCTCTGTCTCCTGTTCTGTCTGCTCTGTCTCCTGTTCTGTCTGCTCTGTCTCCTGTCCTGTCTGCTCTGTCTCCTGTCTTGTCTGCTCTCCTTCTTGTCTGCTCTGTCTCCTGTCTTCTCTGTCTCCTGTTCCTGTCTGCCCTGTCTGCTCTGTCTCCTGTCTTCTCTGTCTCCTGTCCTGTCTCTCTGTCTCCTGTTCTATCTGCTCTCCTTCTTGTCTGCTCTGTCTCCTGTCTTGTCTGCTCTCCTTCTTGTCTGCTCTGTCTCCTGTCTTGTCTGCTCTGTCTCCTGTTCTGTCTGCTCTGTCTCCTGTTCTGTCTGCTCTGTCTCCTGTCCTGTCTGCTCTGTCTGCTCTGTCTCCTGTCCTGTCTGCTCTCCTGTCTTGTCTGCTCTGTCTCTGTCTGCTCTGTCCTGTCTGCTCTCCTTCTTGTCTGCTCTGTCTCCTGTCGTGTCTGCTCTGTCTCCTGTCCTGTCTGCTCTGTCTCCTGTCGTGTCTGCTCTGTCTCCTGTCGTGTCTGCTCTGTCTCCTGTTCTGTCTGCTCTGTCTCCTGTTCTGTCTGCTCTGTCTCCTGTCCTGTCTGCTCTGTCTCTTGTCTGCTCTGTCTCCTGTCCTGTCTGCTCTGTCTCCTGTCCTGTCTGCTCTTTGTCTTGTCTGCTCTGTTTCCTGTCCTGTCTGCTCTCCTTCTTGTCTGCTCTGTCTCCTGTCCTGTCTGCTCTTTGTCTTGTCTGCTCTGTTTCCTGTCTTGTCTGCTCTCCTTCTTGTCTGCTCTGTCTCCTGTCCTGTCTGCTCTGTCTCCTGTTCTGTCTGCTCTGTCTCCTGTTCTGTCTGCTCTGTGTCCTGTCCTATCTGCTCTCGTTCTTGTCTGCTCTGTCTCCTGTCCTGTCTGCTCTGTCTCCTGTCCTGTCTGCTCTGTCTCCTGTCCTGTCTGCTCTGTCTCCTGTCCTGTCTGCTCTGTCTCTTGTCTGCTCTGTCTCCTGTTCTGTCTGCTCTGTCTCCTGTTCTGTCTGCTCTGTCTCCTGTCCTGTCTGCTCTCCTTCTTGTCTGCTCTGTCTCCTGTCCTGTCTGCTCTGTCTCCTGTCCTGTCTGCTCTCCTTCTTGTCTGCTCTGTCTCCTGTCCTGTCTGCTCTGTCTCTTGTCTGCTCTGTCTCCTGTACTGTCTGCTCTCCTTCTTGTCTGCTCTGTCTCCTGTCTTGTCTGCTCTCCTTCTTGTCTTCTCTGTCTCCTGTTCCTGTCTGCTCTGTCTCCTGCTCTGTCTGCTCTGTCTCCTGCTCTGTCTGCTCTGTCTCCTGCTCTGTCTGCTCTGTCTCCTGCTCTGTCTGCTCTGTCTCCTGCTCTGTCTGCTCTGTCTCCTGCTCTGTCTGCTCTGTCTCCTGCTCTGTCTGCTCTGTCTCCTGCTCTGTCTGCTCTGTCTCCTGTTCTGTCTGCTCTGTCTCCTGTCCTGTCTGCTCTGTCTCCTGTCTTGTCTGCTCTCCTTCTTGTCTGCTCTGTCTCCTGTCTTCTCTGTCTCCTGTTCCTGTCTGCTCTGTCTCCTGTTCTATCTGCTCTCCTTCTTGTCTGCTCTGTCTCCTGTCTTGTCTGCTCTCCTTCTTGTCTGCTCTGTCTCCTGTCTTGTCTGCTCTGTCTCCTGTTCTGTCTGCTCTGTCTCCTGTTCTGTCTGCTCTGTCTCCTGTTCTGTCTGCTCTGTCTCCTGTTCTGTCTGCTCTGTCTCCTGTTCTGTCTGCTCTGTCTCTTGTCTGCTCTGTCTCCTGTCTTGTCTGCTCTGTCTCCTGTCTTGTCTGCTCTGTCTCCTGTCTTGTCTGCTCTGTCTCCTGTCTTGTCTGCTCTGTCTCCTGTTCTTTCTGCTCTGTCTCCTGTTCTTTCTGCTCTGTCTCCTGTTCTTTCTGCTCTGTCTCCTGTCTTGTCTGCTCTGTCTCCTTCTCTGTCTGCACTGTCTCCTGTTCTGTCTGCTCTGTCTCCTGTTCTGTCTGCTCTGTCTCCTGTTCTGTTTGCTCTGTCTCCTGTTCTGTCTGCTCTGTCTCCTGTCCTGTCTGCTCTGTCTCCTGTCTTGTCTGCTCTCCTTCTTGTCTGCTCTGTCTCCTGTCTTCTCTGTCTCCTGTTCCTGTCTGCTCTGTCTCCTGTTCTATCTGCTCTGTCTCCTGTCTTCTCTGTCTCCTGTTCCTGTCTGCTCTGTCTCCTGTTCTATCTGCTCTCCTTCTTGTCTGCTCTGTCTCCTGTCTTGTCTGCTCTCCTTCTTGTCTGCTCTGTCTCCTGTCTTGTCTGCTCTGTCTCCTGTTCTGTCTGCTCTGTCTCTTGTTCTTTCTGCTCTGTCTCCTGTTCTGTCTGCTCTGTCTCCTGTCTTGTCTGCTCTTTCTCCTGTTCTGTCTGCTCTGTCTCCTGTTCTTTCTGCTCTGTCTCCTGTTCTTTCTGCTCTGTCTCCTGTTCTGTCTGCTCTGTCTCCTGTTCTGTCTGCTCTGTCTCCTGTTCTGTCTGCTCTGTCTCCTGTTCTGTCTGCTCTGTCTCCTGTTCTGTCTGCTCTGTCTCCTGTCCTGTCTGCTCTGTCTCTTGTCTGCTCTGTCTCCTGTCTTGTCTGCTCTCCTTCTTGTCTGCTCTGTCTCCTGTCTCTCTGTCTCCTGTTCCTGTCTGCTCTGTCTCCTGTTCTGTCTGCTCTCCTTCTTGTCTGCTCTCCTTCTTGTCTGCTCTGTCTCCTGTCTTGTCTGCTCTCCTTCTTGTCTGCTCTGTCTCCTGTTCTGTCTGCTCTGTCTCCTGTTCTGTCTGCTCTGTCTCCTGTTCTGTCTGCTCTGTCTCCTGTCCTGTCTGCTCTCCTTCTTGTCTGCTCTGTCTCCTGTCCTGTCTGCTCTGTCTCCTGTCCTGTCTGCTCTCCTTCTTGTCTGCTCTGTCCCCTGTCCTGTCTGCTCTGTCTCCTGTCCTGTCTGCTCTGTCTCCTGTCCTATCTGCTCTCCTTCTTGTCTGCTCTGTCTCCTGTCCTGTCTGCTCTGTCTCCTGTCCTGTCTGCTCTCCTTCTTGTCTGCTCTGTCTCCTGTCCTGTCTGCTCTGTCTCCTGTCCTGTCTGCTCTCCTTCTTGTCTGCTCTGTCTCCTGTCCTGTCTGCTCTGTGTCTTGTCTGCTCTGTGTCTTGTCTGCTCTGTTTCCTGTCGTGTCTGCTCTGTCTCCTGTCCTGTCTGCTCTGTCTCCTGTCCTGTCTGCTCTGTCTCTTGTCTGCTCTGTCTCCTGTTCTGTCTGCTCTGTCTTCTGTTCTGTCTGCTCTGTCTCCTGTCCTATCTGCTCTCCTTCTTGTCTGCTCTGTCTCCTGTCCTGTCTGCTCTGTCTCCTGTCCTGTCTGCTCTGTCTCCTGTCCTGTCTGCTCTGTCTCCTGTCCTGTCTGCTCTGTCTCCTGTCCTGTCTGCTCTGTCTCTTGTCTGCTCTGTCTCCTGTTCTGTCTGCTCTGTCTCCTGTCCTGTCTGCTCTGTGTCTTGTCTGCTCTGTTTCCTGTCGTGTCTGCTCTGTCTCCTGTCCTGTCTGCTCTGTCTCCTGTCCTGTCTGCTCTGTCTCTTGTCTGCTCTGTCTCCTGTTCTGTCTGCTCTGTCTTCTGTTCTGTCTGCTCTGTCTCCTGTCCTATCTGCTCTCCTTCTTGTCTGCTCTGTCTCCTGTCCTGTCTGCTCTGTCTCCTGTCCTGTCTGCTCTGTCTCCTGTCCTGTCTGCTCTGTCTCCTGTCCTGTCTGCTCTGTCTCCTGTCCTGTCTGCTCTGTCTCTTGTCTGCTCTGTCTCCTGTTCTGTCTGCTCTGTCTCCTGTTCTGTCTGCTCTGTCTCCTGTCCTGTCTGCTCTGTCTCTTGTCTGCTCTGTTTCCTGTCTTGTCTGCTCTCCTTCTTGTCTGCTCTGTCTCCTGTCTTCTCTGTCTCCTGTTCCTGTCTGCTCTGTCTCCTGTTCTGTCTCCTGTCCTATCTGCTCTCCTTCTTGTCTGCTCTCCTTCTTGTCTGCTCTGTCTCCTGTCTTCTCTGCTCTCCTTCTTGTCTGCTCTGTCTCCTGTTCTGTCTGCTCTGTCTCCTGTTCTGTCTGCTCTGTCTCCTGTTCTGTCTGCTCTGTCTCCTGTTCTGTCTGCTCTGTCTCCTGTCCTGTCTGCTCTCCTTCTTGTCTGCTCTGTCTCCTGTCCTGTCTGCTCTGTCTCCTGTCCTGTCTGCTCTCCTTCTTGTCTGCTCTGTCCCCTGTCCTGTCTGCTCTGTCTCCTGTCCTGTCTGCTCTGTCTCCTGTCCTATCTGCTCTCCTTCTTGTCTGCTCTGTCTCCTGTCCTGTCTGCTCTGTCTCCTGTCCTGTCTGCTCTGTCTCTTGTCTGCTCTGTCTCCTGTTCTGTCTGCTCTGTCTCCTGTCCTGTCTGCTCTGTCTCCTGTCCTGTCTGCTCTCCTTCTTGTCTGCTCTGTCTCCTGTCCTGTCTGCTCTGTCTCTTGTCTGCTCTGTTTCCTGTCTTGTCTGCTCTCCTTCTTGTCTGCTCTGTCTCCTGTCGTGTCTGCTCTGTCTCCTGTCCTGTCTGCTCTGTCTCCTGTCCTGTCTGCTCTGTCTCTTGTCTGCTCTGTCTCCTGTTCTGTCTGCTCTGTCTCCTGTTCTGTCTGCTCTGTCTCCTGTCCTGTCTGCTCTCCTTCTTGTCTGCTCTGTCTCCTGTCCTGTCTGCTCTGTCTCCTGTCCTGTCTGCTCTCCTTCTTGTCTGCTCTGTCTCCTGTCCTGTCTGCTCTGTGTCTTGTCTGCTCTGTTTCCTGTCTTGTCTGCTCTCCTTCTTGTCTGCTCTGTCCCCTGTCCTGTCTGCTCTGTCTCCTGTCCTGTCTGCTCTGTCTCTTGTCTGCTCTGTCTCCTGTTCTGTCTGCTCTGTCTCCTGTTCTGTCTGCTCTGTCTCCTGTCCTGTCTGCTCTCCTTCTTGTCTGCTCTGTCTCCTGTCCTGTCTGCTCTGTCTCCTGTCCTGTCTGCTCTCCTTCTTGTCTGCTCTGTCTCCTGTCCTGTCTGCTCTGTGTCTTGTCTGCTCTGTCTCCTGTCTATCTGCTCTCCTGTCTGCTCTGTCTCCTGTCCTGTCTGCTCTGTCTCCTGTCCTGTCTGCTCTGTCTCCTGTCCTGTCTGCTCTGTCTCTTGTCTGCTCTGTCTCCTGTTCTGTCTGCTCTGTCTCCTGTTCTGTCTGCTCTGTCTCCTGTCCTATCTGCTCTCCTTCTTGTCTGCTCTGTCTCCTGTCCTGTCTGCTCTGTCTCCTGTCCTGTCTGCTCTGTCTCCTGTCCTGTCTGCTCTGTCTCTTGTCTGCTCTGTCTCCTGTTCTGTCTGCTCTGTCTCCTGTTCTGTCTGCTCTGTCTCCTGTCCTGTCTGCTCTCCTTCTTGTCTGCTCTGTCTCCTGGCCTGTCTGCTCTCCTTCTTGTCTGCTCTGTCTCCTGTCCTGTCTGCTCTGTCTCTTTTCTGCTCTGTCTCCTGTACTGTCTGCTCTCCTTCTTGTCTGCTCTGTCTCCTGTCTTGTCTGCTCTCCTTCTTGTCTTCTCTGTCTCCTGTTCCTGTCTGCTCTGTCTCCTGTCTTGTCTGCTCTGTCTCCTGCTCTGTCTGCTCTGTCTCCTGCTCTGTCTGCTCTGTCTCCTGCTCTGTCTGCTCTGTCTCCTTCTCTGTCTGCTCTGTCTCCTGTTCTGTCTGCTCTGTCTCCTGTCTTGTCTGCTCTGTCTCCTGCTCTGTCTGCTCTGTCTCCTGCTCTGTCTGCTCTGTCTCCTGCTCTGTCTGCTCTGTCTCCTGCTCTGTCTGCTCTGTCTCCTGTTCTGTCTGCTCTGTCTCCTGTTCTGTCTGCTCTGTCTCCTGTCCTGTCTGCTCTGTCTCCTGTCTTGTCTGCTCTCCTTCTTGTCTGCTCTGTCTCCTGTCTTCTCTGTCTCCTGTTCCTGTCTGCTCTGTCTCCTGTTCTATCTGCTCTCCTTCTTTTCTGCTCTGCCTCCTGTCTTGTCTGCTCTGTCTCCTGTCTTGTCTGCTCTGTCTCCTGTCTTGTCTGCTCTGTCTCCTGTTCTGTCTGCTCTGTCTCCTGTTCTGTCTGCTCTGTCTCCTGTTCTGTCTGCTCTGTCTCCTGTTCTGTCTGCTCTGTCTCCTGTTCTGTCTGCTCTGTCTCCTGTTCTTTCTGCTCTGTCTCCTGTTCTGTCTGCTCTGTCTCCTGTCTTGTCTGCTCTGTCTCCTGTCTTGTCTGCTCTGTCTCCTGTCTTGTCTGCTCTGTCTCCTGTTCTTTCTGCTCTGTCTCCTGTTCTTTCTGCTCTGTCTCCTGTCCTGTCTGCTCTGTCTCCTGTTCTTTCTGTTCTGTCTCCTGTTCTGTCTGCTCTGTCTCTTGTCTGCTCTCTCTCCTGTCTTGTCTGCTCTGTCTCCTGTTCTGTCTGCTCTGTCTCCTGTCCTGTCTGCTCTGTCTCCTGTCTTGTCTGCTCTGTCTCCTGTTCTGTCTGCTCTGTCTCCTGGTCTGTCTGCTCTGTCTCCTGTTCTGTATGCTCTGTCTCCTGTTCTGTCTGCTCTGTCTCCTGTCCTGTCTACTCTGTCTCTTGTCTGCTCTGTCTCCTGTCTTCTCTGTCTCCTGTTCCTGTCTGCTCTGTCTCCTGTTCTGTCTCCTGTCCTATCTGCTCTCCTTCTTGTCTGCTCCCCTTCTTGTCTGCTCTGTCTCCTGTCTTGTCTGCTCTGTCTCCTGTTCTGTCTGCTCTGTCTCCTGTTCTGTCTGCTCTGTCTCCTGTCCTGTCTGCTCTCCTTCTTGTCTACTCTGTCTCCTGCTCTGTTTCCTGTCTTGTCTGCTCTCCTTCTTGTCTGCTCTGTCTCCTGTCCTGTCTGCTCTGTCTCCTGTCCTGTCTGCTCTGTCTCTTGTCTGCTCTGTCTCCTGTTCTGTCTGCTCTGTCTCCTGTTCTGTCTGCTCTGTCTGCTCTGTCTCCTTCCCTGTCTGCTCTGTCTCCTGTCCTGTCTGCTCTCCTTCTTGTCTGCTCTGTCTCCTGTCCTGTCTGCTCTGTGTCTTGTCTGCTCTGTTTCCTGTCTTGTCTGCTCTCCTTCTTGTCTGCTCTGTCTCCTGTCCTGTCTGCTCTGTCTCCTGTCCTGTCTGCTCTGTCTCCTGTCCTGTCTGCTCTGTCTCTTGTCTGCTCTGTCTCCTGTTCTGTCTGCTCTGTCTCCTGTTCTGTCTGCTCTGTCTCCTGTCCTATCTGCTCTCCTTCTTGTCTGCTCTGTCTCCTGTCCTGTCTGCTCTGTCTCCTGTCTGCTCTGTCTCTTGTCTGCTCTGTCTCCTGTTCTGTCTGCTCTGTCTCCTGTTCTGTCTGCTCTGTCTCCTGTCCTGTCTGCTCTCCTTCTTGTCTGCTCTGTCTCCTGTCCTGTCTGCTCTGTCTCCTGTCCTGTCTGCTCTCCTTCTTGTCTGCTCTGTCTCCTGTCCTGTCTGCTCTGTCTCTTGTCTGCTCTGTTTCCTGTCTTGTCTGCTCTCCTTCTTGTCTGCTCTGTCTCCTGTCCTGTCTGCTCTGTCTCCTGTCTGCTCTGTCTCTTGTCTGCTCTGTCTCCTGTTCTGTCTGCTCTGTCTCCTGTCCTATCTGCTCTCCTTCTTGTCTGCTCTGTCTCCTGTCCTGTCTGCTCTGTCTCCTGTCTTGTCTGCTCTGTCTCCTGTCCTGTCTGCTCTGTCTCCTGTCCTGTCTGCTCTGTCTCCTGTCTGCTCTGTCTCTTGTCTGCTCTGTCTCCTGTTCTGTCTGCTCTGTCTCCTGTCCTATCTGCTCTCCTTCTTGTCTGCTCTGTCTCCTGTCCTGTCTGCTCTGTCTCCTGTCTTGTCTGCTCTGTCTCCTGTCCTGTCTGCTCTGTCTCTTGTCTGCTCTGTCTTCTGTTCTGTCTGCTCTGTCTCCTGTTCTGTCTGCTCTGTCTCCTGTCCTATCTGCTCTCCTTCTTGTCTGCTCTGTCTCCTGTCCTGTCTGCTCTGTCTCCTGTCCTGTCTGCTCTGTATCTTGTCTGCTCTGTTTCCTGTCTTGTCTGCTCTCCTTCTTGTCTGCTCTGTCTCCTGTCCTGTCTGATCTGTCTCCTGTCCTGTCTGCTCTGTCTCCTGTTCTGTCTGCTCTGTCTCCTGTTCTGTCTTCTCTGTCTCCTGTCCTGTCTGCTCTCCTTCTTGTCTGCTCTGTCTCCTGTCTGCTCTGTCTCCTGTCCTGTCTGCTCTCCTTCTTGTCTGCTCTGTCTCCTGTTCTGTCTGCTCTGTCTCCTGTCCTGTCTGCTCTGTCTCTTGTCTGCTCTGTCTCCTGTTCTGTCTGCTCTGTCTCCTGTCCTATCTGCTCTCCTTCTTGTCTGCTCTGTCTCCTGTCCTGTCTGCTCTGTCTCCTGTCCTGTCTGCTCTCCTTCTTGTCTGCTCTGTCTCCTGTCCTGTTTGCTCTGTCTCCTGTCTGCTCTGTCTCCTGTCTGCTCTGTCTCATGTCTGCTCTGTCTCCTCTCTGCTCTGTCTCCTGTCTGCTCTGTCTCCTGTCTTGTCTGCTCTGTCTCCTGTTCTGTCTGCTCTGTCTCCTGTTCTGTCTGCTCTGTCTCCTGTTCTGTCTGCTCTGTCTCCTGTCCTGTCTGCTCTCCTTCTTGTCTGCTCTGTCTCCTGTCCTGTCTGCTCTGTCTGCTGTCCTGTCTGCTCTGTCTCCTGTTCTTTCTGCTCTGTCTCCTGTTCTGTCTGCTCTGTCTCCTGTTCTGTCTGCTCTGTCTCTTGTCTGCTCTGTCTCCTGTCCTGTCTGCTCTGTCTCCTGTTCTGTCTGCTCTGTCTCCTGTTCTTTCTGCTCTGTCTCCTGTTCTGTCTGCTCTGTCTCCTGTCCTGTCTGCTCTCTCTTGTCTGCTCTGTCTCCTGTCTTGTCTGCTCTCCTTCTTGTCTGCTCTGTCTCCTGTCTTCTCTGTCTCCTGTTCCTGTCTGCTCTGTCTCCTGTTCTGTCTCCTGTCCTATCTGCTCTCCTTCTTGTCTGCTCTCCTTCTTGTCTGCTCTGTCTCCTGTCTTGTCTGCTCTCCTTCTTGTCTGCTCTGTCTCCTGTTCTGTCTGCTCTGTCTCCTGTTCTGTCTGCTCTGTCTCCTGTCCTGTCTGCTCTCCTTCTTGTCTGCTCTGTCTCCTGTCCTGTCTGCTCTGTCTCCTGTCCTGTCTGCTCTCCTTCTTGTCTGCTCTGTCTCCTGTCCTGTCTGCTCTGTGTCTTGTCTGCTCTGTTTCCTGTCTTGTCTGCTCTCCTTCTTGTCTGCTCTGTCTCCTGTCCTGTCTGCTCTGTCTCCTGTCCTGTCTGCTATGTCTCCTGTCCTGTCTGCTCTGTCTCTTGTCTGCTCTGTCTCCTGTTCTGTCTGCTCTGTCTCCTGTTCTGTCTGCTCTGTCTCCTGTCCTGTCTGCTCTCCTTCTTGTCTGCTCTGTCTCCTGTCCTGTCTGCTCTGTCTCTTGTCTGCTCTGTTTCCTGTCTTGTCTGCTCTCCTTCTTGTCTGCTCTGTCTCCTGTCCTGTCTGCTCTGTCTCCTGTCCTGTCTGCTCTGTCTCCTGTCCTGTCTGCTCTGTCTCCTGTCCTGTCTGCTCTGTCTCCTGTCCTGTCAGCTCTGTCTCTTGTCTGCACTGTCTCCTGTTCTGTCTGCTCTGTCTCCTGTTCTGTCTGCTCTGTCTCCTGTCCTATCTGCTCTCCTTCTTGTCTGCTCTGTCTCCTGTCCTGTCTGCTCTGTCTCCTGTCCTGTCTGCTCTCCTTCTTGTCTGCTCTGTCTCCTGTCCTGTCTGCTCTGTCTCTTGTCTGCTCTGTTTCCTGTTCTGTCTGCTCTGTCTCCTGTCCTGTCTGCTCTGTCTCCTGTCCTGTCTGCTCTCCTTCTTGTCTGCTCTGTCACCTGTCCTGTCTGCTCTGTCTCTTGTCTGCTCTGTCTCCTTCTTGTCTGTCTTTCTCCTGTCTTGTCTTCTCCGTCTCCTGTCCTGTCTGCTCTGTCTCCTGGCCTGTCTGCTCTGTCTCCTGTCTGCTCTGTCTCCTATTCTGTCTGCTATGTCTCCTATTCTGTCTGCTCTGTCTCCTATTCTGTCTGCTCTGTCCCCTGTCTTGTCTGCTCTGTCTCCTGTCTTGTCTGCTCTGTCTCCTGCTCTGTCTCTTGTCTGCTCTGTCTCCTGTCTTGTCTGCTCTGTCTCCTGTCCTGTCTGCTCCTTCTTGTATCCTGTCCTGTAAGCTCCTTATTGTCTGCTCTTTCTCCTGTCTTGTCTCCTGTCCTGTCTGCTGTCTCCTGTCTGCTCTGTCTCCTGTCCTGTCTGCTCTGTCTCCTGTCCTGTCTGCTCTGTCTCCTGTCCTGTCTGCTCTGTCTCCTGTCCTGTCTGCTCTGTCTCTTGTCTGCTCTGTCTCCTCTTCTGTCTGCTCTGTCTCCTGTTCTGTCTGCTCTGTCTCCTGTCCTGTCTGCTCTCCTTCTTGTCTGCTCTGTCTCCTGTCCTGTCTGCTCTGTCTCCTGTCCTGTCTGCTCTCCTTCTTGTCTGCTCTGTCTCCTGTCCTGTCTGCTCTGTCTCTTGTCTGCTCTGTTTCCTGTCTTGTCTGCTCTCCTTCTTGTCTGCTCTGTCTCCTGTCCTGTCTGCTCTGTCTCCTGTCCTGTCTGCTCTCCTTCTTGTCTGTCTTTCTCCTGTCTTGTCTTCTCCGTCTCCTGTCCTGTCTGCTCTGTCTCCTGGCCTGTCTGCTCTGTCTCCTGTCTGCTCTGTCTCCTATTCTGTCTGCTATGTCTCCTATTCTGTCTGCTCTGTCTCCTGTCTTGTCTGCTCTGTCTCCTGTCCTGTCTGCTCTGTCTCTTGTCTGCACTGTCTCCTGTTCTGTCTGCTCTGTCTCCTGTTCTGTCTGCTCTGTCTCCTGTCCTATCTGCTCTTCTTCTTGTCTGCTCTGTCTCCTGTCCTGTCTGCTCTGTCTCCTGTCCTGTCTGCTCTGTCTCTTGTCTGCTCTGTTTCCCGTCTTGTCTGCTCTCCTTCTTGTCTGCTCTGTCTCCTGTCCTGTCTGCTCTGTCTCCTGTCCTGTCTGCTCTGTCTCCTGTCCTGTCTGCTCTGTCTCCTGTCCTGTCTGCTCTGTCTCCTGTCCTGTCTGCTCTGTCTCCTGTCCTGTCTGCTCTGTCTCCTCTCCTGTCTGCTCTGTCTCCTGTCTGCTCTGTCTCCTGTCTTGTCTGCTCTGTCTCCTGTTCTGTCTGCTCTGTCTCCTGTTCTGTCTGCTCTGTCTCCTGTTCTGTCTGCTCTGTCTCCTGTCCTGTCTGCTCTCCTTCTTGTCTGCTCTGTCTCCTGTCCTGTCTGCTCTGTCTGCTGTCCTGTCTGCTCTGTCTCCTGTTCTTTCTGCTCTGTCTCCTGTTCTGTCTGCTCTGTCTCCTGTTCTGTCTGCTCTGTCTCCTGTTCTGTCTGCTCTGTCTCCTGTTCTTTCTGCTCTGTCTCCTGTTCTGTCTGCTCTGTCTCCTGTCCTGTCTGCTCTCTCTTGTCTGCTCTGTCTCCTGTCTTGTCTGCTCTCCTTCTTGTCTGCTCTGTCTCCTGTCTTCTCTGTCTCCTGTTCCTGTCTGCTCTGTCTCCTGTTCTGTCTCCTGTCCTATCTGCTCTCCTTCTTGTCTGCTCTCCTTCTTGTCTGCTCTGTCTCCTGTCTTGTCTGCTCTCCTTCTTGTCTGCTCTGTCTCCTGTTCTGTCTGCTCTGTCTCCTGTCCTGTCTGCTCTCCTTCTTGTCTGCTCTGTCTCCTGTCCTGTCTGCTCTGTCTCCTGTCCTGTCTGCTCTCCTTCTTGTCTGCTCTGTCTCCTGTCCTGTCTGCTCTGTGTCTTGTCTGCTCTGTTTCCTGTCTTGTCTGCTCTCCTTCTTGTCTGCTCTGTCTCCTGTCCTGTCTGCTATGTCTCCTGCCCTGTCTGCTCTGTCTCTTGTCTGCTCTGTCTCCTGTTCTGTCTGCTCTGTCTCCTGTTCTGTCTGCTCTGTCTCCTGTCCTGTCTGCTCTCCTTCTTGTCTGCTCTGTCTCCTGTCCTGTCTGCTCTGTCTCTTGTCTGCTCTGTTTCCTGTCTTGTCTGCTCTCCTTCTTGTCTGCTCTGTCTCCTGTCCTGTCTGCTCTGTCTCCTGTCCTGTCTGCTCTCCTTCTTGTCTGCTCTGTCTCCTGTCCTGTCTGCTCTGTCTCCTGTCCTGTCTGCTCTCCTTCTTGTCTGCTCTGTCTCCTGTCCTGTCTGCTCTGTGTCTTGTCTGCTCTGTTTCCTGTCTTGTCTGCTCTCCTTCTTGTCTGCTCTGTCTCCTGTCCTGTCTGCTATGTCTCCTGCCCTGTCTGCTCTGTCTCTTGTCTGCTCTGTTTCCTGTTCTGTCTGCTCTGTCTCCTGTCCTGTCTGCTCTGTCTCCTGTCCTGTCTGCTCTCCTTCTTGTCTGCTCTGTCATCTGTCCTGTCTGCTCTGTCTCTTGTCTGCTCTGTCTCCTTCTTGTCTGTCTTTCTCCTGTCTTGTCTTCTCCGTCTCCTGTCCTGTCTGCTCTGTCTCCTGGCCTGTCTGCTCTGTCTCCTGTCTGCTCTGTCTCCTATTCTGTCTGCTATGTCTCCTATTCTGTCTGCTCTGTCTCCTATTCTGTCTGCTCTGTCCCCTGTCTTGTCTGCTCTGTCTCCTGCTCTGTCTCTTGTCTGCTCTGTCTCCTGTCTTGTCTGCTCTGTCTCCTGTCCTGTCTGCTCCTTCTTGTATCCTGTCCTGTAAGCTCCTTATTGTCTGCTCTTTCTCCTGTCTTGTCTTCTCTGTCTCCTGTCCTGTCTGCTGTCTCCTGTCTGCTCTGTCTCCTGTCCTGTCTGCTCTGTCTCCTGTCCTGTCTGCTCTGTCTCCTGTCCTGTCTGCTCTGTCTCCTGTCCTGTCTGCTCTGTCTCCTGTCCTGTCTGCTCTGTCTCTTGTCTGCTCTGTCTCCTCTTCTGTCTGCTCTGTCTCCTGTTCTGTCTGCTCTGTCTCCTGTCCTGTCTGCTCTCCTTCTTGTCTGCTCTGTCTCCTGTCCTGTCTGCTCTGTCTCCTGTCCTGTCTGCTCTCCTTCTTGTCTGCTCTGTCTCCTGTCCTGTCTGCTCTGTCTCTTGTCTGCTCTGTTTCCTGTCTTGTCTGCTCTCCTTCTTGTCTGCTCTGTCTCCTGTCCTGTCTGCTCTGTCTCCTGTCCTGTCTGCTCTCCTTCTTGTCTGTCTTTCTCCTGTCTTGTCTTCTCCGTCTCCTGACCTGTCTGCTCTGTCTCCTGGCCTGTCTGCTCTGTCTCCTGTCTGCTCTGTCTCCTATTCTGTCTGCTATGTCTCCTATTCTGTCTGCTCTGTCTCCTGTCTTGTCTGCTCTGTCTCCTGTCCTGTCTGCTCTGTCTCTTGTCTGCACTGTCTCCTGTTCTGTCTGCTCTGTCTCCTGTTCTGTCTGCTCTGTCTCCTGTCCTATCTGCTCTTCTTCTTGTCTGCTCTGTCTCCTGTCCTGTCTGCTCTGTCTCCTGTCCTGTCTGCTCTGTCTCTTGTCTGCTCTGTTTCCTGTCTTGTCTGCTCTCCTTCTTGTCTGCTCTGTCTCCTGTCCTGTCTGCTCTGTCTCCTGTCCTGTCTGCTCTGTCTCTTGTCTGCTCTGTCTCCTGTTCTGTCTGCTCTGTCTCCTGTCTTGTCTGCTCTCCTTCTTGTCTGCTCTGTCTCCTGTCCTGTCTGCTCTGTCTCCTGTCCTGTCTGCTCTCCTTCTTGTCTGCTCTGTCTCTTGTCTGCTCTGTCTCCTGTCTTGTCTGCTCTCCTTCTTGTCTGCTCTGTCTCCTGTCCTGTCTGCTCTGTCTCCTGTCCTGTCTGCTCTCCTTCTTGTCTGTCTTTCTCCTGTCTTGTCTTCTCCGTCTCCTGTCCTGTCTGCTCTGTCTCCTGCCCTGTCTGCTCTGTCTCCTGTCTGCTCTGTCTCCTATTCTGTCTGCTATGTCTCCTATTCTGTCTTCTCTGTCTCCTATTCTGTCTGCTCTGTCTCCTGTCTTGTCTGCTCTGTCTCCTGTCCTGTCTGCTCCTTCTTGTATCCTGTCCTGTAAGCTCCTTATTGTCTGCTCTTTCTCCTGTCTTGTCTTCTCTGTCTCCTGTCCTGTCTGCTGTCTCCTGTCTGCTCTGTCTCCTGTCCTGTCTGCTCTGTCTCCTGTCCTGTTTGCTCTGTCTCCTGTCCTGTCTGCTCTGTCTCCTGTCCTGTCTGCTCTGTCTCCTGTCCTGTCTGCTCTGTCTCCTGTCCTGTCTGCTCTGTCTCCTGTCCTGTCTCCTGTCCTGTCTGCTCTGTCTCCTTCTCTGTCTGCTCTGTCTCCTGTTCTGTCTGCTCTGTCTCCTGTCCTGTCTGCTCTGTCTCCTGTTCTGTCTGCTCTGTCTCCTGTTCTGTCTCCTGTCCTGTCTGCTCTGTCTCCTGTCCTGTCTGCTCTCACTCTCTTCTCTCTCTCCACTGCGCTGCAGGCGGTCTTTTTCCTCCTTTTATTGTTGGGATAATTTATGATATGCAATATATTGTACACAGTCAGCTCTCATCAGTTTCTTCCCACCGCTGGTTTGAATAGAGCGCTGGATTGGTTACAGCGTCATGCTGAGCTCTCTCTCGCTCTCTTGCTCTCTCTGTCTTTTGCTCTCTCTCTCTCATTCTGCAGGGTAGTAAAAAGAAGAACCTGAACAAGCAGGAGATGTGCAAATACCTGCGTTTTATCATTCAGCGCATGAAAGAGAGGGTGAGTGTTCCATGGAACAGTTAGTTTTGTGTTCAGCGTATGTATGTAGGGCCAGGCTGTGGCACTGGTTCCATCCCAAATGGCACCATATTCCCTATATTATGCACTACTTTTGACCAGCCCTCCCATTGGTCTCTGGTCAAAAGTAGTGCACTATGTAGGGTATAGAGTGCCATTTGGGCCTTAAACACCATATTGAATCAGAGCACTGCCATGTTTTATATTACTTAAAATCAAGGCCAGTAAAATCTCCCACCACAAAGGTCTGGGTTGTTTCCAGCCCCCCGCCTCTTCCTACTCCTTTTCGTCCATAAAAGTGATATTAAATTATTTTTTTTCGATCTTGCAGGCCGTGGACTTGAACAAGAAAGGCAAAGACACTAGACACCCGATGTACAGAAGGCTCATCCACACCTCGCTGGACGTCACCAACATTCAGGAGGTAACTAAGTGGCCTTAATACACTGCTGAACACAGGGTTTCACACTGTGGTTCTGTCCCAAATGGACCCATATTCCCTGTGTAGTGCACTTCTTTTGACCAGAGTCATTTGGGATGCATTCGGGATTTCACACTATTATTTAGTTATGGAAGACCGAGCCAAGACAGAGACTAAAAAACAGCTTCTATCACCAGGCCATCAGACTGTTGAACAGCCATCAATAGCCGTCTACCAAGTGACGCAGAAACTCACTCTCACAAAACACACACACAAGCTATCAATAACATACATACCTCACACTCACGAACATGCGCACACACACACACACACACACACACACACACACAGCCGACGCTGCTGTCCCATGTTATAGAGGAATTAAACCACTGGACACTTCCTGTTTCACACTGTATTTAAACCCTGTATTCTCCACATGGTTCATTCTAACATTTCTACTACTGTACATTGGATTTTAGTTACACTGTTTATGCACACTGCATTTGTATGTTTATGCTGGATTCTTGACAGAGCTCACTCATATATTTACTGCTGTACATATCATTCCTAGTATATCTAGTGTAAATGAATCGGTGTATATATGTATAAATTGCATTTCGATTCGTTTTACACTGCTATTTGGGTTGTTAATTAGATTCGTTACGATGTTTCTTGAGTGACATTTAAAAAATGTTTTGATTATTTGTGTGCTTGATTTGACATTTTACTGCATCGTTAGGAGCTAGTAACATAAGCATTTCGCTGCACCCGCTATAACATCTGCCAAACTGTGTATGCGACCAATAAACTTTGATTTGAATTCCCTGCCCTTTGAACCTTTCATGATATATTGTATACTGTTGAATCCTTTAGTTTATCCAATGTCGAATGTAGGCTACTGTCCGAAAAAAAAACATGTCCACTGATGTCTTCTGCCATCTGATCTTCCTCATGTTGTTCATAATGCAATCCCTCGGTTGTCTCAAATGGCACCCTATTCCTTCATAGTGCACTACTTCTGACCAGGCAAAATGCACTACAGTGCCTTCGGAAAGTATTCAGACCCCATGACTTATTCCACATTTTGTTACATTACAGCCTTATTCTAAAATGGATTAAATAGTTTTTCCCCTCATCAATCTACACACAATAACCTATAATGACAAAGCAAAAACTGTTTTTTAGAAATGTTTGCAAAACCCCCCGGAAATATCACATTTACAAAAGTATTCAGACCCTTTACTCAGTACTTTGTTGACGCACCTTTGGCAGTGATTACAGCCTCGAGTCTTCTTGGGTATGACGCTACAAGCTTGGCACACCTGTATTTGGGGAGTTTCTCCCGTTCTTCTCTGCAGAGCTTCTCAAGCTCTGTCAGGTTGGATGGGGAGCGTCACTGCACAGCTTTTTTCAGGTCTCCAGAGATGTTCGATCGGGTTCTGGTTGAGCCACTCAAGGACATTCAAAGAATTGTCCCGAAGCCACTCCTGCATTGTCTTGGCTGTGTGGTTAGGGTCATTGTCCTGAGCGCTCTGGAGCAGGTTTTCATCAAGGATCTCTCTGTACTTTGGTCCGTTCATCTTCCCCTCGATCCTGACTGGTCTCCCAGTCCCTGCCACTGAAAAACATCCCCACGGCATGATGCTGCCACCACCATGCTTCACCTTAGGGATGGAATTAGCCAGGTGATGAGTGGTGCCTGCTTTTCTCCAGATGACACGCTTGGCAATCAGGCCAAAGAGTTCAATATTGGATTCATCAGATCAGAGAATCTTCTTTCTCGTGGTCTGAGAGTCCTTTAGGTGCCTTTTGGCAAACTCCAAGTGGGCTGTCATGTGCCTTTTGGAGTGGCTTCCATCTGGCCACTCGACCATAAAGGCTTGATTGGTGGAGTGCTGCAGAGATGGTTCTCTTTGTGGAAGGTTCTCCCATCTCTACAGAGGAACTCTGGAGCTCCATGGGGTTCTTGGTCACGTCCCTGACCAAGGCCCTTCTCCCCGATTGCTCAGTTTGGCCAGGCAGCTAGCTCTAGGAAGAGTCTTGGTGATTGCAAACTTCTTCCAGTTAAGAATGATGGAGGCCACTGTTCTTGGGGACCTTAATGCTGCAGACATTTTTTGGTACCCTTCCCCAGATCTGTGCCTCGACACACTCCTGTCTCGGAGCTCTACGGACAATTCCTTCAACCTCATTGCTTGGTTTTTGCTCTGACATGCACTGTCAAATGTGGGACCTTATATAGACAGGTGTGTGCCTTTTACAAATCATGTCCAGTCAATTTAATTTACCACAGGTGGACTCCAATCAAGCTGTACAAACATCTCAAGGATGATCAATGGAAATAGGATGCAACCGAGCTCAATTTCAAGTCTCATAGCAAAGGATCTGAATAAATGTGTAAATAAGGTACATTTGTGCAAATTTCTAAAAACCTGTTTTCGCTTTGTCATTGTGTGTAGATTGATGAGGAAAAAATGTAATTGAATCCGTTTTAGAATAATGCTGTAACGTAACAAAATTGAATACCTTCCGAATGCACTGTACATATGGTGCTATTTGGGACTCGGCCCCATGTTGTTTGGTAAGGGTCTGTGTAAGGGCATGTCAGATGTAGCCCCAGTATAAAGCTGTGATTGTGTAGCCGACGCTACAGGCTATCAGATTGCCTCTCCTCACAGCGAGGGGGTCAGTGAGGTCTCCTCTGCACTGTGATCACTGGTGCATTCCGCCAGCCAAACCCTGCCTGCCAAATAGGCTGGAAAACAGCAGAGCGCTCCCTGCCGCTGGCAGGGATGTATTCATGAGTGCACAATGTATCAAAACGTTTTGCAACAGAAAACAAAAAAATAGTTTTTTTTTTTTTGAGATGTTCCTAGTATATATGTTTCAGTCCTTTTGGTGTCTAGTGAATACAATCTAGGCCTTTGGAAAACAGCACTTGGGTCTGCCCTGGATGTGTGGTGCACTGCCATCCTCTGATCTCTTATGGTACTGCAACCACACCACAGCCCCCTCTGCCCTGCCCAGTGTGAATAGGCCTCTTTGTGCTCTCGCTCTCTCTCTTTTGCAGAACCTCACCGAGGGGAAATACAAGAGCTTCGACGAGTTCAAGGCAGATGCCCAGCTGATCGTGCACAATACCGCCATTTTGTTTGGAGGTGGGGGGGGCGTTCACAACCACTCTGTTATCATGGTCTGCGTCCCAAATTGCACCCTATTCTCTTTATAGTGGACCACAGGGCTCTGGTCAAAAGTAGGGAATAAGGTGCCATTTGGGACACATCCATGAAGAGCATATTGCTATCAGATTTCCCTCCTATTATTAATTGCAGCTGTAACATAAGACTGTATAGTTGTTGCAGAAAGGTAATTTTAGTAGGACCCAGTCTAATGTGTTATTGGACAACCAAGGCTCTCTTCATGTAGTTGAAATGCCGTTCTTGTGATGGCATGTTCAATAGAACAAAGTCTTTTAAATGTACTTGAATGTTATTTTCCCAACGTTAACAAAACCTGTTTTTGCTGCAGTGCATAGTGACCAGGCTGAAATAGCACGGTTGCTCTACAGTGACACATGCCATGAGGTAAACAGTAAAAAAATATATATCTGCACTCAATGACATGTGTATTGCAGTATTCTAGAGGTTTTGTCTGAGTGGCATGGAAGCTGTTTATTGCTCTCTATTCTCTTAATTTAATCTCTCTTTCTCTCCCCAGTTAAACGAGTTAATGCTATGTAAGAACTGTTTCTACCTGTCCAACGCTCGACCTGACAACTGGTTCTGCTACCCCTGTGTGAGTATGAAACTGTTTTGGCTTCAATGCCCCTGCGGATTTGATTGTTGAAGCACCAATATAGCCCCAATAGAATTGCCTTAAGGGGACAAAGAAAGTTGATTGAATTGTATGTATTATCTTTGCTTGTGCTTGTTGTTGCAGACTCCTAATCACGAGGTGGTGTGGGCTAAGATGAAGGGCTTTGGCTACTGGCCAGCCAAGATCCTGCAGAGAGAGGACAATCAGGTGGACGTCCGCTTCTTTGGCCACCAGCACCAGAGGTCAGCCATCACACTGGGCACTGAGCTGTATACAGAAAAATAGTAGATCATCTTGCGCTTCTTTTCCAGAATCTGTATCTGTAATATCCCCTGGCTATGGAGCTATGAGGGAGGCCCTGGTTGCTCTGACTGTTGTCTCCTCGTCCCCAGAGCGTGGATCCCGGCAGACAACATCCAGGACATCAAGGTGTCGGTGCAACAGCTGCAGGTGAAGCGCAGCGCGGGCTGGAAGAAGGCCTGTGATGAGCTGGAGCTATCCCAGCGTTTCCAGAGGGAGGGCCGCTTCTGGAAGACCAAGATGGTGGAGAGGCTGGAGGAGAGGAGAGGAGACGGAGAGGAGAGGCTGACAGAGAGGCCGGAGGAGGCCGAGTCCTCCATCTCATCCACCAGCAACACCAACGAGCAGGTCAAACATGTACGTATGCTGCGCTGCAATTGCCTCTCTCTCTCTCACACACACACACACACACACCTTTTGCATATAGGCCCACAGCTCACTAACAGCTACTCTGGTATGTATGTTTAGCAGCGCCACCTGGTGGCTGATTGATATTACAGGGCCTGTATTTTATTGAATTTTAATGATTGAGAATGTGAGGATCAACACAAACCTTCATATCCCTACACCATCTGTGTTGTCATGGCTCTAGCTCTGATCGTTGCCGTAGTGACAGAAACAGTGTATCTAACAGAGGTGTTAGAAATCTGTTAGATACTGCAGTTCTGTAATTTCTCCACAGCAGAAAGCAGACAGACAGGCAGACCGAGACCGACAGACAGACAGTCAGGAGCCTAAAGCAAAGAAGAGCCGTCGCGGTCAAGCTCCGGATCCCAAAGAGGAAGTCAGTGTAAGTATCCTTACACACTGCTGTTGTATGATCACTCAGCCATTGTATTGCTATAGTGTTTTTTTTTTTATTGTGTTCGTTTTAATGTCTGTGTGTCCATTTCTCACCCCCTCTCTCCCCCAGGACCCGGAGCCTGAGATAGAGGCTGTGAGCAGCAGCCAGGAGATCCCCGTGACGACGCCCCACCAGCCAGAGAAGCTGTCTGTCTCCACGCAGACCAAGAAGGCCTCAGCCGCCTCGCCACGCTGCCTGCACCGCAGCACCCAGACCACCTCTGACGGAGCCTGCCAGAACATGTGCCACGAGAAGTACACCAAGATCTTCAACGACGTCAAGGACATGATGAAGGCCGACAACAAGAGGGAGACTGAGCGTGTGGTTCGTGAGGCCCTGGAGAAGGTGAGGGACTGGGGATTGAGACCGACAGGGGGTTTGAGAGGCCCTGGAGTAGTTGAGGGACTGGGGAATTGAGACCGATGGGGAGTAGGTGAGGGACTGGGGGATTGAGTCCGATGGGGGGTTCGAGAGGCCCTGGAGTAGGTGAGGGATTGAGACCGATGGGGGGGTTCGAGAGGCCTGGAGTAGGTGGGTGGATTGAGACCGATGGGGCGTTCGAGAGGCCCTGGAGTAGGTGAGGGACTGGGGGATTGAGACCGATGGGGAGTAGGTGAGGGACTGGGGGATTGAGACCGATGGGGGGTTCAAGAGGCCCTGGAGTAGGTGAGGGACTGGGGGATTGAGACCGATGGGGACTGGGGGATTGAGACCGATGGGGGGTTCGAGAGGCCCTGGAGTAGGTGAGGGACTGGGGGATTGAGACCGATGGGGAGTTTGAGAGGCCCTGGAGTAGGTGAGGGACTGGGGGATTGAGACAGATGGGGAGTAGGTGAGGGACTGGGGGATTGAGACCGATGGGGAGTAGGTGAGGGACTGGGGGATTGAGACCGATGGGGAGTAGGTGAGGGACTGGGGGATTGAGACTGATGGGGAGTAGGTGAGGGACTGGGGGATTGAGACCGATGGGGGGTTCGAGAGGCTCTGGAGTAGGTGAGGGACTGGGGGATTGAGACCGATGGGGGGTTCGAGAGGCCCTGGAGTAGGTGAGGGACTGGGGGATTGAGACCGATGGGGGGTTCGAGAGGCCCTGGAGTAGGTGAGGGACTGGGGGATTGAGACAGATGGGGAGTAGGTGAGGGACTGTGGGATTGAGACCGATGGGGGGTTCGAGAGGCCCTGGAGTAGGTGAGGGATTGGGGGATTGAGACCGATGGGGAGTAGGTGAGGGACTGGGGGATTGAGACTGATGGGGGGTTTGAGAGGCCCTGGAGTAGGTGAGGGATTGAGGGATTGAGACCGATGGGGAGTTTGAGAGGCCCTGGAGTAGGTGAGGGACTGGGGGATTGAGACGGGGGGTCTGAGTGAAGCTGGGGTTGTACCAGGAGAGGTGAGAGAACCTGGAGACTGACACTGAGAAAAGGTTTTATTGAATTTTAAGAAAAGAAACCAGCTAAAACATGAGTATATGACATGTATCAAGACTTTAACCTGCACTAAAATGACAGTAATAACCCCTGATCCAAAAGCACCTACAGTAAGTTCAGAATATGCTCCTGAGCTGAGGGTCCTTCTCTGTGGTGTGTCTCCAGTTGCGTTCTGAAATGGAGGAAGAGAAGAGGCAGGCGGTGAGCAAGGCGGTGTCGGGGGCCCAGGCTGAGATGGAGAGAAAGTGTAAGACGGTGAAGGAGAAGTGTAAGGAGGAGCTGGTGGAGGAGGTGAAGAAGATGGTGGCCCAGCACAAGCAGCTACTCTCCACCACCAAGAAGAAGCAGTGGGTGAGTGAGACCTTTCCCTCGTTCTCTACCACACACAGCTGTCTGTTCAAACCAGTGTCTCACTCATTGAGACCTAATGGGCTAAATCCATAGTATATTTGGACATGCAAAGTTTTTACATTGTGTTAGCTACATGCAGGGCAAAGAACACCACTATCTAGCTAAGATTTGCCCCACAACCCACTACCAAACTAAGCACATCCTTGACCTTTTCGGATTCTTAACTCCATAACCAAAAGTACATAATTAGAGCAGTAGTAAACATAGTAAAATATAATGTATCAATTGAATATGACAATGACTGAACAACAGCAAGTTAGTTATTGTAATATTGGCATTCACAAACTCTCATAGTCTGACCGTGTGTGTGTGTATGTGTGTGTGTGTGTGTGTGTGTGTGTGAATCGTCCAGTGTTATAACTGTGAGGAGGAAGCCATGTACCACTGCTGCTGGAACACCTCCTACTGCTCCATCAAGTGTCAACAGGAGCACTGGCACGCCGACCACAAACGCACCTGCCGTAGGAAGAGATGAGCAACCGCGCCCCCTACCCTAGCTCGCCTTCCCATTGGCTCGCCCCACTGTCACTCACCCAACCACACCCCTACCTGCCTTCCTGAACACTTTGTGGACCGAATCTTTGCTCAACGTCTGAAAAAATGGTCTCTTCATTTTATTTGATGACATTATTATTTAATATACCCAGTGTATTGATTTGTTTAGTTTTTTCCCAAATCAAGACCATGGCTCGAATGCATAGCATGGTATGATTTTTTTTATTGTGCTAATTTGACCTATGTTGGAGAAATGTGTTATTTAAGTTTGTAATAACCAATGAGCATTAACTGAATACATTTTATTACCTGAATTTTTTTATCACTTTTCTTACTGTACATGTTTAACAATTAATATGACAGTCGATTTTAAACCGTAAGTACTATTGCAATGTTGAATAAGCTCTGCTTTCATACAGAAAATATTTTAAAAATGCTATAAAAAAAAAACATGAGGAAAAGAAACTGCAAAACGGTAAGTGTAGATGACCCATGAACATTTAGCATGATTTTATCATGAACATAGTTTGGTGAACGGCACCTTTTTTATTGTTTTTACATGCATCTATCATCTTCAAGTCACTTAAAACATCATTGGGAACAGGGTTATGAAGTCGGCTATAAAGAAGCTGACAAAAATCTTCCGTTTGTTATTATGCACATTTTGGGTTGGCTTTTTGAATACATTGTAATTTTAATGAATCAAAGAAAAAGTAAAACATTCCTGGGGGAATATATAGCAATCTTTACTGAGCTGGATCTTAGAGAGGTTCCTTCCTAATTTGACCGTTTGCACATTTCATTTCTTTTCATAACCCAAATGCTTGTAATATTGCCAAAAACAACATTTGTTGAACCTTATCTTAACAGAGAAACTGTGTTGAGTGCTGTTTTTTCCCCCCTCGTTTCATTTTTTTGGGTTGGCATCAGTGTCATGGTTATTGTGATGTTCACTGTAAGTACACTTTTAGAATACTCAGTGACTAGTTATGAGACTCTTCACTGCATATGCTGTAGTTGGTGGTTAGTTTCTGTTGTTTCAACTCCATCCTCATATTCTGAGTAATGGGATGTGCATGTTTGATAGTTTCACATTTTTATTACTAGGGGAAAAAGCTTGCAGAGTATTTTGGTTTCCCATAGACAATGAATACGGATGGACCAATATAAAATATATGCAAATATGAATGATCAGGCTTGTTATCTTTTAGTCATTTTTATTTTTCTCTTACTTGAGTCTGAATGGTGTGCAATGTTATTATCCTTTTTTTGACTTGTCTTGGATCATTTCTTAAAAGGTAATGTAATTGCCAATTTGATTTTGAACAGAAGTACTAACCAAGAGGCTACTTGGGAAGTCAGACAATATTGGAAGTCCATGGGACTGTTTCCTTAGTTATGAAGAGCCGACTGAACAGAGGAAATGTCATCACCTGCATTCATTCATTTTATTGCCTAGTTTTGGACACTCAGTTTTCAATGATGGCAACTCTCTCTTCCGTTAGCTCTGACAAGTGCATCACTTTTCAGAACTAACACAATTATTTGTATTAGTTAGAACAATATGATTTATTTTGAACATTGTATTTTTCTCTTTCCTTAACCATATTCTATGTTTTGTTATTTTTCAATCAGAGAAGCAGCGTAATGTTTAGAAGTAATTAACAAACTGCTTGATTTGGGACATGTTTGAATTCTGTTCTCAGTTTAATACTGATGCACTCCCTCAGGAGACCATGAACAGAATCATGCATGTCCTGCACGAATGCCACAATCTCTCTTTCTCTCTCAATCTCTCATGGCGTTCTTAACAAAATCATATTCTGTTTGTCATGGTTGCACTACATGTAAATAAACTTGTTATCTTACACCATGTAATTCTCATGAGATTATAAACTACACACACTGATGGTACAGTCTAATGGAAGTTATTTACATTTCTGAGGTTTGCAACTCCAGTTCCCCACCTGCGCGCTGCCCTCTATTTGAAAGGCTAAGAGAGAGGACTAATGTAATTGTGGAATTAAGCTATCTATAAATATGTTAACTTGAAAACCAGCAGAACCCTGCAGTTGTCCCCTCACATATGGCCAATTGTCTATCTATTACTGAGGTGACGGACTGTCCAGACCTCAACCACTTGTTACAAACACTTTGGAAAGTGTTACATAGGGGTTAGATCCAATTTGTGAATTTTCTCGGCTTCTACTACAGTATGTATTTTATATTTGTCCATCCCTGTATGATGCTCATTTGTGATTTTTTTGTCCCTATGTGGAAATATTTTGATGTCATTCCAATTTGTGTAAAGTATTTCTGGTAACTTGCATGAGTAAGATGTGTGTATTACAGTCCTTTTTTCATGTTAAAAGACAGTTGCACTTCCTGAAAATGATGCAATATGACAATGATATTTCCTTTTCCTCTGAAATTGCAGTCTAGCAAATTTTCTCACCATTTAATTGAGTAAACACTAACTTTGGTGAGGAAAGTAAAGTTTACTGTCTCACCCATGACAACATCTATAGGATTCTTTGACTTGGTCAACTTTTACCCTGTCCATATGCACACTATTAATAGTGGCTTAACATTTTTTATACTCCCGGCATTTTGTTTTACGCTTTAGCTAGCAATATGTATATACATATATTCTATGTGCTAACATGGAGAAATAAATGTATCAACAAGTTCATGTAGTCGAGTATTCGTTTTTATGTCCATCGGGGGATAACTCGGTAACTATGGGCCCTGGTCAAAAGTAATGCATTTTGGGACTCAGACAATATACTCAATGAAACCTGGGAAATGTTTACAGGGTAAGACAATTTTTTTTATTTTCTGGAACTAAGAAAGTACTTTTTTTGATCAGTAGAACAATGTTCACTGTGCAATAAAAGTAAACTCAATTTCAGATCTTTTCAAACATACTTTCTCATATTGTTGGCCTTACCATAGAATGGGATTCAATCCGATCAGTGGTAGATCCCCAAAAAGGCGCCTTTGACATTTTAAATTCGATTGAGCCAACATACAGTGGCTTGCGTAAGTATTCATCCCCCTTGGAATTTTTCCTATTTTGTTGCCTTACAACCTGGAATTAAAATATATTTTTTGGTGGGGGTTGTATCGTTTGATTTGCACAACATTCCTATCACTTTGAAGATGCAAAATATTTTTTTATTGTGAAACACAAAATCAGAATTTGAGCATCCATATCTATTCACCCCCCCCCAAAGTCAATCATTTCTAGAGCCATCTTTTGCAGCAATTACAGCTGCAAGTCTCTTGGGGTATGTCTCTATAAGCTTGACACATCTAGCCACTGGGATTTTTGCCCATTCTTCAAAGGCAAAACTGCTCCAGCTCCTTCAAGTTGGATGGGTTCCGCTGGTGTACAGCAATCTTTGTCATACCGCAGATTGGATTGAGGTCTGTGCTTTGCCTTGACCATTCCAAGACATTTAAATGTTTCCCCTTAAACCACTCGAGTGTTGCTTTAGCAGTATGCTTAGGGTCATTGTCATGGTGGAAGGTGAACCACCGTCCCAGTCTCAAATCTCTGGAAGACTGAAACATGTTTCCCTCAAGAATATCCCTGTATTTTGCGCCATCCATCATTCCTTTAATTTTGACCAGTTTCCCGGTCCCTGACGATGGAAAAACATAGCCACAGCATGATGCTGCCACCACCATGCTTCACTGTGGGGATGGTGTTCTCGAGGGTGATGAGAGGTGTTGGGTTTGCGCTAGACAAAGTGTTTTCCTTGATGGCCAAAAAGCTCAATTTTAGTCTCATCTGACCAGTGTACCTTCTTCCATATGTTTGAGGAGTCTCCCACATGAACACCAAATGTTTTTGCTTATTTTTTTCTTAAAGCAATGGCTTTTTTTCTGGACACTTCCGTAAAGCCCAGCTCTGTGGTGTGTACGGCTTAAAGTGGTCCTATGGACAGATGCTCCAATCTCTGCTGTGGAGCTTTGCAGCTCCTTCATCGTTATCTTTGGTCTCTTTGTTGCCTCTCTGATTAATGCCCTCCTTGCCTGGTTTGTGAGTTTTGGTGGGCGGCCCTCTCTTGACAGGTTTGTTGTAACATATTCTTTCCATTTCTTAACAATGGATTTAATGGTGTTCCGTGGGATGTTCAAAGTTTCTGATATTTTTTTATAACCCAACCCTGATCTGTCCTTCTCCACAACTCTGTCCCCGACCTGTTTGGAGACCTCCTTGGTCTTCATGTTGCCGCTTGCTTGGTGGTGCCCCTTGCTTAGTGGTGTTGCAGACTCTGGGGCCTTTCAGAACAGGTGTGTGTGTATATATACTGAGATCATATGACAGATCATGTGACACTTAGATTGCACACAGGTGGACTTTATTTAACTAATTATGTGACTTCTGAAGGTAATTGGTTGCACCAAATCTTATTTAGGAGATTCATAATGAACGGGGTGAATACTAATGCACGCACCATTTTCCGTTTTTTTTTTAAACAAGTAATTTTTTTCATTTCACTGTGAAAGGATGTGTGAAGGGAATTACGTTCCATTTTCGCGCACAAAATCTGGGCCATATTGTACAATCCAGGTGTGCAAAGCTCTTAGATTTAACCAGAAAGAGACACAGCTGTAATCGCTGCCAAAGGTGATTCTAACAGGGATTGACTCAGGGGTATGATTACTTTTGTAAATTAGATATTTATGTACAGTTGCAGTCGGAAGTTTACATACACTTAGGTTGGAGTCATTAACTCGTTTTTCAACCACTCCACAAATGTCTTGTTAACAAACTATAGTTTTGGAAAGCCGGTTAGGACATCTACTTTATGCATGACACAAGTCATTTTTCCAACAATTGTTTACAGACAGATTATTTCACTTATAATTCACTGTATCACAATTCCAGTGGGTCAGAAGTTTACATACACTAAGTTGACTGTGCCTTTAAACAGCTTGGAAAATTCCAGAAAATGATGTCATGGCTTTAGAAGCTTCTGATGGGCTAAATTACATAATTTGAGTCAATTGGAGGTGTACCTGTGGATGTATTTCAAGGCCTACCTTCAAACTCAGTGCCTCTTTGCTTGACATCCTGGGGAAATCAGCCAAGACCTCAGAAAAAAATTGTAGACCTCGACAAGTCTGGTTCATCCTTGGGAGCAATTTCCAAACGCCTGAAGGTACCACTTTCATCTGTACAAACAATAGTACGCAAGTATAAACACCATGGGACCACACAGCTGTTATACCGCTCAGGAAGGAGACGCGTTCTCTCCTAGAGATGAACATACTTTGGTGCGAAAAGTGTAAATCAATCCCAGAACAGCAGCAAAGGACCTTGTGAAGATGCTGGAGGAAACGGGTACAAAAATATCTATATCCACAGTAAAACGAGTCCTATATCAACATAACCTGAAAGGCCGCTCAGCAAGGAAGAAGCCACTTCTCCTAAACCGCCGTAAAAAAATCCAGACTGCGGGACATGGGGACAAAGATTGTACTTTTTGGAGAAATGTCCTCTGGTCTAATGACAAAAATAAAATTGGCCATAATGACCATTGTTATGTTTGGAGGAAAAAAGGGGGATGCTTGCAAGACGAAGAACACCATCCCAACCGTGAAGCACGGGGGTGGCAGCATCATGTTGTGGGGGTGCTTTGCTGCAGGAGGGCTAATGCAGTTCACAATAGATGGCATCATGAGGGAGGAAAATGATGTTGATATATTGAAGCAACATCTCAAGACATCAGTCAGGAAGTTAAAGCTTGGTCGCAAATGGGTCTTCCAAATGGACAATGAGCCCAAGCATACTTCCAAAGTTGTGGCAAAATGGCTTAAGGACAACAAAGTCAAGGTATTGGAGTGTCCATTTACAAAGGCCTGACCTCAATCCTATAGAAAATGTGTGGGCAGAACTGAAAATGCGTGTACGCGCAAAGAGGCCTACAAACCTGACTCAGTTACCCCAGCTCTGTCAGGAGGAATGGGCCAAACTTATTGTGGGAAGCTTGTAGAAGGCTATCCGAAACGTTTGACCCAAATTAAACAATTTAAAGGCAATACACTCAATTCGTATTTGGTAGAATGTAAACTTCTGACCCACTGGGAATGTGATGAAAGAAATGTAATCTGAAATAAATCACTCTCTCCACAATTATTCTGACATTTCACATTCTTAAAATAAAGTGGTGATCCTTAATGACCTAAAACAGGACATTTTTACTAGGATTAAATTTCAGGAATTGTGAAAACTGAGTTTAAATGTATTTGGTTAAGGTGTATGTAAACTTCTGACTTCAACTGTATTTCATTATGGGGTATTGTATGTAGGAAGGTGAGGAAAAATCAATTTAATCCATTTTGAATTGAAGCTTTGAGACAACAAAATGTGGGAAAAGACAAGGGACATAAATACTTTCTGCAGGCACATATGAAAGTTGTCATAGTTGATGCATTTTGTAATACATTGACATATTGAAAACAATTTACATATCTTCAGATTAGATGTTCAGGTTTCATTTATTAGATTTTTTAAGTCAGTCATGAACAAATTGTTATTTACAATGACGGTCTACCAAAAGGCAAAAGACCTCCTGTGGGGATGGGGGCTGGGATTATAATATATCTATCATATAAATATAAGACAAAACACACATCACAACAAGAGAGACAACACTACATAAAGAGAGACCTAAGACAACAACATAGCAAGGCAGCAGCACATGACAACACAACACTACATAAAGAGAGACCTAAGACAACAACATAGCAAGGCAGCAACACATGACAACACAACATGACAACAACATGCTAGCAAAACAACATGGTAGAAGCACAAAACATGGTACAAACATTATTGGGCACAGACAACAGCACAAAGGGTAGGAGACACCAAAGGTAGAGACACCAATACATCCCGCAAAGCAGCCACAACCGTCAGTAAGAGTGTCCATGATTGAGTCTTTGAATAAAGAGATTGAGGTAACCTGTCCAGTTTGAGTGTATGTTGCAGCTCGTTCCAGTCGCTGGCTGCAGCGAACTGAAATGACAAGCGACCTAGGGATGTGTGTGCTTTGGGGACCTTCAACAGAATGTGACTAGCAGAACGGGTTGTATATGGAGGATGAGGGCTGCAGTAGATATCTCAGCTGGGGGGGGGGAGCCTAAGAGGGTTTTATGATTAAGCATCAACCAGTGGGTCTTGCGACGGGTATACAGATATGACCAGTTTACAGAGGATTATAAAGTGCTGTGATGTGTCCTATAAGGAGCTTTGGTGGCAAATCTGATGGCCGAACGGTAAAGAACATCTAGCCGCTCGAGAGCACCCTTACCTGCCGATCTATAAATGATGTCTCCGCAATCTAGTATGGATAGGATGGTCATCTGAATCCGGGTTAGTCTGGCAGCTGGGGTGAAAGAGGAGTGATTACGATAGAGGAAACCACATCTAGATTTAACCTTAGCCTGCAGCTTTGATATGTGATGAGAGAAGGAATGTACTGTCTAGTCATACTCCCAAATACTTGTATGAGGTGACTACCTCAAGCTCTAAACCCTCAGAGGTAGTAATCACACCTGTGGGGAGAGGGGCATTCTTCTTACCAAACCACATGACCTTTGTTTTGGAGGTGTTCAGAACAAGGTCAAGGGTAGAGAAAGCTTGCTGGACACTACGGAAGCTTTGTTGTAGAGCATTTAACACCACATCTGGGGAGTGGCCAGCTGAGTATAAGACTGTATCATCTGCATATAAATGGATGAGAGAGCTTCCTACTGCCGGAGCTATATTGTTGTTATAAATTGAGAAGATCTTGGGGCCTAGGATTGAGCCTAGGGGTACTCCCTTGGTGACAGGCAGTGGCTGAGACAGCAGATTTTCTGACTTTATACACTGCAGTCTTTGAGAGAGGTAGTTAGCAAACCAGGCCAAAGACCCCTCAGAGACACCAATACTCCTTAGCCAGCCCACAAGAATGGAATGGTCTACTGTATCAAAAGCTTTGGCCAGGTCAATAAAATAGCAGCATAACATTGCTTAGAATCAAGGGCAATGGTGACGTCACTGAGGACCTTTAAGGTTGTAGTGACACATCCATGACCTGAGCGGAAACCAGATTGCATACCAGAGAGAATACTATAGACATCAAGAAAGCCAGTCAGTTTATTGACAAGTTTTTCCAACACTTTGATAAACAGGGCAAAATAGAAATAGGCCTATAACAGTTAGGATCAGCTTGATCTCCCCCTTTAAATAAAGGACGAACCGTGTCTGCCTTCCAAGCAATGGGAACCTCCCCAGAAAGGAGAGAGAGGCTTGGCGATGATAGGGGCAGCAACCTTAAAGAAGGAAGGGTCTAAACCATCTGACCCAGATGTTTTTTGGGGTCAAGTTTCAGGTGCTCCTCTAGCACCTGGGACACAGTGACTGCCTGCAGGGAGAAACTTTGTAGAGGGGCAGGAGAAAAAGAGGGAGAAGAATGGGGGATAGTCACATTAGAAGGGGTGGGAGATGAGGAAATGTTGGACGGGCAAGGAGGCACGACTGAGTCAAATAGGAATCCTGACTTAATGAAGTGGTGATTAAAGAGCTCAGCCATGTGCTTCTTGTCAGTAAAAACCACATCATCAACATTAAGGGACATGGGCAGCTGTGAGGAGGAGGGTTTATTCTCCAGGTCTTTAACCGTTTTCCAGAACTTCTTGGGGTTAGACCCACAGAGAGAGAACTGCTATTTAAAGTAACTAACTTTGGCCTTCCGGATAGCCTGAGTGCGCTTATTTCTCATTTGCCTGAACGAGAGCCAGTCAGCCTGAGTATGCGTGTGCCGAGCCTTTTGCCAAATGCAATTCTTGAGGTGGAGTAACTCTGCAAGATCACGGTCGAACCAGGGGCTGAACCTGTTTTTAATTCTAATTTACTTTAAAGGGGTGTGTTTAACAATACAACTGAAAATATATAAAAAAGAAGGTTCGGGCCTCCTGGGTGGTTAGGGGCTGCAGCGCCAGCTGTGCCACCAGAGACTCTGAGTTCACGCCCAGGCTCTGTCGTAACCGGCCACAACCGGGAGGTCCGTGGGGTGACGCACAATTGGCCTAGCGTCGTCCGGGTTAGGGAGGGTTTGGCCGGTAGGGAAATCCTTGTCGCACCAGCGACTCCTGTGGTGGGCCGGGCACAGTGCGTGCTAACCAAGGTGCACAGTGTTTCCTCTGACACATTGGTGCGGCTGGCTTCCGGGTTGGATGGCGCTGTGTTAAGAAGCAGTGCGGCTTGGTTGGGTTGTGTATCGGAGGACGCATGACTTTCAACCTTCGTCTCTCCCGAGCCCGTATGGGAGTTGTAGCGATGAGACAAGATAGTAGCTACTAAAAACAATTGGATACCACGAAATTGGGGAGAAAAAGGGGTAAAATTCACACAAAAAAAAACACAAAAAAAAAGAAGGTTCAAGTGTCTTCGACAGAGGGGATCAAGCTGATTCTATACCATTTTACAGTTCATGAAGGAAGGCTTGCTCATTCGTTTTTTTTATCAAGTCTCTATGACAAATCAGGACAGGTCGTTTCACTGAGCAGCCATTACGAACACAGAAAACACAAGACTGATACCTATCATGATTATTTGTGAAGATAACATCAAGAAGAGTAGCCTTTTCTGGGTGTTTGGATTCATACCTTGTGGGATTGGCAATAATCTGAGAAAGATTTAGGGAGTCCCATTGCTTTAGGACTTGGTCAGGTGGTTTAAGCATGTCCCAGTTTAGGTCACCTAGCAGGACACATTGAGACCTGGTGTAGGGGGCCAGGAGAGAGCTTAGGGCAGTAGGGTACAGGCCGGTGCTGATGGAGGACGATAACACCCAGCAACAGTCAACATAGAGCTTTTTGAAAGTGTAATACTTAAAACCAGCAAATCAAATTGTTTGGGAACAGACTTGTTGGAGACAACCGAGCACTGAAGGTGATCCTTGGTAAAGATTGCCACTCCTCCACCTTTGGAAGATATGTCTTGCCGAAAAAGGTTATAACCAGAAAGGTTAACATTAGTATTCAAAACAGTCTTCCTTAACCACATCTCAGTAAAGACCAACACATCTGGATTGCCGCTCTGAACCCACACTTTCAATTGATCCATTTTAGATAATAAGCTTCTAGTGTTAACGTGCAAAAACCCAGGCTTTTACGAGAGCAAAAATCAGTGAAGCAGATATCAGAGCAGAAGTCAGAATTGGGGCTAGCAACAGTAGATGGGCCAGGGTGTACATGCACATTTCCAGATATCATCAACAGTAATACAATCAAGGCACGGCATAGGACAGGGAGAGCTCTGCAGTGCTGATTTATGACATCTGAATGTGTATCAGATGGCAACAAGATCATACTGTACAGCAATTTCATCAGGTAACATCAATACAAAGCCGGCGAGCTGTGTTTGGAATAGGATGGGAGGCAGGCCAGGGCAGGCGGTGAACAGATCGCCAGATGGAATCCAAGCAGCAGTGCAGCAGGTAATGAGAGTAGGTGTCACACCCACTTGGGAGAAGCTTTTATTTCTGATTTCTTGTAGAAAATGCCAGTGGATGGTCTTTGAACAGCAGGAGGGGGCTTCAAGGCCTCTGGATCTCGGTGGCGTAGCCTGCCATTTGGGCTCGAAGGCTTTGACACCTCTCGCTTCAGTGCTAACTGAAGTTGTAACTCTTTGTCCTAGCAAAGCTTGGTAGCCTGAGCATTCTGTCCTTATTAAGTAAAATATATCATTGTAATTGGCTTTTGAAAGTAAAAAAATTGCTTCAGACTAAGCATTACTCACACAGCTCCAGGTTGGATGGTGTTTTCAGGTCTCTGCTTATTTGCCAGATCATTTTCTGTACCGTTTGGGAATAATTATCCTTGCGTGTAGGAAGCATTCCAGGTAATTCCAAGTAAATTCCATCCAAAAAAAATCAGGTTGTAGGTTTGGAGTTTTGATTTTGAGTGAAGGTTATGTTGCTTAGGGTAGCATCCTGTATACGTCCCTGCCAAAAAATCTAAGTTTGTCTAACTCTAAATCAATCTATTTTTTAAAACATGCTGAACAATGTGGGAGCTCATCTGCTCATGACCTCTCTCTCTCTCTCTCTCTCTCTCTCTCTCAGGTAACACTTTACTTGACACTAAGTGTCATAACATGGTCATAACACTGCCATGACCCGTATTTACAACTGTTGTGACATATATTGTGTTGATTTATGGCTGGTTATGACACCTACATAAGTGTCAAAACCAACGTTTATTCAAATAATTTGTTTTTTTTCTTCTTTCGTTACTTGGACTAAGAAAATACACTTTATGACACTGTCAGGACCATCATAATCATATAAGACAGATGGGCCTATCATTTACATGTCCTTATATCAGTCATCAGTCTTGTCCTGCTCCTGAAATCTGCTCCTGCATTCATCCCAGTCAACAGCAACAGAGCATTTGGGTAGGTACAATTACAATGATCATTGAATATGGTCAATAAAATAAAATAAAACAATCATAATGTTGACCCGTAAGCTATGAGGTAAAGGAACCTTTTACCTTGTGTGGTGGGTTTTGACCCTCTTATGTAGGTCCTAACCAGCCATAAAATAATGCAATATATGCCACAACCGATCTAAATATATGTGTGCATGACAGTGTTATGACCATATTATGACAAGTTATGTCAGCTGTTTATGACATGGTGTCATACCATGTTATGACACTGGGTGTCAAGTGTTATCGATGTTCATATGGGTAGACAGACCTGTGTTCAGCTTTCATAATAGGAATGGCTCAGATATATACCTCTTCAATGAAAGCCACCGAATAACAGCACTGTGATGAGTATTGGATGGGACAATTATCATTTTTCAATGAGCAGATACGATAACCACATTTATTTGTTTAGCCCTTTTTCCTCCCCAATTTTGTTGTATCCAATTGGTAGTTACAGTCTTGTCCCATCGCTGCAACTTCCTTACGGACTCGGGAGAGGCGAAGGTCGAGAGCCATGCGTCCTCCGAAACACGACCATGCCAAGCCGCACTGCTTCTTGACACACTGTTTGCATAACCCTTAAGCCAGCTGCAGTTGTACCGTACAAGTTGCGACCGTGTCAGCATGCATGCGCCCGACCCGCCACATGAGTCGCTATAGCGCGATGGGACAAGGACATCACGGCCGGCCAAACCCTCCCCTAACCTGGACTATGCTGGGCCAATTGTGCGCCGCCTCGTGTCTCCCTGTCGCAGTCGGCTGCGATGCAGTGCCTTACCGCTGCGCCACTCAGGAGGCCGGTTAACCAGTTTAAAAGTGGATCTGAGCAAAGCACATAATTATCTCACAGTTACTTTGTAAATATCCACAAACTGTGCCCTGTTCATGTTCACTGTGACGATTGTTAATTAAAATTCACTGACTTTGATGAGATAAGCCAATCTAAATATACAATACGTCTTAATCCTCAGAAAAGTGGCAAAACAGAACAAAGTTCAGATGTGCACAGAATGCTCTAATGAAACAATGATTGACTCAGTATGTTATTTTGCTTCAACCATTCTTGGCTACATAGCTTTTTAAAAGTCATAACTCGTAACAGAGCAACCTGATTGATTGATTTATTCATTCATTCTAGCTGTTTATACCTTGGTGTTGTTGAATACTCATTTCTGATTGGCTTGAAGGGCATTCTAGAGCGTGCATTATTGGGCCGGAAAACCATGCCAATATATCCTCCCAACATAGGCTTCGAGGGCATTATCACTTTCATACAACAGGTTACCAACCTATTCAAATAATGATTGATATATTTTCATCAGCGTTATTTTGATGAGTTTATTCATACCATCTCATCCTTCCACGGGATATAGTCCAAACACACATCTAGGGTTGCTACTCAAGCCAGCTGGTCGTTCTTTCTATTGGTTCGGTTGGCGGAGAGTGGACCCAGTCGCTAAGTCTTTTTGTTCTTTATCTATGGACACGACCCGGTCGTTTGTTCTAAATGTGTCGCTGCCATGATGTTTGGCAACATTATTATCCCTTGCTTGCTAGCTAGCCAACTTTTGCTAACAGTCATGTCAAACAGTGCTGCCAGAATAACAGCAAAGTAGCTGCATTTGCAATAAGCTGTTTTCTAGTGATGTTTATCTGGATACATCCATAACAATTAGCTAATGATACGCGATTTCACCCAGTACATAGAACATGTGCTCCCCCGCCAGGACACTTGTTCAGAGGAGCTAGCCAATAACACAGCTAACACAAACACTCCAAACTGAAGCTTGAAAGACTGCAAACTAACTGCATTGTTTCGTTTTACATTGACATTTATTTCTATATATTCATAAAATGATGCTGATTCATGATTTTGACTGGCTGAGAAAAGCTGCCTGTGTCTCGTCTCGACCCCACACGTTCATTACTATGGGACAGCTGGAGATATTGAAATGTTGCAACTGTCAGAGACAGACAGCAAGGTTCATTCAAATTTCCACTATTGAAAATCAACTGCTAGTTTAAAAGAAATGGGAGATAATGTCTAGATGCTTTTTACAGTGGAGATAAAAGTTGTAACAATTGTCTGGCTGTGCTGATGAAACAGTGGTTGCGCAGTCATAGCTTTAGCCGATGGTAGATTGCGTATTATAAACTGGGTGGTTCAAGCCCTGAATGCTGGTTGGCTGACAGCCTTGGTACATCAGACCTTATACCACAGGTATGACAAAACATTTATTTTTACTGCTCTAATTACATTGGTAACCAGTTTATAATAGCAATAAGGCACCTCAGGGGTTTGTGATATATGGCCAATATACCACAGCTAAGTGCTGTGTCCAGGCACTCCACTTTGCATCTTGCCTGAAAGCAGCTCTTAGCCATGGTATATTGGCAATATACCATACCTCCTCGGGCCTTATTGCTTAAATAGGCACTGGCTGGAATGCGGTTTTAACCAATCAGCATCAAGGATTAGAACCACCCGTTGTATAATTCCTATAATGTATGGTATAATTAAATGAAAAGGGATCATAGCTTTCACCTGGTCAGTCTGTCATTGAAAGAGCAGGTGTTCTTAATGTGTTGTATACATATCTAATATGCTTGAGCATACAATACAATTACATTGAGATGAAACCTCTGTGAAACAACATGTACTGCTGCAAAAATAAACAAACAAATGTCATTTTATCGTCAAAATCATTGAAATATTTATTTAACTGAAAGACTTATGCCAACTCAGTTAAGACATTTAATCTTTAAAACATGTCAGGGTCATCCTTGCAAAAAAAAACAAAAAATGTGTAGAAAGTGCTTTTAATGATTTGTTTTTAACTAAAACATTCTTAGCCTTGAACTTTAACCTTAAATCATATATGATTCCCCACAGATAAGGTTTCACGCTCCCCCAAATCTGCTCTTCCACCTTGAGTTGCTCCAACATGTATTCCTTTAAAGGGTTTCTGTAAAATGATTTTTTCCCCATGAACTTTTTCATAATTTCCCCTCGGTGACATCAATATAGGAGCCCTGATTGATCTCTCAATGCAAAAATATGAAGGACTAAACTTTCTATTTACAATTCTGGTGACCATCTACAACCTGTTGTTTCAGATACAAGTGTGACACGCCAGCAGACATATTCATTATCATCATTCCCACCAGAGGTGTTTGTACCATCCTCCTCACACACACATAATTTCTCCAAAATTGCTTTTGATCCTTTCAGAGCTCTTATTTGTCTGTGTGCAGTTATTGAGAGGACAGTCTGAATCCTTACATTCCTCCCCTTTATGTCCTTCAAACAACGCAACGACTTCAGCTCTGTCTACGTCATGCAAGTGAGAAGTACTGAATGGTACCTCATTCCCCTCAGCTCCATGGCCTCATCCAGTGCCCCCACAACATATAGGGCATCGTGTCGCTCTGCGCGCACACACACACGCGCAAATACAAACACTTCAGACAATGTACGTTGACCTCGCCAGTGAATCCTAGGTCTTTTAATTAATATAGATCTATATTTGATATACTTGATGTGATACTATTCACTCAAGGTAATACAATGCTTTGTTTTATATTAGCAAATATTCAAGATTAAAACATTCTTGAATGTCTTCTCTCATATACTTCTAAAGAGAACAAAATAAATTAAATCCGTTTTGTACATACTTACATGATATGAAATAACGTGTTTTCCTTTAATTTATGTATAATGATATTGAACATAACAGAGTAAAAGATTGCTGTAGTTAAAATAATCACACTGGTTCCCCTTGTAGTCGGGACAGTTATTACAGAAAAATAAATGTTTGCGCAGAATTAAAAACTTGGTTGAAAAAATGAACCAACAAACATAAAACAACATATTGTACTTCATATTGTAAAGTTCAAGAACAACATTGATATGTCCTGTATCAAAACATATATGTATGTGTAATGATTGATAATAAAAAAGGTCAACATAAAATACCATTTGCCACAGTTTGTAAATATTCTTAAAAAAATACCCTAACCTCTTAGAGGGCAGATTAAAAAAACAAGCGACTTCAGCAATACTCAACATGAAAATATATACACACTTACTTCAAAAGCAATAACCAAAAAAGCAAGAATCTGAACTACACTGGGACTCTCCTCTCTCATCATCTACACATGGAGCTCCTCCCATTCCAATCCAACACTTCACTAACCCGTCACCTGCTCTTCCAATTTGAGGTGTTTTTGAACTAGCAACAACATCACACAAAATCAGCGAGCGCCTGGGTCTAGGCACTCACGTCCTCTTCTCATCTCTCTCCCTGCTCTTGTCAGAGACCAGAGGTCCTGTTGCATTGCAGTATGTACATAAAGCACTGTCTGTCCATACAAGGCCTTGTACTATGGTCTAGTAGGTCTACAGATGGCAGGCTACAGGCTACATGTTATAGGCCACATATATGGGGTCCAGCTGGTCAGCCAGGAAGCCATCCCGGAGGTGCATTCTCTGCTTCTCTCCCCGAGAGTTGATGGGGATGACCCCGATGTCCACCACCACCACCACTCCCACGATCAGGTAGTGTTCCTCCAGAACCACGTTGGTCACCAGGGGCACCAGGTCCAGGGCCTCCTGCTCCGAACCATCCAACTCCACCACCACCACCAGGAGGTTGGTCCATGTGAACACCGCACTGAAACAACAGAGTACTTAGTCAACATGATACTGAAACAACAGAGTACTTAGTCAACATGATACTGAAACAGAGTACTTAGTCAACACCACACATAAATTATTAGTCAACACCACACTGAAACAACAACATACATACAACAACAGTCAACATCAAACAAACATACAGTACTTAGTCAACACTACACTGAACAAAAAATAAAGTACTTAGTCAACACCACACTGAAACAACAACAACATACAGTACTTAGTCAACACCACACTGAAACAACAACAACATACAGTACTTAGTCAACACCACACTGAAACAACAACATACAGTACTTAGTCAACACCACACTGAAACAACAACAACATACAGTACTTAGTCAACACCACACTGAAACAACAACAACATACAGTACTTAGTCAACACCACACTGAAACAACAACAACATACAGTACTTAGTCAACACCACACTGAAACAACAACATACAGTACTTAGTCAACACCACACTGAAACAACAACAACATACAGTACTTAGTCAACACCACACTGAAACAACAACAACATACAGTACTTAGTCAACACCACACTGAAACAACAACAACATACAGTACTTAGTCAACACCACACTGAAACAACAACATACAGTACTTAGTCAACACCACACTGAAACAACAACATACAGTACAGTAAGTACTTAGCTAGCTACTCACTCTGACATTTCAACAAACACATTCAGTACAGTACTTAGTTTATCTATGGCATTTTAATTGGTCAACATTAACAATTTGAAATTGGACAAAATCAGCATGATATTTGAACAGAAATTACATTTGTTTAGATAGAATGCCCATAAAGTGGTGAGCTACGCCATCCACCCACCAGAACTACAAATCCTCAAGTCATTTTTCATGGTGCTGAAACCCGGGATACACTAATACACTAATTATAGTACATTCGGAAAGTATTCATACCCCTGGACTTTTTCCACATTCTGTTACGTTACAACCTTATTCTAAAATTGTTTAAATAGTCCTCCCCCTCAATCTACACACAATAACCCATAATGACAAAACAAAAAATGTTTTTTAGACAAAAAATAAAAACAGAAATCTCACATTTACATAAGTATTCAGACCCTTTACTCAGTACTTTGTTAAAGAACCTTTGTCAGATATTACAGCCTCGAGTCTTTTTGGGTATCACACTACAAGCTTGGCACACCTGTATTTGGGGAGTTTCTCTCATTCTTCTCTGCAGATCCTCTCAAACTCTGTCAGGTTGGATGGGGAGTGTCGCAGCACAATTATTTTCAGGTCTCTCCAGAGATGTTCGATTGGGTTCAAGTCCGGGCTCTGGCTGAGCCACAAGGACATTCAGAGACTTTTCCTGAAGCCACTCCTGCGTTGTCTTGGCTGTGTGCTTAGTGTCGTTGTTCTGTTGGAAGGTGAACCTTCGCCCTAGTCTGAGGTCCTGAGTGCTCTGGCGCAGGATTTCATCAAGGACCTCTCTGTACTTTGCTCCGTTCATCTTTCCCTCGATCCTGACTAGTCTCCCAGTCCCTGCAGCTTAAAAACATCCCCACAGCATGATGCTGCCACCACCATGCTTCACCGTAGGGATGGTATTGGCCAGGTGATGAGTGGTGCCTGGTTTCCTCCAGATGTGACGCTTGGCATTCAGGACAAAGAGTTCAATCTTGGTTTCATCAGACCAGAGAATCTTATTTCTCATGGACGGAGAGTCCTTTAGGTGCCTTTTGGCAAACTCCAAGTGGGCTGTCAGGTGCCTTTTACTGAGGAGTGGCTTCCATCTGGCCACTATACCATAAAGGCATGCGCTGTCAACTGTGGGACATTATATAGACAGGCGTGTGCCTTTCCAAATCATGTCCAATCAATGAATTTACCAGAGGTGGACTCCAATCAAGTTGTAGAAACATCTGAAGGATGATCAATGGAAACAGGATGCACCAGAGCTCAATTTCGATTCTCATAGCAAAGGGTCTGAATACTTATGTAAATAAGGTATTTGTTTTTGCTTTGTCATTATGGGGTATTGTGTGTACATTGATGAGGAAAATGTTTTATTTAATCCATTTTAGAATAAGGTTGTAATGTAACAAAATGTGTAAAATACTTTCTGAATTAACTGTATGTAGCCTTATGAAATGAGTTACAGTTCTCACCATTCTGTGATGCTCTTGTGTGTCCTGATGACGGAGGTCTCAATGTCGATGGGGTGGTACCTCATTCCCCTCAGCTCCATGGCCTCATCCAGTGCCCCCACAACATACAGGGCATCGTGTCGCTCTGGGCGCACACACACACACGCAAATACAAACACTTCAGACAATGTATGTTGACCTCGCCAGTAAAACAGAGAAAGTATGCAGTAATAAGTACATTTGGTAGTGATGGGAACAGTTAACGTACCCCCACTGGCGTCGGTCAGTTCGGTCCTCCTGAGGAAGCCCAGGTATCCGGTGCGGGCCCAGATTGTCTGTGTGTCTCCAAAGCTCAGATGGGAATTAAAGTGATCCGACTGCAGTGCCTCGTCTCCATACACCGTGAAGTAGCCGCTGGCATTGTGTCCACTGCACACCCAGATCTGTGAACAGGACAACAATTCAATATTTTTTTCCATTGAGGACAACTTTTGAAACAAGTGTTTTAATGTGCTATCCCCTGGGGTCCAATACTTGTCTAGTTTTATTATTTTTACCCAACTCTGCTCTGGACTTCTATTGTAGTGCATTTGGCCACAGACCAATTCAGCGTGAACTGTGTACTTTTAGACCAATTACATAACACTTACTGAACTTAGCATTAGACTGGATAGACCGAAGAAATTAATGTGTCTGGAAGTTACGTGGACTGGCTCTTTCAGTACACAGAGAAAGACTATTGTAGTTTAGTCTAATGAGAGAGTACACATCCAATGAGGTATGACACTTAAAGGACAGAGAGAGACTGATTTGTAGCCTGATGTATTGTAGTTTGTATGGATTCTAATGAGAGTGTGGTTATGTCTGAACCGACCTCTCCAAGGTGCGAGTCTCCCAGTGGTCCCTTGGTCTCCGGGTTGGCGATGATAATTCGAACCCCAGGTAGAATCTGATGGCAATAAGGATGAGACAATTAGTGATTTCATCTCTCCACTACTCTCTCCCTTTCACTCCTCTCTATTTCTCTCCCTTCAGCGAGGCCCTTTATATAACTCATTTACCACCGAGCCCTGAGTAGAGTGGACTGAAATGGCCCACTCGCTCTCTCCCAGTATGTGGCCCTAATTCCCTTAATAGTGCCTATGGCTCTGATCAAAAGTAGTGCACTATATAGTGCCATTTGGAACGCAGACAGAAATAAAAGCCTTATTATTGAGTGACAGACTGATCTTGATCTCCTGGCTGGTCCCTTTGAAACACAGAGCAGAACGCTGTCTGACCCGGAGCACAATTAACTCTTAACTAGGGCGGGCAGTCACGAAATTTCGTCAGCCAGTGATTGTTAAGCAAATGACTGCCGGTCTCATGGTAATTGACCGTTAATTAATTAACAAACACATTTAGCATCTCCTGGCCTCCACGCATGCCTCTGATGCAGACCTTTGGAACATTTACATTTATTAGACAAAAATTCTAATAAATCCATGTAATATAGCCTATACCTTCACAATAAATCCATGTAATATAGCCTACACCTTCACAATAAATCCATGTAATATAGCCTACATCATCACAATAAATCCATGTAATATAGCCTATACCTTCACAATAAATCCATGTAATATAGCCTATACCTTCACAATAAATCCATGTAATATAGCCTATACCTTCACAATAAATCCATGTAATATAGCCTATACCTTCACAATAAATCCATGTAATATAGCCTATACCTTCACAATAAATCCATGTAATATAGCCTATACCTTCACAATAAATCCATGTAATATAGCCTACACCTTCACAATAAATCCATGTAATATAGCCTACATCATCACAATAAATCCATGTAATATAGCCTATACCTTCACAATAAATCCATGTAATATAGCCTACACCTTCACAATAAATCCATGTAATATAGCCTATACCTTCACAATAAATCCATGTAATATAGCCTATACCTTCACAATAAATCCATGTAATATAGCCTATACCTTCACAATAAATCCATGTAATATAGCCTATACCTTCACAATAAATCCATGTAATATAGTCAACACCTTCACAATAAATCCATGTAATATAGCCTATACCTTCACAATAAATCCATGTAATATAGCCTATACCTTCACAATAAATCCATGTAATATAGCCTATACCTTCACAATAAATCCATGTAATATAGCCTATAGCCTATACCACAATAAATCCATGTAATATAGCCTATACCTTCACAATAAATCCATGTAATATAGCCTATACCTTCACAATACATCCATGTAATATAGCCTATACCTTCACAATAAATCCATTATTTACTTTAGACAGGTCTAAAGAAACATGATATGAAGAAAATGTAGTCAATTTCAGAAGAACAGAATAGCACACTCCGGATGAGTAGTAACAGACATCTCAACATCAACTGTTCAGAGGAGACTGCGTGAATCAGGCCTTCATGAGTCGAATTGCTGCAAAGAAACCACTACTAAAGGACACCAATAAGAAGAAGAGACTTGCTTGGGTCTAGAAACACAAGCAATGGCCATTAGACCGGTGGAAGTCTGTCCTTTGGTCTGATGATTCCAAATTTGAGATTTTTGGTTCCAACTGCTGTGTCTTTGTGAGACGCAGAGTAGGTGAACGGATGATCTCATGTGTGATTCCCACCGTGAAGCATGGAGGAGGTGGTGTGATTGTGCTTTGCTGGTGACACTGTCAGTGATTTATTTAGAATTCAAGGCAAACTTAACCAGCATGGCTACCACAGTATTCTGCAGTGATATGCCATCCCATCTGGTTTGCGCTTAGTGGGACTATCATTTGTTTTTCAACACAACAATTACCTAAAACACACCTCCAGGCTGTGTAAGGGCTATTTGACCAAGAAGGAGAGTGATGGAGTGCTGCATCATATGACTTGGCTTCCACAATCACCCGACCTCAACCCAATTGAGATGGTTTGGGATGAATTGGACCAGAGTGAAGGATTTTACATTTTTTAACTTAGGCAAGTCAGTTAAGAACAAATTCTTATTTACAATGACGGCCTACCCCGGCCAAACCCTAACTCGAACGACGCTGGGCCAATTGTGTGCCGCCCTATGGGAGTCCCAATCACGGCCGGTTGTGATACTGAGATGCAGTGCCTTAGACCGGTGCGCCACCCGGGAGAAGCGGAAAAGCAGGCAAAAAGTGATTAGCATATGTGGGAACTTCTTCAAGACTGTTGAAAAAGCATTCCTCATGAAGCTGGTTGAGAGAATCCCAAGAGTGTGCAAAGCTGTCATCGAGACAAAGGGTGGCTACGTTGAAGAATCTAAAATCTATAATATATTTTGATGTGTAAAACTTTTTTGCTTATGACATGATTCCATATTCGTTATTATTCTACAATGTAGAACATAGTAAAAATAAAGAAAAACCCTTGAATGAGTACATGTGTCCAAAACTTGATTGGTATACTAAAAATTATCTGTGACATTTGTTTTGATTTAGAGTGGACCATTATCATGCACCTCTCTCAGGGGCAGGGAAATTGTTTTTATCTATGCACTTAAATAGCGAAAGTTGTGAAATAAATATAATAGGCCTAGCCAATAGAAAGCTGATGGGAACCTCCTCTTTTTATGAGGCCATCACCCTGTTTTCTCACGCAATTACATAGCCTATAGAAATGTTGTCCAACATGAACTCATGGGCTCTCATGAAGTGTTTGATTCAATTTTTGTTTACATTTGCATTGATGTCAGAGGGATTAGAGGGACAATAGTGTGCTGAGTACCAGACAGTTAGCAAGTTTGGTTGGCTACTAATGAACATCAGTAGTATCAGAGCTTGGATAAAACGAATTACTGTGACTAAACGGTCGTGTGGAATTTGACTGCCTTCATGACACGTGAACGCCGGTGTGGCGGTAATACGGTCACCATAACAGTCCTACTCTCTCACCTACACTTCCTCAATTATGGGGACGGGTTGCTGTGGATACTAAATACACGATTAGACTAATCAAAGCACAGCACAGCACAGCACAAACAAACAGTTTACACTAGTTTAGTCTCAGTGATTAAAAATACTTAATTGTAAAGTTTGTCTATGCAAATGACTACCATTTGTTTATTTATTCAGCAAGTCAGGCAGGGACTCACCTTTCCAGATTCCATGAGTGGTAAGCTGTGTGGAGACCCTCTCTCTACCAGACGAACCCTGTGAGGGAGGAAGGGAAGAAGTGAAGAGTTACTGGGCTGCTGAGTCAATGCTGTGGCTCTGTCCCAAATGGCACCCTATTCCTTATATAGTGCCCTACTTTTGACCAGAACCCTATGGTAATAGGGTGCCATTTGAGACAAGCACTGTGAGTACAAGACAAGTCCTTTTAGTCTACAAATGAAACTGAACTTTCAACACAAACACAATACACATCCCAGGGAGGAGAGTAGTGGTGGAGACAGAAATGACAGTCTAGAATTACACAGTGTGTAAGTGAATAGCTGTGGGCCCAGTGTGCAGCATGTTGTTATGTGTCCTTGCCGGGCATTTGATTTCCGTAAGGCGGCACGCACACACATTTTAAAAATACTTTTACCGCTGGGCCTCGAGGCTAATGAGCAGTCATTTCGATTGCAATATCCTAGCAGTGGAATTACTACATTTCATACATGCTCTCGCAAAAATGATTTGGTTGCGTTTATGAATGTCTTAGGTAACAGAAAACAAAAACTAATATTTCAAATAACACAAAAGCATTTATTAGTTTACTGTAGGATATCTATCTATCTATCTATCTATCTATCTATCCATTAGTTTACTGTAGGATATCTATCTATCTATCTATCTATCTATCTATCCATTAGTTTACTGTAGGATATCCATCCATCCATCTATCCATCTATCCATTAGTTTACTGTAGGATATCTATCTATCTATCTATCTATCTATCTATCTATCTATCTATCTATCTATCTATCTATCTATCCATCTATCCATTAGTTTACTGTAGGATATCTATCTATCTATCTATCTATCTATCCATATATCCATTAGTTTACTGTAGGATATCTATCTATCTATCTATCTATCTATCTATCTATCTATCTATCTATTAGTTTACTGTAGGATATCTATCTATCTATCTATCTATCTATCTATCCATATATCCATTAGTTTACTGTAGGATATCTATCTATCTATCTATCTATCTATCTATCCATATATCCATTAGTTTACTGTAGGATATCTATCTATCTATCTATTAGTTTACTGTAGGATATCTATCTATCTATCTATCTATCTATCCATCTATCCATCTATCCATTAGTTTACTGTAGGATATCTATCTATCTATCTATCTATCTATATATCTATCTATCTATCTATCCATTAGTTTACTGTAGGATATCTATCTATCTATCCATCTATCCATCTATCCATTAGTTTACTGTAGGATATCTATCTATCTATCCATTAGTTTACTGTAGGATATCTATCTATCTATCTATCCATTAGTTTACTGTAGGATATCTATCTATCTATCTATCCATTAGTTTACTGTAGGATATCTATCTATCTATCTATCTATCTATCTATCTATCTATCCATTAGTTTACTGTAGGATATCTATCTATCTATCTATCCATTAGTTTACTGTAGGATATCTATCTATCTATCTATCTATCCATCTATCCATTAGTTTACTGTAGGATATCTATCTATCTATCTATCCATCTATCCATTAGTTTACTGTAGGATATCTATCTATCTATCCATTAGTTTACTGTAGGATATCTATCTATCTATCTATCTATCTATCTATCTATCTATCTATCTATCTATTAGTTTACTGTAGGATATCTATCTATCTATCTATCTATCTATCTATCTATCCATCTATCCATTAGTTTACTGTAGGATATCTATCTATCTATCCATCCATCTATCCATCTATCCATTAGTTTACTGTAGGATATCTATCTATCTATCTATCCATCTATCTATCCATCTATCCAATTCAATTCAATTCAATTCAATTCAAGGGCTTTATTGGCATGGGAAACATGTGTTAACATTGCCAAAGCAAGTGAGGTATCCATCTATCCATCTATCCATTAGTTTACTGTAGGATATCTATCTATCTATCTATCTATCTATCTATCTATCTATCTATCCATCTATCCATCTATCTATCCATCTATCTATCTATCCATCCATCTATCCATCTATCCATCTATCTATCTATCCATCTATCCATTAGTTTACTGTAGGATATCTATCTATCTATCTATCTATCTATCTATCTATCTATCTATCTATCCATCTATCTATCTATCCATCTATCCATCTATCCATTCGTTTACTGTAGGATATCTCTATCTATCTATCTATCTATCCATCTATCCATCTATCCATTAGTTTACTGTAGGATATCTATCCATCTATCCATCTATCCATCCATCCATCTATCCATCCATCCATCCATCTATCCATCCATCTATCCATCCATCTATCTATCCATCTATCCATCTATCCATCTATCCATCTATCCATCTATCCATTAGTTTACTGTAGGATATCTATCTATCTATCTATCTATCCATCTATCCATCTATCCATCTATCCATCTATCCATTTGTTTACTGTAGGATATCTTTCTATCTATCTATCTATCTATCCATCTATCCATTAGTTTACTGTAGGATATCTATCCATCTATCCATCTATCCATTAGTTTACTGTAGGATATCTATCCATCTATCCATCCATCTATCCATCTATCTATCCATCCATCTATCCATCCATCCATCTCTCCATCCATCTATCCATCCATCCATCTATCCATCCATCTATCCATCCATCTATCTATCCATCCATCTATCCATCCATCTATCCATCCATCTATCCATCTATCCATCCATCTATCCATCTATCCATCCATCTATCCATCCATCCATCTATCTATCCATCCATCTATCTATCCATCCATCTATCCATCCATCTATCCATCCATCTATCCATCCATCCATCTATCCATCCATCTATCCATCTATCCATCCATCTATCCATCTATCTATCCATCTATCCATCCATCTATCTATCCATCTATCCATTAGTTTACTGTAGGATATCTATCTATCTATCCATCTATCTCTCCATCTATCCATTTATTAGTTTACTGTAGGATATCTATCTATCCATCTATCCATCCATCTATCCATCTATCCATCCATCTATCCATTTATTAGTTTACTGTAGGATATCTATCTATCTATCCATCTATCTCTCCATCTATCCATTTATTAGTTTACTGTAGGATATCTATCCATCCATCTATCCATCTATCCATCCATCTATCCATCTATCCATCCATCTATCCATTTATTAGTTTACTGTAGGATATCTATCCATCCATCTATCCATCCATCTATCCATTTATTAGTTTACTGTAGGATATCTATCTATCCATCCATCCATCTATCCATCCATCCATATATCTATCCATCTATCCATTAGTTTACTGTAGGATATCTATCTATCTATCCATCTATCCATCTATCTATCCATCTATCTATCCATCTATCCATTTATTAGTTTACTGTAGGATATCTATCCATCCATCTATCCATCTATCCATTTATTAGTTTACTGTAGGATATCTATCCATCCATCCATCCATCCATCCATCCATCCATCCATCCATCCATCCATCCATCTATCTATCCATCTATCCATCTATCGGCTGCAGGCTGGGGCCTATTGATCTGTTGATTGGGTGTGGGATGTTCTAGGATGATACACTACCCAGGCTCACTATTCTAACCCCGGGCCGTCTTTCTAATCTTAAAGTCAAATATTGGACACGCGTGTCACAAGGAATGTGTCTGGCTCCAACTTACTACTCCAATGTAAATGGCCACTGCAGAGGTAATGGGTCTTCAATGTCATGTCAGCATGGTCTAAGATATTGTTCTTGTTTGTGAGCAAAATTTCATTGGCATAGATGCCATACTTACGATTCTGAAGAGCTTCTATTTATCATATTTAGGCAACTGACGGATTATATACTATGGAAAATTCACCACCAACTGGATTTACTATATACAGTTGAAGTCAGAAGTTTACATTCACCTAAGCCAAATACATTTAAACTAAATTTTTCACAATTCCTGACATTTAATCTTGGTAAAATTCCCTAGTAAAAATGGCCTGTCTTAGGTCAGTTAGGATCACCACTTTATTTTAAGAATGTGAAATGTCAGAATAATAGTAGAGAGAATGATTTATTTCAGCTTTTAATTCTTTCATCACATTCCCAGTGGGTCAGAAGTATACATACACTCAATTAGTGTTTGGTAGCATTGCTTTTAAATTATTTAACTTGGGTCGAACATTTCAGGTAGCCTTCCACAAGCTTCCCACATAAAGTTGGGTGAATTTTGGCCCATTCCTCCTGACAGAGCTGGTGTAACTGAGTCAGGTTTGTACGCCTCCTTGCTCGCACACGCTTTTTCAGTTCTACCCACACATTTTCTATGGGATTGAGGTCAGGGCTTTGTGATGGCCACTCCAATACCTTGACTTTGTTGTCCTTAATCCATTTTGCCACAACTTTGGAAGTATGTTTGGTGTCATTGTCCACTTGAAAGAGCCATTTGCAACCAAGTTTTAACTTCCTGACTGAAGATGTTGCTTCAGAATATCCACATAATTTTCCGTCTTCATGATGCCATCTATTTTGTGAAGTGCACCAGTCCTTCCTGCAGCAAAGCACCCCCACAACATTAAGCTGCCACCCCCGTGCTTCACAGTTGGGATGGTGTTCTTCGGTTTGCAAGCCTCCCCCGTTTTCCTCCAAACATAAGATGGTCATTATGGCCAAACAGTTCTATTTTTGTTTCATCAGACCAGAGGACATTTCTCCAAAAAGTACAATCTTTGTGCAGTTGCAAACCGTAGTCTGGCTTTTTTATGGCGGTTTTGGAGCAGTGGCTTCTTCCTTGCTGAGCGGCCTTTCAGGTTATGTCGATATAGGACTTGTTTTACTGTGGATATAGATTATTTTGTACCTGTTTCCTCCAGCATCTTCACTGCGTGGTCCCATGGTGTTTATACTTGCGTACTATTGTTTGTACAGATGAACATGGTACCTTCAGGCGTTTGGAAATTGCTCCCAAGGATGAACCAGACTCGTGGAAGTCTACAATTATTTTTTTCTGAGGTCTTGTCTGATTTCTTTTGTTTTTCCCACGATGTCAAGCAAAGAGGCACTGAGTTTGAAGGTAGGCCTTGAAATACATCCACAGGTACACCTCCAATTGACTGAAATTATGTAAATTTGCCCATCAGAAGCTTCTAAAGCCATGACATCATTTAATGGAATTTTTCAAGCTGTTTAAAGGCACAGTCAACTTAGTGTAAACCTCTGACCCCCTGGAATTGTGATACAGTGAATTATAAGTGAAATAATCTGTCTGTAAACAATTGTTGGAAAAATTACTTGTGTCATGCACAAAGTAGATGTCCTAACCGACTTTCCAAAACTATAGTTTGTTAACAAGAAATTTGTGGAGTGGTTGAAAAACAAGTTTTAATGACTCCAACCTAAGTGTATGTAAACTTCCGACTTCAACCATAGCTAAGTATTTTAATAATTGATGATAACACAGTTAAACATGGATGTTCTGATAGGAGCATGTCCTTCCTTACCTGTCGTGCCTCAGTGCCCTCATGTCCACATACACAGTAGTTGGGTCTGGTCCTGAAGTACCCTGCAGAATGACAACATGCCAGGGTTAGTGTCAGAGCTAAGATGTCTGTTACACTACATTACCACTAACACAGTACTATTAGATGCTACTAGCATGTTAGTGGTCAACGAAAAGCCTACAGTTTACACTGGTTGCGAATGGGAGCTTTGAGACAAGTCCAACAAACAATACAATGAAGAAAGTATTATACAAAAGATTCATACTGGGCTACTAGCTACAACACTCAAACTGAGATCACGGTGGTGGAAGACAACGATGAAGAAGCATGAAGGCATTAAAACTCAAGCAAAAGAACAGGACAGAGCAGAAGTCAAATGACAAAGTGCATCACAAAACAGTCAGAGGTCATATCCAGTATGATCCACATCATGCAAACAGAAGGAAACCACAAAACTAAACAAAAAAAATATTTCGTTTTTTTTAAAGAGGAAAGGTAGGGAGGGAGGAAGGAAGGAAGGAAGGAAGGAAGGAAGGGAGGGAGGGAGGGAGGGAGGGAGGGAGATGTGAAATCCACTGAGGGAGGAGAAGAGAATACATAGCCATATGGAAGGAGTAAGTGCATAGAGTGGAGGTGGGCATGGTGATATACTGAATCATGTCTGAATGACACTTCAAATACATGAGAATACACAATCTGTGTCCCTTTCAATAGACCGTAGAAGGCTTTGAAATCTGATAGTTCTGTAGAGGCTTGACTGCCCAGACACGAGAAACCAAGACCACAGTAGAAAACCCACAGTAGAAAACCCACAGTAGAAAAAACAACCTAATGTCAACATACATTACAGGCACATAGGCACCAACTTGAACAGTAGTTTGTGTGTGTGATAGCAATAGCATATTTCTATCTTATAGGTTAGTGAACAACTAAATAACTAATTGGAAGAATAAAGAGAAAACAAACGCAGAATCTCAATTGCATTTCCTTGATTCCACTTTTCCCCAGCCTAGCTCTGGTCCAAGGCATTAAGTGCAGCTTGCTGAGGCTGAGCCTTCCTCAACGCACTGGACCAGACCTATCCTCAATCCAGCCCCCTCTCCTCCCCAGGCAGATTGCATTACACCTGTGATTCAGTAGCATGTATTAATAGTGTGGCCAAGGCTTCGGCAGAGGAAGCATCACCACCCAACACCCACCACCATAGCAGAGACAACCATAGAGCTGCACATGCTAGACTGATTCAGCCCAGCCATAGACAGCCAGCCATAGAGCTACACATGCTAGATACGGACTCAGTCCAGAGCACAAGGCATCATCATAAAGCAGTACGGTAGTCACTCAAATAATAGTCACTCCAAAAGTCACTAGTCACACCAAAAGTCACTACAGTCACTCCAAACTATACCCAGTCCTACTAATGTAGGACAATACTAAAATACTTATTATATAGCAAATACTGCAATCATACTACTACTAAACTTGTCCAGATGTGCTTTAGCCAACTATACTGAACAAAAATATAAACGCAACATGCAACAATTTCAAAGATTTTATTGAGTTACAGGGGTCGTGCATTATCACGCTGAAACATGAGGTGATGGTGACTGATGAATGGCACGACAATGGGCCTCAGGATCACGCCACGGTATCTCTGTGCATTCAAACTACCATCAATAAAATGCAATTGTGTTCATTGTCTGTAGCTTGACGCGATACGGGTGGTCTGCGGTTGTGAGGCCAGTTGGACATACTGCCAAATTCTTTAAAACAACATTAGAGGAGGCTTATAGTAGAGAAATTAACATTCAATTATCTGGTAACATCTCTGTTTGGACATTCCTGCAGTCAGAATTCCAATTGCACACTCCCTCAAAACTTGAGACATCTGTGGCATTGTGTTGTGTGACAAAACTGCACATTTTTGAGTGGCCATTTATTGTCCCCAGCACAAGGTGCATCTGTGTAGTGATCATGCTGTCTAATCAGCTTCTTGATATGCCACACCTGTCAGGTGGATGGATTATCTTGGCAACGGAGAAATGCTCTCTAACAGGGATGTAAACACATTTGAGATAAATAAGCTTTTTGAGCATTTGGAACATTTCTGGGATATTTTATTTCAGCTCATGAAACATGGCACCAATACTTTACATGTTGCATTTATATTTATGTTCAGTGTACATGGCACTACAACACTAGTTAGAAGAGTTGGCTAAAGCACATACCGATTTGGACCGGGCTAGTACTACACTACAATCGTTCCACAGGGCTAGAGTCGTATGGTGTTGTTTAACAGTTCCTCCGTAGTTAAGAAGTTGTATCCCCTTTCCAGCTTTCTAGGTCTCAGACAGACCCTTAAGGCAGGGGTTCCCAACCCTCTCCTTGGGGCTCCACAGACGTTTCACATGTTTGTTTTAACCATAAACTGACACACCTGATTCAATTAGTCAAAGGCTTGATGATTAGTTGACTAATTGAGTCAGGTTTGACAGTTTAGGGTTAAAACAGACATGTGAAACGTTGAGGGGGCCCAAGGAAAGGGTTAGGAAACCCTGCCTTTATGTGTACTAAGGAGAAGCAGCCCGAATGAGCTGTGGCAGTATTTATTCCAAACTAGAGGCCACAATTGACATGTTGCCTCTGCACAGGTTAATGTTTCTGTACGGCAGAGTTTTAATATTAAAGAGCTGACCTTTTCTAAGTGCTAAGAGCTTTGCTAAGAGTCTCATATGGCACCTTTAGACAATAGAACAGGAGTAGGCAACCCTGGTCCTGGAGTGCCACGGCACTTCATGCTTTTGATTTAACCAACTTTGAAGACCAGGTGTGTTGAATTCAGGCAATCACTGAACTATTCAAATTAGCTCAGTTGGTCTGGTGTAGTGCCTACCGCTGCAGTAGAACAACTTGCTGCTACACAAAGCCTGCATCCCAAATGGTACCCTATTTCCTATATATTGCACTTATAGCTCCCCAGAATAGCTCCCCAGAATGGCCACGGTTCTCTTTTCCTATCCAATTAAATTAGTCAACATCACCATACAGAGAAGCTCTCAATCAAACCCCTGTGAGCGAAGTTTTTCTCTTACAAATCCTGACCCCTCATAAGCAACTAAGGAGCCTTGACCATAGCTGTGCCTGGCTATGCTACTGGTCCTGGTCCCTACCCGGTCCCCCCTGCCCTGTCCCTCCTACCCTGTCCACCCTATCCCTCCTGTCTCCTGCCTGCTTGCAACACCTGATGAAGAGGGTGATTAGGGAACATGAAAATCCCCTACCTGGTCAGCAAGCTTTCCCAGCCTGTGAGGCTATAGCAGCAGCAGGAGGAGGAGAGTGAAGAGGAGGTAGGAAGGAGAAATTAGGGGGTGGAGGGAGGGAGGGAAGGGGGTGAAGACAAAACCAAGTATGAGATATGTGGGTGGGGTTATGCAAAATAACAGGGGGGAGGGGGGGACGAAAATGTCAAATATAGAAATGGAAAAACAAATTTTTTTGAGAAGCAGTCTTAACTAATAAGAAGCTATGTTACAAACTGGGCTTATTAATAGCCAATAGATCAATGTTAGGTTAGAACATTTGGGGACATTTAAAATACAATAAGTTACATTTACATGATTACATCCATGTATTCTCAAGTTAAGAAGCATGTGTCAGAGGTAGCCTAATACCTTATTTACAATAACGTTTCAAAGGGAAAGATCTATACATGTTAAATAATTATGTTAAATACAACAAACATTTTAAACAGGCTTCTCGATTGGGCTTTTTATCAATCCATTCAGATTTCATTGGTTGATTGAACAGATATGTAGACCTGAAACAGGTGCAAATGGTATACTTATCACTATCTCATTGACATTTGAATAGTAAAGCTTACAATTTGATTTGATTTAAATAATAAAGCTTGCAAAATAAGTTGAATCATGTAAAAGAATGAGCAGCCCAAAATGAAAGCATGACATAGCAGCATGTGCAATGCTTATGGACAGCGGTGTTCCAGAGACATAGGGGACGTTTCAAATGGCACTCTATTCCCTATATAGTGCACAACCTTTGACCAGGGCCCATAGTCATGCACTATTTAGGTCATAGGGATACGCTGGGATACGCTGGGCTGTGTCTGGTAATTTGCTGTTGTTTTTATGAAAAGCAGAGCAGTAGAGAGGGTGAGATATGTACAGGATATCTATGTATGTTGGCTTTTCATCATGTAAACCCTGATAGGAGGATTATTACTGTAGGCCCCAGGGCCTGTAGCCAAATACCTGCTGGGAAAATCTCAACACTCCAAGATGCAGAGGAAATCTCAGACACCCCCATTTTCAGCTAGATCAGCTAGCATTATTGTACAACCCACTTTGTGCATACCAAATAGAACCCTATTCCCTATATAGTGCACTACTTTTGACTAGAGCCCTATGGGCTCTGTGTATGTAGGGTATCGGGTGCCATTTGGGACTCACTGAAGCCAGTGTAGAGAAACATGGAATTCCACAAGCCCCCCAAAAATACAATTCTGCCTGCATCATGACCAGACTTATGTTGTTGGAGAAATAACCTGTGTTGTGTTTCCAAGGTATCATGTTTCTCATCAGAACCGCATGGTTGTGTGTGTGTGTGTGTGTGTGTGTGTGGGTGTGTAGGCTCACAGAGAATACAGTTGCTTCCCAGGTTAAGTCACACAAATACAGACTAATGACTATACTCCATTAAATTAAATCAGATTAATCTCTCCTACCCCAAAAAACAAACAAACCACAATGCAACTAGTGAGTTAACAACGTCCCATTTCCAACCTGGGGAATAGGCTATGCAAACGATACTGAAGGCAGAGAGAAGGACAACAAGAAACAGTAGCAAGCCTTTCAACTAACACAAGACTACAACAGAGCCACAATAGACACCCACTGGCTAACATGTATGAAAGAGCATGTTGTCTACTGTGGGTAGAAACATTGGTAATAATATCCATTAAAATGTGGGATGCAGACAGAGCTTTCCTTTTTATTCAGTCTATCAGAGTTCCACTGGCGACAGAGTGGGGGACAGACAGGGACAGCACCCAAAGTCTCATTGCCAAATACTGAGCTAAGTAAGAGTTGCACATTTTATACAACTTTTTGAGGGACAGAGAGGGATGGAGTTTGTGGACTAGAGCAGAGAGGTGGAAGGGACTGACTGTACCTGCAGACAGACGGCCAGATTGACTCTGCAGCCGAACGAGGTGCTGACTGCTCGTGGGTGGAGGCCCAGGTCTTTGAAGAGCTTGGAAAAGGACTGAGTCAGAGCTATCCTGGGTCTCTCCTCTGCCACCACCACACACGTCCTGACCCGCGACAGGTCCAGGCCTCGAGACTTATGGAGAAGTGGGAGGAACAAAACAAAATGCATTAAACTGGATCAAACCAGAACTAACCAGGCAAGATGAGTCTGGGCTGATGGACTAGATTGTAATCAATCAATAAGTCAATCAATATTTTTACATTAGAGGTTGTCACAAAGTGTTTTACTCTCAGATCACCACATTGCAATAACATTTGATCTTATCTAAGTATCATTGTTGTGGTGATTTGGCGGATGGATACTTACTTTGAGGGATTCGGTCTGCAGGCCCAGGCCCTTGGTGCACAGCTCCATGACGCTGTAAGAGCAGAAGGTGTCCCTGACTTTGTATTGGCTGACAGCCAGCAGCCACAGAGCAGGGTTCACCTCCAACTCTGAAGGCGGGATCAGGATGGACTGGTGGCCGGAGTACACACTACAAAGTACACACAGGAGACAGAAAATATGAGCATACAAATACACATACACAGAGTGAATACACAAAAGGTTACACAGAGTGAGTACACACTACACACAGGAGATGGAAACGGAGTTCCAACATAAAAACGTTACTCTTCACACAAGTGACATGAGCCATTATGTACTTCCGACGACTACCAATCTAAACAACACACTTCAATACATTATGTATTCAGTGGCACCAGCGCGTTGATATATCATCACAAGGAGACGGACAGCGGGCTAGGCTAAACACAGCAGAATAATGACACATCATCACAAGGAGACAGACGGAGGGCTAGGCTAAACACAGCAGAATAATGATACATCATCACAAGGAGACGGACAGCGGGCTAGGCTAAACACAGCAGAATAATGATACATCATCACAAGGAGACGGACGGAGGGCTAGGCTAAACACAGCAGAATAATGATACATCATCACAAGGAGACGGACGGAGGGCTAGGCTAAACACAGCAGAATAATGATACATCATCACAAGGAGACGGACGGAGGGCTAGGCTAAACACAGCAGAATAATGATACATCATCACAAGGAGACGGACGGAGGGCTAGGCTAAACACAGCAGAATAATGATACATCATCACAAGGAGACGGACGGAGGGCTAGGCTAAACACAGCAGAATAATGATACATCATCACAAGGAGACGGACGGAGGGCTAGGCTAAACACAGCGGAATAATGCATAAGGCTGCATTGGGTTCCCCCCTCCACCAGGGTGAACATAGCAGGGTTTCTTCAGATCAGAGAGGTACAGGGGTAGCTGTGTGTGTGTGTGTGTGTGTGTGTGTGTGTGTGTGTGTGTGTGTGTGTGTGTGTGTGTGTGTGTGTGTGTGTACGTGGACAAAGCAGAGCTAGATGTGAGTGTGAGGTGATGAGTGGGCAGTGAAGAGGTTAGGAGGGTCCATCTCTCTCTCTGTCTCACCTGCAAAGGCACCAGATGACGAAGCCCAGGCCACAGTAGGGGTCCAGACAGATAGCCACCTCACGGGAGGGGTACAGCTCACACTGCAGCTTGATAGAACGGCAGAAGGCACTGGTGGCAGTGTGAGACATCTACACAGTCGGGAAGACAAGAACAATCACAAACGGGTTACAAATGTAGTTTTATCATTCTACTTGGCAAGAGTTGGGGTCCTAGCCGATCGCTGTCCTTGTCAAGCCAAACATGACAACCAGTGACAAGGAGCTGGCATGATGGCTCATACAGACTGGTACTCTGGCTAACTTGGCTACAACACAAACCAACAAAGACAGGCTACATATTGGTATCATTTGTACCCATGCTGTCATCTCATGTGCTTTACCAAATTATAGCCATGTAAACAAATGAAGCACAACATGACCGTGTTTCAGTCATTCATTAAAAAGGTTTCAATTGAACAGCATGAGAATTAGGAAACGCATTCCAGAAAACAATTCATCCAAATATTCTCATGAGCTGCTACTGTGAGTACCACTGCCTGAATCCTTGATCTTAATGAATGAATGAATTAAATGAGCTGCTACTGTGAGTACCACTGCCTGAATCCTTGATCTTAATGAATTAATTAATTAAATGAGCTGCTACTGTGAGTACCACTGCCTGAATCCTTGATCTTAATGAATGAATGAATTAAATGAGCTGCTACTGTGAGTACCACTGCCTGAATCCTTGATCTTAATGAAGGAATGAATTAAATGGCAAAACAATGACTCAACACAAGCGGCTGTATATACGGTGGGTTAATGCTGTCAGAACTGTGTGTGTGTGTATCCTCTCTAGTCGATATAAAGCTGTTATTGTCCCATTATTAAACAGTAGTTCCACTCCAGCCTGAGACCTTGTTAAAGTGCACAGCTGCATCCCAAATGACACCCTATTCCCTATAGGAACTGATAGCAAATTCCCTTATTGACCAGTGAATATATAAATCTTTCACAAGATGCTGTTTCACTGGATTTCCTACTGAGCTTCGTCAGACAGACAAAGGTTTCAACAAGGCCAGATTAACTGTGAACAAGACCTTCCATTGTATGGGTTTGGATCTGTGGCACCAGGGAGAATAGGCATTCTGAGTGAGCACTGTGCAGTACAGTGAGATTCAGCTTTTCATCCACAGCAGAGGGCTGGGATCAATAACTGCTTTCATGTTTTTGAAATGTCACCACTATCTTTTCACTCAGATGATCACGTTCAAAGTGTACGTCACACAGCTTGTTCCTGTTTCACTTCATATGCTTTTCGAGATGTCAGCCTCCCTGATAGGAGAACCACATTCTGGTTAAAAGTGGTTTACCTTCACTCCTGCTAGCATCCCTGTGGTGGACACACTGAAGTCCAGGTAGGCCAGCGTGTCTGGATTGGAGGGCTTGTACAACAGAGGAGGTTTCTTCTTTGGCAAATCATCTAGAGGAGCGAGAGAAAGGAAAAGACCACTGTTATCACCAATACCATCATATAGTGCACTTGGAAAGTATTCAAACCCCTGGATTTTTTCCACGTTATGTTACATTACAGCCTTATTCTAAAAACAATTTCATTAAACTGTTGTATTTTTTTCAATCTACACACAATAACAAAGCAAAACTGTTTTTTAGAAAGTTATATATATATGTACATACATACATACATACATACACACAGTGGGGAGAACAAGTATTTGACACACTGCCAATTTAGCAGGTTTTCCTACTTACAAAGCATGTAGAGGTCTGTCATTTTTTATCATAGGTACACTTCAACTGTGAGAGACGGAGTCTAAAACAAAAATCCAGAAAATCACATTTTATGATTTTTAAGCAATTAATTTGAATTTTATTCCATGACATAAGTATTTGATCACCTACCAACCAGTAAGAATTCGGGCTCTCACAGACCTGTTAGTTTTTCTTTAAGAAACCCTCCTGTTCTCCAATCATTACCTGTATTAACTGCACCTGTTTGAACTCGTTACTTGTATAAAAGATACCTTTCCACACACTCAATCAAACAGACTTCAACCTCTCCACAATGGCCAAGACAGAGAGCTGTGTAAGGACATCAGGGATAAAATTGTAGACCTGCACAAGGCTGGGATGGGCTACAGAACAATAGGCAAGCAGCTTGGTGAGAAGGCAACAACTGTAGGCGCAATTTTTAGAAAATGGAAGAAGTTCAAGATGACGGTCAATCACCCTCGGTCTGGGGCTCCATGCAAGATCTCACCTCGTGGGGAATCAGTGATCATGAGGAAGGTGAGGGATCAGCCCAGAACTACACGGCAGGACCTGGTCAATGACCTGAAGAGAGCTGGGACCACAGTCTCAAAGAAAACCATTAGTAACACACTACGCCGTCATGGATTAAAATCCTGCAGCGCACGCAAGGTCCCCCTGCTCAAGCCAGCGCATGTCCAGGCCCATCTGAAGTTTGCCAATGATCCAGAGGAGGAATGGGAGAAGGTCATGTGGTCTGATGAGACAAAAATAGAGCTTTTTGGTCTAAACTCCACTCGCCGTGTTTGGAGGAAGAAGAAGGATGAGTACAACCCCAAGAACACCATCCCAACCGTGAAGCATGGAGGTGGAAACATCATTCTTTGGGGATGCTTTTCTGCAAAGGGGACAGGACAACTGCACCGTATTGAGGGGAGGATGGATGGGGCCATGTATCGCGAGATCTTGGCCAACAACCTCCTTCCCTCAGTAAGAGCATTGAAGTTGGGTCGTGGCTGGGTCTTCCAGCATGACAACGACCCGAGAAGCATCTCAAGGTCCTGGAGTGGCCTAGCCAGTCTCCAGATCTGAACCCAATAGAAATTCTTTGGAGGGAGCTGAAAGTCCGTATTGCCCAGCGACAGCCCCGAAACCTGAAGGATCTGGAGAAGGTCTGTATGGAGGAGTGGGCCAAAATCCCTGCTGCAGTGTGTGCAAACCTGGTCAAGAACTACAGGAAACGTATGATCGCTGTAATTGCAAACAAAGTTTTCTGTACCAAATATTAAGTTCTGCTTTTCTGATGTATCAAATACTTATGTCATGCAATAAAATGCTAATTAATTACTTAAAAATCATACAATGTGATTTTCTGGATTTTTGTTTTAGATTCCGTCTCTCACAGTTGAAGTGTACCTATAATACAAATTACAGACCTCTACATGCTTTGTAAGTAGGAAAACCTGCAAAATCGTCAGTGTATCAAATACTTGTTCTCCCCACCGTATGTATACACACACACATATATATGTATACACACACACACACATTATATATATATATATATATATACAGTGCCTTGCGAAAGTATTCGGCCTCCTTGAACTTTGCGACCTTTTGCCACATTTCAGGCTTCAAACATAAAGATATAAAACTGTATTTTTTTGTGAAGACTCAACAACAAGTGGGACACAATCATGAAGTGGAACGACATTTATTGGATATTTAAAACTTTTTTAACAAATCAAAAACTGAAAAATTGGGCGTGCAAAATTATTCAGCCCCTTTACTTTCAGTGCAGCAAACTCTCTCCAGAAGTTCAGTGAGGATCTCTGAATGATCCAATGTTGACCTAAATGACTAATGATGATAAATACAATCCACCTGTGTGTAATCAAGTCTCCGTATAAATGCACCTGCACTGTGATAGTCTCAGAGGTCCGTTAAAAGCGCAGAGAGCATCATGAAGAACAAGGAACACACCAGGCAGGTCCGAGATACTGTTGTGAAGAAGTTTAAAGCCGGGTTTGGATACAAAAAGATTTCCCAAGCTTTAAACATCCCAAGGAGCACTGTGCAAGCGATAATATTGAAATGGAAGGAGTATCAGACCACTGCAAATCTACCAAGACCTGGTCGTCCCTCTAAACATTCAGCTCATGGAAGGAGAAGACTGATCAGAGATGCAGCCAAGAGGCCCAAGATCACTCTGGATGAACTGCAGAGATCTACAGCTGAGGTGGGAGACTCTGTCCATAGGACAACAATCAGTCGTATATTGCACAAATCTGGCCTTTATGGAAGAGTGGCAAGAAGAAAGCCATTTCTTAAAGATATCCATAAAAAGTGTCGTTTAAAGTTTGCCACAAGCCACCTGGGAGACACACCAAACATGTGGAAGAAGGTGCTCTGGTCAGATGAAACCAAAATTGAACTTTTTGGCAACAATGCAAAACGTTATGTTTGGCGTAAAAGCAACACAGCTCATCACCCTGAACACACCATACCCACTGTCAAACATGGTGGTGGCAGCATCATGGTTTGGGCCTGCTTTTCTTCAGCAGGGACAGGGAAGATGGTTAAAATTGATGGGAAGATGGATGGAGCCAAATACAGGACCATTCTGGAAGAAAACCTGATGGAGTCTGCAAAAGACCTGAGACTGGGACGGAGATTTGTCTTCCAACAAGACAATGATCCAAAACATAAAGCAAAATCTACAATGGAATGGTTCAAAAATAAACATATCCAGGTGTTAGAATGGCCAAGTCAAAGTCCAGACCTGAATCCAATCGAGAATCTGTGGAAAGAACTGAAAACTGCTGTTCACAATGCTCTCCATACAACCTCACTGAGCTCGAGCTGTTTTGCAAGGAGGAATGGGAAAACATTTCAGTCTCTCGATGTGCAAAACTGATAGAGACATACCCCAAGCGACTTACAGCTGTAATCGCAGCAAAAGGTGGCGCTACAAAGTATTAACTTAAGGGGGCTGAATAATTTTGCACGCCCAATTTTTCAGTTTTTGATTTGTTAAAAAAGTTTGAAATATCCAATAAATGTCGTTCCACTTCATGATTGTGTCCCACTTGTTGTTGATTCTTCACAAAAAAATACAGTTTTATATCTTTATGTTTGAAGCCTGAAATGTGGCAAAAGGTCGCAAAGTTCAAGGGGGCCGAATACTTTCGCAAGGCACTGTAGATTATAAATTATATTTCTGACACAGTCATTTGTCTCGATTGGTCGCAAGATCTTTGCGTCGGTGTCTGTTGTAAAGAAGCCCGCACTTCTTCCAGAGCCTCTAGCTGAGGTGGCTAATGGATTCTCTCTGAGGCGAGTGATGCAGCGTGGGTAAATGTAGTCTCTTACCGGTGTCCAGGACAGGAGGCCAGGTTCTGACGTCCACTGCTGCCGACGCCTCCTTCGACCTCAGCAGTTTACAGATCACCGCTGTGGTCATCATACACGCCGAGCGGCTCACCTGGGGGCACACACACGTTAGGAAAAACACACACGTTGGGACACAAACATGTTAAGAGACCTAAGTGCATGTTCAAACACACACGCATGTACGCACCTGCACACGCGCACTGTAAAATGCTCCAGAAATGGTCTATGAGTGAGAAGGGAAACTCCTGCTCTAATATCACCTCCTACACGGTGCGTCTCCTTTTACATTTCCCTTCTCCAAATAAAAGGTCCGTTGTGATGCGATGACTTGACACATGGATGTCAACGAGGCACTTACCTCTACGATCATCTTCACCGTGGGCAGAGTGGTGGCGATGTTCTGGGGGTGCGGAGGTCGCACGGTGATTGGCACACAGCCCGCGTACAGGCACCCGTAGAACGCTGCGATCAGGTCAATCCCTGCATGAAGGACACAGAGAGAGAGAGAAGGGGAATGGAGTGAAGAGGAGGGAAGAGGAATGAAGAGGGAAGATAAGTGAAGAGGAAAGACGAGTCAAAAGGCATAAAGAATATTAGTTCCCATCCCTCTGTCCATGAGGCCCCGTGCTGAATCTGAGCCAGCCTCCAGACAGACAGACAGACAGCTCTCAGGACAAGGTGTAGTATTGAGCTGGCTGTCCTAGAGACAGTTAATTGAATGGCTCTCAGGCAATCACCCTTGTCGGGATTTGTCCTGCATGACTGAGTTTCTTCATTATGGACCTATGGTTCACTCTGAACGCTTGAATGTCCCTGGCTCCCAAATGCTGATGGAGTTCCAAATTAGAGTTCTACCTTCTAAAACCTGGAACATTCAGTCCTGTCTCTCGCCAAAGGCCTTAAAAATTGATTTTTTTGAGTCACACAGTGTGTGCCATTAAAGATCAGCACAATCTTGCTGGAAGTACTATTCTATCATAGTGGGATGTGGCTCAGGCCCTCTTGTCTTGTCAGCACTGAATGCTTCTAGGTTGATGAATGACAACAAGAAAACAGAACCTATCCCATTTGCGCGCCAGTGGGGTGTAGATGTTTAGATGTTTTTTTATTGTAGCGACACATGATGGGAAGGAAATCTTAGCTTAGTTCGTCATCGCTTATTTATGCTGTATGGATGAGGTAGGCAACTAACCGAAAGATGGGAATGGACAGGGACATGTTATTGGGATGCACAATAACTGACAACACACAAACCCAGTGACAGACATGTCGTGTGTGTGTGTGTGTTTGTACACCAGACATACCAGGGGGGTAGACGAGCGCAACGTGATCCCCGTCCTGCAGGTGTCCTCGCTCCGCCAGCATGGTAGCAATCTTCTCTGCTCTCTTATGCAACTGGACACATGACAGCGAGCTGGCTATCGTCCCCTGTAGTCACACACACACACACACGCGCACACGCACGCACACAAAAACACACACAGAGAGAGTGACAGAGAGAGACAGAGAAAAACAGAGAGAGATGAAGAGACAGAGAGAGACAGACAATCAGAAATGACCACAGATACAGTGTCATGCAAAACTGCTGAATCAATACTAGATAGCAAGAAAATTATGATTTACAGTCAACATTTTCAATGGGTCTTTGATAGGGTTACTTCAAATAAAATCCTGATGTGTTTCTCTAACAGCCGGCAACAATGCCGACTATTTCAGTAGCTACTGCTATGTTTACAAAACATGTTAGGAGTCAGGTGTGAACAATCACAATACAGCCAGACCACACCTACCCTTGAGTTGAGCAGTGTGTAAAGCACATGTTCCGGAGTGGTCTGGGCCCTCCATTGTAACACTTCAGAGAGAAAGAGGAACTAAACAAATAGAAAGAAAGAGGAAAGTAAGCCTGCCGCTGGATGCCCAGGTCACACTGAGAGGAGGGGACATTCTGACTCAGTGTTAAAATCAGACAGGAGGACAACCAGGTGTCACAAATCACACCCTATTCCCTGTTTAGAGTGCACTACGTTCACCCAGGGCATGCATGGGGCTCTGGTAAAAAGCAGTGCACTATATAGGGAATAGGGTACCATTTCACAAAACCTGTTAGCCTTTTGAGGAGAAGATGTTAGTCCTTTTCATATTAGAAGGTGACACGAGTTCTTAATAAAACATAGCATTCTTGCAGCACAATGAACTGCACTCATAATATTTCAACCCTGAGGGAGAGAGAGACAGAGAACGATAGAGGGAGAGAGAGAAAGGGTAGCCAGCACACAACACATGAGCTCCATTTTGGTGCAGCAGATATAAAGGACAGTGTGAGGAATGAGAAGGGGCCAAGCGTGTCTCAGCTTTATGCATTTTTCAAAGTTTGATCCGTGGGGGCAGTGGAGGAGTAAATAGAGGTAGTGTAATTCATGTCAATTGCAGTTTGGATCTGTGGGAGGCACAGAGCAGGACAGTTAGGAGTCTGTAGTGTAATATTGCCTGTCTTCATGCCTGGTTTTATAGTGACGAATTAGAAATACAATATGCACCGTTTTAATCCACCGGGTCCAACTGCTACAGATAGAGGATCACAGACGACAGGACTTACAGTACTTCGCTGCTCTGAACTCCAGGGCCTGAGCAAAATCCACCCACCACCAACAGTCATCTTAGCATGTGTGTCTAGTTTTTGAAAAAGGCTGTGAAAATTAGAGCCGTTGAAAGTGTTTAGTTTTACACTAGGGCTCTTGCCATTAAGTAGGAACAGATGCTGTCCTGTTGAAACACAGTCATTTGATATTTCCTGTCTAATTCCATAGGAAGGCCTGTTTTCAACAGACACACAAAACAGACTACTTCCTGTGAACCCCGTAAATGTTCCAAATTGCACCCTATTCCCTACATAGTATACTACTTTTGACCTGGGCACATAGGGCTCTGGTCAAAAGTAGTGCACTACAAGTGAGGGGCTGCCTGAGACTAAGTGAATCCCTCTCTGCACCCAAACAAACATTAAGACAGGAACTTATTCCAGTCTACCAACACCTCAACAACATTAGGAAAATACAAACACTTTCCTGATGAAAACATCACTCAGGAACTTGCCATTAGCCCTGTGGATAATTTAATAAAACCAATGTATTCTGTTCGCTCTCTGATCACAGAAAACCGTCCCACTACTGTAGAGGGGAAACTACATATCTCTGGATCAGTAGGAGACCGAGAGGCCCAAGCTTCATCCCAATTGACACCCTATTCGGTATATAGTGCACTACATTTGACAAGAGCCTATATGCTTGGGTAGTGCTCTACATAGGGAATAGGGTGCCATTTGGGATGCAATCCCGGTATTGTCAGAGTTGCGACAGCTAGAAGACATAGAGACTGATAGAAAGTGCTGAGCTTTGTATTGAACTGTGACGGCCCACCCTCTCCTCTGAGATTCCCCCAGTGCTCCAGTGAAGCCTGACCCTTCCACTCAGTACAGAATAGTACAAAGACCTTTTGTCTTTAAATCAGCCCAGGCAGTCAGTGTCTGTCTGTAACTCAGATTCCAGGGCCTAGGTTAGAATCAGCAGAGAAGAGCTTCATCTGTTAGTTAAAAGAGTCTGTGACTCCAGAGTTTAAGAGGATCGGCTGTCATGATCAAAGTGGATAGCTTAAGAGTCTTTAGTGTTATGTGACGAGGTGGTCAGTGGTGTACGTTTTCAGCAACAGTAACATGAAGTTTACCACAAAGTATTAGTTGCCCTAGCAACGCTCATATTGCATACATTGTTAAAACATGCTAGAGCAGCAACCATTACCTACCACACATGGCTAGACCCACCCAAAAAATCACAACATTTTATATAAGGGAAATCAAGCTACGAAGAATAAGAAAAACCCATTCACACAGAGGGCCTGATTTTCAGATGGATGAGCATACAGACAGAAAGATGGTCCATCCGGGTGGATTAAGGTGATGAAGAGAGAGAAGCAGCAGAGATAGTATTATGGTTTGGTTGGCATGCTGAACAGAACAGAGGAAGGGATACAGACTGATGGTTGCTAGGGGGATTAGATCACATGAAAGTGTACATGAACAGTCTGAGTCAGAGGAATCCGAGCCACACCACAAACAATTTCTGCATCCCAAATGTCACTGTATTCCCTATATATATTGCACTACTTTTAACCAGAGCGCTATGGGCCCTGGTCACAAGTAGTGCACTATATAGGGAATAGCATGCTGTTCGGGATACAAGCCAATGTGTCCTGTCCTCATGAGGGAAAGTAGAAACAGAAGAAATCTGTGTCTGTTGTGTTGTCACAGTTGTTTGCCTTGTCACTTCACATTAGAGGGCATACTGCCTAAGTGGCAGCCAGATGGGGTAAATGATGAGATTTTTCTGAATTAGAGAAAGTAGAAATCAATTCTGTCTCCGCTACGCTACGGCTACCCTCACCGTCGTTCAGCGCCACCAGCCAGGCACTACACATTTCTTTATTAATAATGACTTTCCACACCACTGCCATGGTAAAAGAAAGTGCTATCAAATCTAGTCTGACAAATCACATAGCTACACACCCTTAATGTTTGTACACCTCTATTGACAGGGGTTTCGTCCTAAATGGCAGCCTAATCCCTTTGTAGTGCACTACTTTTGACCAAAGCCGTATGGAACCTGCTCAAAAGTAACCAACCAAGACAACACAATCCTTCACTAATCTGTTTACTAGTCTGATCTGCCATCCACTATGTGGCCTGTCTTGGGAAAACCTGACCTAAATGTGAAGTAAGGGCTTAGAGAAGCCCAGACGAGATCCCAGTCTGTGTGACTGGGATGTTGATGAAGGGATTGTTCAAACACTCTTTGGAAATAGAGGGGAAGCAAAGGAGACAAGAAACCTGGAAGCCTAGTGTCAATACATAGAACCACTGCGAGAACACACCAAACTGTGTGCCAAATGGCTCCTTATTCCCTATATAGTTAGTGCACTACCTTTGACCAGGGCCCATAAGGATAGGGTGTCATTTGGGGTGCAGTCCATGGGTACACTTACACACCCTATTATTAGGTATCTCAGAGACAGAGAGCCTCTTACACTTAAGGCTATGAAATCGAAGTGAAATGTCTTACTGTGCCTACGAAATATCTTAAAGTGGCCTGTCTCTGTGATGCTTTTAAAGGATTTGTTCCATATTAGTCCTGTAACAACATTCGTCTACTGTTACCAGTACAGTTTTAGTCTTTAAATTGAGTCTAACGCAGACAATACATCTGACTGGACAGCAGAGCTATGGGGCTGTTGTCGGTATTACTCCGTCCATATAAATGCTTAGAGATCATGAATGAAAGAATAGAATTAGAAAGATCATATATAGAAAACAGAAGATGTTACATAAAGCATTCAAATGACTTGAGGAGACTACAGATGAATAATGGTCGAACTACCACTACACTGTTGTGTATAAGGGGGTCAAACGAGCGTAGATGGTCAAATGAAACATGAAGAGCGTGCCAGATTAAACCGGGCCAGGATGTGTCCCAAATGGCACCCTATTCTCTATACAGCGCACTACTTTTGACCAGGGACCGACCATAGGGCTCTTGTCAAAAGTATTGCACTATGTAGGTGAAAATAATGCCATTTGGGATGCATCATCAAATTCAGCTAGTGGCCCACAGTCGATGGTTTAATGAGTGTGTTGATGAAAACCAAGCCCTCAGAGAGCCACACACACACCTTTCTTGCCTGATCATTGTCTTCCATCTGGCCCAAGTCCCTGCCACTAGCCTGGGCAATCCTCTTCCCCGAAACCAGGTTCCCCACCATCACAGAGGCAGGCCCGATCTCTGTGGACAGAGGCATAGGGGTCAGACATACATACCTACACAGTCACACACAGTCACACACAGTCACACACAGTCACACACAGTCACACACAGTCACACACATACACACACGGGGGTGGTCTATATCCCTGGCTGTGATCTGTAGTGATATACACTGGCTCACATTGTGTGTGTGCAGTGAATTCCCCCTAATCCCCAGAAGACATTTTCAGTGACAGGGTGTGCTGAGATTGACCTTGTGTTCAGAGGCAAATGGAACTGAATGGGTGGGTCAATTGACTGGAGGATTCTACTCTGACAGAGTGCCTTTCAGACAGAAATGGCCAGAGAAACTTGTGCTGCAAAGGAAGATCTATCTAGGAGGAACACAGTCTAATGGAGAGAGGTGACAGCTGAGATACGGGATGGAATGTGTTGGATCAGATGGGAAGCATGCTACAATAGTCATCGGACCAGATTACAATACACTCCCTGTACAGTTCTCAATCTGCATGATCTTAGTTCTACACCTCATCCAACGTTATAAACACATATGAAGAAGTTGAAATAAATGAATGTAGATATCTCTATCTCCCTATCTGAACAGGTTTTCAAATATAAATCTAATATACATCTAAGTGAATCTAATTGCTCTGATCTGAACTGACTTCATTGCACCCAATAAAACCACACAAACTAAGGATTTCAATTCAACAAATGAACTATCAATCCCCTAGGCAGACCCACTCAGGATGGTGTGCTACGGTGTAACAGTGTCTCACCTGGTTGTTTCTGCCGGGGCTTGGGCAGGTTGGTGACACAGGTATGAGGGCACATGAGGACGTTGCAGGGGTGCAGGGAGCCCTCCAGGAACAGCTGCTTGGTCTCTGACAGGTGGATTCCCCCCAGAGGGGTTTTAGGAAGGGTGTTGGAGGGGACCAGTGCCAGGCAATACACCCCAACCTGGTGGATCCCATCTATGGCCTGTATGGGGAGGGAATGCAATGGGAGTGAATGAGAGAAAACCGACAGGCCACGAGCTTCAACGGCGCGTCAAATTAGTCTATTTGTCTTGCATCACCGCGGAGCAATGCTGGTAAAATGAGCTGATTAACTGTCAGAAAATAGACTGTTACGTCTGGAGTTGTGAAATGTGTCTATTTAGTGTTGATACGTTTAACTGCCAGTGCCAATATTATGTTTAGGCTAGTGCTTATGATACACAGTGTAGCAATGCAACGACATTGTATACATTTATCAACTGGATTGTGTTTCGGAATTATAGATCATGTTGTCAATTTCATTTCTTACCAGTAGGCTATCACTGTCTTAGCTTACAGCCAATTTGGTTGATGACGTTCAAACAGGGTGCATGGTTAGTGTGTGCCTTAGAAGAACTGTTATGATCTCCGCTATGCTAAGTAGACTAAAGATGTACTTGAAAATGTATTGGACTGTAAGATATGGTTTATCAGTCAAATAGGCTACATATGAAAACAACTGCCTACCTGTGTTGATTTCAACCACAGGCATATAGCCTAGGCAGGCTACGGCTGGAAAACTCAAGGAATGCCCATTTCGAGAAACAATACAACTGTTTACTATGGATGTTCAAGACAATTATAGTGGCATATGCGACGCACTGTATCTGAACTGACACTGTCCCAAAAATGTTGTGTGTTCTGGGATTTAGGGTGATGTGTGTCCCATAGGCCTCTGGTCAAAAGGAGTGCATTATATAGGGAATAGTGTGCCATTTGTGACACAATCAGATAGACCTACAGCAGTAAAGACATACCATATATCGCCTGCATGTGGAGGAACAGTGATTGTTAGTGTTTGAGGCATGCAAAGTATGGCTAATGGACAAATCCTAACTGCCACTTAAGTTACATTCTCACTTGGTCTACCATTGACATCAATACATGACTAAGTGAATATTCGACTTAAGTGGAACTAGGTGATTAGATTTGGCTACATAAAAGTCGTAAAGAAAGTACAGACATCAAGGCCATGTGTAACTGGATCAAGAGGAAGAGAACATTTTTTACTGCAATCATAAAGCTGCAGAAAGATATAATAGAGAACCACAGTCTCTTTAGCAATGGACAAGAACCTAGAGGGCTGGGTTACAGTACAGGGCTTTACATCAGTCTACTGGTGTGTGTGTGTGTGTGTGTGTGTGTGTGTGTGTGTGTGTGTGTGTGTGTGTGTGTGTGTGTGTGTGTGTGTGTGTGTGCATACCTGCAGCACTCTACTCATCCACTGAAAGCTGTCCTCTTCTGTAGAATCAGGTCTCTGCTCTGCCACCACCACAATCCTCTCATCATGTAACACAGTGATGGAGAACACTGCTATCCTGGAGCACATAGAGACAGGAGACAGACCATATAATTACAAATATAATGACTTATATGATCTCTATGAGACCAATACTGTTAGCACACTGCTATCCTGGAGCACAGAAAAACACAGACCAATACTGTTACCAACACAGCATTAGCAGAGACACACAACATCAATCAATCAGCTACAATCACCATACTTTATTCATTAAGTAGTGTCAGGAGTTTTACCAGTCCACTTGACTTGATCAAGAAATATAACCTATATCTAGGGTCCAGAGTCTATTCTATAACCTATATCTAGGGCCCAGAGTCTATTCTATAACCTATATCTAGGGCCCAGAGTCTATTCTATAACCAACATTTAGGGCCCAGAGGCTTACCTGGTCAGGACACATGTTCAGGAAAACTCCTGTCACTATATACACAACAGATGGATTAGAACCCACCTCCCCCTGTAGACAAACTTCATGGGCTCCACAGCCAGGGCTGTAGCCACGATGTCATCAGCGTTGTGCCTCCTTCCACCCACCACCATGAGGCCGTCCATCTTGCCAGCGATGAAGCACAACCCCCCAGGACCCACGAAGCCCAGTAAGCCTGTCCTGGTGAAGGGGTACTCACTGATGGGAGCCCCAACACTGTTCATGGGGAACACCTAGAGTACACAGACACACACACACATTAGTTTATCACAGTCATAAAAACCAGCAATACACACACAAGCATCACACACAATCCCTGAAATTCAGGTGGATAAAGTGATGGTTAAATTAGCCCAATGGCTAAATAAAACTAATTAATGAATGAACTAACAAATCACATAAGGGTGCAATTCCATTAAATGAGTCTCTCTCCACTAATGGATTAAAGCACACTTGAGGAATTGTGAATGTGTTTTTCAGACTACGGAAGCAACAGCAGTTGTTAGAGTCAATCCTCAGGAGCTTCACTTGTCCCTAGCCAGGATCCAGGGGTAGCTCAACCCACAGGCCCATGCTGTTAGGCCTCACCTCAAAGGTGTTCTTGGTCATGCCTGAGAGACCGTAGTACGACGTCCCCGTGGCGACAGAACACACACACAGCTCCCCGATCTCATCTGTTTTGCATAACTGCGGAAACCCCATCTGGTTTCACGACGCACATGAGAGCTGCAAGAAATTCAAAAGAGGAGGGGAAAAAGAGGGGAGAGATTGAGGCCCAAAGTTTATTAGCAAATAGCGAGAGAAGAGATTTTGGAGAAGTGGCCCAGCCACCTCCCCGGATCAAGCCAAGTGCACTTAATTATATCGTCACTGTATTACTCTGCAGCACATAGCTGAGGAAACTGAGGGTGCGTCCAAAATGGCACCTTTCCTGATTAGGTGCACTACTTTTGACCAGAGCCTTATAATGCCCTATATAGGAATAGGGTGGCATTTGTGACGCAAGCCTGGTGTGTTCAGAGGTGGAGAGGACAGTAGAAAGGTGTTGGGTGCTTCAAGACCACATCAACACACTTCCAGGAAGCCCTTAACAGACGGTAGGTGGGGTGGTTACGTTCACCCTTATCTGTTGCTGGTAGGAGACAGGTTAAGAAAGGGTTAGGGAGGTGGTAGGGGTGGCCCGGGCCCCTGGGTCATGGCTGCAGGGTCTCTGTGTGGGTGTAGAGGTCCTGTATAGACTACTATCAGAGCAGCCAGACACTCATCTGGGCACCACATGCAGGGTAAGATGTGACTCTCTGGTCTCTAGAAACCACTACACACCCTACCCTATTTCCTTATATACAGTTGAAGTCGGAAGTTTACATACACTTAGGTTGGAGTCATTAAAACTAGTTTTTCAAACACTCCACAAATGTCTTGTTAACAAACTATAGTTTTGGCATGTCGGTTAGGACATCTACTTTGTGCATGACATAAGTCATTTTTCCAACAATTGTTTACAGACAGATTATTTCACTTATAATTCACCGTGGGTCAGAAGTTTACACACACTAAGTTGACTGTGCCTTTAAACATCTTGGAAAATTCCAGAAAATGATGTCATGGCTTTAGCAGCTTCTGATAGGCTAATTGACATCATTTGAGTCAATTAGAAAATCATGGGAAAATCAAAATAAATCAGCCAAGATCTCAGATTTTTTTTTTGAAGACCTCCACAAGTCTGGTTCATCCTTGGAAGCCATTTCCAAATGTCTGAAGGTACCACGTTCATCTGTACAAACAATAGTACGCAAGTATAAACACCATGGGACCACGCAGTCGTCATACCACTCAGGAAGGAGATGCGTTCCTGTCTCCTAGAGATGAATGTACTTTGGTGCGAAAAGTGCAAATCAATCCCAGAACAACAGCAAAGGACCTTGTGAAGATGCTGGAGGAAACGGGTACAAAAGTATCTATATCCACAGTAAAACAAGTCCTATATCGGCATCCTTGCTCAGCAAGGAAGAAGCCACTGCTCCAAAACCGCCATAAAAAGCCAGACTACAGTTTGCAACTGCACATGGGGACAAAGATCGTACTTTTTGGTGAAATGTCCTCTGGTCTGATGAAACAAAAATAGAACGGTTTGGCCATAATGACCATTGTTACATTTGGAGAAAAAAGGGGGTCAATATATCTTCTTTATACGTGGTCTTGCCGGTCACTTATGAGGCTTCTGTGAGTAATGCCAGGATTTTTGAATGGAAAACAAGATTCCATTAAATGGAAACTCATTATCGGCATAAATATTAACTTCTGCTGTATCTCAAAGGAATCATTTTTGGCTGAATCAGGCATACATCAAGTTATTGTGTGTCGGTGTCTGGTAAATTCAAAACATCTACGCATTTTCTGTTGTTTGTTATAATGCTTTCTATCCTTGTTAGGGGCATAAAGCAGACATAAAGCTGTGTTATGGGGCATAAGGCAGACATAAAGCTGTGTTAGGGGCATAAGGCAGAGATACAGCTGTGTTAGGGGCATAAGGCAGACATAAAGCTCTGTTATGGGGCATAAGGCAGACAAAGCTGTGTTATGGGGCATAAGGCAGACATAAAGCTGTGTTTGGGGCATAAGGCAGACATAAAGCTGTGTTTGGGGCATAAGGCAGACATAAAGCTGTGTTAGGGGAATAAGGCAGACATAAAGCTGTGTTAGGGGCATAAGGCAGACATAAAGCTGTGTTAGGGGCATAAGGCAGACATAAAGCTGTGTTAGGGGCATAAGGCAGACATAAAACTGTGTTAGGGGCATAAGGCAGAGATAAAGCTGTGTTAGGGGCATAAGGCAGACATAAAGCTGTGTTAGGGGCATAAGGCAGACATAAAGCTGTGTTAGGGGCATAAGGCAGACATAAAGCTGTGTTAGGGGCATAAGGCAGACATAAAGCTGTGTTAGGGTATAAGGCAGACATAAAGCTGTGTTAGGGTATAAGGCAGACATAAAGCTGTGTTAGGGGCATAAGACAGACATAAAGCTGTGTTAGGGACATAAGGCAGACATAAAGCTGTGTTAGGGGCATAAGGCAGACATAAAGCTGTGTTAGGGGCATAAGGCAGACATAAAGCTGTGTTAGGGGCATAAGGCAGACATGAAGCTGTGTTAGGGGCATAAGGCAGACATGAAGCTGTGTTTGTTGTAGGGTTGCATAATCTCTAGTAACTTTCCAGAAATTCCCAGGTTTTCCAGAAATACATGTTGCAGGTTACCAGATTCCTTCTTATTCCCATCTGATGCTGGGAATCTACCAGCCATGACTTCTGGAAACCTTGACATTTCTACCCTTGCTTACCTCCTGGCATGGCGGTGCCCACGTCCTGCAGGGTGAGAACAGACAGCTTCTCCTCAGAGTCCACCCTGATGACCCCGTGGCTCAGACCCTGCATGGACAGTACTCCTCTCCCCGGGGGCTGGTTACTGTCATCTGTCGGCCTATTAAGAAGATTATTACTTTATTGTCCATTTACTTAATGAGCAACAGAAATGTGTCTTCTGCATATCTCATTGACCCTGATAGACATACGCATTCAGTAGATACCTATATGGTCGTTCTATATGAATTCATTACATACCTACATGGTCGTTCTATATGAATGCAGTACATACCTACATGGTCATTCTATATGAATGCAGTACATACCTACATGGTCGTTCTATATGAATTCAGTACATACCTACATGGTCGTTCTATATGAATGCAGTACATACCTACATGGTCGTTCTATATGAATGCAGTACATACCTACATGGTCGTTCTATATGAATTCATTCACTTTTTGACCGCACCCTTTTTATTTAAACAAAACCTTCCATACTTGTTTGCCCATGGTAGAAATGGTCAGAAAAGGGGTGTGGTCAAAAAGTGATTAATCTAGAAGGACAATATACACAGAGAGCTTGGGTTCAAAACCAGGGTCAGCCACAGTGTAGTTCCACTATCAGCAATTCCAAAAATACACATCCACCAATCAAAACCTTCATCCCATTCAAACAACAGCCAATTAGAGGGCTAGAGCTGTGGCTGTTCCCGAAGCTCAACGCCCATGGGACAACGGAAGGTTATAAAAAAAAAAACAGGACAACGCCACAATGGGGGGTGCTTTCATTAGAGTTACTGCGTGTGTGTCCGTGCGTGTGTGTCCGTGCGTGTGTGTCTGGGCAACAGAAGAGAAACTGCCATATGTTTTATTGGCATGCCGTTTATTAGATTTGTGAGTTTGAAACTGTGTTTGCTGGAAATAAAATCATGTAATTGCCACAGTACCCGTAATGGCAAGATGCATGTGGTGCACACAGTGAGCATTTTACAGTGTCATAATCAAGAGCAGGGAGTGAAATCTCAAATTACAGGAAAAAGTTAATTAAACTTGCCCTCGTTTGTGTAAGCAGTGGCTATTTGAAGTTGAGCTACTCTATGTAACAGATGGATGAAAAAACACTGACCTTAAAATACCACAGGACAGTAAACGTAAGAGTTTCTTTTTTTTAAGAGCATATAAGTTAATACCAACAAGAGTGTGTGTGTGTGTACCTCCTGATGGCTACAGTGAGGGCCTCTGGAGAGCTGGCACAGGGACAAATAACCTCCGGCTTCAGCCCCTTACTCTGAAAGACATTGAGGAACGCATCGCACGACGAGATGGACCCTGAGAGAGAGGAAGAGAGAGGGGAGAGAAAGAGAGAGAGAGGGATGAGAGAGAGGAAGACAGAGAAAGATAACATAAGTTAAGAGTCAATGTTGAAGAACAAACAGATATCCAATCATGCTACTACAGACTGACTTATTGACAGACTTGCTCATTCAAATTTAAGTTGTGCGGTTTTCGAGTGGGTTGGAAGCAATATATATTGCTCCGGTGCGAGGGGAGGAGAACTCAAATCCAATACATTATACCAATCTAACATGTCAGCATTGTTTGATTATGTGGACAACTGTTACAGCAGGTTAATTGCTGTGGCACAGTTGATTTGCTCCATGCTTGCACTGCTTGTCAGCACCACCATAACCCTGTCAAGCTGAGCTCAGACGCTGAGCACACATACTGCTCATTATCAAATGACGTTATCGAATTTCACTGCCTTCCGTTACCAGGTCTCACTGCCTCTTAACCATTCTCTTAACCCATTTGTTCCTTTCAATTATATTCTTTAGATTCACATTTATAAGGCTAGCATTGGAAAAGAACAGCATCACTCAACCCTTACCCTCCCCATAGGTACAGTTGAAGTCGGAAGTTTACATACACTGTAGCCAAATACATTTGAACTCAGTTTTTCACAATTCCTGACATTTAATCCCAGTAAAATTCCCGGTGTTAGGTCAGTTAGGATCACCACTTTATTTTAAGAATGTGAAATGTCAGAATAATAGTAGAGATAAGGATTTGATTTATTTCATCACATTCCCAGTGTGACAGAAGTTTACATTCACTCAATTAGTATTTGGTAGCATTGCCTTTACATTTTTTAACTTGGTTCAAATGTTTCAGGAAGCCTTCCACAAGCTTCCCACAATAATTTGGGTGAATTTTGGCCCACTCCTCCTGACAGAGCTGGTGTAACTGAGTCAGGTTTGTAGACCTACTTGCTCGCACACGCTCTTTCAGTTCTGCCCACATATTTTCTATAGGATTGAGGTCAGGGCTTTGTGATGACCACTCCAATACCTTGACTTTGTTGTTCTTAAGCCATTTTGCCACAACATTGGATTTATGTTTGGGGTCATTGTCCATTTGGAAGACACATTTGCGACCAAGCTTTAACTTCCTGACTGATGTCTTGAGATGTTGCTTCAATATATCCACATCCTTTTCCATCCTCATGATGCCATCTATTTTGTGAAGTGCACCAGTCCCTCGTGCAGAAAAGCACCCCCACAACATGATGCTGCCACCCCCGTGTTTCACGGTTGGGAGGGTGCAAGACTCCCTCTTTTTCCTCCAAACAATGGCAACAATGGTCATTATGGCCAAACAGTTCTACTTTTGTTTCATCAGAGCAGAGGACATTTCTCCAAAAAGTACGATCTTTATCCCCATGTGCAGTTGCAAACCGTAGTCTGGCTTTTTTATGGCGGTTTTGGAACAGTGGCTTCTTCGTTGCTGAGCGGCCTTTCAGGTTATGTCGATATAGGACTCATTTTACTGTGGATATACAGTGGGAGGAACAAGTATTTTATACACTGCCGATTTTGCAGGTTTTCCTGCTTACAAAGCATGTAGAGGTCTGTAATTTTTATCATAGGTACACTTAAACTGTGAGAGACGGAATCTAAAACAAAAATCCAGAAAATCACATTGTATGATTTTTAAGTAATTAATTTGCATTTTATTGCATGACATAAGTATTTGATCACCTATCAACCAGTAAGAATTCCGGCTCTCACAGACCTGTTAGTTTTTTCTCCCCACTGTAGATACTTTTGTACCCGTTTCCTCCAGCATCTTCACAAGGTCCTTTGCTGCTGTTCTGGGATTGATTTGCACTTTTCGCACTAAAGTACGTTCATCTCTAGGAGACAGAACGCGTCTCCTTCCTGAGCGGTATGACGGCTGCGTGGTCGCATGGTGTTTATACTTGCGTACTATTGTTTGTACAGATTAACGTGGTACCTTCAGACGTTTGGAAATTGCTCCTAAGGATGAACCAGACTTGTGGAGGTCTACAATTTTTTTTCTGAGGTCTTGGTTGATTTCTTTTGATTTTCCCATGATGTCAAGCAAAGAGGCACTGAGTTTGAAGGTAGGCATTGAAATACACCCACAGGTACACCTCCAATTGACTCAAATGATGTCAATTAGCCTATCAGAAGCCTCTAAAGCCATGACATAAACAGCTTGGAAAATTCCTGAAAATTAAAAGGGACACTAAACTTCTGACCCACTGGAATTGTGATACAGTGAATTGTAAGTGAAATAATCTGTCTGTAAACAATTGTTGGAAAAATTACTTGTGTCATGCACAAAGTAGATGTCATTACCGACTTGCCAAAACTATAGTACGTTAACAAGAAATTGGTGGAGTGGTTAAAAAACGAGTTTTAATGACTGTAAACTTCTGACTTCAAGTGTATCTTAAGCTATACAAATGTAGCAGTGGTATGTAGTGTTCGTTTTTACAGCACCAGTGGTAGATTACTGTAATGGTTCCATGGCAGCTGCTTGGTCAATTATATATTGGTTACATTATACTTCATTACAAGTCCCTGTAGTCGGAATCAAGACTAGCATTATAAGACTACTTAGTCTAGGTGACAAAGGGACATTCTATGAGACCTGCATCATGAACATGGACAGAGTTACAGTACTATAGTTCTGCACAATATTTTACCCCATCTGATACATTTCTAGAATTCATTTTTAGAGAGAGGCAGACAGAGAGACAGAGCCAGACAGAAAGACAGAGCGAGATAGAGAAAGACAGAGAGAGAGGTAGAGAGAGAAAGACAGAGAGACAGAGTGAGAGGCAGAGCGAGACAGAGAGAGAGACAGAGAGAGAGAGGCAGAGCGAGACAGAGAGAGACAGAGAGAGAGAGGCAGAGCGAGACAGAGAGAGAGGCAGAGCGAGAGAGAAAGGCAGAGCAAGAGTGAGAGAGTGAGAGAGAGAGAGAGAGAGAGAGAGAGAGAGAGAGAGAGAGAGAGAGAGAGAGAGAGAGAGAGAGAGAGAGAGAGAGAGAGAGAGAGAGAGAGAGAGAGAGAGAGAGAGAGAGAGAGAGAGAGAGTGAGTGAGAGAGAGAGTGAGAGAGAATAGAGTAGTGTGGTCTTACAGGGGTTGGATCCATCGGCCACCACTAGCATGCGTAGTGAGCTCAGGTTGACGTCCCTCTGGTCCTTGTGGGCCACCAAGGCCCAGTGCATGTCCCTGGACTTTACACATGCCACCTTCGCTGTGGGATGGATCACACCATGGGAAGGGTTAAGGACAGTTCACATGAAGAAAAAAAAGAAGTCAATCAGTGTGGTCAAAATGCAAGTTCAATATTATTGGCTATTATAATAGCCCAATAACATTCAGAAGATATCACTTTTGATGTTACTCCAATCGGTCAAAATGCTAACAGTGAAGTAACAGTTTCAACTGTACATGAAACCATCCTTACAACCATGTGAAATGCAATATTATTAAACAGTATCAATTGTCAAATACACACGTATCTGAAGTATATTAGCTGAAGCTTGAGTGAATGGAGAGATGGTGAATCCAGACCTTTATATTGGCACACTTTCTGGATCCAGGACAGTGGGTTAACCTTCATCAGTGAGTAGGGTATACTGATAACATGCATCATGTTCATCACACTCTGCAACAGGAGAGACACATTAATCAGAGCCGTTATTACATGTAAGTCAAGACTCAATCAAGACTGGTAATTATCAGGATTTTTCTAGGCTAATTAGGAAAACTGATATGAGATCTCATTGGTTAAAACACTGATTAATTAGTGTATGCACTATGCATCCCAAACCACACCATTTCACCTTTATAGTACAGAGCCTGATGGGCCCTCGTAAAAAGTAGTGCACCCGAAAGGTAATAGGATGCCATTTGGGATGCAGACTGTATTGCTCTAACACAACAGAGACTAAAGACCCTGTGGCTACACATTAGAATATATTCACTGTTCGTTATAATTGGATTTGGGAGAACACATTTAAACAGTGGTAAAAATCCCCTCTGATAATATAATTCCCATTTCAAAATGGTGCTCAAAGAAAACATAGTAAGAATATAATCATCTTTAACGAGCCCTCTAAGCCCTGTGCAGACGTGTGTGTGTGTGTATCAAAGCCCTGCTGGAAGGTCCTCACCGTGAGAATACCATGCCACAGCCCCACATCCTTCTTAAAGTCTAATACATTCACTATGGTCTCAGCTGCAGAGGAGAGAGAGGCACAGAGAGAGAGAGGCACAGAGAGAGAGGCAGAGGCAGAGAGAGAGAGAGGCACAGAGAGAGAGGCAGAGGCAGAGGCAGAGAGAGGCAGAGAGAGAGGCAGAGAGAGAGAGAGAGGCAGAGAGAGAGAGGCAGAGAGAGAGAGGCAGAGAGAGAGAGAGAGAGATAACAGAGCACATAATAGTTTAATCCAACATAGACATCTCAAACAGTAACCCTGATACATGACATGTTAGATTCTATGTACACAATGCATGATCATTACTGTGAGAGATGGGGTTTAGACCAATGACTGTTGTGAGAAGCAGAACACCCAAACAAGTGAAAGATGGAGAGAGAATCCAATTGTAATGAAAAAGTATTTATCTAATGCATGTTCTATGTCTCCCATAGCAGAGTCTTAGTGCTATGACTTCTGTAGAATGTCTTATCGGAGAGGGCTGCAGAGTCCCACCTTCTGTGTATCCACAGGACTGGGTGAGGGCCTGACAGTGAGTCAGCAGAGCTATCCTCATCACCGTCACTCCCAGCACACTGCCATCCTTACATGTCTTATACTGCAGGTGAGAGAGGGAAGAGGTGAGGAGAGAGACAGAGACAGAGCGAGCGAGTGACAGACACACAGAGAGAGCGAGAGATAGACAGAGAGCAGGCGTTAGGATGTGTATCACAGTCACAAAGCAGCAACACAGACCATCATTACACATATGCTGTATTGGCCATTATTTCCCCTACCTACAGTACGGTCATGTTGCTAGACGCCACCTGTTAATTACAGTACAGACAAACCATGGCTCATTTCAAACACTGCTTGTAAAGCCACTCTACTGTTACATATCTGATTCATTATCAGTCGCTAGTATTGAGAATACACATAATGCCTCTTAGCAGATGATGTTGTTCTGCCTACTTTTTACACACATCCTGGGGTAGGGCAGTGCTATTGCCATGTTCTGAAACTGAAATTCTGCCTTTAACAATCAGGCAGTAACATCCTTTCTCTCAGACCAGACATCCCAGTCCTAGTAGACACACACAGTACTAGATGAGGACGGGAATGACAGTCTTCACTCTAATAAAGCCATGGTGCCTCCTCCAGTCAGTCTGATGAACGACCACAGAGCTAGCTTAGAGCAACACAACATAAACACTATACAGACTACTGTCAGCTTCAGCCACTGAGCACAGAGAGAGAGAAAAATATTTGTTTATTTATTTTTCCTTCTGTACTTTAACTATTTGCATATCATTACAACACCGTTATTATACTCATAATATGACATTTGAAATGTCTTTATTCTTTTGGAACTTTTGTGAGTGTAATGTTTACTGTACATTTTTTATTTCACTTGTGTTTATTATCTAGTTCACTTGCTTTGGCAATGTTAACATATGTGTCCATGCCAATAAAGCCCTTACATTGAATTGATAGAGACAGAGAGCAAGCATTCCATCTGTCTGTCTCCCAAAATGCATCCTATTCCCTACATAGTGCCCTACTTTTGACCAGAGCCCTATGAACCCTAGTCAAAAGTAGTACACTACAGTATAAGGCAGGGCTGTTCTAATCTGGTCCCGGAGGGACAAAACACTTCTGTTTTTTGTTTCTACCCGGTAGTCAATTGAACTCACCTGGTGTCCCACCCGGTGTCCCTTGATTGAATCAGTCCCTGATTAGAAGTTGAGGATGAAAACCAGAAGTGTTTTGTTCCTCCAGGACCAACATTGAACAGCCCTGCTATATAGGGAATAGGGGGCCATTTGGGACACTTAGGAATGAATAGCAGCAACTTTCATTATTCACAGTATATTTTATCTCAACCTAACTAATGGGAGAACAGCACTCGACATTTAGATGGATTATACCATTGATTTTCTAATCTGCACTAAGAGACAGGGAGATGGAAAAAATTATTAAAGGTGGACTGCACTTCCTGATCTCGCCTCATTTTAGACTTGGTTCATTAAGAAATGCTAGCAGCCATGGCTGAATTAAAACATGAATTGGTTTCGGGGTGTGGTTTGATGTGGGTGTCTCGTGTGTGTTTGCAGGTGGGAAGAGTTAGTCAAATTATTTAGCCAATTAGCTTCAGTCGGCTGGTGTGCGACCATGGCAAAGTTGGTTTGACTTTGGATAGCCTATCTCTGGGGATAGTTAGGGACCATCAAATTACACAATGTAAATGGGACAATATTTTCATGTTGCACATCTTTTAGTTGCACATCTTTTAGAATTTCTACAATTTATAATTGGTTTGAGGTTTTTAAGTAATTGACATTTTTAGTTATTGACCTTTTAAAGTATTGTCCCTTGTGCATTGGTCCCTAACTAGCCCCATAGGGATATAATTTATCAAATCAATTTTACCATGGGCATTACGATAGGGTCATGTGCAGCTGCGCTACGAATGTATGATTACTTGGGTGCTGCCAGTTGTGGGCAGGATTAAAATAAACCCAACCCAAATAAACCTGTTGTGTTACCCTTCATTCCGTGACACCATTTCCCCCCCTATCATCTCACAAATTCTCAGTTTTGGATGAGACTGACTTTATGACCAAAATTATTCCGTTTACACTTTGTAGTCCATTTTTTTGCACGATAATAAATGTTTACGACTCATATCAATGCCACATAGGCGATTTTCAAAACAAGAAGTAGCTTTTTAGGGGCAGTCGCTCTTTAAAAGTTAGACAGTCTTTAGGCTAAGTCATTATAACAGACCTTCATGCTCTATATCTTACAGACTATCTGAAGTAGTATTACATTGAGAAAAGTGATGCATAGCATATCCAGATATCTGCTCAGCCTTACATATGTCTAGTGATGCATGACTACGAAAACAACCATGTCTAAAAGATTAAGTCCAGAACTAAATATTTCTGGAGACATTTTCCTTTGTAGAATTGACAAGGACATTTATTGTAAGCCATTGCTGAAAATGTTTCTTGTAAATGTCCGTTTGACTAAGGAGAGGACTAGAAAAAATGTGGGGACTGAGTAGGAAAGTACTTTGAGTAAGCCAAAAGTACCAAAACGGTCACTACCCATTTTTTGGATACTGTCTAGACATCAACAAACAGTGGACCCATCCCAAATGGCACCCTATTCCCTATAAAGTACACTACTTTTGACCAGGGCTTTGGTCATATGTAGTGCACTATATAACACTGTAGAAAGAAACTTTATTGTCCATCCAGGATGGAGATTTTTCTTTGGCATCACCTTCCATTAAAAGGATCACATACATTCTCACAGCAGACACATTTAAACCAGTCATGTTGCATACACTAACAACAGAGGACATTGATACATTCACTCACAGTCGACCGCTGTCCCAACTGCACTGGATAGATAAGTACATATGCTGACAAAATCTACTTTGCATTTAGTAGTTCAACAGCACAAGGAAGGAATGAATGTTTGAAAACGTTCTTCTTGACCATGGGCGCCGGCCAGAGGGAAGCCTCTTTAACTGAGGGTGTAGAGGGTAGAGGTCGACAGATTGATTGGAATGATTAATTGGGGCCGATTTCAATTTTTCATAACAATCGGAAATCTGTATTTTTGGACACCTTTATTTAACTAGGCAAGTCAGTTAAGAACACATTCTTATTTTCAATGATGGCCTAGGAACGGTGGGTTAACTGCCTTGTTCAGGGGCAGAACGACAGATTTTTACCTTGTCAGCTCGGGGATTCAATCTTGCAACCTTACGGTTAACTAGTCCAACGCTCTAACCACCTGCTTTACATTGCACTCCATGAGGAGACTGTTACGCGAATGCAGTAAGAAGCCAAGGTAAGTTGCTAGCTAGCATTAAACTTATATTATAAAAAACAAGCAATCCATCATAATCACAAGTTAACTACACATGGTTGATGATATTACTAGTTTATCTAGAGTGTCCTGCGTTGCATATAATCGATGCGGTGCGCATTCTGAAAAAGGACTGTCGTTGCTCCAATGTGTACCTAACCATAAACATCAATGCCTTTCTTAAAATCAATACACAAGTATATATTTTTAAACCTGCATATTTAGTTAATATTGCCTGCTAAAATGACTTGTTGCGAACTGTGTGACCTGGCTCGTTGCAAACTGTGTGAAGACTATTTCTTCCTAACAAAGACAGCCAACTTCGCCAAACGGGGGATGATTTAACAAAAGCGCATTTGCAAAAAAAAGCACAATTGTTGCACGACTATACCTAACCATAAACATCAATGCCTTTATTAAAATCAATACACAGAAGTATATATTTTTAAACCTGCATATTTAGCTAAACGCTAATAGCGTTTCAAACGTCACTCGCTCTGAGACCTTGAAGTAGTTGTTCCCGTTGCTCTGCAAGGGCCGCGGCTTTTGTGGAGCGATGGGTAACGATGCTTCGAGGGTGGCTGTTGTCGATGTGTTCCTGGTTCGAGCCCAGGTAGGGGGCGAGGAGAGAACCAGAAGCTATACTGTTACACTGGCAATACTAAAGTGCCTATAAGAACATCCAATAGTCAAAGGTACAGTGGGGCAAAAAAGTCTTTAGTCAGCCACCAATTGTGCAAGTTCTCCCACTTTAAAAGATGAGAGGCCTGCAATTCTCATCATAGGTACACTTCAACTATGACAGACAAAATGAGAAAAAAAATCCAGAAAATCACATTGTAGGATTTTTTATGAATTGATTTGCAAATTCAGAGAGAGTGGTTGGGACACTGGCAAGTTGTTGCCAATGATGATCAGCTCCTTTGTTTATTCCACATTGATGTGGAGGGCATTTGACGGGCACCATTCTTGAAGGTTGTTGGTCTGTTTAAAATAGCTGTCCCCATCTGATGTAGCATCTTTAAAAAAAAGAGTCCTACCAGAGCCATGTCATCCGCGTACTTGAAAAGGCTCACATTGCTTCCTTGGCTCTTCATCTCATTAAGTGTAGATAGAGAACAACAACGGTAAAAGGACACACCCCTGGGTGTGTTCAGGGTCAGTTCATCAGAGAGGGCCCCATTCATGAGGACACACTGTGGGCGGTCAGTTAAAAAGTCCTTGATCCAACCTGCAAGGCCTCCGTTGACATTCAGGTCCAGTAGTCCTTTCAGCAGTGTGTGTATTTGCATTGTCTTGAAAGCTGAACTAAAATCAATAAATTGTGTGCATATGATTTAGCATGTTGAAGGTGACTAGCCACCATGTTCACCAAGGTCAGGGTAGCATCCTCAGTCCCCCTCTGTGCCTAATAGGCAAACTGTAATGGGTCCAATTGATCTGCTATGGACAGGGTCAGGTGCTTACTAACAACCCTTTCCATGCATTTGGCCAGAAGGGGCGTGAGGGCCACAGGTCGAAAGTAATTTGGTGATTTGGCCCGTGACTTCTTAGGGGCTGGTACAATGGTCAACACCTTCAGGAGTTTGCCACTGTGCAGGTGCTCAGCAGGAGTTGAAACAGTCACGTGAAGACTCCCTTGAGCTGATTGGCGCAGACCTTCAGTACCTTGACCCGTAGACCGCCTGGGCCCATTGCTTTGTGTGGCTCAATATGTGACAAGCATGAGGCCACCTCACTCTTTGTTATGTGGACAGGAGAGGATTTGGGGATGCTCTCACATATTTGTTTACATTCATCTTTGAAATCGACTGTGGCAAATCTTTCATAGAAACAGTTAAGGTAATTTACAAAGGATGAAAAGTCTGCAATTGTATTGTTCCCTCTTTTCCTTTCCATTGCATTAAGTCCTTCCCATGCTTGTCTTGGATTGGCTGGACAGAACCTCTGCTCCACTTCATCCTTGAAGTCCTTTTTAGCTTTACACATTTTTGACCTAAATTCATTTTCTTTCTCCTTTACAGCATCAGTATCTCCTTTCAGGAAAGCAAACTTCCTTTCATTGAGGCACATTTTCAAGTCCTTAGCTACCCAGGGCTTGTTGTTGGTAAATACACAGAAAGTTTTAATGTTTATGACAGTATCCTCACAGAACTGGATGTAGGATGTGGTGCTGTCAGTCATCTCGTGGGGATCCCTGCACGAGTCAAAAAACACCTCCCAGTGTGATGTCAAAGCAATCCTTGAGCTCCTACCTACTCTCATCTGTTCACACCTGAATGAATTTCTCTACAGGTTATTCCCGTTTAACCTGCTGACTGTATCTCGGTAGGAGATGGATAACGTTATGGTCGGATTTCCTGATGGGTGCTCTGCACACTGCCTTGTATGCATCCTCTATGTTGCCATAACACTGGTCCAGGATGTGAGTTGAGCGAGTTGGACAGGTGACATACTGTACTGTTGCAGAGTGGGGAGGTGCGCGGAAATGGAGAGCATATTAAAATCCCCAAGCAGAAATACCGTCTGGTCAGCTGATCATGAAAGAGCAGCATTAAAACAGTCTGTAATCCTGTCAGCAGCTTCCTTATTGTTAGGTCCAGGCACATAGACCAGAGTAATGGTCATCTGTTCAAACTCGCGTGGACGATAGAATAGCCTGAATGATTCGACAAGAATCTGTCTCTGGTGCACACTTGTTCAATCACATTACACTGCGTGGCCCAAGTATTATCTACAAAGATACATAGCCCCCCGCCTATTGATTTATGTGATGTTGTTTCGTCTCCATCTGCTCTAATGACAGTGTATCCATCAATGTTCACATCAATATTGTCCTGCTTGAGCCACATTTCTGTAAAGCAGATTCATTTACTTCTTCTAAAGTCCCCTTCAAATTTAGCCCTTGCTGCTAACTCATCCAGGTTATTATTTAGTGACCGCATAGTTGACAGGGTGGTCACCGGGAGCGGGTGACAGCTTCCCCGCCTCCGTAGTCTGTCCCTAACACCACCTCTTGAGCCTCACTTTTGCTTGGTTTCCCTTTTTGACTTTGTAGAACAACCATCAGACAAGGCCATGCTGTTTTGGAGAGAGTTTCATCTGGGAAAGAGAGCAGAAGCGCAGGGGAGTAGGTGATGGTGGTTGATTTACTAATGGAATCCATACAACCCCCGGTAGTGATTGGAAAGTTTTCCTCATATTACACCGATTAGGATTAAGAAGGTCACACATGCCACGTACAATCCACTTTCAAACTTGCAACGCACTTGGATTTAGACAAAACAAAATTGAGCGATATAACTATAAACAAACAATTCACACAGATGAGCTCAGTGTCTGGCTCAGTGCCGCGCCCCCAATGGTATAGGGAATAAGGTGCCATTTTGGATGCAGACAATCCCAGTTGTCTGCTCTAATGATGTTCCATCATTTTCTTCTCTCTATTTAATTCTGATTTTTTCCACTCACTTCACAATCAACATAGAATATCTACACCTCTGGTTTAAATTACCGCCTGGCTGCATAAAAAGAGCCAAAGTAAATGAAGACAAACCACATTATCTGACTGGATTGACTGGTCTCCGGCTTCTTGCTAAATGGCACCCTATTCCGTTTAGAGTGCACTACCTTTGACCAGGGCCCAGGTCAAAAGTAGTGTACTATATAGGGGAAACGGTGTCATTTGGGAAATACATTTTGTCTCCCATACAGAAACAACAACTGAATATCCAATCGCCAGACAGACAATGATAATCAAACCCCATGAAGCATATTGATCGGCAATCACAAGCAGATCGATTGACAATTACACCAAACAAGTGCTGTTTGCAGTTAGCCTAGACATCCCAATGAGAGCTGTGCACATGATCTAGCTGTAGTTAACCAATAACAGCAACACCTCTCTTCGTATTATGACTGATTCATATAATCAATATAGACTTCAGTCAATCCAATCACTCTGTGTTGTCAAGAGTGAGATACTTGTTAAACAGACCCAGGGGAATAGCAGTCAAAATCAATGGGAGAAGAAACCAGACAGCAAAAACAACATTATTGTGGTGATGAACTTTATCTTGGTACAAGGTGGGAACATTCACGTTGTTGCATAAGCTGTCAAAGACATAACAGATCTTGTGTGTTACCTCAATATAGGCTGTGTCGTTATTTGCATCCTTGATATGGGGGAACCAGTCTCTGGGGGGTTTGGATAAGTGCTTAGATTCAGTCACAAACCACAGTAGCTTTGGCCAGCCTGGATAGAGAGACAGACAGACAGACAAACAGACAGATCAAAGAGAGTTATTAGGACCAAGACAAAAGAAAAGACAATCAAGGCATTAGAGAGCCAGTCACAATCTGCCATTTAATGTGATGTGATTTTGATTTGATTTATTAGGATCCCCATTAGCCGAAGCCAATGGAGACAGCTAGTCTAGTGATTACCCTGAAGCGATCAATGAGCACTCATCCCGATTGATGCTGGGTTTTGCGTCCCTACTGTATGTAGTGCACTACTTTTGACCAGGGCCCATAGGGGGATTTTTGGGAGGCATCCTGGGCCTGACCCAGGCTGTGTCCCAGTATTATATGTAGGGTTTCCATAGCCAGCCCTCTACTCAGCCCTGACTTATGTCATCAATGCTAAAATGATAGCTTTAAATCCACTGGTTGGCATCAATACTGAGGAGTATGCACAATGGGGCTCCCGAGTGGTGCAACGGTCTAAGGCACCGCATCTCAGTGCTAGAGGCGTCACTACAGACCCTGGTTTGATTCCAGGCTGTATCACAACCGGCCGTGATTGGGAGTCCCATAGGGCAGCGCACAATTAGCCCAACCTCGTCCGAGTTAGGGTTTGGCTGGGGTAGGCCGTCATTGTAAATACGAATTTGTTCTAACTGAGAAAAAAAAATAATAATTACACTGAGCTCTCTCTCCCTGACTGCTCTGTGGGCCATTCTATATGCAGCTACTGTGTACTAAACTATTCTACATTACATGCAGCTACTGTGTACTAAACCATTCTACATTACATGCAGCTACTGTGTACTAAACCATTCTACATTACATGCAGCTCCTGTGTACTAAACCATTCTACATTACATGCAGCTCCTGTGTACTAAACCATTCTACATGCAGCTACTGTGTACTAAACCATTCTATATGCAGGCTGTGTACTAAACCATTCTATATGCAGCTCCTGTGTACTAAACCATTCTACATGCAGCTACTGTGTACTAAACCATTCTACATTACATGCAGCCACTGTGTACTAAACCATTCTACATTACATGCAGCCACTGTGTACTAAACCATTCTATATGCAGCTCCTGTGTACTAAACCATTCTACATTACATGCAGCTACTGTGTACTAAACCATTCTACATTACATGCAGTCACTGTGTACTAAACCATTCTACATTACATGCAGCCACTGCGTACTAAACCATTCTACATGCAGCTACTGTGTACTAAACCATTTTATATGCAGGCTGTGTACTAAACCATTCTATATGCAGTCTGTGTACTAAACCATTCTATATGCAGTCTGTGTACTAAACCATTCTACATGCAGCTACTGTGTACTAAACCATTCTATATGCAGTCTGTGTACTAAACCATTCTACATGCAGCTACTGTGTACTAAACCATTTTATATGCAGGCTGTGTACTAAACCATTCTATATGCAGTCTGTGTACTAAACCATTCTATATGCAGTCTGTGTACTAAACCATTCTATATGCAGTCTGTGTACTAAGCCATTCTATATGCAGTCTGTGTACTAAACCATTCTATATGCAGTCTGTGTACTAAACCATTCTATATGCAGTCTGTGTACTAAACCATTCTATATGCAGTCTGTGTACTAAACTATTCTAACTACAGTCTGTGTACTAAACCATTTTATATGCAGTCTGTGTACTAAACTATTCTATATGCAGTCTGTGTACTAAACTATTCTAAATACAGTCTGTGTACTAAACTATTATATATGCAGTCTGTGTACTAAACCATTATATATGCAGTCTGTGTACTAAACCATTCTATATGCAGTCTGTGTACTAAACCATTCTATATGCAGTCTGTGTACTAAACCAGTCTGTTCTATATGCAGTCTGTGTACTAAGCCATTCTATATGCAGTCTGTGTACTAAACCATTCTATATGCAGTCTGTGTACTAAACCATTCTATATGCAGTCTGTGTACTAAACTATTCTATATGCAGTCTGTGTACTAAACCATTCTATATGCAGTCTGTGTACTAAACCATTCTATATGCAGTCTGTGTACTAAACCATTCTATATGCAGTCTGTGTACTAAGCCATTCTATATGCAGTCTGTGTACTAAACCATTCTATATGCAGTCTGTGTACTAAACCCTTCTATATGCAGTCTGTGTACTAAGCCATTCTATATGCAGTCTGTGTACTAAGCCATTCTATATGCAGTCTGTTTACTAAAACAAACCTGCCCTCCTATTTAATCACATGTCTCTTCTGCCTGCTTATCCTTCCATTCCAAGTATCTTCATTTGTTTTGGAGAGGAGCAATAAAATCACCAAACTAAAAACCTGTTTGATATCAGTGTTTCATTTCAATACACCCTGGTAGTACAGAACCCTGTGCTGCTTTAGACACACTAAAATATCATTCCTAGAATGGTTATCCTTATTCAAGTCAATGAGTCTGTGATGGGTGACCAGACAGCAATATTGGAATTCTGTTTTTGTGGATGTAGTATCTTATGAAAATCATCTGACACAGCATCACATACGACAGCATATGACAGGACCACATCATGCAGTGGTGCGTCACATGCTTTGACACAGTTGCTGACCTTTGAACTGTGGGATCTCCCCTGTGGTGCTCTTGGGAAGGCCTTTATGGCAGGCGTCACTCGTCAAGGCAACCGTCACCCCACAGCTCCCCAGCAAAAAGCCTATCTGCTGGCTCCCTGCATCCTGTAGAGGGAGAGTGGGGGAGAGAGAGAGAAGATGGTCAAAGGAGAAAAGTCTCAGTCAACATTGCATTTGTTTTCATATTGCACATTAATTAGGCGTATTTTATATTCTCTGTACACGCATTCAGTCTTTTTATCTGGTGTTTTACGACTTTTAAGAGGGTATATTACTTTAGAAAAACAGTAATATCATCCTACCGTTCACACACATTGCGCGGTCCCCCCCTCTCTGACAGTGTGTGTGGGTGGAGGAGTGAGCCCACACCAGCTCATATGGAGGAGACAGCCCTGCAAACCTGAGCTAGGGGGTTTCCTATTCTACACTACAGTATGCAGCCTTTCTGTCTCAGACCCCATCTCTCTGCTTAAACTGGGCCCATAGCCCTGCCTGCCTGCCTGCCTGTCTTCCTGCCTGCCGGTCTTCCTGCCTGCCGGTCTTCCTGCCTGCCGGTCTTCCTGCCTGCCGGTCTTCCTGCATCAGCTGAAACTGAGTCAGCAAAATGTCTAATTGAGCCGGGATGAAGGGAAATAGACGGAGATGGGAAGAGACAGCAGAGAGAAAGCAGAGAGGGATGTGTGAATGTGTGTGAGTAAGCAAGATGGGGGAAAGGCAGAGAGGTGAGGTGGTAGGTGTAAAACAAGAGAGAGCATGGGGGGTGAAATGTAAAGAAGGGAGGGAAGGGAGAAGGTTAAAGGGGGGGAAAGTCTGAAGGGTAAAGGGGGAGGGAAGGGTGAAAGTTAAAGGGGGGGAAAGTCTGAAGGGTAAAGGGGGAGGGAAGGGTGAAGGTTAAAGGGGGGGAAAGTCTGAAGGGTAAAGGGGGAGGGAAGGGTGAAGGGTAAAGGGGGAGGGAAGGGTAAAGGGTAAAGGGGAGAGAAGGGTGAATGGAAAAAGGGGAGAGAAGGGTGAAGGGTAAAAGGGGAGAGAAGGGTGAAGGGTAAAAGGGGAGAGAAGGGTGAAGGGTAAAAGGGGAGAGAAGGGTGAAGGGTAAAAGGGGAGAGAAGGGTGAAGGGTAAAAGGGGAGAGAAGGGTGAAGGGTAAAGGGGGAGGGTAGGGTGAAGGGTAAAGAGGGAGGGAAGGGTGAAGGGTAAACGGGGAGGGGAGGGTGAAGGGTAAAGGGGGGAGGGAAGGGTGAAGGGTAAACGGGGAGAAAAGGGTGAAGGGTAAAGGGGGGGAAAGTCTGAAGGGTAAAGGGGGAGAAGAGGGTGAAGGGTAAAGGGGGGGAAAGTCTGAAGGGTAAAGGGGGAGAAGAGGGTGAAGGGTAAAGGGGGGGAAAGTCTGAAGGGTAAAGGGGGAGACGAGGGTGAAGGGTAAAGGGGGAGAAAAGGGTGAAGGATAAAGGGGGGAGGGAAGGGTGAAGGGTAAAGGGGGGAGGGAAGGGTGAAGGGTAAAAGGGTAGGGAAGGGTGAAGGGTAAAAGGGGAGGGAAGGGTGAAGGGTAAAAGGGGAGGGGTAAAGGGGGAGGGAAGGGTGAAGGGTAAAGGGGGGAGGGAAGGGTGAAGGGTGAAGGGTAAAAGGGGAGGGTAGGGTGAAGGGTAAAGGGGGGAGGGAAGGGTGAAGGGTAAAGGGGGGGGAAGGGTGAAGGGTAAAGGGGGGAGGGAAGGGGAAGGGTAAAAGGGTAGGGAAGGGTGAAGGGTAAAAGTGGAGGGAAGGGTGAAGAGTAAAGGGGGGGGAGGGTGAAGGGTAAAGGGGGGAGGGAAGGGTGAAGGGTAGAAGGGGAGGGAAGGGTGAAGGGTAAAAGGGGAGAGAAGGGTGAAGGGTAAAGGGGGAGAGAAGGGTGAAGGGTAAAAGGGGAGGGAAGGGTAAAAGGGGAGAGAAGGGTGAAGGGTAAAGGGGGATAGAAGGGTGAAGGGTAAAAGGGGAGGGAAGGGTGAAGGGTAAAAGGGGAGAGAAGGGTGAAGGGGGAGAGAAGGGTGAAGGGTAAAGGGGGAGAGAAGGGTGAAGGGTAAAAGGGGAGGGAAGGGTAAAGGAAAAAGGGGAGAGAAGGGTGAAGGGTAAAGGGGGAGAGAAGGGTGAAGGGTAAAGGGGGAGAGAAGGGTGAAGGGTAAAGGGGGGAGGGTAGGGTGAAGGGTAAAGGGGGAGGGTAGGGTGAAGGGTAAAGGGGAGGGAAGGGTGAAGGGGGAGGCTAGTTACTCAAATGGTGATTTTCTTTCTCTTGAGTTCCATCACAGTCGAGTGTGTGTGTGGGACGACTATGTGTGAGCTACTGGCTGCATGCAGACTTGAGAGGCAGTGTAGTCTTATAGGCATAATATATAATATATACTATTTAGCAGACCCTATGATCCATATTTCTATTCTACTGTTACTTCAATATCTAGAATTATTCAAACTGTTTTATTGAGACAAATGTTAATACACCCTGTTAAAGTGAATGCTTTAAAGCAGGGGTACTACTATTTGAGAAGGTCCAGTGACACAAATTTCCAAGGCGGCAAAGGTCCGGATGGATATCGTCCTCTATGACTGATATCGTTTCCTATGACTGAGGAAACATGTTGTTTTATCAAATGTACATTCAATACATTAAATGAGATTAAGAATTTGAAGTAACTACAACTTATTTTGAATGTAAACATGTAACATCGCATCAACATTGCTAAAGTACAAAAGTGGTTGCATAATTGTCTATGCACTGTGAACCAGTGTACATGACCTTTGAATAAAAAAAATATATGTATATATTTAAATGAAATTAAGTGCATGTTTTCTGGAGAACAAAGGAGAGTTGAGCAAAAATAATAATCTGAATGCACAGAATGTCACTGTGGGCCATGTAATATTAATGTAGAAGTCTTGCCCTGCATTAATGAGAGGAATTACCCTTTGTCTCCTGCCAATGCTTGAACTTTGGCAAAAATGGTGTGAGAGCAATTCAGACACTGGTGCAGGTGTTCATTGGTGAGCCTGATGTGGTATTTGATTTTAATAAAGTTACTTGTGGAGAAGGCTGATTCACAGCTGTATGTGGAGTCAAATATGGTCCGGATGTACAGTACCCGTCAAAGGTTTGGACACAGCTATATCAAAACTATGAAATAACACATAGAAAATCATGTAGTAACAAAAAAAAGTGTTAATCAAATCAAAATATATTTTATATTTGAGAATCTTTAAAGTAGCCACCCTCTTGGCATTCTCTCAACCAGCTTCACCTGGAATGCTTTTCCAACAGTTTGGAAGGAGTTCCCACATTTGCTGAGCACTTGTTGGCTGCTTTGCCTTCACTCTGCGGGCCAACTCATCCAAAACCATCTCAATTGGGTTGAGGTCGGGTGATTGTGGAGGCCAGGTCATCTGATGCAGCACTCCATCACTCTCCTTCTTGGTCTGGGTCATTGTCCTGTCCTGAGTGGGACTGTCCAAATGATAGTCCCACTAAGCGCACACCAGATGAGATGGCAAATCTCTGTGGTAACTATGTTGGTTAAGTGTGCCTTGAATTCTAAATAAATCACAGACTGTCACCAGCAAAGCACCCCCACACCATTAAACCACGTCCTACATGCTTTACGGTGGGAACTACACATACGGAGATCATCTGTTCACCTACTCTGAGTCTCACAAAGACATGCCGGTTGGAACCAAGAATATCACATTTCCCAAAGGAATCCCAAAGGACAGAAATCCGCCGGTATAATGTCCATTGCTCGTGTTCCTTGGCCCAAGCAAGTCTGTTCTTATTGGTGTCCTTTAGCAGTGGTTTCTTTGCAACAATTCAATCATGAACAACTGATGTTGAGATGTGTCTGTTACTTGAACTCTGTGAAGCATTTATTTGGGCTGCAAATTCTGAGGCTGGTAAATCTAATGAACTTGTCCTCTGCGGCAGAGGTAACAATGGGTCTTTCTTTCCTGTTACGGTCCTCATGAGAGCCAGTTTCATCATAGTGCTTGATGGTTTTTACGACTGCAAATGTTCAGTATTGGCAGACATTCATGTCTTAAAGTAATGATGAACTGTCATTTGTCTTTGCTTAATTATGCCATAATATGGACTTGGTCTTTAACCAAATAGGGCTATCTTCTGTATACCACCCCTACCTTGTCACAACACAATTGATTGGCTCAAACACAATAAAGAAGGAAATAAATTCCACAAATTAACTTTTAAAAGCACACCTGTTAATTTAAATGCATTCCAGGTGAAGCTGGTTGAGAGAATGACAAGGGATGAAATCAACATGGTTGGGAACATCTCTGCCTCGTAGCAGGCGGTGTTGTAGGGATGATGCTGCGCTCAAATGTTGATCCGTTTCAGAATCGTTGTCATGACCTCAGAATACTATTTTCCCAGGCACACAGGACAGATTGATGGATGATGCAGTGATATGATGTCAGGTCAGGGTGGTCCTCTTTCAAACGTGCAACCAGTCCCCTCCCTCTTCCCATCATGGCTGGAGTGCCATCTGTGGTGATGGAGACCACAGACTTCAGATCTCTCCCCCTTTTTGTCAGCATCCCTTTGATGACCTCATGGATATCCTCACCCTGCATATGGGCTTCTCGATTTGTTAAGCCCAACAGCTCCTCACAACATTTCTTCATTGTTTCGTTATAAAATCTGACAAACACCAGAAGCTGGGCATCAGTGTTATCGGTTGATTCATCCACAGCTAATGAAATGCATGGTGCATTCTGAATGGCCTCATCAAGTTGTGAAGTGAAATCTTCAGCTAATATTTCAGTTCTCCTCATTGCTGTGGAATGTGACAGTGGGATCTGTTTGATTTTTTCCCTGAGCTCATCTTTTTGTTTAACTTCAAGCAAGGTGTCAGCCACTTCTCAGTGAACACTCCATTGCATGTTGTTGGCCTGTCAGGGAATTGACAAGGACTTTAGTGGACCTCTCATATTGGGATTTGAGTTGGTGAATCTTGTTTGTTCTCACCTCCGTGTTCAGGGGATACATCTGATCAAATGTACAATGCCTGGTGTTATAATGGTGGTTAACATTGGCACTTTTCACAAGAGCTACGGACTCAGTGCACATTGGTTTTGTGCTAGTTGCAGGGAGAATGAATAAATACTGTTCCGTCCACTCGTCTTTAAATATTCGATTTTCAGAGTATTTAAAAAAAATGTTTAACAAGCCATATTAACAAAGATGCTGGTAACTAAGCTCCTATCTGTGACATGTACAGTAAACTGCGGTCAAATCTTTCTGATTCTTTCTGTCTGCTTGTCCCAAGGTTCCGCTGAGGATATTTGGATTAATGTGATTGGGTAAGATGCGGCCTCTTGTATTTGCATATAACCACGCGATTGGATTTGATGGGGCACTAGTAGAGGTGGGTGTTGCTTCGTGAGAGAGTGATAAAGAGAAGTTGCTGAGTTGAAGAGGCCACAACGCCTGCTTGTTTTTTAATGCTGTCTAAAAATGAATGTGCTGACTTTTATAACAAATGCGATGTTGTCCGGTCCGGATAGACCCTCCTCTGGGTCCGGACGCGGACCGCCAGTTGAGTTTAGCTGCATTAAACTTAAGAATCTGCCACTTTTTTCAATTTTTGCCTAAAATGACATACCCAAATCTAACTGCTTGTAGCTCAGGCCCTGAAGCAAGAATATGCATAGTCTTGGTACCATTTGAAAGGAAATCCATTTTTTGTGGAAATGTGAAAGGAATGTAGGAGAATATAACACAATAGATCTGGTAAAAGATAATACAAAGAAAAAAACAACCGTTCTTAAGTATTTTTTGTAACATCTTTAAAATGCAAGAGAAAGGCCATAATGTATTATTCCAGCATGTGCAGTGTAAGTTTTAGACTGATCCAACGAGCATTGTATTTATGTTACAATTTTTGTATCAAGACTGCTCAAATGTGCCTAATTATTTTATTAATAACTTTTCAAGTTCAAAATTGTGCACTCTCCTCAAACAATAGCGTGGTATTCTTTCACTGTAATAGCTACTGTAAATTATACAGTGCAGTTAGATTAAAGGTTGTTTCCTTTTTGTAATGCAGCTTATTTTAGAACATTTGATCCCACAAAGGGGCTAATATCCGTCTGATTTGTACAATTCAGAGCCTGTATGGCTCCTATCTCTGTATAGATATCTGATACCTCCACATACTGTAAAAGCAATACAATTGTGTCAAGTTGGCTGGATGTCCTTTGGCTGATTGGACCATTCTTAATACACAAGGGAAACTGTTGAGCATGAACAACCCAGCAGCCTTGCATTTCATTTCTTGACACCAACCGGTGTACCTAGCACCTACTACCATACTCTGTTGAAAGGCACTTCAATCTTTTGTCTTGCCCATTCACCCTCTGACTGGCACACATACACAATCCATGTCTCAATTGTCTCAAGGCTTAAACATCCTTCTTTAACCTGTCTCCTCCCCTTCAGCTACAATGATTGAAGTGGATTTAACACAACTGACATCAATAAGGGATCATAGCATTCACCTGGTCAGTCTATGTCATGGAAAAAGCAGGTGTTCTTAATGTTTTGTACACAGTGTATACAGTGCCTGTAAATTGCTGAAATGCATTGCTTGCTATATTTTCCCATTATTACTGCAGCATAACATAATACAATGTTATGAGGACATTTTACATTTACATTTTGTCATATAGCAGACACTCTTATCCAGAGCAATTTACAGGAGCAATTAGGGTAAAGTGCCTTGCTAAAGGGCACGTCGACAGATTTCTTACCTAGTTGGCTCAGAGATTTGAACCAGCGACCTTTCAGTTACTGACCCAGCGCTCTTAACCACTAGGATACCTGCCGCCCGTAACACTAATAACCGTATCTGAGCATGATACCAGTGATGTTCTCCCACAGACAGTGGAACCACAAAGTCTTGTTTAATAATCCCTATTGGATCCAGATGCTGTGGAGACATCATGGCCGTCTGGTTTCTCTATGGCCCCTTCCAGAAATATTACACTATGATACCTGCAGGTAAGGTAAGCCTTGTCCAAGCCAGAACAGCCCATAGGGCAGGAGCCTCTCTCCTGTTTCTGTAGCTTGAGGAAGCTTTGAAGTAAAAGTACACCCCTGGAAGAGGACACTTGCCCACAAGCCAAGTTACTCCCCCTCAGCACAGAGCGGTGACATATCTTTAATCCTCCTCTATGAATAAATCTGTATGTGTCCCAAATAGCACCATATTCCTGTGAGACCTGGTCAAAAGTAGTGCACTACATAGGGAATAGGGTGACTATTTGGAAAACAGCCTCGTCCAGAGAGAACCAAATGCTCCCAAATCCCTTCTACCTGTTGATCACCCTCCAGTTACCAGGATTACTTCAGCTCCAGCCTCACTGCCTGAGTCTGCCTCTGTCTGACTGGCCCTGTTGGAGAGAGTGGTAAACATCCCAAATGGCACCCTATTCCCTATATAGGACAGAACCTGTGCTCTGTTTGCCCCTGTAGCATAGGACACATCAATGCGCTACTGACTGCTATCTCTCTGGATGTTCTCCACCTCCCTCAGACCTCCTCCCTATGGCCAGGATTACATGTGTTGATCCTCTGACTGAACCACAGAGATAGAACTGGTCAGGGCAGGCAGGCAGACTGAGTCACATCAGGACGTGAGCTGCATCATAACAGAAGAACACACCACCAACTTCCTGGAGCCTCCATTCTTTACAATTTTTTCTATATTTATTTAACCTTTATTTACATTGGTTTATTCTCATTGAGATCAAATCACTTTTACAAGACAGACCAGTTCACTAGTGAAAAACTCCCCCTAGTCTTCTGGTTCTACACACTGCGTGGTCAACAGGTATTCTCCACTCTGACCTCCAACTTCACCAACTTCACTAGAGAAGGGACCAGACTGATCTCCTGACTGCAAAGGGCCTAGATTTACATGGCTACAGTATCTCTGCTCTTTCTCTGTGTGACAACATGACTGTTGGACAGCCTACTGTAATTCTGAACACTGATATGAAGAGAATCCTATCACCGCCGACCTGGGCTCTTGTCAAAAGTAGTGCACTACATAGGGGATACGGTACCATTTGGGACACACTTTATGCGGCTGGACATGATGACCGAGGAAGACACACACGTACACAATTGTGTGTGTGTGGCGTGTGCACGTTTGCGTGTACGTGTGAGCGGCCTTACCTTTCTCGTAAGTGGCACTTCAATTGGCACAGGGACAAGTTCGGCCAGTAGGCATCCGTAAAAGGCAACCATGAAGGCAGCCGGGTCGTTGTTGGGAAAGACCAGAGCTACCTGTGGACAGATAAATCACATCAAGGTTAGACAGAAGTGGTCATTATATAACTAAATGGGAAATCACCCACTATCCCACCCACCCATCCAGACCCATATCAAACATCTCCAATCCAAAGTTAAATCTAGAATTGGCTTCCTATTTCGCAACAAAGCATCCTTCACTCATGCTGCCAAACATACCCTTGTAAAACTGACCATCCTACCAATCCTTGACTTTGGCGATGTCATTTACAAAATAGCCTCCAATACCCTACTCAACAAATTGGATGCAGTCTAATTTCTTTCTTTGGCCGCCTCTCCTTCCAGTTCTCTGCTGCCAATGACTGGAACGAACTACAAAAATCTCTGAAACTGGAAACACTTATCTCCCTCACTAGCTTTAAGCACCAACTGTCAGAGCAGCTCATCCCTTATCTCACCTCATTTGCTCACATCGTAAATAGACTTGTTTATACTGTACTATTGACTGTATGTTTGTTTTTCTCCATGTGTGTATGTTTGTTTTACTCCATGTGTAACTCTGTGTCGTTGTATGTGTCGAACTGCTTTGCTTTATCTTGGCCAGGTCGCAATTGTAAATGAGAACTTGTTCTCAACTTGCCTGCCTGGTTAAATAAAGGTGAAAAAATAAAAAATACACAATTGGTTAGGTCACCAATATATATCCTCTATACGCATTCTGACTTTAAAGGTGGGAGGTTTGTGGAAAAAGTGGTTAAAGCTCAAACATGGTATGCTTTCTGACTTGAAAGAAAGGAGATTTTAGTAAAGTGGAAATTTGTCCATATCGGTTAAGAAGCAGCAGAAAATCTGTATGTCTGAAATCTCATCAATCATCGTAAACTGAGGCGTTTTAGGTCAGTGTTGTCACGCCCTGACCTTAGAGAGCCATTTTGTGATGTGTGATGTGGGGTGGGCATTCTATTTTTTGTTTTCTAGGTTTCTTTATTTCTATGTTTTGTCCGGGTATGGTTCTCAATCAGGGACAGCTGTCTACCATTGTCTCTGATTGGGAATCATTCTTAGGTATCCCTTTTTCCCTCCATTCAGTGTGGGTAGTTAACTTTATTTGTGGCACTTAGCCCTGTTAACTTCACGGTTGTTTGCTTTGTTGGCGACATTTTAAATAAAAAGGAAAATGTACGCTCACCACGCTGCACCTTGGTCTACTTCCAACAACACCAGTGACAAGTGTTGTGATGACAAGGTCCCAAATGCAGCCTAAACTCCAAAATCTCATAAAATATGACTTCATGCTAAGATATGAAAGCATGCTGTTAACATTATCCCATGAGCCCAGTGAAGTCAGCCTATTGAGGGAGTTTCTTTTCACCCGCTGACAGATGATTGGTGATGTCTAAACCTGGTTCAAAAAGAGGGCCTTTTCTCCTCAACACTGGAGTCATAAAATGAGTTTGATTGCTTCCCAAATGGCACCATATTCCCTATAAAGTGCACTATTTTTGAACAGAGCCCTATAGGCCTTGGTCAGAAGTAGTACACTGTAAATAGAATAGGGTGCCATTTGGGACGCAATCTTTTTCTACAAAGGGGCCGATTGAGCGTCAGCAGCAAGGCAGGCAGCCTTATCAGAAAGGTGAGATGCAGACCTCTCACTGAGCATCTGGCCTCTCTCACTATCTCAATTCAATTCAAAGAGCATGGGAAACACATGTTTACATTGCCAAAGCAAGTGAAATAGATAATAAACAAAAGTGAAATACATTTTGTTTTTTAACAGTAAACATCTCTCTCTCTCTCTTACACACACCTGATGTTATCTCCTCCAGACACTTTCATCTGCCTAATGCAGCTCTCTCAGCTCAAGCAGGCCCCAACAGAGAGAAGCAGATCACACAAAATGACAATGCTTCTCAACACAAAAAAAGACAACTTCCTAGATCCTATATCTCATGTGTGCTTAGTGCCCTCGACTTGATCAATGGTGGAGTCCTTGTTATCTGGTGTTACTGCATGTTGGATCAGATGTGTACCAGGCTGCATGTCTGGCCTGGTGGTAGGACTGATAACAGTCTGTGTGTGTGCGCCCGATAACAGTAAATGTAGTCCTAAGTGCTGTTAATGGTTCCCATGTTGGACAGAGAACCATACTGTAGCCCTGACTGAACAGCATCTGGGGGTGGAAGAGTGCACCTCCCTGGATGGAACACAGTACCACATGTCCTCTACATACAGTCTCAAATGGCACCCTATTCCCTTTATAGTGCACTACTTTTGACCTGAGTCCTATGGCCTTATGCGCAATATAGGGAATAGGGTGCCATTTGAGACAGTCATTGACCAGGCTGGTCGTGTTCAAAAGGATAAGGTTACTATAGCTAGCTACAGCAGGTAACCTTACCTGTATTTAAGAGCGTTGTCACATGAGGAACAGTTAGTTGTTAAACAACTCCATGCTTTTCTTGAATTCCCTTTTCCATACAGACTGTGTCAATACAAACACCTGTCATTTCTGGGTGCTGTAAAATCTTTTTTCAGAGCGTTCAATGTCACCCTGAAAAAAGCTTTTTCCCTCTACTTCCGTGCTGTCACCGTGTGAGCAGTGACACATCCCATTCTGATAAACCTCCACGCAGCTCTGGAGGGACTTATTATAGGCTTCAATAAACTCCTTATGAAAAGTCTAGTCAATGCTACTTTGTAATTTACAGGGAGGGGGTGGGAGAAGAAACATCCTGTATAGTAATTAACCACTCCTCTAGTTAACAAGGAAACACTGGCATGATGCCAGCTTGGTTGCGTCCCAAATAGCATACTATTGCCTTTATAGTGGACTACTTTTGACCAAGGCCCATATGTCCTACCAAGCAAGCAGAGGGGAATAACCTACCTAGATGAAAGGAACAAAGCAACGTCCTTATAATAGGACGGATGATGAGGAGACTTGGCGAACACAGATTGGAACAATATGGAAAGTTTATAGTTCTTCAGTACAATCCTCTACTCGTAATTCAAAGCTGGCGACATGTTGTGTTAATGTATACCGTGAGTTGTAAATCATGGCAGTAGTAAGTAAGTAGTAAAGATAACAGTGGTAAAGATAACAGTAGTAAAGATGGCAGTAGTAAGTAAAGACAACAGTAGTAAAGATAACAGTAGTAAAGATAACAGTAGTAAAGATAACAGTAGTAAAGATAACAGTAGTAAAGATGGCAGTAGTAAAGATAACAGTAGTAAAGATGGCAGTAGTAAAGATAACAGTAGTAAAGATAACAGTAGTAAAGATAACAGTAGTAAAGATAACAGTAGTAAAGATAACAGTAGTAAAGACAACAGTAGTAAAGACAACAGTAGTAAAGATAACAGTAGTAAAGATAACAGTAGTAAAGACAACAGTAGTAAAGATGGCAGTAGTAAAGATGGCAGTAGTAAAGATGGCAGTAGTAAAGATAACAGTAGTAAAGACAACAGTAGTAAAGATGGCAGTAGTAAGTAAAGACAACAGTAGTAAAGATGGCAGTAGTAAAGACAACAGTTGTAAAGATGGCAGTAGTAAAGATAACAGTAGTAAAGATAACAGTAGTAAAGTTAACAGTAGTAAAGATAACAGTAGTAAAGATAACAGTAGTAAAGTTAACAGTAGTAAAGATAACAGTAGTAAAGATAACAGTAGTAAAGATGGCAGTAGTAAAGATAACAGTAGTAAAGATGGCAGTAGTAAAGATAACAGTGGTAAAGATAACAGTAGTAAAGATAACAGTAGTAAAGATGGCAGTAGTAAGTAAAGATAACAGTAGTAAAGATGGCAGTAGTAAAGATAACAGTAGTAAAGATAACAGTTGTAAAGATAACAGTAGTAAAGATGGCAGTAGTAAAGATAACAGTAGTAAAGATAACAGTAGTAAAGATAACAGTAGTAAAGATGGCAGTAGTAAAGATGGCAGTAGTAAAGATAACAGTAGTAAAGATGGCAGTAGTAAAGATAACAGTAGTAAAGATTGTAAAGATCTAAAGGGAGTGTACTGATACAGTCATGATAGATAACATAACAGTGGCCAGAGAAGTACCCAATCCTAGGCCATGTACTGAGCCTGAACACGGAACATTAAGCCTCATGGCTAGTGCTTATCTTGGATCCTGGGGTGGGCATGATGCTCTTGCTGCTGGGTAAGATTCACTCTGCACGTAGACAGACGCTGGAGCTCAACCACAGGCCTCCCTTCCTCCAACTCTCCATCATTCCTTCCTCCCCTCAACCATTCCCTCTCTCCCCTCGACCATTCCCTCTCTCCTCCCTCGCGCCTCCCTTAATCCATCCATCCCTCCCTTCATCACTCCCACCCTCCTTCACCCATTTTCTCCCTCCCCATCTCTTTATCCCTCCTTCACTACTTCCCTCTATCCATCTCTCCCCCTTCACCTCTCCCCAACTCCATTCCTTCCTCTCTCCCTCTGTTATGGATTACCTCCCTCCCCGTACTCACCCGGTCTCCAGGTCTGACCATAGGTTCCTGCTTGTTCCCCAGCTTGTGGAGGATGTTATAGGCCACCTTCATACTCCGCACCCAAAGTTTTCCTACAGGGTTAAATCAAAATAAACACTGGTCATCGATCTGATTCAGAGGCTATGGACCCAGGGCAAAGATGGCAGCATAACTGTTATAGACCCACTCCAAACAACATGAGGAGGAAGAGGAAAGAGAGGGAGCACATCAAAGAGCAGCATGAGAAAAAATACAATGTAGGTTGCTTGAATAGATGATCGAAAAGCACAAAAAAGACAATGCCGTTTTTCTTATTCAATCTTCAGTACATTGTGGGGATGTCTGGTTATATTGGTTGGTAAAAATAATCAAGTTCCAGGTAACTAGAACCTCCCTTTTTGGATGGTGAACTAAACGTTATTTTGAGCCAAGTACTTAACATTTCTCGGAACCGACTAAAGCTTGAAGAAAAACATTTGTACTCATATCAGTGAGAAAGCAAACAACTTGCCAGCGTTGTATTCATTAGAGCACAACATAAAACTGTTTTGAAATGTTATGCAATGGAAATCAAAAATGAGCATTTCTTATTGGACAAGTTCAGGTAGTTTCTCCAAGTTTCTTCCATTTGGTGCCTAATGAAAACGACACAGCTCTGATCTGCCTGGTTACGGTACCAGTTCTCCAGATGCTGAGAGGAAGAGAGAGCTGAGGTTGTTCCTTGGAGGACTCTGAGGTAGCGTGGTGACAGTGTGTCTGGTCTTGTTTGCATCTCAAATGGCACCCTATTCCCTTTATAGTGCACTACTAGAAAGGAGTCCTATGGGCCCTGGTCAAAAGCAGTGCACTATATTGTATATAGGGTGCCATTTGAGAGAGAGACTTTCCTTTGAGGGCTGACTAACTGACTCAGTGGTGAAATGGGGACTGTGAAGAGTCATTCTTTGGCTGTGTCGTACCTACACTGTGTTTACACCCCACCCAACTCCTGGTTTGTCTAAACATGGTCAGGTTTGTGTGTGTGTGTGTGTGTGTGTGTGTGTGTGTGTGTGTGTGTGTGTGTGTGTGTGTGTGTGTGTGTGTGTGTGCGCACGCATGCAACTTCTCTTTCTGTCAGTTTGGTGTTTTTTTCTTTCAGAGATCTCTAGGTGATCTCAGCTCTACAAGCTCAGTGGATCTCTACTGATTCAATCTACTGCATGGATGGACATTTCAGCATACAGTCCTGTGAAGGTGTACAAAAAGAACGTTTCAGCTAGCTTTCCCTCTGGAATTATTTTCAACTGGATTATTATATAAACTACTTAGCTTGGGAGCTTGAGTTAAACTAATGAGGGCATACAGCATAATTTAGGCATTATCATCATTATCTTTATTAATGGACCATAGACAGTGAATAATGGAGAATATTACCTTCCTAGATACGGAGCGCTATGTTTCCATGATCACTCAATGAAGCACCCCAGTCAACAGTCATTTTATATTTAAATTACATAGGCCCAAATGGCACCATATCCCCCTACTTAGTACACTACTTTTGACCAGGGCTCTGGTCAAAGTAGTGCACTATATAAGGAACATGGTGCCATTTGGGATACAGTACTGGAGGGAATGTTGTTCTATCATGGTGCTGTGATCTCTAGTCGGCCCAACGTTAAATGAAATGATCCTAATCTAATCATTTATCTAAGGATGGCTTAAATGGATACCACTCTTTCTACAATACATAGTGCTCATTTGTAAAGGATGGGATAGATATTGACTACAATCCCACTGTTTAACTGCAGTGCAGTGTGTGCATTTAACTAGCCAAATTTTGGATGATAAAATCATGTAATTAAAAATATGAACTTTTTGGACCCAGAGACACTGATTAGGAGGAATGAATCCTATCTGTACTAAGATAAAGCTATCATGTAGGAGTTGAGGAATGAATCCTACCTGTATTACGATAAAGCTATCATGTAGGAGTTGAGGAATTAATTATATCTGTACTACGATAAAGCAATCATGTAGGAGTTGATGCTGTAAGCAAAATGACCTTGTCCTCATCATGAAGCATCACAGAGAAACCAGAGGAATTAACAAGAGTAAAGAGAATGAGGCACAGCAAGGAGAGAGCGAGAGAGAGAAATAGTAGAGAGGTGAGTAGAGAGTGTAGAGAGAGTAAAGATAGTAGAGAGAGTAGAACATGTAGACAGAGAGAGAAGAGAGTAGAGAGAGGAGAGTGGAGAGTAGACATAGTAGAGAGAGAGTAAAGATAGAGAGTAGTGTGTAAACAGAGAGAGTAGAGAGAGTAGACATAGTAGAGAGAGTAAAGATAGTAGAAAGAAAAGAGCGTGTAAACAGAGAGAGCAGAGAGGGAGTAGTGTGTAGACAGAGAGCGTAGAGAGAGTAGTGTGTAGACAGAGATATTAGAGAGAGTAAAGATAGTAGAGAGTGTAGACAGAGAGAGGAGAGAGAGTAAAGATAGTAGAGAGTAGAGTGTAGAAAGAGCAGAGAGAGAGTGAAGATAATATAGAGAGTAGAGTGTAGAGAGAGAGCAGAGATAGTACAGAGAGAGTAGTGTGTAGACTGAGAGGAGAGAGTAAAGATAGTATAGAGAGTAGAGTGTAGAGAGAGCAGAGATAGTAGAAAGAGAGTAAAGATAGTATAGAGAGAGTAGTGTGTAGACAGAGAGAGGAGAGAGAGTAAAGATAGTAGAGAGTGTAGAGAGATAGAGATAGTAGAAAGAGAGTAAAGATAGTATAGAGAGAATAGTGTGTAGAGAGAGAGAGGAGAGAGAGTAAAGATAGTAGAGTGTGTAGACAGAGAGAGGAGAGAAAGTAAAGAGAGTAGAGAGTAGAGTGTAGAGAGAGCAGAGATAAGAGAGAGTAAAGATAGTAGAGTGTAAAGAGATAGAGATAGTAGAGAGAGTAGAGCATGTAAACAGAGAGTAGAGAGAGTAAAGATAGGAGAGTAGGGTGTAGACAAAGACAGTAAAGACAGTAGAGAGAAAGCAAGAGAGAAAATAGAGAAAGTAGAGATAGTAGAGAGTGTAGGCAGAGAGAAGAGAGAGTAGAGAGCGAAAGACAGCGAAAGGGGTATTCCCAACTTTTGTGCATTTAACTAATAACAATACGCTGGGAATTATTCTGGGTGAGGGAGAATCTGCAAATATTACTGCCAGATACAGTGCCTTGCGAAAGTTTTCGGCCCCCTTGAACTTTGCGACCTTTTGCCACATTTCAGGCTTCAAACATAAAGATATAAAACTATTTTTTTGTGAAGAATCAACAACAAGTGGGACACAATCATGAAGTGGAACAACATTTATTGGATATTTCAAACTTTAACAAATCAAAAACTGAAAAATTGGGCGTGCAAAATTATTCAGCCCCCTTAAGTTAATACTTTGTAGCGCCACCTTTTGCTGCGATTACAGCTGTAAGTCGCTTGGGGTATGTCTCTATCAGTTTTGCACATCGAGAGACTGAAATTTTTTCCCATTCCTCCTTGCAAAACAGCTCGAGCTCAGTGAGGTTGGATGGAGAGCATTTGTGAACAGCAGTTTTCAGTTCTTTCCACAGATTCTCGATTGGATTCAGGTCTGGACTTTGACTTGGCCATTCTAACACCTGGATATGTTTATTTTTGAACCATTCCATTGTAGATTTTGCTTTATGTTTTGGATCATTGTCTTGTTGGAAGACAAATCTCCGTCCCAGTCTCAGGTCTTTTGCAGACTCCATCAGGTTTTCTTCCAGAATGGTCCTGTATTTGGCTCCATCCATCTTCCCATCAATTTGAACCATCTTCCCTGTCCCTGCTGAAGAAAAGCAGGCCCAAACCATGATGCTGCCACCACCATGTTTGACAGTGGGGATGGTGTGTTCAGCTGTGTTGCTTTTACGCCAAACATAACGTTTTGCATTGTTGCCAAAAAGTTACATTTTGGTTTCAGAGCACCTTCTTCCACATGTTTGGTGTGTCTCCCAGGTGGCTTGTGGCAAACTTTAAACAACACTTTTTATGGATATCTTTAAGAAATGGCTTTCTTCTTGCCACTCTTCCATAAAGGCCAGATTTGTGCAATATACGACTGATTGTTGTCCTATGGACAGAGTCTCCCACCTCAGCTGTAGATCTCTGCAGTTCATCCAGAGTGATCATGGGCCTCTTGGCTGCATCTCTGATCAGTCTTCTCCTTGTATGAGCTGAAAGTTTAGAGGGACGGCCAGGTCTTGGTAGATTTGCAGTGGTCGGATACTCCTTCCATTTCAATATTATCGCTTGCACAGTGCTCCTTGGGATGTTTAAAGCTTGGGAAATCTTTTTGTATCCAAATCCGGCTTTAAACTTCTTGACAACAGTATCTCGGACCTGCCTGGTGTGTTCCTTGTTCTTCATGATGCTCTCTGCGCTTTTAACGGACCTCTGAGACTATCACAGTGCAGGTGCATTTATACGGAGACTTGATTACACACAGGTGGATTGTATTTATCATCATTAGTCATTTAGGTCAACATTGGATCATTCAGAGATCCTCACTGAACTTCTGGAGAGAATTTGCTGCACTGAAAGTAAAGGGGCTGAATAATGTTGCACGCCCAATTTTTCAGTTTTTGATTTGTTAAAAAAGTTTGAAATATCAAATAAATGTCGTTCCACTTCATGATTGTGTCCTACTTGTTGATTCTTCACAAAAAAATACAGTTTTATATCTTTATGTTTGAAGCCTGAAATGTGGCAAAAGGTCGCAAAGTTCAAGGGGGCCGAATACTTTCGCAAGGCACTGTATGTATATGATTGCCATAGCCTGAGGGACATCACATGACTATTCATTCCCTGAAGTATTTACATTGTATATAACTGACAAGTAATACATAGTGGAACCATCATCCATGTTGCCATTTATTTATTTGCCATTCCTTATTTTAATTTATTTATTGACAATTATTGACCAAAGATTACACACCAGCAGTACTGCTGTACCAGTATACATGATTATACTGTATGTACTATTATTACTACAACTAAAATGAACTGTATTTCAATATCCTCATTTCATTGAACTGTATTTACTGAAATGCTGTACCACTATACTGCTTTGGCAATATCTACAAATTGTATTTCATGCCAATAAAGCAATCTGACTTTGAGTAGAGAGAGGTAGAGACGTAGAGAGAGAGAGGTAGAGAGTGAGAGGTAGAGAGTGAGAGGTAGAGAGCGAGAGGCAGAGGTAGATAGCAAGAGGCAGAGGTAGAGAGCGAGAGAGGTAGAAGAAGAGAGCGAGAGAGGTAGAGGTATAGAGCGACAGAGGTAGAGAGCGAGAGAGGTAGAAAGAGTCCTGTTGGGGGAGGACACAGAGAGCTGTGGGTTGGCAGCGCACTACATTGCTGCCTGCCATAAGATGAGGGACAGTGTCTGACAGACCAATCAACCTGCACATGTCCTCTACTGTATGCTTATTGTTATTGTTCAATCCATTGTTATTTTGACCCTTGGTTATTGTTGTTACTGTTGTCCCGTTGACAATTTTAGTTTTTTTGTTGTTGAATTTATACCACCCTTTTCTCCCCAATTTCGTGGTATCCAATTATTAGTAGCAACTATCTTGTCTCATCGCTACAACTCCCATTCGGGCTCAGGGGAGACGAAGGTCGAAAGTCATGCGTCCTCCGATACACAACGCAACCAAGCCACTGATTCTTGACACAGCGCGCATCCAACCCGGAAGCCAGCCGCATCAATGTGTCAGAGGAAACATTGTGTACCTGGCAACCTTGGTTAGCGTGCACTGCGCCCGCCACAGGAGTCGCTGGTGCGCAATGAAACAAGGATATCCCTACCGACCAAACCCTCCCTAACCCGGACGACACTAGGCCAATTGTGCGTCGCCCCACGGACCTCCCGGTCGCGGCCGGTTGCGACAGAGCCTGGGCGCGAACCCAGAGTCTCTGGTGGCCACCTGGGAGGCCCCCCATTGACAATTTTGATTCTTAATAATTTCATATTGTAAATATCCAAAGTAAGCTTGGGCAATATGTACATTGTTGCGTCATGCCAATAAAGCAAATTGAAAAAATTGAGAGAGAGAGTAGAAAGAGAAATGGGTAAGGTAAGAAGAGCACGAGAGAGAGTAGAAAGAGACGACAGAGAGACTACAGAGAGAGAAAGAGCGAGAAAGAGAGAGAGACGACAGAGGCTCACTCAAAGTTCACTTCAGAGAGTCAGATTAAGATTCAGCACTGCACACTGAAGACAGACAGTTGTTCACACAGCACAGGGCCCAGTAGCCCTCTCTCACCCGACCAACCGTCTCTTCCCTCCCAGAGAGCTGGGCCTCGAAGCTAGGCTCCTGACACAGGGTATGCTGGCTGCAGACATTTCACAGTCTGGTGAGCACTGTCCAATCAGCCACCTCACTTTATAAATCAATATGTTCACAGCGACAGCCTTACAGACAGAGCAGACTGACAGACACTGCACTAGTTCCATTCAGGCCTGATTTGGGCTGCATGATGGTGCTAACTGACTGGGGTTTTATGGCTACATCCCAAATGGCACACTATTTTCAATATACTGCACTACTGTTAACCAGAGCCCTATGGGCCTTAGTTAAAAGTATTGCACTATATAAGAAATAGGGTGCCATTTGGGAAGCAGCCATAAAACCCCAGTTATTCCTGTGGGGGATGCCGCCTATCTGCCAGTCATGTCTCCATGACTCAGTTAGCAGCGGGTGGGGAGCTGGGACATGGTGTGCAGGATGGTGTGCAGGATTGTCTACGGTTGCACCCCAAATGGCACACTATTCCCTATGTAGTGCTCTACTTTTGACTACGACCCATAGAGATCTGGTCAAAAGTAGAGCACTATATAGAGGATAGGGTGCCATTCGGGACGCAAACTACATGTCATTTCATTCTCACAGCTTCACAGGGGCCCTCCCCAGAAGTTCTAAATTCATAAAAGCTGGTGTACTGAGGCAGAGCTTGTCTCTCCAAATAATTGTACACCCCTCGACCACAAACTATTTTTTTAAAGTGGGACTTGGGAGAATAACTTGAATCTAAGTAAGCAGAGAGGAATAGTCTGAGTGTCTAGTGTCACAGTATTACAATGCAGGGCTGCAAACATAATGCAATACACTTCTCGATTGCCACTTATTTATTAACAAGAGTGGATTTAACTTTTCATATTTGAAATCTATTACAATACACTTAACTTAAAGACCTCTAAGTGAGAGACAAAGTATTATACCACTCAACTAAATAGCTATGTAAATTAGAAATGTGGGGGTCCAGCGTGACTCAGTTGGTAGAGCTTGGCGTTTGCAACGCCAGGGTTGTGGGTTGGATTCCCACGGGGACCAGTACAGAAAAAAGTATGAAAATGTCTCTGGACAAGAGCATCTGCTAAATGACAAAAATGTCAAATGCACAGTACAAGTCAAAAGATTGGACACACCTACTCATTCTAGGGTTTTTCCTTATTTTTACTATTTTCTACATTGTAGAATAATAGTGAAGACATCACAAATATGAAATAACACATATGGAATCATGTAGTAACCAAAAAAGTGTCTAACAAATCAAAATATATTTGATATTTTTAATTATTCAAAGGAGCCACCCTTTGCCTTGATGACGTATTATACCACTGAACTAAATAGCTAAATTATCCAAGATGGCGTAGCAGTCAGACGTCTTTGTCCTTCTTGTCGTGTCCCATGTATACATCTTTTAATATTTTTCTTTGCATATATTTTTATATTTTTCTAAACCTCAACTTCAAAATACTCTCGGGCAACCCGCCTCACCCAATGTGGTGTGGATCTGTTTTTTTTAAAGTATTTTTATTTACCTCGGAACCGGACTCCCCCAACAGAAGCTAGCCAGCTCACTAGCTACTAGCTAGTAGTCAGCTAACCACTGCTAGCGGTCATCAGCTAACCGTTAGCTTGGAAAGCTCTCACCAGTTTGTACAACGCGATTCAAATCAGAGCATACCAGACTCCATATCCCCAGATTCCTACTGCAAGCTCTGAACCTTTTCACCTGGATCATCGCAGCTAGCTAGCTGCAATCCGAGTGACTATTCCTGGCTAACGTCTGTCCAGAAGCATGCACCAACTAGCCTGGAGCTAGCCCATGCTAGGACCAACTCCCGGCTAGCTGAATAGGCCCATCAGCCACTCCTGGGCTACAATACCCGGACCCCTTCTACTGCCGGTACGGGGCATGGAACCCCGCCGATCCTTCACGACTTCCGTAATCTGCTCGAGGGGGTACTCAACTGGCCCCTGCGCCGTGACGTCCCCTGAATGCCCATCTGCTAGCCGCAGCCCGCTAGCTGTCTAGATCCTATTGGACTGTTACCTGAATAGATCCATCGGCCAATTTCTTGGACCACTATACCTATTTTGCCAATTGGACTTGGACCCCTCTGCTACTCGGAACCCTACTAATCCATCACGACTGGTCTATCAACGTCACCGCACGTGGAGGCTTTTTCCTCCGTCGCGACGTCCCTCTAAGGCCCTTCTGCTAGCTTGCTATCCCCGGCCTGCTAGCGGTCTGAATCGCCGTGTCTCCACTGTAGAGTCTCAATATGCCTTAACCAACCATTTAGTTAACCTGGTTTAAACGTCTGTAAAGACAATATATCTCTCATCATTACTCAATGCCTAGGTTTATCTCCAATGTACTCCCATCCTACCATACCTTTGTCTGTACATTATGCCTTGAATCTATTCTATCGCGTCCAGAAACCTGCTCCTTTTACTCTCTGTTCCGAACGTACTAGACGACCAGTTATGATAGCCTTTAGCCATACCCTTATCCTACTCCTCCTCTGTTCCTCTGGTGATGTAGAGGGTAATCCAGGCCCTGCAGTGCCTAGCTCCACTCCTACTCTACAGGTGCTCTTATTTGTTAACCGTAAAAGCCTTGGTTCAATGCATGTTAGCATTAGAAGCCTCCTCCCTAAATTTGTTTTATTCACTGCTTTAGCACACTCTGCCAACCCGGATGCCCTAGCCGTGTCTGAATCCTGGCTTAGGAAGACCACCAACACCCCTGAAATTTCCATCTCTAACTATAACATTTTCCGACAAGATAGAACTGCCAAAGGTTGCAATCTACTGCAGAGATATCCTGTAGAGTTCTGTCTTACTGTCCAGGTATTTACACAAACAATTTGAGCTTCTACTTTTAAAAATCCACCTTTCCTGAAACAAGTCTCTCACCGTTGCCGCTTGCTATAGACCACCAGCTGAATTGATTGCCCCCATCTATCTTCAGAGCTCGTGCTGCTAGGTGACCTAAACTGGGACATGCTTAACACCCTGGCCATCCTACAATATAAGCTTGATTCCCTCAATCTCACACAAATTATCAATAAACCCACCAGGTACAACCCCAAATCTGTAAACATGGGCACCCTCATATCATCCTAACCAACTTGCCCTCCAAATACACCTCTGCTGTTTTCAACCAAGATCTCAGCGATCACTGCCTGCATCCGTAATGGGTCTGCGGTCAAATGACCACCCCTCATCACTGTCAAATGCTCCCTAAAACACTTCAGCAAGCAGGCATTTCTAATCGACCTGGCCCGGGTATCCTGGAAGGATATTGACCTCATCCCGTCAGTAGAGGATGCCTGGTTATTCTTTAAAAGTGCCTTCCTTACCCATCTTAAAAAAGCATGCCCCATTCAAAAAATTTTTAAACCAGGAACAAATACAGCCCTTGGTTCTCTCCAGACCCGACTGCCCTTGACCAGCACAAAAACATCCTGTGGCATTCTGCATTAGCATCATATAGCCCCCGTGATATGCAACTTTTCTGGGAAGATAGGAACCAAAATACACAGGCAGTTAGAAAAGCTAAGACTAGATTTTTCAAGCAGAAATTTGCATCCTGTAGCACAAACTCAAAAAGGTTCTGGGACACTGTAAAGTCCATGGAGAATAAGAGCACCTCCTCCCAGCTGCCCACTGCACTGAGGCTAGGAAACACTGTCACCACTGATAAAACCACTATAACTGAGAATTTCACTAAGCATTTTTCTAAAGCTGGCCATGATTTCCACCTGGCTACCCCTACCCTGGCCAACAGCACTGCACCCCCCACAGCAACTCGCCCAAGCCTCCTCATTTCTCCTTCACCAAAATCCAGATAGCTGATGTTCTGAATGAGCTGCAAAATCTGGACCCCTACAAATCAGCCGGTCTAGACAATCTGGACCCTCTATTTCTAAAATGATCTGCCGAAATTGTTGCAACCCCTATTACTAGCCTATTCAACCCCGCTTTCATATCATCTGAGATACTCAAAGATCGGAAACTTCCGCGGTCATCCCCCTTTTCAAAGGGGGTGACACTCTAGACCCAAACTGCTACAGACCTATATCTATCCTACCCTGCCTTTCTAAGGTCTTCGAAAGACAAGTTAACAAACAGATTACCGACCATTACGAATCCCACCGTACCTTCTCCGCTATGCAATCTGGTATCAGAGCTGGTCATGGGTGCACCTCAGCCACGCTCAAGGTTCTAAACAACATCATAACCGCCATCGATAAGAGACATTACTGTGCAGCCGTATTCATCGACCTGGCCAAGGCTTTCAACTCTGTCAATCACCACATTCTTATTGGCAGACTCAACAGCCTTGGTTTCTCAAATGATTGCCTCGCCTGCTTCACCAACTACTTCTCTGACAGAGTTCAGTGTGTAAAATTGGAGGGCCTGTTGTCCGGACCTCTGGCAGTCTCTATGGGGGTGCCATAGGGTTCAATTCTCGGCCGACTCTCTTCTCTGTATAGATCAATGTTGTCGCTCTTGCTGCTGGTGATTCTCTGATCCACCTCTACGCAGACGACACCATTCTGTATACCTCTGGCCCTTCTTTGGACAATGTTAACTAAGCTCCAGACGAGCTTCAATGCCATACAACTCTCCTTCCGTGGCCTCCAACTGCTCTTAAATGCAAGTAAAACTAAATGCATGCTCTTCAACCGATCGCTGCCCGCACCTACCCGCACGTCTAGCATCACTACTCTGGACGGCTCTGACTTAGAATATGTGGACAACTACAAATACCTAGGTGTCTGGCTAGACTGTAAACTCTCCTTCCAGGCTCACATTAAGCATCTCCAATAAAAAACTAAATCTAGAATTGGCTTCCTATTTCGCAACAAAGCATCCTTCACTCATGCTGCCAAACATACCCTCGTAAAACTGACCATACTACCGAGCCGACTTCGGCGATGTCATTTACAAAATAGTCTCCAACACTCTACTCAACAAATTAGATGCAGTCTATCATAGTGCCATTCGTTTTGTCACCAAAGCCCCATATACTACCCACCACTGCGACCTGTACGCTCTCGTTGGCTGACCCTCGCTTCATACCCATCGCCAAACCCACTGGCTCCAGGTCATCTACAAGTCTCTGCTAGGTAAAGCCCCGCCTTATCTCAGCTCACTGGTCACCATAGCAGCACCCACCCGTAGCATGCGCTCCAGCAGGTATATCTCACTGGTCACCCAAAAGCCAAAGCCAATTCTTCCATTGGTCACCTTTCCTTCCAGTTCTCTGCTGCCAATGACTGGAACAAACTAACAAAAATCACTAAAGCTGGAGACTCACTAGCTTTAAGCACCAGCTGTCAGACAGGCTCACAGATCACTGCACCTGTACATAGCCCACCCAACTACCTCATCCCCATACTGTATTTATTTATTTATCTTGCTCCTTTGCACCCCAGTATCTCTACTTGCACATTCATCTTCTGCACATCTACCATTCCAGTGTTTAATTGCTATATTGTAATTACTTCGCCACCACGGCCTATTTATCGCCTTACCTTCCTTATCCTACCTCATTTGCACACAAGGTATATAGATTTTTTCTACTGTATTATTGACTGTATGTTTGTTTATTCCATGTGTAACTCTGTGTTGTTGTATGTGTCGAGCTGCTTTGTTTTATCTTGGCCAGGTTGCAGTTGTAAATGAGAACTTGTTCTCAACTAGCCTACCTGGTTAAATAAAGGTGAAATATATATATATATTTTTTAAATGACAGCTTTGCACACTCTTGGCATTCTCTCAACCAGCTTCGCCTGGAATGCATTTCAATTAACAGGTAAGCCTTGGTAAAAGTACATTTGTGGAATTTCTTTCCTTCTTAATAAATTTGAGCAAATCAGTTGTGTTGTGACAAGTTAGGGGTGGTATACAGAAGATAGCCCTATTTGGTTAAAGACCAAGTCCATATTATGGCAAGAACAGCTCAAATAAGCAAAGAGAAATGACAGTCCACCAATACTTTAAGACATGAAGGTCAGTCAATCTAGAAGATTTCAAGAACTTTGAAAGTTTCTTCAAGTGCAGTTGCAAAAACCATCAAGCGCTATGATGAAACTGGCTCTCATGAGGACCACCATAGAAAAGAAGCCCCAGAGTTACCTCTGCTGCAGAGGATAAGTTCATTAGCGTTACCAGCCTCAGAAATTGCATCCCAAATAAATGTTTTACAGAGTTCAAGTCACAGACACCTCAACATCAATTGTTCAGAGGATACTGCGTGAATCAGGCTTTCATGGTCGAATTGCTGCAAAGAAACCACTACTAAAGGACAACAATAAGAAGAAGACACTTGCTTGGGACAAGAAACACGAGCATTGGACATTAGACCAGTGGAAATCTGTCCTTTGTTCTGATGAGTCCAAATTTGAGATTTTGGGTTCCAACCGTCGTGTCTGCTTGAGACGCAGAGTAAGTGAACAGATGATCTCTGCATGTGTGGTTCCCACCGTGAAGCATGGAGAATGAGGTGTGATGGTGTGGGGGTGCTTTGCTGGTGACACTGTCTGTGATTTATTTAGAATCTGCAGCGATATGCCATCCCATCTTGTTTGAGTTTAGACTATCATTCATTTTTCAACAGGACAATGACCCAATACACCTCCAGGCTGTGTAAGGGCTATTTGACCAAGAAGGAGAGTGATGGAGTGCTGCATCAGATGACCTGGCCTCTACAATCACCCTACCTCAAACCAATTGAGATGGTTTGGATGAATTGGACCGCAGAGTGAAGGAAAAGCAGCTCAGCATATGTGGGAACTCCTTCAGGACTGTTGGAAAAGCATTCCAGGTGAAGATGGTTAAGAGAACGTCAAGAGTGTGCAAAGCTGTAATCAAGGCAAAGGGTGGCTACTTTGAAGAATCTAAAATATATTGGATTTGTTTAACACTTTTTTGGTCACTACAAGATTCCATATGTACCATTTCATAGTTTTGATGTCTTCACCATTATTCTACAATGTAGAAAATAGTAAAAATAAAGAAAAACCCTGGAATGAGTAGGTGTGTCCAAACTTTTGACTGGTACTGTATATGTAAATTAAACAACTACAGTAAAACCACTGCACCCGTGTTGTGCCACAGTACAGTACATTTTCTTCAAAAAGTATTCTTCCACATAAAGTACTTTGCGTTCCTCGTGTGGCTGTCAATAATAGCATTCATATGCTTAAGCACCAGGTAGCAGCATTGATTGGTGCTTGTCTGTACTTAATAAGGTTGGTGGGATGGCTGAGCATGAAGCAGCATCGAATAAAGGAAACCCTCCTGAGTACTCCACTGCAGCACGCATGGCTTTGTGTCCCAAATGACAATCTCTATTCAGTGCACAACTTTTGACCAGGGCACATAGGGTTCTTGTCAAAAATAGTGCACAATATAGGGACTAGGGTGCCATTTGGAATGTACCCATGGAATCAATCACAGTTATGGAGTCTCTCAGTGGATCGTTAACATATCCAACAGTAAAAGTGTTGCTGCTTCACTCACAGAATAAATAAACAGTCCTGGATGGCTGGGTCATGGTATTATTATGAAGGCAAAGCTATAGGTCAAAGTTATAGAAGATAATAGGACACTTTCATTACTGGTACAGAACACACTTTCATTGCCATCTCACTGGTGATTTGTCTTTAGTGTTTCAATCATGTGCCGTATTAGCCAATCCTTTAGATGAGTGTAGCGGGCTGTGTCCTTACTGTTCCGTTTGAATGATAGACGTGACCACTGATGTCAATAACCCGAGAGTCAAACACTAACAATAACATATCATGTGAGTGACGCACTGCTCGTACTGTGCGGACATAACACCTACCGTAGGTTAAAATGTACAGTGGTTTTCCGTTGGTGTCCATAGTGGTGAGGCATGGGGCTTTGGGAGAGATGGTGCCCCACCTCTGCAGAGCAGCCTCCAACGACGGGGGCCAGTTAGTGACCACCCCTAGCTGCTCCCCCCTCATCGCCAGCATCTGAGCCCCCTCCGCTTTGGGCTGGTTGGGGTCAGGCTGTTGCACTGGAGCATCACAGGAACAACGCAATGTTTTAGATTGTAATGTGGCAAAGAGGTTTTCAATTAATAACAACTTTTTTCATAACCTGTAATAATATAATAACATTCTGTATTGTAACAGCAAATTCATTGAGTTTTTACACATTCAGAAAATCAACCTTCAGAGGTCTTGAGTGCATCCAAAATGACTCCCTGTGCCCTATATAGTGCATTACCTTTGACCAGAGAACTATGGGATGGATGCCTTCTTACCCTCTAGAAGTTCTTCAAAATCGTCGACAAAGAATTCTCTTAAGGGAGGCCGTTTAGGTCTCTTCAATGTGTTGACTAGCTGCTGGATTTTGGCCGACACACGGCCACCTACTGGAACGCCTGTAAGACACACACACACACACACACACACACACACACACACACACACACACACACACACACACACACACACACACACACACACACACACACACACACACACACACACACACACACACACACACACACAGATCAATACACACACAGAAACGTCTATACTTCATGGAAACTTCTATATGTCTAATTGGACTGGCAAGGCCACTTTTTCCAAGTCTTCAGAGAGGAGACAGCCACACTTCACTGGGCAATATCCAAAGTGTCTTCTCTACTGTCTCAAACCCCTGCTTTAGTTTCAATGACACTAAACCCTGGCCATTTCTCTTATCATATGAGGTCCAGAGCCTGCGGGTTTTCTGTTCTACGCGATAATTAATTGTACACACCTGGTGTTCCAGGTCTAAATCAGTCCCTGATTAGAGGGGAACAATGAAAAAATTCAGTGGCACTGGCTTCGAGGTCCAGAGTTGAGTTGGAGGGGATAAACCTTCATACACAGTGAAAAGTGTCAAAGTCAAGGGTTAAACCGTGGATAGAAAGGAATACACAGTAAAAATCAGTCCTGACCAAAGCTAATTTCACAAATAACCGAAATCTGTGTAAAGCACGATCACTGCGTAACCTGTGTTAGGCTATATATATCAAGTAAAAAGAAAAACGAAACATTTTGAATCTGTAAAACACAAGTTTGGCCTTGGTACTGAAGGAGAAAGGTGTAGTTCTTTTCAGAGCCTCCATGAGTGTTGTAGTCCAGTAAACCCCATCTGTAAAGCTTGGGACTTGATCTATCAAGCAGACACTCGACGACGTGTGCTCTGTGCGCTCAACAAATCTATTCCTCAGCACTTTTGACTGGAGCATCTGATGAACAGATTCGTCTGCGCGATGCCGTATGCCTCAGGAGAACAAATTAAAATAGCAGAGAGGCCCACATTGGCATTCTCCATGATCTGACCGCAGCTCATTCAGAACAAATGTCAGAACAAATGACACCATGACACAGGCATATCAGAACAAACTGACATGACACCATCATATTAAAACAAACTGACATGACACCAGGACACCATCATATCAGAACATACTGACATGACACCATGACACAGGCATATCAGAACAAACTGACATGACACCATCATATCAAAACGAACTGACATGACACCATGACACCATCATATCAAAACAAACTGACATGACACCAGGACACCATCATATCAGAACATACTGACATGACACCATGACACCATCATATCAGAACATACTGACACGACACCATCATATCAGAACATACTGACACGACACCATCATATCAGAACATACTGACGCGACACCATGACCCCAACATTACAAAACAAACTGACATGACACCATGACACAGACATATCAGAACAAACTGACATGACACTATGACACAGACATATCAGAACAAACTGACATGACACCAACATATCAGAACAAACTGACATGACACCATCATATCAGAACAAACTGACATGACACCAACATATCAGAACAAACTGACATGACACCATGACACCATCATATCAAAACAAACTGACATGACACCAACATATCAGAACAAACTGACATGACACCATCATATCAAAACAAACTGACATGACACCAACATATCAAAACAAACTGACATAACACCATCATATCAAAACAAACTGACACGACACCATGACACCAACATATCAGAACAAACTGACATGACACCATCATATCAGAACAAACTGACATGACACCATCATATCAGAACAAACTGACATGACACCATCATATCAGAACAAACTGACATGACACCATGACACCATCATATCAAAACAAACTGGCATGACACCATGACACCATCATATCAAAACAAACTGACATGACACCATCATATCAAAACAAACTGACATGACACCAACATATCAAAACAAACTGACATGACACCATCATATCAAAACAAACTGACACGACACCATGACACCAACATATCAGAACAAACTGACATGACACCATCATATCAGAACAAACTGACATGACACCATCATATCAGAACAAACTGACATGACACCATCATATCAGAACAAACTGACATGACACCATGACACCATCATATCAAAACAAACTGGCATGACACCATGACACCATCATATCAGAACAAACTGACATGACACCATGACACCATCATATCAAAACAAACTGACATGACACCAACATATCAGAACAAACTGACATGACACCATGACACCATCATATCAAAACAAACTGACATGACACCAACATATCAGAACAAACTAACATGACACCATCATATCAAAACAAACTGACATGACACCATGACACAGACATATCAGAACAAACTGACATGACACCATCATATCAAAACAAACTGACATGACACCAACATATCAGAACAAACTGACATGACACCATCATATCAAAACAAACGGACATGACACCAACATATCAGAACAAACTGACACGACACCATGACCCCAACATTACAAAACAAACTGACATGACACCAACATATCAAAACAAACTGACATGACACCATGACACCAACATATCAAAACAAATGGACATGACACCATCATATCAGAACATACTGACACGACACCATGACATAAACATATCAGAACAAACTGACATGACACCATTATCAAAACAAACTGACATGACACCATGACACCAACATATCAGAACAAACTGACATGACACCATGACACAGACATATCAGAACAAAATGACATGACACCATGACACCATCATATCATAACCTACTGACATGACACCATGACACCAACATATCAAAACAAACTGACATGACACCATGACACCAACATATCAGAACAAACTGACATGACACCATGACACCAACATATCAGAACAAACTGACATGACACCATCATATCAAAACCTACTGACATGACACCATGACACAGACATATCAAAACAAACTGACATGACACCATGCCACCAACATATCAGAACAAACTGACATGACACCATGACACCAACATATCAGAACAAACTGACATAACACCATGACACCATCATATCAAAACAAACTGACATGACACCATGACACCAACATATCAAAACAAACTGACATGACACCATGACACCAACATATCAGAACAAACTGACATGACACCATGACACCAACATATCAGAACAAACTGACATAACACCATGACACCATCATATCAAAACAAACTGACATGACACCATAATATCAAAACAAACTGACATGACACCAACATATCAAAACAAACTGACATGACACCATCATATCAAAACAAACTGACATGACACCATCATATAAAAACAAACTGACATGACACCATCATATCAAAACAAACTGACATGACACCATGACACCAACATATCAGAACAAACTGAAATGACACGATCATATCAGAACAAACTGACATGACACCATGACACCATCATATCAAAACAAACTGACATGACACCATGACACCATCATATCAAAACAAACTGACATGACACCAACATATCAAAACAAACTGACATGACACCAAAATATCAAAACAAACTGACATGACACCATCATATCAAAACAAACTGACATGACACCATCATATCAAAGCAAACTGACATGACACCATGACACAGACATATCAGAACAAACTGAAATGACACGATCATATCAGAACAAAATGACATGACACCAACATATCAGAACAAACTGACATGACACCATCATATCAAATAAAACTGACATGACACCAACATATCAGAACAAACTGACATGACACCAACATATCAGAACAAACTGACATGACACCATGACACCATCATATCAAAACAAACTGACATGACACCATCATATCAAAACAAACTGACATGACACCATCATATCAAAACAAACTGACATGACACCATCATATCAAAACAAACTGACATGACACCATCATATCAAAACCTACTGACATGACACCATCATATCAAAACAAACTGACATGACACCATCATATCAAAACAATCTGACATGACACCATGACACCATCATATCAAAACATACTGATATGACACCAACATATCAGAACAAACTGACATGACACCATCATATCAAAACAAACTGACATGACACCATCATATCAAAACAAACTGACATGACACCAACATATCAGAACAAACTGACATGACACCATGACACCATCATATCAAAACAAACTGACATGACACCATCATATCAAAACAAACTGACATGACAACATGACACAGACATATCAGAACAAACTGACATGACAGCATGACACCATCATATCAAAACAAACTGACATGACACCATGACACCATCATATCAAAACAAACTGACATGACACCATCATATCAAAACAAACTGACATGACACCATGACAGACATATCAGAACATACTGACATGACACCATCATATCAGAACAAACTGACATGACACCATGACACCATCATATCAAAACATACTGACATGACACCAACATATCAAAACAAACTGACATGACACCATGACACCATCATATCAGAACATACTGACATGACACCATCATATCAAAACAAACTGACATGACACCATGACACCATCATATCAAAACAAACTGACATGACACCATCATATCAAAACAAACTGACATGACACCATGACACCATCATATCAAAACAAACTGACATGGCACCATGACACCATCATATCAAAACAAACTGACATGACACCATGACACCATCATATCAAAACAAACTGACATGACACCATCATATCAGAACAAACTGACATGACACCATCATATCAGAACAAACTGACATGACACCATCATATCAGAACAAACTGACATGACACCATCATATCAGAACAAACTGACATGACACCATCATATCAAAACATACTGACATGACACCAACATATCAGAACAAACTGACATAACACCATTATATCAAAACAAACTAACATGACACCAACATATCAAAAACAAACTAACATGACACCAACATATCAAAAACAAACTAACATGACACCATCATATCAAAACAAACTGACATGACACCATCATATCAGAACATACTGACATGACACCATGACCTCAACATATCAAAACATACTGACATGACACCATCATATCAGAACATACTGACATGACACCATGACCCCAACATATCAAAACAAACTGACATGACACCATGACACCATCATATTAAAACAAATTGACATGACACCATGACACAAACATATCAGAACAAACTGACAAGACACTATGACACCAACATATCAGAACAAACTGACACGACACCATGACACAGACATATCTGAACAAAGAAGGGCTCAGAGCATGATAAATACAAACATGACCCCAAAATACTCTTCACTGTCAAGAAAGACACGCATCATGAAAACCAATTTAGGTCACACACACACGGTCATGGATACACACACACACACTACCCCAACCTGTGTGTACTCACCATCCCCGGTCTCCATGAGCTCTGCGTTGCCGTACTTTGGCGTGGCCCTGGATGCTGTGGTGGAGCCTTGGGGTCTCTCCACCTGTATTGAGTCTGTGGTGTAGCCGGTGACATCTGGAGGGGTAGAGTGGTTCTCTGGATGTGAGGAGAGGCAAGGTGAAGGAAGCCTGTTACTGTTAGTCCCCCCAGCCCTCAGCCCTATAGCTAACCAAGGGCCACAGGCTGCCATAGGCTGCCACAGCCAAGCCAGCACAACAGTGAGGAGAGGAGGGAAGAGAAGGACTGCCTCTCAAATGGTACCCTACTCCTTGTATAGTGGACTACTGTTGGACACGGCTCATACATACCAGATCCGTATACGCCCTGGTCAAAAGTAGTGCATTATATAGGGAATATGGTTCCATTTGGGATGCAACCTAGGATGGGAGGAGGCACGTAGGCAAGGGTCCAAGGACACAGGGCACACAGACGGCGGGAGGCCACAGGGGTTAGTCAGGTCAGGAGGAGCATGCATCCAAACAAGTGTCCCCGGGTGCAGAATAGACAGACAGACAATGGTTAACTCCAGTAAAAGTAGATTTGAGGAAGGAGAGTGATTGGTATGCTGCTGTGCTGGGTTTCTCTTGGTACTTCCACAGTTCCATAGACCTCAGCCCTTATCAATTGATCTGTTTTAAAATCATAGAGAAAAGTGTTTCATGTCACCTCATTTTCATTCAAGGACCCCTCTTGCTAGTTTTCCTTTGAACTCAGATTTGAGGTGTATGAAAACACCCAAAGGGATGCAACTCTGCAACCATCCAAAACCTATTTTCATCTTTATGAAAATGTAATCTTAACTTTATCTAAGATGATAGATGACCGCTTGGGCCAGTAACCAAAAGGCCGTTGAGCAAGGCAGTTAACCCCCAACAACAACTGCTCCCCGGGCGCCAATGATGTGGACGTTAATTACGGCAGCCCTCCGCACCTCTCTGATCCAGAGACACATTTGGGTTGAATGCATTCAGTTGTGCAACTGACTAGGTATCCCTATACCCTTTCCTAATATTTTGGCAATGTTACATTAGTGAACTAGGCCTTTAGGTTCACATACGTCTCTGCTACGTGTGCGAGGTTGAATGTGTGGGAGCACACTGTAACATATACAAATATCTATGACAACCGTGTCAAATAAACTAATGCTGTGAATTAAGTTGTCCAAGCTGACACCTGCATGTCCCCAGGCCACCGGCCTCTCAGTCAGATTGTGATAAAAGGGGAAATATGGGATTTAAACAACAAAACAAAGTGGCCATCCGCTAGGTTTTTGGTAAACAGCTGAGAGACGGAGTAAAACAAGCTTATAGTTTGGGTTCCAATGGGGTAAGCAAATTGAACTAAGCTCATGATCATTAAAGCATTTATAAGTTATATTCTTGTCCAAAAATATATGTACCAATCCAAGATTGCCCCAGTACTGGAGCTGCAGGAGATTTGATGCACTTCATGAAACTGTGTTTTTAATCAATACCGCTCCCTCTTCAATCCCCTGGTCATAACATAATTCCCCCAAATGCTTCAACATTACATCATTGATGCAACACTTCCGCCTCTCCTTCTCTCTGAGAAATCCCACGTGACATCTATCCTTAAATTCACTGTAAAAAATAAATCATTTTTACTCTCCATCTCCCACTCGACACGTATCACTTTTCAGATTCTTTGAAGTGCCAGACGTTTTTGAAAGTCTAATCATGCCGTGAATTCCCATTTTCTCCCCATCATACCGACCTGGACAATGTCCAAAAGCATCAGCCATTACTTTTTTCCCCTGCTAGATTTAGATTCTGATTGAAGTGGATGAGCATGTGAAATCATTCCAGACACTATTTGTGAAGAGAAACAACAAGGAACTTCCTTCACTGTCTTTCCTTTACATTCCTAGTGCTCCGGCTCAATCTCTCAGCTTTCCACTGTAAAACACTAGAGCCCCAGTCAAGGACCATACATAAGCTAAAGTGGATCAAACACCGGTACTAGCTAGCCATAGCACTCATCTATAAGGGCCGGTAACCACAAGTATGTGAGAGCAATATCATTCATAGACCACCATACTGTCTGCTATGAGTAATCTTCCTTTCAGTGATAATTCATCATGTTAGATGAAGATGCCTATGGTTTTGTCCCAAACAGCACTGAATTCCCTATTTAGTGCACTATTGAGCACATAGGCCTTTATGATAAGAGCTTCCTAAAGCTGATTTAACTTTATTTATTTATGGACAAAGAATGTGTCATCACCTTCCATCAATTCCCATAGGGCTCTGTTCAAAACTAGTGCACTATAGAGGCAATAGGATGCCATTTGGGATGCAGATATATATTCTTACCACCAGTGTCCATGTGAGGTTAGATAAAGAGATCAATGAGAGAGGGAAAGCGCTCCAGAGCCAACTAGGTTAAACAAGACTCACATTGACAATGTTAGACCAAGTACAACATTACTGCCACTCCCACTTAGCCTCTTCCTTTCTCTCTTTACCTGTCTTTACCCCTCCCTCCCCATCTCCATCCCTTTCTCTCACTCACGCCCTGCCCATCTCCCTCCCTACATGAGGCGGCACCCAACTGGCCCAGCGTCATCTGGGTTGGGGGAGGGTTTGGCCAGCCAGGATGTCCTTGTCCCATCACATTGTAGCGACTCCTGTGGCGGGCCGGGCACATGCACGCTGACTATGGTAGCCACTTGTACGGTGTTTCCTTCGACACATTGGTGTGGCTGGCTTCCGGGTTAAGCAAGCAATGTGTCAAGAACAGTGTGGCTTGGCAGGGTTGTGTTTCGGAGGATGCATGGCTCTCAACCTTCGCATCTCCCGAGTTCACACGGGAGTTGCAGCGATGGGACAAGACTAACTACCAATTGGATATCACGAAATTGGGGACGGAAAAAAACGGCAAAAAGGCTAAATAAACATATTTTTGTTTCACCTTTATTTAACCAGGTAGGCTAGTTGAGAACACCTTTATTTAACCAGGTAGGCTAGTTGAGAACAAGTTCTCATTTGCAACTGCGACCTGACCAAGATAAAGCATAGCAATTCGACACAAACAACACAGAGTTACACATGGAATAAACAAAACATAGTCAATAATACAGTAGAACAAAAGAAAACAAAAAGTCTATATACAGTGAGTGCAAATGAGGTAAGATAAGGGAGTTAAGGCAATAAATAGGCCGTGGTGGCGAAGTAATTACAATATAGCAATTAAACACTGGAATGGTAGATGTGCAGAACATGAATGTGCAAGTAGAGATACTGGGGTGCAAAGGAGCAAGATAAATAAATAAATACTGTATGGGGATGAGGTATGTAGATAGATGGGCTGTTTACAGATGGGCTATGTACAGGTGCAGTGATCTGTGAGCTGCTCTGACAGCTGGTGCTTAAAGCTAGTGAGGGAGATATGAGTCTCCAGCTTTAGAGATTTTTGCAGTTCGTTCCAGTCATTGGCAGCAGAGAACTGGAAGGAAAGACAACCAAAGGAGGAATTGGCTTTGGGGGTGACCAATGAGATATACCTGCTGGAGTGTGCTAAGAGTGGGTGCTGCTATGGTAACCAGTGAGCTGAGATAAGGCGGGGCTTTACCTAGCAGAGACTTCTAGATAACCTGTTGCCAGTAGGTTTAGCGACGAGTATAAAGCGAGGGCCAACCAACGAGAGCGTACAGGTCACAATGGTGGGTAGTGTATGGGGCTTTGGTGACAAAACGGATGGCACTGTGATAGACTGCATCTAGTTTGTTGAGTAGAGTGTTGGAGGCTATTTTATAGATGACATCACCAAAGTCGAGGATCGGAAGGATGGTCAGTTTTACGAGGGTATGTTTGGCAGCATGAGTGAAGGATGCTTTGCTGCGATATAGGAAGCCAATTCTAGATTTGATTTTGGATTGGAGATGCTTAATGTGAGTCTGGAAGGAGAGTTTACAGTCTAACCAGACACCTAGGTATTTGTAGTTGTCCACGTATTCTAAGTCAGAGCCGTCCAGAGTAGTGATGCTGGACGGGCGGGCAGGTGCGGGCAATGATCGGTTGAATAGCATGCATTTAGTTTTACTTGCGTTTAAGAGCAGTTGGAAGCCACGGAAGGAGAGTTGTATGGCATTGAAGCTGATCTGGAGGTTAGTTAACCTTGTGTCCAAAGAGGGGCCAGAAGTATACAGAATGGTGTCGTCTGCATAGAGGTGTATCAGAGAATCACCAGCAGCAAGAGCAACATCATTGATGTATACAGAGAAGAGAGTCGGCCTGAGAATTGAACCCTGTGGCACCCCCATAGAGACTGCCAGAGGTCCGGACAACAGGCCCTCCGATTTGACACACTGAACTCTATCAGAGAAGTAGTTGGTAAACCAGGCGAGGCAATCATTTAAGAAACCAAGGCTATCGAGTCTGCCAATAAGAATGTGGTGATTGACAGAGTCGAAAGCCTTGGCCAGGTCGATGAATACGGCTGCACAGTAATGTCTCTTATCGATGGCGGTTATGATGTCGTTTAGGACCTTGAGCGTGGCTGAGGTGCACCCATGACCAGCTCTGAAACCAGATTGCATAGCAGAGAAGGTACGGTGGGATTCAAAATGGTCGGTAATCTGTTTGTTAACTTGTATTTTTCTAGGCTAGCTAGCTACCAGCTGCAATAACAGAGGTTATTGACACTTAGATTTGACTTCTGCTATCAGAATACAAAGGTAGCATTGAAAAGTCGCCTTGTCTGATTGTGTTCAGATCTGGCTGACCACTTCGGGAGGGGGTCAGGGATGCATTGCGTGCCGATTTCTAAAAGCGCACACAGTGGGGACGTCATCAGCACTCCTCTCACAAGTCACCAGAAAACTTGTGTTTTGAGACGAGAGGCATCTTTTCATTATAACGTTGGAGGAAATACGTTGCTAGCGTGTGAGGAACATGTTTGCTGGCCTCATAAATACTAGCTAATATTAAGAAAAACATGTTTTTGTTTGGCTAGAGTTATGCTAACCCGTTTGCAATCCCTTTAGCGTTGCTTGCTAGCTTCAGAGGTTAGCTGGCTAGTTAGCTACAGTAGTTAGCAACTGCCATTGTTGTTGTGTTATCTTATTTAGCCTATTTCACTGTTTGTATACTGGCATTTGATTATAGCGCGGGAATAGGGAATCTGGACACAGTAGACATATTTAAATGTAGGTGTAGATGCATTACGCTTTTGGAATTCCATGATCAGAACTCTATGATCAGAGCTAAAGCTGCACGATCAGAACTCTATGATCAGAGCTAAAGCTGCATGATCAGAACTTGATGCTAAAAGCTGGATGAACTGTCAAGTCTAGACACGGCCAGAATGCTTTCTCCAGATATTGCATTTCCTACCAGCAGCTCAAGCATGCTAATGTTATAGGAAGGGCTGCTCTTTGTACATAACATCTGTTTACCTGAGCCAGAGTGAACAGACAGACACTGGCCAGCAGTACTAAGCAGGCAGTGAGAGACTAAGGCTGTTTCCCAAAAGAAACCCTATTCCATTACTTTTGACCAGCGCTATATAGCGGACTATATAGGGAATAGGGTGTTATTTGGGATTATAAACAGTGTACAAAACACCTTCCTAATATTGACTTGCCCCCCTCTCCTTTTATAGCTCAACACCTACAGAAACAATAATGAGCTACAGGGAATCCAGTGACAGCTAGACTACAGTACACGACGCAGGCGGAGAAAGAAACGCTGAACTGCAATGGAATCTATGGATCGTCACATAGGCTGCGTTCCAGGCTGACTACATTGCAGACGCATGCCATATTTCACAATGCATGGAAAGGTGCATCGTCTGCAATGTAGAACGCAACCATAGACTGCAAAACATCATTCCATTAGGAATGGGAACCCCTTCCAGAATGATGTTAATGGTTATGTGGTGTTCTCAGACGTTGATCAATGGTTGATTATAGTCTGGACCAGGCCTTTGTTTTCAGAACATTCATCTACTTCCACCTGAGGGATTGTAGAATCCTTTTCTTTTCTCTAGTTGTTACATACGGAGGGATAACTCATTTCACTAATTCACTCTCCCCGCCAAATAGTGACTGTTGGAATAATGGATGGGTTCAATCAAGGCATTCTTCAATGCTGGTTCAGTGGGTTCTTTAAGCATCGAGCAGAGTTTTGGCACTGAGAAGTACAACTCAAAGGGCATTTTAAACAGACTAATTAAAACAATGTGGCACCTGCCTAAAGTTCAGATTCAAAGTTTACCTTCCCGACTACCCAATAAAAAACTCAGAGATTGGGAGAGCAGGGAGTGTCTAAAATCAAACAGAACATTCATTACAACAAGCACCACCTCCACATAACTGGAGCAGCCATCCATCTGCTTTGTGTCGAAGACAAAAAGCATTCTTGAACATGCAGTCTCTTATCTTGTCCACCAAATAAATACATGTATTTCTCACCATTAGATCAATAAATATTTCTCAGCCATGAAAGCAACCAAAACCGGTTTCCTGCAATATTGATGTTGATTTTCCATCAAGACCGTGGCTCTCACCCACAAAGGGTACTCCACACACTCAGATTCATACGATCACAGTACTCATTAGCCAAAGCTATCCATGGGTTAGCATCACTTCTCTTCTCCCAGCTTTTCACACAACTGTAGCTAGAGCATGACACCACTTTGACATTGAACGCCACAATTGATCATCAGAAAGCAAATGGGTGCGGGGCTGCGGCTAGAGGGGAGGGGTTGACTGCCCCCCTGCATGGTGGGATACTGACCCTGCTTCTCCAGGGGCGGCTGCTGCCAGACGAGCTCCGATCCACCTGATCCAAACTCACAGGACCGCCTCACCACAGGACCAGGACCTGAGTTCCCATTCTCTACTGTGACTGGGGCTGGTGTGCCCAGGAGAGCTGGGGCCTTCCTAGTTTTCCTCTTCAGAGAGAGGTGAGCAATGGGCCCTGCGTGTGAGGAGGGGAAAACCAGAACCTTAAATCCAGACTACGGCAACCACACAGGGCCAAACCAAGTCACTACTGTAGCCAGATGGAGGGAAGACACACTGCAGGGTCTCTCTGCAGGAGGCATCAGCCATATGGAGGGGAAATATAATATGTGTTTCACATGGCACCCTATTGACTTTATAGTGCACTAGTTCTGACCAGCTCTGGTCAAAAGTAGTGAACTCAAAATGAAATAGGGTGCAATTTAAGACACATCCATAGATGAGGGTGGGGGCGAGGGGTATGGAGAAAAGCAACTTATCTACACGGGCAGGCAGAACCACACTGATGGGAAGGGAGGGAGGGAGAGGAGATGAAGGGAAGGAAAATGCTTTTTCTTTAGCCTTTTAAAAAGCCAACACACACGGGAGCTGGTTTGTTTTGGCCTCTAATGGGAGCCAAGAGGGAAATCAGATCCGTAACATTCACACACACAGGTAAGGATATCCTCCTCTGAAATACACACCTAGTGGAGAGAGACACACAAACATCATGCTATGTTGTGACAACAAAATGCTATTTGAATGTCATGGAAACACCTCTTAAAACCAAGGATTTAGAGAGTTACTCATAAAGTTACTAATACACAACTATACAGTTTGATGGAATTAAATCTAACTATCAGAACGACTGGATGTTGACAAGTGTTTTGATTGATAGATTGCCAAAATAATCTAGTGATTGATTGACTAACTCTTAACTGTCTTACTGACAGGCTGTCATAGTACACATCATGACTGTAAGTGGTGTTCCATTACATGTCAACTATACCTAATAACTGATACATGATATCACATTTCCTAGTTCAGTGAAAGTCTACATCTACCACAGCACGAGTCCCCAGTTCTTCCAGTGCTGCTTCAAAGCGTCCCCATTTCAAAGTAATGGTAGCAGGAGGAGGGACTGGCACAAACACCAGATAAACATCACATCTCAGTGTTTAAAATGTCTCTTCACTGAGTAGAAGAAGCCAATCAGCAGTTGGCTACTAGCGGTGTCTGCGACCCAACTGTCACAGCACCCTACTCCCAACACTGTGCATTACTTCAGACTGTCCGCTAGCTGTGTCTACCTGACAGGATCCTCAATGTGGTGTCTGTTCTGTGCTTCGTCTCTGGTAGCCATCAAACTTGTGTCAGAAGCATGAAAACAGACTAGCCACTAGAACAGTTTACACAGACAACATTGGAGAACACCAGTTCATGGTCATAGCTCTTCTAAGTATGGTTGTTTTGTTATTTTGTCCTTCAATTGACATGTATTATGCAGTGACTACAACGAAGGGGTTAACTAAGTCTAGGGTATAAGAAGATAAACAAAAGTGAGAGCTTCTCTTCGTGAGGAGTATGGGCTGCATGCAAGTAAAAAGAAAGCAAATATTTCCACACAGGAAGCATTGCAGGCTAGTGTTGTGTGCATGCCTTAGGGGTTGGAACATTAAAGGGAGGTACAGGATAGGTGAGGGGTGATGTGAGCAGCACACACGCGCAAATGTACATGCACACACACGTGCACACATACATACTGTGGGGGTGTTGATAGAGAACGCCAACAACAGGAATACTTTTCCCACATTTTGTCATGTTACAGCCTGAATTTTTTTTATTAACTTGAGATTTTGTGTCACTGGCCTACACACAATACCCCATAATGTGAAAATTGAATTATGTTTTTTAGAAATGTTTACAAATTACTTACAAATGAAAAGCTGAAATGTCTTGAGTCAATAAGTATTCAACCCCTTTGTTGTGGCAAAGAAAATTGCTTAACAAGCCACATAAGTTGCATGGACACACTGTGTGCAATAATAGTGTTTAACATGATTTTTGAATGACTACCTCGTCTTTGTACACCACACATACAAATAATTGTAAGGTCCCTCAGTCGAGCAGTGAATTTCAAACATAGATTCAACCACAAAGACCAGGGAGGTTTTCCAATGCCTCGCAAAGAAGAGCACCTATTGGTAGATGGGTAAAAAAAAAACTGACATTTGAATATCCCTTTGAGCATGGTGCAGATATTAATTACACTTTGGATGGTGTATCAATACACCCAGTCACTACAAATATACAGGCATCCTTCCTAACTCAGTTGCTGGAGAGGAAGGAAACCGCTCAGGGATTTCACCATGAGGCCAATGGTGACTTTAAAACAGTTACAGAGTTGAATGGCTGTGATAGGACATAAGTGAGGATGGCTCAACTACATTGTAGTTACTCTACAATACTAACCTAAATGACAGTGAAAAGAAGGAAGCCTGTACAGAATATAAATATTCCAAAACATGCATTCTGTTCACAATAAGGCACTAAAGTAAAACTGCAATAAATGTGGCAAAGAAATTCACTTTATGTCCAGAATATAAAGCACTATTGTTCAGGGAAAATCCAACACATCACTGAGTACCACTCTTCAAATTTACAAGCATGGTGGTGGCTGCATCATTTTATGGGTATGCTTGTCATCGGCAAAGACTATAGATTTTTTTAGGGTAAAAATAAACGGAATAGAGCTAAGCAGAGGCAAAATCTGAGAAGAAAACCTTAAAGAATAATGTGCAAATATTGTACAATCCAAGTGTGAAAAGCTCTTAGACTTACCCAGAAAGACTCACAGCAGTAATCGCTGCCAAATGTGATTCCAAAATGTATTGGTGTGAATACTTATGTAAATGACATATTTCTGTATTTCAGTTTCCATAAATTTGCAAACATTTCTAAAAACATATTTTCACTTTGTCATTATGGATTACTGTGTGTAGATGGGTGAGAAAGTAAATACATTTGATCCATTTTCAATTCAGGTTTTAAAAATTAGGAATAAGTCTATGGGTATGAATACTTTCTGCAGGCACTGTAAGTAAGACAAACATACCCTAACACACAGAGGTAGATACAAGTAGGTAAGCAAGGTTATAGTTGAAGGGTGGGTTTGTTTACCTGACTTACCGAGGTGTGTCTGGCCCATGACATCTGCTAGCCGGCTGGCCGCCCCGCTCCCTCCGCTCTGCATGGAGGAGGAGGAGGTGGTGGAGGAGGTGGTGGAGCCGTGGATGGCCCTGCTGATCCAGTTCTCCATGTTGATGCTGCCCTGGCTGGAGGTGGGTGTGCCCTCACCCTGCATGGAGCCCTCTTCCTCAGAGCCTGACGATGTGTCTGGAGAGGGGGGGGGAGTGGAGCAGAGAGGAAGAGAGGGTTTACGACAGCAGGGAAACACACACATGAACAGAATTACATACGCGCACACACAAACACCTGCATGTCACTGTCGGACATTTGCACAACAAATAGATACTAAACTCTGTCATGGCCCTGAGGGGATTTCCCCTCCCCCCTAACATACCGCCTCCACACCTGATTCGGAGGGGTTGGATTAAATGCGGAAGACATATTTTGGTTGAATGCATTCAGTTGTTTAACTGTCTAGGTATCCTCTTTCCTATTCCCCTCTTCCCCACCTATACAGTGGATGCAGGTGTGTCCACAGAAGGCATGCCAATCAGAGTTGACAGACACCTGATCCTGACAATGAGGGGGAGAATGGCTTCCTTCCACAGTATCAGAGTCAGACTGTAGGAACACTACAGCCCCTACAGCCCCCTACTGCCGTAGGGCTGTAGGCCCTACATAACACTACAGCCCCCTGCTACCCTACAGAACCCTACTGTCCTCTACTGCCCTACAGAACCATATGGCCCTACAGCCCCCTACTGCCCTACAGAACCCTACTGTCCTCTACTGCACTACAGCCCCCTACTGCCCTACAGAACCCTACAGCCCCCTCGAGAAACCTACTGCCCCCTCGAGAAACCTACTGCCCCATACAGAACCCTACAGCCCCCTACAGAACTCTACTGCCCCCTACAGAACCCTACTGTCCCCTACAGAACCCACAGCCCCAGAACCTCTCACCATTAGGCCGATTCACTGCCATGCACCCAAATCCACCGCAACACACAGACATAGTCTCAGCACAAACACTCTTAGATCATCCACTCTGTTCTGTTAATATCACAACTCCTCACCCAGGGATGTTTTTAGCTCTAGTCTGTCGTAGTGGCTCAGTCTGGGGATGAGTGAGTGTGATTCTTTGTGTGCTTAATTTTGCATATGTTTTGCATACTGTGTCAGGACAGGGCTGTCTGCCTGTGGGCCGGGCCAAGGGAGGGGAACAAACAGAGAAAGAGCGGGGATCATGACGACTCATTTCAGAACGAGCTACTGAGAGAGATAAACAACAGAGGTGTGTGTGTGTGTGTGATACAGTGGCCTCAAACCTGAAACATTGACCTTTTCTAAAAAATAAAAAAAAATCTGCATGGACTAACTTTGTAAAAGGTGTAAATTTACTTAATGGGTTTTATGAGTGGACATAAAATATAAGTTAGTCTTTTCTTTGGCCAGACTAAACGTACACAGTAAATGTTTGCCCACTGTCTTTCCTAGTGACAGCAGTGAGAGAGACGGTAACCTTTGCACTGTCTTTCCTAGTGACAGCAGTGAGAGAGACGGTAACCTTTGCACTGTCTTTCCTAGTGACAGCAGTGAGAGAGACGGTAACCTTTGCTGGGCTGAGGGAGGTCTCCTCCAGCATGCAGCATACTGTATGCTAGCTCAAACTATAGAATTACATACAAATTATAGGATCTCTATGGCTCCAACACCCTGCAGGCCACTGGGGTTTCATCTGCCCACAGGGATGTCTGCTGCAGCCTGTGAAATGAAGTCAAAAGGGGGTAGACTAGGGCAACAACACTGGCAGCTCTGCCCTGCCATTGGCCATTTGCATTTTGCCACATAGAGCGCTGTCTGATTGGCCAGCACTATGTAGAGTGCTGCCTGATAGGCCAGAGGTGTTGTCAGTATGCAGTGTCAGTCAAATTGGTGACAGCTGTCAGTCAGCAGAGCTCACACCTGGGCTCTCCTATGTTGTTGACACTGGGACAGATAAGAGTGTGTGTGTATATCGTATATAGCGTCCTGTTTTGAAAAAGACTACCCATGTATACAGTATGGTCTTAATAAAGTACTGGACATCAGCATTTGATTTGCCGGTCCTGTGCGCCTTCAATGTTCATTACTTTGATTATGCTTCTTCTGCTGAGGCTGATAAGGTGTTGTGATACTGTGATACTGTGCACACACACACACACACACACACACACACACACACACACACACACACACACACACACACACACACACACACACACACACACACACACACACACACACACACACACACACACACACACACACACACACAGATGGGAATAGAGGCAGAGGCTTTTGACAAGCTGGTCAAAACTATATAGTGATATAGGGAATAGGGAGCTATTTTGGGACACAGACATGTACAAAATAAAATCGCCATATTAATTACTTACAAAGACAGACAAGAAAACAAATAGAATGGAGTCCATATTGGAGTTGGCAGGTCGTGGAGGAATAGTGTGCTCCAATGGAATACTGCTGCTTGCCTTGCTTGGTATGATGGGTGTGTGTGGGACTTTTTCCCCACATGCACCCAGCCTCGCAGGCAGTCAGGCACAAACAACGCCAGCGCTCAAGGGGCTGTTCGCTCTGCCTAGAAGAATTGTGCGTCCTTATAAGAACTGTGCCTGCCCTGCTAATTTGGAATCATGTGAAAATGTGCTTGTGGCGATTCCTAAATGGATGTCAATTGTGTGTGTGTTCAGTAAATTAATCCCTGTAGAAGCCTCACTCCCAGCCTTCAGCACTAATGCAAATAAGATGGTCTCATATCGCTGTCACACACACACGCACCTCTGTCCACGCCACGCCACTCCATAACACAGCTCTGTTCACTCCCTAACACAGCCCTCTCTCATAAAGACACTGTCCATAAACCCCTGGCTGGGTGGGGGTATGCCGTGTTACATTACTATAGCTATACAGTACAAAACAGGCGATGACGTCACCACCTTATTGCTGTTGTCAGTGATTTAGCACACAGCCAGATGTTGGTTAGTGGGATACGGCAAAGGGAGAAATGAGCTCTAGCATCTAACGTGCTAGTATTATTAACCATATACTCATTCTATAAGCTGAGCATAAGAGTGATGGCGCAAAAGAGTCCCATATTCTCTATTTAGTGCACTATGCGCCCTGGTCAAAAGTAGTGCACTATATAGGGAATAGGGTATAGTTTGAGATGCAACTGAAGTCTGTAGTTCAGCTTTTATTTTCGACAAGGGTCTGGAAGAGGTGACTGAAATTGATGGCAATCACAATTATCCTATAGAAGAAGGTCAAAATGGTCATCTATCAACTGTTTTTAGCCAGCATGAGCAACAGCTTCAAGTCGAGTGAACCCCTCCCATGGTCATCTATGACATCATGTCAGTACTAGCTTCTTTCTGCTCCTGTCACTGACAGACTGGGGACGTTTGATCTGTAACGTCTCTGGAGTGTCATCAACTCTAGTGCTAAAATACTACTGAACTCAAGTGTTAAATTGCTGTTGCATCTAAACGGATGCTATGCTAAAAAAGTATTTCTATATGCACAATATCAAGAGGAAACAACTTAAATCATACATTAACGTCAATTACGCTTTCATTTAGTTGTAATTACATCCAGTCAAGAAATAACGTAGATATTCTTCAACAACGTATGTGATAAATTGATGTATTTCCAACCCAGGCTGATTGAACTGACCAACACACACACGGAGTATAACAAAAATGAGCAACACCTTCGTAATATTAAGTTGCACACACACACAATCCATGTCTTAACTGTCTCAAGGCTTCAAAATCATTATTTAACCTGTCTCCTCCTCTTCATCTACACTGATTCAAGTGGATTTAACAAGTGACATCAATAAGGGATCATAACTTTCACCTGGGTTCACCTGGTCAGTCTCATGGAAAGAGCAGCTGTTCTTAATGTTTTGTATCCAGAGTGTATACTTTTCTACTCTTCCTGATTGACTAGACATCAGATTAAACACACACATTAGTGACACTGAATGAGTGAGTTAGTGAGGGGCAGGGACAGGGACAGGGGCAGGGACAGGCTGGAGGCATATTCACGCCTCCAGGGTGAAGATTCCCCTAGGTACAGATCTAGGATCAGTTTCCGCTCCCCCAATCTTAACCTAAACCATAAGTGGGAAAAATGCAAAACTGACCCAAGATCACGACCAGGGACAATGTCACCCTACATCAATCTTCAGGCGTACACACACATGCCACACACATACACAGTGCAGTGGAGCAGTCCCAGGCTGCTATGATTACCTTGGTGTCCTATATGTTCCTCACCTGGGGGAGTGTAGGCATCCATGGAGGACTGCACGACCAGGGAGCGGCGCTTGGAGGGCATGGGTACTGCCATCTTACCACGCTCCTTCTGTTTGGCAAGAGCCGCCTGCACAGCCTCTGTGTGGACATCTGCAAAACACACAGCGCAGGACAGACATGTTGGAAGACCTGACAAACTCCCAGTTTTCAGGTTAATTGCGGGACAAATTAAATGAGTCTGTGGAATGTATATTTCACTAAACAATATATACTGTATATAATTAGAACAAGGACAACAATTACAGTATATATTGTTGCTAAAGTATATTATTTTGAAAAGCATAGGCTTAGAAGATTGGGATGAAATAATCACTGTGAATGTAGCCGAAATACTACTTGAGAAGTTCCACAGTGTATGTACAGTAACAAGCAACATTGTTCATTGTCGATACTCTCAAGGTGGTAGTTGTCTTCTTCTACACTGGGGACTTCACCGCTGTTGGCTTCTCACAAAAGCAAGACGACATCTCACTCTAAGTGGACTAATCTAACCAAACAAGAGGCTGATAAAACATTGTGCCGTAATGTAACTTATAAAAGATCATAAAGAAAGAGTTTGGTTTTAGTGAGGGAAAACTATTGCCAGTAACCTATGCCCTTTATGTCTCGATGCTTTAGTGGCCCTGTTTAGTAACGGCCATTGAGAACAGACTCTGGTTGTATCCCAAATGGCACCCCATTCCTTTTCTAGTGCTCCACTTTGACCGGAGCCCTATGTACTCTGGTCAAAAGTAGTACACCAGAAAGGCAATAGGGTGCCATTTGGGACCCATCCAAAGCCTTTGTGGTTGTCATGTATTCTTTAATTCAACATGAATCCTGTTTTATAGGGCTGTATTCTAGGAACTTGTGTGCCCATTGGCTGCTCCCTCTATGTCTGGGTCTGAATAATGTCTCCAGACAACTGAAGCTTAATGTGAGATCATTGTGTCCAGCCCTATAATAGGCTATTATTAAGAGCACCAATAGCTGTGTGTAAAGCAAAGCACTGGTAAAATACAACAAAAACCATGATGCAAACCAACAGGAAGTATGGTGACAAAGCTAGAACACAGTGCCAGAATCTGTGGTTGGTATGTTGAGTCATTTGTCTGCAAACCACAGAAATGATTAGCCTTTTGATATATATATATATATATATATATACCTATATATATAGAGAGAGAGAGAAAGAGGGAGCGAGAGAGAGAGTGAAATAGAAAAAGAACCTGGGGGGAGAGGGGGGAGAGAGAGAGGGTAGGGGAGACAGATGGATGGGTGGGTGGGTAATGAAGCAAGTGGTTCATTGGTCTAAATAGGAGTGATAAACAGCATTGGGGTGGTAAATAAAAAGCTTGTTTTTATGCATTTAGCATTAATAGTATAAAAAACAACGCTCTTGGTAATCCAAATTAATTATGTTACCACAAACCAAATGTAATTTAGTGTTTAAAATGCAGTTCTCCATTAGTGCTTCTATACTGTCCTATAGTAACTGCCAAGTTGCTAACTGTACTTCAGGAAGACAACTCACAGAGCTGAATGTACAACCAGGTGCATGGTGAAAAAAGGGTATTCAAAATAGAAGAGAAACTATAGCACACTGGTAATACTGGGTTTTTGTAATTTGTATTAAGTTTCCAACTGTATACCATGAGCTTGAGTTTTGTGTTACTGTTTGTGATGTGTTGAAAGGTGTTTCTGGCGTACCTGATCTGTAGCGTTCGTCCCGGGAGCCAGAGGAGCGGCGGCGGTGGTAGCGAGAGGAGGAGCCGGGGGTGACAGGAGTTCTCCTCTCGTGGGGCACAGAAGGGTCCATCCCTTGGGTGGAGAGGGAGAAGACAGAGTTAACTACATTACAGCCTGACCACCAACAGCACTGTACCTGTTACTGCAGTACAGCCTGACCACCATCAGCACTGCACCTGTTACTACAGTACAGCCTGACCACCATCAGCACTGTACCAGTTACTACAGTACAGCCTGACCACCATCAGCACTGCACCTGTTACTACAGTACAGCCTGACCACCATCAGCACTGCACCTGTTACTACAGTACAGCCTGACCACCATCAGCACTGCACCTGTTACTACAGTACAGCCTGACCACCATCAGCACTGCACCTGTTACTACAGTACAGCCTGACCACCATCAGCACTGTACCTGTTACTACAGTACAGCCTGACCACCATCAGCACTGTACCTGTACAGCCTGACCACCATCAGCACTGTACCTGTACAGCCTGACCACCATCAGCACTGTACCTGTTACAACAGTACAGCCTGACCACCATCAGCACTGCACCTGTTACTACAGTACAGCCTGACCACCATCAGCACTGCACCTGTTACTACAGTACAGCCTGACCACCATCAGCACTGTACCTGTACAGCCTGACCACCATCAGCACTGTACCTGTTACTACAGTACAGCCTGACCACCATCAGCACTGCACCTGTTACTACAGTACAGCCTGACCACCATCAGCACTGTACCTGTTACTACAGTACAGCCTGACCACCATCAGCACTGTACCTGTTACTACAGTACAGCCTGACCACCATCAGCACTGTACCTGTACAGCCTGACCACCATCAGCACTGTACCTGTTACTACAGTACAGCCTGACCACCATCAGCACTGCACCTGTTACTACAGTACAGCCTGACCACCATCAGCACTGTACCTGTTACTACAGTACAGCCTGACCACCATCAGCACTGTACCTGTTACTACAGTACAGCCTGACCACCATCAGCACTGTACCTGTACAGCCTGACCACCATCAGCACTGTACCTGTTACTACAGTACAGCCTGACCACCATCAGCACTGCACCTGTTTCTACAGTACAGCCTGACCACCATCAGCACTGTACCTGTTACTACAGTACAGCCTGACCACCATCAGCACTGTACCTGTACAGCCTGACCACCATCAGCACTGTACCTGTTACTACAGTACAGCCTGACCACCATCAGCACTGTACCTGTTACTACAATACAGATGCAGTTCCCATGGGTGGTACAGAAAGAACAATGCAGACTCTATTTTGCGGTTTTTGGATACTACGTATTTGTTCCTGCCAAAACCAGCACCTGGATCTATACACACTGCTGTGCACAGAGGTTTCTCTTTCTTTTGTGCACGGTAGATACTAGCCTATCATAGATGATATTATGAGCATATAGTAGTGTAGTATACAGTAAAATGATTAAATGAATAGATGGACAAGGACAATTAATTCATTATACTGTCTGCATCAAACCGAGTATGACTATGATTTATTCTGACAGGCACCTCAACTCAACTTAATTTCACAATAGACTGTGAAACATCAACTGACATTATTGGACATTATTCTATTTTGTCTGGCAAGGGATTGTTAGGCTCAGTTAAAACGGAGGGTCCCAGCAATTAACCCTGTTTCATATTCAATCTATCAGGGGACTGGGTCCCTCAGCCTCTCATTCTACCTCCCAAATGGCATCCTATTCTCTACATAGTGCACTATGTTTGAGCAGAGCCCTATGGGCACTGGTCAAAAGTAGTGCACTATATATGGAATAGGGTGCTATTTTGGACATAACCAGCCTCTCATTGTCAATTACAGCGCAGTGGCAATCAGCCCCTAAACCTGAACCTCAGCATGGAGCTCTTGGGATGAGAAGATTTTCAGCGTAAATCCTAGGCTGTGGACACACAGAAACCAAACAAACACCCACCAGTTACTTTCATTTAAACTGCCTGCAATTGTTCCAGTCTTGAAGACAGTCTGCTAGCTAGACAGCACAAAGCTAGTGATCTATGACTGAAGCTATAATGGCTACATTAAAGCACAACCCCAGAAGGTAAACCTCAGGTTCACGACAAAGAAACACTGAGCCACTCACTTCCCAGTCCTCAACACCAAAGCTCCAAGCAGCAGTCTGAGCAATGCAGCAGCTTATAATACTGTAGGTAAGTGTCCCATAAAGTGGATTACGTTCTGCTGGGCTATAACAGCCATTGGTTTAGCACTAAGAGACATGATAGATGCAGGATACCATTCCCTCTTTCTCCCTGTCGATCGAGAACACTCAGCAGCACCCCCCACCCCCCCACACACCTTAAAGTAAATCAATCTCAGTCTCATCTGTTCTCCATCTGCCTCACACAGGGAAAGATGCTACATTCAATAAGAGGCTCGATGGAGGAGTCTGATCTCAATAGTGCTGCACTCGTCTTCTCCACTGACAGTGTTATTTAGGAGGACTATCTACTGCTATGCTGTAATAACAATATACGTAGACTGGTAAAGATTTCCGAAAGGTGTTTTGCTAGCGCCAATGTGCAATGTAACTGTTCCCCCTGAAGGGTGTCACCTATAATAGGGTTTGAATTAGAGCTACCTGTAATACAGAGATACTGGGTGATAGATAATGGTTTACTGCCAGACAACACTCCATAAACCTAGAATGGCTTGAGTCGAGGCTAGATAGAGAAAGTTTGTTGCTGGTGGTGTTCTAAATGGCAATACACATGCATGTACAGTAACACGCTCTCTGATACAGTAGTACTAACTTAACCTAGTTTTGTGAATCCCCTGATGAATGTACATCTTACTACCCCATTAAGTCAGTTTGTAATGGTCCTCCCCTTCCCAATCAATATCTGATTTCCATTTGAGACCAGTACAGTATCGGTTTTATGTATGTGCTCAGACTTTTCAGACTCACTGTGGTGCACTGGGCTAGAAAGGAAACAACCATCACACTACTGGTGTAACAGTCTGCTGTCTCAGCCTTTTATCGACTTCAGGCAAGCGTGATGCGAATGCTTGGTCTCATGGGAGGGTTGCAAAATTCTGGTAACTATGCCAACATTTCCAGGTTTTCCAGAATTCCTGGTTAGAGTCTTCTGGATTTCCTGTTTATTCCCTTCTAAATTTGTGATTTTTCCAAGTGGGAATTTGGGGAACGTTACTGTAATTTGTAACCCTAGTCAGAGGCCAGGCGTTCGCTTCACATTACACCTTTCTAACTGTTCTACAGTGGGAGTGTGTACTAGTTGTTATTACAATCCTGAGGAACGGTTCATCTTCCAATGGATTAATAGTCAGCGGCCCAAATGGCACCCTATTCCCTATATAGTGCACCTCTCTTGCTATCTAACCTCCAAACGAGCTTCAATGCCATACAACACTCCTTCCGTGGCATCCAACTGCTCTTAAACGCTAGTAAAACCAAATGCATGCTTTTCAACTGTTCGCTGCCTGCACCCGCCCGCCCGACCTAGAATATGTGGACATCTATAAGTACCTAGGTGTCTGGCTAGACTGTAAACTCTCCTTCCAGACTCATATCAAACATCTCCAATCCAAAATCAAATCTAGAATCGGCTTTCTATTTCGCAACAAAGCCTCCTTCACTCACGCCGCCAAACTTACCCTAGTAAAACTGACTATCCTACCGATCCTCGACTTCGGCGATGTCATCTACAAAATAGCTTTCAATACTCTACTCAGCAAACTGGATGCAGTTTATCACAGTGCCATCCGTTTTGTTACTACAGCACCTTATACCACCCACCACTGCGACCTGTATGCTCTAGTCGGCTGGCCCTCGCTACATATTCGTCGCCAGACCCACTGGCTCCAGGTCATCTACAAGTCCATGCTAGGTAAAGCTCCGCCTTATCTCAATTCACTGGTCACGATGGCAACACCCACCCGTAGCACGCGCTCCAGCAGGTGTATCTCACTGATCATCCCTAAAGCCAACACCTCATTTGGCCGCCTCTCCTTCCAGTTCTCTGCTGCCTGTGACTGGAATTAATTGCAAAAATCACTGAAGTTGGAGACTTTTATCTCCCTCACCAACTTTAAACATCTGCTATCTGAGCAGCTAACCGATCGCTGCAGCTGTACATAGTCCATTGGTAAATAGCCCACCCAATTTACCTACCTCATCCCCATACTGTTTTTATTTATTTACTTTTCTGCTCTTTTGTACACCAGTATCTCTACCTGCACATGACCATCTGATCATTTATCACTCCAGTGTTAATCTGCTAAATTGTAATTATTCGCCTACCTCCTCATGCCTTTTGCACACAATGTATATAGACTCTTTTAAAAAAAAAATTCTACTGTGTTATTGACTGTGTTATTTACTCCATGTGTAACTCTGTGTTGTTGTCTGTTCACACTGCTATGCTTTATCTTGGCCAGGTCGCAGTTGTAAATGAGAACTTGTTCTCAACTAGCCTATCTGGTTAAATAAAGGTGAAATAAAATAAAATAAATTAAAGCCCTATGATCCCTGGTTATAATCAATGCACTCAAAATAAGTGCACTATACAAGGAACAGGGTGCCATTTTAGACAAAGTCATGGACAAATCAGCCTGAATACTATAACAGTCTGACATTAAGACCCACAGTCTTTTGAAGGCATGAACAGCACTGAAATGAATGTGCTATCTGCTGCTGTTACACCTGTAACACCACGGTAGGTTTGCAGGGAATGTGATGGCTCTGTTTTAGATGAGAGATTTTACAGCACTTAGCTATCATAGAAAACTTAATGGGGCAAGCTCTTTAGTGAGCAGGTCTTGTGTTCAGAGGGACATAATGTGACGAGCTACAGGAGGTAATGTGTAATGGAAGGCCTCATGTTCATTATCCATGTCTTTTTATGGGCACAATGAGTGGACATGGGGCCTCTTTTACTCTAGCCATTTTTTTACACTCTTGGCTAATTTAAGACACAGTATGGGTCCCAAATGACACCTTATTGCATTACATTTTACTTATTGCATTCAATGGGATATAAAGCAGGAATCCGCATGTCGTGGGCGACCCTATGCCAGCCCACTTCTTGTATGGCGTTTTCACTTTGAATGAAAACAAGGAGGCCTGAGATGCCTTGGGATGGCCTTCTGGGCAAGGTGTGTCTTTGCGTTAAATCCCGCCTACTCGAATGACCTTGCTGCAATGGCAATTGTAAAAATAAATTGCTTGCTAACAAACACAGAGCCGACAAAGCCAACAAGCTAGATAGTTTATCTGCAAAGAAGTTGTCTTTGTAGCAAGAACGAAATAAACAAGTATTATTCTTGGTTCTTGGATTGAATCAACTCGACCCCAAAAGAGAAAAAGACTGATCATGACCAATCCAGAAACATTGGAATTCATTTTAAAAGGTGGAAGAGTGACATCGAAATGGCCACCGTTCTCATTGACTGGTAACGTTAGGTAAGTGTTGGATTGTGTTTTTAACCTGCTAGCTACATTAGCGGCTAACCTTGGTGTGTTCAGTGTTCAAGCTGATCGGTGAAACCCGCATGATGTAAAAAGTGTCTAGGTTAGGCTATTTGATCGGAGAAATCGGCATGATTTAAAAATTGTCTGTCTCATTAAATCGTCACACATTTTATCTCCAGCCTGTAGGCTACAGAAAAGGCCACATACTCTTTCTACCATATCCTATATCTGCTACATTATTTATGTTAGATAAAAAATGTTGACAGAACGTTGGTGGAGCTCCAACAAATAGGTCCACAGACGATGCAATCTCAACCACACTGCACACGACTGCGTGGCCACGCACGCCTCCAACTCAATCATCAAGTTTGCGGACGACACAACAGTGGTAGGCTTGATTACCAACAACGACGAGACGGCCTACAGGGAGGAGGTGAGGGCCCTCGGAGTGTGGTGTCAGGAAAATAACCTCACACTCAACGTCAACAAAACTAAGGAGATGATTGTGGACTTCAGGAAACAGCAGAAGGAACACCCCCTAATCCACATTGATGGGACAGTAGTGGAGAGGGTAGTAAGTTTTAAGTTCCTCGGCGTACACATCACAGACAAACTGAATTGGTCCACCCACACAGACAGCATCGTGAATAAGGCGCAGCAGCGCCTCTTCAACCTCAGGAGGCTGAAGAAATTCGGCTTGTCACCAAAAGCACTCACAAACTTCTACAGATGCACAATCGAGAGCATCCTGTCGGGCTGTATCAACGCCTGGTACGGCAACTGCTCCGCCCACAACCGTAAGGCTCTCCAGAGGGTAGTGAGGTCTGCACAACGCATCAACGGGGGCAAACTACCTGCCCTCCAGGACACCTACACCACCCGATGTCACAGGAAGGCCATAAAGATCATCAAGGACAACAACCACCCGAGCCACTGCCTGTTCACCCTGCTATCATCCAGAAGGTGAGGTCAGTACAGGTGCATCAAAGCTGGGACAGAGAGACTGAAAAACAGCTTCTATCTCAATGCCATCAGACTGTTAAACAGCCACCACTAACATTGAGTGGCTGCTGCCAACACACTGACTCAACTCCAACCACTTTAATAATGGGAATTGATGGGAAATGATGTAAAATATATCACTAGCCACTTTAAACAATGCTACTTAATATAATGTTTACATACCCTACATTATTCATCTCATATGTACACGTATATACTGTACTCTATATCATCTACTGCATCTTTATGTAATACATGTATCACTAGCCACTTTAAACTATGCCACTTAGTTTACATACTCATCTCATATGTATATACTGTACTCGATACCATCTACTGCATCTTGCCTATGCTGCTCTGTACCTTCACTCATTCATATATCTTTATGTACATATTCTTTATCCCTTTACACTTGTGTGTATAAGGTAGTAGTTTTGGAATTGTTAGTTAGATTACTCGTTGGTTATTACTGCATTGTCGGAACTAGAAGCACAAGCATTTCGCTACACTCGCATTAACATCTGCTAAACATGTGTATGTGACAAATACATTTGATTTGATTTGATTTGAACAGCGCCCTGGAGAGGTGCCTGGGAATGGACAAGCAACATATTTTGCGCCCCTGCCTTTGAGAAAATGGGCACTGCTTATCAGTGTGGTATCAACGATCACCTAAAAAGCCCTTATCTTATGCCACCGGTTGAGAGATATTGTCATTGTTTTGGGGCAGAATTCTGTGAGGCTTTATGTGTTGTTGTTGGAGGTGCGTCTCGGTCAGTTTAACCCCCCGAAAATGACGTCCTCGTCAATCTGTTGTCGCAGGCGGCCACATAATCATGCCTAATGAGCGGGCTGGCCGTGTGTAGACACCATACAGCATGATACTCAATTACACTCACACACTTAATCTAAGCGGTCTGCTGCCATAGCTGCTTACCGTTCATGCCAAGTGGCCTAGATCTGCTTGGATTCAATGTATGGGCAGTTAAAATACATATTTAAGACACATTTCACAGAAGAACAAATGGGTCAGCCTCTCCCCTTCCATCAGTGGGTGTTTGTCCCAAATTGCACCATATTCATATAACACTCTGGTCACAAGTAGTGCATTATAGGGAATAGGTACCATTTGGGACACAGACCCTCCTTTTATCATTTAAATAGATGTTGCGGAAACAACAATTCACAAAGCATTAAAAAAAATGCAGTTGAGGCCATTTTTATACAGTACTCTGAGAATGTACACATATAAGCTTTGTCACTGGTGTCTTCTGGGTCAATAATGAGCCCTTCTTCTGACCGGATTTATTTTCCAAAATGGCCGCTTGGATAACAACATTTTGACACTGTAGAACATCCCAGACATCAGTTAGATGAGTATAGCTGAGCTGAACTGCAACCCACACATCCATTAAAGTAAAGTTATGTTTAATTTGGTGCAAATGGGATGAAATGGAAAATGAATGAAAACAAATTGAAAACTGAAGTAATGTCACATCCACTGTTCCTCTGTCTTTTGTTAACTTGCATTACCTCCAAGTGAGAACATTATTAGTTAGGCTAGGTCTGGAAGATTGTATTAGTTAAGTTTAACTATGACTAAAATACATAAGCAAGAGTTAGGCCCTTGTATATTTCAACTAATAACAATTAAATCAGTCATTTCCCTCACTAGACTTGAATCTATATACACCCAGGGAGGGCAGAGAATCTGAGATTATTGTTGTGTTAGACATCAAGCTTTTGGTTTAAAGTATGCAGTCTATATCACAAAACAAAGACCTATATTCCAGAGTCAGATTAGCCCATAACTCTATTCCAGAATCCATCACCGTTTCAGATTAGTTGAGACAGGCACGGTTAGTGTTTTGATTGGACGAGTGGTATTTACCTTTACCTGGTGCCTTAGGAAGGAAGGCCCCAATTAATTTGGACCTCTTCTTTTCATAGCCTTTCTGTGTGATGTCACCTGTCAAAGGAGGAGAGGAAAACTACCGTTAGTGAAACGGAGGAGCGTTCTTATTTCTTTCTCTAGGGCTCTTATTCAGATCTGCATGCTGTTACTGAACCACAATATCCATGGCAACAGCAGATGACAGTATACAACAGGTTAAGCTGTTTGGTTAATCGCTGTTATGCTTTGTCTTTTTTTATGCTGAACAAGGAGCAGATGGGTGTTCAGAGCTAGGTTGGACAAACAGGAAACGACAGAGATAGGAAGGGGGGGGGGGTGAGAAACAAGGAAGGAGAGAAGTACAGGTTGGGAAGTAGCTAGACAGCTAGCTGGAATATATAGTGCATGCAGTGACTTTAGTGAGTGTCAGTAATGAATGAGACAGAGACCCAGCTGACAGCATGTATTACCCATCAAGGCCTGGCGCCCCCACTGCCCTGGCCATCACACAGGTAATTAGGAGGGGATTCGGTGGGAGAGAGGGGGATAGGAGAGGGCCTGGCTGGGGGACGGAAAGATGGAGAGAGGAGGATAGGAGAGGGCCTGGCTGGGGGACGGAAAGATGGAGAGAGGAGGATAGGAGAGGGCCTGGCTGGGGGACAGAGAGAGGGGGATAGGAGAGGGCCTGGCTGGGGGACGGAAAGATGGAGAGAAGAGGATAGGAGAGGGTCTGGCTGGGGGACGGAAAGATGGAGAGAGGAGGATAGGAGAGGGCCTGGCTGGGGGACAGAGAGAGGGAGAGAGGAGGATAGGAGAGGGCCTGGCTGGGGGTGGGAGAGAGGGGGATAGGAGAGGGCCTGGCTGGGGGTGGGAGAGAGGGGGATAGGAGAGGGCCTGGCTGGGGGACAGAGAGAGGGGGAGAGGAGGATAGGAGAGGGCCTGGCTGGGGGACGGAGACAGGGAGGGAGGGGGATAGGAGGGTCCCTGGCTGGGGGACGGATCCTACGAGTGATAGTGTAATCAATATGTAATTACACTATCATTTGTTTTTCGTATGTCACAACGATTTATACATATACTATGATGCTGGTAAAGTTGTCTCGTGCACCTACAGTGCTAGTCATAAAAAAAGCTAGCTAGCTCATGGATGCAAACAATGTTCTTCCCCAAAAACATAGCAAAACAACAACTGCTTCAGTAGCTATATAGTTAGCTAGCTAGCTAAATAGCTAGGTGTCATCATCTAAAATAACACCAATTTATAGGACAGTTCTTATTTGATTAATGGTGTTCGGACCCATCTATGTGAAGCTAGCCACAATAAGAATTAGCCACAATGTGGACTTTGCGGTTAGCCTGCAAAATAAAAGTATGTCAGAGACAGTGATGCAAATGAATACAAACAGTAGAATTATGCCATAATTGAACATATCATGCTAAACGAGGTTGGAATGTTGTTATATAAAATCAACAAAAGACAATTTGTTAAAAAACATTTACAAATCTGTTGAAATCACACTGGATATATTATACTTTAGAATTGCATTGGGGGCATACTTATTTCACTGTACAGCCTTATCTATGGATTGTGGATCAGTTACATGGGATATCAGTCTACTCAGTGACACCCAGAGAACATTAGCATCGTAGCTCTTATTGCGGGACTCTGAAACAACTGAATTGAGCCACATTTATTGTCAACCTATGTCTATGTGTATTGAACACTATTCCTGAGGAAAAACAATACTGCGTGGATGTTGGAGTCTGATAACTCTGAGGAGGATGTTGGGAAAAAATATCTTGGGTATTGAGTAGACGGAAACACCATTTAATTGATCCCCAAACCTTAAAGTAAAGCTGTTCAGTGCAATATGAATGTCAACACACACAATAGGCTGACTGGGGAGGTGATTTCACACAGTCACTGTCCCGTGATAAGAACTACAACGCTTATATTTACGTAAACTCTTCACAGTTGTGTTCTGTGGATGTCACCGAGTAGACTGATACCCCATTTTATTGCTTCACATTCCAACCTTGTTTAACATTATCTAGTCTAAATATGGCATGATTCCGCCAATAGTAACCTTCTGCATCACCTTCAAAGCTGTTATTTTATTTTGAAGGCAAACCGCAAAATCCACGATTGTGCCTAATCCTTATTGTGGCTAGCGTGACAACACATAACCCGGTCCGGTCGAGACTCACTAGCCAGATGAAGCTAGCTGGCTGCTGTTAACGTTAGCTTTGGGCAACAGGGTTACGTAGCTGGCTAACTATTTATTTTCATGAACTGAAGTTCAATTTCAAAAGGCGAACAAGTGGCTACCTAGCTAATACTTACTCACAAGGATTCCTAAATATTTGCTAAGAATAATGAAAATGACTAGTTTCTACTGGTCATTGTTTTAAGGCTGGTTGTGTTGGTGCTAGCTAGGTACCAAGCTAAAGCTAGCTAGCTATCCCAGATGTTGCGGTCGAACAAATAATGCTTTATTACCAACGCAGTATTGTAAACACATCGTTCATGGCCGTTGTTTGCTTGCTTGCAGACTTTTTTGTACAGCTTTGACAGTGCTACTGATAGTAGTGGTGGAGCTTAGCTTGCATGTGCAATTCAGATAGTGGGCAAATAGTGGGCATTAAATAAATAAAAAATTGACACCCAAAGTCCCAAACGGTGTTCCATAGTATGTCGTGAAGCTAATAGCAGTGACACTGTTACTGTGTAACTCCAGGGACAACATCTGAAAAATAGTGCACTTCGTAGTGTGTACCGGTGCTCGACCAGTTGCGAAAGTCAATATCACCCACAACAAGGAACAGTTGATTGTCAAGTGCAATGAATTCTTACTCTTTAAAATGACTGATCGACTTATTGTCTGCTCGATCCACACAGCAGACATTGTGGGCTAAGTTAGGAATGCTGTGTTGCACGTGTAGCGCAAAATTTTACGTGGCGTCAATACGTCATGTACCTATGTTATATAGGTATGTACGTCAGCTTTGACATTGGTTTTGCACATCGGTATTAAACTAGACATCGGGCTGATACCGATGTTGGCATTTTTTGCTAATATCGGCCGATTCCAATATGTTCATCGATATATTGTGCATCCCTATAGATATATACAATGCATTTGGAAAGTATTCAGACCCCTTGACTTATTCCACATTTTGTTACATCATAGCTTTCTTTATTCTAAAATGTATTAAATCACCCCCCCCCCCCCTCAATCTACATACAATACCCCATAATGACAAAGCTAAAGTCTAAAACCGACATTTTAGACCCTTTACTCAGTACTTTGTTGAAGCAGCTTTGGCAGAGATTACAGCCTCGAGTCTTCTTGGGTATGACACTACAAACTTGGCACACCTGTATTTGGAGAGTTTCTCCCATTCTTCTCTGTAGATCCTCTCAAGCTCTGTCAGCTTAAATGAGTAGCATTGCTGCACAGCTATTTTCAGGTCTCTCCAGAGATGTTTGATCGGATTCAAGTCCGGCCTCTGGCTGGGCCACTCAAGGACATTCAGAGACTTGTCCTGACTAGTCTCCCAGTCTCTGCCGCTGAAAAACATCCCTACAGCATGATGCTGCCTCCACTATACTTCCATTTAAGAATGATGGAGGCCACTGGGTTCTTGGGGAACTTCAATGCTGCAGAAATGTGTTGATGCCCTTCCGAAGATCTGTGCCTCGACACAATCCTGTCTCGGAGCTCTATGGGCAATTCCTTCGTCCTCATGGCTTGGTTTTTGCTCTAACATGCACTGTCAAATGTGGGACCTTATACAGACAGGTCTGTGCCTTTTCAAATCATGTCCAATCAATTGAATTTACCACAGGTGTACTCCGATCAAGTTGTAGAAACATCGAGGATGATCAATGAAAACAGGATGCATCTGAGCTCAATTACGAGTCTCATAGCAAAGGGTCTCAATACTTATGTAAATAAGTTATTTTTGTTTTTTCATAAATTTGCAAAAATTTCTAAACACCTGTTTTTACTTTGTCATTATGGAGTATTGTTTGTAGATTGATGAGGTAAAAAAAAGTACTGAATCCATTTCAGAATAAGGCTGTAACGTAAGAAAATGTTTAAAAAGTCATGGGGTCTGAATACTTTCCGAATGCACTGTATTTCTGATACCTTTTAATACTTGTTCTGGTAGATGTTTTCTAAAGGCCCCTTTTCCATCTGTTTATCCAGAAATTAAAGCCTTTATTTAAGCTCATTTCTTAAAATGGAAAATGGTTGAAAAATGTATCTATGCCTTAATTTCCCGAAAACAAATACTCCTAGCATTCATTTGACATGCGCCTATGAACTTCACATGTTGGTGCTCATGGGTCCTTTTCAATGGAAATGCCCATAGGCTACACTGCAAAACAACCACATACAACACAACCCACGTTGAAACTTCATACACACACACGCACACATACACAGAGATAGACAAACATCTTCTTGGCACAAGGCGCTGATATTCGGGGAAGTGATCCACGGCGAACTGAAATTAACTTCTTCTCCAGCTCTGGATTTGAGATTTCCTGATGAGCTGCCTGATGCAGGAAAACAGGCAGACAGAGACACAGATCGATAGACAGGCAGACACAGACAAACCTGAGATTACGGGGGTGTCTGTCTGTCTGTATGGAATGCAGCCTGTTTGATGGCTTTAGTACATTTACCCAGCCAGCTTTGGGGGGAAGCTCTGTTTTAGCCAGTGAGAGACCGCTCAGCCTCAAACTGCATTGCAAATGGCACCATATTCCCTATGTAGTGCATTACTTTTGACAATGGCCCATAGGGAATAGGGTGCCATTTGGGACACAGCCTCAGTCGTGTCCTCCAGAGTAGGAGAGGAGACAGCAGGAGATAACGAACATGGGGCGCTTTAAATAGTGAGGATGACTCATCATGTCTTTCCTGCCTCTGATTACAAAAAATATATATTCAATTCAACCACCCCTCCCCTCATTGGAGTAAACTAGCGGCCAACAACACTGCTTTTTCGCTCGAAGTACACGTAGTTCAATAATTATACATACAGTTGAAGTCGGAAGTTTACATACACCTTAGCCAAACACATTTAAACTCAGTTTCACAAATCCTGACATTTAATCTGAGTAAAAATTCCCTGTTTTAGGTCCGTTAGGATCACCAGTTTATTTTAAGAATGTGAAATGTCAGAATAATAGTGGAGAGAATGATTTATTTCAACATTTATTTCTTTCATCACATTCCCAGTGGGCCAGAAGTTTACATACACTCAATTAGTATTTGATAGCATTGCCTTTAAAATTGTTTAATTTGGGTCAAACGCTTTCGGTAGCCTTCCACAAGCTACCCACAATAAGTTGGGTGAATTTTGGCCCATTCCTCCTGACAGAGCTGGTGTAACTGAGTCAAGTTTGAAGGCCTCATTGCTCGCACATGCTTTTTCAGTTCTGCCCACATATTTTCTATAGGATTGAGGTCAGGGCTTTGTGATGACCACTCCAATACCTTGACTGTGTTGTTCTTAAGCCATTTTGCCACAACTTTGGATTTATGCTTGGGGTTATTGTCCATTTGGAAGACACATTTGCGACCAAGCTTTATTTTCCTGCACGATGTCTTGAGATGTTGCTTCAATATATCGACATCATTTTCCTTCCTCATGAAGCCATCTATTTTGTGAAGTGCACCAGTCCCTCCTGCAGCAAAGCAGCCCCACAACATGATGCTGCCAACCCCGTGCTTCACGGTTGGGATGGTATTCTTTGGCTTGCAAGCCTCCCCCTTTTCCACCCAAAATAACGATGGTCATAATGGCCAAACAGTTCTCAGACCAGAGGACATTTCTCCAAAAATGACGATATTTGTCCCCATGTGCAGTTGCAAACCGTAGTCTGGCTTTTTTATGGCGGTTTTGGAGCAGTGGCTTCTTCCTTGCTGAGCGGCCTTTCAGGTTATGTCGATATATGACTCGTTTTACTGTCGATATAGATACTTTTGTACCCGTTTCCTCCAGCATCTTCACAAGGTCCTTTGCTGTTGTTCTGGGATTGATTTGCACTTTTTCACACCAAAGTACGTTCATCTCTAGGAGACAGAACGCGTCTCCTTCCTGAGCGGTATGACGGCTGCGTGGTCCCATGGTGTTTATACTTGCGTACTATTGTTTGTCCATTTGAACGTGGTACCTTCAGGTGTCTGGAAATTGCTCCCAAGTGTGAACCAGACGTTTGGAGGTCTACACTTTTTTTCTGAGGTCTTGGCTGATTTCTTTTGATTTTCCCAAGATGTCAAGCAAAGAGGCACTGAGTTTGAAGGTAGGCCTTGAAATACATCCACAGGTACACCTCCAATTGACTGAAATTATGTCAATTAGCCTATCAGAATCTTCTAAAGCCATGACATCATTTTCGGGAATTTTCCAAGCTGTTTAAAGGCACAGTCAACTTATTGTATGTAAACTTCTGACCCACTGGAATTGTGATACAGTGAATTTTAAGTGAAATAATCTGTCTTTAAACAATTGTTGGAAAAATTACTTCTGTCATGCACAAAGTAGGTGCCGACTTGCCAAAACTATAGTTTGTTAACAAGAAATTTGTGGAGTGGTTGAAAAACAGGTTTTAATGAATCCAACCTAAGTGTATTTAAACCTCCGACTTCAACTGTATTTTACTAATTTCCTCTTTCTGCAATTGCTGGATTTTATTAACTCCAACTCGCCGATGTTCACAGATTAACCCATCTTTCCCAGTATAATACTATAATAGCTATTTATTTTTGCTATAGATCCCTTCATGACTGATGCCTTACAAAGGTCTTTAACCTCCCTGTTTGTAACATTTCTACGGACATTGGCCTAAAAATGAATACTTTACCCAATAATATAATGCTGATTGACTGATCATGGTTTTTAGATCCTCTAACAATACAATTTTCAGGTCCATCTAAAACCTAATGTGATGACATAACCATTCCTGGACTTGAATCCAAAAGTGAGCCACCGATGGACAATAACAGAAAATACGCTCTATTGATTCTTTCTCCTGCTACAGCTGTTTGTCAGAACCCATCTGAGAGACACAGAGAGACATCTTTAGCCCAAGCCTCTGAGCTGAGAACCAACAGCACAATGAAGAGGCCCCTTGTCCATAGAAAAACATGACTACGCTGTTCTTTTGACAGAAAGAAGACAATGACATAGACGGTGACAATTGACATATACACTTAGTGGTTTACTAGGCACACCACCCCATTCAAGAAAATGGTTCGCTCCTACAGACAGTGAGTGACATTGCCGTAGTTTCTATATAAAGCAGGCAGATAGGCATCGAAGCATTCAGTTACTGTTCGATTGACTGTTAGACTGGGCAAAATGAGTGACCTAAGCAACTTTGAGTTTGGTATGATCGTCGTTGCCAGGCGCGCCTGTTCCTGTATCTCAGAAACGGCAGACTTCTGGTGCTTTTCATGCACAAAAGGGTCTATGGTTTCCCGAGAATGGCGTGACAAACAAAAAACATCCAGTCAGCGTCAGTCCTGTGGGCAAAAAAATGCAAGTATCGTGCAAGCTAACAGGCGGGCCACAAACAGGCAAATAAAGGTGCATAAAAACAGTGGTGTGCAGAACAGCATCTTGGAATGCAAAACTCGTCGGTCCTGGTCATGGATGGGCTATTTCAGCAGACGACCACACCGAGTTCCACTCCTATCAGCTAAAAACAAGAAGAAGCTCCAGTGGGCACATGATCAACAGGTGTGGAACATTGCCTGGTCTGACGAATCCCGGTTCCGGTTGCATCATGCTGATGGCAGAGTCAGGATTTGGCGTAAGCAGCATGAGTCAACGGTACAGGCTGGTGGCGGTGGTGTAATGGTGTTGGGAACGCTTTCTGGCAACTTTCTGGGCATCAAGTCTCTTGGTACCAATTGAGCAACACACACAGGCCATCCTACTACATAATTACTTTATAAACCCTCTATGCATATGGTTTTAATCATAACTTACTTTTGGAAAGAATCATTTGAAATAATTAGCAGCAAGTTTAAGTACAACAGAGACTTAAATACTTAACACTAAAATACACATACAGTTCCCTACAGTGTACAGTACAGTGACTCACTCTGCTGCTTTTTATATGTCTATTTAGTAAGCTGCTTCATGCTATGAATAATTTAAGACACATACTGCACTAGACTCAATCCATCCAATCCTTATATTTCATATTTCCTTTCAGAGACTCTCACTTTCAGATAGATGTTCCTTTGGTTTCTAAAATACTATGCACCAAAGTGGCCATATAAGAGCAAGAACGTAGAAGTACGCTAGCATCCTCACAGTCAATTGCAGGGTGAGGCCAGAGTAGCCACCATACTCACAGTGCTAGTTTTGGCTCCAACACATGAAATGCTTATTGCAGAGGAAATGGTGAGTTGGCTAAAGATGCCCTACCTACGTTTTAGTGCTGACAAAGGTTGTAACCCACACTGCTATGCTAAACACACCCATTATACCTGCTTTCTTTGCCCAGGTTTTTAAAATTAAAGCTCACTTAGTTTATTTTCATAGGAGACCCACAACATGTGTAGAAAATAGTAAAATAGTATTTGAACAGAGTGTAGGAGGAAGAGGAGGAAGGGGAGGAGCAGGAGCAGGAGTAGGAATGGCATGGTCAGCCTGGCTCCCTGTACCCAGTCCTCTCACAGGAATGTTTATGTAATGCTTTTATAGCACAATCACGATGATGATCTACACTGGGTGTAATGGGGGAACAATAAAATCAGCACCATTTCCCTTTTTTTCTTTTGTGGGAATGTTGCTGGCGTGTATAGTGGCTGTTTTACGTGCTCCTGACCAATTATGCTATTTTGTGTTTTTTTTAATGCTAATTATACTATTTTGCCTCTACCCTCTGTTCTAATGGCAAATGTACTGGAGAACAAACTAGACGAGCTCCGTTCAAGATTATCATATCAACGGGACCTGAAGAACGGTAATATCCTATGCTTCATGGAGTCGTTTCAGAAGGAGGACATGGTTAATATAAATCTAGCTGGTTTCTCTATGCATCAGCAGGACAGAAAGGCAGTGTCTCGTAAACTCAAGGGTGGAGGTGTGTGTCTCTTTGTTAACAACAGCTAATGCGTGATCTCTAATATTAAGGGAGTCTCTAGGTTCTAGTCGCCTGAGTTAGAATACCTCATGATAAGCTGTAGACCATACTATTTACCAAGAGTTTTCATCTGTATTTTTCATTGCTGTCGACTTACCACCACAAACTGATGCTGGCACTAAAACCACACTCAACAAGCTATATTTATTTTATACATTTTTAATTACTTTGTTTTACCTTTATTTAACTAGGCAAGTCAGTTCAGAACAAATTATTATTTACAACGATGACCTACCCCGGCCAAACCTGGACGACACTGGGCCAATTGTGCGCCACCATACGGGGACTCCCAATAACGGCCGGATGTTATACAGCCTGGAATTGAACCAGGTACTGTAGTGGTGCCTCTTGCACTGAGATGCAGTGCCTTAGACAACTGCACCACTTGGGAGCCAATTGCAGGGCCATATACCAACAAGAAAATGCTCATCTGAGGCAGCTCTCCTATTGGCCGGTGATTTTAATGCAGGAAAACTGAATGTTACCTGTGCAACTAGAGGGGGAAAAAACCTAGATCCCCTTTACTTCACACAGAGACGCATACAAAGCTCTGCCTCCATTTGGCAAATCCATAACTCTATCCTCCGGATTCCTGTTTACAAGCAAAAACCCAAACAGGAAGTACAAGTGACACACAATTCGGAAGAGGTCAGATGAAGCAGATGCTAAGCTACAGGACTGTTTTGCTAGCACAGACTGGAATATGTTCCGGAATTCATTAGATAACATTGAGGAGTGTACCACATCAGTCACCGGCATCATTAATAAGTGCATCGACACCATTGTTCCCACAATGACCGTACGTACATACAGTACATATCAGAACCAGAAGCCATGAATTACAGGCAACATCCGCAGTGAGCAAAAGGTTAGTGCTCCGCGTTCAAGGAGGATTTTTCATGATCCAAACACACCAACATAATCGTGAAGAGGGCACAACAACGTATTTTCCCCCTCAGGAGGTTGAAAAGATTTGGCACTCAGATCCTCAAAAATGTCTATAGCTACACCCTTGAGAGCATCTTGAGTGGCTGCATCACCGCTTGGTATGGCAACTGCTTGGCATCTGACCCGAGGACGCGACAGAGAGTAGTGCGTACGACCCAGTACATCACTGGGGCCGAGCTCCCTGACATCCAGGACCTCTATACCAGGAGATGCCAGAGAAAGGCGCAATAAAAATTGTCAAAGACTCCAGCCAGACTGTTCTCTCTGCTACTGCACAGCAAGTGGTACCAATGCACCAAGTCTGAAACCAACACGACCCTGAACAGCTTCTACCCCCAAGCCACAGGACTTCTAAACAAGACAGCTAAATAGCTAATCAAATGGCTACCCGGAGTACCTGCATCAATCCTTTTTTGCACTAACACACACACACAAACTAACACCCCAACACACATAACATGCACACATGCATACTGAAGCCACACACACACACACTGCTGCTATTGTCTATGATCTATCCTGTTGCCTAGTCACTTTACCCCTACCTATATGTACAGTACATAGCTAACTCAATGACTGGTACTCCCTGTATATAGCCATGTTATTTTCACTCTTTATTTTGTATTTGTTATTCACTGTGTATTTATTCTTCGTGCCACTTTTTAAATGTTTTATTCATTTTTTTTGATCTGGTCTTCAACTCTGCATTGTTGTAAATGTACCCATAATTAAACATTTCACTATTAGTCTACACCTGCTGTCTACGAAGCATGTGACAAATAACATTTGATTTGATTGATTTGATTAGGCGCTGCTAACTGCTGTTGCCTTTGCTGCCTGAGCCTCACTAACACCCCTTCCCTTCAGCTCCCCGGCCAACCCAGGCTTGTATCATATGTACAGTACAGAGGCTTACTGTACAATAGATTAGGTCCCTCATACTGCGTCCCAAACGGCACCCTATTCCCCAGTGCACTACTTTTGACAACGTCTGTCTGTATGATTACAGCAGACAGGTAGACTTAGATAATATGATTTTTTTTTATTTTACCTTTATTTAACTAGGCAAGTCAGTTAAGAACAAATTCTTATTTTCAATGACGGCCACAGTCCACACAGCTGGAACCCCTCGCATATGGTCTCTCACCGCAAGGGGCCAGGGCCCCATAATCCCATTAAAGACCCTGGGCTGGCCCATCCTTTACCCATTCAGACTGTGCATATACCCAAACACACACACACTAGTCACAAAAAAACAGGACCAACTAAACAGTGAAAAAGCTAAGCCACCAAAAGGAGAAACACCAGTTCAAGAATGCCTGCTAAGCTGCAATATTGTGTCAATAAAAATATCAAAGGTGCAGATGACTACAAGTACCATGCTAATCGCAGTGTTAGCACTCAGTTCTATTATTAAATATTCATGTTGTTGTTGCACAGCATACACCTCGGTGATGGTTGATATTTGAAACCCACAAATCATACTCACCAAGCATATGCATATCCAGCCCAAAAAATGGGAAACAAGTGTTGGTAGTGTAAAATAAATGTTGATATTAGGACTAACTAATAACTACCTATAGATCCATCTACAAAGCGCCACACTGCCCTGTACAGCAGAGCTCCTGTCTCTCTGTATTCCTACCTGAAGCACACAGCCACACCACGGGGACAATGGAAATACTAATCTAGCGCTCAGGCAGGCAACGCAGGAAAACAATCCCCTTATTTGCATTTCACAAACCATGTAAACATTTCAAAAGGAATCCTCTTTTGCCTTGGCCTCCCAAGTGGCGCAGCGGTCTAAGACATTGCATCTCAGTGCAAGAGGCAGTCCCTGGTTCGAATCCAGGCTGCATCACATCCGGCCGTGATTGGGAGTCTCATAGGGCGGTGCACAGCGTCGTCTGGGTTTGGCCGGGGTATGCCATCATTGTAAATAAGAATTTGTTCTTAACTGACTTGCCTAGTTAAATTATTATTTAAAAAAATTCCTTTGCAACCAGTCACACTACACCAAAGATGATCTAGATTTTTTTTTTCTTCAAATTTATGTATTAGAGATAAAAAAATAATAAAAAAATCTCTAAATAAGCATTGTCGTACAATTAAAGTTAAAACACACTGCATTTCAAACAGTCAGCAAAACTCTAATGAATTTAAGCCTTCCACAACTACGAGATCCACTAATAATTTACTAATTTAATCTGCATTTTTTGCTGTTGCAAGAAATCACTGATCTGGCTTTCAAGTCGGTCTATGAAAATGCCCTTTTTTGTTACAAATTTAACTAGAACCACGCATAATGCACATGTCCAACAAGAGAAGAGACCGCTAGTATAAAAGTCTTTGGCTAAAATGCTGCTAGCAGTACGTGGTACCCCAATGTCGCGCTCGACAAACTGAGCATTCATTTTCCACAATCAATGTTTATTGATATTCTCATTTTAGTAGTTTAGTAGTTGAGACATACAAAGGGTATCGTTAGAATAGTTAACTTCTCTATTACAGTAATATAATGTCTCAATGTGTTTGTGTCCATATGAACGATTCTATTGGACCAAAATTGGGAAGGTGCACACAGCACAGAAGGAGTGAAAGAGACGAGACCAAAAATACAACATGAGAACAAGTGGACATAAACGCCCATAAAAACAAAAAATAACAAAACGTTGATTCTTGCGATACAGGCATTTGGAATATACCGCAAAAACACATTCATATTAATTCAATATATCGCCCAGCCCTACGAGTGACCGCTTTAACGATGGAAATGCATGTCCTGAATGAGTGAATGTCACGTGAGATCAGGTGGGTCCATTCTAGCCAATGAGAGGGCTGATACGCGTGTGAACAACAGCCACAACTAAGTTGTTTTTCTCAAAGTTGCTGAAATGCCACGTGCATCCATTTATATCAGTACATTTGTTAGAGCCTAAACATCATGAAACTTCTGTTGGCTCAAATAAGCCTCACTTAATTAAACACCCATAGACCTCAATACAAAAAGGGCTTATCTCGCAGGACAGATTTTGGGCAGAGTAAATCCTCTCGCTTCGCCTCTCCCTCACTGATTACGCACACACTGTTTGAGCCAGATGATAGGTTGTCAATTAGCTTTCCCTTCTTTGCTTTACATTCAAACCACTTTTTCTTGAGGGGGTTTAATCCAATCATTAAAGAGTCAGTCTGCATCCCTCTAAACCTTTCCAGTTGGAACAGTCCAACCCCAACCTGTCTGCCCAAACATGCTATACCGGCAACATCAGCAAAAGCAAACAAATTGGTGTTTGTTGGCGCAGGCCATGGCACCACGGTGACAGAGATCCTATTGCTTGCCCATGGGGAGGCCTGGGGAAATGAGGACAGGGCACTGCTGGAGCGCTCTGGTGGCTTGGATTAACAACAATGCATATAGCAATTCAGCTTTTAGCTGCAGATGTGCACAATATCAAATAAACATTATTATTGAACAAACTACGGGCAACTATGCTAGAGGGCAGTTTTTTTCCATCTTTGTAACATTGCAAAAAATCTGAAACTTTTTGTCCAACAATTATGCTGAAAAACTAATCCATGCTTTTGTCAATTCTAGATTAGACTACTGCAATGCTCTACTCTCCGGCAACCTGGAAAAGCACTTAATAAAGTTCAGTTAGTGACTAGAAACCAAAAATGGTATCATATTACTCCAGTTCTAGCCTCTGGCTTCCTGTTAAGGCTAGGGCTGAATTCGATGTTTTTCTGCTAACCTAAAAAGCATTACATGGATTTGCTCCTACCCATCTCTCCGATTTGGTCCTGCCGTACATACCTACACGAACACTACGGTCACAAGATGCAGGCCTCCTTATTGTCCCTAGAATTTCTAAGCAAACAGCTGGAAGGAAGGGCTTTCTCCTATAGAGCTACATTTGTATGTAATGGTCTGCCTATAAATGTGAGAGACACAGACTTGGTCTCGACCTTTAAGTCTTTACTGAAGACTCATCTCTTCAGTAGGTCCTATGATTGAGTGTAGTCTGGCCCATGGGTGCAAAGGTGAACAGCAAGTCACTGGAGTGACAACCCACCCATGCTGTCTCTGCCTGGCTGACTCCCCTCTCTCCACTGGGATTCTTTGCCTCTGACCCTATTACGGGGGCTGAGTCACTGGCTTACTAGTGCTGTCCCTAGGAACAGGGGGGGCACGTCACGCCAGGATTTTTTCGCTATACTCGACTTGAGTGTGTTGAGTCACTGACGTGATCTTCCTGTCCGGTTTTGCGCCCCCCTCGGGCTTGTGCGGTGGAGGAGATCTTGATGTGCTACACTGAGCCTGGTCTCAGGGTAGTAACTTGTTGTTCTGTTGATATCCCTTTAGTGGCAAAGTGGGGGTGGTTATATCCTACCTGGTTGGCCCTGTCTGGGGTTATTGTCGGACAGGGCCACAGTGTCCCACGAACACCCCATCTCAGCCTCCAGTATGTATGTGACAATAGTCTATGTGCCAGGGGGCTAGTGTCTGTCTGTCTTATCTGGTGAAATTCTCCTGTCTAACCTGGTGTCCTGTGTGAAGTTAAATTCTCTCTCTCTCTCTCTCTCTCTCTCTACTTGCTGTTTGGGGTTTTAGGCTGGGTTTCTGTATTCACACTTTGTGACATCTTCTGATGTAAGGGCTTTATAAATACCTTTGATTTGATTTAGAACATCAGACCAGCTTCTATACCGGAAGGGGAGGAGGACAGCTCTTGATTTAACTGCTGCCAAACTATTATTTTTTTATTTATTTTTTTATTTATTTCACCTTTATTTAACCAGGTAGGCTAGTTGAGAACAAGTTCTCATTTGCAACCTGCTTTATATCAGTTAGACTCACAGAAAGACAACAGCTCTCTTTCGAAAACGTTCTGCATTGACTGTAAGATGGATGAATTCCTAGTGAGGTTGAGCTTGTAAGTACACTGAAACACTGTTAATTGATATAATAATACTGATTTCCTGACTTCAAGATTTTCCTGATTTCCCAGGCTTTATTTTAGCCATTTCAGATTGCATCACAAATGGCACTCTATTCCATTTATAGTGTACTACTTTTGATCAGAGCCCATAGTAGTGCACTCTAAAGTGAATAGGCTGCCATTTGGGACGTAGCCTGAGTGTTAATGGTTATTATTTTCAGGACATCATTGGGATACAATGGAGTTTGGTAATGGTGGTGGGAGAGGGGGACCAACATACAGAGAGAAATTCAAGTCCATGCATTACAAACATACTCATTCTGTCAGATCTCAGTCAGCTCAGTGTGATCAGAGAAAAGACACATTTCAAATTGGTGCACACTTCACTTACTACATTTACAATTCAGAGGTCAGGAAAGTCCCATGGGGAAAATAGTATGATGTCCACAGACAATAAGCCAATAAATGAGGTCAAGAGGTCAACTCTTCCCCAGAAAGAAAAAGAGGCCATCTATCACGTAACTGGAGAATGAATATACACTGAACAAAAATATAAATGTAAAGTGTTGTTACCTTGTTTCATGAGCTGAAATACACAAAAAGCTTATTTCTCTAAAATGTTTTTACATCCCTGTTTCGTGAGCAATTATTATTTTCCAAGATAATCCATCCACCTGACAGGTGTGGCATATCAAGAAGCTGATTAAACGGCATGACCATTACACAAGTGCACGTTGTGCTGGGGACAACAAAAGGTCAGTCTAAAATGTGCAGTTTTGTCCCACAACACAATGCCACAGATGTCTCAAGTTGAGGGAGCATGAGATTGGCATGCTGACTGTCCATTTAATGTTAATTTCTCTATCATTACCTGCCTCGAACATCGTTTTAAAAGATTTGGCAGTACATCCAACCGGCCTCACATCCGCAGACCATGTGTAACCACGCCAGCCCAGGACCTCCACATCTGGCTTCTTCACCTGTGGGATCGTCTAAGACCAGCCACCCGGACAGCTGATGAAACTGCGGGTTTGCAAAACCAAATAATTTCTGCGCAAACTTTTTGAAACCGTCTCAGGGAAGCTCATCTGGTGCTCGTCATCCTCACCAGGGTCTTGAACTGACTGCAATTTGGCGTCGTAACCAACTTCAGTGGGAAAATGCTCACCTTTGATGGCCACAAGCACACTGAAGGAGTGTGATCTTCACGGTTTCAACTGTACCGGGCAGATGGCAGACAATTCATATGGCAGTGTGTAGGTGACCGGTTTACTGATGTCAACGTTGTGAACAGAGTGCTCCATGGTGGAGGTGGGGTTATGGTATGGGCAGGCATAAGCTACAAACAACAAACACAATTGCATTTTAGCGATGGCAATTTAAATGCACAGAGATACCGTGACAATATCCTGAGGCCCATTGTCGTGCCATTCATCCGCCGCCATCACCTCATGTATCAGCGTGATAATGCACGGCCCCAAGTCGTAAGGATCTGTACACAATATCTGGAAGCTGAAAATGTCCCAGTTCTTCCATGGCCTGCATACTCACAAGACATGTCACCCATTGAGCATGTTTCGCATGCTCTGGGTCTACATGTACGACAGCGTGTTCTAGAGGTCGACCGATTAATCGGAATGGCCGACTAATTAGGGCCGATTTCAAGTTTTCAAAACAATCGGTAATCAGCATTTTTGGACACAGATCATGGCCGATTACATGGCCGACTACCTGTTATGCGAGCACAGCAAGGAGCCAAGGTAAGGTGCTAGCTAGCATTAAACATATCTTATAAAAAAACAATCAATCTTAACATAATCACTAGTTAACTACACATGGTCGATGATATTACTAGTTTATCTAGCTTGTCCTGCGTTGCATATAATCGATGCCGTGCCTGTTAATTTATCATTGAATCATACCCTACTTTGCCAAACGGGTGATTAAACAAGCACATTCGCGAAAAAAGCAGTCGTTGCACCAATGTGTACCTAACCATAAACATCAATGCCTTTCTTAAAATCAATACAAAGTATATATTTTTATACCTGCATTTTTAGTTAATATTGCCTGCTAACATGAATTTATTTTAACTAGGGCAATTGTGTCCCTTCTCTTGCGTTCTGTGCAACAGAGTCAGGGTATATGCAGCAGTTTGGGCTGCCTGGCTCGTTGTGAACTGTGTGAAGACTATTTCTTCCTAACAAAAGACAGCCAACTTCGCCAAACAAGGGATGATTTAACAAAAGCGCATTCGCGAAAAAAGCAATATCGTTGCACGAATGTACCTAACCATAAACATCAATGCCTTTCTTAAAACCAATACACAGAAGTAAAAACAACCTGCATATTTAGGTCAAAGAAAAAAAGGTTAACAGGCAATATTAAACTAGGGAACTTGTGTCACTTCTCTTGCGTTCATTGCATGCAGAGTCAGTGTTAATGCAACAGTTTGGGCCGCTTAATTTGGCAGAATTTTACGTAATTATGACATAACATTGAAGGTTGTGCAATGTAACAGGAATATTTAGATTTATGGATGCCACCCGTTAGATAAAATACGTTACGGTTCTGTATTTCACTGAAAAAATAAACGTTTTGTTTTCAAAATGATAGTTTCAGGATTTGACCATATTAATGTATTCGTATTTCTGTGTGTTATTATGTTATAATTAAGTCTATGATTTGATATTTGATAGAGCAGTTTGACTGAGTGGTGGTAGCAGCAGCAGGCTCGTAAGCATTCATTCAAACAGCACTTTAGTGCGTTTGCCAGCAGGTTTTCGCTGTGCTTCAAGCATTGAGCCGTTTATGACTTCAAGCCTATCAACTCCCGAGATTAGGCTGGTGTAACCGATGTGAAATGGCTAGCTAGTTAGTGGGATGAGCGCTAATAGCGTTTCAATCGGTGACGTCACTCGCTTTGAGACCTTGAAGTAGTTGTTCCCCTTGCTCTGCTAGGGCCGTGGCTTTTGTGGAGCGATGGGTAACGATGCTTCGAGGGTGGCTGTTGTCAATGTGTTCCTGGTTCGAGCCCAGGTAGGGGGCGAGGAGAGGGACGGAAGCTATACTGTTACACTGTCAATACTAAAGTGCCTATAAGAACATCCAATAGTCAAAAGTATATGAAATAAAAATGGAATTGAGAGAAATAGTCCTATAATTCCTATAATAACTACAACCTAAAACTTCTTACCTGGGAATATTGAAGACTCATGTTAAAAGGAACCACCTGCTTTCAGATGTTCCCATGTTCTGAGCAAGGAACTTAAATGTTAGCTTTCTTACATGGCACATATTGCACTTTTACTTTCTTCTCCAACACTTTGTTTTTGCATTATTTAAACCAAATTGAACATGTTTCATTATTTATTTGAGGCTAAATTGATTTTTATTGATGTATTATATTAAGTTAAACTAAATGTGTTCATTCAGTATTGTTGTAATTGTCATTATTACAAATAAATAAATAATATATATATTTTGATTTGATTTTTTATTCCTTTTTTTCATTTTCTTTTTTTTAAATCGTCCGATTAATTGGTACTGTTTTTTTTTGGTCCTCCAAAAATCGGTATCGGCGTTGAAAAATCATAATCGGTCGACCTCTAGCGTGTTCCAGTTCCCGCCAATATCCAGCAACTTCGCACAACCATTGAAGAGGAGTGGGGCAACATTCCACAAGCAACAGCCTGATCAACTCTATGGGAAGGACATGTCGCGCAGCTCGAGGCAAATGGTGGTCACACCAGATACTGATCTGTTATCTGATCTATTCCCCTTACTTTTTTAATAAGGTATCTGTGATCAAAAGATGCATATCTGTATTCCCAGTCATGTGAAATCCATAGATCAGGGCCTAATGAATTTATTTAAATTGACTGATTTCCTTGTGTGAAATTATAGAGGAAGATTTACTCTACTTACACTAAACAAAAATATAAACACAATATGCAACAACTTCAACGTTTTTACTGGTGCTTTTACTGGTGCTTTTACTGGTGCTTTTACTGGTGCTTTTACTGGTGCTTTTACTGGTGCTTTTACTGGTGCTTTTACTGGTGCTTTTACTGGTGCTTTTACTGGTGCTTTTACTGGTGCGTAAAAACGTTGTGTTTATATTTTTGTTTAGTGTAAGTAGAGTAAATCTTCCTCTATAATTTCACATGAAATTGCTGACTTCCAGATGTCTAAAAGTTCATGTCTAAGTTGTAGGCGTAATCAATGTCACCTTTTTGATATAGACCGATATAGAACATTTGCATGCTTCCCTGACAAGACTATTTCTTTCTAGATCATTGTCAAGTAATTCATATCTAACTGATGAATGTAGGATGAGAACACAACGAGTTATGGTTCATCCACAACGTTGTCACCATAGTAAAATATTAAAAGTCTGTCTGTTCCTGTTAACATTGAGACAAAATCTTTGTGACCACTCAAATAGAGGCACCCTGTCAGTGAGGTGGTAGTCTGGGGTTAGGCTGAAGGTGTAACCAGAATTCAGCCACAGCAAAAAATGGTTAACTCACAATGGTTTCATTGCTTGTTACTAGTGGCCCTGTTCAGTCAGTCAATCAATGCTGCTGTCCCCTTAAAGGTTCTCCATCAACATGACTGATGCCTGTTAATAGACAGATGAGACATCATTACAACTTGGGCCATATTCATTAGGGTACACCGTACAAAAACAGAGTTGCTCTTATTGAGGTAGTCCCTGCCCGTATCAGTCCACTTTCTTACATTTGGTGCCTAATGATTATGACCCCCGTATATTAGGTACTGTGTGTCTAAAGCCAAGGCTGAAAAGCAGAATGGTGATTTGATTTCCTTTATAGTTGACGAAGCAGAGAGTTGAGTAATGCTGAGGTTGAAAGACCGGTCAGAGTAGCTCATAGGCAACATCCCAAATAGCACCCTATTCCCTACATAGTGCACTACTTTGGACCAGAAGCCTAGTCAAAAGTTGTGCACTATATAGGAAGTAGGGTGTCATTATGGCCCTGGTCAAAAGTATGGGCCCTGGTCAAAAGTAGTGCACTATATAGGGAATAGGGAGCAATGGATGCAGATATGGTTTGCTGTGCAGACAGGGCAGGTAAGGTGAATTAAGTGAATGAACCCTGCTCGACTCAATCAGCTGTGTGACTGACTGTGTTGAACTGCAGTAGAGGTCAAGGGAGGAGAAACTCAAGACACAGCTGTACTGTAAGAACCTTGGTTAGGGGGGCCATACAGTCTGACTGACACAACTCTGTGTGTGTGCGTGCGTGTTATGAGACAGAGCATGCACACGAGAGAGAAAGAAACAGAGAAGGGGCAATGTCGGTGCATCCAGAGCCCCAGTAAAAGATCAGCCGTCTTGCCAAGGCAAAGATCTGGTGCCTTGCCACGGCCACATACCAACTGACGACGCAAGCACACACGCACGCGTGCAGACACACACAACCCAGAGGCCAAAGTCACTGCTACAAGTCACAAGAGAGATGCCTCACGTCACCAACTGCCAACAGCCTATGAATTACAGCAGCACTATCCAAAACTAGCATAGCTGTGGTAGCACCTTCCAAATGGAGCAGAAGGTAACACACTAATAATGGCCGTGGGGTCCTGCTGTGGCTTTGTATTCACATTCAACACAAACACACGCTGCTCCTATCGGAGGGCAGGGAACTGTGTCCCAAATGGCACCCTATTCCCTATATAGTGCACTACTCTATGGGTCCTGGTCAAAATTAGTGCACTAAAAGGAAATAGGGTGCGATTGGGAATGTAGACATTGACAGAGAGGGGAGGTTACAGATGAGAGGACATTGTTATATAGCCAATAACATCATCCCCGGGCTCATGTGCTACCATATACACCGTATACACAAACAGAGAACTGGCTGGGTGGATGACATTAAACAGGAAATGACCGCCAACAGTGCAACATGTTACTGCTCCATGGCATTTTGTGTCAATGGACTGTGAGAGGTACTTAGGTAGAATCAAAATACCAACTAATCACCATTCAGTATTTGAGAGGAGTGGTGGTGGGCTATATTGGAAGAAGTACTTTTCAGGTTGACGCTATAAACGAAAGCTACTTTAGTGAAAAGGGCTCTAACACACCGAAAGTGTTTACCTGCCGAGAGAACTTGTGAACTGAGTGCAAACCGATTTGACATATAGCTATCATGCGAAATTGTCGGCAGTCAGACATCAACAGCGCGCTCGGTAGACAAACGGGAGATTGTCTATGATTAGAGGTCGACCGATTAATCGGAATGGATTTATTTTTTTACACCTTTATTTAATCTTTATTTAACTAGGCAAGTCAGTTAAGAACACATTCTTATTTTCAATGACGGCTTAGGAACGGTGGGTTAAATGCCTCGTTCAGGGGTAGAATGACAGATTTTCACCTTGCAACCTTACAGTTAACTAGTCCAATGCTCAACCCACCTGCCTCTCGTTGCACTCCACAAGGAGACTGCCTGTTACGCGAATGCAGTAAGCCAAGGTAAGTTGCTAGCTAGCATTAAACTTATCTTATAAAAAACAATCAATCAATCCTAATCACTAGTTAACTACACATGGTTGATGATATTACTAGTTTATCTAGTGTGTCCTGCGTTGCATATAATCTGACTGAGCATACAAGTGTCTGACTGAGCGGTGGTAGGCAGCAGCAGGCTCTTAAGCATTCATTCAAACAGTACTTTCTTCTCGAACACTTTGTTTTTGCATTATTTAAACCAAATTGAACATGCTTCATTATTTATTTGAGGCTAAATTGATTTTATTTATGTATTATATTAAGTTAAAATAAGTGTTCATTCAGTATTGTTGTAATTGTCATTATTACAAATAAATAACATTTAAAAATTAAAAAAATTAAAATTGGCCAATTAATCGGTATCGGCGTTGAGAAATGATAATCGGTCGATCTCTATCTATGATGGGTGTGACCCTTTAGACCATTGGGCTTGACAATAGTACTAAAACAGCATGGACAACAGGACATTGGACAACAGGACAAAACTACAGTAACCAAGACCAGAGCCACTAAAAAGGAATAGGGTGCACTTACAGTGCAGTCTGCGTCAACTCTCAGGAGAGCCTCTCCAACTGTGGGCTGGACTCAATAGGGTTGGACTATGGTTCATATTCAGTTGTTTCAGTATACAGCATGGAAGAGCACCTGGTGCATCTAGTGACTGTAGTACTCCATCTGCTAGACAACTAGGCCTGTCCTACATGATGCATGATACCTTCCCACCGAGAACACCAAATAAAAACCTCTTAAGAGACTAAATATATGGAAACAATTGAATGGTGGACATATAATCGAATAGGCCAAGATGAGTATATCTGCCAGCTCATTGATTTCATTTCATGGCTGAAGAAGGAGGGTTAGAGCTCAGCAGATGTAAGCAGAGTTACCATCTCTCTCCTTCGCTGTGTGTATTTGTGTCTGTGGCGTGGTGTGTGGTGTCTGTGTGTACACTACAGGCCTAAGGAGTAGCCCCACTGGGTAATGAAGTTGGCTAGCATGGCATGAAACCTCGTCAGGAGTGGCTAACTCCCTCAGCTTATGCTGCTCTGTAATATTTCTTTAGCGTACCGCGCTAGCTCCACACACAGAGGGAGAATCAGAGGCTGCGTGCCAAATGGCACCATTTACCCTACATGGTGCACTACTATTCACCAGAGCCCAATGGACCCTGGTTTAAAGTAGTGTACTACATAGGGAATTGGGTGCCATTTGGAACAGAATCAGAGAAAAGCCTCTGTTAGTAATCCCGTCAGTAAAGCGGCGTGTGGTATTAGTTATATAGACCCAGGGGTTCTCTCTAGGCCTCTACTACTTTATATAAAACATCTATCTGTCCACATCCAAAATGTTCCCTTCCACACAGAGAGCAGCGCAGAGAAGAGAAGTATTTTTCCTCCTTGTAGGAAATAAAGCCAAAGTAATCACTGAGTCTGTGATGACACTGGATTCTATGTGACAGTCTTTATATGGAAAGTCTGAGTTATTTTGTTAAGATCCATCCAGTGCAGCGCCGTTCATACCGTCAAGAATAATACGCTGTTTGTTTTTCATTCTAGGGCAGCGTTTCCTAAACTCGGTATCCAGGACCCCAAGGGGTGCATATTTCGTTTTTTGCTACACAGCTGATTCAAATGATCAAAGCTTGATGATTAGTTGATTATTTGAATAAGCTGTGTAGTGCCAGGGCAAAAACCAAAACCTGCACCCTTTGGGGTCCGAGGACCAACTTTGGGAAATCGTGTTCTAGGAAATGTTGCATCAGGCACAGATTTGGAGGTCAGTATTAGTTTGGGATGGTAGATGCGTTTTGACAAAGTGATAGGCCTACGCATTCATACACCATTAAACATATGTGACAGGGTTCCATCTCACTTCCCTCTGTATAGTGTGTGTTTAGGAGCAATGCTGAAAATGCTTAGAGAAAGAACGAACTGACAGACAGTCCCACCCATGTGGTGTGTGTTTGATTGATGGCAGAGAACCAAGGCATTGAACTGTGGAGCAGCGCTCTGCCACAAATTGGCCAGAGCAATCAGCTGTAAACAAACAGCATCAACACAGCATGCTAACACAATGTGTTAATACATGGAACTAAGTGCATACAGTGCCTTAAGTATTCATACCCCTTGACATATTCCAAATGTTTTTGTGTTACAGCCTGAATTCAAAATGGATTAAATGTGATTTTTTTCTCTCACCCATCTACACATAATACCCCATAATAACAAAGTGAAAACATGTTATTATATATTTTTGCAAATGTATTTTAAATGAAATTCAGAAATATCTCATTTATATAAGTATTCACACCCCTTTGCTATGACACTCCAAATGGAGCTCAGGTGAATCCAATTTCCTTTGATCATCCTTGAGATGTCACTTCAACTTTGAGTCCAGCTGTGGCCAATTCAATTATTTTGAGATTTAGAATGAAACCCACCTGTCTATATAAGATCCCACAGTTGACAGTGCATGTCAGAGCAGAAATGATACCATGAAGTCCAAAAAACTGTCTGTAAGATCTCTGAGATAGAATTGTGATTAGTCATAGATCTGGGGAAGGGTATAAAACCATTTCTATGAGTGTTGAAAGTTTCCAAAAGCACAGCAACCGGGCAAAAAGGACCTTAGTCAGGGAGGTGACCAAAAACCTAATGACCACTCTGACAACACTACAAAGTTATTTGGCTGAGATGGGAGAAACTGACAGAAGGACAACAGTCTCTACAACACTTCACCAATCTGGTCACGACAGCACGCCTAGGAAAGGAAAGAACTTACCTAAATTCATGTGGTCTGATGAGACAAAAATGTAAATCTTTGGCCTGATGGCAAAGTGCTATGTCTAGAGAAAACCAGGCACAGCTGATCATCCATCTAACACCATCCCTACCGTGAAACAGGGTAGCGGTAGCATCATGCTATGGGGACTGGGACTGGGAGACTGGTAAGGATAGAGGGAATGATGAATGGTGCCAAATACAGGCAAATCCTTGATGGGAACCTGCTTCAGACCATAGACTGGGCGAAGATTTATGTTCCAACAGGACAATGACCCCAAGCATACAACCAAAGCAACGCTGGACTGGCTTCAGAACAAGAATGTGAAAGTCCTTGAGTGGCCTAGCCTAAGCACAGCCTTGAATCCCATTGAAAATCTGTGGAAAGACATGAAGATTGCTGTACACCACCCCTCATGATCTAATTTAACAGAGTTTGTGAAAATCTGCAAGGAAGTATTGTAGAAAATCCCCAAATCCAGATGTTCAAAACTGAAACCAATATACCTAAGACAACTCAAAACTGTAATCGCCACCAAAGCTGCTTCTACAAAGCATTTCATCTTCAATACATTTGCTAAAAAAAAATGTTGGACTTTGTCATGATGGGGTATTGTGCGTAGATCGGTACGAACACAATCTACTTAATCCATTTTTAATTCAGGCTGTAACACAACATGTGTAATAAGTTGAGGCGTATGAATGAGTTTGTGCCCCAAATAGCACCCTATTCCCTATATAGTGCACTACTTCTGACAACATCCCTTTGGACACTGGTCAAATGTAGTGCACTAACTAGGGAACAGGGTGCCTTTTATGATACACTCGGAGACTTCAGTCAACCACAGCAGGCCAGATTAGCTAGTTCCAGAGGTAATAGCTTCACACTCATCACTGCTACAGTGAGTAGGCCATTCCAGCCTGCATGGGGATTCATTTAAACCTTGACTGGAGATGCAGGGCAGGATGGGTTGCTCTGAAACAAGGTAGCTCACGATGCAGCTTTCCTTGTGTTTTCAGATCTGTCTTTGAGCTCTCCCAGCAGCCATTTTACACTACACAGTTGAGGTCCAAACCAGTGTATTGTAATACTTTCCAGTCAGTTTGGTTGAGAAACGTAGAAGGAACAACACCAGAAGACCAGTGATCCCTCGTGCCCCAGGTTTCATAGCTAGCTAGGTCTTCAGAGGTACTTGCTATTATGGCTACGTCCCAAATGGCACCCTATTCTCTATATGGTGCACAACCTGTTCAAAAGTATTGCACTAAACAGGGAATAGGTTGCAATTTGGGACGCAAGCTACGCCTATAGACTAACACCAAAATGATTTTCATAAAAGAGTTTGGAAGGTTTTCTGCAGTGCTTGGCAAGGCCTCGTCTCCTGCCTCCACCCAACATAGGGCTCTGTCTTAAATGGCACCCAATTCTCTACATAGTGCACTACCTTTGACCAGGGCCCACAGGGTTCTGGTCCAAAGTAGTGTACTATAGGGAATACGGAGCCATTTGGGACATAGCCTAGCTGTCAAGAGAAGAGGAAATACAACTCCAAAACAATGTGGTTTTAATTAGTTAAGATGGAGGCCCCTGGCATGAAAAAAAACTCTTCACTGACCAACGACAAGCGTTTCAGATTGGTGAAGACTTGTTTATTAATGTTTTATCCCTTTTCTTTTTCTCATCTCTTATCGTGTCTTGTTGCGTTTTCCTCGGGGTGCACTTTGAAGTGCCTGGCTGGAACTGTGAGATGTGATGCGAGATGATGTACCATGAAGCAATGGAGGTCTGATATGTCTGCATCCCAAATGGTACCCTATTCCCATTTCTACTGCACTACTTTGAACATAGCCCTATGGTAAATATAAGCAAAACAGGCTGTGATTTGTTTTTCTTTGCTGTTTATCCCTCTTGGTGTTTCATTCATAATATTCACAAAAATCAAACCTTTAACAGGTAAAATTATTGAAAAAAGTGAAATAAATAAAATATTTTTCTCTAAAACGTGTGCCACAATTGGCACCCCTAGAAATTCTTGTGAGTAAAATTTAACTGAAGTATATTCCCATTCATATTTTACATTTTTAAATTCACCTGAGTGATTAGGAACACTTAAGTGGTAAACCATGACTTCCTGTTTCACTGGGGTATAAATAAGAGGTGGCACAGACCAAGTTCCCATAGTCATCCATTACTATGGGAAAGACCCTTAGAATACTGTAATGGTGACAAAAGGTTGTTGAGCTGCATACATCAGGAAATGGCTATAAGAAAATAGCTCAACAGTTGACAATACCCATTTCAAGTCAAATCTTATTGGTCACATACAGATGGTTAGCAGATGTTAATGCGAGTGTAGCGAAATGCTTGTGCTTCTGGTTCCGACCATGCAGTAATATCTAACAAGTAATCTAACAATTTCACAACAACTACCTTATACACACAAGTGTAAAGGAATGAATAAGAATATGTACATATAAATATATGGATGAGCGATGGCCGAACGGCAAAGGCAAGATGCAATAGATGGTATAGAGTACAGTATATACATATAAGATGAGTAATGTAGGGTATGTAAACATGATATAAAGTAGCATTGTTAAAAGTGACTAGTGATATATTTATTACATCCAATTTTTAATTATTAAGTGGCTAGAGATTTGAGTCAGTATGTTGGCAGCAGCCACTCAATGTTAGTGATGGCTGTTTAACAATCTGATGGCCTTGAGATATAAGCTGTTTTTCAGTCTCTCGGTCCCAGCTTTGATGCACCTGTACTGACCTCGCCTTCTGGATGATAGCGGGGTGAACAGGCAGTGGCTCGGATGGTTGTTGTCCTTGATGATCTTTTTGGCCTACCTGTGACATCGGTGTCCTGGAGGGCAGGTAGTTTGCCCCCCAGTGATGCATTGTGCAGACCTCACTACCCTCTGGAGAGCCTTATGGTTGTGGGCTGAGCAGTTGCCGTACCAGGCGGTGATACAACCCGACAGGATGCTCTCGATTGTGCATCTGTAAAAGTTTGTGAGTGTTTTTGGTGACAAGCCTAATTTCTTCAGCCTCCTGAGGTTGAAGAGGCGCTGTTGCACCTTCTTCACCACGCTGTCTGTCTGGGTGGACCATTTCAGTATGTCCGTGATGTGTACGCTGAGGAGCTTAAGACGTTCGACCTTCTCCACTACTGTCCCGTCAATGTGGATAGGGGGCTGCTCACTCTGCTGTTTCCTGAAGTCCACGATCATCTCCTTTGTTATGTTGACGTTGAGTGTGAGGTTATTTTCCTGACATCACACTCCGAGGGCCCTCACCTCCTCCCTGTTGGCAGTCTCGTCGTTGTTGGTAATCAAGCCTACCACTGTAGTATCGTCTGCAAACTTGATGATTGAGTTGGAGGAGTGCATGGCCACGCAGTCATGGGTGAACAGGGAGTATGGGAGAGGGCTGAGAACACACCCTTTTGGTAGTGGGTCGTGTTGGTGGCACTGTATTGTCCTCAAAGCGGGCAAAGAGCTGTTTAGTTTGTCTGGGAGCAAGACATCGGGGTCCACAACGGGGCTGGTTTTCTTTTTGTAGTCCGTCATTGACTGTAGATCCTGCCACATATCTCTCGTGTCTGAGCCGTTGAATTGCCACTCTACTTTGTCTCTATACTGACTCTTAGCTTGTTTGATTGCCTTGCGGAGGGAATAGCTACACTGTTTGTATTCGGTCATGTTCCCGGTCGCCTTGTCATGATTAAAAGCAGTGCTTCGCGCTTTCAGGTGGCGCGAATGTTGCCATCAATCCACGGTTTCTGGTTGGGGAAGGTTTTAATAGTCGCCGTGGGTACCTCACCATCGATGCACTTGCTAATAAACTCGCTCAGCGAATCAGCGTATACATCAATGTTGTTGTTCGACGCTATCCGGAACATATCCCAGTCCACGTAATTGAAGCAATCTTGAGGCGTGGAATCCAATTGGTCGGACCAGCGTTGAACAGACCTGAGCACGGGCTTTTCCTGTTTTAGTTTTTGCAATAAATGCAGCCTCGGGATATGTGGTTTCCAGTTTACATAGAGTCCAATTAAGTTATTTTAGGGCCGTCAAGGTGTCTGCTTGGGGGGGAATATACACGACTGTGGTTATAATCGAAGAGAATTCTCTTGGTAGATAATGCAGTCGGCATTTGATTGTAAGGAATTCTAGGTCAGGTGAACAAAAGGAATGGAGTTCCTGTATGTTGTTATGATCACACCACGACTCGTTAATCATAAGGCATACACCCCCGCCCTTCCTGTTACCAGGGTGATGTTTGTTTCTGTCAGCGCGATGCGTGAAGAAACCAGGTGGCTGTTCCGACTCTGATAACGTATCCCGAGTGAGCCATGTTTCCGTGAAGCAGAAAATGTTGCCATCTCTGATGTCTCTCTGGAAGGCAACCCTTGCTCGGATTTCGTCTACCTTGCTGTCAAGAGACTGGACATTGACGAGTAGTAAACTCGGGAGCGGTGGGCGATGTGCCCGTCTACGGAGCCTAACCAGAAGACCGCTCCGTCTGCCCCTTCTGCAGAGCCATTGTTTTGGGTCGCCTGCTGATATCCGATCCATTGTCCTGGGTGGTGGACCAAACAGAGGATTTGCTTCGGGAAAGTCGTATTCCTGGTCATAATGTTGGTAAGTTAATGTTGCCCTTGTATCCAATAGTTCCTCCCGGCTGTATATAATAAGACTTAAGATTTCCTGGAGTAACAGTGTAAGAAATAATACATAAAAAAAACAAAATACTGCATAGAGCTGTTATCTTGGCAGACTCAGAGCTGTTATCTTGGCAAAGGGAGGTTGCACAACATATTGCATGAAGGGGTACCAATAATTGTGGCACACATATATTTGAGAAAAATATTTGATTTATGATAAGAATACATTTATTATTTTACTTTAATTAAATGTTAGATTTCTGGGAATATTTTGAATGAAAGACAGAGAGGATAAACAAAGCCATTTTTTTCCACAGCGTGTTTTGCTCATAATTACCAAGGGTGCCAATATTAGTGGAGGGCACAATATATATAGGGAATAGGGTGCCATTTGTGAAGTAGAAATAAAAAGGCTGATGAACAGCCTCCAGTGCCACAGAACCTTATAGCTGAAGAGGGAAACACTGACACTCCCTCAAACTCCAGCTGCTGTTCACACTCTGCCTGATCATAATAAGACATGACCCTGTACAGCCATGAATATACAGTGCCTTGCGAAAGTATTCAGCCCCCTTGAACTTTGCGACCTTTAGCCACATTTCAGGCTTCAAACATAAAGATATAAAACTGTATTTTTTTGTGAAGAATCAACAACAAGTGGGACACAATCATGAAGTGGAACGACATTTATTGAATATTTCAAACTTTTTTACCAAATCAAAAACTGAAAAATTGGGCGTGCAAAATTATTCAGCCCCCTTAAGTTAATACTTTGTAGCGCCACCTTTTGCTGCGATTACAGCTGTAAGTCGCTTGGGGTATGTCTCTATCAGTTTTGCACATCGAGAGTGACATTTTTTCCCATTCCTCCTTGCAAAACAGCTCGAGCTCAGTGAGGTTGGATGGAGAGTATTTGTGAACAGCAGTTTATAGTTCTTTCCACAGATTCTCGATTGGATTCAGGTCTGGACTTTGACTTGGCCATTCTAACACCTGGATATGTTTATTTTTGAACCATTCCATTGTAGATTTTGCTTTATGTTTTGGATCATTGTCTTGTTGGAAGACAAATCGCCGTCCCAGTCTCAGGTCTTTTGCAGACTCCATCAGGTTTTCTTCCAGAATGGTCCTGTATTTGGCTCCATCCATCTTCCCATCAATTTTAACCATCTTCCCAGTCCCTGATGAAGAAAAGCAGGCCCAAACCATGATGCTGCCACCACCATGTTTGACAGTGGGGATGGTGTGTTCAGGGTGATGAGCTGTGTTGCTTTTACACCAAACATAACGTTTTGCATTGTTGCCAAAAAGTTCAATTTTGGTTTCATCTGACCAGAGCACCTTCTTCCACATGTTTGGTGTGTCTCCCAGGTGGCTTGTGGCAAACTTGAAACAACACTTTTTATGGATATCTTTAAGAAATGGCTTTCTTCTTGCCACTCTTCCATAAAGGCCAGATTTGTGCAATCTACGACTGATTGTTGTCCTATGGACAGAGTCTCCCACCTCAGCTGTAGATCTCTGCAGTTCATCCAGAGTGATCATGGGCCTCTTGGCTGCATCTCTGATCAGTCTTCTCCTTGTATGAGCTGAAAGTTTAGAGGGACGGCCATGTCTTGGTAGATTTGCAGTGGTCTGATACTCCTTCCATTTCAATATTATCGCTTGCACAGTGCTCCTTGGGATGTTTAAAGCTTGGGAAATCTTTTTGTATCCAAATCCGGCTTTAAACTTCTTCACAACAGTATCTCGGACCTGCCTGGTGTGTTCCTTGTTCTTCATGATGCTCTCTGCGCTTTTAACGGACTTCTGAGACTATCACAGTGCAGGTGCATTTATTTAAAATATCCAATAAATGTCGTTCCAGTTCATGATTGTGTCCCACTTGTTGTTGATTCTTCACAAAAAAATACAGTTTTATATCTTTATGTTTGAAGCCTGAAATGTGGCAAAAGGTCCCAAAGTTCAAGGGGGCCGAATACTTTCGCAAGGCACTGTATAATCATGGAGGGACATGGACAGAAGAAAGTTTAATCTCCAGTTTAACCACGATACAAATCCAACAGACATAACTGGGAAGTAAATAAATATTTTAAAAAGCCAACAAGAGCACAGAAACACGTTACATTTTTTCTCATGGCTTTATAAAGACATTCATTTCTGTGTCTTGGAAGGCGAGAGAGGGAAACGTGTGAACTGGAGAGAACGTGCCTCTCTCTGCTCAGCACAGCATCATCTACAGGGGTGCCAACATTCTTCAGCAGCCATTTTACTGCTCAAGCATAGCGATCAGGCCAAGGCAATGTTGTAAATTCAGCTGTATCTGATTTCTGTCACTGTGGAATACAGAGGTATTGGAGCCAGAGTATAATAACATCAAAAGTCTAACGTGACTCCCATACCAACAGGGTGTTTAACCACAGTAGAGCACTATTCCGTTGTCCTGATCATCAATGCTGTCTAAAGTGGGACTTATCTACCCATCCCTCTGCTCAAAGGCAGAGACTGAGTGAAAACAGGATCTCTAGTTAATTCACAGAGTTGAAGAATGAGCAGCTATTCCGTTCTCTTGATCATCAAATGCTGTCCAAAGTCCAACTTATGAAATTAAATAAAATATTTTGCCACGTACAGTTTACAGCAGGTATAAAAAGTGCAGTGTAATGCTTATGGGCTAGCTGCAGTACAATAATCAATTTCCATAATAAAGAGTCAAATAAAAAGATAACATGTAATAGAGTTAACCAATACGACACGAGGGGGTGTGGTATATGGCCAGTATACCACACCTAAGGGCTGTTCTTAGGCACGGCGCATCACGGTCTCAAACTTGGTGGTTTGAGCCATGATTGCGGATTGGCTGACAGCTAAGCTAAGGACCCCGGGACTAAACACCTCCCTCTGCAACTGGATCTTGGATTTCTGGGCCGCCCCCAGGTGATAAGGGTCGGCAAAAACACATGTGCCTGTTCACAGACAACGATGAGACAGCCTTTAGGGAGGAGATCAGAGACCTGGCAGTGTGGTGCAAGGAAAAGATCCAACCTCTCCCTCAACGTGAGCAAGACAAAGGAGCTGATCGTAGACTTCAGGAAAAGGAGGGCAGAACACCCCCCCCCCCCCCCCCCCCCATTCACATCGAGGGGGCTGCAGTGGAGCGGTTCGAGAGTTTCAAGTTCCTTGGTGTCCACATCACAAACAAACTATCATGGTCCAAACACACCAACGCTTTTTCAAGATTTGGCATGGGTCCCCAGATCCTCAAAAACTTCTACAGCTGCACCATCTAGAGCATCCTGACCATTTGCATCACCGCCTGTTATGGCAACTGCTCGGCATCTGACCCTAAGGCGCTACAGAGGGTAGTCCGCACAGCCCAGTACATCACTGGGGCCAAGCTTCTTCCTGCCATCCAGGACCTATATAAAAGGTGGTGTCAGAGGAAGGCCCAAAAAATTATCAAAGACTCCAGTAACCCAAGTCATAGACTGTTTTCTCTGCTACCGCACAGCAAGCGGTACTGGAGCGCCAAGTCTAGGTCCAAAAGGCTCCTTAACAGCTTCTACCCCCAAGCCATAAGACTGCTGAACAATTAATTAAATTGCCACCTGGACTATTTACATTGACCCCCCCCCTTTTGTTTTTACACTGCTGCTACTCTCTGTTTATTATCTATGCTTAGTCACTTAATCATGTACAAATTACCTCGACTAACTTGTATCCCCTTTAGATTATTCAGTAAATATTTTCTTAAAACTCTATTTCTTGAACTGCATTGTTGGTTAAGGGCTTGTAAGTAAGCATTTAACGGTTGTATTGGGCACATGTGACAAGCACAATTTGATTTGAAGCGTGATTCATCACTTCAGAGAATGCATTTCCACAGCTCCATAGTCCAATGGAGGAGAGCTTTATACCACTCCAGCTGACGCTTGGCATTGTGCATGGTGATCTTATGCTTGTGTGCGGCTGCTCAGCCATGGAAACCCATTTCAGGAAGCTCCCGATGAACAGTTATTGTGCTGACATTGCTTCCAGAGGCAGTTTGGAACTCAGTAGTGAGGGTTGCAAATGAAGACAGACCATTTTTACACGCTACTCGCTCAGCACTCGGTGGTCCCCTTCTTTGAGCTTGTGTGGTCTAATACTTCACGGCTGAGCTGTTGTTGCTTCTAGACGTTTCCACTTCACAATAACAGCGCTTGCAGTTGACCGGGGCAGCTCCAGCAGGGCAGAAATTGACTTGTTGGAAAGACAGAGGGTGGCATCCTATGACGTTGCCATGTAGAAAGTCACTGAGCATATCAGTAAGGCCCTTCTACTGCCAATGTTTGTCTATGGAGATTCCATGGATGTGTGCTCAATACCTGTCAGCAACGGGTGTGGCTGAAATAGCCGAATCCACTCATTTGAAGGGGTGTCCACATACTTTTGTATATATATATAGTGAATGACTGCTACGACTGTATTTCCAAATATAAAGTGGGTAGTGTATTGGTCTCGCTGTTGAATAAATTGTTTATTTAATACAACAGCAGCGTTGACTGTGTGTGTGTGTGTGTTGGATATGTGGAGTGCAGATAGCAGATAGTCTCTAAGGTGCAAACCGGTCTGTCCATCAACTCAGGGACAGAAAAGACAGACAGAAGGACTTCTAGTGATTCACAGGACTGAAGAACATTGAGCATCTTGACTGGACTGTGCTGATGGAATAAGTACACATGGCCTCGCCCTCTGGAGTGGAGACCTCTTGTGGCACGTGCCGGGTCAAGCAGGGTGGAGCAGGATGCATTCTGGGACCATGTCCCAAATGAAACCCGATTGCCTATGGGATGCAGCCTGGAGCTCTGGATTTCTGAGGCTGGATGCCGTCCACTGCTCTGGACCCCAGAGGCTTCCTTCCTGGGCTCCACTGACTGACTCAACCAGGACTGGTGCCGAGCGAGCCGAACCTACATCAATCTCCCTCTCCAACTCCCCTGATTGAGTTACTGTGGCATCTGGGGGTGCATGTGTCCAACACTGCCCTCTGTCATTGGAGGGACAGAAAGTGTGAACGCTTAAGGATGGAATGGGTGTTTGGATATGGCTGTACAGGCTTGAACGAGAGGGCTGCAATCGATTTAGGTATTTCTTGCTACTATGATAATGAAGTGTCTTAAGCTAAGACCAACTATACATTTTTTTCACAAAAGATGACCAATGTGTGTACCTTATTAAAATAACTGAGACCAGTGTCTGAGACCATTTCACAGGGTCACTGACCCTAAACATTCTCACTCAATCCAAACTGTGTACCCCACCCAGAAACTTTACACCAGACCTCCTTTACCTCCATAAAGACTAATTGCTTCTCCTCCTCCTTCCCAGCAACAGGACAGACCCCATCATCTCACTGATCATTTACATATAGATGAGTCCATTAGAAGGTTCTCTCAGAAGGGACCCGGAAAGTTCCAATCGGTTTCACTTAAAATAAATATGGACGACACAAATTTAGTCAAGGTAAGTAAAATAAGACGGTGGAAGGGATGAGGTTGTGGGTGAGGGATGAGATGGAGGGTATATATGTTGCAATGCTAGCCAGGCAGGCAGACAGACAGGTTAGTTAAGCTGTGAGGGCATGGGGGCAACAGGAGGGAGTAGGAGGTGAAAGGTCATCAATAGTCATAGAACCAGTGCTAATGGAAACTGAGACTGGCTGAACCTCTAGTCTGAAGGCGGGGCTGAACCTCTAGTCTGAAGGCGGGGCTGAACCTCTAGTCTGAAGGCGGGGCTGAACCTCTAGTCTGAAGGCGGGGCTGAACCTCTAGTCTGAAGGCGGGGCTGAACCTCTAGTCTGAAGGCGGGGCTGAACCTCTAGTCTGAAGGCGGGGCTGAACCTCTAGTCTGAAGGCGGGGCTGAACCTCTAGTCTGAAGGCGGGGCTGAACCTCTAGTCTGAAGGCGGGGCTGAACCTCTAGTCTGAAGGCGGGGCTGAACCTCTAGTCTGAAGGCGGGGCTGAACCTCTAGTCTGAAGGCGGGGCTGAACCTCTAGTCTGAAGGCGGGGCTGAACCTCTAGTCTGAAGGCGGGGCTGAACCTCTAGTCTGAAGGCGGGGCTGAACCTCTAGTCTGAAGGCGGGACTGAACCTCTAGTCTGAAGGCGGGGCTGAACCTCTAGTCTGAAGGCGGGGCTGAACCTCTAGTCTGAAGGCGGGGCTGAACCTCTAGTCTGAAGGCGGGGCTGAACCTCTAGTCTGAAGGCGGGGCTGAACCTCTAGTCTGAAGGCGGGGCTGAACCTCTAGTCTGAAGGCGGGGCTGAACCTCTAGTCTGAAGGCGGGGCTGAACCTCTAGTCTGAAGGCGGGGCTGAACCTCTAGTCTGAAGGCGGGGCTGAACCTCTAGTCTGAAGGCGGGGCTGAACCTCTAGTCTGAAGGCGGGGCTGAACCTCTAGTCTGAAGGCGGGGCTGAACCTCTAGTCTGAAGGCGGGGCTGAACCTCTAGTCTGAAGGCGGGGCTGAACCTCTAGTCTGAAGGCGGGACTGAACCTCTAGTCTGAAGGCGGGGCTGAACCTCTAGTCTGAAGGCGGGGCTGAACCTCTAGTCTGAAGGCGGGGCTGAACCTCTAGTCTGAAGGCGGGGCTGAACCTCTAGTCTGAAGGCGGGGCTGAACCTCTAGTCTGAAGGCGGGGCTGAACCTCTAGTCTGAAGGCGGGGCTGAACCTCTAGTCTGAAGGCGGGGCTGAACCTCTAGTCTGAAGGCGGGGCTGAACCTCTAGTCTGAAGGCGGGGCTGAACCTCTAGTCTGAAGGCGGGGCTGAACCTCTAGCCTGAAGGCGGGGCTGAACCTCTAGTCTGAAGGCGGGGCTGAACCTCTAGTCTGAAGGCAGGGCTGAACCTCTAGTCTGAAGGCAGGGCTGAACCTCTAGTCTGAAGGCAGGGCTGAACCTCTAGTCTGAAGGCAGGGCTGAACCTCTAGTCTGAAGGCAGGGCTGAAGCTCTAGTCTGAAGGCAGGGCTGAAGCTCTAGCCTGAAGGCAGGGCTGAAGCTCTAGCCTGAAGGCAGGGCTGAAGCTCTAGTCTGAAGGCAGGGCTGAAGCTCTAGTCTGAAGGCAGGGCTGAAGCTCAAGTCTGAAGCTCTAGTCTGAAGGCAGGGCTGAACCTGTAGTCTGAAGGCAGGGCTGAAGCTCTAGTCTGAAGCTCTAATCTGAAGGCAGGGCTGAAGCTCAAGTCTGAAGCTCTAGTCTGAAGGCAGGGCTGCAGCTGCCATGTTCAGTTATGCTTCCTCCAATGCTGTGACTCAAACCCCGTAAGCTGCTCTCTCCAAATGTGGCAGCTCTAATCGCACTCTGATGACCCACACACACACACACACGCATCACGTTACAGTACACTCACTCCTCAGAGGGGCAAGAGGAGAACACTAATGAAGATAAACAAAAAAAGAGAGAAAAGTTATCTCTAGAAATGTTTACATCCCAAATGGGACCTTATTCCCTATATAGGGTGCCATTTTAAAAGCATCCCGAGTGTGGGAGTTGAAGCCGTCAGAACGGACGTTGATGCATGAGGAGTGGGTTAGGAGGCAGACTAGCGGTATTGATGTAAATGGCAAATGAATAATGATTAATGAGGAATGAACAAATGTTTTAGCCAACAGGAAGCAGCTGAAAGGTCAGTCCATTGATAATGTTTCACAGGTATGTCAGTTGGGATAAAATATCAGTTGGGATATTCAAATGCACAGTAGACGGAAAAACAAACAACTAATCTCTCTCTCTCTGCGTACAAGATTAGACATTATTGTGGCTGAAAGAAAGCCTCTAATTGTCTGTGATGCCTGGCAAAGCCAGAGTTTCCTATTTGTGGTGAGGATATGCAAAATATGCACCTTGTCTGCGTACAATACTGTATGGTGTATGAGGTGTGACTTACACTATAACATTGATAGATCAAGTATCATTCACATAACGATTTAAATAAGTTAGTCGCACCTATGGAAAAAGAGACTGATCCTTTATCACAGAGCCTGGGTAATCACTTTAAGTGTGGTACAAATCATATCGCAGAAGAACTCAGCAATATATTTTCCTCACTGAAACAATCACCTCTGATGGCTGGGCACTCTAAATCAAGAGATGCCAATATCAGTTATGTCTCAGAGTCTGACAGAGGAGGCCTTGCCCGCTATTCCATCGGGTCTGAAATACAGAGAATCGATTAGGGGCCGAGTCTCAAATCCCCTATTCCCTATATAGTGCACTACTTTTGACCAGAGCCCTACGGGTCCTGGTCAAAAGTGGTGCACTATGTGATGAATAGGGTGACATTTGGGATGCATCCCCCGGTCTGGCCTGGCAGCCCTTTACACAATGCTCTCCATTAAGGGACCCACTGGCACACAATGGACTAAGCCGTTTCAGAAGGCCAAGATAAAGTGGTCTGGTGATTTAAACAGTAGTGGGGAAATGGAGCGAGTGTCGTAAAGCTAGGGACTAGGGGACAAGGAGGCAATGAACTGGGCTCTGGGCCTACTGTGTGGGTAAGACTCATAGGCTTAATTCCAAATGATACCCTATTTCCTATATATTGCACTTCTTTTGACCCTATGAGCCCTGGACAAAAGTAGTGCACAAATAGGGTGCCATTTGGGATAGAGACCTCATCTTCAATCCTGGTTAGACAACGGGACCGCTGGACAGTCTGCTCTTTCCCTGACACATTATATGGCTTCCGCAACAAGGAACAGGAAAGGCTTTGCTGAGATCCTTACACAAGGATTGATGTGACTCGTTGCTTTGCAATATCCATGCATCTGAGTACAATAACACCTCTGCAGAAGATTTGGCGGAGGAGGGGAAAAAGAGCAATAAAATGGAATTATAAAGACAAGCTTCCTTCCAGGCAGGAAGTGAGAGGAGATTTGATGGCAGGGGAAGACATAAACCCGTAGAGGAGAGAGAGGGAGAGAGCGAGAGAAATGGAGAGAGAAAGAGACTCTAGTCACAGAAACAGGCCCTGGCACAGATGATAACGATGACGTGAAAGCACATTTTCAGATGACTCCTCGGGCCAGCAAGCAGCCAGGCAGTGAGGCAAGCAGTTCCAGCTTGAGCAGTAAATACAGCCAGAAACCAAACCCCCAAGCGAACCCACTCACAGCCAGAACGCCTGGGTTCTCTCCTCTCTTCCTATCCCCTCTCTCCTTCCCTCCCAACGGTTTTAATATAAGTTTCCCATTCTGTGGATACAAGCATCCCACGCACCCCCGGCCCAAGTGGGACAGATCCCTTTTCATTTTGTCGTTTTAATTTGATGTGCGATGTCAGAAGGAGAGCGGGGGAGGCGGGTGTCACAGGAGTGTTTCAGGTTTCATTCTCCACGTGTAAAATGCCTGGGAGTGTCTCTCCCTCCACAGTAGGGGACAGAAGAACAGAACACTGTGCCCGGACTCTTGGATGGTTTCGGTGGAGATTTTTGGTTTTGCTTCACCGATCCATCTGGCAGGGGCTTGTCCCATGGGGCTCTGCAGTGTAGATGTATTTTTACAGCTCTGCTACACTCACCCAACCAACCCCCCACTGAGGATCAATATGCACATTTGCTACCAGGGGAGGGAGTGAGACGGGAAGGGTGACACAGCAGAGAAAGAAAGAGTCAAAGAGAGAGAGAGAATGGCCGGCATATCAGAAAATGCAAGCTCACAGTGACACACAAATGATGCAGAGCTCTGAGCATCACAGTCTTTCTAACCACAGTCAGATATCGTCCTACAGACGATTGATCTTATTGATCTTAGGAAAGGCATGTCTAGTGGGCACAGCCTGCATGCTCCCTGTTAGAGAGCTGTACTGCAGATGAATGTCAAAATACTATTCCCTGCTACCAGCTTCCTCTAGGGAGGGAGAAAACAGACTGTGCCAAAGAACAGCTCATAGCAGCGAATGGCCATCCTATCGTCTTTGAACACCGAACATTGCCTGTCATTTTCTGTTAATTTCCCAACGATTCTACATATTGACAAAATCGCCAACACCCAGCAAGTGATCTACGTGCCATGGCTGAAGACAGGTTGGTCTGACTGTGCTAAAACAACCCTGGCTCACAGGAGGGGCTCTATGTCATGTTCAGAAACAAACAGCTTTATCGATTCCACTGAACAATGGTGATGTTTTGGTGCATTATTCACAAGCCGAATGATTTCCAAACCCCTGTTTCGGAGTCTGACAGATATTGACAACCAACAACAAACACAAACAGCTAAACTCCACCGGCCAAAGAACCGCTGTCATAGTAACCATAGGGCTCTGGTCAAAAGTAGTGCACTATATATGGAATAGGGTGCCATTTGGGACACATACATAATGTGACTGGCTGGCAGACCCCGGGGCTATTTCTGTTGCCTTTGGGATAATGGTGGAGAGAAAACAACAAAGTCATTAGTCAGAATTAAACGGAAGAGGCTTTTATCAAAGCACATGAAGGAGATCGGAGACAAGACTAGCGTGTTAACATATCATTGTCATCACAACATGCTAATGACGAACAACATACAGCGTCAGCCTTTGTTTGTGCTCCCTCTCTAAAACAGATACTACAATACATACACCTTAGCTGGAGCTCATCGTTCAGCTCCAGATCCACTATGACAGGGTCCCAAATGGCACACTATTCTCTATATAGTACATTACTTTTTACCATGGGCTCTGATCCAAAGTAGTGCACTATATAGGGAATAGAGTGCCATTTGAGATACAGTCCGAATGAACACATTGTTAAGCACAACTCTGCATTTCCTTTCAGGCGTTAAGCTGAGCCTCACAGAGCCACTCACTGTTAACCTACTATGGTAAGGCTTATACAGCAGTAGGGGACTAATGAGGGAGTGATGGAGATGTAGTTACATAGAGGCAATAGAGAAAGTGGCCAATAATTATCCAACTGCAAGAGTCAATGACTCCTTCCAAAATGGAACCCTATCCCCTACATAGTGCACTACTTTAACATCTCCAATTCAAAATCAAATCTAGATTCGGCTTTCTATTTCGCAACAAAGCCTCCTTCACTCACGCCGCCAAACTTACCCTAGTAAAACTGACTATCCCACCGATCCTCGACTTCGGCGATGTCATCTACAAAATAGTTTCCAATACTCTACTCAGCAAACTGGATGCAGTCTATCACAGTGCCATCCATTTTGTTAGCAAAGCCCCTTATACCACCCACCACTGCGACCTGTATACTCTAGTCGGCTGGCCCTCGCTACATATTCGTTGCCAGACCCACTGGCTTCGGGTCATCTGTAAGTCTATGATAGGTAAGGCTCCGCCTTATGTCAGCTCACTGGTCACAATAACAACACCCACCCGTACGTAGCACGCGCTCCAGCAGGTATATCTCACTGGTCATCCCCAAAGCCAACACCTCCTTTGGCTGCCTTTCCTTCCAGTTCTCTGCTGCCAGTGACTGGAACGAATTGCAAAAATCGCTGAAGCTGGAGACTTATATTTCCCTCACTAACTTTAAACATCAGCTACTGAGCAGCTAACCGATCGCTGCAGCTGTACATAGTCCATCTGTAAATAGCCCATCCAATCTACCTACCTCATCCCCATATTGTATTTTTTACTTTTCTTCTCTGTTGCACACCAGTATCTCTACTTGCACATCATCATCTGCTCATGTATCACTCCAGTGTTAAATTGCTAAATTGTAATTACTTCCCTACTATGGCTTATTTATTGCCTTACCTCGTGATTCCATTTGCACACTCTATGCCATTTGCACACTCTATTGTGTTATTGAATGTACACTTATTTATTACATTAACTCTGTGTTGTTGTTTGTGTTGCACTGCTTTGCTTTATCTTGGCCAGGTCGCAGTTGTAAATGAGAACTTGTTCTCAACTAGCCTACCTGGTTAAATAAAGGTGAAATAAAACAAAAATAAAAACTTTTGACCAAGGTCAATAGGCCTCTGGTCAAAAGTAGTGCACTACATAGGGGATAGGGTGCCAATTGGAACACAAACTTTGACATAATCCGGAGGTGAAAAGTAGGCTAATTTGTCAAGTTACTAGGTGAGAACTGGACCCTGCTAGGAACTTACAACAAAGAAAGGAAATGGGGTCAGCTGTTAGCACACTGCTATGTACACCTGTATACTGTATGTGTACCTCTGTGTTCCTGATGATTATGTAACACAGGAACACGCCTGTAACCCAAGACAGGAAATAATGTAAGAGTCCATCTGCTGGCCTGTGGGGTCTCGCCGTTAGTGCGGTAGGCCCCGGGTTGAATCCGACCCAGTCAGACAGATGTGCACTGATGTGTACATTAGTATTTGTTGGCCTCTTTATTCATGATGATAAGGCTATGTGACCTGAGACAAGAAATCACATACGAGTCCATCTGTTTGAACAGACAGACAGGTGCGGGGCAGGGGGTTGGAGGGTCCTGCTGTGTGTCTGGATAAAAACAGGATTCTCAGACAGAAGACAGAGGGGGAGGGACTGAGGAGGCTGTAGTCAAGACATCCTGCCAGAGACTGACACTCCGAAACACACACCACCGACAAATACACACACAAGCAAGCATAAACACATGCACATTTTGGTGGTCACATTCTCTGCTGAGAGAATGTTATTCTCACTCGCTGCATCCCTTCTTTGGGCCAGAGTGGAAATACCAAAGGCAGCAGGGGTTAGAGACTAATAAATTACTCCACTACTGTACATACACAACATTTGTGTTGAAACAGTTCACAGCAGGAATCTATGGAGTCTATGAACCAACTCTCCGCATGAGCTGGGGAGAAGGGAAGCGTTCCAAAAGGCACCTTATTCCCCATGTAGTGCACTACTTTTGACCAGAACCTCTGGTCAAAAGTGGTGCACAACATAGGAATAGGGTGCCATTTGGGATATGAACTAGGTTTAATAGCACAGCCAAAGCAGCACATTTCCAAGTGAGATGACTATCAGACCCCTGACCCCACCTATGTGAAATAAACCCATTAACACCCTTTAGTCTTGTGTTAATGTCAACTCAGCCAAGGGCTAAAACAACGGAGCTATTGTGATCCCACAGCACTGCAGACAGTGTCACTATCAAACACAGAACAAAATATACAGAAACACACACACTATGTTAACCCTTAATGTCACTGCTTAATCTCAGTAAAAAGACAGTGTAGTTTAGGATGTGTAGCAGCGTGTCAAAAGGGCCTATTATCCTATCCTAGAGATAAAGGGTCTGCAGAGGACCTTAGTTAAATGTATTTTTCTAAGCATATCACTAAAGGCAGCTAGGGGGGTTTGACACAAAAGTCCTACAGTACCGGGGGAAATACTGTAGAGCAAAACACTGTTTGAGCTCTGTCAGCATTCCAGCACTTTGTCGCAGCGCTCAGGGGTAAACCTAGATTTCCTTCCCTGCCTGCAGTGGCTAAATGTTCCTCCCCCCTACTGTTAAACTCAACCCCACACTTTCTACGTCCCAAGTGGCATATAATTCCTTACATAGATATCTACTTTTCACCAAGGGCTCTGGTCAACAGTAGAGCACTCACTATGTAGGGAATGGGGTGCCATTTGGGATGCAATCATCACACGTCTGCACTGCCTCAATTTCCCCTTGAGAATTCCTGAGCCATGGCAACAGAGCCATACAGTATCATAATACATGCAGAGAGCAGCAGCATCACTACTGGATACTTCACAAGTTCAGACCACTTTGATTGGGACACTTTTACATAAACATGATTATAAGCAGTGTCCTTGTGAAATACCGTATAACTGCTTTACAAATGGCACCCTATTCCTTATATAGGGCTCTGGTAAAATGTATTGCACTTAACTGCATCCCAAATGGCATGCAGTTAAGTGCTTTGCAGTTAGTCCCTGCACTATCTATTCACTGTGACCTCCACACTCCACAGTCACGGAGGCTGTTATCTCCATACTGTTCCTGGGCAGCAGAATAGAGTGCCGGCCACACTTCAAATGTCAGCATAACTGATAGTGAAAAATCAGATGAAGGTAGGTTCATGTGGAAACACTATAGATATTCAACACTGTGAACAATGTTACTTACAGTGTTATAACACTGTTAAAAGTCACATCGACTGACAAGCCACAGCAAAGATGAGGATCTTCTGCATCTCAGAGCTAGGCCTCTCTCTCTGTGTGTGTGTGTGTGTGTGTGTGTGTGTGTGTGTGTGTGTGTGTGTGTGTGTGTGTGTGTGTGTGTGTGTGTGTGTGTGTCAGAACGAGGCGGCTATATAGATCCATAGGGCCTGCCATGTCAGTGTTTCTCCTGTCTTATCTCTGGTGTCTCAGCCACACCACAAACTGCAGCACCTTCTAATCTCATCTGGTGTGAGTGCCTGACCCCCGTGCCTGGAGACACCGCCAGAAAAAGGGGGAACTCAACTAATCATCAATCCCTCAATGAACTGAATGAGGTGTCTTTGTCCAGGGCTACAACAGAAATGTGTTCTGTTGGGAGTACTGGTGGACCAGTGTTGGGAAACACTGTCCTAGAGTACCTTGGCCTGCAGGCGGAAGCCAAGGCCAGATATGTCACATTTATATGTGCCTCTGGTAAATAAACCTGCATGCTAATAACTGTCTAACTTGTGAGTCATCCTTCAGGTGACTCCATTGCGGCGGGTTGACCTTGGTGGCTGGCGGTGGCAGGGCTGCTGGTGTGATTTATTTGATGATCTCCTCACCACCATGACTCCTGGTCCATAATGTAAGCAGGGATAAAGCAGCTCCAAACCCCCTCAGACCTAGGCTAATCTCAGAACCGCCCTCATATCTCCCGCTCTCTTTCTCCCTTCTCCCTTTCTTCCTCCTCCCAAACAATATAGAAGGGTAGGCGAGGGACTATTTCACTGTTTCATTTTACTCTACGTATATGAAGTCTCTTTACCAGTTTCATTATGGAGATCTCACTGGAGCAGTGCTGCCAAGGTATTATCATTATGGTCTGTCTAACAGTGTAATAAGCCCAAATGAGAGGGCAGGTAATAACAGTTGACAGGAGTAACTTGTCAATGTAGAGGCAGACGAGGCCACAGAACCATGTCTGAGAACACTGTGAAGGATGTAGTTAACCCTTGGCAAGCCATTGAGTTGGGCAAAGCTTCTGAACGAACAGAGAACAGTGTCAACGTGTAAGCTATAAAGGTTTCAGCTCTACTCTAACCAAAGCAGTGAGACCTGCCATTGAGAAGTGTACTGTTGTAGTCTGCTACAGAGTCTAGGGTACGTTTTGGCCATCAGAAAAAAGATGGTCTGAGGTTTTTAATTTATTTTTATTTAACTAGGCAAGTCAGTTAAGAAAAAAATCTTATTTTCAATGACGGCCCTAGGAACCGTGGGTTAACTGCCTGTTCAGGGGCAGAACGACAGATTTGTACCTTGTCAGCTCGGGGATTTGAACTTGCAACCTTACTAGTCCAACGCTCTAACCACTAGGCTACCCTGCCGCCCCAGGGTAGGTAAGATAGTAAAGATAGACGGACTGGAAAAATGCTGTTGGAACTGCTGTCCCTCAGCACATTCTCCCTGAGTGAAAGGTTAACAACAACACCAACTAGTATAAACAATAGACTGGTGTAGAAAGTCCTCCAGTGATAGATGGATGGCTGGATAGGGAAGGGTAACAAACATTACCTCAGCATGTAGCCGGGTCCAGCAGGTGGTCTGCAGTGGTGTATGTGAGGAGAAACTGGGGTTGCGTCCCAAATGGTACCTTATTTCCTATGTAGTGCATTACTTTTGACCAAAGCCCTATGGGCCACTAGTCAAAAGTACTCAATTATATAGGGAATAGGGTGCCATTTGGGACAGACCCTGGGGAAGATCAGAGGCATGCCAGCACAGCGAAACTAGCGGTCCATGCTTTTAACAGGGCTTTACCCATGCTGACAGACCCAGTAGGAGTACAAAATGGCACCCTATTCCTGAAATAGTGCATTACTTTTGACCAGGGCCCATAGGCACTACAGGGAATAGAGTGTCATTTGTGAAGAAACCCCAGACCTCTATGCCAACATGTACATTCTGCATTTCTACAGCTGAATACCCTCTCCATAGCAACACTGCCTTGCCCTTAAATACTCCACTGCCTATCTAAGCAACAGAGTACAGATTCTTTCTACTTTAACAGGAAAGGTTAGAGTCAAGATTTTTGTTTTGACGGTCCAGGAGCAGAGACACCAATGGAATGTACTTTTCTGTCCCTAGAATAATCTGATGTGGGACTAAATTTAGATGGGAAAGTATGTTGACTTTAAACACATTCGTAGACGACAATAAGTGAATAAATCCATAAAAGGGATCACTTTCATGTCCTGTGATGATGTCCCATTTAGTGAAGAGGACACCATTCAACTTGAAGCTCTATAATTTACAGACTGATTTTCACCAATGTTCCTCATTCTGTGTCCATATGACTGACTGAGTGATTTGATTTCAGAGGATTCTCCATGATATTGACAGGCTCAATAAATCTTCCACAGAACCTCTATAATAAACACATCACTTTATAGCAATATCCGGCTTCATATTTTCTTCTCAGCTGATAAGGCTGCTGGAGTCTGATAAGGTCTTTATTTCCTTTATGATAAATCGTTGAGAGCTGCAAATAACTAGGGAGCCAACTGGGACGCTAATAATCCTAGTTATTCTGAGACACAGACTAAACTGTGGTCCTGGATGGTTGAATTCCATACATTAAATCAAACCTATCCTGTAGTAAAGACGCTGATGACATGGAATTTGAATAAAGAAGACTGTAGCCTAAATACTGTGATTCATATAATGAAGATACATTTTCTCATGGATAACACCACATTACATGAGATCTCTATATTAAAGGACTATCACCAATTCCACAGACTAAGCTATCTATAGTCACTCAGTGGACCAGATAAAGAAGAAAGAAGTCTGTAAAACATCACATTTCAAATAGCCACTTTATTTGGTCAAATCTAAGAGCCTCTTTGTATCCCAGAGGCAGCTGTGTGTGTGTGTGTGTGTGTGTGTGTGTGTGTGTGTGTGTGTGTGTGTGTGTGTATAACTGCTGGAGTAGCAGCATGTCCACCCACAGTCACTTGCTCCCTGGCCTACTGTGCCATGATGCACATCTGCCAAGGGTGCTTCACAAGCCAGCCAACCCAGCCAGGCCTATGAATCTTTCATGGAGGATAAAACACTATTAAATGTATTGGAAAGAACACATCTCTTTCAGTTCAGACCTCCCATTGAAATGAAATGGGTCCACCTCCATCTCTCTCTACACTGGGTGCCTGTCCCTCTTTCCTGACCGTCTGCAGAGTAGACTCCTCTCGTCTCACCATGTGCTGCTCGGTCTCTCTCTGGTCTCCAGAGTCGCGTCTCTCTGTCTGACCTCAATGTCTGACAGACGTTCCCCCCCACCACCACCTCTAACCACCCAGGGCTCACAGGAGTGGAAGGCAGGCCAGGCACTACTCCCCTCCTCACAGAAACTGACAGACGGGTGTCTGTCCCAAACGGCACCCTATTCCCTTTATAGTGGACTACTTTGGACCAGTGCCCATAGGTCTCTGGTCAAAAGAAGTGCACTATAAAGAGAACATAGTGCCATTTGGGATGCAGAGGGGGCTTGTTCCCCAGTCTGTCTATCTGAGCCCCACTGAGGAAAATAGGTGGAGAAAAGGGTTCTAGTTTGACATGTCAGGTCCTCACGAAACCACACCTAAACACTGTGTAAAAGCTGAAAGTAAAAAGCTGTAGAGATGAAAAAGCACTTTATCTATAGGTGTAAACATTAAAATAGTGTGGTCAGAATGGCTAGCATGCCATGTCTCTCTGAAAGGCAACCTTTGCTCTAAGTTTGTCTACCTTGTTGTCAAGAGACTGGACATTGGTCAGTAATATACTCGGAAAGCGGTGGGTAGTGTGCACGCCTACAAAGCCTGACCAGGAGGCCGCTCCATCTGCATCTTCTGCGGTGATGTTGTTTTGGGTCGGCTTCTGGGAATAGATCCACTGTCCTGGGTGGTGGTCCGAACGAAAGATCCGCGTTGGGAAAGTCGTATTCCTGGTCGTAATGTTGGTAATGTTGGTCGTTCTTATATCCAATAGTTCTTCCTAGCTGTACATAATAACTCTTAAGATTTTCTGGGCTAACAATATAAGAAATAATACATTAAAAAAACTAAATACTATAGTTTCCTAAGGACTCGAAGGGAGGCAACCATCTCTGTCGACTCTTCAGAACAGGTGTTGACCAGACAGACACAGATCAAATGGGTTATATTCTCACCTTCACCGGACCATACCCTGCACTCATCCCCTAACACAATTTAACACTGACACTCCCAGATAAGTGCTCTAAGAGACCTCTGTGTTATCTAAGCTGCTGATATGCAGACATCACACCCCTGTAATACACCAGCCTTATTAAAATAACAGCCTGCTATGATGATGCCTCCCATCTTTAATTACACCATGCTAATGGGACAAAAGGAACACTGATTCAGCAGCACTACAGCTTAGCTTATGTTACACACACACACACCTATTTTACAGACACACTGCAATTGATCGGTTCAATATCGTGAAGCACCGATATTACATTTTTGGCCAATACCGATATCCAATACTTTCCTTGCCCCCCCAAAAAACAATACCGATAACTGATATTTACAATTTTAGCAGCCTTTAAAGCATTCTAGTACAGTTAAATAGTTAACACACACACACACACACAGACACAGCTGTTTAAGGCACTGCATGTCAGTGCAAGAGGAGTCACTATAGTCCCTGGTTCGAATCCAGGCTGTATCACATCCGGCCGTGATTGGGAGTCCCATACCGCAGCGCCCAATTGGACTTTGCAGTTAGCCATCAAAATAAACGTATGGTATTTGTATTCATTTGCATTACTGTCAATGACATACTTTTATTTTGAAGGCAAACCGCAAATTCCACTATTGTGCCTAATCCTTATTGTGGCTAGCTTTACAACACATAACCCGGTGCCTCGAGCCTCACTAGTCAGATGAAGCTAGCTGGCTGCTTATAACGTTAACTTTGGGCAACAGGGTTAAGTTGCTGACAAGCTACTTATTTTCATGAACTGAAGTTCAATTTCAATAGGTGAACAACAAGTGGCAACCTAGCTAATACTTACTCACAAGGATTTCTAAATCTTTGCTAAGAATAATGAAAATGACTTGTTTCTACTGGTCATTGTTTTCAAGCTGGTTGTATTGGTGCTAACTAGGTACCAAGCTAAAGCTAGCTACCTCAGAAGTTACGGTCGAACAAATTACGTTTTATTACCAATGTGGTTTTATAAACACATCGTTCATGGCCGGTGTGTGCTTGTTTGCAGACTTTTTTGTACAGCTTTGAGAGTGCTACTGTATCTTTTTTTCACGCAAAGAGCCAAACGGCATTCCATAGTATGCATGTCATGAAGCTAATAGCAGTGACACTACTGTGTAACTCCGGTAGGGCAACATCTGAAAAATAGCGCAGTTGGTAGTGTGTACCGGTGCTCGACCAGATGGCGAAAGCCAACATCACCCATGACAGAGAACGGTTGATTGTCAAGGGCAATGAAATCCATTATCTTGGATTTAATGGATTTCACCTTTGAGTTTTCTCGCTGAAATTGTGTTACTCTTTCAAATGACTGCTCGACTTGTTGACTGCTCGATCCACACAGCAGACAATGTGGGCTAGTTTAGGAATGCTGTGTTGCATGTATAGCAAAATGTTATGTGGCATCATTACGTCATGTACGTTATATAGGTACAGTTGAAGTCGTAAATTTACATACACTTAGGTTGGAGTCATTAAAACTTGTTTTTCAACCACTCCACACATTTCTTGTTAACAAACTATAGTTTTGGCAAGTCGGTTAGGACATCTACTTTGTACGTGACACAAGTAATTTTTCCAACAATTGTTTACAGACAGATTATTTCACTTATAATTCACTGTATCACAATTCCAGTGGAGGAGAAGTTTACATACATTAAGTTGACTGTGCCATTAACTTCTTTGGGGATAGGGGGCAGTATTTTCACGTCCGGATGAAAAGCGCGCCCAGAGTAAACTGCCTGCTACTCAGGCCCAGATTCTAGGATATGCATATTATTAGTATTTGTAGATTTGGATAGAAAACACTCTGACGTTTCTAAAACTGTTTGAATGATGGGGGAAATGTGAGGTAATCGGTTTTCAAGTCTTAGCCTATCCAATATACAGTGTCTGTGGGGTCATATTGCACTTCCTACGGCTTCCACTAGATGTCAACAGTCTTTAGAACCTTGTTTCGGGCTTCTACTGTGAAGTGGGAGAGAATGAGAGCTGATTGAGTCATGGGTCTGCCAGAAGGCCATGTGCTCAGTCAGGCATGCGCCCGTGAGAATTAGCTCAGCTCCGTTCCCTTTAATTTCTAAAGACAAAGGAATTATCCGGTTGAATCATTGAAGATTTATGATAAAAACATCCTAAACATTGATTATATACATTGTTTGAAATGTTTCTACAAACTGTAATATAACTTTTAAAACTTTGTCTGGACCTAGTGCCTGCGCATTTGGATTACTGTACTAAATGCACGAACAAAAGGGAGGTATTTGGACATAAATGATGGACTTTATCAAACAAAACTAACATTTATTGTTGAACTGGGATTCCTGGGAGTGCATTCTGATGAACATCATCAAAGGTAAGTGAATATTTATAATGCAATTTCTGACTTTTGTGGACTCCATAATATGGCGGGTATCCGTATTGCTCGTTTTGGTCTCTGAGCGCTGTACTCAGATTATTCCATGGTGTGCTTTTTCCGTAAAGCTTTTTTGAAATCTGACACAGTGGTTTCATTAAGGAGAAGTATATATTCAATTCCATGCATAACAGTTGTATTTTCATCAACATTTATGATGAGTATTTCTGTAAATTGACATGGCTCTATGCACTTTCACCAGATGTTGTGGAGGCAAAGCATAACGTGCCAATGTAAACAGAGATTTTTGGATATAAATATGAACTTTATCGAACAAAGCATACATGTATTGTGTAACATGTAACAAGTCCTATGAGTGCCATCTGATGAAGATCATCAAAGGTTAGTGATGAATTTTATCTCCATTTCTGCTTTTTGTGACTCCTCACTTTGGCTGGAAAAATGGCTGTTTTTTGTGTGACTAGGTACTGACCTAACATAATCGCATGGTATGCTTTTGTCGTAAAGCCTTTTTGAAATCGGACACTGTGGTGGGATTAACAACAAGTTTATCTTTAAAATGGTGTATAATACATGTATGTTTGAGGAATTTTAACCATGAGATTTCTGTTTGAATTTGGCGCCCTGCACGTACCCTAGAGAGTTTAAACAACTTGGAAAATTCCAGAAAAGGCTTTTGAAGATTCTGATAGACTAATTGACATCATTTGAGTCAATAGGAGCGTACCTGTGGATGTATTCCAAGGCCTCCCTTCAATCTCAGTGCCTCTTTGCTTGACATCAAAAGATCAAAATATCTCAGCCAAGATCTCAGAAAAAAAAATGTAAACCTCCACAAGTCTGGTTCATCCTTGGGAGCAATTTCCAAAACGCCAGAAGGTACCACATTCATCTGTACAAAGAATAGTACAAACACCATGGGACCACGCAGCATTCATACCGCTCAGAAAGGAGATGCGTTCTGTCTCCTAGAGATAAACGTACTTTGGTGCGAAAGTGCAAATCAATCCAAATCAATCCAGAAAAGGGCCTTGTGAAGATGCTGGAGGAAACAGGCACAAAGGTATCTATATCCACAGTAAAACGAGTCCTATATCGACATAACCTGAAAGGCCGCTCAGCAAGGAAGAAGCCCCTGCTCCAAAACCACCATAAAAAAGCCAGACTACGGTTTGCAACTGCACATGGGGACAAAAATTGTACTTTTTGGAGAAATGTCCTCTGGTCTAATGAAACAAAAATAGAACTGTTTGGCCATAATGACAATCGTTATGTCTGGCGGAAAAAGGGGGAGGCTTGCAAACACCATCCCAACCGTGAAGCACGGGTGGCAGCATCATGTTGTGGGGGTGCTTTGCTGCAGGAGGGACTGGTGCACTTCACAAAATAGATGGCATCATGAGGCTGGAAATTTATATGGGTATATTGAAGCAACATCTCAAGACATCAGTCCGGAAGTTAAAGCTTGGTTGCCAATGGGTCTTCCAAATGGACAATGAACCCAAGCATACTTCCAAAGTTGTGGCTTAAGGACTTAAGGACAACAAAGTCAAGGTATTGGAGTGGCCATTACAAAGCCCTAACCTCCATCCTATAGAAAATTTGTGGGCAGAAAAGTGTGTACGAGCAAGGAGGCCTACAAACCTGACTCAGTTACACCAGCTCTGTCAGGAGGAATGGGCCAAAATTCAGCCAACTTATTGTGGGAAGCTTGTGGAAGGCTACCCGAAACGTTTGACCCAAGTTAAACAAACAATTTAAAGGCTATGCTACCAAATACTAATTAAGTGTATGTAAACTTCTGACCCACTGGAATGGAATGTGAATGAAAGTGATGAATGTGATGAAAGAAATAAAAGCTTAAATAAATAATTCTCTCCACTATTATTCAGACATTTCACATTCTTAAATTAAAGTGGTGATCCTACCTGACCAAAGACATGGAATGTTTACTAGGATTATATGTCAGGACTTGTGAAAAACTGAGTTTAAATGTGTTTGGCTAAGGTGTAAATGTATGACTTCAACTGTATGCACGTCAGCTTTGACATCGGTTTGACATCGGTTTTGCACATCGGGGAGTTAAACTAGACATCGGCCAATACCGATGTTGGCATTTTTAGCTAATATCGGCTAATCCCGTTATGTTCACCGATACAGTGCCTTGCGAAAGTATTCGGCCCCCTTGAACTTTGCGACCTTTTGCCACATTTCAGGCTTCAAACATAAAGATATAAAACTGTATTTTTTTTGTGAAGAATCAACAACAAGTGGGACACAATCATGAAGTGGAACAACATTTATTGGATATTTCAAACTTTTTTAACAAATCAAAAACTGAAAAATTGGGCGTGCAAAATTATTCAGCCCCCTTAAGTTAATACTTTGTAGCGCCACCTTTTGCTGCGATTACAGCTGTAAGTCGCTTGGGGTATGTCTCTATCAGTTTTGCACATCGAGAGACTGACATTTTTTCCCATTCCTCCTTGCAAAACAGCTCGAGCTCAGTGAGGTTGGATGGAGAGCATTTGTGAACAGCAGTTTTCAGTTCTTTCCACAGATTCTCGATTGGATTCAGGTCTGGACTTTGACTTGGCCATTCTAACACCTGGATATGTTTATTTTTGAACCATTCCATTGTAGATTCTTCCAGAATGGTCCTGTATTTGGCTCCATCCATCTTCCCATCAATTTTAACCATCTTCCTTGTCCCTGCTGAAGAAAAGCAGGCCCAAACCATGATGCTGCCACCACCATGTTTGACAGTGGGGATGGTGTGTTCAGTGTGATGAGCTGTGTTGCTTTTACGCCAAACATAACGTTTTGCATTGTTGCCAAAAAGTTAAATTTTGGTTTCATCTGACCAGAGCACCTTCTTCCACATGTTTGGTGTGTCTCCCAGGTGGCTTGTGGCAAACTTTAAACAACACTTTTTATGGATATCTTTAAGAAATGGCTTTCTTCTTGCCACTCTTCCATAAAGGCCAGATTTGTGCAATATACGGCTGATTGTTGTCCTATGGACAGAGTCTCCCACCTCAGCTGTAGATCTCTGCAGTTCATCCAGAGTGATCATGGGCCTCTTGGCTGCATCTCTGATCAGTCTTCTCCTTGTATGATCTGAACGTTTAGAGGGACGGCCAGGTCTTGGTAGATTTGCAGTGGTCTGATACTCCTTCCATTTCAATATTATCGCTTGCACAGTGCTCCTTGGGATGTTTAAAGCTTGGGAAATCTTTTTGTATCCAAATCCGGCTTTAAACTTCTTCACAACAGTATCTCGGACCTGCCTGGTGTGTTCCTTGTTCTTCATGATGCTCTCTGCGCTTTTAACGGACCTCTGAGACTATCACAGTGCAGGTGCATTTATACGGAGACTTGATTACACACAGGTGGATTGTATTTATCATCATTAGTCATTTAGGTCTACATTGGATCATTCAGAGATCTTCACTGAACTTCTGGAGAGAGTTTGCTGCACTGAAAGTAAAGGGGCTGAGTAATTTTGCACGCCCAATTTTTCAGTTTTTGATTTGTTAAAAAAGTTTGAAATATCCAATAAATGTCGTTCCACTTCATGATTGTGTCCCACTTGTTGTTGATTCTTCACAAAAAAATACAGTTTTATATCTTTATGTTTGAAGCCTGAAATGTGGCAAAAGGTCGCAAAGTTCAAGGGGGCCGAATACTTTCGCAAGGCACTGTATATTGTGCATCCCTAGTTCAATTGCAGGCATTTTGCCATTGACAGGATTGGGGTGACCTTGACAGCCATTAGTCTCATTAGCACTATCCATAAGCCTCCTCATTGTTAATCTGCTGCCAACGGCTGATAAGACTGGAGCACAGAGGGACATGGCTGTGAACGAAATGGCACCCTATCCCCTATGTAGTGCATTACCTAGTAATGAACTACCTAGTAATGCACTATGTAAGGAAAAGAGTGCCATTAAAGATGCAGCCTGGGATTGCAAAGAAAAAAAATAACTATTTTAAAAGGAGAGGAGGAGAGTGCCATGTTGTCTGGAGACAACAGTCCAGTTCTCATCACCATGTCTGTCAGTGAGCCTCTGAGGACTATAATCGAAATGGGGGAACAGATCAGAGATCTCCATCTGTGGGACACTCAATGGTCCATCACAGCCTGTCTAGCAGAACAATGTGCAGATGGCCTGCTGTCTTCATGGGATCTGATCAAACTATTACAGTACCTCCATAGACCTGGAACGGCTGCAGATTTTAGTTTTTGGCCAAGCACTAACACACCTGATTCAAAAAATGAAAGACTGGAGTTGAATCAAGTTTGTAGTGCTAGGGCAAAAAACAACAATATGCACCCCTTTGTGTCCCCAGGACCAGGATTAGGAAAACTGTCTTAAAGTATAGGCAAAATAATGTCATCAAACTGTACATTGTTCGCTGATGTGATAATGCTAATTATAAACCATGATCAGATGTCTTATCTGCCCTGTTGCTACACTATGTGAACCCAGACAGTCAGAGTTCATAGACAGCCAGTCAGATCTCTGTCTCTGGGCAGTGTTCTCCTGACTTCCCATAGGCTACCTCTCATTCTGATTCATTCATAATTCAGGCCTGAATTAGACCCGTTGGATTATTTAAACGTGAAATATTTCTGGGCCCAGTGATCTCAATCTGTCACTTCACCTCATGTATGCTCCATGTGACAGAGAGGGCCGGCCAGCCGGACACACACCAGACACATTCCTCGCTGCTTTTAGGGACCCAGTCTCACAGGGAAACTATCCAGTTTAGTTTAAAAGGGAGATTTAATGCACATAGAATGCAGCCATTTTTCCAAGACTCACACACTGGTTCACTTAGACCATTTAATTAGTTTTATTAATTTATGTGATTGAATGGAACTCTGTCTGGGTTAAATATTATATTCTGTGATAAGGTTTGAGGACTTATTCAGCTAGTCTGGTCTGAGTGAAGCACAAGGTCATGCTTGAATGGTCTGGTCTGATTTCACCCTCCTGCTGTAATCCTTGCTAATAAACAAAGGTGCTATCTGTATAAATCGATTCCTTAAACGCCCTTATTATATGATTATTAAAGAGCCGGAATAGGTTTACACTATTGAGAGTTCAATCAAGGATACAGCAGCTAAGCAGTTTCTGCAGGCTGAGCCATAGCTATTCAGACAAGCTTTGTTTCCTTTATACTTCACTTTTGCCAGGTTCATTTATCCTGTGTGCTTGTGTTGCTAGGCCTCCCCCTCTCTCCCCCTGTAAAAACTAATGTGGACATCTGCTCGCTGCATGCATTTTGGCCATGTATGGCAGTGCAGCCACGGCCACGTAAGCCAGTTTGAAGCCTGAATAGGAGTGCAGAGCACAGCTAAATCTCTCTCTCTCTACTAAGTCAAATAACACTGAGATATCAAATAAACCTGAACATACAGGAAAGCAACACTCTGACACAGAATGAGTAAGGCTGTCCTATCTTGATGGGCTCTGTAAAAATGTTCAACCGTTTAGACAGTAACCCCAGAAAGAGTAGCTGATGATTCTGCAAAGGTTAATGCTGATCCAAATAAACAAATAACCTACATGCCATTCACATTCAAATGGGAATGACAGAGGATACGTCCCAAATGGCACCTTAGTCCCTATGTAGTGCACTACTTGGTCATTAGTAGTGCATTAGGTAGGGAATAGGGTGCCATTTGGGAAGCATATAGAAAACCACAGCCACTCTAAATCCTTATTTACATGACGGCCTGCGCCTTCGTGTCATTGTCCATGTCCTACTGCATACATCCAGGCAGATTTATAGATTAACTGAGGTAGAGACCACAACATGCTACCAAGGATGATCCTGAGCAGGAGTGTGACAATGTGACTCAGGGAAGACTAAACATATGGCTCCATGTGAACAGTTATGGAGCACGTGTTGTTGACAGCATGCAATACATTATGCAATGATTTTTCCACAACGTGTGTGACTGTACAGTAGGTTTCCTGTGAGAAGGAACAGTATTATCAGTTATTATCATTATCAGTTATTTAACAGTTATTTAACATGGGTCCTAATAGGTCTACTTGACGGGTCTGATCATGGGTCCTAATAGGTCTACTTGACGGGGCTGATCATGGGTCCTAATAGGTCTACTTGACGGGTCTGATCATGGGTCAAAATAGGCCTACTTGAGGGGTCTGAACATGGGTCCTAATAGGCCTACTTGAGGGGCCTGAGCATGGGTCCTAATAGGCCTACTTGAGCGGTCTGAGCATGGCAAGGTTCAGGTTTATATTGCACTTATTTACACAGTAAAGTGATGCCTCACACCCGTGTCCACCATGTTGAACCATCTTTATGGCACTAAGAGGAGCTGGTGAATTTGGCAACCAATCAGAGTCTCTACGCAGCTCTACACAAAGGCAGTTTCCTTAAAACTTCTCTTTCAAACCTGCAACCAAACTTCTGTGTCAACAACAAAACAAAGACACTAGATGCAGTCAAAAGAACACAGTGTCACATTAGTGGAAACCAAGACTTTTCTCAGGGCAGACCTGGTTGTAGTTCGAGTCACGACGGGGACAATTGTAGTATTTTAGCTAACCCTAAACCTTTTCCTTATCGTAATCTACCACATTAATTCTCCTAACCTGCCACGTTAATTCTCCTAACCATGCTTAAGGTCTCCAAACCTGCCAAGAAAAGTAAATTCTGCTAGTCAAAACAGAGAGATTGAAAAACAGCTTCTATCTCAAGGCCATCAGATTGTTAAACAGCCATCACTAGCACAAAGAGGCGGCTGCCTACCTACAGACTTATCATTGGCCACTTTAATAAATGGAACACTAGTCACGTTAATAATGCCACTTTAAGAATGTTTACATATCTCACATTTCTCCTCTCATATGTATATAATGTATAATGTATCCTTTAATATCTATTCTTTATTATCTATTGCATATTAGCCTCTCTGTCACTGCTCATCCATATATTTTATACTTATATATTCTCATCCCATTTCTTTACTAGATTGTGTGTACTAGGTTTTGTTGTGGAATTTGTTAGATATTAGGTTTTGTTGTGGAATTTGTTAGATATTACCTGTTAGATACTGCTGCACTGTCGGATCTAGAAGCATAAGCATTTTGCTACACTCACAATAACATCTGCTAACCACGTGTATGTGACCAATTAAAATATGAATGATATGAGAACAGTCTTGGTTTTCACTAATGCGATACAGCCAATATAGAAAGAAATTGGTGTATTTGAATGCCATTTTAGGGATCTATAAGGCTCTACACAGGCACAGTTTCAAACTGCTCTATCAACTCAGCAACTGAACTCCTATGTCAACAGCAGACCAGGAACACCGTAGTCACAGGAGAACAGAACACAATGATAAGTTGGTTGCAATTAAGTCCAGCGGACAGGAGAGTGGGAGTATCTGCTCACCTCAAGGCAGAACTAAACAGTGTTGACACTCACAGGCTGCAGAATACTTCATTATGGCCTCAGTGAAAAACGAATCAATAGCAGAGCAGCGCATTAAGACGTAGTCTGCAGTCTCTCAGCTTGTCCGCCTGCTTCAGTCTGACACACGCATCAATCGGAGGACTGCTAAGCTTCTTCTAACATCAAGGAGAAAAGGCTGTGCTGCTTCACTTCACTATTGTTTTGTAATTTACTATTACCAAGATTGATTTATAAAACAATGGTAGAAATAAATCAAGTAGTTATCATTTTTAACACTTAGAAGAACTTCAATACATGTACTGGTCTGATTAGTCTTCCATGTTTGTCCCATTGTGAGTAGAGGAAAGGGTTCATTCCTTATCTTTAGCTTATAGCTGTAAAGTGTGACATCGTCATGTCAACAAGCTATATATTCCTTTACGAAGGGGAGAAGACAAACAGTAGGCCTTTGCACCTGGCTCTCCATTATGGACTAGTCAAACACTGGAGGGGAGGACTTGACTCACAATAGAACAAACCAGCCAGGGAGAGCAGGCCACATCACCACCATGTCTGCATCCCAAATGACACTCTATTCCCTGCATAGTCCACTACTTTTGACCAGGGCCCATAGGGCATTATATAGGGAATAGGGTGCCATTTAGGAAGCAACCCCTGAAATAGATGTGAAGAGCTGCTGTGTTGTCGAGAACTTGAACCCTGGAAACTTAGAAAACCACTCCTTTCATATAGAGAAGAGTAAGGGAGGCAAGCTAGAAAATAAATTACAAATAAAAGTAAGTAATTTAGCGGACCCTTTTATCCAAAGCGACTTACGGTCCATGCATGCATAAATTTTACGTATGTGTGGTCCCGGGAATCAAACCCATTATCCTGGCGTTGCAAGCACCATGCTCTACCAACTGAGCTACAAAGGACCATGTAACCCTCCTATTCTGTCTGTGCAACAGTTGCCTAGGCAACAGGCTGTGGTTGTGCTCCCTCCCTGGGGGTAGGGGGTTGGAGTGTCCTCGTCAGACAGACAGGGAGACAGGAGGGCGAGCGGGCAGACCGGCAGCATCGTGTTCAGTCGGGAAGGCAACACTGCTTCAGACTAAAGCACTGATATCTAGATCCCAAGATCCTTAGTTATCAGAGGGAGAAAAAACATAACTTGTACTACTTGGTACCACAAAATAACATTGCAATGTTTTTATGTACAACTAATGGTGACCCCGACATATTGACCCTACCCATGCCCGCAACGTTTACACTCCCTACTCAGGCCTGATTGCTTCTGCCAAATTTAAGGCCCGGCACTGCCCTACCCGAAACCCAAAATCAGAAAGAACTTCCTCCGTTAGAATATTCATTAACTGCGCCTCTCTGCCTGTCACTCAATCGCTCTGCTTGAACTGCTCTGCCAGAGATAGAGAAAGAGGAGAAAGGAATCCCATTGGACAATGAATGGAGGAACGTATAACGCCCCACCCAACAGACTGTCGAGCAATCCCGTTCACGTTGTCATGCTGCGTCACGTGGTTCCTAAGCTAATAGTCATGCAATAACTTCTCAAAGTCAGGGTATGAGTCGAGAACCGTGCCTATCTTCCTCAAAAGTACGTAATGTCACGATTCCAAAGCTACACAATATCACAGATAGCAAGTTAATTATCTCACATCTTGGAAAAGATTTGTAATGTTGTACTTCTTGTTGATGAAATACATGCTAAAGTTGGGTTTTTGAGCTAGAGCCTAATTGTCTGCCATTAACTCCTTGAAGGAGAGCTCTCCTTGTCCCAGAATGCAATGCACTGCCCACTGACGTAGCATGGGCAACATACACAATGGGAGTTAAGATTCCAATGGAGTTTCCCCATCTCCTCAAAAGTATCTCTGGCTCTGCTCAAAGAATGAAGAGGCATGAGAAAGCAGTTAGCTGTTAGCTTCTTTTGGTAACTCTAAACTCCAACAATCTCTCCTGTCTTACATTTGATGAAGTTGAGGGACTTCTGACACCATGTTATGATCTTAGTCAGATATGACTATACAGCACAGCAGAGCACAAGCAAATGGCTCAGCTTCAAAATATTATTGATCAATTTAGTGATACCCAAGCCCTACCCGTACCCTTTTTATTGATTAATTTTTTTCCCCCTAACCTGCTTCTAGCTCCTAAGCAACTTTGCCATATTTTTTTTGTGTGTGTCATTTCTTACATTATTAGCCCAATAAATGTTTTGTGTTATTACATACAGCAGGAAATAACTTTTGGATATCAGAGGGACGGTAACTCACCAGCATTATGACCGGGAAAAATACTTTCCTGAATTGGATCCTTAGTTAGTACCCCCCCCCCCCAGGGCTATTAAACTGATTCCAGAGGCTGATCCAAAACATCGCCGGCGGAGAAGAGGTATTCGGAGAGGACTATAAGTCCGACGCAGGAGGCGTGCACACCATCCACCGCTTCCGAGCATATTACTCACTAATGTTTATGGTTAATAAAGAAGACGAGCTCAGGGAGAGAATCTCCTTCCAGGGAGACATCGGGGATTGTAACACACTGTTTCACAGAAACATGGCTCTCTCGGGGATGTACTGTCTCCATTCAGCCACGTGTTCTCAGTATATTGCGCCGACAGAAATGAAGAACTCTCCGGGAAGAAGAAAGGTTGGAATGTACAGTTGAAGTTGGAAGTTTACATACACTTAGGTTGTTTTTCAACCACTCCACACATTCCTTGTTAACAAACTATAGTTTTGGCAAGTCTGTTAGGACATCTACTTTGTGCATAACAAGTAATTTTTCCAACAATTGTTTACAGACAGATTATTTCACTTATCATTCACTGTATCACAATTCCAGTGGGTCAGAAGTTTACATACACTAAGTTGACTGTGCCTTTAAACAGCTTGGAACATTCCATAAAATGATGTTATGGCTTCTGATAGGCTAATTGACATCATTTGAGTCAATTGGAGGTGTACCCGTGGATGTATTCCAAGGCCTACCTTCAAACTCAGTGCCTCTTTGCTTGACATCATGGGAAAATCAAAAGAAATCAACCAAGACCTCAGAAAAACAAATGTAGACCTCCACAAGTCTGGTTCATTATTGGGAGATATTTCTAAATGCCTGAAGGTACCACATTCATCTGTACAAACAAAAGTACGCAAGTATAAATACCATAGGACCACACATCCGCCATACCGCTCAGGAAAGAGACGAGTGTGAAAAGTGCAAATCAATCCAAGAACAACAGCAAAGGACCTTGTGAAGATGCTGGAGGAAACGGGTACAAAAGTATCTATATCCACAGTAAAACTAGTCCTATATCGACATAACCTGAAAGGCCGCTCAGCAAGGAAGAACTCACTGCTCCAAAACCACCATAAAAAAGCCAGACTACAGTTTGTAACTGCACATGGGGACAAAGATCATACTTTTTGGAGAAATGTCCTCTGGTCTAATGAAACAAAAATAGAACTGTTTGGCCATAATGATCACCGTTATCTTTGGAGGAAAAAAGGGGAGGCTTGCAAACACCATCCCAACCGTGAAGCACGGGGGTGGCAGCATCATATTGTGGGGGTGCTTTGCTGCAGGAGGGACTGGTGCACTTCACAAAATAGATGGCATCATGAGGATAGAAAATTGTGGATGTATTGAAGCAACATCTCAAGACAGGTCAGTCAGGAAGTTAAGGCTTAAGGCTTGGTTGCAAATGGGTCTTCCAAATGGACAATAAACTCAAGCATACTTCCAAAGTTGTGGCAAAATAGCTTAAGGACAACAAAGTCAAGGTATTGGAGTGGCCGTCACAAAGCCCTGACCTCAATCCCATAGAAAATTTGTGGACAGAACTGAAAAAGCGTGTGCGAGCAAGGAGGCCTACAAACATGACTCAGTTACACCAGCTCTGTCAGGAAGAATGGGCCAAAATTCAAAACTTATTGTGGGAAGCTTGTGGAAGGCTACCCAAAACGTTTGACCCAAGTTGAACAATTTAGGGTGTATGTAAACTTCTGACCCACTGGGAATGTGATGAAAGAAATAAAAGCTGAAAAAAAGCTGAAATAAACCATTCTCTCAACTTTAATATTGACATTTCACATTCTTAAAATAACTGACCTAAGACAGGGAATTTTTACAAGGAATAAATGTCAGGAATTGTGAAAAACTGAGTTTAAATGTATTTGGCTAAGGTGTATGTAAACATCCGACTTCAACTGTATGTTTCATGATTAACCACTTATGGCGTGATTATGATAACATACATAAACTCAAGTCCTTTTGTTAACCCGACCTAGAAATACCTCACAATCAAATGCCGACCGTATTACCTCCCAAGAGAATTATCTTCGGTTATAGTCACAGCCGTGTATATTCCCCCTCAAGCTGATACCACGACGGCCCTCAAAGCACTTCACTGGACTTCATGCAAACACATATCCTGAGGCCACATTTATTGAAGCTTGGGATTTTAACAAAGCAATTTATTTATTTTATTGAATTGATCGTTACAGTCTTGTCTCATTGCTGCAACTCCCGCACGGAGTCGGGAGAGGCAAAGGTCGAAAGCCGTGCATTCTCCGAAACAACCCAACTGCTGCTTGACACAATGCCCTCTTAACCCAGAAGCCAGCCGCACCAATGTGTCGGAGGAAACACTTTCATTGCGTCCGGCCCGCCACAAGAGTCTCTAGAGTGCGATGGGACAAGAACATCCTTGCCAAACCCTCCCTTAACCCGGACGACGCTGGGCCAACTGTGCGCCCCATGTGTCTCCCGGTTGCGGGCGGCTGCGTCAGAGCCTGGACTCGAACCAGGATCTCGAGTGGCACAGATAGCACTGTGATGCAGTGCCTTAGACCACTGCACCACCCAGGAGTCCCTTTGTAAAGCAAATTTGAGGAAAACGCTACCGAAGTTCTAACAACACATTGACTGTAGTACTCACGTTGCAAAACACTCGACCACTGCTACTCCAACTTCCGGGCTGGCTACAAGGCCCTCCCCCGTCCACCCTTCAGCAAATCTGATCAAGACTCCCTTTTACTCCTCCCTTCCTATAGCCAGAAACTCAAAAAGGAAGTACCCGTGCTAAGGACTATTCAAAGCTGGTCTGACCAATCGGAATCCACGTTTCAAGATTGTTTTGATCACGCAAACTGGGATATGTTCCAGGTATACTCTGAGAAAAACATTCACGAATACACAGATACAGTGACTGAGTTTATCAGGAAGTGTATAGGAGATGTTGTACCCACTGTGACTATTAAAACCTAACCTAATCAGAAACCGTGGATAGATGGCAGCATTCGTGCAGAACTGAAAGCTCGAACCACCGCATTTAACCATGGCAATGTGACTGGGAATATGGCCGAATACAAACGGTGTAGTTATTCCCTCCGTAAGGCAAACAGACAAAACATCAGTATAGAGACAAAGTGGAGTCGCAATTCAACAGCTCAGACACGAGACTTACGTGGCAGGGTCTACAGACTATCACGGACTACAAAGGGAAAACCAACCACGTAGCGGACACTTGCTTCCGCACAAGCTAAACACCATCTTCGCCCGCTTTGATGATAACACTGTGCCACCGACGCGGCCCGCTACCAAGGACTGTGGGCTCCTGCTCTGTGGCCGATGTGAGTAAAACATTTAAGCGTGTTAACTTCTTATGGCTGGGGGGCAGTATTGAGTAGCTTGGATGAATAAGGTGCCCAAAGTAAACGACCTACTCCTCAGTCTCAGTTGCTAATATATGCATATTATTATTAGTATTGGATAGAAAACTCTAAAGTTTCTAAAACTGTTTGAATGATGTCTGTGAGCATAACAGAACTCATATGGCAGGCAAAATCTTGAGGAGAAATCAAAACAGGAAGTGAGAAATCTGAGCTTGGTATGTATTCACCACAGTTCCCATTGAAATCCCCTTGAGATATGATGTTGCACTTCCTAGGGCTTCCACTAGATGTCAACCGTCTATAGAATTTTGAATGAGACTTCTACTGTGTTGTGGGACTGAATGAGACAGAATGTATCAGGTGTCTGGCAGTCAGCCATTTTCTGACCACACGCATTCCTCATGATATCCATTTGCGTTCCATTGCTCATCAAGACACAAAGGAATACTCCGGTTGGAACTTTATTGAAGCTATATGTTAAAAACATCCTAATGATTGATTCTGTTCTTAGTTTGAAATGTTTCTTCGACCTGTAATATAACTTTTTGACGTAATTCTGACCAGAATGAGCGTTTGGATATGTATACCAAACGGGCTAACAAAAGGAGGTAATTGGACATAAATAACAGACATTATCGAACAAAACCAACATTTATTGTGGACCTGGGATTCCTGGGAGTGCTTTCTGATGAAAATCATCAAAGGTAAGGGAATATTTATCATGTAATTTCTTGTTTATGTTGAAGCTCTTTTGACTATTGTTCTGAGCGCTGTCTCAGATTATTGCATGGTTTGCTTATTCTGTAAAGTTTTTTTTTTTTTTTTAAATCAGACACAGCGGTTGCATTAAGGAGAGGTATATCTATAATTCCATGTGTATAACTTGTATTATCATCTACATTCATGATGAGTATTTCTGTTGAATGATGTGGCTATGCAAAATCACTGGATGTTTTTGGAACTAGTGAATTAACGCGCCAATGTAAACTCATATTTTGATATAAATAGGAACTTTATCAAACAAAACATACATGTATTGTGTAACATGAAGTCCTATGAGTGTCATCTGATGAAGACGATCAAAAGTTAGTAAATAATTTTCTCTCTTTGTGCTTTTTGTGACTGCTATCTTTGGCTGGGAAAAATGGCTGTGTTTATTGTTGTTTGGTGGTGACCTAACATAATCGTTTGTGGTGCTTTTGCTGTAAAGCATATTTGAAATCGGACACTGTGGTGGGATTAACAACAAGATTACCTTTAAAATGGTATAAGATGGTCTGTTTGAGGACATTTAATTATGAGATTTTTTATGTTTTCAATTTGGCGCCCTGCACTTTCACTGGCTGTTGTAATACCTCTCACTCAATGTCGACAAAACAAAATAGATGATTGTGGAAGTCAGGAAACAGCATAGGGAGCACGCCCCTATCCACGGGACCGCAGTGGAGCAGGTGGAAAGCTTTAAGTTGCTCGGCTTACACATCACTGACGATCTGAAATGGTCCACCCACACAGACAGTGTTGTGAAGGCGGCACAACAGCACCTCTTCAACCTCAGGAGGCTGAAGAAATTTGGCTTGGAACCTAAAACCCTCACAAACTTGTGCCACAGGGCTCTCCAGAGGGTGGTGCGGTCTGCTCAACACGGGGTTTCTACCTGCCATCCAGGACACCTACAGTCCCTCAGCCTTTTACTTCTGATAAAAATAACTAGTGATAGGATTGAGCAGTTAGTTATTGTATTAACCAATCACAACCAATAATAGTGTGTGACTGGTTGCTACTTAACAAGCTCAAAGTACACAGCATATTGCAATCCAGAGAGTCTGGTTTGACTATCTCATCCACAGAGAAGGAAATCCTATTTATACATGGACAGCAGAACAGAGGGGTGGCAATAGAGTTTACCCCATACACAGTCAGTCATTATGTACAGCAGTTACCAATATTAATATTCACGTTGGAAACAAAGCCTGATAGTAGAAATTATGAGCAAACTCACCTATGTAGGGGAAGGCAGGCACAAGGAGGAATCAGGAGGCACCAAAGAAAAGAGGAGAGAGAGAAACATATTGGATTATATGAGATTATCACAATATCATATCTGAAAACATATTACAAAAATGGTAGCATTGTGTGAAATTTGATCACTGACATTGTTAATCAAATGTCAGGTTTGAGATAGTCTTTTCCACATTAGCTAGGTTCCCATCCAATTGGTGACAGATTTTCATGCTAATATACTGAAATCTGCATGAAGATAACATGCAGATTAAAAAAAACAGTGCGTGATGACGTTGCGCACACTTACGTTTTCATATACAGAATAAAAATCAAAAGTTCAATGTGTTTCCATGGCATTTTCAACACTACCGATAGTTTTGTCACAGAAAACTTGCCGTAAATAGTCAAATGTGCCCATTCTGGTCTTGGTATGAGTGCTCTAGCCAACAGCTGGCAGATACAGTGTAGGTAGGCTGTGAGGATAGGCTAGTCTACATGATGACATTACTATGGATAAGCTAGAGAATAATTTTTATTTGCCAAACGGCAGTCCAGCGTCACTGAATGAGACCCTCAATATTAATTGAAAAGAGCATCAAGCTCATCAATGCGCACATTCACCACCCTGTGAAGTTCATCATAACTTGTTTCATCTGTAGCCTAATAAACTGCATGCTTTCTCGAGTCATAGTGGGAGGACCACACACCATATCGTTGCGTGACTCCAAGTTCACGTCAATATGATGGTCACTTTAATATCTCTACCTACATGTACATATTACCTCAATCAACCGGTGCCCCCGCACATTGACTCTGTACCAGTACTCCCTGTAAATAGCCTCCACATTGACTATGTACCAATACTTCCTGTATATAGCCTCGCTATTGTTGTTTTACTGCTGCTCTTTAATTATTTGTCACTTTTATTCCTTATTTCCTTAAGTAAAAAAAATGGTAAACTGCATTGTAGGTTAGAGCTTGTAAGTAAGCATTCCACTGTAAGGTCCTGTTGTATTTGGCGCATGTGACAAATATTTGATTTGATATTATATCAATATTTGCGCATAAAGGTGGTTTCCACCGCCATTTCTGGCATAATTAAATTTTACTGACACAAAAAGATCTCACCACTTCATTGACCTGGCCAAGGCTTTCAAATCTGTCAATCACTGTATTCTTATCGGCAGACTCAATAGCCTTCGTTTCTCTCTCTTTTCTCTGTATATATCAGTGATTTCGCTCTTACCGCGTGCGGGTGATTCCCTGATCCACCTCTACACAGACGACACCATTCTGTATACATCTGGCCCTTCTTTGGACACTGTGTTAACAAACCTCCAAACGAGCTTCAATGCCATACAACACTCCTTCCATGGCCTCCAACTGCTCTTAAATGCTAGTAAAACCAAATGCATGCTTTTCAACCGTTTGCTGCCCGCACCCGCACGCCCGACTAGCATCACCACCCTGGACGGTTCTGACTTAGAATATGTGGACAACTACAAATACCTAGGTGTCTGGCTAGACGGTAAACTCTCCTTCCAGACTCATATTAAACATCTCCAATCCAAAATCAAATCTAGAACCGGCTTTCTATTTCGCAACAAAGCCTCCTTCACTCAAGCCGCCAAACTTACCCTAGTAAAACTGACTATCCTACCAATCCTAGACTTCGGCGATGTCATCTACAAAATAGCTTCCAATACTCTACTCAGCAAATTGGATGCAGTCTATCACAGTGCCATCCGTTTTGTTACCAAAGCGCCTTATACCACCCACCAGTGCGACCTGTATGCTCTAGTCTGCTGGCCCTCGCTACATATTCGTCGCCAGACCCACTGGCTCCAGGTCATCTACAAGTCTATGCTAGGTAAAGCTCCACCTTATCTCAGCTCACAGGTCACGATAACAACACCCACCCGTAGCACGTGCTCCAGCAGGTAATATCTCACTGGTCATCCCCAAAGCCAACACTTACTTTGGCCGCCTTTCCTTCCAGTTCTCTGCTGCCAGTGACTGGAACGATTTGCAAAAATCGCTGAAGCTGGAGACTTATATTTCCCTCACTAACTTTAAACATCAGCTATCTGAGCAGCTAACCGATCGCTGCACGTAGCTCATCTGTAAATAGCCCACCCAATCTACCTACCTCATCCCCATATTGTTTTAAATTTACTTTTTTGCACACCAGTATCTCTACTTGCACACAATCCTCTGCTCATTTATCACTTGTGTTAATCTGCTAAATTGTAATTACTTCGCTACTATGGCCTATTTATTGCCTTACCTCCTCAGTCTATTTGCACACACTGTATATAGACTTTTTTTTATATTGTGTTATTGACTGTATGCTTGTTTATTCCATGTGTAACTCTGTGTTGTTGTTTGTGTCACACTGCTTTGCTTTATCTTGGCCAGGTCACAGTTGTAAATGAGAACTTGTTCTCAACTAGCCTACCTGGTTAAATAAAGGCGAAATAAAAAATAAAAATAAACAAACAAATGATCTGTCTGCATTTATAAAATTATACCGAAACTTCCATCACAGCGGTCTTTTTTAAAATACAGTATGACTTTACTCGCATCAAAACTGTGGATGGAAACATGGTAACGATACATAATAGGCGGATGGAAGGCATGTGAATATGTCAATTGGAAACGCTACCACTGACTACCATCTACCTCTGTCCAGTGGCCACTTTGGTAATACCATTCCTACACATTTAGCACTAAAAAGCACTCTAAATAAATCATCTCCATTGGAAGTGCTTTTTAGAGTAGGACTAGGCTTAATCTGGGTCCTGGAATTCGGCCCTTAAAGTGCATGTTTATCTGACACATTCAATGGGAGTAACTAGCTAGGTAGTTATGTGCATAGCAATCATTCAGTCTACTGCTCAACATTAACGGACTGTTTTGGTTCCTGCGGAATGTTGTTGGTTTTCACTGAAAATACTGGATATGCTGCCTGCAGCAGAAATGTCCTCCATCAGTGGAAAGAGTAGCTACAGTATTAGGCTACACGTCTGAGAATGGTTAAACCTTTGAGACTGAGCTGATGTGTTGTATGTGTCCATCAGTGGAAAGAGTAGCTACAGTATTAGGCTACACGTCTGAGAATGGTTAAACCTTTGAGACTGAGCTGATGTGTTGTATGTGTCCATCAGTGGAAAGAGTAGCTACAGTATTAGGCTACACGTCTGAGAATGGTTAAACCTTTGAGACTGAGCTGATGTGTTGTATGTGTCCATCAGTGGAAAGAGTAGCTACAGTATTAGGCTACACGTCTGAGAATGGTTAAACCTTTGAGACTGAGCTGATGTGTTGTATGTGTCCATCAGTGGAAAGAGTAGCTACAGTATTAGGCTACACGTCTGAGAATGGTTAAACCTTTGAGACTGAGCTGATGTGTTGTATGTGTCCATCAGTGGAAAGAGTAGCTACAGTATTAGGCTACACGTCTGAGAATGGTTAAACCTTTGAGACTGAGCTGATGTGTTGTATGTGTCCATCAGTGGAAAGAGTAGCTACAGTATTAGGCTACACGTCTGAGAATGGTTAAACCTTTGAGACTGAGCTGATGTGTTGTATGTGTCCATCAGTGGAAAGAGTAGCTACAGTATTAGGCTACACGTCTGAGAATGGTTAAACCTTTGAGACTGAGATGATGTGTTGTATGTGTCCATCAGTGGAAAGAGTAGCTACAGTATTAGGCTACACGTCTGAGAATGGTTAAACCTTTGAGACTGAGCTGATGTGTTGTATGTGTCCATCAGTGGAAAGAGTAGCTACAGTATTAGGCTACATGTCTGAGAATGGTTAAACCTTTGAGACTGAGATGATGTGTTGTTTGTGTCCATCAGTGGAAAGAGTAGCTACAGTATTAGGCTACATGTCTGAGAATGGTTAAACCTTTGAGACTGAGCTGATGTGTTGTATGTGTCCATCAGTGTTTTTTGGGGGTGACAAGTGTAGCACCTGAGAAGTGACTTGTTATTATGAATCACAAGGGGATAACACAGATACAGGAAAATAAAGGTAGATCCCCACACACTAATGAATGCTCCCGCAGGTTATTGCCCAACAGTCAAGCTGACAGCATTAATGCACACGCAATGCACAGAAACTTCCTGATACTCAATAAGGCAAAGTTGGTTGGCCATTTGGTCTCTATGGTTATTTCCCCCTAACCCCCAAACTAATCCCAACCCCCTCAATCCAGGAAGGCCACGTTAATTAAAAAAGTGACACTTGTAATAGATCTATATTGTTCTTCTTTCCTGGCCACCTAAACCCTATAGACAACACAGAGGCCGACAGAGGGAACGGTGTCCGGAAGGTTAATTATGATAGAAGGAAATAACATCCTAAGGGAGGGTTCAATCTTCAAAACCGAACTAAAGCCCCCCACCCAATGAAAATCAGCCCAAGGCTACATCCCTTATAGGATTGCATCCCAAATGGCACCATATTCTCTATATAGTGCACTACGTTTTGGCCCATAGGGCTCTGGTCAAAAGAAGTACACTATAAAAGGGACTAAAGTGCCATTTGGGACGTAAACAGAGACTGGCCTTTACGTTCAATGACTGCCATGGAATTATGTTTGAATTCAACCCTAATAACTTAGTGCATAATACAAAGGTTAGGGTGAAAAATGTAATCACTTGTAATCATGAGTTATGGAATAGAATAACTGAACAAATTCCTGAAGCTGTTATAGTTTCCTTTTTAGCTACGATGATCTCTCCAGTCAGATATCTGACTTGGATGAGGTCCAACCAGCTGTGTGTCTGTGTGTGTGTGTGTGTGTGTGTGTGTGTGTGTGTGTGTGCACTCATTTGTGTGTGTAGACACACACTCTTCTTTCTCTCCATCCAGTCAACAAGTCATCCAATGTACCAGAACACAGAGTGGAGCAGGGCTTGACCATCAGCCCTCTCCTCACACATCCTTATCTAATAAACACACATGCACACTAGGCCTGGGAATTGCCAGGGACCTCACGATACGATGTTATCACTATATTAGGTGCCGATAAGATACGTGTTGCGACTCTCACAATTCTATATGTATTGCAATATGATGTTCCAAACATATTGCTCACCATATGTCTGCTGCAGAGAGCCATGAGAACTAGACTATCAGTCAGAGAAATAAAAGTGCTGAAAACAAGCTATTTTGGTGCAAGTACAGCCAACTAAAGTTAGCTAACGCTACCAAGAAAAACATTACTAATAATGTTTTTAAAAATCGATAATTGGAGTCACAGTCTCTATATAATATCGTCCAAAATAATATTGCGATATGCAACTGCATAGATTTTTTTCTTCACTAATGCACACACACACCAATGTGCATGCACAGACACACAATCATTCTTGCATTAACGGATACAGATTTACAGCTTATATCAATACCAATATATGTAGGATATTAATAGAATGGCTCAGTGAGATGTGTTTTGTTGTGATTCTAGCTAAGTATGATACCGTTTGAGATGTGTGTGTTGGGGGGGGGGGGATTCTGACTGAATCACATGCCCCAGACGTTATTGTCAGGCGGTGTCTGGACCCCGGGGGCCACTGTGTCAATCCCATGAATGAACAGTAACAGTGTGTGTGTCTGTGGGTGTCTCTCTCTGGGGCGGCAGGGCCCATTGAACAACACGGTATGACGTCTTGCTGACGCCTTATCAAGATGTCTCCCAAATGGCACCATATTCCCTATATTGTGCACTACTTTTGACAAGAGCCCTATGGGCCCTGTCTAAAGTAGTGCACTTTAAATGGAATAGGGAGCCAATTGGGATGCCTTCTCTGGGACACAGCATCGTGGTGAGGGCCAGGCGGTTAGCAGGGAAGCCTTGTGACTAGGAGGTTGAACAGTTACATTGGGGAGGAGAGGACTTCTGCAGCTACAGCCATATCTTAGCTCCTTAATGTCATTGATCATCCAGCGGTGGATCCATACATCCCTGGCCTGCCTTGCACAGGGTGGAATGCATGCATGTATAACCTCCTTGAAAAGATAACAGCCTTTAGTACGGCATATGGGATTACACCTCGCAAAGCAGTTTAAACCTGAGAATCAATCAAAGACATGCAATGCTTTCCAACTTTCCTGCATTATACTGCAAATCCCTAGGTGAGGTCAATTTAACTTGCACAAGCAATTCTTGAAAAACTCTCATTTTCAGTCAACTGGATTAAAGTGTAAGACCTGTGTAGTGTGTGTGTGTGTGAGTGGTGGTGGTGTGTGTGTGAATGAGCTAACCAAATGAAGAAATGTAATTGCCTTAAGTCAAACCAAATCAAATTGTATTGGTCATATACACATGGTTAGCAGATGTTAATGCGAGTGAAGCGAAATGCTTCTAGTTCCGACCGTGCAGTAATATCTAACAAGTAATCTAACAAATTCACAACAACTACCTTATGCACACAAATGTAAAGGGATGAATAAGAAAATGTACATATAAATATATGGATGAGCGATGGCTGTGCGGCATAGGCAAGATGCAGTAGATGGTATAGAATAGAGTATATACATATGAGATGTATAAAGTGACTAGTGATACCTTTATTAAATCCATTTATTAAATGTATTAAATTGGCCAGAGATTTGAGTCTGTATGTTGCCAGCAGCCACTCTATGTTAGTGACAGCTGTTTAACAGTCTGATGGCCTTGAGATAGAAGCTGTCTTTCAGTCTCTCGGTCCCAGCTTTGATGCACCTGTACTGACCTCGCCTTCTGGATGATAACGGGGTGAACAGGCAGTGGCTCGGGTGGTTGTTGTCCTTGATGATATTTTTGGCCTTCCTGTGACATCGGGTGGTGTAGGTGTCCTGGAGGGCAGGTAGTTTGCCCCCGGTGATGCGTTGTGCAGACCCCTCTACCCTCTGGAGAGCCTTGCGTTTGTGGGCGGAGCAGTTGCCGTACCAGGCGGTGATACAGCCCGACAGGATGCTCTCGATTGTGCATCTGTAAAAGTTTGTGAGTGTTTTTGGGTGACAAGCCGAATTTCTTCAGCCTCCTGAGGTTGAAGAGGCGCTGTTGCACCTTCTTCACCACGCCGTCTGTCTGGGTGGACCATTTCAGTATGTCCGTGATGTGTACGCTGAGGAGCTTAAGACGTTCGACCTTCTCCACTACTGTCCCGTCAATGTGGATAGGGGGCTGCTCCCTCTGCTGTTTCCTGAAGTCCACGATCATCTCCTTTGTTGAGTGAGAGGTTATTTTCATGACACCACACTCCCAGGGCCCTCACCTCCTCCCTGGAAGCTGTCTCGTCGTTGTTGGTAATCAAGCCTACCACTGTAGTGTCGTCTGCAAACTTGATGATTGAGTTGGAAGTGTGCATGGCCACGCAGTCATGGATGAACAGGGAGTACAGTGTTGAGGATTGGCGGGGTGGATATGTTGTTTCCTACCCTCACCACCTGGGACCGCCCGTCAGAAAATCCAGGACCCAGTTGCACAGGGCGGGGTTGAGACCCAGGATCTCGAGCTTAATGACGAGTTTGGAGGGTACTATGGTGTTAAATCCTGAGCTGTAGTCAATAAAAGGCATTCTTACATAGGTATTCCTTGTTGACATCCAGTGGTCCTTTGAATATCATGGCAATACTGTGTGTACACGCGTCTTTGTCCCATACAGTCTGTGTCCCATACAGTGGACAGTCTGTTCTAGTAAGCCCTTTTATTGTTACTGACATGGAGATGGAACGGCCGCAGCCGTGCTGTTTCTGTCTCTGTGTTTGGGCTGGGCACATTGTGAAGTAGTACTGGAGAGAGGAGAGACAGACATATTGGTGGAGAGGAGAGTCCTCCACATGCCTGGCATACCTGCCAACTGAAACATGCCCGATGGGCATTGACTGCATTCTTGGGACGCTAGGGGTCCTCTTACATACACTGCCTTAAAGTGGGGGGGCCATGCCAAATGCCTGGCTTACTAGTTGGAAGAACAGACACACGCATACACTCACACATACGTGAGGAAGGGAGTGTATAACGTGTGGAAGGTTAATGGACACTTCTCAGGTGCTCATGGAGCGATCAATGACTGATTGGAGAACAATGGGAGGTCTGCTGGGAGGGTGACCGGGGCTCTGAAGACATTCACTGAACACAGACACCACTACCTCCACTCACAGGTTCGGTGTTCTGTGGGAGACAGGGGGAGTAGAAGAGGCTTAATGGAATAATGGAACATGGACATTTTAAAAGACCCTTGCCTTCTAGGGAATTCTTCCCTAGCCACTGTGCTTCTGCCTCTGTTTTGAATGCTCTTTGGAGTTTTTGGCAGGGTATATGTAAAACACTGTGACAACTGCTGCTGTAAAAAGGGCTTTAGAAAATAATTGTGATTGATTGAATTAAAAAGGGGGCTTCCCTTCCACTTGCTGTCTCACATCATCCACTTGACATGGGTCAGGTTTAATGTGTACTGGTGGTCTGGGTCTTATGTCTCAGTCTATTGTTGCTCTGTTGTGTGGGTGGCGGAAATGGACAGAGACAACCGGGTGGTCTGCTGTGAAACAAAGCCTCTATTTCTAGCCACCACTCACTGTGAAGCATCCTAGGCTGCATCCCAAATGACACACCCTATACAATGTGCTACTTCAGACCAGCGCCATAGGATGGCATTTGGGAGAGCCATAAATGTAAGTGATGATTCACCATCACTCAGACAGGCTTAAGAGCCTCAACATCATGACTCTATTAATTTCTAATTCATGGTAAGAGAGCCTGTTTTAACACCTGGGGCTGTATTATACTGTACTGTAGCAGTGTCACCACATCCGCCCACTGAAATCTTATAGTGGTGACCAATTAAGGGAATATGGTGCCATTTGGGATGTGATCGATGAGTGAACTGTAGGAGTGTAGCCCAGGGTAATGTGATATGTACTATAGCGGTGTAGCGCAGGGTAATGTGATGTGATGAGTGTACTGTAGCGGTGTAGCTCAGGGTAATGTAATGCAATGAGTGTACTGTAGCGCAGGGTAATGTAATGCGATGAGTGTACTGTAGCGCAGGGTAATGTAATGCGATGAGTGTACTGTAGCGCAGGGTAATGTAATGCGATGAGTGTACTGTAGCGCAGGGTAATGTAATGCGATGAGTGTACTGTAGCGCAGGGTAATGTAATGCGATGAGTGTACTGTAGCGCAGGGTAATGTAATGCGATGAGTGTATTGTAACGCAGGGTAATGTAATGCGATGAGTGTACTGTAGCGCAGGGTAATGTAATGCGATGAGTGTACTGTAGCGCAGGGTAATGTAATGCGATGAGTGTACTGTAGCGCAGGGTAATGTGATGAGTGTACTGTAGCGGTGTAGCACAGGGTAATGTAATGTGATGAGTGTACTGTAGCAGTGTAGCGAAGGGTAATGTAATGCGAGGAATGTACTGTAGCGCAGGGTAATGTAATGTGATGAGTGTACTGTAGCGCAGGGTAATGTAATGTGATGAGTGTACTCTAGCTGTGTAGCGCAGGGTAATGTAATGTGATGAGTGTACTGTAGCAGTGTAGCGCAGGGTAATGTAATGTGATAAGTGTACCGTAGCAGTGTAGCGCAGGGTAATGTAATGTGATGAATGTACTGTAGCACAGGGTAATGTAATGTGATAAGTGTACCGTAGCAGTGTAGCGCAGGGTAATGTAATGCGATGAATGTACTGTAGCGCAGGGTAATGTAATGTGATGAGTGTACTGTAGCGCAGGGTAATGTAATATGATGAGTGTACTGTAGCTGTGTAGAGCAGGGTAATGTAATATGATGAGTGTACTGTAGCTGTGTAGCGCAGGGTAATGCAATGTGATAAGTGTACCGTAGCGGTGTAGCGCAGGGTAATGTGCTGTATGGCTTTAGATAGAAGTACCCCTCTTCCCTTCCCACTCGCGACATGTTTTCCTATACAACCCAAGTAGGTATTCCTTTCACAGAGGAACTCCAGGGAACCAGGCACAGAGCCACAGTGGGTCTCCTGTGTCACACACACACTCTCATGTGAGCTGAGCTGCATACAGAGAGAGAAGTACTGTATAGATGTACCCTTCCATGTTAGAGGGTCACCATTGGTTTCTATAAATAAGGAGGAATTTCACATTGGGGGGGTGGGGGTTATTTATAGCAGGTTTCAGTGGAAATACACACACACACACACACACACACACACACACACACACACACACACACACACACACACACACACACACAGGACTGGTCCCTGTTGGCATGGGAGGGGCAGTGGCTGCGTGACTGAAACAGGCTGGGTGTCCCCTGAGATGTCATGGGTCTGAGCTCAGAATAAACACTTCTTGGTATGGTGATGGCATCTTACTCTCACTGGACTGCATGGAAGGAATATGTCTGCAATGCTACACCACCATCTTTACCCACACACACGCAAATGCACGCACATGCTCACTGTGTTCAAGAACTGAAAACGCTACATTTCCATACCCACAAAAGTCCAGGGTAGAAAAACACAGCCAGTGAAAAATGAGAAAGAAAATATCAACTGCCACCAACCATGTGGCGGTACGCGATCATCTGGCCATGTGATAAAATCAACTAAAACAGAATCAATTATTCCACCCAAAACATTACAGGTCAGAGGTTTTTCCTCAAGGGTGGTTCAGTTGTGTAAAACTACTGTTTGTCTGTGTCCCAAATGGCACCCTTTTCCCTACACAGTACACTACTTTTAACTAGGGTCCATGGGGCTCTGGTCAAAAGTAGTGCACTATATAGGGAATCGGTTGCCATTTGGGACACATCTTGGGGTGGCCCAGCCAGACAGCAGAGATCAGCTGCTATTATTGATTCAGAAAATCTATGATGCTGACTAAAAGCTGTGGTCTGGTCCCCCTCTCATCCCTCTCCTCATCCCCCTCTCCTACCCTCCCATCCTATCGCCTCATCCCCCCCTCTCCTACATTCTCCTCATCCCCTCTCCTAGATCTAATGAGGTTAGAGGGGAACCAAAGCAGAGTTCACCATTAACTACCACATATTGACACACTAAGCCAGAGGCAGGCCAGTCAAAGTGTGTGTGTGTGTGTGTGTGTGTGTGTGTGTGTGTGTGTGTGTGTGTGTGTGTGTGTGTGTGTGAGAGAGCTTCAGGAACCAATGATTATATAAATGTGACCAGCAGCTGAAATGCCCGCATGGGATGACAGGGCTAGTCTGACATTGCAGAGCTGTTTGGACACAGTCAATCACAGTGAAATATCTAATGACCTCTAGAGTAAGCTGGAAAAGGGGAGGGTGGACATGGCTGGTGTGTGTTTGTGCGTGGTTGGGGATAGGAGACTGGAGCTGCTATGTGATCCCATTCACCTCTACTGCAAAGTCAGAGGCAGCCGTTCCCCCTAATACACAGAGTCCTGACGGAGCACTCCCAACTCCCACACAGATCAATGAACAGAAAGGAGAGAGGCTCAGCCTAAATTAGCCATGTCACCTTGGGCTGCAAGCTAATGCCCCTCAAAAGTTCTCTTCACTTAGAAAGTTAGTTAGAACATTTGGTGGCAAAAAGGCATTAGTAATGTTATGGATTAAATCAAATAGATGAATTATGAAGGTTATGACTGAAAAACTATCAACCCTAAACACTGACTTTGTTCCAAAAGGCAAACCTATTCCCTAGTGTACTACCTTACGGGGCCTCAAAAATACACCGTGAGTATGTACCAGGTAGTGCAGCTGTGCCATGACATGTGAAAGACGAGATTATTCATATTCCCTTCCATTCATTCAACTACAGGAACACTGCTTGGCTGTCGTGAATGACTGCTCTGCTCTTACTGCCACCCAGGGAGATCAGCCATGGTTTCAAATCCCCCCGGTTTGCCTTGGAGCCACTCTCAGATTTGTGAATGACCTACATTTGATTTGACATGGTAACAATATAACCTTATACCACGGACATGAGTCAAATTACCCCCCCCCCCAAGCCCCCAACAATTCTCTCACTGAAAAATGTTTATATCACCAAATGACAATGGTTATGAATCCAACTGATGAATCATATTGTAATGCACAGTAGTTATGCTGCATTCAGTCATCATTGATGGTATTTACTTAAGACAATAATAGAAACAGGAGATCTCCTGTTAATGATGATAACCAACATCACTGTCACAACATTAACACAAATGATTCACACATTTGTCTGCGGTAGAAACAGCTGATCTCCTGTTAATGATAACCAACATCATTGTCCCAACATTAAGACAAATTATTTACAGTTTATTATTCAACCACAGTTGATTGTGATAACATTTTCAATGTAGTTACATTTTCAGAACTTTGATGGCAGAGTTGCAACCAATGCAGAATGGGTTTTATTTATAGAACAGTTAACCTCAGTATAGGCCCAGGGCTGTATGTGTCTGTATGTGTCAAGTGTCTAAGAGTAGGAGTGCTGATCTACACTAGGATCAAGTCCCCCATCCACGTCATCTTATTCATCATGATCTAAAAGGCAAAACTGATTCTGAATCAGCACTCCTATCTGAGACACATGATACATACAACCCAAGCAAACCTATCCTTTGTGAAAAGCTATATGCGTCCCAAAATTCTTATTCTGCGCTATATACTACCCAATGGCCCAATATAGGACTGCAAACCCAATGGCACCCTATCCCTACATACAGTGAGGGAAAAAAGTACTTGATCCCCTGCTGATTTTGTACGTTTGCCCACTGACAAAGAAATAATCATTGAGAGACAGAATAACAAAAAAATCCAGAAAAACGCATGTCAAAAATGATTTGCATTTTAATGAGGGAAATAAGTATTTGACCCCTCTGCAAAACATGAGTACTTAGTACTTGGTGGCAAAACCCAATCAAAGAGGTAAGACGTTTCATGTAGTTGGCCACCAGGTTTGCACACATCTCAGGAGGGATTTTGTCCCACTCCTATTTGCAGATCTTCTCCAAGTCATGAAGGTTTTGAGGCTGACGTTTGGCAACTCGAACCTTCAGCCCCCTCCACAGATTTTCTATGGGATTAAGGTCTGGAGACTGGCTAGGCCACTCCAGGTTGAGCTACTCCGTTGTTGCCTTGGTCGTGTGTTTTGGGTCATTGTCATGCTGGAATACCCATCCACGACCCATTTTCAATGCCCTGGCTGAGGGAAGGAGGTTCTCACCCAAGATTTGACGGTACATGGCCCCGTCCATCGTCCCTTTGATGCGGTGTAGTTGTCCAGTCCCCTTAGCAGAAAAAACCCCCAAAGCATAATGTTTCCACCTCCATGTTTGACGGGGGGGATGGTATTCTTGGTGTCATAGGCAGCATTCCTCCTCCTCCAAACACAGCAAGTTGAGTTGATGCCAAAGAGCTCCATTTTGGTCTCATCTGAGCACAACACTTTCACCCAGTTCATTGGCAAACTTCAGACGGGCATGTATATGGGCTTTCTTGAGCAGGGGGACCTTGAGGGCGCTGCAGGATTTCAAGTCCTTCACGGCATAGTGTGTTACCAATTGTTTTCTTAGTGACGATGGTCCCAGCTGCCTTGAGATCATTGACAAGATCCTCCCGTGTAGTTCTGGGCTGATTCCTCACCGTTCTCATGATCATTGCAACTCCACGAGGTGAGATCTTGCATGGAGCCCCAGGTCGAGGGAGATTGACAGTTATTTTGCGTTTCTTCCATTTGCGAATAATCGCACCAACGGTTGTCACCTTCTCACCAAGCTGCTTGGCGATGGTCTTGTAGCCCATTCCAGCCTGGTGTAGGTCTACAATCTTGTCCCTGACATCCTTGGAGAGCTCTTTGGTCTTGGCCATGATGGAGAGTTTGGAATCTGATTGATTGATTGCTTCTGTGGACAGGTGTCTTTTATACAGGTAACAAACTGAGATTAGGAGTAATCCCTTTAAGAGTGTGCTCCTAATCTCAGTTTGTTACCTGTATAAAAAGACACCTGGGAGCCAGAAATCTTTCTGATTGATAGGGGGTCAAATACTTATTTCCCTCATTAAAATGCAAATCAATTTATAACATTTTTGAAATGGGTTTTTCTGGATTTTTTTGTTATTCTGTCTCTCACTGTTCAAATAAACCTACCATTGAAATTATAGACTGATCATTTCTTTGTCAGTGGGCAAACGTACAAAATCAGCAGGGGATCAAATACTTTTTTCCCCTCACTGTAGCACACTACTTTTGAACATTGGGCCCCTCTTTCTCTCAGGATGCCTCTCACTGAGTGGTGGTTGGAAATAGAGGCTTTGTTTCACAGACCACCCTTCTCTATAGCCTTTTTTGCCACTCCTGGTTATAAGTAGTGCAGTATGTAAGGTATAGGGTGCCACTTGGGACACAGCTTAGGATTCAGTGGTTAGTGGTCACAAAGTGTAGCTAATAAATGGTCGTAGTGAAATTAGTAGATGGAACAGGTCACAGTACCATTTAAAATGATCATTACTGTCTGTTTATGGTCCTATTCCCCTCAGCAGCTTAAATGTCAAGTCTAATCAGGCTCCCCATGCGTTTAACCTGTGATCTACAGCTACAGCGGCATCCCAAATTGAACCCTATTCCCTATAAAGTGCACTGCTTTTGACCATAGGGAGGGAGGGGGCTAAGGCTGACTGGCCAGTATGTATCACAGTAGATCTGGGCCCATATTAAAGCATTTCAAAGTAAGAGTGTTGATCTAGGATCAGGTCCCCCTGTCTATTCATTATAATCTAAATGGCAAAACTAACACCAAATGAGCACTCCTACTCAGACACTTTATGAATACTGATCTGAATATCTATTCCCTCCTCTCACTCAACAGACTTCAATCCGTCTCCAACAGACAGACTCTTTCCAAACTGCACTCCAAAGAAAAGAGCAGCTGGATAAGGTTACCTAGCAACCACACTCTTCTGGAGACAGGAGAAGCCATTTTTCCCTGTGGCGATTGATCAACACACACAACACTGGTCGTTGGGTGCAGTGCTTGTTTATGTAATTACACAAGGTATTTACTTAAGAGATAATCAACGAGAGGCTACGTGTTCTATGGAAAATAATGAATGAGGTGGAAGGTGTGTTCTACGACGGGCTAGCGGAGTGGAACTCACCTCTCATGGAGTTGCATTATTTTCAAGAGAACGCATAGAGCCCTGAGTTGATTATCTCTTAAGTAAATACCTTGTGTAAGTACATAACAAGCACTGCACCCAACGACCAGTGTTGGATGTGTTGATAAAATGGAACAGACCTCTGCCTGGGAGGAAAGGAAACCACTGAGTAAGGTTAAATGCACATAATAATAGAACTATTGTGGATAGTCAGAATAATATAATAGTTAGTTTAAAATGTTTACATGCTTTGCAAGAAGAACAATTTCCCTAATAATCCTGTTTACATGGACACGTGAAATCCTGCTACCTGATGGGACTTGAAGATGCACTACGTAGAAATAGCTCCACCATTTCCTTGCTTTCTAAAATTCTAATAATTTGTCTAATTTCAGTTTGTGACAAAACAAGCAAGTATAGTGTCGATAATTATTGTACCATCTAATCCGCTGTGAAATATATTTTTCATAACCAAAAATATGGTATTTTCAGCTGGTGTACAAAACCAAAAGTAAGACACAAAAACAAAAAAACTTAACAGGAGGCATAGAAATAGCGCACATAGAACAGATCTACCGCGTCTTAGACTTGCTTTCAATGAGAATTATAGATCAATAACACACATTTCTATGTGAATTTGGACGGGCCGGACAAAAAGTTATACTGAACAAAAAGAAACACAACATGCAACAATTTCAAAGATTTTACTGAGTTACAGTTCACATAAGGAAATCAGTCAATTTAAATAAATAAATTAGCCCCTAATCTATGGATTTCACATGACTGGGAATACAGATATGCATATGTTGGTCAGATACCTTTAAAAAAAGAGGAGGAATGGATCAGACAACCAGTCAGTATCTGGTGTGACCATCATTTGCCTCAAGCTGCTTAACATGTCCTTCCCATAGATGTTGCTTGTGGAATGTTGTCCCACTCTTCAATGGCTGTGCGAAGTTGCTGGATATTGGTGGGAACTGGAACATGCTGTCGTACACGTAGATCCAGAGCATCCCAAACATGCTCAACGGGTGAGATGTCTGGTGAGTATGCAGAACTGGGACATTTTCAGTTTCTAGGAATTGTACAGATCCTTGCGGCATGGGGCTGTGCATTATCACGCTGAAACATGAGGTGATGGAGGCGGATGTCATCACGGTATCTCTGTGCATTCAAATTGCCAATGAGAAAATGCAATTATGTTTGTTGTCCGTAGCTTAAGCCTGCCCATACCATAACCCCACCTCCACCATGGAGCACTCTTTTCACAACATTGACATCAGCAAACCGTTCGTCCACACGACGCAACATGCACTGTCTGCCATCTGCCAAGTACTGTTGAAACCGGGATTAATCTGTGAAAACACACTTCTCCAGTGTAAGTGGCCATTGAAGGTGAGCATTTTCCCACTGAAGTTGGTTGACACCGAACTGCAGACCCTGGTGAGGCCCATGAGCACACAGATGAGCTTCCCTAAGATGGTTTCAGACAGTTTGCGCAGAAATTATTTGGTTGTGCAAACCCAGTTGTCTGAGTGGCTGGTCTCAGAAGATAAGAAAGGTGAAGAGGCCGGAAGTGGAGGTCCTGGGCTGGCGTGGTTTCACATGGTCTGGGGTTGTGAGGCCAGCTGTATGTATTAACAATTCCCTAAAATTACATTGGAGGCAGTTTATGGTAGAGAAATTAACATTAAATGATCTAGCAGCAGCTTGTGGACATACTTGCAGTCAGCAATTGCATGCTCCCTCAAAAATGTGTGACAAACCTACACATTTTACTGTGGCCTTTTGTCCCCAACACAAGGTGCACCTGTGTAATGATCATCCTGTCAGATGGATTATCTTGGCAAAGGAGAAATGCTCACTAACAGGGATGCAAACACATTTGTGCACACATTTTCATGCGTATGGAACATTTCTGGACATGAAACCCATACTTTACATGTTGCATTTATATTTTTGTTAAGTGTATATAGGATATCAAGATATGTTGCATGAATTTACAATGGAAATACAATGAAATCGATTTTAATGTTTTTTCAACCTATATTTTTCCCATTTTACACTTGACAAGCATTTCCCTTATTCCACCACTTGGCACTGTGCATAGGCATGTTCATGGCTGTGCGTAAACATACGTACAATCTCAAGCAAACGTTCATATTGATAAATCTCACACTTTGCATGGAAAGGAACCCACGCATGGTTTACGCACAGATTTGTGCCTATGCATGATTGATAAATGAGGCCACAGGTGTTTTAATCGGTGTATGGTTCCTTAGATTATTTTTTATTATTTAGGTCCCTCTTCAAACAAAGGAACACATTTGCCTCTCAGACCAATAAGAATTTTTTGAAAAACAGTTAAACGCTACTCTTCTGGCACTGAATGACCGATTAGCACCAAAACTGCCCGATTTACACTGATTGGCCCAAGGGAGGCTGCTGCATCATTCGTAGAGTGACATTTTTACTGTTGCCTTGTTTCACTTGCAATAAGTAACACAAAATAGACTCTGAACAGCAATATTATCGACCTGTATTTCAAATTTCCCATAGGGCTCTGGTTAAAAATAGCGCACTATGTAGGGAATAGGCAACCATCTCATATCCTAAGCACCCCTCTCCAGTGGGCCGTTCCAATAACACCACATACTGCTATGACTGGGTGAAGGACATTGTTGACCTATGGGTTTCCCTCATGGTCAAAAGTAGAGCAGTACATAGGGAATAGGGTACCATTTTGGACGTAACCCAGGAGTGCACAAGGCCTAAGTTTTGATAGATCATTACTGGAATGCGTTAAAGGGTCAGGCAAATTGATTCATTAACCCAGCGTTTCTGGGGATCCGAAGGGGTGCACGTTTTGGTTTTTGCCCAGGCACTACAGAGCTGATTCAAATAATCAACTAATCATCAAGCTTTGATTAGTTGAATCAGCTGTGTAGTGCTGGGACAAAAAAAAAATAATTCACCCCTTGGGGTCGCCGGGACCAAGTTTGGGAAACGCTGTATTAACCCCATAACTGCTTGTATCTTTCACTAAGTCTCTTCATTAAAGCTGTCTTTAAACACGCACTCACACACTAAATGGGTCAATATTACAAAACAGTACCAATTGGACCATGCAACATTTTACATTTTTATCCAGGGTTTGTATTAATTTTATGTTTCACCATAAAAAGGAAATATTAAACTTGTTTTCCGACATGTTGGCCAAGCTCCAGCACTTAGAGAATTATAAAAACATTTTCAGTCAATCAGCCATATGATATGTCCACCCTGTTACAGACATGCACGAACCTGTCTTTAATTACTCTCATTGGACCATTTTAATCATATTTACATTTTCATAAAGCTATTGTGTCCCTTTCTTCACCTTGTCCATTTGCTCTGGTCAAATTATAAAGAAATAACAGATTTTGTATACAATGTGTGGTTTTATACAGAACTTCATCTCATTTGCACCTTATCTTTCTAAATCGAGGCCGGTATTAATTATATTTTATCTAAGTTTATAATTGTGTGGTGTTGGCCGTGTCTTACTCTTTAAAATACATTACACAAATTGTTGATATTTGACAATGTAACTGAATGAATTAAAAAATATAAGGTATAACAGAGTGGACCGCTATAACGGGACAGAACATAAATTAAAACCTGAATAGACATCTACATAGTAATACATGTAGTAACAACACTGGAACTGCTATTTAGTTACATATTCATTGTGAAAAAACAACACAAAAATACATTGCTGGTACAAAATCATTGGAATTAGCATTAAAACACATTCCCGTCCCTCTTCCTCTCCCCCCTTTCACCCCAAATACTCTTCCACATACTTCCAGGTGGATTTTTTCATTTATTAACAGCCTGTGGCTCTGGCATCAGATAAATTATCTGTCCATCAGAGTACAAACAAATATCTTCCTTTGGACTTGGCCAGAAGAATTTGTTGATGCCATTCCAGTGCATGGACTTCACCTTAATGTTATGTTCCTCTACATCCATGACGATGCCAGGGTATCCTTCATGGTCATAATTGACAACACACCACTCCCCTACGTGATTAAGTTCAATGGTGCCAGGTCACCATGTGGTGTCAGCCTTGTCATGAGATGCAGGGAGCTGGTTAGACGCTGCAGGGTCACCCAGAATTGCCTCTTTGAGCTTTTAACAAGGACAGCCCAACATGCCACTATCCTTCTTGCAAAGACAAGTAATGTCCCTGTATTTTATCTGGACTGGTGAGACACTGATAACCTGATGAATCTTAATTTATTTAATGGCATCTAAGGCAGGCATCTGAGGTGAGAAGAGATAGCATATGATAAGATATAAAGAGTAACAAACACCTTATACATTTCAATACTCAACTAGCTACTGTACAAGAAAAATGTACAGTGCCTTGCGAAAGTATTCGGCCCCCTTGAACTTTGCGACCTTTTGCCACATTTCAGGCTTCAAACATAAAGATATAAAACTGTATTTTTTTGTGAAGAATCAACAACAAGTGGGACACAATCATGAAGTGGAACGACATTTATTGGATATTTCAAACTTTTTTAACAAAACAAAAACTGAAAAATTGGGCGTGCAAAATTATTCAGCCCACTTAAGTTAATACTTTGTAGCGCCACCTTTTGCTGCGATTACAGCTGTAAGTCGCTTGGGGTATGTCTCTATCAGTTTTGCACATCGAGAGACTGAAATGTTTTCCCATTCCTCCTTGCAAAACAGCTCGAGCTCAGTGAGGTTGGATGGAGAGCATTTGTGAACAGTAGTTTTCAGTTCTTTCCACAGATTCTCGATTGGATTCAGGTCTGGACTTTGACTTGGCCATTCTAACACCTGGATATGTTTATTTTTGAACCATTCCATTGTAGATTTTGCTTTATGTTTTGGATCATTGTCTTGTTGGAAGACAAATCTCCGTCCCAGTCTCAGGTCTTTTGCAGACTCCATTTTCTTCCAGAATGGTCCTGTATTTGGCTCCATCCATCTTCCCATCAATTTTAACCATCTTCCCTGTCCCTGCTGAAGAAAAGCAGGTCCAAACCATAATGCTGCCACCACCATGTTTGACAGTGGGGATGGTGTGTTCAGGGTGATGAGCTGTGTTGCTTTTACGCCAAACATAACGTTTTGCATTGTTGCCAAAAAAGTTCAATTTTGGTTTCATCTGACCAGAGCACCTTCTTCCACATGTTTGGTGTGTCTCCCAGGTGGCTTGTGGCAAACTTTAAAACGACACTTTTTATGGATATCTTTAAAGAAATGGCTTTCTTCTTGCCACTCTTCCATAAAGGCCAGATTTGTGCAATATACGACTGGTTGTCCTATGGACAGAGTCTCCCACCTCAGCTGTAGATCTCTGCAGTTCCTCCAGAGTGATCATGGGCCTCTTGGCTGCATCTCTGATCAGTCTTCTCCTTGTATGAGCTGAAAGTTTAGAGGGACGGCCAGGTCTTGGTAGATTTGCAGTGGTCTGATACTCCTTCCATTTCAATATTATCGCTTGCACAGTGCTCCTTGGGATGTTTAAAGCTTGGAAAATCTTTTTGTATCCAAATCCGGCTTTAAACTTCTTCACAACAGTATCTCGGACCTGCCTTGTGTGTTCCTTGTTCTTCATGATGCTCTCTGCGCTTTTAACGGACCTCTGAGACTATCACAGTGCAGGTGCATTTATACGGAGACTTGATTACACACAGGTGGATAGTATTTATCATCATTAGTCATTTAGGTCAACATTGGATCATTCAGAGATCCTCACTGAACTTCTGGAGAGAGTTTGCTGCACTGAAAGTAAAGAGGCTGAATCATTTTGCACGCCCAATTTTTCAGTTTTTGATTTGTTAAAAAAGTTTGAAATATCCAATAAATGTCGTTCCACTTCATGATTGTGTCCCACTTGTTGATTCTTCACAAAAAAATACAGTTTTATATCTTTATGTTTGAAGCCTGAAATGTGGCAAAAGGTCGCAAAGTTCAAGGGGGCCGAATACTTTCGCAAGGCACTGTATGTGTGTATGGGGAGGAAGGAGGGTTACCTCTGCTCTTGCCTCAACATCATTAATGAAGAACATCTCCACAGAGGAGTTAAGACACTTTACGGCATTGTACAGGCCCCCTGTGCATCTGGGATATCCTTTCCATGGTGCACTGCTGTGTCTGCAGATCTCGAGGGCCCCTCCAACACCATCTGGTGCCCCCTTGCCGTGGCTGGCCTCAAAGAAATTCCAGTTGACCTCTTGAAAGCCTTGTTTGTGTGGTTCTGTGGCAAGTAGGTGGAAGTTTCCTTTTTGCTTGTATTGTGTAGTCGGCCCGTCACTAAAGAAATTAAGCCAGCTTACTTTAGGGTACTTCTGCTTCAACATAGCAAGAACCGGATCAAGGTGGTCCCAAATGGCGGGTGGATCATGTCTCCGTGATGGTGAAATGGATCAAAAAGCAATTGGTGGTTGGTCTGCAGCAGTGTGGAGCACTCCAGTGTGGAGAGTGGCTTGCTGGTGAGATCCTCCAAAATGTACGGACTGGATCGACTGTATTTACATGAATAGTTTTCGCTGAAGTCAATGTGCAGCAATCATTCATTGTTCTTCAGACTCTCCCTAAGCTCCCTATAGGCCATGTTTTGCCACTTGATATTAAAGATGTGTTGATAAGCCTGTCTTGAAACTGACTGACAAGTTCAGTTTCTGTTATTGTGACCTCCCTCCTCACCGTTATCATAGAGCACTTCTCTTCAAGTTTTTGGATCTTCTCCAAGGTCTATTGTGTCAGAGGAACTTCTACATTCCCAGGAGGTTTCAGAGTTGGATGAGTAGTGAGTTAGCAATCCTTACATTCACAATTATCACATAGCTTTGATTTCAGGTCACACATACTTGAGTCGACCATGTCCTCAAGGTTTTTGGTGGACAAAAGCCCAAGGCTGTGAAGAGAATTTGCCATGAACTGTAAATTCTCATGGGTTTTGCACTGCAAGATATCAATTTGTCCACCCTGTTGAGTGCATGTCCACCCTGTTGAGTGCATGTCCACCCTGTTATGTGTACATGGATAACAGGGTGGTGTCACACCATAATCTGTTTCACCAGTCTTTGTGATTGTCTCCACCCCCTCCAGGGTGTCACCCATCTTCCCCATTATCCCCTGTGTATTTATGCCTGTTGCCAGTTCGTTTTGTTTTGTCAAGCCTACCAGCGTTTTCCCTCTGCTGCGGTCTCTCAATGGTTCCGCTTCCGCTGCACCGACCATATGACTGCGGGATTGACCTTCTGCCTAGCAATACTCCGCCCCCAGGGACGACTGTAGTCTCTGTCATTGGGGATTCTTACATTGGGGATTCATCCGTCCTTCTTCCTCTCCCGCCGGTGCAGAGGAAGTACAAAACCCTGTGCCCGTGCATCGACTACCAGGGTCTCAACAACATGACGGTGAAGAACAGCTACCCGCTACCCCTCGGCATTCGAGCCACTCCAGGGGGCCACCGTGTTTTCTAAGCTAGATCTACGGAACACCTAGCACCTGGTGGGGATACGGGAAGGGGGTGAGTGGAAGACCGCCTTCAACACGGAAAGCAGTCACTAATAGTATCTGGTCATGCCATTTGGCCTTAGCTGTGTTCCAGGCTCTGGTTAATGATGTTTTCCGTGACATGATGAACAGGTTTGTCCTTGTCTACCTCGATGACATCCTCGTCTTCTCCCGCTCCACCAAAGAACATGTGCTCCACGTCCGACAGGTTTTCCGACGCCTCCTGGAGAACCAGCTGTTTGTAAAAGCAGAGAAGTGCGAGTTTCATCGCTCCACCATCACCTTTCTGGGTTACATCATTGCTGCAGGGAGTGTACAAATGGATCCCGGGAATTTCCTGTTTGTAAAGTGCCAGTAACCACAATGTAACAGGGTGGACAACAACTTTGAGGAAGTACAGAAAATAGTCAATATTCTTATAAAAAAGTGCAGCATTTAACATACATAAGAACATTTAATGAAGAAAATTAAATTAAGAAATGTTTTTTTTATGTATAATTTTATTCATAATTCATCTCATTGAAGTTGATTGAGCACTACTTAGGGCATTGAAAATTTGCCTCATTCCACTGAAATAAAATTGTCTAAAAATGTATAAAATTGTCATTATGCTTCTATTATCATGAAGGCATACACACACGGATCCTTTTGAAATTTGATCATGTGTATATTTTTTATTTACAATATTGAATGATTTATCTTGAGGACAAAAAAATAACACTGAGTGATATTGACCCAAATCCTGCCCCCCTGACCATCACCATTATTCCTCTGGGGAACAGAGAGTACCATGTAGATTGCATCTCTTGATTTCTGCTAGTTATTTAAAGTGTTCAAATGAACTTAAAATGACCAGCGTGCGTAACAGCGTTGGAAAGACGGAGAGATGATTACTGATTCATCCATATACAGTGCATTCAGAAAGTATTCAGACCCCTGGACTTTTTCCACATTTTGTTACGTTACAGCCTTTTTCTAAAACTGCTTAAAATGTTATTGTTTTTCTCCTCAATCCACAGACACACACAATATTCCATTATTACAAAGCAAAAAACCCTAATAAGCTGAAATATCACATTTACATAAGTATTCAGACCCTTTACTCAGCACTTGGTTGAAACACCTTTGGCAGCTGTTACAGCCTTAAGTCTTCTTGTGTATGATGCTACAAGCTTGGCACACCTGCATTTGGGGAGTTTCTCCCATTCTTCTCTGCAGATCCTCTCAAGCCCTGTCAGGTTGGATGGGGAGCGTCACTGCACAGCTATTTTCAGGTCCTTCCTGAGATGTTCAAATCGGGTTCAAATCTGGGCTCTGGCTGGGCCACTCAAGGACATTCAGAGACTTGTTCCGAAGCCACTCCTGCATTGTCTTGGCTGTGTGCTTAGGGTTGTTGTCCTGTTGGAAGGTAAACCTTCCCCCAAGTCTGAGGTCCTGAGCGTTCTGGAGCAGGTTTTCATCAAGGATCTCTGTACTTTGCTCTATTCATATTTGCCTTGATCCTGACTAGTCTCCCAGTCATTGCCGCTGAAAAGAATTCCCACAGCATGATGCTGTCACCACCATTTAAAAAATATATATATTTCACCTTTATTTAACCAGGTAGGCAAGTCGAGAACAAGTTCTCATTTACAATTGCGACCTGGCCAAGATAAAGCAAACCAGTTCGACATATACAACGACACAGAGTTACACATGGAGTAAAACAAACATACAGTCAATAATACAGTAGAAACAAGTCTATATACACGATGTGAGATAAGGGAGGTAAAGGCAAAAAAGTCCATGGTGGCAAAGTAAATACAATAAGGCAAGCAAAACACTGGAATGGTAGATTTGCAGTGGAAGAATGTGCAAAGTTGAAATAAAAATAATAAATAAATAACCATGCTTCACTATAGGGATGGTGCCATATTTCCTCCAGACGTGACGCTTGGCAATCAGGCCAAAGAGTTCAATCTAGGTTTCATCAGACTGAATACATCTTGTTTATCATGTTCTGAGAGTCCTTTAGGTGCCTTTTGGCAAACTCCAAATCAGGCTGTCATGTATGTGCCTTTTACTGAGGAGTGGCTTCCGTCTGGCCACTCTACCATAAAGGGTGATTTGTGGAGTGCTGCAGAGATGGTTGTCCTTCTGGAAGGGTCTCCCATCTCCAGAGGAACTCTAGAGCTCTGTCAGGTTGACCATTGGGTCAAGGCCCTTCTCCCCCAATTGCTCAGTTTGGCCGGGTGGCCAGCTCCAGGAAGAGTCTTGGTGGTTCCAAACTTCTTCCATTTAAAAATGATGGAGGCCACTGGGTTCTTGGGGACATTCAATGCTGCAGACATGTTTTGGTACCCTTCCCCAGATCTGTGCCTCAATGCTATCCTGTCTCTGGAGCTTTACGGACAACTCCTTCAACCTCATGGCTTGGCTTTTGCTCTGACGTGCACTGTCAACTGTGGGACCTTATATAGACAGATTTGTGCCTTTTCAAATGATGTCCAATCAATTGAAATTACCACAGGTGGACTCCAATCAAGTTGTAGAAACATCAAGGATGATCAATGGAAACAGGATGCACCTGAGCACAATTTCAAGTCTCATAGCAAAGGGTGTGAATACTTATGTAAATAATGCAATTGTTTACATTTTTTTAATGAATTTTATTATAAACCTGTTTTCCCTTTGTCATTATGGGGTATTGTGTGTACAGCCTCCTCTGTTGAGAATACACAGGAAACTGCCCTAACGTAAGGTCCAATTCACCCCCCCCCCAAAAAAAAAAAAAATGGAACAGAATTGGTAAATCAATATAATATTACAAACCCCGTCTTATGTTAAAAGTACTTTTGACAGAAATATTTTTTCACTATTCTCTACAAAAACAATCAATGTGTAGTGTACTCAAGTGACACTATTCCTGCAACGGTCAAGCAAGGTGTATCAAACTTCCAGGAGCCACTACGACATAACTATTAACTGTTGATGTTTACACATCCTTGAAAAAGACCCAGAGCTTTTGGCCAAACGGATGGTAAAAGCGGGAAAGTCTGGGGGTGAGGGGTGAGATTGGGGGTGTTGTTGGCCATGATCTGAATGCCTTTGAGGTGCTCCCCTTTGGACGTCCCAGTCAGTCTGTCACCTGACACAGACAGGTGAAGAGGGAGACTGTTGGGATAAGTCCCAAATGGCACCCAATTCCCTATATAGTGCACTACTTTTGACCAGGACTCATTCCACTATAGGAAATGGGTGCCATATGGAGCTCAACCTTGGGTTGGGGTCATGAGAATATGCACTGTGCTGCCCCTCTGTACTAAATAAACCATAAACAGATGTCCCGGCCTCCTCTCTAACACTCACAGAGAGAGGCCTCAACGGTTTCACAGGGGGCTAACATGTTGCTATTTCTGGAGGGAAGTTAATAACTCCTCAGATCCCCACTCTGAGGAGTAGTCCGTTCCCCTCTGCCTTGGCCAGAGAATAGTCTGTCCCCTCTCTCCTACCTGCCCCCCTTGTCCTCTCTGCCCGATCTCCATGATCCACACGGTCTTGGCCAGAGGGCCAGAGAAGCCCCCCGTCTCACTCCCACTCTGTATATTTAGACGAGGACAAAGAACATTGAACATCCTTTTGCAGTTCTCTCCTACTCCAATGTCATATGCAATGGCCAAATATTCTATGTTCTCATTGGTTCTGATAACTAGGGGAACCTATGCCATATGTTGAAATGAAAACAGACACCAAACATAGCTAGAACGTCAGGTAGACTTCTTGGCTAAACAACGTTATAGAAGTCCTAGTCCAGTTCTAAAAAGACAACCAGAACGGAATGAAACAGGGCCGTCATTCATTCATTCATTTACAGATCCACAGATTTCCGATTGTTATGAAAACTTGAAATCGGCCCTAATTAAAATCGGCCAATCCGATTAATCGGTCGACCTCTACACTCAACGGCTACGTCCCAAATAGCACGCTCTTCCCTATGTGGTGACTACTTTGGACCAGGACCAGGAAAAGAGGTGCACTAACAAGGGAATAAAGTACCACTTCAGACATAACAACAGTCTCTTCATCAGAATGTTAGCCGCAGCCACAGTTATAGTAATGACAAGAGTTTGACAGTTGAGGACAGTAAAGGAACCCCACATGGTGTAGCTATTTGTTACTGTAATCAAAGATTTTCTCTGAAGGAAAATAAAACCTTCACAGTACTTTGAGGCCTGTGCTACTGCTTGCACAACCCCCGGCCTCAACTCCCTCGCCCCTTAAGAAACCCTGAAGCTTAAATCAAGGGAAGTTGATATGTGAGCTCATCTTTATTGGGTGATTAAAAAAAAAAAGCCCTAGCATATATTCAGTAGGTATACACTGACTGTGCTCATGTTTATTGCCCCGGCCGGCAGCAATCACAGGTTGCCCTTTGCGACCTCCGGAGGATATAATCTAGCGTTTGACAGGCCTGGACTTGAACACAAATGCCTCTATGCGCATTTATAAAGAGCGCTGCGACGTTCTCCTCCGTACGTCTCTGTCCATCGATCTGACCTTCAGACACAGCTGAGGAACGAGTGCCAGCTCAACCATTCAGATGACAGGAATGTGTGACTGAACGAATGCTATCCACAGCAAACATGGCTATGCTAGCCAGGGTAAAGACAAGGCACACATTTAGATGTTACATGAGAATTAGATATATAACTGATTTTAACGGGGACAAATGAGACGGGAAGAAACTCGATATGGATGTTTGTATGGTTATAATTGTGTGTGTGTGTGTGTACATGCTTGTCTCTGGCCACAGGACAAGGGGAGCAGTATTCTACTGCTCCAACAGACACTTGGTCCTTATGAGATGACAGAGCCACAGTCAGACTTGATAAGTGATGGAGAACAAAGGCGATCAGACAGACCAATGGAAATGTCAGCAGGACCAAAGCAGGCTCTGGACATCATCATGGGATGCGTCCCAAATGGCACCCTATTCCCTATGTGCTGCACTACTATTGACCAGGGCCCATGGGGAATAGGGTACCATTTGAGACGCAAACCATGTCTGGAATTTCATTTCATATTCAGCCTCAACGTTTCCAGCATCTCATAAAATCTCATTCAAGATGACGGCCATTCCCCCAGGTCCCTCTTTAAAGCTAGTCCTTGTAGAGTACAGTACCAGTCTCATTGTGTTATCACAACAGTACAGCGTTCAATCCATTATGTTTGGCAACTGCTTTGTTATTACATACTAAACAAACAGTATGGAGACAAGCACCCCCATAACTCTCAATGACAAGCCAAACTATAGCAGAACCTTACCCAACTCTTCTTTTTAAATAAAATAATATTTAACCAGGCAAGTCAGTTAATTAAGAGCGTTGGAATTATAACCGAAAGGTTGCAAGATCGAATCCCCGAGCTGACAAGGTAAAAATCTGTCGTTCTGCACCTGAACAAGGCAGTTAACCCACTGTTCCTAGGGCGTCATTGAAATAAGAATTTGTTCTTAGCTGACTTGCCTAGTTAAATAAAAAGGTTAAAACAATTAAAATACATTTTAAAAAAGTCATATCGGTGCATCACTAGTCCAAATTGAGACCCTATTCCCTATGGGCCGTTGTCAAAAGTAGTGTACTAAATAGGGAATAGGGTGCCATTTGGGGCACAGACTGTTCTAATGTATTTAACTTTGACCAAGAAGATTAAAGAGCATTGTTAGGGATGTTTCACTGGGTGGGCGTATATAGTTGTTCCTGTACTTTCACTATATTATAGATTTGCTATTCATTTTTTATTTTACTGTTTGTGTACATTCCTGACTTCACTGTTTCCATGGTTAGGTCTTGATGTCCTTCCTGATTTCGCTCTCCTTCTTTCAGACCTGAGTTTTATAACAAACACTGCAACTATAAACAGAAATCCATGGAAGCACTCTCTTTGAGTTTGTCAGCTTTGAGTTTCAGTCAGCTTTGAGCTTCAGTCAGCTTTGAGCTTCAGTCAGCTTTGAGCTTCAGTCAGCTTTGAGTTAGCCAACCAAGCTCTGCTGTGGGGCAGTCAGCCATAGTCATGGTTCAAGGGGTGGGGGTCAGAAATCCGCACACTGTGTTGCTGCTGCCCAAAGTGAGTTTTATGGTCTCTCTCTACACAGTCAAAGACAGACAAATGCTTCCACTATGGGCCACTCTGGAACCGGCGCCACACACAGTCTAGCTTAACGTCCTTGGACGCTTCTAGGGCTATGCATATTATTACAGTTAGACTAAGACGGACCAAGCACACACAGTCTAGCTTAACATCCTTGGACGCTTCTAGGGCTATGCATATTATTACAGTTAGACTAAGACGGACCACGCACACACACAGACCGTAGCACGTACAAACAAACCGGAGGACTCACAAAAACACAATCTGTGTTACGGGTTGGCTTCTCTACACCATTAGGATCATGTGTCTGTCATGTTTTTATTCCACGAGCACATGTCCACACTTAACAAAGAGCTGCAGTTAGTTTCAGAACAGTTGGCAAGGAATAAGTTAGCCCTAAATATTTTAAAAACTAAACGCATTGTATCTGGGACAAATCATTCACTAAACCATGAACCTCAACTAAATATTGTAATGAATAATGTGGAAATTGAGCAAGTTGAAGAACTGTCATGGTCAAAACATGTTGATACAACAGTAGCTAAGATGGGGAGAAGTCTGTCCATAATGAAGTGTTACTCTGCCTTCTTAACAACACTATCAACAAGACAGGTCCTACAGGCCCTAGTTTGTCGCACCTGGACTACTGTTCAGTTGTGTGGTCAGGTGCTACAAAGAGGGACTTAAGAAAATTAAAATTAGTTCAGAACAGGGCAGCATGGCTGGCCCTTAAAATGCTCACGGAGAGCTAACAATAACATGCATGTCAATCTCTCATGGCTCAAAGTGGAGGAGAGATTGACTTGGCCCTGTCCAGGGGTATCGTCAAATGGGGCAACAGTGTCTCCCGACCCCTCCTGTCTCAGCCTCCAGTATTTATGCTGCAGTTGTTTGTGTGTCGGGGGGCTAGGGTCAGACTATTATGTCTTATCCAGCGTCCTGTGTGAATTTAAGTATGCTCTCTCTAATTCTCCCTTTCTCACTCTCAGAGGACCTGAGCCCTAGGACCATGCCTCAGGACTACCTGGCCTGATGACTCCTTGCTGTCCCCAGTCCGCCTGGCCGTGCTGCTGCTCCAGTTTCAACTGTTCTACCTGCAGCTATGGAACCCTGACCTGTTCACCGGACGTGCTACCTGTCCCAGACCTGCTGTGTTCAACTCTAGAGACAGCAGGAGCGGTAGAGATACTCTGAATGATCGGCTATGAAAAGCCAACTGACATTTACTCCTGAGGTGCTGACCTATTGCACCCTCGACAACCACTGTAATTATTATTATTTGACCATGCTGGTCATTTATGAACATCTGAACATCTTGGCCATGTTCTGTTATAATCTCCACCTGGCACAGCCAGAAGAGGACTGGCCACTCCTCATAGCCTGGTTCCTCTCTAGGTTTCTTCCTAGGTTCTGGCCTTTCATGGGAGTTTTTCCTAGCCACCGTGCTTCTACACCTGCATTGCATGCTGTTTGGGGTTTCAGGCTGGGTTTCTGTCCAGCACTTTAAGACATCAGCTGATGTAAGAAGGGCTTTATAAATAAATACATTTGATTGACTTCATCACTACTTGTTTTTGTAAGAAGTGTTGACAAGCTGAATGCACAAGCTGTTTGTTTAAACTACTAGCACACAGCTCAGACACCCATGCATACCCCACAAGACATGCAGAATATGAGAGGTGCACAGTACAACATAGAGCCATGACCACATGGAACTCTATCCACATCAGGTAACTGATGCAAGCAGTAGAATCAGATTTTAAAAACAGATGAAAATACACCTTATGGAACAACAGGGACTGTGAAGAAACACACAAACTAACACGCACACTCTACACACACACGGACATTGTAATATTGTTGTTCGGTGGTATTATACATTTTGTATTGTAGATATGTAATGGTGATAACGTTATTTGATGTCCTGTTTTATCTTTCAGGTGTCATGCAAGTGCCTTAATGTGTTTGGACCCCAGGAAGTGTAGCTGGGGATCCCTAATAAATACAATTATCTTCCTGATCAGCAGTCAGAATGCCTACATCCCAAATGGCACCCTATTCCCTATTTAGTGCACTACCTTTTACCAGGGTGCATAGGACTCTGGTCGAAGGTAGTAAACTAGGTAGGGAACAGGGTGCAATTTGGGACGCACACAATATCATTAACAGTAGAGCAGAGTCAGGGACTCATCTCATGACACTGTCTGGGTAAACCACTGTTGGGGTGAACAAAGAAACAAAAGAGCCCGGCTATGGTTTCAGAGCCTGTGTCTGTTCCACCTTACCATTGTCACATTGGCAGGAGAAAGTGAAAATAATATAGAATCTGACAAATGATGTCTGACCGTTTTGCCACTGTCAGTCTGTCACATCAAACACATGTATGACAGGATTACATTTTTCCCTCTCAATTGACATGTTTTCATCATCTAGAGAAAGGCTACTGAATAATATATGCCAATTAGTAGACACACTTATATAAAGCAACTTACTTACTTGCATGCATACATTTTTTGTATGGAAAGGCCCAAATGGGAATCGAACCCAGAATCCTTGGCGTTGGAAGCCCCATACTCAGCCAACTGAGCCACACAGGACCAAAACCTTTGGTGCCACGTGTGAGGACCTTGTAGGAACAACACACTACTGTCCATAGACGGTACAATGCAAGGGTATTAGAGCTGGATTAAGAAACAGCAGGAGAGGAACATTTTACAAAAATGTATCTGATCTAGGATCAGATTTGCCTTTTAGATCAAAGTGAATAAAATAGACAGGGGGGCCTGATCCTAGATCAGGAATCTTACTATGAGACACTTTATTAATACGGGCCCTAATCAACTGATCATGGGTCTTGTTACAAATGGACAGAACTTTAATGATGGTTTTCAAACCCAATCTCAGCATGGAGTAGGCTAACCAGACTGGTAAATATTCATAACCTCGCTGGCATTTTCTTATAAGCTTATACAATTAAAACTTTGAAAAGAGGCAATTACATCACATCAATAACTGAGCCAATGTTCCTTTTGAATATTTATTTATTTACCAAAAGGTCACCCTCTCACTTGAAATTGGACATGCTTTTGAAGGTCATTTGACAAATCACATATCATCATAACTTAGTTCTGAAATAATAAACAGGGATGGAAATAGAAGGCGGCATAAGACGGTACCTATGATGACCAGGAGTCTCCTCCTCTCTCCCCTTCTCTGGCAGACCTAACTAACTAATTAAACGAAGCGGCCAGCTTCCACAGGAGAAGCTTGTTAGGCTTGGGCCAGTTCCATCACTCATGCTCTTTCTTCTGTATTTATGAGAGCCAGACTGCATTGGAAATGGCACCCTATTCCCTATATGGGCTCTGGTCAAAAGTAGTGCATTATATAGGGAATAGGGTGGCATTTCAGATGGAGCCCTAGCTAGTTACTGTTCTCCTCCACAACAGGGCTCAGAATTTCACCGTCAACGTCAGTGAGTCAGCCAGCTGACACACACCCCAGTGTGTCTCTGGGGCCGGTGGCTGCATTCTGTGGCATTCTTTAGCTAGAACACAGCTGGCTGAGGGCTAGGCAGCATGGACCCGGAGGGCATCTGTCACTGACCATCAGAGGCAGAGTATTCCTCTCCTCGCCTTCTAACAACACGCACTACACCAACGTTACACACACACACACACGCACACACGCACAGAGAGAGAGTGAGAGAGCGAGAGCACAATAGAGAGACAGAGCGAGCAAGAGAGAGAGAAGGGTGGAGGGGTGGGGGACTCAGACCTGCTAACAGCTCTAGATTTAACATCTCTCAACCTGTATCCAAAAACAAAGAGAAAACACTTTCTTCACATGCTGCAGATAAGATTGTTTTAAAGCCCAACTGCCAAGCGTTCTTTTCCTATCCTCTGCACTGCTCATGTGCATTCTTGCCAAGCCTATTATAGAGAGACACAGGCAGCAGTCTACCAGGGGAGCGGATGAAGATGTTTACCATTAGTGAACAGAGATCATAAGGAACTTGTTAAGAGGCTGCATTACATTCATGAAGTTTGGATCGGTTTCCCAGTAGGCTTTAATCTACTCCATTAAAAACCTCTTCAGATCCACCATGTTAAATCCAGGGCTTTAGGTGTACATAGGGACTGTGTTTGCTTGAACTGAGAATAAAAATATCCATTATGAATGGTTGGTTATTTTCACTAGGGTAATAGAGAGCCTAAATGGAGGGACATGTCTATGTGGACTACTTGCACCTGTTGTTCATTGGATCACTTACTGAAGAGGCGTTTGTTCCTCTGCACATTCACATTCCATAGTCAAATCAAGCAGCCGTTGTTCTACTGAGTACCAGTCATACCACGTCATAGACACACTCTTCCTCTCCTCTGGGAGTTGGAGAGGTCTTCAAGGCACAGGCACAGTGTGAGGGCATGTGGCTTACATTTCTCTTCTTTTCCAAGAAGTGGGCAACTAACCAACTCTCGTCCTCCTGGCGCTGAAATATGAGCCAGTCTCCCCTTAATGGCAGGCCTGCTGCTCCTGCCCAGCCCAGAGCAGAGTGAAACTGCAGTACTGTAGCCATGTTCAGAGGATGGGCCAGGACTTCAGCAGTCAGCACACAGCTCAGATCAGAGAAGGCAGCCTGAGACAGGCCCATTTTTCCATGAGAGGAGATGCTAGGGTTGATGGGTGAGGTAAACAGGGAGGGAGGGAGGCACATGACCGCATTCCTGTGAGTGGCTGCAGAAGCACAAATGGCCGAGTGGAGGGGAGAGGAACAGAGAGAGGGATTAAGATGGGAGGAACTGCTGCCTGCCTTCCAGCTGTGCTGCCCATCAGAGAGGAGAGAGCAAGAGCGGGAGAGAGAGAAAGACAGATCAACTCAGGGCCAGCCAGGCAAAGCCAAGCCAGCAAGCTAGATTCGTCCTCCTGGCCTCAGCTCCCTTCTCTGTGTCATGCACTAAAACAGTTCAGTTATCTCTGAAGGTCTACACAAATATATACTCTCCTCCATATGTATTTGGACAGTGAAGCTAAAATTCTTTGGTCCAGCATTTTGGATTTGAGATTAAATGTTTCATGAGGTGAAAGAATGTCACCTTTTATTTCAGTCTATTTTCATACATATCGTATTTACTGTTTAGAAATTAAAGCACACATATATATACACATACACATATACACATACATACATATACATATATACATATACAGTGCCTTGCGAAAGTATTCGCCCCCCTTGAACTTTGCAACCTTTTGCCACATTTCAGGCTTTAAACAAAGATATAAAACTGTATTTTTTTGTGAAGAATCAACAACAAGTGGGACACAATCATGAAGTGGAACAACATTTATTGGATATTTCAAACTTTTTTAACAAATCAAAAACGGAAAAATTGGGCGTGCAAAATTATTCAGCCCCTTTACTTTCAGTGCAGCAAACTCTCTCCAGAAGTTCAGTGAGGATCTCTGAATGATCCAATGTTGACCTAAATGACTAATGATGATAAATACAATCCACCTGTGTGTAATCAAGTCTCCGTATAAATGCACCTGCACTGTGATATTCTCAGAGGTCCGTTAAAAGCGCAGAGAGCATCATGAAGAACAAGGAACACACCAGGCAGGTCCGAGATACTGTTGTGAAGAAGTTTAAAGCCGGATTTGGATACAAAAATATTTCCCAAGCTTTAAACATCCCAAGGAGCACTGTGCAAGCGATAATATTGAAATGGAAGGAGTATCAGACCACTGCAAATCTACCAAGACCTGGCCGTCCCTCTAAACTTTCAGCTCATACAAGGAGAAGACTGATCAGAGATGCAGCCAAGAGGCCCATGATCACTCTGGATGAACTGCAGAGATCTACAGCTGAGGTGGGAGACTCTGTCCATAGGACAACAATCAGTCGTATATTGCACAAATCTGGCCTTTATGGAAGAGTGGCAAGAAGAAAGCCATTTCTTAAAGATATCCATAAAAAGTGTCGTTTAAAGTTTGCCACAAGCCACCTGGGAGTCACACCAAACATGGAAGAAGGTGCTCTGGTCAGATGAAACCAAAATTGAACTTTTTGGCAACAATGCAAAACGTTATGTTTGGCGTAAAAGCTACACAGCCCATCACCCTGAACACACCATCCCCACTGTCAAACATGGTGGTGGCAGCATCATGGTTTGGGCCTGCTTTTCTTCAGCAGGGACAGGGAAGATGGTTAAAATTGATGGGAAGATGGATGGAGCCAAATACAGGACCATTCTGGAAGAAAACCTGATGGAGTCTGCAAAAGACCTGAGACTGGGACGGAGATTTGTCTTCCAACAAGACAATGATCCAAAACATAAAGCAAAATCTACAATGGAATGGTTCAAAAATAAACATATCCAGGTGTTAGAATGGCCAAGTCAAAGTCCAGACCTGAATCCAATCGAGAATCTGTGGAAAGAACTGAAAACTGCTGTTCACAAATGCTCTCCATCCAACCTCACTGAGCTCGAGCTGTTTTGCAAGGAGGAATGGGAAAAAATGTCAGTCTCTCGATGTGCAAAACTGATAGAGACATACCCCAAGTGACTTACAGCTGTAATCGCAGCAAAAGGTGGCGCTACAAAGTATTAATAATTTTGCACGCCCAATTTTTCAGTTTTTGATTTGTTAAAAAAGTTTGAAATATCCAATAAATGTCGTTCCACTTCATGATTCCGTCCCACTTGTTGTATGTACGTACGTACGTACGTACGTACGTACGTACGTACATACATACATACATACAACAAGTGGGACAGAATCATGAAGTGGAACGACATTTATTGGATATTTACGTACGTACGTACGTACGTACGTACGTACATACATACAACAAGTGGGACAGAATCATGAAGTGGAACGACGTACATACATACATACAACAAGTGGGACAGAATCATGAAGTGGAACGACATTTATTGTATATTTACATACGAACGTACTTACATACAACAAGTGGGACAGAATCATGAAGTGGAACGACATTTATTGTATATTTACTTACGTACGTACTTACATACAACAAGTGGGACAGAATCATGAAGTGGAACGACATTTATTGGATATTTATGTACGTACATACATACATACATACATACAAAACATATGACTTCATCACACAGACCTTCTATTCTTTTAGTGAAAGGTGAATAACAATGACTGGAGTAATTTCCTTTCTAAGTGAATAGATAAGATGTTTCTAAACATGTCTAAATGAAGCATGATAATGCCATGATTAAGAAAAATAATGAGTGAGAACGTTGAGGCTACAAAACATGCTAACCTCTCACCATTACCAATAACGGGAGATTAGCATTTCTGAGGGGATATGATTTTTGTCCCTCTGTACCTTTCTCACAATCATTGTACCTTTCACATTAAAGTAGACATGTTGACAAAACCTATTATTTACAATAAAAGTGACTCCAAAATGACAAAATACATAATTCACCATTCAGGTCCTATTGGGCAACACATAAATCGGAAACTCAACCAAAACAAGCTGTAAATGATCCAACAAGTTCGTAAAGTCACAAGCTTGATATGGTCATTGTGTGCATTAATATGGGACAAAATACTACACTATGAGTGAATTTGTCCAAACACTTGTGACATATTTAAATGGTGGAGACTATGGGGAGACTAGGTAATACCCTAAAACAAAAAGATGTCATTCTGTACCGTCACATCATATGAAACATTTGATCTCAAATCCAAAATGCTGGAAAGAGGGTCATATTTAAAAATGTTGCTTCACTGTCCAAATAGATACGGAGGAAAGTGAACATACACAAAGGACTATCGACACACTGGAATTGATCACAACTCTGGTGTTTATGGAGAAAGAGAGCTCCAATGATTGTCCCAAGTTTTAGTGTCAAGGAAGGAAACCCTTCATTACTAGTGAGCAGACACTGTTTTAAATCCACCACATGTCCAATTAAAACACAGAGCAAGGTTTCCTGCCTGGCTACAAGAAACCTGACATGTTGGATATGACCAGGGGGTCATATCTGATAGGGCCAAAAGTATTGCACTAAATATGGAATAGGGTGCCATTTGGGGCAGAGAATATTTCTATGGGGTCAGTCACAAGAGCCCAAACAGAGCCACTTAGAACAACGAGGATGTAGGAACTCTGCGGTTCAATAGGGAGTTAACCCCTGACCTCCTGACCTCCTGGGGACCATGGGAACCAGCGCCCAGCGGAACAAAACCCTGAGGAACTAAGGGTCAACTCAACAGTTGGTGAACTCCATGGTAACCACAGACAGTGTGAGCATAATAGACATGACACTAACAGCTAAGATACTTTGAAGGAAACAAAGGTGGATGCAGAGAAGAATGTTCATACGTAGAGCTGCATACAAATGGCAATATTCAGAATTAAATTGTGCCCTAGAAAATGATTCTGAAAAACAAGCAGTCAAGGGGTGGGGGGGTGCTCATGGCATTTCAAACAACAACATTAACCAGTATTTAAAAAGAGATTCTCCAGCGCTTTTGTATACTTTTTAGCCAGTAGTTTCGAAAGTAGAGCTCACGAGCCACAAGTGCACCCCGAGAATTGTATACTACGTGTGAATATGTGCACCACTACATTGCTCCCTCTCTCTCACTCTCTGCTGTGAGTGCATCTTGCAAACTGTCACCCAAATGGGAGGGTCTGAAGTAGAGGTTGACCGTTTAATCGGAATGGCCGATTAATTATATGAATTAGTATTTTTGGACACCGATTTGGCAGATTTTTTTTTTTTTAATGATTATTATTATGATTTTTTATGCCTTTATTGAATCTATATTTAACTAGGCTACTCCGTTAAGAACACACTCTTATTATCAATGACGGCCTAGGAACAGTGGGTTAACTGCCTTGTTCAGGGGCAGAACGACAGATTTTGACCTTGTCAGCTCGGGGATTCAATCTTGCGACCTTACAGTTAACTAGTCCAACGCTCTAACCACCTGCCTCTCGTTGCACTCCACAAGGAGCCTGCCTGTTATGCGAATGCAGTAAGAAGCCAAGGTGAGTTGCTAGCTAGCATTAAACTTATCTTGAAAAATAACAATCAATCAATCATAATCACTAGTTAACTACACATGGTTGATGATATTACTAGTTTATCTAGCATGTCCTGCGTTGCATATAATCGATGCGGTGCGTATTCGTGAAAAAGGACTGTCGTTGCTCAACGTGTACCTAACCATAAACATCAATGCCTTTCTTAAAATAAATACACAGAAGTATATATTTTTAACCCTGCATATTTAGCTAAAAGAAATCCAGGTTAGCAGGCAATATTAAGCAGGTGAAATTGTGTCACTTCTCTTGCGTTCATTGTACCCAGAGTCAGTGTATGTGCAACAGTTTGGGCCCCCTAATTTGCCAGAATTTTACGTAATTATGACATAACATTGAAGGTTGTGCAATGTAACAGGAATATTTAGACTTATGGATGCCACCCATTATATAAAATACGGAACGGTTCCGTATTTTACTTAAAGAATAAACATCTTGTTTTCGAGATGATACGTTTCCGGATTCGACCATATTAATGATTATTTCTGTGTGTTATGTTATAACTAAGTCTATGATTTGATAGAACAGTCTGACTGAGCGGTGGTAGGCACCAGCAGGCTTGTAAGCATTCATTCAAACAGCACTTTCGTGTGTTTTGCCAGCAGCTCTTCGCAATCAATGACTGTTGTGAAATGGCTAGCTAGTTAGCGGGGTGCGCGCTAATAGTGTTTCAAATGTCCTTCGCTCTGAGACTTGGAGTGGTTGTTCCCCTTGCTCTGCATGGGTAACGCTGCTTCGAGGGTGGCTGTTGTTGATGCGTTCCTGGTTCGAGCCCAGGTAGGGGCGAGGAGAGGTACGGAAGCTATACTGTTACACTGGCAATACTAAAGAACCATGATAGTTTGTTGGTGATGTGGTTTCCGGCATGATGGTGTTGATGTGAGCCATGAACAGCCTTTCAAAGCACTTCATGGCTACCAACGTGAGTGCTATGGGGCAGTAGTGATTTAGGCAGGTTAGCTTCGCTTTCTTGGGCACAGGGACTATGGTGGTCTGCTTGAAACATGTAGATTTTGTGGCTAATTGAGGTAATTCTGCATGTATGAACTACACACGGACACTTCCAGCCCAAAGCGGGAGGTTAAATTGTCATCAGGGTTCCGGAGCATAGCTTTAAGAAAGATTGTGCATCCAAATACTCAGAGAACCATTAGGATCAAGATATTGAAGCGTGATGAATTGTGAATGGAAAACCACGACAGCCAAATAATTGGCCAGTTTCCCTCGAATATAAACAAAACAGGTCATAAAAACGTCAGGGGGAAATCCCTATTGGACAACTAGAAAAAGGTCATATGACACCTATGCTAAAAATAGTCCCATATTTTGTGGGGGCTTTTGTGAAGAATTAACTAATTAAGATTTCCTAATTTGCTGGATGGGTATGTGTCTCTTTCCCCCTCACTAGACATTTTCCACTCTGATGAAGTAATACGGCTCATTTGCCAACAACGCTGCTTATGTAGGATACGTCCCAAATGGCACCTTTATCCCTACATAGTGCACTACTTTTGACCAGAGCTCTATGGGCCTTGGTCAAAGTAGTGGACTATATAGGGAATAGGCTGTCATTTGGGACACATACTTAAACTGGCTGTTATGAGGTGCTTCAGAAACGTTGACAGACAGCAATTTTGAGGTCCTCACACAGTAGGACAGTGTTACATTAGTCAACACGTGGGACGACAACAGAGGCCGGGCAGGCGGCCACAACATGCCAAGGGGTCTATGTACAATGTCACAGCAGATGAAAAGAGAAGTGAGTAGGGGTTGGAGCTGGGGCACAGCCACCAAACACCAACTGGCACTTTGCAAAGATGTGGGCAGCATCCCAAATGGCAACCTACCTTTGGCCAGAGCCCTATGCACTACATAGGTAATAGGGTGCCATTTGGGATTTAGCCGTGATGATTCACTACTTGGACTGTCTCACAGCCAAATGGCTGAGCCCAATTCAAGGGTCTGTCATATACATAGCCCACTGTGTCATCCTCTAATAACACAGAATATAAAAAAAGCTTGTGAGTTGAGCGTATACTGTTACTGTACTATTGCCCATCAGTAATGCTGCTTTTTTTTCGGTTATTCACTGCAGTGAAACTGTGTTTCTGGGCTAAACAGAAGCAGCAGGCCATGTTGGAATACTATTTTCATGACTTAGCTAGTTTCTCTTTGTTGGAAACAGTGTTTAATTGTTTAGGCTGCTATATGAATGTCCACATGCTTACTCCACTCAGCAGCCCCGGAAACCTAGTTTAGTGGTTTTGATTGAATAGGCCTTACTACTTATTATTCAAATATATTTTTTCCCTTCAGGCTGAGAATGTCATTAAGAGAGCTAAAGGTGGCGTTGCAGTCACATTTACAGAGGCACAGCTTCCTGCAGCAGTATGTGAGTGTGTGCACGCGAAGAGGAACAACACTTCTCCCAGCTGCACCTCTTCAAATAATTACCATGATTGCAGACAGAGAGAGACAGCGAGAGAAAGAGAGAGCAGTGTTTCCCATATATTAAACTGTGGCCATCACGCCACCAAAAATACGCACATTTCTATTATGTATTTTTATTAAAACAAATAATAGATTCGGATTGTAAATTGTTTTCAATATTTTTCTTAGACGACTAAAACCGGATATAAACTATATAGAAAAGAGAATGGAGCTATATACATATTTGAGAACTAACAATGACCAGAACAAAAACTAGACAGTAAGGGAGAATCTAATATTCCCAAAATGTCATGGGGCCCCTACTGATTTTGTTGTAATGTTTGTATCACTCAGATAGCATAAGAACACAGTATAAGCCATAGCAAAATGCGTGGAATTGCAGGAAATAAGCTTATAAATCAGCTACATTTTGTCTCTGCGGCCAAGAGGGTCATGCCACTACCACACCACCTCTGCTCAAAGAAATCCAAGGGGAAACACTGGAGAGAGAGGGAGAGAGAGATCGGTTGAAGGTCATAATAAAGAGGTTCGTCCTCCACCCTCCTCAGCACTGTTATGATGAAGAGCAAAGGCAGAATCACAACAGCGTTCCTCTATAGGGTCTGAATTCTGAATAGAGAGCATTTGTTCACCTTAAAAGCCCCTCTGGCTCCGAGGCTGTGTCCAAAATGACACCCTGTTCCCTATATAGCTCACAACTTTCCACCAGGGTCCTATACTGTAGGTACAGGTAGTAGGAAGTGGGTATTAGTGCACTATATAGAGACTAGGGTTCCATTTGGGATACAACCTGGTGACAACTCCTCAGTGACACGGTCTGTCCCTTCGTGGTGGCCTCCTCAAGCCAGATCCATTCACACGGAGATGACACGCTGCTGCCGTCCTGCCATCAAGGATGTTTTGCTTAAATGTAGGTCAAATTCAGCCTGCCCTGTACGCAGCTACATGCCTCTTCCTGCTTCGTGGCCATTTCTATGGTGGGAGGGTGGGAGTGGGACTGGGAGCAGCCTCTGCCCCAAGGGCACCCGTCCCCCACGTGTGCCCAGTTTTACCTCCCCTCGTAGCATGCCCCTAAAACGCTGAGTGTAACAGAGACAGAAGGGCAGCCATAAGGTGGAGGATGAGGAGGATTATGGGTTGGGGTGCTGGAGAGCAGAAAAAAAACAAATCCTCCTCAGTTAGTCAGTCATATAAGTTACAAGAGCTGGTTTCAGATCATATAAAGTGGACTGATTTTCCAGGATGATGGTGCGGGATGATGCATATTGAACATTATATTGGTACCCTATAGTGCACTACTTTTGACAAGGGGTCCATAGGGCACTAATGGGAATAGGGTGTAATTTGAGACATTCATTAAATGGGGTGAAAGGTGTCATAATGGAGTGGATGAGGATGATACCATGGCTGCTCTACTCTAAGACCCGAGTAGGCATGACCAAATAGCCATTTGGGACACAAGCCATTTAAGTTATGTACATAATACAGAGAGGGGGGTTGATGCTGGTTTCAGAGCATAGTGGAATGAAGGTGTCACGAAGTGGATAAGACCATGGCTGCTTTCTCTATGCCCTGAGCATAAGAACAGATGCTGCATTGTTTTATGACCTAATTCTCATTAACTGTCATCCCTATACGGCAAGCATAACATACAGTAGAATATAAAACCACCAGGGATTTCTCACATAACAGAGCTAGCTACAACCATAGAATTACACATACAATCCTTAGTGAATTACAGGATCTCTATGACTACAACTTGATCTCTCTAATGTACTGGTGGAGCTGGTAAAGAACCACTTTACAAATTGCAGATATGATAATAAACATTTAAGTATTTACAATGAAAGCCTATAACAATATGAATAGATAAGGAATATGGATTGATGATAAGGCTATTGATTTAAGACTGCACAGCATTTCCAGATGCAGAGAGCACATTTCTCAGTCTAAAAAACATTGCAGGGTCAGCCTCATCATCGTAGACATATATAAACTAAGCAAAAAAAAAAAAAAACAGCCCTTTTTCTGGACCCTGTCTTTCAAAGATAATTCGTAAAAATCCCAAAAACTTCACAGATCTTCATTGTAAAGGGTTTAAACACTGTTTCCCATGCTTGTTTAATGAATGAACATGCACCTGTGGAGCGGTCATTTAGACACTAACCGCTTACAGACAGTAGGCAATTAAAGTCACAGTTATGAAAACCTAGGACACAAAAGAGGCCTTTCTACTGACTCTGAAAAACTCCAAAAGAAAGATGCCCAGGGTCCCTGCTCATCTGTGTGAACGTGCCTTAGGCATGCTGCAAGGAGGCATGAGGACTGCAGATGTGGCCAGGGCAATAAATTGCAATGTCTGTACTGTGAGACGCCTAAGACAGCGCTACAGGGAGACAGGACAGACTCCTGATCGTCCTCGCAGTGGCAGACCACGTGTAACAACACCTGCACAGGATTGGTACATCTGAACATCACACCTGTGGGACAGATACAGGATGGCAACAAAAACTTCCCGAGTTACACCAGGAATGCACAATCCCTCCATCGGTGCTCAGACTGTCCACAATAGGCTGAGAGAGGCTGGAATGAGGGCTTGTAGGCCTGTTCTAAGGCAGGTCCTCACCAGACATCACCGGCAACAATGTCACCTATGGGTTTTGTCTCACCAGGGGTGATGGTCGGATTCACGTTTATCGTTGAAGGAATGAGCGTTACACGAGGCCTGTACTCTGGAGCGGGATTGATTCAGAGGTGGAGGGTCCGTCATGGTCTGGGGCGGTGTGTCAGTGCTGTTACTGTTTAGTGGAAACTTCTTGGAGCAACAACAGCTCAGCCGCTAAGTGGTAAGCCACACAAGTTCACAGAATGGGACCGCCAAGTGCTTAAGCGTCTAGCACGTAAAAATTGTCTGTCCTTGGTTGCAACACTCACTACTGAGTTCCAAATTGTCTATGGAAGCAACGTCAGCACAAGAATCGTTCGTTGGGAGCCTCATGAAATTGGTTTCCATTGCCGAGCAGCCACAAACAAGCCTAAGATCACCATGTGCCATGCCCAGCGTCGGCTGGAGTAGTGTAGAGCTCGCCGCCATTGGACTCTGGAAACGCGCTCTCTGGAGTGATGAATCGCCTTTCTGGCAGTCCAACAGACAAATTTGGGTTTGGCGGATGCCAGGAGAATGCTACCTGCCCCAATGCATAATGCCAACTGTAAGGTTTGGTGGAAGAGGAATAATGGTCCGGGGCTGTTTGTCATGGTTCGGGTTCGGCCCCTTAGTTCCAGTGAAAGGAAATCGTAACGCTACAGCATACAATGACATTCTAGACCATTCTGTGCTTTGGGGAAGACCCTTTCCTGTTTCAGCATGACAATGCCCCGTTCATACAGAAATGGTTTGTCGAGATCAGTGTGGAAGAACTTGACTGGACTGCACAGAGCACTGACCTCAACCCCATCGAACACCTTTGAAATGAATTGCAACTCTGACTGTCAGCCATGCCTAATCACCCAACATCAGTGACTGACCTCACTAATGCTCGTGGCTGAATGGAAGCAAGTCCCAGCAGAATTGTTCCAACATCTAGTGGAAAGCATTCCCAGAAGAATGGAGGCTGTTATAGCAGCAAAGGAGTGACCAACCCCATATTAAGCCCTGTGATTTTGGAGCAAGTGTCCACATACTTTTGGACATTTAGTGTAGCTTCAGTTTGCCATGTTAGTCCCATTAAATATTTAACATAAAGTGGCTGGATTAAAAAGTGATTTTAAAAGATCATTAAAAAGAGAGGGACCAGAAGCACACTCTTATAAATAATTAGAACTCAAATCTCATCGAGCAGATGGAATTTAACAGTGCAAGCCCCAAAAAAGTTCATATTTTTCTTCCCTCGTCCTCAGTTCTAAGGAGGAAGTTAACAGAAAGACAAAGAGGTCAGAGAGGGAAAGAGATGAGAGAAAGAAAAAGGGAGAGAGAACAGTCCTTTACAAAAAAGGGATATTGGAGATGTGGTGGTTGTCCCTGTCGAAAAGGCCACCACCCCTCAGAAAGCACCCTGCCCTGAGATCTGATGGCCTGAGTCCCAAATGGCACCCTATTGCCTATATAATCCCAGTGGGCTCTGGTCAAAAGTAGAGAACTAAATGGGGAACAGGGTGCTATTTGGGAAGCAACCCTTGGATTCTGTGATTAATGACACAGCATATGCCAAACACTTAATACCCTATTGTTATGGCGATAAAGGAGATCAAAACCAGCTTGTTAATTGTGTGGTAAATATATTCTATTGCCAAACTCCATCCCAGTAATCACCAAAAAGTTAAATTACTCTGAAAAAGGTGGCTTCATCGACCTTGAGTATCATATCACAGCATTTTTTAGCAGCTGCTGAAGATGAGTTGCATAAAAGGCTCTAAAGATTTTTGCATCAACATCTCAATATAAGAAAAACTCACTTCAATAAACATAACTTACAAATAAACTCAAACTGATGTAAATAGCAGTCGTAAAAGTCAAACTGTAGAAGATGTGGGAATTTCCAGATGAATCAACAAAACTCATCATATATCATCACAACTTCACTCAGTGGGTGATGCATGGGCCAATACACTTATGAGTGAAAGCAAAATACATCGCACTTGAATTGGAAGAATGTTTTCATTTTCATATTGAGGTTATGTTCAGCCTTGTAATAAGCTGAAAAATGAAAACGCTGCAGTAACAACCCATGACGACTTTACTCTATCAAATTCAGCCCTGGTTTCCTAGGGTTAAGGTTTACATGTTGAGAGACTGAATCAAGTAGGTTAGAGAGCTGCATGGCTATTAATACACACAAAATGTCCTAAAAGTACACAGAATCATCATCCCAAATTGCATCCTATTCCCTACATATGGTGCACTAATTTTGACCAGAGACCCATGGGCCCTGGTCAAAAGTAGTACACTAAATAGGTAATAAGGTTGCCATTTGGGAGACATGAAGAACAGAGTACATATCAGAAAGTTCCTTTCTACTGTACCTTACAGTGCATTCTCCATCCATTGTACATGGATTATCAATGAAATGTGCAGTGAGAAGGCCTTTTTCTCTGGTCCTTATAACTACTCAGAGAGATGTGATGTAACCTTTGAGACCCCATGCCTCATTGACTGAAAGAACCAACCTCTCTTTGTCCGTCCGTCCGTCCGTTATATTGTGATCTAACAGCAACTGTTTGACACACATAATACTCACCCAAAGCTTTCTCCAATACCATCCTCTTTCTTGCTCTCCAGTAGTTTCCACAACTAAGTCAAATCAAATGTATTTATATAGCCCTTCTTACATCAGCTGATATCTCAAAGTGCTGTACAGAAACCCAGCCTAAAACCCCAAACAGCAAGCAATGCAGGTGTAGAAGCACGGTGGCTAGGAAAAACTCCCTAGAAAGGCCAAAACCTAGGAAGAAACCTAGAGAGGAACCAGGCTATGAGGGGTGGCCAGTCCTCTTCTGGCTGTGCCGGGTGGAGATAACAGAACATGGCCAAGATGTTCAGATGTTCATAAATGACCAGCATGGTCAAATAATAATAATCACAGTAGTTGTCGAGGGTGCAGCAAGTCAGCACCTCAGGAGTAAAAGTCAAATGTCTTCCAAAGATCTGACTTCCCCTTTCCCTCTTGAACAACCAGTAAACATTTGCCCGTTTCGAGTTTCTTTTTCATGTCCTTCACATCCATTTTGCTGTCACGTGTCACTGTGTTTGGAATTTATAAACAATTTATTGATGTGATGATAGGCTATATGTCAGTCCCTATTGGTCACATGCATGCGATTCGTACACGTTTCATATAAAGAGAGCAATGGTTGAGGGAATAGGGAATGTTCTTTCTAAACAAATTAGGGATTTTGGTAACAGAACTTCTGTCAGAAAAGTAAGATACTAAATGGCTGACCGCTTCAGCACGGACAGCGCAATAAACACTTGCTGTGGTACTTTTTCGCTGCAGCCGGGAGGAGCGCAAGACAACGTGTGCCACTCACACAGGCACTCGCTGTGTGACTGGCACACGACCAACAGGCTCGTTCTTGAATCATTTGTGTCTCAATTATTTAACTTGTTGGGGATAGGGGGCAGTATTTTCACTTTGGATGAATTGCGTGCCCATAGTGAACTGCATCCTACTCTGTCCTAGATTGCTAATATATGCATATTATTATTATTACTATTGGATAGAAAACACTCAAGTTTCTAAAACGGTTTGAATTATGTCTGTGACTATAACAGAACTCATAGGGCAGGCAATCTTCCAAACAGGAAGTGAAATTCTGAATGCGGGTATAATTTTAAGTCATCGCCTCTTCACTTCCAAATAAGATATGGATCTGTTAGCACTTCCTACGCCTTCCACTAGATGTCCTCATTCAGTAGAACGTGGAATGGAGCCTCTGGTGTGAACTTTGACCGAATGGGAGGGGAATGAGTCACTGTCCTGGCAGAATGCAATTTGCCTGTTGAGCATTTGTCTGTTGATATCACCATCGTTCCATTTGGCTGCAGATGAAAACGTATGCTCCGGTTGGAACGTTATTGGATATATATGAAAATAACATAAACCGAGATTTGTGGATATAAATATGCATATTATCGAACAAAACATAAATGTATTGTGTAACATGATGTCATATGAGTGTCATCTGATGAAGATTATCAAAGGTTAGTGATTCATTTTATCTCTAATTCTGCTTTTGTGACTCTCTTTGGCTGGGAAAAATGGCTGTGTTTTTTTTTTGATTTGGTGGTGGTCTAACAAATATATGTTGTGTTTTCACTGTAAAACCTTTTAAAAATCAGATATGATGGGTAGATGAACAAGATGTTTATCTTTCATTTGCTGTATTGGACTTGTTAATGTGTGAAAGTTAAATATTTCTAACTAATATTTTTGAATTCCCCTCGCCACCTTTTCAGCTGAATGGGGGGGGGGGGGGGCTAGGGGAATGCCTCGCTATAACAGGTTTTAATCAAAGTGTGCTTAAAGCATCAGACAAGCTCAGAGCATATGTAGTTGATTTTATTCAAACACACAGGGTGAATCTGTCTATATATGGAAAAATAATTTTAAACATTTAGACCAATCGATTGGTCAAAAGAACAGGATGACTGTTGACAAAACAATAAATAAAATTGTCGGGGAGAGCGCTACTATGGCGCCATTATAACTACTGACACTTCGTTGTTTCAATAAAAAAATTCAGCAGCCCCACTTGTTGTTTACATTCTTTGCTGTAACAAAATAATTGCATGATACTTATTCTGCCTCTAATTTGTTACTCGACCTGATAACACTGACAGTAAATCTAGTAAAGCTGTCGCATTATACTTATGTCACTGTTTGTTTACCCCTAAGTTTTTCACCGGCTAGCTGACGTTAGTTGTCTGGCTAGCGAGATAAATTAATCTGAATCTAATTTGCTAGTCTTAGATATGTCAAGCAACTACTTCCAGTCTTTGGTTGCCCTTGAACAGTCTAGGTATTTACAAAAGTTTAATCTTGTTGGCTTGCATTTATGTGCTTTCAACTGGGGAGACAAGCTAGGGAGACAACCTTACCAAATGGCACAAAGTAGCCTGTAGCAATATCTGCATCTACTTGGTCCAGGTTTGAATAAATATCCAAATGCATATTAAAGCACATAGGCCTACTTAGTCTATAGAGTTAACGTTAGCAAATGATTCTCCCTGTCTGAACTCTGGTTAGGTACCACACTAGACAGTGTTTGGAGCTTGTACATTTTGGATGTGGCGGTTCGAATAGACTCATCTTATATCTGTTCAATTTAGAAGCAGCATCAGTTGCTAGTCTTGCTGGGAAGACTGATGGAACATAGTCTGGGTGCATTGGATCTGTGCAAGGATCGGTTATTTGAACGGATACAGCTCACTAGTCCTTATTACAAGCTAACTAGCAATCTTTATGCAATACACATTGTTTGTTAGATACAAACAAGCATTAGCTAGCGTGCATTGAACACACAAATGCAAAGTGCATTTAACACACAAATGTATCGAGTAACTGGAGCCCACAGCTTTCCATCTTCATCATCATTGCGGCATATAGCCTGAAACCATGAGGTTCATCTAACCTGCTCCTTGGCAGTTGATCAAACTTCATTTTAATTTGTTGGTCTTTTCTCCTACGATTGTTAAAACAAAATGGTACGCAACAACTTTTTAGCATCTTAGCTATAAAAGCAGGGCTAGTTAGCTAGCTGAATTTTTATTTTTTTTTGCAATGGGCTTTTTGTCTGATAATCGTGACGTACATACCATGCGACAGTATCTGTTCATGCAAAAGTAGGTGAATAACAGTAATGGGCAGTCAATACCATTATGGGACATGTATTAATTGTTTTATTCTGTGTTACAGCATTCAACCAACATAATAATGCATAGTAAATTTAATGTAAACATTTATCAAAACCGAAAACTGTGATTTGTTTTTATAATCGAACCGGCCTCAAAAAGCACTAATCGCTCAGTACTAGGGGCCACAAAAAATCTGAACTCGTTATGAGGGGCAGCAGTGGCTCTAGGGTCTGTATTCCCACATCCATACCCACACATGCAGCCTTTTGGGGGCCCTTAGTGAAATCGTGTTGGGGAGGGTCTCACCACCTTGTGCGCAAAAAAATGTAAAGGCCTCCCTCTTTACAGCAGACAGAAGAAAACAATGTAAAGGCCTCCCTCTTTACAGCGGACAGAAGAAAACAATGTAAAGGCCTCCCTCTTTACAGCGGACAGAAGAAAACAATGTAAAGGCCTCCCTCTTTACAGCAGACAGAAGAAAACAATGTAAAGGCCTCCCTCTTTACAGCAGACAGAAGAAAACAATGTAAAGGCCTCCCTCTTTACAGCGGACAGAAGAAAACAATGTAAAGGCCTCCCTCTTTACAGCGGACAGAAGAAAACAATGTAAAGGCCTCCCTCTTTACAGCGGACAGAAGAAAAAAAAATGTAAAGGCCTCCCTCTTTACAGCGGACTGCCATGGGGCAGTGAGAAACGTGCAGTTTACAGCTAATTTCCTGCAATGGCAAAGATGCATAAAGATGTCGGAATTTGATTATGGAGTCATTGTTTTAGCACTACGGACTGAGTTTTTGAACTACGCCACGGGACATGTTTCAAAGTGCCAATAAATCAACAATCTACTTTGGGGTTTTTCAAATTGCCTGCGTCTTGGAGCTAGAATTAGGGCCATGTATGCTGTGCCAATGACGACAGAAAAAAAAGAGTGAAGAAGAGCAATGTGCAATCCAGCGAACTTAGCAAACAAGGCATTTGTGGTAAGTGCATGGGGCCGCCATATTTATGCACCTCCGTTATTCTACCCATTTTGCCATAGGGTGGAGAGATATTTTGCCATTTTTAATATGATATCTGAGTGAGAGTGACTAACAAAATCAATTTGCCCCCCAGCCAGTAATTCAACCATGATTACTACAATTAGTAGTAATCTGGCAAGACTAATTTACAATAAAAAAAAACTGTTTAGCTGACATGGGCTAATTGAGTGATATTCAGTGATTGACATAACAAGAGAAAAACTCCTGATGCATTTGGAACTTGTTTTGAGACACTTTAGACGAAGGAGCGGAGTAGAAACATGGTTCAAAGGGAGGATACGATTCAAGTGTTAATCAATGACTCAATGGGGTCTGACATGCAACAACACTATCGCAAGGGAGTTCCTCAAGTTTCCCAGTCTGTTGCACAAGACTTGGTCAAAGACATCAAGTTAAAAAAAAATGCAAAACATTTAAATTGTGCATTTATTATCACTGAAGATAAGGGATATGATTTGCGCAGCAGATTAAAACACCTTTCCTGAACATGTTGCCACTGTCAGATGAGAAAGTAGCTTCTCAATGTGCAGTCATTTTCATAGCTCTATAACCATTTACACATTTTTGTTTCATGTTGGAATTGATTACATTTAGGGGAAATGTGCCTTCTGGTTAGGGAGCCGAAGCAATGACAGGAATATGCAAATAAGCCTCATTCAGTAATGCAAAACATCAAGAGTAAATGGCAGCAGCAGTGTTTCACTTCACTGTGTGCTGATTGTGCAGTTAGATTACTCAGATGAAAACTGCAGAGGAGAGGAAAAGCACACATTCCAAACCACCTTACAATATCAACACCTGGTACTGTAGGTTCAGAGGAAGTCGTCCCTACATCTAAGAGGGCTTTTTATTTTCCTACAGGAGACCGTTTCATTTACAAATACAAAAGATGCCATCTGGAGTTATCCTCCAACGGCCGGCGAGGCGGCTTGGCGCATCTCCAAACTACCAATAGTCAGGTAAGATTGTGTAACATATTTTGAAAAGCAACAAGGTTCAAAGTCAAACAAAGAGTGAAGCAGAGGTTTGGCTTTCGGAAAAGGCAGCTTTGCTCCATTTCTTTTCCTTGATCCAATCAGTGCTATCAAACCTCTCCCAGAGCAAGCTGATTCAACAGTTCCAAGACAATTTGGAGACCATGCAGCTCACACGCCTGGACTTTTTGGGGCAGATGTTAGCCGCTAGCATTAGGAAAGCTTTTCAAAAAAGTGTTTGATAGCTTCCCATTGAGTTTTAACCCAACATTAGGGATGCTGTTGCTGATTTCTCCCAAACACCACCGTTATTCAGCCACCGCATTTGATGCTGTGATTTCATGCTTTGTTACTTAAGTTTATCGAGTAGGCTCTAAATGTGAAAGCATAATCAATAATGTACAAATTTGCATTCCAGGAAGGACGACAGTCAGACAGTGTCTTTCCTTCCCACTCTCTGAGTGTGGTCTCTCTAATGGAAAACATTTAGCAGCATGTAGCCTCTATACTGCAGCTAATTTATCAGGGAGCTTTCCTGGCAGACGTTTCCATCGACTCTACACAACATTTATTACCCAATGCACTGTGAAGCAAACAACAAGAGGCCCAACTTCTAAACCACCCAGCCCTAAGTTAGTTCCAAGCAGTGAGATACAGAAACATTTATGTTTAGTGCACAATACCACAGTTATCCACTCTTTTTCTCTCTTCAAGCCTAATCTAAAAAGTTGTTTAGACTGGTTCATAAAATGTATTCAAGGAAGAAAGCAGTTTTAGAGAGATTCTAAGGATAAGGCAAAGTGAGGGGCTTTATTCTGTAGAGGGACAGATGGAACTTATAATTTCACTTGAACTCTTACATATTGCCTTGTGTTGTTCTTTTAAAGAAGCATGATCAATCTTCTGTAAACCACAGGGCTAACTTTCCTTTCAAGACATGAGATTTGCTATTATCTTTATCTTAATGTGATGTAACAATAGTGCCAGAAAAGAAGACTGATGTTTTACGTGTTCCCAACTGATTGTTTTTTTGTTTGTTTATTTGCTTTGTTTTTACTTTGAACATAAGGTTGCAGCTACCGTCTCTTATGACCGAAAATAACTTCTGGACATCAGGACTGGGATTACTCACCACGGACTTGCAGAATTATTTTTTCTTTTAACGAGTCTGATGAGCCCGACACGAATTATATACTGCTTTCTCGGGAACAGGCCCAGATCCCAGTGAAGAGGAGGCGGAGAAAAAGTGGCAAGAGGGTGGGCTGCCTCTAGGTGATCGAATAAACCTCCACTTCCTTCCATTCTGCTAGCAAACGTGCAATCTTTGGAGAATAAAATAGGTGAACAATGCAAAAGATTAATGTATCAACATCGCATTTAAAACGAATAGTCGTGGCTGAATGACGATAATATTAACATACAGCTGGCTGGTTATACACTGTACTGGAAGGATAGAACAGCGGCGCGTGGTAAGACAAGGGGCGGCGGACTATTATATTTGTAAATAACAGCTGGTGCTTGATATCTAAGGAAGTCTCGAGCTATTGCTCGCCTGAGGAAGAGTAGCTCATGATAAGCTGTAGACCACACTATCTACCTAGAGAGTGTTCATCTGTATTGCTCGTAGCTGTTTACATACCACCACAGACTGAGGCTACAGACTCCTAGTAGCCGGGGACTTTAATGCAGGGAAACTTGCATCCGTTTTACCAAATGTCTATCAGCATGTTAAATGTTTATTTGGCAAATCTATCCTCCTGATTCCTGCTTACAAGCAAAAATTAAAGCAGGAAGCACCAGTGACAAGATCAATAAAAAAGTGGTCAGATGAAGCAGCTGCTAAGCTACAGGACTGTTTTGCTAGCACAGACTGGAATATGTTCTGGAACAATGCCGATGGCATTGAGGAGTACACCACATTTTATTTTAATTAGACAAATCAGTTACATACAAATGCATATTTACAATGACGGTGTACCGGGGAACAATGGGTTAACTGCCTTGTTCAGAGACAGAACGACAGATTTTTACCTTGTCGGCTCCGGGATTTGATCCAGCAACTTTTCGTTACTGGCCAAACTCTCTAACCACTAGGCTACCTGCCACCCTTCATCAATAAGTGTATACACACACACACACACACACACACACACACACACACACACACACACACACACACACACACACACACACACACACACACACACACACACACACACACACACACAACACAAGGATTACAGGCAACGTCCTCACTGAGCTAAAGCTGCCGCTTTCAAGGAGCGGAACTCTTACCCAGAAGCTTATAAGAAATCCCGCTATGCCCTCCGACTAACCATCAAACAGGTAAAGCATCAATACAGGACTAAGATCAAATCATACTACACCGGCTCTGACGATCTTCACGATGTGGCAGGGCTTGCAAAACATTACAGACTACAAAGGGATGCACAGCCAAGCCCTGCCAAGTGACACGAGCATACCAGACAAGCTAAATTACTTCTATGCTCGCTTGAAGGTAAATAACACTGAAACATGCATGAGAGTACCAGCTGTTCCAGAAGACTGTGTGATCAAGCTCTCCACAGCCAATGTAAGACCATTAAAACAGGTTAACATTCACAAGGCCAGAAGGACTACTGCGAGCATGCGCTGACCCACTGGCAAGTGTCTTCACTGACATTTTCAACCACTCCGAGTCTGTAATACCAACATGTTTTAAGCAGACCACCCTAGTGCCTGTGCCAAAGAACACTAAGGTAACCTACCGGCCCATAGCACTGACGTCCGTAGCCATGAAGTGCTTTGAAAGGCTGGTTATGGCTCACAACTAGAGGTCGACCGATTATGATTTTTCAACGTCGATACCGATAATTGGAGGACAAAAAAAAGCCGATACCGATTAATCGGACAATTTTTAAAATGTATTTGTAATAATGACAATTACAACAATACTGAATGAACACTTATTTTAACTTAATATAATATATAAATAAAAATCAATTTAGCCTCAAATAAATAATGAAACATGTTCAATTTGGTTTAAATAATGCAAAAACAAAGTGTTGGAGAAGAAAGTGCCATGTACAATATGTGCCATGTAAGAAAGCTAATGTTTAAGTTCCTTGCTCAGAACATGAGAACATATGAAAGCTGGTGGTTCCTTTTAACACGAGTCTTCAATATTCCCAGGTAAGACGTTTTAGGTTGTAGTTATTATAGGAATTATAGGACTATTTCTCTCTATACCTTTTGTCTTTCAAATACCTTTGACTATTGGATGTTCTTATAGGCACTTTAGTATTGCCAGTGTAACAGTATAGCCTCCGCACCTCTCCTACCTGGGCTCGAACCAGGAACACAACGACAACAGCCACCCTCGAAGCAGCGTTAACCATGCAGAGCAAGGGGAACAACTACTCCAAGTCTCAGAGCGAGTGACGTTTGAATGGCTATTAGCGCGCACCCCGCTAACTAGCGAGCCATTTCACATCACGTCGTTACACCAGCCTAATCTCGGGAGTTGATAGGATTTAAGTCATAAACAGCAGAGCTGCTGGCAAAACACACGAAAGTGCTGTTTGAATGAATGCTTATGAGCCTGCTGGTGCCTACCATCGCTCAGTCAGACTGCTCTATCAAATCATAGACTTAATTATAATACACTGCTCAAAAAAATAAAGGGAACACTAAAATAACACATCCTAGATCTGAATGAATTAAATATTCTTATTAAATACTTTATTCTTTACATAGTTGAATGTGCTGACAACAAAATCACACAAAAATGATCAATGGAAATCAAATTTATCAACCCTTGGAGGTCTGGATTTGGAGTCACACTCAAAATTAAAGTGGAAAGCCACACTACAGGCTGATCCAACTTTGATGTAATGTCCTTAAAACAAGTCAAAATGAGGCTCAGTAGTGTGTATGGCCTCCACGTGCCTGTATGACCTCCCTACAACGCCTGGGCATGCTCCTGATGAGGTGGCGGATGGTCTCCTGAGGGATCTCCTCTCAGACCTGGACTAAAGCATCCGCCAACTCCTGGACAGTCTGTGGTGCAACGTGGCGTTGGTGGATGGAGCGAGACATGATGTCCCAGATGTGCTCAATTGGATTCAGGTCTGGGGAACGGGCGGGCCAGTCCATAGCATCAATGCCTTCCTCTTGCAGGAACTGCTGACACACTCCAGCCACATGAGGTCTAGCATTGTCTTGCATTAGGAGGAACCGCACCAGCATATGGTCTCACAAGGGGTCTGAGGATCTCATCTCGGTACCTAATGGCAGTCAGGCTACCTCTGGCGAGCACATGGAGGGCTGTGCGGCCCCCCAAAGAAATGCCACCCCACACCATGACTGACCCACTGCCAAACCGGTCATGCTGGAGGATGTTGCAGGCAGCAGAACGTTCTCCACAGCGTCTCCAGACTGTCACATGTGCTCAGTGTGAACCTGCTTTCATCTGTGAAGAGCACAGGGCGCCAGTGGCGAATTTGCCAATCTTGATGTTCTCTGGCAAATGCCAAACGTCCTGCACGGTGTTGGGCACAAAAGGCGGAGGTAGCGGTTCTGCTGCTGGGTTGTTGCCCTCCACGTCTCCTGATGTATTGGCCTGTCTCCTGGTAGCGCCTCCATGCTCTGGACACTACGCTGACAGACACAGCAAACCTTCTTGCCACAGCTCGCATTGATGTTCCATCCTGGATGAGCTGCACTACCTGAGCCACTTGTGTGGGTTGTAGACTCCGTCTCATGCTACCGCTAGAGTGAAAGCACCGCCAGCATTCAAAAGTGACCAAAACATCAGCCAGGAAGCATAGGAACTGAGAAGTGGTCTGTGGTCCCCACCTGCAGAACCACTCCTTTATTGGGGGTGTCTTGCTAATTGCCTATAATTTCCACCTGTTGTCGATTCCATTTGCATAACAGCATGTGAAATTTAATGTCAATCAGTGTTGCTTCCTAAGTGGACAGTTTGATTTCACAGAAGTGTGATTGACCTGGAGTTACATTGTGTTGTTTAAGTGTTCCCTTTATTTTTTTGAGCAGTGTATAATAACACAGAAATACAAGCCTTAGGTCATTAATATGGTCAAATCCGGAAACTATCATCTCGAAAACAAGACGTTTATTCTTTCAGTGAAATACGGAACCGTTCAGTATTTTATCTAATGGGTGGCATCCATCAGTCTAAATAGTCCTGGTACATTGCACAACCTTCAATGTTATGTCATAATTACGTAAAATTCTGGCAAATTAGTTCGCAATGAGCCAGGCGGCCCAAACTGTTGCATATACCCTGACTCTGCGTGCAATGAACGCAAGAGAAGTGACACAATTTCACCTGCTTAATATTGCCTGCTAACCTGGATTTATTTTAGATAAATATGCAGGTTTAAAAATAAATACTTCTGTGTATTGATTTTAAGAAAGGCATTGGTGTTTATGGTTAGGTACACGTTGGAGCAACGACAGTCCTTTTTCGCAAATGCGCACTGCATCTATTATATGCAACGCAGGACACGCTAGATAAACTAGTAATATCATCAACCATGTGTAGTTATAACTAGTGATTATGATTGATTAAGTTTAATGCTAGCTAACAACTTTCCTTGGCTTCTTACTGCATTCGTGTAACAAGCAGGCTACTCGTGAGGCAGGTGGATAGAGCGGTGGACTAGTTAACCGTAAGGTTGCAAGATTGAATCCCTGAAGTGACAAGGTAAAAATCTGTCGAATTCTGATTGTTATAAAAACTTGAAATGGTCCCTACTTAAAAATCGGCCATTCCGATTAATCGGTCAACCTCTACTCACAACTCCATTATCCCAGAAACCCTAAACCCACTCCAATTTGTATACCACCCCAACAGATCCACAGATGATGCAATCTCTATTGCACTCCACACTGCCCTTTCCCACCTGGACAAAAGGAACACCTGCGTGAGAATGCTATTCATTGACTACAGCTCAGCGTTCAACACCATGGTGCCCACAATGCTCATCAATAAGCTAAGGACCCTGGGACTAAACACCTCCCTCTGCAACTGGCTCCTGGACTTCCTGACGGTCCGACCCCAGGTGGTAAAGGTAGGTAACAACACATCCACCACGATGATCCTCAACACGGGGGCCCCTCAGGGGTGCGTGCTCAGTCCCCTCCTGTACTCCCTGTTAACTCATGACTGCACGGCCAGGCACGACTCCAACACCATCATCAAGTTTGCCGATGACAACAGTGGTAGGCCTGATCACTGACAATGACGAGATAGCCTAGAGACCTGTCCGTGTGGTAGCAGCACAACAACGTCTCCCTCAACGTGATCAAGACAAAGGAGATGATTGTGGACTACAGGAAAAAGAGGACCGAGCACGCCCCCATTCTCATCGACAAGGATGTAGTGGAGCAGGTTGAGAACTTCAAGTTCCTTGACGTCCACATCAACAAACTAACATGGTCTAAGCACACCAAGACAGACATGAAGAGGGCACAAAACCTATTCCCCATCAGGAGACTGAAAAGATTTGGCATTGGTCCTCAGATCCTCAAAGTTCTACAGCTGCACAATCGAGAGGATCCTGATTAGTTGGATCCCTGACTGGTATGGCAACTGCTCATCCTCTGACCGTAAGGCGCTACAGAGTTGTGCGAATGGCCCAGTTCATCACTGCGGCCAAGCTTCCTGCAATCCAGGAACTCTATACCAGGTAGTGTCAGAGGAAGGCCCTAAAAATTGTCAAAGACTCAAGCCACCCTAGTCATAGACTGTTCTCTCTGCTACCACACTTGCAAGCGGTATGGGAGCACCAAATCTAGGTCCAAGAGGCTTCTAAAACAGCTTCCAAGCCATAAGACTCCTGAACATCTAATCAATTGGAATCCCAAGATTACCTGCATTGCCACCACTCTTTTACACCACTGCTACTCTCTGCTGTTACCATCTATGCATAGTCACCTTAACTCTACCTACATGTACATATTACGTCAACTAACCAGTGCCCCCGCACATTGACTATATACAGGGGGGTACCGGTACAGTCTCGCTACGGTTATTTTACTGCTGCTCTTAAATTACTTGTTCCTTTTATTTCTTATCAGTATTTTTTTTAACTGCATTGTAAGGTGTTGTATTCGGCGCTTGTGACTAATAAAATTTGATGTGGGCTGCGTGGCTCCTAGAATGGGTCTGACTTTGTGATATTACCTAATCGGTTTCTAATAGTATAGGAAAAGTAGGCAATACACTAAGCATACAATGATACAATGACAACATGCCTGATGCATAGATTGGTTGGTTAAGTGAGGATATCCGATATGGGTGAAAATGACTTGTTGTTTCTTATATTTTCAATGCTCTTCAACACCCAATCAACACTGTTACCGGAGTTCAGTTCACACAACATAAGAGAACAGAATTGAGGGGAAGAAGCGATAGAGCAGCACAATAAAGGGAGTTCATCCCAGTCCTCTGTCTGAGGTAACAAAGATCCACTGTTCAGTAGAAGACTAGAATGTGTTCAACAACCAGGCAGGAAAAGAATGTTTCACACAGAGACTCTATTGACATTGTGATGTCATCAGAAGAGTTAGGTTGGATATCTTCAGAAGGGTAAAAAAATGCAGTCGAAATGCTCTGTGGAGTCCAACTGTGTCCGAAATGGCACCCTATTCCCTATATAGTGCACTACTTTTGATCAGAGCCAAAGCACTATATTGAGAATAGGGTGCCATTTGGGATACAGTCACCGTGCATCACTGAAAGGCCAGTGTGTTGTTCATCTGGTCTGAATCTAATAAACCTGATCTATTTAAACTTATTAAGTACCTTATTTTGCAAAACAGCCTGCCGCTGTCTGGATGGACAAAGGTTTGGGCTCATCTGCACTGAGCTCTGTGATCGCTCCCCCATGTTGGGATTGTGTCACACTTCACTATTACCAGTATATATTGTTCTCTAGGGTCCCAGACAACAGTTAGCTAAAATGTCATTATAAACTGAGTTTTTGTTGAGCAGTGAGAGGTCTGTGGAGATTAACAAGGAAAGGAAAATATTCATCATAGCCAGGCCCAGTGGGGTTAGAGGGGAGGGTGGGGAGGCAGGGTCATCACTGGAACTGTAAACTAACCTCACCTTTAGCAGCAATAACAAATACAACGGGATGGGACCTCAAAAGGGAAACGCAGCATCTGTAGCAAATATTTGTCGTCTCCATGTTTTGAAAGTGGGAATAAGGCCATGGTTGCATCTCCATATCGGTTTAATTTATTTTCACAGCAGGGGAGTACTGGATTCTTTCTCACCCCAGAGACTTTAAATGACGAGCCCTCCAACATGCTGGCTTCAAAGCGAGCTGAGAAAGAATCAAAGGATGGGCACAAAGATAAACTTTTTTGCTAAAAACTGCCTGTGAGCAGCGGGGTACTGACGCAATCCTCAAGTAACAACTTTCTGCCACAGACATACGGCCCCACTTTGACCAGTCCAAGAATGACATCACATCACCCACCCATCTGAAGCTGTGGCAGCAGTTACATTCACAAGCTGCCCTCCCGAGAAATGCAAATTTCATGTGTGTCTCCCAAGTGGCACCCTATTCCGTATAATGTGCACTACTTTTGATCAGAGTTCTATGGGCCCTGGTCGAAAGTAGTGCACCATAGGGGATAGGGTGTCATTTGGAACACAAACCATGGCTTTATTGGTGTCCATGTGACAGTGAAGGTTCCCCTATGAAAGGAATGGGATTCTCCCTACATGGCCTCCACACTGTTTTAACATGAGCTGGATGTTGGTTTCCTACCAAGCAAAACAAAAGGTGTTACATTTTTTTATTTTGAGGGGATGGAGCGGGGGGTCAAAACAGGATGAGGGAGATATTATGGGCTTAGTTCCACTGGAGAGAAAGATTTCCAGTACACAAAAAATACAGTGTTATTCATTACAAGTTGAACCATGTGAGGTTATGAACTTGAGAAATCATGTCATTGAGTATGTTTACATGCACACTAATAATTCAATATTAAACCGATTAAAACCTGGTTTTCTGAGCAATCTTTCAAATTATTAGGACATGTAAACAGCTTAAATATACATTCCAGCAGTGGATTTGAACTGTGCATGTGCCAGCACCGGGTAGCGGAAGCCTCCCTCTTATGTGCGAGTGAAGTGAGTAAAGAAAAACTTAGTGTGCATCTTAGAAATAGTTTTTACATTAAAAAGTATTCACCAAAAAAACATGTTCACTCTGGTAGAACGTTCATTTTGATTGCCGATCAAAAGATCCATCAGTAGCCGGATTTTTTGTCCATGTAAACAGGATTTTGCAAAGCATGTAAACATTTTAAATGGACTATTATATTAACCTGACTATCCAAAATAGTCACATCAAATCAAATGTTATTTGTCACATGCGCCGAATACAGTGAAATGCTTACTTACAAACCCTTAACCAACAAAGCAGTTAAGAAAAATAAGTGTAAAGTAAAAAATAGAAAATGAAAGTAAGAAATAATTAAACAGCAGTAGTAAAATAACAATAGCGAGGCTACATACAATGTGCCGGTTAGTCGAGGTAATTGAGGTAATATGTACATGAAGGTAGAGTTAGTGACTATGCATAGATATTAACAGAGAGTAGCAGCAGTGTAAAAGAGGCGTCTGGGTAGCCATTTTGATTAGCTGTTCAGGAGTCTTATGACTTGGGGGTAGAAGCTGTTGAGAAGCCTCTTGGACCTAGACTTGGCTCGCCGGTACCGCTTGCCGGACAGAGGGCAAGCAGTTGCCATATCAGTCAGTGATGCAACCAGTCAGAATGCTCTTGATTGTGCAGCTGTAGAACTTTTTGAGGATCAGAGGACCCATGACAAATGTTTTCAGTCTCCTGAGGGGGAATAGGTTTTGTCGTGCCCTCTTCATGACTGTCTTAGTGTGTTTGGACCATGATAGTTTGTTGGTGATGTGGACACCAAGCAACTTGAAGCTCTCAACCTGCTCCACTGCAGCCCCGTTGATGAGAATGGGGGCCTGCTCAGTCCTTTCCCTGTAGCCGACAATCATCTCCTTTGTCTTGATCACGTTGAGGGAGAGGTTGTTGTCCTGGCACCACACGGACAGGTCTCTGACCTCCTCCCTATAGGCTGTCTCATCGTTGTTGGTGATCACTGTAGTGTCATGGGCAAACTTGATGATGGTGTTGGTGTCATGCCTGGCCATGCAATCATGAGTGAACAGGGAGTACAGGAGGGGACATTAAGTTCATCTCAGAATTATGCGGTTTGTGTGTCACTGTCAACTCAGAATTGCCTCATGGAAAAACATGGAAATCTTAATAAACAATACTTTGAACAACCCTACCTTTTCCTATTATTTCAAAACTCCATTCCCGCATGTTATCAGGGTGGCATGGGAAATGTTTGCATTGAAATATGACACTGCCTTAAAAGCAAAACAGTCAAACTGCCTGCCAACAAACGCCAGGTTCCCTATAGACTAGGCGATAACAAAATCAGACAACTACGACGAGAGAGGAATCATGAATGCATTTTAAAATGACACCCTATTCAACACACAGTGCACTACTTTTGACCAGGTCCATATGAGCTCTGGTTAAATGTAGTGCACTACATAGGAAAAAGGGTGCCATTTGGGATATAACTCATAAATTCAGCCAATTAATAGTGGAGTCAAGAATGCAATATTTATAGTTGTTCCTGCTAGTTTCAGCCAATTTTGCGTTATGCTGGGTATCCAACCATTCACACCATTACAGCCCTGTTGATTGGATCTACAAATGCTCACTAGCAGATGGGATGGACATAAACCACTGCATCCCAACACGGACCCTTCCAAATACAGTATCTTCACGCACGGAAGAACACCATTTTGATTTGGAAGTTGGGAGGGAATGAGATGAGGCTCAAAGGCCCTGGCTACATCCAAAATGGCAACATAATGCCTGTATAGGCCAATTCTTTTGACCAGGGCCCATAATGCACTATGTAGGGAATAGGGTGACATTTTGGATGAAGCATGTAGGATGGTACACTGACTGTTAAAGACAGCATTTAGCTAGCTGTATATCCACAGAGCTGGGTAGGTAATACCAGTAACAGACCTTTCAGGATTTCCACAGCACAGAGACAGTCTAGCTAGTCTACAGTACATGTCATACTGTCATAATTCAAAAGCTTGAAGGTAGTCTTTGGAGGCAACGGTGTAAATATTCATTTCCCCTCTGTCATGGGGAGAACACAAACCTGAGGGCTCACTGAAATGTCAGACGATGAACAATAGGCATTTGTTTGGCTTTGGCAGATTTCTGGACATAGAGGACAGGTTGACATCCTCTAATACCTAAGGGGTACATCCCAAATGGTTCCCTATTCCCTACATAGTGCACTACATTTGACTAGTGCCATATCGGTTCTTGGTCAAAAGTAGTGCAATATAAAAGGAATAGGGAGTCATTTGGGACGCAAACAGAGAGAAATCAGAAAGGCAGCAAAGGTATAGTGGTGGTGATGGGCTCCCGTAACGGTTTGGCATGTTTAGTTTGTGGTTTCGTCAAAAGAGACAGATCATACAGGTCTAAAAATACTGGACTTTCTTAATAAGGTCTAAATTACATTTTGTCCAATTCCTGCAGTCTGGTTCAAGAACAGTAATACATTGCTCAGGCTGGCTTATTCAACATCTCACAGTGAAGAATGTAGTGATTAGGTGAAGGAAAAAAATGTTACGGTCAATGAGGTGCTGCCAGCGGAACAGCGAATGAGTGAATACTAACAGTACCATGTCTGAAGTTTTAAATCACTGACAAGTCTTCAGAATCAATGATGATTAAATACTGGCTGAAAAACATATATAAGGAGGACTAAGAGAAAGTCCTTACCTACACCCATCTGATCTGACTTACAATGGCTGTATTATGTAACCACGACTGCGAATGTGAATCAATAATTACAATTCTCTGAAGCTGCTGAATATCCTGTTCATTCATTGGTGAGGCAAGGACAGTAAAACTCAAGCCTCAAAATGAATAACTAAAGCCTCTAAAAACGTATACAGACCGGAGAATATTCTCAGGCAAAGCAGCCTCCGAGACCCTGGCATCTCATGTCATTTTCACAAGCAAGCGTCAACTCAAGACTACATATTATCGACCTGGGACCTTAGTGTCCTCAGCATAGAGATAGTCATGACATCTTGGAACCAACAGTGTCATCATCACTCTCATCACAACTCACCGCCAAGGAGGGAGGTGGAGAAAGACATCTCTATGGCAACTGCCACTCCAAAGGTAAGAGCACCAGGCACTTGGATGGGCTGGCTGAATCAGACACTTTCACAAATAACACCCTAATCCCTATATACAGTAGTACACTACTTTTGACCAGAGCACTATGAGCCCTGGTCAAAAGTAGTGCACTACACAGGGAACAGGATGCCATTTGGGACGCAGGCAGTGAAAGCCAAGACAGAGGAATTTGGGAGGATGCAAACAAATATAGCAAGGAAAATACAGACTGGCTACTAGAAAAAGTAGTGAAGACATCAGGTTTCTTGTGTACACCTCTACCTGCCTGTCTCCATTGACATTTTCTGTGAGCCTTGACCGTGGCCTGTCATAATTAATTCTCCATGATAAACAATAAACACTGACTCTCTTTGTATCTGAATGACATACCTGTGACGGTCTCAGGGAATGCTGCTAGGTACGCTGATGTGTGTGTCCTTATCATAAGGGCAAAGCAATTCTGCCCTACCAAGCAAAAAGGCAGTAAATGCTCATAGCGTCGAACTGAGAAAAACAGCTTTTATTTACCTTGGTTTCACAGTAACCTTATGCATTTACTTGCTAACATTACCTCCATTTTCTCCAAAACACAAGAGGAAGGATAGTTGTCCACATGATTAAGTATGTATTTAATGTAGCAAAAATTACATTAACTAATTTGACCAAATGAGCGGTTACTGCCTTTTTGCTTGGTAGGGCAGAAGAGAAGTGAGCACTTAAGTCATTATTGGCATGTTTCAAAATCCTTATGTCACAAAAGGAAGGGCGGCAAGACACCTGTCATAATCTCAATCCAAAGGTCGGCGACTACACCTCGTTTTGATCCCAACTGAAAACAGTGGAGAGCGCAGAGCGTCATTATAACTCACCACCACCGGTCTGGCGTTGGGTGATTATGGCACTTTGACTCGCAACAGTGACATATTCTGTGAAATGCCAAGGATAGAATTCATTAAACATTCAAACAGAGGGGGAGAGCCACAGGCTTAGTCAGAGCTAGGCTGTACGACTCATTAGGTCGGCTGCCAGAATAAAACAAGGTTGTTTTATCAATGTACAAAATCCCCCCCCACACGCCACAATATTATTCTGCTTTCAGAAGACAAAGAATCCTGAGTTGTCTGCATAAAAAAATAAAAAGTGTCAATGCACTTCACTTAGACAAAGAGTGTCTGATTTTAGCTTGAACGAAAAGTAGCAATGCACTGTATAACCACACCTACCATATTTTCCTTGGCTACTGTATCATTTATTATTCAGGGTAATTTTCTCTGAATTCATGCATTCCAAATAAAGTGCATTAGACATATTGTAGTCTGCTGCATGTCTTGCATACAAACAATCAAGGTCAGGCCACATTATATGATATTTTAATTGTAGGCCTATAGCTTCAAAACAGAGCAGACAGAATTGTTATTAACAGTAGCTAGCTAGTACAGTGATGATAAGTATTTATTGGGGGAGAGAATTCTTTGAGCTGTATGGCTTTAAAACTACAAATGTCTGACAGAAACAGGCATCATATCAGACCCAGACGTGACCAAGGAGAGGCTGAAGTATGAAACTCCAAAAGGTGAGTAAGCAACAGGAGAAACTTATCCTTGAGTCAAAATGGTTTCTACATCTCTTCCTTATTGAAGAATCGGCTTGTCGAGGAAATGTAACATCACTGTCTGCACATACAACAGAGGGATCAAATGAAAGATCCTACATTTGTATTATGATGTATCATATTTATACATGTGTTTGGCCCGGGTGTTGAACAACTTCCATTTGATGGAACCAAGTGAGTTAAGTTAATCAATTGAGTCTATTGACAGTTCAACATTTATGCCATAGCTATGTCAATAGGATACAGCTGTGTGAACAGCAATTAATTAAGCTGCTTGATTACTACATGATTCCATGTGTTATTTCATAGTTGATGTCTTCACTATTATTCTACAATGTAGAAAATAGTACAAATAAAGAAAAACCCTTGAATGAGTAGGTGTGTCCAAACTTTTGACTGTATTATATATACACAAAAGTATGTGGACACCCTTTCAAATTAGTTATTTCCACAATTTTAGCCAACTAGCACACCGTCATGCAATCTCCATAGACAAACATTGGCAGTAGAATATCCTTACTGAAGGGTTCAGTGACTTTCAACTGAGCACAGTCATAGGATGCCACCATTCCAACAAGTCATTTGGTCAAATTTCTGCCCTGCTCGAGCTACCCGGGTGATAGGGCGAGAAGTGGTAGGCCACACAAGCTCACAGAACAGGACCACTGAGTGCTGAAGCGTGTAGCGGATAAAAATCTGTCCTCAGGTGCAACACTCACTACCGAGTTCCAAACTGCCTCTGGAAGCAACATCAGCACAAGAACTGTTCATCAGGAGCTTAATGAAATGGGTTTCCATGGCAGAGCAGCCGAACACAAGCCTAAGATCACCATGCGCAATGCAAAGTGTCGACTGATGTGGAGTACAGCTCGCCACCATTGGAGTCTGGAAACGTGCTCCCTGGAGCTTCACTATTTGGCAGTCCTGACGGATGAATCTGGGTTTGGCGGATGCCAGGAGAACGCTACCTGCCCCAAAGCATAGTGCCAAATGTAAAGTTTGGTTGAGGAGGAATAATGGCCTGGGGCTGTTTTACATGGTTCGGCTCCTTAGTTCCAGTGAAGCGAAATCTTATCTTGATGCAACAGTTTGGGGAAGGCCCTTTCCTGTTCCAGCATGACAATGCCCCCATGCACAAAGCGACGTCCATACAGAAATGGTTTGTTGAGATTGGTGTGGAAGAACTTGACTGGCATGCACAGAGCCCTGACCTCAACCCCATTGAACAGCTTTGGGATAAATTGGAACGCCAACTGTGAGCCAGGCCTAATCGCCCAACATCCGTGCACGACCTCACTAACGCTCGTGGCTGAATGGAAGCAAGTCCCTGCAGCAATGTTCCAACATCTTGTGCAAAGCCTTCCCAGATGAGTGGAGGCTGTTATAGCAGAAAGGAGGGGACCAACTCCATATTAATGCCCATGATTTTGGGATGAGATGTTTGACGAGCAGGTGTCCATATACTTTTGGTGATGAAGTGTAAGTCAAGGGGCACTGAGAGGACAGCTGGTGGACTGGTTTGATGTTAACATTCACCTGACAATCAGATTAGGTCGGTCCGGACACCTGTTGGCGTGCCGGGCCTTGCTGATTGACCTCCGTTAATACTCTCTATCCGCATAAGAACATCACAAATCTCCATGGTTCACAGCAGGAGGACTCAAGGCCGGGGCATGTACGTGTATGTACCGGTTTTGACCAGAATACTATCACATTTCTTATTTCCTAAAATATAGTCTCAAATTGGACCCTATTCCATGCACACCTAGGTTGTATATATGTCAAGTGCCCCCCTCCTAAATCAGCACTCCAGCACTGAGTTATGATCTGTTGTAGCCTATCACTATCTACCCAAGGCGTTTGATCTCAGGAGCCCCAGTCAAAGAGGTTGAGCTGTGAATATAGGTCAAAGTCTGAGAGGTGAATAACTATGCATTTCATGATGTGCTGGATAAGGACAGTCAACTATTCAAATAAATAATGCAGTAAGGCACCCATTTCAAGAAGCTGTTTACATTTGATGCTTAATAACTCTCATAATTACCTAGACTCATGGTTTTCCAAAACAGTCTAGTGAGTAAATCTAGTTATGAGAACTATTCCACCATTCACACCACACAAGCATGGTGTGAATTAAATTAAATTGAACTTCCATTGCTCAAAAACTCAGTGATTGGTTGTCTGTGCATCTCATCCCCCAAAGTTGTCCTCACAGTTATAGACTTAATTAGACAAACACCATATATATGAATACACTGAACAATGGAACTCTTTTTTTCTTTAAATAGAGGGCAATATCAACATGCCCATATATAAAATTAAATAAGTGTATAGCCTTCCCATTGCTTTTGAACATTTAATGGACACAAACGAGAGAATGTATGTGCATTTTGTGTTAAATTATTCAGAATAAATGGCTAAGCTCTGCAAATAAAAATGACAATTGCTTATGCTCACGACTCCCATTTGAAACTAGAAAAACATTGGTAACGGCTCTTGCACCGGAAACATGACACAAAGTGAAGTTTACAAATAGTGTCGGTTATATTTGTAGGCCTACCCTAACAAATTTGGAAGAACATGTCAAATTCAAGACTATGGCTATAGTTTTGTCCATCGTCAACTTGACAGCAAAATAATGTGTTCTTCGGTCTTCAACAGCCACTTAGAAATGAACCTTTCACATGATAAACGTGACGTCTAGGCAACACTAAAGAGTGGACTAGGCTACTTTGTAACCGAAAAAGGAGTTCCCAATAATACCTTGAATCAATCTAAAAATGCCATCAGTTGATACATTTGACAATATCAATGTTAAATTGGCGTAATGATTTGTTTCAAGGTCACAATCTTTCTATTTATAATAGCCAAAATCTGATGAGAACACATTGCACTCTGTGGTGTGATATAAAAGTACAATGAAACTGATATGTCGCAATGTACTGTGATTTGATTCAACATGAATTTGCGGCAGTACTCTCTGCTCATTGCGCGCAGGATCCATCCATGAATTCCCACAAAGCTTTCCCTTTTCTTTGCAGCAAAGAATGTCCGTTTTTCTGCCAAATATAATAACTATATTAAGGGGACATTAAAATATTGCTTACCTTCTGATAACTCCAGTTCCAGCTCAGCAAGTCTGTCTCGCACCTCCAAAGGAAGGGGTAAAGTATCACGGTCCGCCATTCTGCTTTAAAATTATCTTGCTCTTCTCTTCTTCTCCTCACTGAGTCCAGTAAAGTCTTTCAACACTGACCGTCCTTTCTCCGCAGAGCGTTGATGCATAAGGCAAAAGAGTCGCGAGTTGAGTGAGAAATAGAAATGCGGAAAGCGTTTGGGCGAATTCGAATATCGCTTTGCTCGCGTTCTTATTCAAGTCCAGCCATGGTTGGTTGTCCCTGTAGTATGAAAATGTACTGCTACTGTAATTCTGAGTGCTGCTGAGCGATACACAAACGTTGCTGCCACACGTTGAGGCACACACGAGACCACATTCGAGCCCTGTGGAGGGCGCCAAATACCCACTTTCAAGAACTGTTCGAGATTTTAGCCCCTCTCTCCATCCAGAAGAACGTTATGTTGGTTTAACATCCCATTGCCCCCCAACTGTTCCAATATAAAGTATTTCAGAGGCTTCATGGCGCAAAATCAAGGGTTGAAGTGAGCTGTTGTTTACGGGTTGGTTTGGAAAGGGGTTCGAGTTAAGGCTGGGCCCTTTCAGATATCACATTCATATGCATATATTGATTTTATCATTCTACGAAAATGGTGGCCTTTTGACCAGTCATTTTTTTTTAAAATACATGTTTTATTTTTACTTAGCAGTATTAATCAATACAAATTACATCTTAATGTATTTTTACTACATTAAATAGATAAAAATGCGTGTGTTGCCTTCTCCCTGTATCTATATCTGTAGCTATATCTGAATGACAATTCAGGCTTTCAAGAATATAATTAAACTATTTACTAAGGATATAAATCTGACAGAAAAAGGTTCATGATAATGTTACATTGTGTTTTTATTAGTAATAAATTTACTTTAAACAAAACACATTTTTCAATTATAACACCAGTGACAAACCGTCAGACTATTTATTATATTAAAACCAGCAGGAACATTAACACCAGTGACAAATCTGAAGAAAATATAGAATATCAAAGATGGTGGCCACAGTAGCTCAAACCGCACTTCTTAAATTGTAAATAAATGACTTACTCATGTGATTTGATAAATTATTTCAATCAAATGTCATTTTCCCTTACTATAAACGTTGTCACTTGTGTTACATCTTTGTTAAAGCTTCACATGAAATTACCAAATGAATCTTCAAATTGCTAGCATATGAAGAGAGAGTGCAGACTCACCAAAACAGCTCCACCTCCAATTAACCTTTGAACCAGGAGGAAGTTGGCAAGGATGTTGAATTTTAAAAAAATATATATATGGGGTAACACCAGTGACATGAAATTGAGGGACAGCAATTCCCTGTAAATTATTTATAATATGTAGTTCATTTTTTTGTTACGTAATCCACTAAATAACTATAATACTTTACTTTGTTTTATGACATTTAAATATTTTTTAACTCAAAATGTCACAAAACCACGATTCATGAACCGAGGGACAACGATTTTCATGGTATTGACCGTGAGATTATATATATATATATATATATATATATATATATATATATATATATATATATATATACATACATACATACATACATACATACATACATACATACATACATACATACATACATACATACATACATACATACATACATACATACATACATACACACACACACACACACACACACACACACACACACACACACACACACACACACTTGAAGTCAGAAGTTTACATACACCTTAGCCAAATAGATTTAAACTCAGTTTTTCACAATTCCTAACATTTAAACCTAGTAAAAATTCCCTGTCTTAGGTCAGTTAGGATCACCACTTTATTTTAAGAATTTGAAATGTCAGAATAATAGTAGAGAATCATTTATTTCAGCTTTTACTTCTTTCATCACATTCCCAGTGGGTCAGAAGGTTACAAACACTCAATTAGTATTTGGTAGCATTGCCTTTAAAATTGCTCAGTTTTGGTCAAACGTTTTGGGTAACCTTCCACAAGCTTCCACAATAAGTTGGGTGAATTTTGGCCCATTCCTCCTGACAGAGCTGGTGTAACTGAGTCAGGTTTGTAGGCCTCCTTGCTCGCACACGGTTTTTCAGTTCTGCCCACAAATGTTCTATAGGATTGAGGTCAGGGCTTTGTGATGTCCACTCCAATATCTTGACTTTGTTGTCCTTAAGCCATTTTGCCACAACTTTGTAAGTATGCTTGGGGTCATTGTCCATTTGGAAGACCCATTTGCAACCAAGCTTTAACTTCCTGACTGATGTCTTAAGATGTTAATTCAATATATCCACATAATTTTGCTCACTCATGATGCCATCTATTTTGTGAAGTGCACCAGTCCCTCCTGCAGCAAAACACCCCCCCCCCAACATGATGCTGCCACCCCCGTGCTTCACGGTTGGGATGGTGTTCTTCGGCTTGCAAGCCTCCCCCTTTTTCCTCCAAACATAACGATGGTCATAATGGCCAAACAGTTCTATTTTTGTTTCATCAGACCAGAGGACAGTTCTCCAAAAAGTACAATCTTTGTCCCCATGTGCAGTTGCAAACCATAGTCTGGCTTTTTTTATGGCGGTTTTGGAGTAGTGGCTTCTTCCTTGCTGAGTGGCCTTTCAGGTTGTGTCGACCTGTTTTACTGTGGATCTAGATATTTAGTACCCGTTTCCTCCAGCATCTTCAAAAGGTCCTTTGCTGCTGTTCTGGGATTGATTTGCACTTTCGCACCAAAGTATGTTTACTTTGACAGCCCGCTTGGAGTTTGACAAAAGGCACCTAAAGTCTCTCTCCTGAGAAACAAGATTCTCTGGTCTGATGAAACCAAGATTGAACTCGTTCGCCTGAATGCCAAGCGTCACATCTGGAGGAAACCTGGCACCATCTCTACAGTGAAGCATGGTGGCAGCATAATGCTATAGGGATGTTTTTCAGTGGCAGGGACTGGGAGACTAATCAGGATCGAGGGAAAGATGAACGGAGCAAAGTACAAAGAGATCCTTGATGAAAACCTGCTCCATAGTACTCAGGACCTCGGCGAAGGTTCACCTTCCAACAGGACAACGACCCTAAGCACACAGCCAAGACAACGCAGGAGTGACTTCGGGACAAGTCTATGCAAGTACTTGAGGCCCTGCCAGAACCCAGACTTGAACCCAATTGAATATTTCTGGAGAGACCTGAAAAGCTGTGCAGCGACGCTCCCCGTCCAAACTGACAGAGCTTGAGAGGATCTGCAGAGAAGAATGCAAGAAACTCCCCAAATACAGATGTGCCAAGCTTGTAGCATCATACCCAAGAAAACTCAAGGCTGTAATAGCTGCCGAAAGGTGCTTCAACAAAGTACAGAGAGTAAAAAGGTCTGAATACTTAAGTAAATGTGATACTTCCAGTTTTTTTTATTTATATTTGCGAACATTTCAAAAAACCTGTTATTACTTTGTCATTATGGGTTATTGTGTGTAGATTTGGGGGGGGGGGGGGGGGACATAATAAAATGTTAGAATAAGGCTGTAACCTAACAAAATGTTGGTCTGAATACTTTCCAAAAGCACTATAGTCCACTACTTTTGGCCAGAGACCTATGGTAGGGCTCAAAAATAGTGCACTATATAGGTAATTGGGTGCCATTCGGGACTTACCCATAAAATGCAAAACAGCCATGACATGGGAAACAGAGTGGGAGGAACATGTGCTTGAATAGAAGGCCTACCACTGGAGGAGTCTTTTTATAGAGGGGTTACAAGTTGCTTATGAACAGGTTTACTTGTTAACAAAATGGCTGCAGCTACAAGACAATCGGATCAAATATAACTGTGGACCCATGAGATGTTTGAAGAAGCCTATGGTTTTGTGTGGGGAGTGATACACTGGCTTACTCTAATAGGATTGTGGTGTGCTGTGGAACAAATCCTCCAAGATGTCCTTGTGTGAATGTTGCCACCTTGTGGCTAGTATTTTGCATGAAAATACAGAACAGCATCCCCATAGACTTCGATACGATGTGGTGGATGGACAATGGCTTTGTGTGTGTAAACTTGCCTGCTGAAAAAAGACAAAAAAGGAATTTCTGAAAAACGGCTCATGGCATTATAACATGTGCAGTTTGAATAGGATGGCCAAAAACAACCAACCCTGGTAGAACACAGGATTCCAAGCAATTTTTGCGAGAAAGCAAATCTAGCATTAGAAAATAAATAGGAGAGAAGCTGTGGGGTGTCCCAGAAAGCAGGATTCATTTAGCCAGCTGACAGTCATATGCCTTTATTTTCTGGTTCATTTAGAAATATTAAACTTTGATATGGTTGTCGAGTCAATTATACCATTTCAAGTCTACACAGTATACAAAATATTAGGAACACTTCCAAATATTGAGTTGCACCCCCTTTAGCACTCAGAACAGCCTCAATTCGTCAGGGTATGGACTCTACAAGGTGTTGAACGTGTTCCATAGGGATGCTGGCCCATGTTGACTCCAATGCTTCCCACAGTTGTGTCAAGTTGGCTGGATGTCCTTTGGGTGGTGGACCATTCTTGATACACTGCAGCATTGCAGCTCTTGATACACTCAAACCGGTGCACCTGGCACCTACTACCATACCCAGTTCAGAAGGCACTTCAGTATTTTGTCTTGCCCATTCACCCTTTGAATGGCACACACAATCCATGTCTCAAGACTTCAAAATCCTTTAACTCATCCACTCCCCTTCGTACAGTGATTGAAGTGGATTTAAGTGACATCAAGGGATCATAGCCATCACCTAGATTCACCTGGTCAGTCTATGTAATGGAAAGACACCTGGTGTCGATGCCCTAATGTTTTGTACACAATCTTTAGGACAGTTAGCTGGCTAACTCACTCATTCATCCTGCTTTCTGGACCAACCCCCAGATTGTGTGTACCAATCACGAGACAACTCATTAACAGTGCCTAAATCTTTATTTTTCAATAAGCTACATTTTTTTCTCTCCAAATTAGACAGTTTTACATCATGACACAAGAGTAACTTAAATTATCAATAGTTGACATGTACGCTTGATTCCAGTCTTAAATGGAAGAAAAGTTAAGACAAATCAAAAGCCCTCTCAAAGAAACCTCGATGAACAACTGTTACCGTTAGGTTATTCTCCCCATCAAGTCATCGATTGTCCACTGCTGTTAGCGTAAAAATGAGTTAATTTAACACAGTGATTTGATAGTGAGACAATTGGTTCGTCTCATTCCAGTCAGTTGGTGCATTGTTACATCACTTTACAGTCAATTTACAACAAGCTGCAACCTTTGCAAAAAATACATGGCACTATCAAACTGGTGAGACGTAACAGAAAGAAGCGAACTGGGCAGGGAGAACGAGACCGCTTGATATGAGACTGTCTGTGCACAGTAACACAAGAACAGCCGAACATTACAACAGGGCTTTAGTAGTGCGCGCAAAAGAAAAAGTTAAACACTTTCATACTGTAAGCAGTGCCATCATCTTCAGGAAAGAGAAACCAATAACAGAATCATTTTCAGATCATGCTGCACACACCTGGCTGGCTAATCACCCTTTGGTTTACTTTACTTCAACTGTCAGTCAATTTTGCAGTTGTGTTTGGTTAACTTCTCGCAAACAAACACTTTCTCATACAAACTCAGTGCCCAGCCGGATAACATATCAATACCCAATCTGCAAAGACAACAGTATTAGCATTTTGCATTAGAAAGGCCTACTAGCATAGACTAGCTTAAAATGTACATACCTAGACTTCATTAGCCAGATCAGATGCGGGTTGCTATGAGTACTTTGTCTAATGTCAGTGGTATCAGATTATTATTCCCAGTTATATAGTTTCAAGACCAGCTACACTTCCTCAGTAACAATTATAATGTCAAGTGTTTAATTAAAGTACAAGTCAAACAAACTACCAGGTTGAAACAAATTAATGGCACAGATAAATGCAGTCCACATGTGTGATCAACTGATAAAAAGACAATGCACAGTATGTTATACAGTATGTGCCAGAAAACAAATTTTCTTGCTGAAATGTGTACAAATATCTACACTATTATACTTGAGTCTAAACACTGGTAAAGCCTACCAAAGGAATTTTTATTTGTCAAGTTTAGTGCTGGGGGCTACGAAAGTTCAGTTGACGTACAACTTCATGAAAAACAAACCTTCAAAAAGAAAAACTAAACAGAATATCAACAATGCTTAAATCACCTTCCCTCCAAACATGAAAGGTTTATGTCTGGTACAATTATACAGTATGCTGCTATGGACTTGAAATTGGTTGTGTGAGAAAGATTTGATGTTCCTGTGCTTAAAAATGTGCTTTACTGTGATAAAGAATTCTTGTATGGGCTAAATCACACAGACTGCTATAAGCACAGTCTGTCAGATAATAGTACCGACTGTGCTTTCATTTAAGGATGTGTGGTTGTACGACAGGTAGGTTCTTCCCTTTTCTCACTGTGCACAGTGAAGAGGTTGGCCAACAGAAAACATGGTCTACCAGGGGTTGAAAAACACAAGGACATGGAATGAGAATGACATTTAAAAAGTTACAGACAACCTTCCCTGTCGCAAAGTGAGGGAGAAGCAATTCTGCACACCAGAACAATAGAAAAAAAATATAGAAAAAAAAATATTCAAAATCAAATCACAACATTTAGTTTTTATCCTACATCCAGCTCAAAAAGCGACATTAATATTTCAACAAGATCAATATATATTTTTTAAATCATTTTAAGGTACCTCTATTTTTCAGATTATTTACAATTGTACAAGCAAAGCACACACTTCAAAGTGCACATATTTGATACAGTATTTACTATTTTGCATTTACAGGATTTATATTTCCACAAAACAACTGAAAATAGGAAGTAGAAACAAGGTTAATCAAATTAGCTAATTTTCTTACAATTTTACACCCCCCCCCCCCCCCCAAAAAAAAAATGCTGCTAGATTTGTACTTTAAGACCTAGTAAGACTTGTGATGTTTGGTATGACTAAACATTTAGATGTGTTACCCTTAGTAACATTTTGGGGTTTGAAAAGAAATAAACTCTACATTGTCTCATATAAAAGTTAAGGCAAAGTCATTTTCAAGTTTAAATAAAATTCAAGTTTTTCAAACACTGGATGGAAAATATACAGTTGTATATTGTATATTTCTTCTTAAAAATAAACATTTGTATGATCTCTCATGGAATAAACAGCATTGGTTTATAAATAAGCAGATATGGTGCATCATGTCTTTTATACCATCTCAGAAAAAAAATTAAAATCAAATTTAAAAAAAAACTGCAATTTAAAGACTGTCCACCCAAGTGCATCACAGTCTTTCAAAATCAAACTAAATAATAATGTTTTTGCAAACCAAAATCAAAAGCATCAAAATCAAAAGCAGCAATGACTATCAGTACAGGCCATTCTGTGACTTAGGCAATGTCTCCTCTCCAAAATGAGTCCTCTTATCTAAGCAGAGTATTCAACTCCTTGTTGCAGGAAGACGTCAATGAGACACTAAAGAAGTGCACAAGTTCCACTTATGAGTTGTTTTTTCTACTTATACATTTATGCAGAGTACAGAGGGGAATTTGGAAGCTATATGGTTTTTGTATGGAGAGCCAGGAGAAGATCTATAGAAGGCATTCTAAAAAGAGAAAAAGCATGCCAAAAATAAGTCCTGCAGTGAACAGGGGCACTTCTACTGTATGTGAGGGGGGAAGGATTTGGAATGACCCAAGAGTGCTGCCCCCTCTGCCCAACGTTTTCTTGCCCAAACTGAAAGGACTCATCGATAAGCTGCTCAGGTTCACAGTATGCAAACAGGTCAAAGGTCATTTCATTCACTCACTGGATTCTCACAGGGTCTAGTTCACTACTCGTTTGACTGTCACCCAATGAATAAAGCAATACCTTATTTATAAAATGGCTGCATCATGGTTTACCTTCAAATATAACATTTGTAGTGGAAAGAATATCATACTTCTTCCTTTTAACCAATTTCACTTATTTTTCCCATTTGAGCCACCAGGTGTACACATTCTCTAAGGTGTACACCCACATTATAATTAACTACTGTAATACTGAATAAGAAGCGAGAACAGCTTCAAAAAACACCACGCACCAGTGGTTTCACAAATGACTAGCTCAAAAGCAAAACAATCAAATAAAATGAGTGCGACTCCATAGGATGTGCACAAAATAAAATGACTATCTACACCAAGACTAAAGTTGTTATTATCAGCATGCACGGAAGTATGTCTTGTAGGCATTTACATGGGAGTAAACAAAAAAGTTTAACTCGTGTGAATTTATCCGCATAGAGGTTAATACAATTAGTCAACATTTGAGAGATTCTGAAAGCTGATCATCCTGTCACAACATAATGCACAAGTCAAATGGCAAGAAGACATTTCATTCTTTAGGGGGAAAATCTATTGGTTGTATAGCTGAAATTGTAAAGGGATTACTTATGTGACCATCAGACCTTTCCATATTGGTCTTTACATGTTAGGTTCCCTTTTGCTTCTGTATGTAGGTAAAATATGGATTTCTTAATTAATCCAGAAACAAAACAAAGTGCAAAGTTTAGTTGACAACATGTATCAAGTATTATTATCTAGGTACAGTACCAGATTATTTGAAGTAGCAAGTTCCAGGTTCATCCTCTAGCTAGCACCATAGCTATCTAAAATAAAACATCCCACTGTTTGAATGAAGTCACTACACCCTGCCAAAACCCTACTGCCGACTCCTAATAGCTGAGCACAGGAGGTTGGTGGCACCTTAATTGGGGAGAACGGGCTTGTGTTAATGGCTGGAGTGGAACGGTGTCAAATACATCAAAACACTTGTTTTCTAAGTGTTTGATTCCATTCGCACCGTTCCAGACATTATTATGAGTCATCCTCCACGCAGCAGCCTCCGCTGTAGCCTATCCATTGCCAACGTATGTGCCCGCAGAACTAGTCTGACATGCTTGTTTCACAGCAAAATAGTAAAGTAAAGAAAGAAAATAGACACCATGTGATGAATTTATGGGTCGTTCCACGAAATGATAAACTTTTGGACCCCTTTGATATTTAAAGTATAAATGGTGCACCAATATTGAATTTTAAAAGTGTGTTATAATAAATGAAGTGCCCTTTAATATAGACCACATGGGAATTCAATAAATCAAATTCTTTATATGAATGAAGACTTGTTAGTGCCTAAATTCAAAATCCCTCCGTGACTTCTAGGAATATTTTAACCTATCATTGTAAAGCCCTAGTTAATTTGTTGCTTTGACAGTCATATCTGAAGATTATTTTTTTATTTGTGATTTTCTGTGTCCCTCAATTTAAAGGTCAACCCTGTTACGCGAACTGAACTATCATTTTAATATAGTAAAACTATTCCTTTTTTAAATGTTTTTTTTTTCTCAAAAGAAACATGAACATCTAGTCAAATCACAGTGTAAAAGCAGGTGAGCCGGTTCTACTCTTTTGCCATTTTCTGGTGTTTTGTGGTAGAAAACTGAGCGAGTCAAGCATACCATGTCAACCCTGTTACCCATAGATAGACAGGCTAGAAATCTTACGTTAAAAATGTTTATGAAAGTGGCAATCAATTGCCACTCCGTTACACAACAAACTTTCATTCCACCTTTCAATATGGGATTCACAGCTGATCTAAGATGAAATTGTCAACCCTGCGACAGTCAACCCTGTCACTTACTATAGTAATTTTGTATTTAACGTTGAGATGGGAAAATGCGTTAAGTTTTACGTGCTCTTTATGACAGAAAGTAAAAAATAAAGTGAAGAAATTAAATTGGAACAAGTTACACATCTCAAAAGGCACCGAATTGCTGGAACGACCCTCATCTGCTTTTTCCAAGATCAAAATGCATGTAGATTTCTACTGACCCCGATAGTGGCTCTCTACGAGGACTAACTAGCTATGTGCTTTACACGGCTAGGAAACAGATTCCTGCATTGGACAACAGAAAACGACGAAATGGAATTCTTTACCACAACAAACACCAGATAAAGAAAGTCTAAGGCGCTCTCAAAACCACCAGCACGCAACAAGTAGTACTTGTACCAACGATCAAAACCAGTATGCAAATAAACGTATTCTCCTCAAATGCTTGTATTCTAACGAGATAAAGTGTTCCATGTTGGCAAAAGGGTCATTTAGTTTTGATAAATGACACCGGTGGTGAAGTCCCTCAGAAATGAAGTCTTCTGAGGATTTCAGTTAAGTCCGTAAAATGAGCCTGGACTAGTTGACCTTGAATATGAACACAAATATGTAAAACACATCATAGATGCGTCCCTAATGGTACCTTATTCCATATGTAGTGCACTACTTTTGATCGAAAGTAGTGCACTATATAGGGATTTGGGTGCCATTTGGGACACAGCCATCTTGTCTGACTGATATGGTGATCATCACACCCGGCAATGGAATCACATCACCACTTAACAGGACTGCATACAAGACATACAGAATGACATGGCAACAGCTACTCTGTTCCTCATCTGCTTCCTTTCATTCACCCGTTGTTGGCTTCCACTGATGACCTCACAATACTTTGGACATATGAATTTATCCCACTAATCTGAACAGGAGTAAGTTTTCAGATTGACACTAAATAACAAAAGCAATGAAAAAAATAAACCCTCCAAAAATAAATAAGTAAAAATGATTAACGGTGCTCTATATGCACACTAAAGTGCTATTGTCTGAAAGCCCTAATCCAGAAAGGCATCCTCTCTATGCTATGAATGACTGGTGATTTTGGAATAGGTTGTATTTGAATAGCCCTGACTTTTTCAGATTTCTTTCACTCTCACGTTTTTGTTTTGAAATTGACTTGATTGCAGTGGGGGGGTTACTGCGGGGACTTTGGGGGAGTGTTGAGATCTTTGCTGCTGGCACCCTTCCCTGGGTGGTTGGGGGGTGGTGAAGGCCACCGGCCGGTCGGTCTCCGGACCTCTCGGGGTCTGCCGAGGGTGGCAGACTTGGAGGAGCATGGGTATGTCTCTCGGGGGACCTTTGGCTCACCCCTGTCCCCTGGGGCTGCGTCAGTGCACTTCCTCTCCTCTCCTGCGGAGGCAGCGCTGCTGGCTGGTTTGGCCTCTTTAGGGGCCTGTAGTGTCGGAGCGTGGTCTTTAATCCTCTGGCAGATCTCAGCGTAAGAGGGCTTTCGTAGTTCCTAACCACAAAACAAAAACACATACTTGTAGGTGATTCATTTCATAGGACATTGACTATGCCCACTGGTTTGACACACATTAAAGTCCAGAAAACATGATTATTACCGGCCACAAATCAACATTTACAGGTAACTGCCAAAATAATGTAAACACTTCAGCATTTTTTTTTTTTTTTACCTTTATTTAACTAGGCAAGTCAGTTAAGAACAAATTCTTATTTTCAATGACGGCCTAGGAACAGTGGGTTAACTGCCTGTTCAGGGGCAGAACGACAGATTTGTACCTTGGCAGCTCGGGGATTTGAACCTTTCGGTTACTAGTCCAATGCTCTAACCGCTAGGCTACCCTGCCGCCCCATGAGGGATAAAAATAATTTTTAAAGCAGGTGCTTCCATACAACTGTGGTTCCTGAGTTAATTAAGCAATTAACATCCCATCATGCTTTGGGTCATGTATAAAAATACTGGGCAGATCATTATTTTGGCTACCATGGCTTTTCCCCCCTAGGATGACAATGCCCCCATCCACAGGGCACGGGTTGTCACAATGGTCAGATGAGCATGAAAACGATGTAAACCATGTGCCATGGCCATCTCAGTCATCAGATCTCAACCCAATTAAACACTTACGGGAGATTCTGGACCGGTGCCTAAGACCGATTTTTCCACCATCAACAAAACACCAAATTAAGGAATTTATTGTGGAAGAATGGTGTCACATCCCTCCAATAGAGTTCCAGACGCTTGAAGAATCTATGCCAAGGTGTATTGAAGTGCTTTTGGCTCGTGGTAGCACGCCTCCCTATTAAGACACTTTATGTTGGAGTTTCCTGTATTTGGGCAGTTACCTTTATCTATGACTATCAAAAAATCTTTCAGCTAATAATATGGAAAATGGACCTGATTGATTATGTTTAAAATGCTTTAGACAGCTTACTTACTGTAGCAGTACCATTGACTTGAACAGATTTGCTAGCAGTGTACAGAGCGGTAGTGATGCGCTCCATAGAGACCTGAGTCTCCTGATTCACCTCCAGAACCTTCACTTCCCTGAAAAACAAACATTCATTTCACACAATGATGTGAATGACATGAAATGCTTCTAAGTCAGTTATGTTCTCTCATTCTACACAAATTCAGTTGACATCAACAACAATGGTGTTCCACGTTTTCAAATGGGACACACTGACAAGGAAATGGTGAGACAAAATATGTGTGAGATGTAAAGCACACTGTTCTGTTTTTCTATACAAATCATGTTAGTGGGGGCATGCTTACACATTTTGGATCCATCGTGTTACATGAAGGGAAAACATGTCCTACACTCACTCTGCAGGTTGGGAGGAAACATGGACAGGGCCAGAGGCTGGTCCTGGGTTCAGGGGGGCAGTGGGCTGGAGGTTCGGGGGCTGTGGAGAAGTGACTGTCCTTAGTGGCTCCTTGGGTCCTCCTGAGGGGAGGGCACCTGCAGAGCTGGCATCAACGCTTACATTCTGGAACAATACAAAAAGACATGAACAACAATACTACTAACGGCAAAGCTGAAATGTTGAGTTGAGTGATTGAGTATGGTGGCTTGGAGATAAGAGCTTGTCTGAGTCCCAATTGGCACCATATTCACTGGTCAAAAGTAGTGCACTATATATGGAATAGGGTGCCATTTGGGACACACAGAGTATGGTGGCCTAGAGATGAGAGCTTGTGTTGGTAGATACTGACCCTGTCCTTTGTGGCTCCTAATACCATGCTGGCCAGTTTGTTCTCAAACATGTCGTCAGGGGTTTTGAGGTGGCCTGCGGCCCCAGGCAAAGGGGGGAAGCTGGAGAGCCCCAGCTCAAAGCTGGGGGACGGGGGCTTCTGAGGAGGGGGTGGCGACTGGGTAGCCATTCTCTATACAATAGAACAGCATCAAACACCGTCAGACTGGGTAGCCACTCTCTACACAACAGAACAGCATCAAACACCGTCAGACTGGGTAGCCACTCTCTACACAACAGAACAGCATCAAACAGTCACAGAGTAAAGACTGCATCCCAAATGGCACCCTATTTATTGCCTATATAGTGCACCATATAAGGAATAGGGTGCAATTTGGGACACCCACAAAACCAGCCAACTGTACGTACAAAAGACCTGCAATATTGCAATTCAGTCAGAAGATGTCACTGCCTGAAAAGCTTGCAGCAGCACCACTGATGGCTCTTCCAAGTCAGACTAGTCTAAGAGGAGATCAATTTAAAAAACTTGTACTTACTGTAAACTTGTTGTCGTCCCTCTTTTTCCTAGAACCATAAATATTTGTCATTTAAGAGAATATTTGAAAAATTCACAGACATTTGTATACTATTTGAAGCCTAACTTAGCATAACAGAAATGTTAACAATTCAAAACGTGAGCACCATGCTCACTTTGTTGTAATACTATAATCCGCCCCAAATAGCACCCTATCCAGTGCACTACTTTTGACCAGAGCCCTACGGGCCTGGGACTAAAGTTGTGCACTAAATAACAAATAGGGTACCATTTGGGAAACAGCCTATGGAGGTCTATGGTGGTGATTATCATGCAGATAGTGGAGGATACCTTACCTTCCCCGGCCCATGCCCAGTGAGTAGTCAGTGCTGACGGGCTCCAACCGACCTGTACTGATGTCTCTCCTGGGGTAGGTCATGGTGGAGGGGGGTAACCTGGTTCTGTTCTGGCTCGGGAGGCGCGTCATTTGGGGGGAACCCCGCGGTACCCCGTTCAGAATTCGCTCCGTGGGGAAGTTGAAGATGGTGGGGCTGTCTAGGAGCCCTGTGCCACGCTGGTCCATGATAGGTATTGTGGGCCTCAGGTGAGGTTTACTGTGAGTGTGATTCCTGAAAAGAAACAATATCATATTTGAAGATCCTAAGCACAGCAATATAGAATTCTGGGCCCATATTCACAACGACTCAATAGTAAGAGTGCTGATATACTGTATATACAAATCAGATTGACCTTATATACGAGGGGGGACCTGATCCTAGATCAGCACTCCTATTGTGAGATGCTTTGTGAATACAGGCACGGGTTGGTATTGTCTACATCAGATGGTGAGTCTCAGTGTACCCACCTATTCCTGGGAGAGTAGTGCCTAACACCAGCAAGAGGAGACGTCGCTGGTTTAAAACTATGGGATGTTGTAAATCCATTGATAAATTGAGTGTTGTGAAATTGGGTAACCTGTTAGAAAAGGAAACAAAATCATTGACTTTTATAAGAGTTCTAGTAGCATATTATACAGCGAAATTAAGAATGGCATGCATTGTAGCCTTGTGGGTGGTAAGTGGCCAAAATCCCAGTCACTTTCTAAAAATGTCCAGGTTTCCCAGAAATTCCAGTTGGAAAATTCCCAGAATCAGGAGTGAAAACCAGACTTTTTTGAAAGTTACTGGAATTTTGCAACCCTAAACTAGATTTTAGGTTGTGTGTGGGCACGCCTGTTGTCCTCACCAGCGAAGGGTCTATGAAGCTGTGGGTGGCTGACCAGGCCTGTGGAGTGATGAGACTGTAGAGGGGGAACTGCTGCTGAGGGCTGTACACTGGAGGTATGTAGTAGGAGGTGTAACGTTGTTGCTGCTGCTGCTGAGCGTAAGGGTGAACCTCCACCGGGCGGTAGCCATTCTTTGGCATAAAAGTGTTAATAGCGATTGCCTTCGCCTTTATCCGTGCCTGAGATTAGAGTTGAGAACAGAACATTTTCCTCAAACCTATCAGCAAAGTAAGCATTTCAAACCTATCAGCAAAGTAAGCATTTCAAACCTATCAGCAAAGTAAGCATTTCAAACCTATCAGCAAAGTAAGCATTTCAAACCTATCAGCAAAGTAAGCATTTCAAACCTATCAGCAAAGTAAGCATTTCAAACCTATCAGCAAAGTAAGCATTTCCAAGCGGTGCAGAAAGATTTTGATAAAAAAAGCTACATTTGTCTGCGGTATTATGTCACATCAACACTAAATGAACCCATACAACAACTGCAGATTGAATTATGTTATATACTGGAGGGGAAAGCATTCGTTCTGGTTGTTCTGCTGACGGAAAAGGTTCTGAACCACCATACTTGGAAATACTCCAGAATTGACAGTATAGTATACAGTTTATGGGTCATGTTCATATTACTTTAATTAAAGTTCAATAGTTAATTAGCTTACCTTAATAGGCTTCCCTTGGAAGGTTTTCACTTCTTCACGAAGATACTGATATGCCTGGAAAATAGGATAAATGAAAACTTCAGACAGAGCAGGATTGTTTTTAATACCCACGAATGTAAGCTTATGGCCAGTATGAAACACTGTATGGTAGCAACTAGCAATAGTAAACCAGACCACCAAACCCATAGCAGGGCAGTTAGTGGCAGGTAGCATGGCAGTTTCACGGACCCAGACCTACAATCCTAAAACATGACGTGTTCGGGGAACAAGGTGCTTCATGCACCATTACTAAATCCTACAATAGTGCAACATTCTTGAATGTTTCTGACCTGTTGTGCATCTGCTTCCGATTCAAAGGTGATAAACCAGTTGTCGTTGTAGGCAAACTCAGAATTGATGAATTTAGGTAAGTTCTCTCCTTTAAAAAGAGCCTCGACCTCCTGCAAAACAAGAGCACATGTCAAGCTTAATGTCAAAACTCCTTGGTGTCGATTGTGGCTTGGGGTGGTTTTGCGGTCTAAGCTGCTGCCTCCGGAACACATTGCTGCAGCATGCGATCGAATCTAGCAAACTGATATTTTCAGCACCTCCCTCTTATCTATGTAATAAACAAAAAAATACGAGAGGAGTGGGCCCTATCAACGTCAAATTTAGTCAATATTCCCCGATGGGAGTGCGGTTCAGACTGAAATAACTGACCATAACACCATTCAAATGTTTTGAACTGCTAAAAATGGCACCCTTTAATTTGTCACACTGCACGACATGGTACTGACTGGCACATGAGGCACAATGAAACCTCTAAACACTACATTATCAAAACAATGTGCCATTACAATTACTTTCTCAAAGTCCAACAACAGCGTGTCTATAACATGGCTAGGAGGAAGGTGTGCAAACGAATCATGGACGCAGAGACAGGTTTTTACACCATTCCAGGAAATGTTAACAATTCCAGGAAAACAACTCTTAGAAAATATTACGCTAGAGTAGTGTGCTGTGCACTCAAAACAGGAAATTACCTACAATGCCATGGTTAAAACACACATATAGCGTAATCACATAAGAGCTTGTACTAGAATGACCTTATCTTGTTAAAAACCTGTTATTTTGTTCCACTTTCTGCCATACTGGATACAGTCTAATGTAGTATTTGGTTTCTTATGCCATAATATCAGGGGGCAGTTAGAACTGCAAACTGCATTGCTGGCGGATTTGAAGGATCAGTCAACAGGAAATATCATTGTGCTCTTGGGTAAAACTTTTTCTTTAGCAATTTCGGCAGAAATGTTGCAGATGGGGAGGTTCCAGTCCCTAGTGAGACACCATGGGAGAATGGTATGACAATGATTTATAGGGAAAGATCGGTTGATCTGTGGCATGTCTGAAGGGTGGAATAGATGAGTGTTAGAATAATTATATGCACAAATGTACAGTATAAATGTTTAAGGTCCTCCAATCAGGGGTGAGGGTGGGGATGGAATTATTGTATGTTTTGGTTTCACAATTTATGCTTTGGCTTTAACGCTGTGATGCGTGTGCTGGTCCTGGACAGTTAAGAGTAGCTCAATTCTATGCCTGCCCGGGCATCGGGTGGGACTTGGTTTTTCCCGCAATTGGAAAAAACATTTGGGCCGGGGGTTTGCCTTGCCGGCGTCTCAGGGCGAGCGCACCCACTGACCATTTGTAGTCAGCATATTTCATTGTTTAAAATAAAATCATTCTAAATGCATGGTTTCTTTACCAGATGGTCCAGACTGAATCTTTGTCCCAAACGACACCCTATTCCCCATTTAGCGCACAACTTTTGAACAGAACCCTAAGGATCGTGGCCAGAAGCTAGCCAGTGAACGTACCTCTATGGGAGTGCTCTCAGGGACCTCTCTGAGGATGACGATGCAGCGGTTCTGGTTGGGTCTCACCTTCTCCCCTTTCTCATCCACCTGGACCAACGGCAGAGCTATGGAGGCAGGGAAATATACAAGTCCAGTGAATTTAAAATAGAAACCATGTCTCTTTAGTATCAACAAAAAAAATGCTATAAGTAAACGTTTAATAGTCTAGTTAAAAATACAAAAATAAAAAATAAATAAAAAACATTTTAAGAGTGTCACTTACATCGTAGGATATCGACGATCAACTCCACATCCGTGCTGAGTTTCTTGACGTGGTCCAGATTAGCTACCGTCACGATTGGTACATATTGGTCACTATCCATCTGAGAGATAAGATACATGTCGCTGGACAGATTCTCTCTGAGAGAAAAGACAAAAAAGTTGAGTCCCTCCCTGTAGCCTAAGTCACTCCTCCCTACAGCAGCCACAAGTGTATTTTTGAAAGCATGAAATGAAGCGTTCATTTAGAGCACGCCTTCCACAAACGGCAGAGATAGAACTAATGAGAATGCGACCGCTGTGCATCATCATAGCAACAAATTTTACTGGCTGCATTCTAGCATGGGCAGCACTTATTCACCATCAACAAAATCTACAGCCCGGCCTCCCGAGTGTCTCAGTGGCCTAAGGCCCTGCATCACAGTGCTAGCTGTGCCACTACAGATGCTGGTCCGTGGCCAGGCTCTGTCGCAGCCGGCCACGACCAGGAGACCCATGGGGCGGCACACAGCTGGCCCAGCGTCGTCCAAGTTAGGGGAGGGTTTAGCCGGCGTGGATGTTCTTGTCCCATCGCGCTCTAGCGACTCCTGTGGAGCCGCCTCTCCCGAGTCCACCAGGTGCAATGCACGCTGACACGGTTGCCAGATGTACAGCGTTTCCTCCGACAAATTGGTGCAGCTGGCATCCGGGTTAAGTGGGCATTGTGTCAAGAAGCAGTGCAGCTTGGTTGGGTTTCGGAGGACGTACGGCTCTCGACCTTTGTCTCGCCAGTCCGTATGGGAGTTGCAGCGATTAGACAAGACTAACTACCAAATCGGATATCATGAAATTGGGGAGAAAAATGTTTTTTTTAATAATTAAAACTACAACCTGGGATCGACAATTTTGGAGAAGAGCATAACTAGCATAACAGTTGTGGTGTAAATTAATCCCCTAGCTACCTCCCCTAAGAGTCAATTCTGTCTGGCGGGTTTGGTGTTCTGTAATGGCAGAGCTGTGCATCTGTGCTGCTCGACTGTAGTTTATATGGTTGCTGCATTATTGGCTGTATTGTAGTAGACAATGCTTGTGTACCAAATGGCAACCTATTTCCTATACACAAGGGTTAAAGCAACAAGACAAAATCCATTGACTGACACTGACAGATCGATTCTCTGGGGCCACGTTAACCTCCCCTTTCATGTAAAAAAAGTCATGAACTTCATGCTTTTAGGGAAAGAGGATAATTTTCTATTCAACTGTGAGTTTGACCAATTCCAGTCCTTTTCAACATTGGGGAGAAAAAAAGAATCCATTTGATGGCAATTCACTGCAGCAACAGACCTTTAACCCCCTGTATAAAGTGCACTACTTTCACCCAGGGCCCATTGACCAGAGCACTATTGGATCTGGTCAAAAGTAGTGCACTATACAGGGAATAAGTATGTAATTTGTGACATAGCCAGTGTGTAGTATGGCTGTTACTCACCGGGAAAGACAAAACTCCAGGGTCTTCTTCAGGTGTTCCCGGAGGTCCTCTTGAGGGATCTCCTGCTGGGTCTCACTGCCTGCTCATCACACAGGGGGAATAGACAACCCAATACTCAGTCACTTTCATGACATGAGACTATTAATTTCATTCAACTCAATGGCCAAGTCCCAAATGGCAGCTTAATCCCTATGTAGTGCACTATTGTGACATGCGACCATTCATTTCATTACATGCAGTACCGTGTAGGCTATTATTATAAAATACCTGTTCTACAGGAAACTCCACAAAGTCAAAACAAAATCATTGATGCATAACGTACATCTCTAATATTCTAAAAATAATGTTGCAGTGAATTCTGAATACCATTTGTATGTGGGGTGTGCCTAGTATTCGGATAACGGATATAGGCAATTGTCCTGATACGATTATGATCAGAGTATTTTTTTATCCACAATCTGAAAAAGTAATTTTCAGGTGCCCGTGAGCATCTTTCAATCAAGTGCGTGGAGCTACGTGGTCTAAATCAGTGTTTCCCAACCCTGGTCCACCAGTACTCCCAACAGAACACATTTCTGTTGTAGCCCTGGGCAAAGACCTCATTCAGTTAATTGAGGGATTGATGATTAGTTGACCACTTGAATCAGGTGGCTTGTCCAGTGTTACAATGTGTACTGTTGGGGGTACTCGAGGACCAGGGTTGGGAAACACTGGTCTAAATAACTCAACTGGCTAGTTTTCATGTCTGTAAAGAGAAGGGCTGTACGTTGACCCTGCTGCTCTGATTGGATAGAGCAAAGCTGTATTTCTCGTCTACTCAATTCGTTACATAATTTCATCCAATCACTTCTCCTCGCATGTTATGGTCGGATCATTTAGATTGCTGCTGCCTCTTGTTAGCCTAATACTATGATAAATCAAAGGGCAAGGATGTTTGCTAGCTAACAAGCTATCAATGTGCATAATTTCTAGCAAATAGGGCGAGGGTAAGGAAAAAAGATGAACTGGAGATGCACATTCTGACAGAGCGCAAACTTGTCTATCCGTCCCTCTGCTAGTTGAGGAAACAGACACTCCTACCCACGCAGCTCCTCATCTGCAGCTTTTTTTGGTCTATAAGCATGCAGGGAGATCAGTGCATCTACTTATTTCTATAATTGTGCATCACTTTCAGACGCTTTGCTCAACTCAAATGAATTGTCTCCAGTGGATGAAGATCCCACCTGTGTGAGTTTCCTCCTGGCCAGACTCTGGGTATGCAGCATGGTCGGAGCACTCCAGGGTGACGGTGGCAGCCATGGGAGCTGGCTCTGCCAGTATCACCGCCACCGGCTCATCTGGGTCAGCTAGTAGGGTCCCTTCAAACACTTGGTCTTCGCTGGCTTCACAGCCTGGAAAGAGTAACACGGAGACAACCAACCACGTGGTTAACATTAGCTAGGAGCTACTGTGATGGATAAACTTGGAGAAACAATACACGTTATGCAGTAGTAACCTGGCTTAAATGGTGCCTCTAGAGACAAAACCTCTCTCATCATCACTCAATGCCTAGGTTTACCTCCACTGTCTTCACATCCTACCATACCCTTGTCAGTACATTATGCCTTGAATCTATTCTTCCACGCCCAGAAATATGCTCCTTTAACTCTCTGTTCCAAACGCACTAGACGCCCAGTTCGTGTATCCTTTAGCCGTACCCTTAACCTCTATATCAACGGAGTAGGATAACCCAGGCCCTGCATCCCCCAGCACCACTCCCATAACCCAGGCGCTCTCATTTGTCTACTTCTGTAACCGTAAAAGCCTTGGTTTCATGCATGTTAACATGTTAACATTAGAAGCTTCACCCCTGCCCTTTACCACCACAAAAACATCCTGTGGCATTCTGCATTAGCATCGAAAAGCCCCCACGATATGCAACTTTTCAGGGAAGTCAGGAACCAAAATACTCCGTTTGAAAAAGCTAACCTTAGGAAAGCTAACAGAAATTTGCATCCTGTAGCACTAATTCCAAAAGGTTTTGGGACACTAAAGTCCATGGAGAATAAGAGCACCTCCTCCCAGCTGCCCACTGCACTGAGCATAGGAAACTCACCACCAATAAATCGACAATAATGTCAATAAGCATTTCTCTACGGCTGGCCATGCTTTCCACCTGGCTACCCCTACCTCGGCCAACATCTCAGCACCCCCTGCAGCAACTTGCCCAAGCCCCCCACTTCTCCTTCACCCAAATACAGACAGCTGATGTTCTGAAAGAGGTGCAAAATCTGGATCCCTACAAATCAGCTGGGCCCTCTCGTTCTAAAATTATCCGCCAGAATTGTTGCAACCCCTATTACTAGCCTGTTCAACCTCTCTTTCATATCATCTGAGATCCCCAAAGATTGGGAAGCTGCCCCAGTCATCCCCCTCTTCAAAGTGGAAGACACTCTTGACACAAACTGCTACAAACGTATATCTATCCTACCCTGCCTTTCTACGGTCTTCAAAAGCCAAGTTAACAAACAGATCACAGACCATTCCGAATCCCACCGTACCTTCTCCACTATGCAATCTGGTTTCCGAGCTGGTCATGGGTGCACCTCAGCCACAAACAAGGTCCTAAACGATATCATAACCACCATCGATAAAAGACAGCACTGTGCAGCCGTCTTCATCGACCTGGCCAAGGCTTGACTGTCAATCACTCTATTCTTATCGGCAGATTCAGCAGCCTTGGTTTCTCTAATGACTGCCTCCGCTGGTCCACCAACTACTTCTCTGACAGAGTTCAGTGTGTAAAATCGGAGGGCTTGTTGTCCAGACCTCGCAGCCGATGGGGGTGCCACAGGGTTCAATTCTCAGGCCGACTCTTTTCTGTGTCTCTGTGTGTGTTTGTACAGTGGGGCAAAAAAATATTTAGTCAGCCACCAATTGTTAAAGTTCTCCCACTTAAAAAGATGAGGCCTGTAATTTTCATCATAGGTACACTTCAACTATGACAGACGAAAATTAGAAGAAAAAAAACCCCAGAAAATCACGTTGTAGGATTTTTAATAAATTTATTTGCAAATTATGATGGAAAATAAGCATTTGGTCAATAACAAAAGTTTCTCAATACTTTGTTATATACCCTTTGTTGGCAATGACAGAGGTCAAACGTTTTCTGTAAGTCTTCACAAGGTTTTCACACACTGTTGCTGGTATTTTGGCCCATTCCTCCATGCAGATCTCCTCTAGAGCAGTGATGTTTTGGGGCTGTTGCTGGGCAACACAGACTTTCAACTCCCTCCAAAGATTTTCTATGGGGTTGAGATCTGGAGACTGGCTAGGCCACTCCAGGACCTTGAAATGCTTCTTACGAAGCCACTCCTTCGTTGCCCGGGCGGTGTGTTTGGGATCATCGTCATGCTGAAAGACCCAGCCACGTTTCATCTTCAATGCCCTTGCTGATGGAAGGAGGTTTTCACTCAAAATCTCACGATACATGGCCCCATTCATTCTTTCCTTTACACGGATCAGTCGTCCTGGTCACTTTGCAGAAAAACAGCCCCAAAGCATGATGTTTCCACCATGCTTCACAGTAGGTATGGTGTTCTTTGGATGCAACTCAGCATTCTTTGGTCCTCCAAAAACCAGACAAGTTGAGTTTTTACCAAAAAGTTATATTTTGGTTTCATCTGACCATTTGACATTCTCCCAATCTTCTTCTGGATCATCCAAATGCTCTCTAGCAAACTTCAGACGGGCCTGGACATGTACTGGCTTAAGCAGGGGGACACGTCTGGCACTGCAGGATTTGAGTCCCTGGCGACGTTGTGTGTTACTGATGGTAGGCTTTGTTAGTTTGGTCCCAGCTCTCTGCAGGTCATTCACTAGGTCCCCCTGTGTGGTTCTGGGATTTTTGCTCACCGTTCTTGTGATCATTTTGACCCCACGGGGATGAGATCTTGCGTGGAGCCCCAGATCGAGGGAGATTATCAGTGGTCTTCTATGTCTTCCATTTCCTAATAATTGCTCCCACAGTTGATTTCTTCAAACCAAGCTGCTTACCTATTGCAGATTCAGTCTTCCCAGCCTGGTGCAGGTCTACAATTTTGTTTCTGGTGTCCTTTGACAGCTCTTTGGTCTTGGCCATAGTGGAGTTGAGTGTGACTGAGGTTGTGGACAGGTGTCTTTTACACTGATAACAAGTTCAAACAGGTGCCATTAATACAGGTAACGAGTGCAGGACAGAGGAGCCTCTTAAAGAAGAAGTTACAGGTCTGTGAGAGCCAGAAATCTTGCTTGTTTGTAGGTGACCAAATGCTTATTTTCCACCATAATTTGCAAATAAATTCATCAAAAATCCTACAATGTGATTTTCTGGATTTTGTTTCTCATTTTGTCTGTCATAGTTGAAGTGTACCTATGATGAAAATTACAGGCCTCATCTTTTTAAGTGGGAGAACTTGCACAATTGGTGGCTGACTAAATACTTTTGCCCCACTGTATATGCATATTATTATTAGTATTGGATAGAAAACACTGAAGTTTCTAAAACTGTTTGAATTATGTCTGTGAGTATAACAGAACTCATATTGCAGGCAAAAACCTGAGAAATTCCACTTCCTGATTGGATTTTTTCTGGGGGAGGCAGATTCAACCAAGCTCATTGAAATTACAGCGAGATATGGATGAGTTTTCACTTCCTACGCCTTCCACTAGATGTCAACAGTCAATAGCAATTTGTCTGATGACTAATATGAAGGTGCGTCGAATGAGACAGGAAATAGTCACCACTGCCACGAGTTGACCATGCTTTCACAATGCGTGTTCACAGGGGAAAGACCTGCATTCCACCGGTCATCTGAAGTCATTCTAATTCTCCGGTAGGAACGTTATTCAAGATATATGTAAACAACATTCTAAAAATGTATTCAGTACATCGTTTGACATGTTTCTACTGACTGTTACGGAACTTTTGGACATTGTCACATTATAGTCGACGCGCTTTGTGATTGTTTACCAAACGAGCTAACCAAAGTAGCTAATTGGACATAAATAACAGACATTTTCGAACAAATCAAGCATTTATTGTGGACCTGGGATTCCTAGGACTGCATTCTGATGAAGTTCAAAGGTAAGGAAACATTTATCATGCATTTTCTGGTTTCTGTTGACTCCAACATGGCGGCTAATTTGGCTACTGTTCTGAGCTCCGTCTCAGATTATTGCATGGGTTGCTTTTTCCGTAAACTTTTTTTGAAATCTGACACAGCGGTTGCATTAAGGAGAGGTATATCTATAATTCCATGTGTATAATTTGTATTATCATCTACATTTATGATGAGTATTTCTGTTGAAACGATGAGGCTATGCAAAATCACTTAATGTTTTTGGAACAAGTGAATCTAATACGCCAATGTAAACTCCAATTTTTTTTTTTATATAAATATGAACTTTATCAAACAAAACATGCATGTATTGTGTAACATTATGTCCTATGTCCTATGAGTGCCATCTGATGAAGATAATTCAAGGTCAGGGATTCATTTTCTCTATTTCTGCTTTTTGTGAATGCTATATTTCGCTGGAAAATGGCTGGGCTTATTGTGGTTTGGTGGAGAAATAACAATCGTTTGTAGTGCTTTTGCTGAAAAGCATATTTGAAAATCGGACACTGTGGTGGGATTAACAACAAGATTACATTTAAAATGATATAAGACACATGTATGTTTTAGGAATTGTAATTATGAGATCTGTGGTTTGAATTTGGCGGCCTCTATTTTCACTGGTAGTTGTCATACCGATCCCGTTAGCGGGATTGCAGCCATAACAAGTTAAGCATCAGCTGTCAGAGCAGCTTACCCATCACGGTACCTGTACACAGCCAATCTGTAAATAGCACACCCAACTACCTCATCCCCATATTGTTACTTATCCTCTCTCTTTTGCACCCCAGTATTTCTACTTGCACATCACTCCAGTGTTAATGCTAAATTGTAATTATTTCACCTCTATGGCCTATTTATTGCCCTACCGCCCTACATTTGCACACACTGCACATAGATTTTTATATTGTGTTATTGACTTTACGTTTGTTTGTGTAACTCAGTGTTGTTTTTGTCGCACTGCTTTGCTTTATCTTGGCCAGGTCGCAGCTGTAAATGAGAATTTGTTCAACTGGCCTACCTGGTTAAATAAATTAAAAGCTGTGTCAAATCAGAATAAAACTAATTGATCATTTCCATGTCTCCACCATTCCCTTGTTAAGCCACGGCAGCTAAACTTGGCTAATCTTAACTTCTGCACATTAAAATAAGTGATTATGCTCATGAGTTAGATGAAAGGATAGCTTGGTAATATTCATAGCTCTCCCTCTAAATTGATAAATGATTCACTGCATGTGCCGTGACGACATGGAGTGTGTCCCAAATGGCACCCTATTCCCTACATATTGCACTGTTTTTGGTCAAAAGTAGTGCACTTTGTAGGGAATAGGGTGCCATTTGAGACTCAGACAGGGACACGGTAACAAGGACTATCCTCATCCGGTCCTTAAAATGGCTGACCTTCTGGCCCAGGGTTAGCGGAGCTGCTAACGCAGCCGTCCTTCCATGGCTGGAGAGCAGGTGGATCTGCAGTCCCAGTGGTGGTGTCCAGGTTAAGCATGTGATTGGCCCATGCTTTCGCATTGGGGTTCAGGTCAGAAACCTTGGCAGATTCCTGTTTCAGGAGACAAGATAGTATTATAAACATGAGTTCAGGTAGGCCCCCACACTTCAGCAGACTAAAGGAATGTAGGAGGGATGCTGCTCAAAAACACCAAAGTACAGAATTAGGCATACTGTAAGCATAGTGGAATATAGGCTGGATCAGGGAAGAATGAGAAGGTAACCTACAGAAGGACTTTTTGTCAGTTGCTCATTCCTATTTTAAAAGCCCTGCCAGTCAACTTTGCCTGCTTGTAGTGTGACCATACTAATAGCAATGTGCAAATAGAAAATGGCCACAAGTTCATCTTAGTACAGCCCCACACAAACAAAGCTGATCTCCATTATGAAGACACTACTATGCAAGCAGACAATCCCCTCTGGGATTACTAGTTATCTAGTAGTCCGAGTTGGGGCAACAGACTCCATGAGAAAATGCTAGTGAACATGTTTGCTTGTCGGTTCCAGAGAAGACATCATGAATAACACAATACACACACAAAACAAAATCAGTGTTTCCACTTAGATACATTTATGCGCACCACCACTGCTATTGCCACCACACAAAAAAAACATTAATTTCCGGGATGGAGAAAAGCTTTGCGATTGGATTTAGTCATTTTGACAGAAAGTATGTAGAAAAGCTAATTTACCTATATATTTGTTTAAGAATATAATCTTTGAGAACTAGAAAACCCCATAGACAATGAGAAAACAATTAATAGATTTGCAGGAAATTAGCAACATTTCTCTTCGCTGCTAAATCCAGACCGATTTAAAACAGCACCAACCACACCCATTACCACACCACCTGACAGGGCAACCACCTATGCCACTTGTTAGGGCAATGGAAACTTCAGCTCTACCCAAAATCACAACCAACTAATTGTAGCATTACTGCAAAAATGGTAGAGGCAAGTGGAAGGGGGAAAAGTAAGGAACTTGTCTGTTGGCCATGCATTAAAGACCAAAATTGGATAAAGCAAATTGTGATGAATAAAAAATTTAAAAGGTGTTAAAGTATACCAGTTTAATTTAAGGACCAACACATTGACAGCTGTGCCACAGATTCCAAAATAGTTTGGAAGAGATCTTTCATGTACTGATACACAAAACAAAGCTGGATTCAAAACTTAGAATTGTTAAATTATAACATTCTATTGGTTGCAGGAATTGTGTATAACTATATAAATCTCTCCCTCTATATAAAATCTCTCACTCTATAAATATAGGATACAACCATAACAGTTCTGCAGATTCTGCTGCGAAGAGACCGAATCAGATCATTTGTTTTGGTACTGCACATATGAACCTTGTTTTTGGTCGCAGGTCCAGGAATGGTTGATGCGCAACATTTACCTGGAGCTAACACTGCCGATTTTACTACTGGGTGATTTGAAAAGTCATAGTTGAACAACAATATAATAATTTTGGCCAAAATGTTTAAGTTACAATGTGTTGAAACTATGAGAATAGAAAGGTTAAGAACGTACAGTTGAAGTCGTAAGTTTACATACACCTTAGCCAAATGCATTTAAACTCAGTTTCACAATTCCTGACATTTAATCCTCGTAAAATTCCCTGTCTTAGGTCAATTAGGATCACCACTTTATTTTAAGAATGTGAAATGTCAGAATAATAGTAGAGAAGGATTTATTTAAGCTTTTATGTCTTTCATCACATTCCCAGTGGGTCAGAAGTTTACATACACTCAATTAGTATTTGCTAGCATTGCCTTTAAATTGTTAAACTTGGGTCAAACGTGTTGGGTAGCCTTCCACAATAAGTGGAGTGAATTTTGGCCCATTCCTCCTGACAGAGCTGGTGTAACGGAGTAAGGTTTGTAGGCCTCCTTGCTCGCACACGGTTTTTCAGTTCTCAATCCTATGGCAGGTCAGGGCTTTGTGATGGCCACTCAAATTCCTTGACTTTGTTGTTCTTAAGCCATTTTGCCACAACTTTGGAAGTATGCTTGGGGTCATTGTCCATTTGGAAGACCCATTTGAGACCAAGCTTTAACTTCCTGACTGATGTCTTGAGATGTTGCTTCAATATATCCACATCATTTTCAATCCTCATGATGCCATCTATTTTGTGAAGTGCACCAGTCCCTCCTGCAGCAAAGCACCGCCACAACATGATGCTGCCACCCCCGTGCTTCACGGTTGGGATGGTGTTCTTCGGCTTGCAAGCTTCCCCCTTTTTCCTCCAAATATAACGATGGTCATTGTGGCCAAAAACAGTTATATTTGTTTCAGACCAGAGGACTTTTCTCCAAAAAGTACAATCTTTGTCCCCATATGCAGTAGCAAACCTTGCGTACTATTGTTTGTACAGATGAATGTGGTACCTTCAGGCGTTCAGGAAATTGCTCCCAAGGATGAACCAGACTGGTGGTCTACTTTTTTTTTTTCTTTCTGAGGCTTGGCTGATTTCTTTTGATTTTCCCATGATGTCAAGCAAAGAGGCACTGAGTTTGAAGGTAGGCCTTGAAATACATCCACAGGTACACCTCCAATTGACTCAAATGATGTCAATTAGCCTATGAGAAGCTTCTAAAGCCATGACATTTTCTGGAATGTTCCAAGCTGTTTAAAGGCACAGTCAAGTTAGTATATGTAAACTTCTGACCCACTGGAATTGTGATACAGTGAATTATAAAGGGAAATAATCTGACAGTAAACAATTGTTGGAAAATTACTTGTCTTGGACAGAATTTGTGTCTTAACCGGCTTGCCAAAACTATAATTTGTTAACAAGAAATTTGTGGAGTGGTTGAAAAACAAGTTTTAATGACTCCAGCCTAAGTGTATGTGAACTTACAACTTGTGAAACATCACAGCAAATAGAACAAAAAAATTGGATGGTGTTAAGATATAGATGGAGGGGTTGAGTGGAGCTGAAGGTCGGGATTAAAAACAGGGGGGTAAGTGTTATTACTAACTATCAGATAGAGCACAACTGATTGGGATAAAGAGGAGACTGTAGTGGAGGGTTGTGTTGAACGCTTTACTATTAGAGCCCTGAAAGTCCTGAGGCAAAGGAGCATGTCTGTAACAGTTACTCTCCACTGGCTGCTGTCAGAAAAGGGTCCAGCGCTGCATCCAACCCAGTCCTGCACACGCTGGGCTCAGTCATTCCACCTGCTTCACACAGTGACGGTCCCTGTGGACCCTTCTCAACCACAGGCAGAGTCAACGCACAACAAATAGTTTACTATTATCACCTGGGTACTCCCAGAGCTTTCAGAAACATCACATTCAGCATGACCTCCCATCGTCTTCACTGTGAGCTCTCTGATGCTTCCGAGGCTGTGTCTGTGGTTGTCCATCTGTGCTGTCAAACTGGCTCACAAGGAGTTGAGGAGCGGCTAAGCATCAGATTGTCAGGGAATAAGCACTCTGATGAGAAAGACACGGCTGTGTGAGCTTCTGACTTGGCGGCTGCTGATTCGTCGCCGTGACCAATTTCCATTTCATGGGCTTCGGTTTCATCACTTCTGCTGCTGGCTGCTACCCTCCGAGTCATTCTCCCTCCATCAAACCCCACGTCACAAACGAACACAGATGGACTGACGGCTAAGGAGTTACGGTTAAATCCACCTGAGCCAAAGCTTACAGACAGAGGCAGCTTGAAGAATGGATAATCCACATTGTGTACGCTAGGCTACTCGTTTTGCAATCCACACCCAATAGGCCTTTAGGTGTGACTTAGATTAGCCTATGTTAAAGTAACACACCAATATCCATAATCTAGTTACAAGTTTAAAGTCATAGTTGGAGCCAAACCCCTTAATGGAAAACCTTAGTAATGATTCTTAGCTGTGGACAATTCATGGGGCTGTGAGTATTCAAGAGGGAGACGTTTACTTTGTTTGTGTCTTTCTTCAGTTTGATACAATAATGGAACAGGCCCCTTTCTTTGAATTGAGCGCTTCGGTCTGTTTGCCCGGGTCATATTTCACAAATGCTGCATTACAAGTTCAGTGGACTCTGTCCAGTCAAGCATACACAAAACACACACCAAGAGCAAGTTGAAATCTGACATCAAAACCAAACAAGTGCCACTGAGACCAAGATAGGAGGAACGACAAACCCATAATCCAGTCACGCAATTCTATAATTCCCCACTCTCCCGCTCACATCTGACCTGGCTGCTATAGAAACTGGGCAGACGTCACTGACTACTGTGTCAATGCTTCCGAGCATTTCAGGTCTGCTTGACCTTTCCCAATAAAAAGCCTCAGCGCCTCCCTCCCTCTGTCACAGAGGGGAGAGATTCACTTTTCCCCAGTAGCCTGATGGGAAATGTTATTTTGGGGAGGATGCGAATCATAATTAACTAACTATAGACAGGGAGGGGGGAGGAGTTTGTCACTGTCATAGTGGACAGAGCACACAGCATGGTTTTATTGCTCTAGTTAGGCAAACGGCCAGGGAAGCTTTCGTTTGTTGACCGGGATAGGTCAAAGTCCCTTATATACTAAACACAGTTTGGACTGATCCGCCCGTCTATAGATGGGAGGCCTCGGTCACGTTGAGCTCCAGACCCAGGGAAGATAAGACAGTGGACTGGAAAAGGATTCAAATGATCCAGGGGGAAAAAAACTTAAACAATGTCTATACAGGTTGGAACACTTTTACAATGCAAAACGATACTGGTAGCTTCCTGCTTTAATAGTAGGTCACCTTCACTTGCTAGCTGACGGCTGAATACACTACCCTAATACTTTATTTTGTGATAATATGCAAAACATGCTGATTTCAAAGCGGATTGTCACCCCCCAAAAAATTAATTGACTTAGTCTTCCTTTGCCTCCGCTCTGGTTTCCACTAGATTCCATAGCCACATTCCGCCTCGCAATTGGTGTCTTACATTTCTTTAAAAGACTGCACGCACTTTTATAAAATAAATTGTTTCTTCTATGCAAATGGTGTTAAATCAGTATAATAAAGCTATGTTCTCTTAGAAGTTGCCAATAAAATAAGTCCTAAATGGAAGGGATTTTTTGTCATCTGGAGCCCCATGCAATCAGCTAAAATAAGCTTGACTCAATGCATGCACACACTCCTATTGAATGATATGTATTCACCTGTATTGTGAATAGACCTAGGCTGCATCTTGATTTACCCAGTTTATCAATAGATACTATTAAAATACACGTTTACCATTGGTAAAACAACCTAACTACAAAACAAAGTCTAATCGATTGTATAATGGATTAAATTAATGCATACATGGCTGTCTAAAAATGGACATAAAAATGCTCAAAATGTAACTACTTGGACTCAAGACGCCCAACGATTGGACAGATCAGTAACTGAGTTCATCTGTCTGGATCAAGTGCCATTCTGTGACTTCGGATGATAAGCCTTTTTTGTGATGGTATCAAGTATTGTGATACTAAACCGGTTATCAGCATCAAAGTAAAAATTCTGGTATCGTGACAACACTAAATGTAAGAAAAAGAGCATTATGTGACTTAGTTTATTTTGCAAGCTATAGCACCCACATTTTAAAATAAAATTGGATTTTATAGGACCAGAGATTTGTCTAATATACATTCTTTTTTTCGCCATAGGAAATCTGTTATCGTAGTATGATTATTCAACGTCAATACTGATTATGGAGGCCAAAAAAAAATAAAAAAATCGGATAGACTAAAATCGGCCTCTTTTTTATTTATTTTTTATTTGTAATAATGACAATTACAACAATACTGAATGAACACTTATTTTAACTTAATATAATACATAAATAAAAATCAATTTAGCCTCAAATAAATAATGAAACATGTTCAATTTGGTTTAAATAATGCAAAAACAAAGTGTTGGAGAAGAAAGTAAAAGTGCAATATGTGCCATGTAAGAAAGCTAACATTTAAGTTCCTTGCTCAGAACATGAGAACATCTGAAAGCAGGTGGTTCCATTTAACACGAGTCTTCAATATTCCCAGCTAAGAGGTTTTAGGCTGTGGCTAATAGTATTTATAGGACTATTTCCCTCCATACCATTTGTATTCCATATACCTTTGACTATTGGGATGTTCTTATAGGCACTTTAGTATTGCCAGGGTAACAGTATAGCTTCCGTCCCTCTCCTCACTCCCTACCTGGGCTCGAACCAGGAAAAAACAAAAAGAGCAAGGGGAACAACTACTCCAAGTCTCAGAGCGAGTGACGTTTGAAATGCTATTAACGCGCACCCCGCTAACTAGCTAGCCATTTCACATCGGTTACACCAGCCTAATCTCGGGAGTTGATAGGCTTGAAGTCATAAACAGCTCAATGCTTGAAGCACAGCGAAAAGCTGCTGGCAAACGTTTGAATGAATGCTTACGAGCTTGCTGCTGCCTTCCACCGCTCAGTCAGAATGCTCTATCAAATCATATACTTAATCGTAACATAATAACACACAGAAATACGAGCCTTGGGTCATTAATATTGTCAAATCCGGAAACTATCATCTCGAAAACAAGACGTTTGTTATTTCAGTGAAATACAGAACCGTTCCAATAATTGTATCTAACGGATGACATCCATAAGTCCAAATACATTGCACAACCATCAATGTTATGTCATAATTACGTACAATTCTGGCAAATTAGTTCTCAACGAGCCAGGCGGCCCAAACTGTTGCATATACCCCGAATCTGTTGCACAGAACGCAAGAGAAGTGACAATTTCCCTAGTTTAATATTGCCTGCCAACCTGGATTTCTGTTAACTAAATATGCAAGTTTTTTTTATTTTTTTTATATAGTTCTGTGTATTGATTTTAAGAAAGGTATGGATGTTTATGGTAAGGTACATTCGTGCAACGATTGTGCGTTTTTCACAAATGCGCTTTTGTTAAATCATCCCCCGTTTGGCGAAGTTGGCTGTCTTTGTTAGGAAGAAATGGTCTTCACACAATTCACAACGAGCCAGGTGGCCCAAACTGCTGCATATAGCCCGACTCTGTTGCACAGAACGCAAGAGAAGGGGCACAATTTCCCTAGTTAAAAGAAATTCATGTTAGCAGGCAATATTAACTAAATATGCAGGTTTAAAAATATACTTGTGTATTGATTTTAAGAAAGGTGTTGATGTTTATGGTTAGGTACACTTTTTTTCACAAATGAGCTTGTTTAAAATCACCCGTTTGGCAAAGTAGGCTGTGATTCAATGATAAATTAACAGGCACCGCATCGATTATATGCAACGCAGGACAAGCTAGATAAACTAGTAATATCATCAACCATGTGTAGTTAACTAGTGATTATGTTAATATTGATTGTTTTTTTATAAAGGTATGTTTAATGCTAGCTAGCACCTTACCTTGGCTCCTTGCTGCACTCACATAACAGGTAGTCAGCCTGCCACGCAGTCTCCTCGTGGAGTACAATGTAATCGGCCATGATCGGTGTCCAAAAGTGCCGATTACCAATTGTTAAGAAAACTTGAAATTGGCTCTAATTAAAATCGGCCATTCCGATTAGTCGGTCAACCTCTAATCATAACAACCCTAAAAAGGCACACACCAGTAGCATTAGACTCATTAATGTAACAGCTTTCATTTTTGGATAAGATACACAGCATATGGCACAGTAGTGCTGTGCCTAGAAGCACAGAATGAGATGTTTAACGTCACACGCTACATGTTAACAAGCACGTTGTAATAAAGGTTATTTAATAAGGTGAGTTGTGGGAGGCATAAATCATTTCCTAAACAGCAAAAGTCCCTGATTGAGATATGTGAATACCTTATACCTCAAGACTCCATTGGGGACTTTTACTTGCCACCAAACTTGTTTCACATCTTTCGCCATGTGTTAAATGATACTGGAAAGGGCAGCAATGTCTTTCCATTTCATATTTTTGGGTCTTTGGTGGAAAAAGGCTACTAAGCATTCTTTCCAACTTAAGAGATTGAAGACAAGGGGGAATCACAATGAATGTGTCGACTACCTACATCCACTTGCTTCTTGATTAAGTAGCCATTGTACCCTTGGGCTGAATATAATTATAATTCCCTCCAAAGCACCTCACTCCACATGGCTCACTCAGATCTCAATTCTTATTTGCCAATGCCCGTCACATGATCCACATGGTCCTTCTCAAAGGCATCACAGCGCCGAAGTAGGCAACAAGTGAAGACAGACAACGGCACGCGGCCTTCATATTGAAGATGCTAGAACTGTCAATATTTACTTTTGTCAGCAAACAAGAGGAGTAACAGCGAAAACAAATCTACTATCAAAGTACACAGGTTGACCTATTCTATTGGTGAGCTTGTCCTTCTGTGCGAGAAAGAAATATTCCAAACATACTGTACTCAGGGAGTTGTGGATACGATAGATCCCCAATTAATCCACCACTGTACATAAAAAAAACATTTAAAAGCAATGAGGCTGATGCAACAGATCAGAACGTTTAGTTGAAAATGTTGATAAACTATTAGGCTATTTCTTCACATTATAGTCGCAGCAATGCGCACACGGCAGTAGGCTATAAGCGCAAGTGTTTCAAAATGCAATTAGCAGGAACACTGTTCTCAAAAGCACACCAAAATGCATGCTGACAGATGACAACATCAACGAAAGAAAGTTGAGAACATGAGAGAAATACTGGTTTCAATTGCATAAAAGAGGAAGTGTTTATACAAAAGCCTTTAACATTCCTATGATCGGAACATGGTAAGAGATGCTTCATAAAAAGGACAAAAACATCCAGGTTTTAAACAATTACATTTACGGTCAAATCGTTTCAAAATGTTGACTGCCACTGCTCAGATCACAAGGTGGGTGATGTTGCAGTGTGGAACAGGCACTGGCCTTGATCTGAACGAACAGTGCTTCAAGTATGGTCAACACAATCAAGCCTTTAGATATAAATAATTATCCTACATTATATTTGTCATATGACTGGCGTTTTAGCATGCATACGTTAAACATTTTTTTTAAAGAGAAAGTCTCCTTTAAGTTTGGCTACATTTTCAGACACCTCCCTCATGGCAGCATTGGTCAGGACATGACAGTCTGTGTGTATTGGCTACAGCCCATCACCTACACTTAGGCTACAAGTAGGCTAATTATTTATGTACATTTTCACACACTTGTTTTTCTTAATAAAATGGCTACTGTTTCAGTTTTCAAATCAATTTAATTGGCTAATGGCCTTGGTGCCCTGGCGGATTGGGCACCTCTTGAAGTCCATATGGCCTTGCCCCTCAAATTGAACCATTTCATTCCTGGATGGTTGGCTTAGTGTCTTTTTAGCTGTGCTCCGCATACGCACAAATGGAACACCAAGTCAAAGCAAATGAACAGTGTCTTCAAGACTAAATGGAACTTTGTCAGCCACAATGCACATTCCACAAATAGTTTTACAGTATTTAAATGTTTTATAATATCTGTTTAAAGATTGAGCTTTGACGTCCGTTTGAGTACTCAACTATTTATTGAGAACTACAGTTGAAGTCGGAAGTTTACATACACCTTAGCCAATTACATTTCAACTCAGTTTTTCACAATTCCTGACATTTAATCCTAGTAAAAATTCCCTGTCTTAGGTCAGTTAGGATCACCACTTTATTTTAAGAATGTGAAATGTCAGAATAATAGTAGAGATAAGGATTTATTTCAGCTTTTATTTCTTTCATCACATTCCCAGTGAGCCAGAAGTTTACATACACTCAATTAGTATTTGGTAGCATTGCCTTTAAATTGTTTAACATTTAGCCTTCCACAAGCTTCCCACAATAACTTGGGTGAATTTTGGCCAATTCCTCCTGACAGAGCTGGTGTAACCGAGTCAGGTTTCTAGGCCTCCTTGGTCTTACACACTTTTTCAGATCTGCCCACAAATGTTCTATAGGATTGAGGTCAGGGCTTTGTGATGGTCACTCCAATACATTGACTTTCTTGTCCTTAAGCCATTTTGCCACAACTTTGTAAGTATGCTTGGGGTCATTGTCCATTTGGAAGACCCGTTTGCGACCAAGCTTTAACTTCCTGATTGATGTCCCTCCTGCAGCAAAGCACCCCCACAACATGATGCTGCCACCCCCGTGGTTCACGGTTGGGATGGTGTTCGTCGGCGTGCAAGACTCCCCTAATTTCCTTCCAAACATAACTATGGTCCTTATGCCCAAACAGTTCTATTTTTGTTTCATCAGACCAGAGGACATTTCTCCAAAAAGTACAATCTTTGTCCACAAATGCAGTAGCAAACCATAGGCTGGCTTTTTTATGGTGGTTTTGGAGCAGTGGCTTCTTCCTTACTGAGCGGCCTTTCAGGTTGTCGATATAGGACTCGTTTTCCCGTGGATATAGATAATTTTGTACCTGTTTCCTCCAGCATCTTCACACGGTCCTTTGCTGTTGTTCTGAGATTGGTTTGCACTTTTCGCACCAAAGTACATTCATCTCTAGGAGACAGAACGCACACCTTCCTGAGCGGTATGACGGCTGCGTGGTCCCATAGTTGTTTATACTTGCATACTATTATTTATACAGATGCACGTGGTACCTTCAGGCATTTGGAAACTACTTCCAAGGATGAACCAGACTTGTGGAGGGTTTACAACAAAAACAATTCTGAAGTCTTGGCTGATTTCTTTTGATTTTCCCATGATGTCAAAAAAGAGGCACTGAGTTTGAAGGTAGGCCTTGAAATACATCCACAGGTACACCTCCATTGACTCAAATAATGCCAATTAGCCTAACAGAAGCTTCTGAAGCCATGACATAATTTTCTGGAATTTTCCAAGCTGTTTAAAGGCAGTCAACTTAGTGTATGTAAACTTCTGACCCACTGGAATTGTGATAGTGAATTATGTGAAATAAATCGGTCTGTAAACAATTGTTGAAAAGTTACTTGTGTCTTGGACAAAGTAGATGTCCTAACCGACTTGCCAAAACTATAATTTGTTAACAAGAAATTTGTGGAGTGGTTGAAAAACCGAGTTTTAATGACTCCAACCTTAGTGTATGTAAACTTCCGACTTCAACTGCACATAGCCTAGTTTGAGGAGTGAAATAGCCATCCCCTGCCAGACAGCGCGAGAGCAGCTCCTCAAAAATCTGGTACTGGAATGAAACGTGCTTTAGTAATCTGTCATTGTGCAACAAATAACAATTCTAAATGTAATCGTGTGTTAAACTGTTTTGATAGCCACGATTAAATAGCTACTATTTTTATTCCTCAATCTCAACTCGTAATTAAAGCGCTCCTCCCATTCGCCATTCGAGTGCATAGGCTATAGTCACAACAGTAGGGAAGCTATCAGCACGTCACCATCACTTTGCAATGTGAGCTTGAGGCAGTATAATTGTTTGAAACCTGAATGTTTTACTTGACAACAAATAATGAGGCATGTCTTACCTTGCATCAAAATGTCCTAGCCGAATTCCAGCCATAGAAATATGGTGGTAATTATTTTACAAAGACTTCCATGTGGCATTAACCAGAATTTATCTTTTGTTCTATTGGTTTTCAGATCAAACTTCTTTCTTTGTCCAGAAGCCAAAGGCACAATCCTAGTCATATTAAAAACCCATCTTAGTTACTGCTATTAGATTCCCCTCCTAAGTTTCTAACACATGGAACCGCTCACATTATGTGTGCTGTTTAGAAGTGTGTTTCCTGCGAACTGCATCTTGGCAAATGTTTGAAAATGATATGTCAACAAAAATTTGATTGTTGACATGCAAAACATTTTGGGACGATATCAACAATGGACTAATGAAACAAATACCAAAATATCATTTTGGGTGGAGTTTTCCTTTAATGAAAAATGTCAGTTTCTTGTATGCTTGCATAGGATTTTCTGTTGGTTACATCATTTTACTGTTTGGAAAAAATGTAAATCGACAAACGGTCATTAATGAGGGTTGGTTAGTCGGTAGCAAAATGTACGAAAATGTGCATTTCTAGTTCAGGTGATAGAGGTAGTTTTTGTTACAGGCACAAGTATTGGGTACCTACCAGATGAGAGCTCTCTTTTGGTTCTTGTACTTGCTGCACCTGTGGTTCAGCTACAACTTTTGTATCCTGGTCAGAAGTCATGAGCCGTCTACTTCTTGGCTCCTCAGGGAGAAGTCTCTTTGTCACCAAGTAATCTGTGGATAGAGAAACAAATATGCTTACCAAGGTTCTATTCATTAGTGCACACCATTGCAAAAACGAAACCAAGTGTTCATTGGACAAATTCAGGTAGCTGCCTCCCTGTTTCGTTTCATTTCATTTATTGTGAATTACGCACAGACAATACCCTACAACAACCAATGCTGTAGCTCTCCATGGAAGTCCAAATAAATATTTCCTTAAGTTTAAAATGTATTAATTACTAACAGAGATCATCAACTAGATTCCACAAAGGGAGGCTTTTCTCTTGAGCGGATGGTCAGGGGACCGGAAACATAATTACAATTGATGAATTAGTAGACTGCAAATTGACCATAAGAAGCCCAAACAGATCATATTTTTTAAAAGATAACATTTCAAACATTCTTTACATTTGTATATGATCACATGCCTCTCTCAATGATGAGTGGGAATACATTCCCAAAATTAAAATCCCTTGAAGCTGATTTCCTGGTGCGTTTTTAGTCTACAGTACCAGTGAAAAGTTTGAAAACACCTACGTACTCATTCATGGGTTTTTCTTTATTTTTTAAAACTATTTTCTACATTGTAGAATAATAATAATAATAATTTAAAAAACTATGAATTAACACATGGAATCATGTAGTAACCAAAAAAAGTCAAAAAAATGTTTTACTTGCTTAACAAAGTAGCCACCCTTTAAATAGCTAAATAAAAGGTTCAATTCAAAAAATGTGCCTTGATGACAGATTGCACACTCCAACAATGAAAATGAAACAACTTATTGTACTCAGAAAACTTAGGGGGCACGGGGCCTCCCGGGTGGCGCAGTGGTTAAGGGCGCTGTACTGCAGCGCCAGCTGTGCCATCAGAGTCCCTGGGTTCGCGCCCAGGCTCTGTCGTAACCGGCCGCGACCGGGAGGTCCGTGGGGCGACGCACAATCGGCCTAGCGTCGCCCGGGTTAGGGAGGGCTTGGTCGGTAGGGGTGTCCTTGTCTCAGTGTGCGCTAACCAAGGTGGCCAGGTGCACGGTGTTTCCTCCGGCGCATTGGTGCGGCTGGCTTCCGGGTTGGATGCGTGCTGTGTGCTAAGAAGCAGTGCGGCTTGGTTGGGTTGTGTATCGGAGGACGCATGACTTTCAACCTTCGTCTCTCCCGAGCCCGTACGGGAGTTGTAGCGATGAGACAAGATAGTAGCTACTACAACAATTGGATACCACGCAATTGGGGAGAAAAAGGGGTCAAATTAAAAAAAAAAAATAAAAAAAAAACTTAGGGGGCCAAATAAAAGAAAGCCGCAATATAGAGGAACCATGCTGGACATCACGATGAGTGTCAACAAAACTTAAACAATCTATAAGAAAAATAGCATAAACACCATTGGAAATGTCTTTCTATCCAATAGATCCAATTTGTACAGAAATGATAATTGCCCAACAATCTAATGCCTGTCTAACATGAGCTCTCATTGTGTTTGCAAACAAGACAGAAAAAGAATGGCATATCTGTAAAGCATACCACCTTGGATCTACATGCTCAATCCCACAGACAGTGCGAACTCTGCTAAACAGGCCAGTGTAATTGACTACACAGATCAGTATTGCACGATAAACCAAAATGTACGTACTTTTTCCATAGTAGAACTTACTTCTGTACTAGAATTTGTTACTTTTGGTAATTCTGTAAAATGTGTCTCACGTTCTACTAAGTTTTGGTTGATGACATGAACATATGCAGTATAATATGATTACACAACCCAAATGTAATGAGAAATGCACTCATAACTTGACAGCAATATATTTAGACTTTGCATTTGTCTGGGTTTGTTAGCAGTAGCCACTAGCCAGCCATAGACTAAAATAATAGCAGCAAGCACAAAATCAATTGCATTTCTAAGGTGTGTAGACAACTGCAACAAGCTTCAGAAATGAGCTTCAAAGCGTTGTTGTTTTGGAAGCAAACTATTTAAAATTATTATTATTATTATTATTTAGCTATAATGAGTAATGACTGTAATTTCACGCAATATTATGGCTAAAGATCAGCAAATTAACCCTGATGTATCAAATTACATTTTAAAACAACTTAAATGTAATTGGAAAATGATCTGCTCTGTCTCCGATATGGTTTTGCAACTTAATATGGCATTTTATTTTGGCAAGAAATTGAATAAAATATATTTCAGTTATCAACAATTTTCCTTATGCAAAACCATATCACTGTATATATACTTTTATATTGTGTTATTGACTGTACATTTGTTTATTCCATGTGTAACTGTTGTTTGTGCCGCACTGCTTTGCTTTATCTTGGCTATGTCGCAGTTGTAAATGAGAACTTGTTCTCAACTGGCAGACCTGGTTAAATAAAGGTAAAATATATATTTTTAAATATTGTTCAACGTTTAAAAGACAAAGCCCAGTGGTTATTCTGTGACTAGCTAATACGCTTTATGTTTTTATTGCCATGGTATTGATTCACTATCAGACTATCGTTTTGGTATCGAGTATCGTTTCTGTATCAAGTATTATGATACTAAACCTGGTATCAGTGTCGATGTCCAAAATCTGGTATCGTGACAAAACAGATGCTTTTCCATCAAGCAAGCCACAACAAGGAAAACTACAGTTATGAAAGTAATTGAGAGATCCTTGCCAACGGTTGCAAGAATCCCATACTATTATTTAACAACTCTCATACTTAATACTGTGTCATCATGGACATATTTGGCATATATGGGCCTAACTGGTTATCGTTTTAATGTTGACCATGTATATAACTGTCTTTTAGTCGATTCCTGCTCATTCTGTGAAACAGAAGCTAGATGCTATCTGAAAGGTGGCCAAATTGCTAAAAGTGTTTACAGAAAGTGCCAACTTTGCTCTACCAACTCCCCTGTGGATTAGACAAGCCAACAGATTAAATTCATATAAACCTGTTGCCATTCTGCTGACTAATGTGTATCTGTGTTTTAGGATTGTGCTGTTGTACAGTACGCAAGCAAGCATAGTTCTGGTCTCCACAAAAATTGCCATTTTAGCACAAATATTTTCACTACATAATTGTGGTGGTGACTGCAATACATTAAGTTTAAGATCACTTTATTGGTCAATTGCACACAAAGTCAACCAAAATGTTACTTTGGCTTTTAACCCAACCACTCCGAAAGACACACGGTTGTGGAGGGGGAGGTTAACTACCTTAATCAAGAGCACAACAGGCAGTGGCATCTAGGATTTGATACCAGCAACCTTCTGGTTGCCAGCTCACTTCCCACCAGATTTTTCATAATAGGATGCAGTTTTCTAACTGGAAACTCTCCAGGTGCTGGCTCGCCTCTCTATGGGCTAGGATACCTGCCGCCCCCAAAGTGATAGATGGCATGATGTGTTTGGTAGAGCCTACCAGTGGTTGTCAACAGTTCACAAGTTCCTATTGAACATTCCCCATATCAGTGTAAACAGACAATTTGACAATTCCATATTTGATTGGTACTACCAAACTTGTTTGCACTATGCATTTGCACTTTGTTTTGATATTCTCAGTACATTTCAAGAAAACTCCTAGGGAGACTACAGTCTAGCAAGGAGGATTTATATTGTGTGTGTTTACAGGACGATGGTTAACCTAGCTACCTGACTAGTTAGGGCAATGTTTACAAACTTGCCAATTAGACAGTGGATCATGGGGCGCGTTCAGCAACAACCAACGTTGAGATAGCATATTTCTATGTAGAAGAAACATGCATCTGACATGTAGAATGAGGAAACAATTCAGCTCTTTTCGTGGCATTCATATCTGCAACGTCCGACTACTGAACGTGGCCGTGGTAACTTGGGTGGCAGTCTGCTCTCTTGCCAACTCCCCATGGAATTGTGAAAAGAACAGATCTGGGACCAGGCTAGAATCGTGGTGGCATGTGACTGCCACATAGCAAATAACAATAAAGCAAAGCAGAGTCAAGCCAGTTAATCTACAAAGTTGACACAAATTGCTAGAAGAAACAGATGCCATCACCAACAATCAGTGAAAGATGGCGACCTCCAGCGTGATTCAGGTCCTCCAACCCCCTCGCATCGTTGATGGAGACTTGTCCAACAGCAAAACGGATAGTCTTCAACTCTTCATGTGCACAGCCATGCATGATACTTTTCTAAGCTTGCCAGTTTAGCAATAAATTATTTTAATTAGTAACAATCATTATAATAAATATTTGGCTAACTCAACCACTTCATATTAGTTTAGGTAGCAACAAGATACGACGTGGGAAGACGTAGCTTGCTACGTTGGCTAAGTTAGATAGTTACTGTTAGCTATGCAATGCTAAAAACAACGCACATCAAGCAACCCGTTACTGTAGATGGCTAGTACAGTAGCTGGCCAGACACCTCAGATCACTGGAATTTGGCTAGTTAACGTTAGCTACGAGGCCATCGTCTTTGCCAAATATTATAGGTGTAGCTAGTTAACGTTACCAACATCGAGTCGGCGAGCGAGCTGGCTAGCAGAGATAGCAAACTCGTTAGTTAGCAATGGGCGATACTCACCTTTCAGCTCTCACTGCACGGCGATGCAGACTGGTGGTAAGCAAGGCCTTGAATTGGCTTCCAGGCTGAATACGCACAGTATTAAAGCGAGCTAGTTACGAGTTAGCTATGATTAACTAATTAGCCGGTGTCTTCGAATGAGCAATAACAAACTGTTGATGGCTAAAAATAATACCCGCCCTTTTAAATCTTAGAAAACTAAATATCGTAGCTAACCTTAGCTTTCCCAACTAGCAATGCAAGCTAGCAAATCAATAGAAATGTAACTATTAACTTTGCACTTCAATTTGTTTGGTTCAGTCGGACTAAAATAATATTATTCTTCGAACTGTATCGAACGGCGGTTCTTCGAGTGGGAAAGTGGATAAGGAACATCAACCCTGAACTCTTAAAATACTGGATTTAACTTGAAGCGTTCGCTAGCTAGCTGCATCAACGATATACCAGTGGGGAATGGAGAAAATGCAGTTTCCCTTCCCTTTGGGAGTAGTTCAGACACCACCAAAGCTGTCACAAAAGCAAGGAACTCCCGCCTCCTACCACAATGAACATGCTCCTCGGTTGGTCGAAATTCAGTGGCTCACGGATCCACTCGTGATCAACGGTGTGGATCACAGGCCACATGGGCGTGGATTGGTTGAATTTAAAGGGTTGTACCGTATTATAAAGAAATCAGAAGTGTTGTTTAAAAAATCTAGCCTAATTTATTGGTCACCGACAATTCCATCAATGCTAGGTATACATGAAACTAGGAGATCGACACCCCAAATCAAAGTTGAAAGACATTCAACTTTAGAAATATTAATCCAACTGATATACTGCCTCCTCAATTAAATAAATATCAACAAAGTAGCTGGCCTAGATAGAATGGAACCCACATTTATAAAGTGGTCTGCTAATGTCATAATGTATTCTCTAGCAGATCGATTCAACATGTCTTTAACGACTGGTGAAATACCTTTTGTTTGGAAATGTGTCTGACTGACTGAAATTCCTTAGATCGAAATAACTACAGACCAATAACAGCAATCTGTTCAAAAGTAAAACATATTTGAGAAATTAATACATTCCCAAATGTATCAGTACCTAGATACATTTTGTTGAATTTCACCCTTTCAATCATGCTTTAGACCCAACCATTCTGCCACTCCAGAATTAGTGAAACGTACTGATGATAAACATTCAAATCAAATCAAATCAAATTTTATTTGTCACATACACATGGTTAGCAGATGTTAATGCGAGTGTAGCGAAATGCTTGTGCTTCTAGTTCCGACAATGCAGTAATAACAAGTAATCTAACTAACAATTCCAAAACTACTGTCTTGTACACAGTGTAAGGGGATAAAGAATATGTACATAAGGATATATGAATGAGTGACGGTACAGAGCAGCATAGGCAAGATACAGTAGATGGTATCGGGTACAGTATGTACAAATGAGATGAGTATGTAAACAAAGTGGCATAGTATAGTATAAAGTGGCTAGTGATACATGTATTACATAAGGATACCGTCGATGATATAGAGTACAGTATATACGTATGCGTATGAGATGAATAATGTAGGGTAAGTAACATTTATATAAGGTAGCATTGTTTAAAGTGGCTAGTGATATATTTACATCATTTCCCATCAATTCCCATTATTAAAGTGGCTGGAGTTGAGTCAGTGTCAGTGTGTTGGCAGCAGCCACTCAGTGTTAGTGGTGGCTGTTTAACAGTCTGATGGCCTTGAGATAGAAGCTGTTTTTCAGTCTCTCGGTCCCAGCTTTGATGCACCTGTACTGACCTCGCCTTCTGGATGATAGCGGGGTGAACAGGCAGTGGCTCGGGTGGTTGATGTCCTTGATGATCTTTATAGCCTTCCTGTGACATCGGGTGGTGTAGGTGTCCTGGAGGGCAGGTAGTTTGCCCCCGGTGATGCGTTGTGCAGACCTCACTACCCTCTGGAGAGCCTTACGGTTGAGGGCGGTGCAGTTGCCATACCAGGCGGTGATACAGCCCGCCAGGATGCTCTCGATTGTGCATCTGTAGAAGTTTGTGAGTGCTTTTGGTGACAAGCCGAATTTCTTCAGCCTCCTGAGGTTGAAGAGGCGCTGCTGCGCCTTCTTCACGATGCTGTCTGTGTGAGTGGACCAATTCAGTTTGTCTGTGATGTGTATGCCGAGGAACTTAAAACTTGCTACCCTCTCCACTACTGTTCCATCAATGTGGATAGGGGGGTGTTCCCTCTGCTGTTTCCTGAAGTCCACAATCATCTCCTTAGTTTTGTTGACGTTGAGTGTGAGGTTGTTTTCCTGACACCACACTCCGAGGGCCCTCACCTCCTCCCTGTAGGCCGTCTCATCGTTGTTGGTAATCAAGCCTACCACTGTTGTGTCGTCCGCAAACTTGATGATTGAGTTGGAGGCGTGCGTGGCCACGCAGTCGTGGGTGAACAGGGAGTACAGGAGAGGGCTCAGAACGCAACCTTGTGGGGCCCCAGTGTTGAGGATCAGCGGGGAGGAGATGTTGTTGCCTACCCTCACCACCTGGGGGCGGCCCGTCAGGAAGTCCAGTACCCAGTTGCACAGGGCGGGGTCGAGACCCAGGGTCTCGAGCTTGATGACGAGCTTGGAGGGTACTATGGTGTTGAATGCCGAGCTGTAGTCGATGAACAGCATTCTCACATAGGTATTCCTCTTGTCCAGATGGGTTAGGGCAGTGTGCAGTGTGGTTGAGATTGCATCGTCTGTGGACCTATTTGGGCGGTAAGCAAATTGGAGTGGGTCTAGGGTGTCAGGTAGGGTGGAGGTGATATGGTCCTTGACTAGTCTCTCAAAGCACTTCATGATGACGGATGTGAGTGCTACGGGGCGGTAGTCATTTAGCTCAGTTACCTTAGCTTTCTTGGGAACAGGAACAATGGTGGCCCTCTTGAAGCATGTGGGAACAGCAGACTGGTATAGGGATTGATTGAATATGTCCGTAAACACACCGGCCAGCTGGTCTGCGCATGCTCTGAGGGCGCGGCTGGGGATGCCATCTGGGCCTGCAGCCTTGCGAGGGTTAACACGTTTAAATGTCTTACTCACCTCGGCTGCAGTGAAGGTGAGACCGCATGTTTTCGTTGCAGGCCGTGTCAGTGGCACTGTATTGTCCTCAAAGCGGGCAAAAAAGTTATTTAGTCTGCCTGGGAGCAAGACATCCTGGTCCGTGACTGGGCTGGGTTTCTTCCTGTAGTCCGTGATTGACTGTAGACCCTGCCACATGCCTCTTGTGTCTGAGCCGTTGAATTGAGATTCTACTTTGTCTCTGTACTGGCGCTTAGCTTGTTTGATAGCCTTGCGGAGGGAATAGCTGCACTGTTTGTATTCGGTCATGTTACCAGACACCTTGCCCTGATTAAAAGCAGTGGTTCGCGCTTTCAGTTTCACACGAATGCTGCCATCAATCCACGGTTTCTGGTTAGGGAATGTTTTAATCGTTGCTATGGGAACGACATCTTCAACGCACGTTCTAATGAACTCGCACACCGAATCAGCGTATTCGTCAATGTTGTTATCTGACGCAATACGAAACATCTCCCAGTCCACGTGATGGAAGCAGTCTTGGAGTGTGGAGTCAGCTTGGTCGGACCAGCGTTGGACAGACCTCAGCGTGGGAGCCTCTTGTTTTAGTTTCTGTCTGTAGGCAGGGATCAACAAAATGGAGTCGTGGTCAGCTTTTCCGAAAGGGGGGCGGGGCAGGGCCTTATATGCGTCGCGGAAGTTAGAGTAACAATGGTCCAAGGTCTTTCCTCCCCTGGTTGCGCAATCGATATGCTGATAAAATTTGGGGAGTCTTGTTTTCAGATTAGCCTTGTTAAAATCCCCAGCTACAATGAATGCAGCCTCCTGATAAATTGTTTCCAGTTTGCAGAGAGTTAAATAAAGTTCGTTCAGAGCCATCGATGTGTCTGCTTGGGGGGGGATATATACGGCTGTGATTATAATCGAAGAGAATTATCTTGGTAGATAATGCGGTCTACATTTGATTGTGAGGAATTCTAAATCAGGTGAACAGAAGGATTTGAGTTCCTGTATGTTTCTTTCATCGCACCATGTCACGTTAGTCATAAGGCATACGCCCCCGCCCCTCTTTTTACCAGAAATATGTTTTTTCCTGTCTGCGCGATGCGTGGAGAAACCTGTTGGCTGCACCGCTTCGGATAGCGTCTCTCCAGTAAGCCACGTTTCCGTGAAGCAAAGAACGTTACAGTCTCTGATGTCCCTCTGGAATGCTACCCTTGCTCGGATTTCATCAACCTTGTTGTCAAGAGACTGGACATTGGCAAGAAGAATGCTAGGGAATGGTGCACGATGTGCCCGTCTCCGGAGTCTGACCAGAAGACCGCCTCGTTTCCCTCTCTTTCGGAGTCGTTTTTTTGGGTCGCTGCATAGGATCCACTCCGTTGTCCTGTTTGTAAGGCAGAACACAGGATCCGCGTCGCGAAAAACATATTCTTGGTCGTACTGATGGTGAGTTGATGCTGTTTCCTAGGAACGCGAAGCGAGGCGGCCATCTCTGTCGGCGCCGGATTCTTAATTGGACCAAGGCAAACTACTTGTGTCATCTTGATTTCTACAATTATTGTAAAGTGACGTTGGATCCTTGAAATGCGCTAAGTCCCAATCTATTATTATTATTTATTAATCAAAAGCATTTGATTTAGTTGATGATTATATCTTACTAGGAAAACTTAAATGCTTTGGTTTCACTAAACTAAACTGACTAAACTGGTTCCATTCATATCTTAGCAATAGAAAACAATGTGTTGTCATCCCGAGTGGCTCAGCGGTCTAACATGTTGACCACACTGCTCATTGCAAAATAAATGTACACATACATTCAATCATTGCAACCACACTGCTCGCATGCGTCAACAAGCTTCAGCAAGGGTCTGAACTTTGTTCTATTTGTCAAGCTAGACTCGCTGCAAGTCCCACCTCTCCCATCTCCTTATTGGTTTTCAGGAGGTCCACAATCCAGTCCAATTGGTAGTGGTAATGCACCTTAAAATTGGTTGCCAACCAACATAAAAAGTCCAAATCAGAAGAAGAATCCTGAAGGAGAATAGATTACTAGAAACAAACTCAGTTTACCCTTTTATCTGTGGATTAATTATCAGAGTAGAGGACCTTGTTGCATTTTAGGTCAAATAACAACCCAATGTTTATATCCCAGGACAAGTCAGCTAGCAACAGCAACAATTAATCCACAGACAAACGGCTAAACCAAGTTCGTTTCTAGTAATCTCTCCTCCTTCAGGCTTCTTCCTCTTCTTCGGACTTTGTATGGCAGTTGGCAACCAACTTCAAGGTGCATTATCAGTACCTACTGGACTGGAGTGTGGATCTCAGTTTATCTTTCAATCTATGCTCCTAAAAACCAATGAGGAGATGGGAGAGGCGGGCTTGCAGCACATCCAGTGTCACAGATAGAACCAAGTTCTATTTTAGTGCCTGGCTACGCAGACGCTCGTTGACGAGCACGGGCAGTGTGGGTGCAATGAATGAATAACATGTATGTGTAAATTTATTTTGCAACGCAGAGTGGTCAACATGTAAGGCACTGCATCACAGTGCTTGAGGCATCACTACAGACCAGGTTCGATCCCAGGCTGTGTCACAACCAGGAGTCCCATAGGCAGTGGTGGAAAAACTACCCAATTGTCATACTTGAGTAAAAAAAGATACCTTAATAGAAAATCACTCAGGTAAAAGTGAAAGTCACCCAGTAAAATACTACTTGGGTAAAAGTCTAGAAGTATTTGGTTTTAAATATACTTATGTATAAAAAGTAAATGTAAATGTTAAAATATACCTAAGTATCAAAAGTACAAGTACAAGTATAAATCATTTCACATTCCTTATATTAAGCAAACCAGATGGCATGATTTTCTTGTTTTTTAATTTATGAATAGCCAGGGCCACACTCCAACCCTCAGACATCATTTATAAACTAAGCATTTGTGTTAAGTGAGTCCCCCAGATCAGAAGCAGTAAGGATGACCAGGGATATTCTCTTGATAAATGTGTGAATTGGACCATTTTCCTGTCCTGCTAAGCATTCTAAATGTAACGAGTACTTTTGGGTTGTCAGCGAAAATGTATTGAGTAAAAGGTACATTGATTTCTTTAGTAATGTTGTGAAGTAAAAGTAAAAGCAGTCAAAAATATGAATAGTGAAGTAAAGTACAGATACCCAAAAAAATGACTTAAGTAGTACTTGAAAGTATTTTTACTTAAGTACTTCACACTGCTGCCCATGGGACAGTGCACAATTGGCCCAGCATCGTCCGGGTGGCTTTACATGAGTCATCGCGCTCTAGCGACTCCTTTGTGGCGGGACAGGCGCCTGCAGGCTGACTTCGTCGTCAGTTGAACAGTGTTTTCTCCAGACACATTGTTGCAGCTGGCTTCTGGGTTAAGCAGGCGGGTGTTAAGAAGTGCGGTTTGGCGGGTCATGTTTCAGAGGTGTCATGACATTGGCCTCTTTGGGTATAGCAATCCCCATCCCCCTCTCCCTGCCTCCCCCTTTCCTCCTTCAACTAGGTTGCTGTGGTCAGAGAGACGTTGTAAATTCCTGAGGATCTCGTCATGGACACACAGTATAGAGAGAGTACATTTTCATAGAGGACAAAGGAAATCCTTCCACCTCACAGAACTTGAGATATGAACAAATTTCATGTTCTGGAGAAAGTATAAAAGATCGGTGAAGATTCCAGCTACGAACTGGTCCGTTTGTCACAACTTGGGGAAGCTCATGGGAGACGGTGTGGCCACATTACCATAACGCTGTTTATATAATAGCCTCAGATATGAGGTTTACATCTAATTGTTGTATAAGATGAATGAGTGAGTATGATACTGTTTGTATAATTGTGTAATATGATTTTGGACTGTTTAATGAAGGAAAATACAATTCCCTTTTGATTTGAACTAAATTAGAGGACCGCCCCTGAGCCCAGTTAGGGTCAGACATCCTGGGACAGCCCTTTTCGGCCCTTCCGAATAAAAACCCCACTCGGGTTTTCGATCAGCAGACCGAGCTTACCTCAATTACGAGATGGCTAAAGGTTGCAGACCATGTTTTTCTCCATTAGGAGGACAAAGGTTGTAGACCATTGCTGAATCTTTTAACCATACCACGTGGTTAAACTCTTAGACTATCGATACCGACAGAATAAGAACAAGTCTTTGATATTAATTACTAGTCTGCTGCTAGGAATTCGGTATCATTGAACGCGAAGAACGACAACGTCCCGAAACGTCCATTCTATAACGAAACGAATGAATGTCACTCTGAACTATCCACTATAAACATGACAGAGAGAGAGAGTCGAACAATTCTACAAAAGAAGTGAACTTTTCACCAGTGATCAAGACGACACACTGAGTGTAAATATATACAGTGCCTTGCGAAAGTATTCGGCCCCCTTGAACTTTGCTACCTTTTGCCACATTTCAGGCTTCAAACATAAAGATATAAAACTGTATTTTTTTGTGAAGAATCAACAACAAGTGGGACACAATCATGAAGTGGAACGACATTTATTGGATATTTCAAACTTTTTTAACAAATCAAAAACTGAAAAATTGGGCGTGCAAAATTATTAAGTTAATACTTTGTAGCGCCACCTTTTGCTGCGATTACAGCTGTAAGTCGCTTGGGGTATGTCTCTATCAGTTTTGCACATCGAGAGACTGACATTTTTTCCCATTCCTCCTTGCAAAACAGCTCGAGCTCAGTGAGGTTGGATGGAGAGCATTTGTGAACAGCAGTTTTCAGTTCTTTCCACAGATTCTCGATTGGATTCAGGTCTGGACTTTGACTTGGCCATTCTAACACCTGGATATGTTTATTTTTGAACCATTCCATTGTAGATTTTGCTTTATGTTTTGGATCATTGTCTTGTTGGAAGACAAATCTCCGTCCCAGTCTCAGGTCTTTTGTAGACTCCATCAGGTTTTCTTCCAGAATGGTCCTGTATTTGGCTCCATCCATCTTCCCATCAATTTTAACCATCTTCCCTGTCCCTGCTGAAGAAAAGCAGGCCCAAACCATGATGCTGCCACCACCATGTTTGACAGTGGGGATAGTGTGTTCAGCTGTGTTGCTTTTACGCCAAACATAACGTTTTTCATTGTTGCCAAAAAGTTCAATTTTGGTTTCATCTGACCAGAGCACCTTCTTCCACATGTTTGGTGTGTCTCCCAGGTGGCTTGTGGCAAACTTTAAACAACACTTTTTATGGATATCTTTAAGAAATGGCTTTCTTGCCACTCTTCCATAAAGGCCAAATTTGTGCAATATACGACTGATTGTTGTCCTATGGACAGAGTCTCCCACCTCAGCTGTAGATCTCTGCAGTTCATCCAGAGTGATCATGGGCCTCTTGGCTGTATCTCTGATCAGTCTTCTCCTTGTATGAGCTGAAAGTTTAGAGGGATTGCCAGGTCTTGGTAGATTTGCAGTGGTCTGATACTCCTTCCATTTCAATATTATCGCTTGCACAGTGCTCCTTGGGATGTTTAAAGCTTGGGAAATCTTTTTGTATCCAAATCCGGCTTTAAACTTCTTGACAACAGTATCTCGGACCTGCCTGGTGTGTTCCTTGTTCATGATGCTCTCTGCGCTTTTAACGGACCTCTGAGACTATCACAGTGCAGGTGCATTTATACGGAGACTTGATTACACACAGGTGGATTGTATTTATCATCATTAGTCATTTAGGTCAACATTGGATCATTCAGAGATCCTCACTGAACTTCTGGAGAGAGTTTGCTGCACTGAAAGTAAAGGGGCTGAATAATTTTGCACGCCCAATTTTTCAGTTTTTGATTTGTTAAAAAAGTTTGAAATATCCAATAAATGTCGTTCCACTTCATGATTGTGTCCCACTTGTTGTTGATTCTTCACATAAAAATACAGTTTTATATCTTTATGTTTGAAGCCTGAAATGTGGCAAAAGGTCGCAAAGTTCAAGGGGGCCGAATACTTTCGCAAGGCACTGTATATTGATTGCAATTGTTCCCGAATGAGTGAGCATTCATGTGCAAAGGATTAGCATTTCAATTGTTATAATTATGACTCTGTAGTGACTTCTTAGTCGACCCCCACTTCCCCTTTTGTCTAACAAGCCGCCATGCCGGTTTAGCCCACTAGGGCACATTCTCCTATCATTTCATGTAACCACATTTACCTTGTTTATTTGTTTGTTTATGCATTTCTGTGAATTACTGAGTTAGTAATAAATAAATGATTTAAGACAATTGATGTATGGATGACTCATAGTGAAGACTGGGTTTGTCTAGATAACCAACAATTTACGACGTTTGGAATGAGACTAACGTGAGGTAAAGTAAATAATTCATTAATTCGAAGACTAATTGATCAGATAAAATATCTGAAAAGTTATTTTAGGAAATGATAACTTTGTAATATGAACATTTTTCCTTGGTGCCACGACTTCCTAGTAATTACGGTTACATGATTAATCAGTCTAATCGCGTAATAACTAATTACAGAGAATCTTTGATAAAAAACTATCAGTCTTCAGTTAATGATACTAAAGACATGACAGAGGACACATGACTCAACCTTCACCTCGTAGTTGGATATGACGAAAAAGGGGGTAAAATACAAAAAAAGATAGCAATGTGTTTTCATGGGACACAAATCCAAACTTATTGCTCTCAGTAGAGGTGTACCTCAAAGCTCAGTATTGACCCCTCGTCTTTTCTATATTTCTATATATTAATTTATCTAATTTGTCAGAACATTATCATTTATACGCTGATGATACAGTGCTCTATACATCAGGTTCAAATATTTTGCAAATACAGTACAAGCAACTCTCAAGATGATTTAAAAACTTTACAAAAATGGTTTCTAGCAAATAATTTGGAAAGCATTTTGACAACTGGCAAGTGTCTTCACTGACACTTTCAATCTCTCCCTGTCTGAGTCTATAATACCAACATGTTTCAAGCAGACCACCATGGTCCCTGTGCCCAAGAACACTAAGGTAGCCAAAATGACTACCAACCCATAGCACTCATGTCTGTAGCCATGAAATGCTTTGAAAGGCTGGTTATGGCTCAACACCATTATCACAGAAACCCTACACCCACTCCAATTTGCATACCGCACCAAACAGATCCACAGATGATGCAATCTCTATTGCACTCCACACTGCCCTTTCACACCTGGACAAAAGGAACACCTATGTGAGAATGATATTCATTGACTACAGCTCAGCGTTCAACACCGCAGTGCCTTCAAAGCTCATCACTAAGCTAAGGACCCTGGGACTGAACACCTCCCTCTGCAACTGGATCCTGGAATTCCTGACGGGCAGCCCCCAGTTGGTAAGGGTAGATAACAACACATCTGCCACGTTGATCCTCAACACGGGGGCCCCTCAGGGATGTGTGCTCAGTGCCCTCCTGTACTCCCTGTTCAGTCATGACTGCACGGCCAGGCACGAATCCAACACCATCATTAAGTTTGCTGATGACACAACAGTGGTAGGCCTGATCACCGACAACGATGAGACAGAGACCTGACCGTGTGGTGCAAGGATCACAACCTCTCCCTCAACGTGATCAAGACAAATTAGATGATTGTGGACTACAGGAAAAGGAGGACCGGGCATGCCCCCATTCTCATCGACGGGGCTGTAGTGGATCAGATTGAGAGCTTCAAGTTCCTTGGCATCCACATCACCAACAAACTAACATGGTCCAAGCACACCAAGAGAGTCGTGAAGAGGGCACGACAAAATCTATTCCCCCTTAGGAGGCTAAAAATATTTGGCATGGGTCCTCAGATCCTCAAAAGGTTTTACAGCTGCACCGTCAAGAGCATGCTGACAGGTTTCATCACTGCCTGGTATGGCAACTGCTCGGCCTCCGACTGCAAGGCACTACAGAGGGTGGTGCGAACAGCCTAGTACATCACCAGGGCCAAGCTTCCTGCCATCCAGGACCTCTATACCAGGCGGTATCAGAGGAAGGCCCTAAAAATGGTCAAAGACACCAGGCACCCTAGTCATAGACTGTTCTCTCTGCTACCTCACGGCAAGCGGTACAGGAGTGCCAAGTACGGGAACGCCAGGTCTAGGTCCAAAAGGCTTCTAAACAGCTTCTACCCGCAAGCCATAAGACTCCTGAACAGCTAATCAAGTGGCTACCCAGACTATTTCAATTGCCCTCTCCCCCTTCTACGCTGCTGCTACTCTGTTATTATCTATGCATAGTCACTCTAATAACTCTACCTACATGTACATATTACCTCAATTACCTCGACACCGGTGACCCTGCACATGGACTCTGTACCGGTACCCCCTGTATGTATCCCCGCTATTGTTATTTACTGCTGCTCTTTCATTATTTTTTACTATTATTTCTTACTTTAAAAGTTGTATTCGGCGCATGTGACAAATACAGTTTGATTACACTAGAAAAAACAATTACCAATAAGCTTGGGTTACAATACAGATCTAATAATTGTGTTGCTGTATCCGTTAGAAAGACGTTAGTAACTCAACTGCTGCTTCCTCTCCTAGACTATGGCAACACCATCTATCAAAACACAACCAAGACCTTACTTTGCGAATTAGATGTAATTTATAACAATCTTTGCACAATGTAGAAATCACTAATAGGCTGTTACTCCCAAACAGAAGACAACTGCATTGGTACCAATTTTTTTTTTTTTATGTTTTTTTTTTTTACTCTGGACTCCTTCTTTGTTTGGCCTGGTATGGTTCCCAATCAGAGGCAGCTGTCTATCATTGTCTCTGATTGGGGATCATGCTTAGGCAGCCTTTTTTCCCCCTTTAGGTTGTGGGATCTTGATTTTGTATAGGTGCTGTGTAGCCTGCAGAACTTTACGTTGTTTTTCGGTGTTCATTTTAAATAAAGGAAGATGTTCGCTAACCACGCTGCACCTTGGTCTAATTCATCTAACGATGGATGTAACAAGTTGGGGCAGTAGTTTTTATTAGTTGTATTAGTAGTTGTTAATGTACATTTTTTTGTATTTGGACACTTGCAAAAAAGACGGTGCATCTCAAGAGACTTAATCTAGCAAAATGTCTGATAAATAAATAAATAATAAATAAATAGGTAATTAATTAATAGCATAATTAATACCAGGACCAATTGAATGAGGTTGTTGTTGTTGTTACTGATGCCATTGTTTTTGTATAGGTTTGGTTGGTTGAATTGAAGTGTCTTCAATAACAGTCTTCCAATAAATCACATTAAACTGGACCAGCCAATGTTTTGTGTAATATGTTTTTACACATTCCCAACCTCATAACAATACATGTGCTCATGCACAATGTAGGCCGATTCTTAGGCAACAGGCTTCATGAACATTTCTGAATAGGAATTAGATAACGACGAAGGAGGCAATAGGTCTATAGGCATGCCTTATTTAGCACGAAGATAGAGTAGGACATGCAGCACACATAAACAACAGCGCTTCCATCTTGACTCAACCCCCTGAAGTTGTGGGTGGATGACATAAAGTCAATAAGACACTGCAGTATTCTCAAATGGGGAGCCAGAGGGAATGACAGTCAGTCTTTCTTTGTTGTCTGCAATGAATAATTAAGCTATAATGTCTACATGCAAACAAATAAGAATTTGTTCTTTAACTGACTTGCCTAGTTAAATAAATGTAAAAAAAAAAAAAAAAAATGCCAGTGCTTTATTCAATACTTGTATTTTTTTATTTATTTAACCTTTATTTCAAATCAAATGTTATTGGTCACATACACATGGTAAGCAGGTGTTAATGCGAGTGTAGCGACATGCTTGTGGTTCTAGTTCCTACAGTGCAGTAATATTTTACAAGTAATCTAACAATTCCCCAACAATTTCCTAATACACACAAATCTAACAAGTAATCTAACAATTAACCAAAAACGACCTAATACACACAAATCTAAAGGGGTGAATGAGAATATGTACATATAAGTATATGGATGAGCGATGGCCGAGCAGCATAGGCAAGGTGCAGTAGATGGTATAAAATACAGTATATACTTGTGATATGAGTAATGCACGATATGTAAACATTATTAAAGTGGCATTTTTTAAAGTGACTAGTGATCCATTTATTAAAATGTCCAGTGATTTCACTGGATGAATAAATATGAAGCGTTTCCAAGCCCACTGGCGGGCAGTGGGAGAAGATGGAACGAGGTGGATTTTGACCTAGATTTATACATATTTGATCTCAATACAGTTTTCTGTTCCCAACACTAGAATGTGTTATGAACAGAGTGGACTAGGTTTTGTCGACTTTAGCCTTTGCCAAAGTTTTAAAAATCGCGTTGTTCAGAAGGAGCGCAAAGTCGAATTGAGTTACTGCACACGCGCATTTCACAGAGTAGGCTTTCCCTAACAGAAATATGCAGATATTTGCTGGAATGGGCCAATAGGATCTCGCTAGCTCGTGCTTGGCTCTGCACGCCTACTTGCTTGTTCTGCCCACTATGACTCATCTGTTCTATGCTGATTTGATGAATGTCTTGTATGACAAAAACCATTACAAGCTGGTTTTGGGACAGATCAACATCGCAAAGAATTTGATTGACAAGTAAGAAGCTGACTTCTTCCACTACTTATTTGCTTCCACTGATAATGTACACTGTTCAACTTGGTGTTCTCACTCGTGTTCTCCTTGCAGTGTTTCCAAAGACTATGTTTGACTGAAGCGTGCTTCTCTGGGTCGAATGTGCACCATCATGAAGCAAAGCTTGGAATACCTGGAACAAGGTAGTCTTGCAGTTATTTCCTTTGTTTGATGAAAGGCTTGTCATGCATGTCTGAAAATGTCTCTGGTTTGCATATACTAGAACAGTGTTTCCCAAACTCAGTCCCAGGGACCCCATTTTGGCTTTTGCCCAACTACACAGCAGAATCAAATGATGAAGGCTTGGTGATTAGTTTATTATTTGAATCAGTTCTGTAGTGGTAGGGCAAAACCCAAAATGTGACACCTTGGGGTCCCCAGGACCGACATTAGGGAACCCTGTACTAGAAGATACTTCAGACATTTGGCTCCGGTTGACTAGTGCACCAGCATCTTTCCTGTTTACAAACGATTGATCCCAATACTCGGACTCTACTGCTTTGTGGATATCCCAATGTGGGCAAGTCTAGTTTAATCAACAAGGTACACATCCCTATTGCTGTTATTCTTTGTCATTTCAATGGTTGATACAACCTTTCTGTGTAATTTGTGATTATAATACAGTGTTCAATGGCACAATTTGGGCAACCATTGTTAGAGGCATTGCGATAAGTTCTTGTCTGCTTTGCTGCACGATGGATCACGCTTATCTTGGTCAGATCGTAATTATAAAATGTGTTGTCAATGGCTTACCTTGTTAAATGGAAATAGGTTTAGGTTTATTTGAACATTTTGTTACATTTGCAGAACATGGGTAAAAATGTGTCATACAATTAGGGTTGCACATTTTGGGGAATATTCAGAGATGGAAACTTTCGGTGGGAATATATGGGAATTAATGGAAATATATGCAAATTAATATTAATACCATTTAATTGTAGATGGTATTGTAACATATCATATGGAGACAGAAACATAAACCTTTTACCTTATCATAAGTAGAAATAATTGCAAATGATTAAATCCTTCCAATAGAAAGGGAATATTGAATGATCCCCAATGATCCATCGCATCTCCCAAAAACGTTTTCAACATACATCTACCGTGTCGTGGCAATATGGCAGTCGTGCCAATATATCTAGTCTAGAAACTAAAGCTTTAGTTGTCTTCCTCTCAGGTTTCCATGTCTTCTCCCTGGACCTCCTCAATGTCCACCTTTTGAACATCAGACTCTGAGGCCTCATCTTCAATGTCACTTTCCAACCTTGTTGAGGATAGCTCGTTGTCAGGCTCAAAAAGCCTCAAATTTGCCCAGTTGGCCACCAATTTTGCAACCCTTGTATTGGTAAGCCTGTTGCGTGCTTTGGTGGGTGTGTGTTCCCAAACAAGGACCAGTTGCGCTCCGAGGCGGCTGATGTTGGTGGGATTTGGAGGATGGAGTCAACAAGGGAAATTGCCTCAGAGCCACAGTCCCTTCCACCAGGTGGCTGATGAGATATATTGGCACGTCTGCCATATTGCCACGACTGCCATATCGCCTCTCCATACCAAAGCTCTTGCTTGGAAGTGTACTTCGCCAGACTGGCAAGAACCTTGCCCTCATCCAGAACAAGGTGGCGAGACACGGTAGTGATGACACCATAGGCCTTGTTGATGACACTATAGGCCTCTGCACCAGCATGCTCTTGCCAGCATACTTGGGGTCCAACATGTAAGCTGCAGCATATATGGGCATCAGGCAGAAGTCATCAGGCAACAGTGAAGTGGGCAGGGCACTACTGATTTCTTCTCTTACATCTGCAAGCAGAGTCTGAACATCATACAGGATGGCATTGTCTCCCTCAATAGCGTACAATGGCTACTGCTTTAGGTTTCAGGCTGCTTACCACTCTCCCAAAATACATCATCCAGAAGGATCCTCTTGATGGGGCTGTCCATATTAGCAGACTGTGATATGGCCATTTCTTGGAGAGACTCCTTCTCCTCCAGGAGACTGTCAAACATGATGACAACACCACCCCAGTGTGTGTTGCTGGACAGCTTCAATGTGGTGCTCTTATTCTTCTCACTTTGCTTGGTGAGGTAGATTGCTGCTATAACTTGATGACCATTCACTTACCTAACCATTTCCTTGGCTCTCTTGTAGAGTGTATCCATTGTTTTCAGTGCCATGATGTCCTTGAGGAGCAGATTCAATGCATGAGCAGCACAGCCAATGGGTGTGATGTGAGGGTAGGACTCCTCCACTTTAGACCAAGCAGCCTTCATGTTCGCAGCATTGTCTGTCACCAGTGGACATACCTTCTGTGGTCTAAGGTCATTGATGACTGCCTTCAGCTCATCTGCAATGTAGAGATCAGTGTGCCTGTTGTCCCTTGTCTGTGCTCTTGTAGAATACTGGTGGAGATGATGTAGTTAATTATTCCTTGCCCACGAACATTCGACCACCCATCAGAGATGATTGCAGCACAGTCTGCTTTCTCTATGATTTGCTTAACCTTCACGTGAACTCTGTTGGTTTGGTTGGGGGGGGGGGGGGTGTATGCTGGGGTGTATGCTGGGCGAAGAACATTCAGAAATCTCTTCCGATGCACATTACCTGTGAGCATCAGAGGTGAACCAGTTGCATACACATTGCATACACAGCCCGAGCAAGACATTATTCTGCATTTCTCTGACTACATTCCTCCATTGAGTCAAAACAAATTCTGCTTCCAGGAGGACCAAGAGCTGTTGCTATCGATAAGGTGTCTGATTAATAATTTTCACCCTGAATAAAAGTAGAGGGACTTTTGTCAGAGGTTGCTTGTTGTGAGCGCTGAGGGAACTTTATGCACTTGGCCAGATGATTCTGTATCTTTGTTGCATTCTTGACATATGATTTGGTACAGTACTTGCAAATGTACACCGCTTTGAAATGTCTCCACACATCAGATAGTGCCCGTGGCATTTTCCTGTAAAGATTAGAAAGAAATTAGTTAAAAAAAGAAACTAATACAATTCCATGTACAGATAAATAGAAATGTTTTACAATGAAACATGTATTGAAACAGGTGAATTATCACTCTTCAGTTAGCAGGCTCAAGCAAGCTAAAACACACATGGTAGAAAAAACAAACTAGCAGAAATTGATAACAAGTTAGAAATGATTTAAACACACTTTGCTGTAGACTACTATTTACGAGTAAACAAAAATAGCTATAGCGATAGAAGAGTGCACTGCACATGTGATGGTAGAATGCGCTGTGCATTGAGGGTTGCAATTCCATTGAATTGTGGATAGTTTAACCAAAATATGCCTCAAGACCTAGAATTGCCTTGTGTATCCCACAATTTTATTTTCACTGTTATAAGCTAACTTTTTGATGAATTTTAAGCCTGTGAATTATGGGAATTTTGCTTAACTTCCCATGGAACATTTCTGGAAAGTTTCTGACCCTTTGCAACCCTACATATACAATACATTGTAGTAGTGCAAGAAAAGATGTTGACAGAGCTGAACTGTCTTTCCAAGGTCACCAGAGCTGATGTTGAAGTCCAGCCCTATGCCTTCACCACCAAGTCCTTGTTCGTCGGCAACATGGATTACAAATACCTTTGTTGGCAGGTAACATGATGCACTTACACGATCCTCACGCCAGCTATATCTGGCTGGAATACTTTGGAAAGAGGTGTGTGTACATGCATATATGCATGCATACAGTACCAGTCAAAAGTTTGGACTCCTACTCATTCAAGGGTTTTTCTTTATTTTTACTGTTTTCTACATTGTAGAATAATAGTGAAGACATCAAAACAATGAAATAACACATATGGAAACATCTAGTAACCAAAGAAGTGTTAAACAAATCAAAATATATTTGATTTTCTTCAAAGTAGCCACCCTTTGCCTTGATGACAGCTTTGCACACTTTTGGCATTCTTTCAACCAGCTTCACCTGGAATGCTTTTTCAACCATATGCTGAGCACTTGTTGGCTGCTTTTCCTTCACTCTGCGGTCCAACTCATCCCAAACAATCTCAATTGGGTTGAGGTCGGGGGATTGTGGAGGCCAGGTCATCTGATGCAGCACTCCATCACTCTCCTTCCTAGTCAGATATCCCTTACACAGCCTGGTGGTGTGTTGGATCATTGTCCTGTTGAAAAACAAATTATATTCCCACTAAGCTCAAACCAGATGAGATGGCGTTTTGCTGCAGAATGCTGTGGTAGCCATACTGGTTAATTGTGCCTTGAATTCTAAATAAATCACTGACAGTGTCACCAGCAAAGCAGAGTGAAGGAAAAGCAGCCAACAACTGCTCAGCATATGTGGGAACTCGTTCAAGACTCTTGAAAAAGCATTCCAGGTGAAGCTGGTTGAGAGAATGCCAAGACTGTGCAATGCTGTCAAGCTACTTTGAAGAATATCAAACACAAATGGATTTTGATTTAACACTTGGTTACTACATTATTCCATGTGTTATTTCAAAGTTTTGATGTCTTCACTATTATTCTACAAATGTGGAAAATAGTAAAAATAAAGAAACCCTTGAATGAGTGTGTCCAAACTTTTGACTGGTGCAGTGTGTGTGTGTGTGTATTTGATATTCATACACATTGCCACCAGATGTGTTATTGGCTAAATACTAGAGCACTACACACAGTGCAGTCAGAAAGTTTTCAGACCCATTGACTTTGTCCACATTGTTACATTACAGACTAAATCTAAAATGGATTAAATAAATATCCTAAGCAATCTACACCCAATACCCCATAATGCTCAGGTGCATCCTGTTTCCATTGATCATCCTTGAGATGTTTCTACACCTTGATTGGAGTCCGCCTGTGGTAAATTCAATTGAATGGACATGATGTGGAAAGGCGCACAGCTGTCTATATAAGCTCCCACAGTTGACAGTGCATGTCGGAGCAAAAACCAAGCCGTGAGGTTAAGGAGTTGTCCGTAGAGCTCCCGAGACGACAGGATTGTGTCGAGGCACAGCGGAAGGTTACCAAAACATTTCTGCAGCATTGAAGGTCCCCAAGAACCCAGTGGCCTCCATCATTCTTAAATGGAAGAAGTTTGGAACCACCAATAATCTTCCTGGAGCTGGCCACCCGACTAAACTGAGCAATCTGGGAGAAGTGCCTTCGTCAGGGAGGTGACCAAGAACCCAAATGGTCACTCTGACAGAGCTCTGGAGTTCCTCTGTGGAGATGGTTGTCCTTCTGGAAGGTTCTCCCATCTCTGCAGCACTCCACCAATCAGGCCTTTATGGTAGAGTGGCCAGATGGAAGCCACTGCTCAGTAAAAAGCAACATGCCACCCCGCATGGAGTTTGCCAAAAGGCACCTAAAGACTCTCACACCATGAGAAACAAGATTCTCTGGTCTGATGAAACCAAGATTGAACTCTCTCGCCTGAATGCCAAGCGTCACGTCTGGAGGAAACCTTCACCATCCCTACGGTGAAGCATGGTGGTGGCAGCATCATGCTGTGGGGATGTTTTTCAGCGGCAGGGACTGGGAGACGAGTAGGGATTGAGGCAAAGATGAATGGAGAAAAGTACAGAGATCCTTAATGAAAACCTGCTCCAGAGCTCTCAGGTCCTCAGACTGGGGTGAAGGTTCACCTTCCAACAGGACAACGACCATAAGCACACAGCCAAGACAATGCAGGAGTGGCTTCGGGACAAGTCTCTGAATGTCCTTGAGTGGCCCAGCCAGAGCCCGGACTTGAACCCCATCGAACATCTCTGGAGAGACCTGAAAATGGCTGTGCAGCAGCACTCCCCATCCAACCTGACAGCGCTTGAGAGGATCTGCAGAGAAGAATGGGAGAAACTCCCCAAATACAGGTGTGCCAAGCTTGTAGCATCATACCCAAGAAGACTCAAGACTGTAATAGCTGCCAAAGCTGTTTCAACAAAGTACTGAGTAAAGGGTCTGAATACTTATGTAAAAGGAATATTTAAGTTTTTCCTTGTGTTTTTTTTGTGCAGAATTTTCTAAACTTGTTTCTGCTTTGTCATTATGGGGTATTGTGTGTAGATTGATGTGGGACGGGACAAATGAATCCATTCTAGAATAAGGCTGGAACCTAACAAAATGTGTAAAAAGTCAAGGGATCTGAATACCGAAGGCACTGTACACATTAAGTACCCTTTGTAGGTCTGTGATGAAAAACCATGTGCCACGCTGAGCCTGTGATGGATAACCTCTACCACAGTATCTGAAACCTTCAATAAAATACCCTGGGTAGTGATAGTTTCTCTTTCAATCGCCAGGAGTAGAATATGAGTAACACCTGGACCATTTCATGTGTATAGCTAACTCCATATTTGGCCGTAGGTGGTTGACACCCCAGGGATCTTGGACCACCATTGAGATGCAGGCCATCACAGCCCTGGCGCATCTGTGTTCTGCCGTACGCTACGTGATGGATGTCTTCGAGCAGTGTGGCCAAACCCTGGAGTAGCAGCCCGTGCTCTTCAACAACATTTGGCCCCTCTTTGCCAAAAAGGTCAGAGCACCATTGATGATTTAAGACTGCTTTACAAATTACACACTACTCCATTTATAGTGCATTAGTTTTTTACCAGGGTCCATAGAACTCTGGTCAAAAATAGGTTGCTATTTAGGAACTATATAGTGAATAGGGTGGGATAAAATATGTAAGTACCATGGATATCTTTTTAAATGTAGCTGTAACGTCTATAGTTGTAGGCTTGTGAGTAACAGTCAACAGTTGTGCAAAAGTGAGAACCTTTTCCCTTTTAAAGCGCTCTGCTAAAATTGTGGGGGTGAAGCCTCAAGCTTGGCTGTTGCAGGCATGCGAGCACGGGTACACCAAAGAAGGATAGAAAAGGCTAGGACCGACTGTCACAGCTGATTTCCTCCTCTTCGTCTGAAGAGGTGTAGCAGGGATCGGACCAAAATGCAGCGTGGTAAGTGTCCATAGTTGTTTTTAATGAATAAACCAAAACACTACAAAACAATAAACGAAACGTGAAATAACCGAAACAGTACCGTGTGGTGAAACAGACACGGAAACAATCGCCCACAAAATACCCAAAGAACATGGCTGCCTAAATATGGTTCCCAATCAGAGACAACGATAAGCACCTGCCTCTAATTGAGAACTAATCTAGGCAACCATAGACTTACATAAACACCTAGAAAGGACACACCCCATAAACATACAAAACCCCTAGACCAGGTGAAACACACAAATCCCCCAGGTCACACCCTGACCTAACAAAAATAATAAAGAAAAGGTGCGGACTCCCGGCCGCACACCTAAATCCATAGGGGGGGGGTCTGCGTGGGCGTCTGTCCTGGCCGAGGACACGCACCTCAGAGCGAGTGCGGGGAGGAGGAACAGGGAGTACTGGGCTCTGGACACGTACAGGAAGCCTGGTGCGGGGGGCTGCCAGCGGAGGGCTGGTGCGTGTAGGTGGCACTGGATAGACCGGACCGTGCAGGTGCACTGGAGCACCGAGCCTGCCCAACCTTTCCTGGCTCGATGCCCACTCTAGCCCGGCCGATACGAGGAGCTGGAATGTACCGCACCGGGCTATGCACCCGCACTGGGGACACCGTACGCTCCACAGCATAACACGGTGCCTGCCCGGTCCCTCTCGCTCTCCGGTAAGCACAGGAAGTTGGTGCAGGTCTGCTACCTGGCTTCGCCATACTCCTGTGTGCCCCGCCCCAAGACATTTTTGGGGCTGACTCTCGGGCTTCCAGCCCTGCTTCCGTGCTACCTCTCCAAACCGCTGCCTCCAGCTCTGCCTTGGGGCGGCGATATTCCCTCGGCTGCGTCCAGGGTCCATCTCCATCCATCTTAATGTTCTGTGTCCTTTGTCTCAAGGCGCTGTGCTACATTATTTCTCTGAAAATGCCAAGGCATGTTAAAACCAAACTGCAAGGTTTTTAAAAATTAAATATTGTCATTTTTTTTCTCTAGCCTTTGCTCATTGTGGCTAACAAGTGTTATGTCAAGAAGATGTGACCTTACTGAGGAAGACCAGGTTTGTAGTTTTCTTCATTCTTATTAGTAACATATTCTCTTTACTTTGGCTTTATTTCTTTCCCCAGTTTATTTTGTCATCCTCTTTCAAGATGGGACTTGTTTATCAAGGTTTCCTGCTTTGTTCCATCAGAAAATCATTGCTGACCTTACTGTAGAGGGCATCCCTGTCGTTGAAACCAGCACTTTGACTGAATAGGGCGTGATAATTGTGAAAACAGAGGTGAGTAGTGTAGTTCAGTCTTCTGATTACTAACAATTTGTTAATAACAAGTTATGTTTTGTGTTTTTCTCTATTTGTACGGAAGTCCGGACAGGACATATGAATAATACATTTTTAAAAAGTCCATCAGCTTATTTATCTCATGATCACTACAGAACATATCACTACAGAGATCACGAGACAATCAAAAGTACCACAAATCACCCATTTAATTTGTTCAGATACACGATAACCACTTCATCAAGGAGCTCTGTGACTGCGTTGATTGCTATGCACTGGTGTAGCAATCAATAAAACCGTATGCGCTAATCCTCTGGGCTGTGCCACCTCAGCCGTTCTGTTGTTCATCAATACGTCCACTCCTATTTAGAGTTTATCTTGTGATCTCGACAAAACAACTTTTGTGTAGTAATCATGAAATCAATAAGTTTTCGTCACGACATAACGAGGGAATTTTTTTTTTGTTCATTCATATGTCCTTTCTGGACTTGGTTTTTAATAATTCGTACTAATATTTTCTTGAATTTCAGGCCTGTGACAAACTTCTGGCCGATCGTGTCCATGGCAAAATGAAGGGCGAGAAGGTGCATGATGTTCTCAACAGATTGCATTTAGCAGTACCTGCTAAGAGGGATGAAAAGGTAGGCAAAATACTATACTTTCTGTAGAGGTGCATGTCTTTCCACACCAAAGTTAAACATGTATGCATGATTTTACTAATGTTGTACTATTTTTATTTTATGGTATATAAATTTGAATGCGAACAGGGGAAATTGGGCATGTCCTTTTAAGTATGCTCATTAGATGGTGGTCTCACCTAGTGTTGAGAAAACAATGTTTTCATTTTTTCCCTGTGTATGTAAAAGACAATATATTTTCACATGCTACAGCTCTTATGCTGTAGTGCAGGGGTCTAAATAAGTGCCTGAATAGAGCGGAATAATGAAAAAAGCATTGGAACTGGCTTCGAGGTCCGGAGTTTAGTTTGAGGGCTGTAGTGTATTCACACATTTCTGCTCATGCCCTTTAAGAGCCACTATGCGGTGAATGCCCGTAGATCCCGGAGTGTTGGTGTTGCCAAGAAACGCAAGCGTGAGGCATCCATAGCTCCCACCACTCGAACCCGCAGCCAGAATGGTAGAGTGGGGGACGAGAGGCAATCTGGTGTTTGTGATCCTACATTTTGTGATGGCTATTTATAGAGTTTATCCGGTTTATGTATTATGATGCATTTACCTGACACTTCAACATTATATGGCAGCCATGTTTGCTCCCCCTTATGATTACACGGGGAATGTACCAAAAAATACGATAAAACTGAATGTCTAGAATGAGCAATATAATGCATTTACATCACACTACAACATTATATGGGGGAATATTTAAATAATGCTATGTAACTGAATGTATAGAATTAGAACAATATTCTAAAAGTTGGCATAACTCAAAATGTGTAGCTCTGGGCTACTTCATCTTTTCCTGTCATCAGGTGCATTGGCTTGTGTTAAAAATATGCACAATGCATATTGGGAAAGTGTTAGTCCCCTGGCTTAAATAAACATAGTCTTAGGAGATGTTATGATTGTGTGTGTCTGAAGTGGCACCCTATTATGGGCCCAGGTCAAAAGTACTGCTCTATATAGGGATATGAGTGACATTTGGGACACAACCTGTGTTTTACTAAGGGTTTACTGAAAGTATTTTTCCCTGTATAGATGGCGAAGAAGGCCAAGAAGTTGATGAAGAGCCAACAGAAGGACATGAACTGCCAGGGGAAGAAGGGAGAGGCAGACAGACATGTATTTGACCTCAAGCCAAAACCTATTTTTCTCTGGCAAGAGAATGTCCGGAACAAACGATCACAGATAAAGGCATTGATCAATGAGGTTGGCGCGGTTTTCAGTGTAATCCAGCTTCTGTCAGAATTGTATACTTTTCACTGGAGTAAATCTGAAAATAAATGTTTGCCCTTTTCTGAATTATCTTTCATCATATTGAGGTAATGAGTGACACAAGTGACATTCCTGGTTTTGGAAAGCTGCGTAGTGGAGCACAAACCTCAATTCACCACAAGGTATCAGCCAGCAACTTTAGTGGTAGTTTTACTTCTGTGTCACTTACATGAACACCCACTGTCAAAGCTTCCAATTGCTGTGGCTACCAATTGTGATAAATAATCTCAAAGCGCATTCAAGTGAAGTGTACTTGAATTGTAAACTGTAAATGGAACGTATTGCCTTAACTCCTAGAATGTATCAATTGTATTGCTTTGGTGTAGCTAGAAACAAAGAAGATGAAGCTGCACACACGGTAACAGTTAAGTCCTCTCAACAAATGTGAGTTTTTTTCTACTGTGTACACTGCAGTGGGGGAAGTGATCAAATTTATAAACTGGTGCTTTATTAAAAATTATTATTAAAAATAAATGTGAATAATTTACTATCTTACGCTGTCTGTTAATTCCAGTGTGATGAAAAAATAGATATATCTACAATTTTAGGAAAATCATAGCTTGTGTATGAGAAAAATATTGTGGTCCTACTTGACTCATGGGGTTTGCCCAAAGGGGGTGTTGAAAACAAAAATGTGGGCAATGAACCCGGAACTAGGCGTAACTTCCTTCGGTGGCCCGGATGAAACGGCCAGTCAGTTAGCTGCTATCTGTTTGATAGTGGGTAGCTGCATAAACTGTCAAAAGAAGGGAAGCTAGACGTCAACAAGAACCTCAGTAAATATTTGTTTGTCGTAGATAATGGCAAATGGGTTCATGGCAGAATAAATTTCAGAGCGACTTGGAACAAATATCTGGATTTCTAGTATTGTAAGTATATATGTATTATTTTTTATTATATTGTATGTGCACGGTTCTCTGCTAGCGAGTTCGCTAGCTCACTAACTAGCTCGGTACGTCAATTCAGTTAACTAGTCGTTGTAGGTCGCACCGTAGCTATTTTTTGTAGTTGTCAATTTGGGTGTACATTTTGTTCAAAATAGCTAGATAATAGACAGTCTTCGTTCTGTCACCTCAATGAACATTTGTCAAATGGGTAGCATGAGTTATTTCGCGTCATAACTAGCTAGCTAGGTAGTTTGACAGCTAGCTAGTCTGGTTATAACTACGTTCTTACTAGGGGATCAGGCAGGGTGGCTTGACAGGGATTTTATTTTAGGTTAATCTTCAACAGTAATTGTTAACTTGCAGTAACGTTTGATAGGATGTATTGTGTCACATTCGTTGAACGTTTTCTTGCCTGACATCAGTCCTTCACACACCCCTTCAAGGGCAACATGATTCCAATATTGACATGTGGACATCACATAGTTATTATCAGTCATGATATGAAGTTAATCTAATGTTTTAGCTATTCCAGTTATTTTATGATGACTCCAGTACCTGTCAGACATGCTCAGAGTCCTCAAGATGTCCTCTTTAAATCAATGACGATGCCCCTGGGAGATGTAAAGATATGAATGAGAATATGATAAATACTGTTTGCATGTGGGGTATGTGTACCTGAACATCTCCAAAGGCAACAGTATATACCACAATCTTTGGCCATACTGACTAAGGAAGACACTCTTAGTATGGATAGGTATGGCCTTGTGTAAAGACCTCTGGAATAGCTCCGAACTAATATGGCTAATCATTTTAACCATGTACTTTGCTTCCTCCTTTACAGTTTCACATAGGAAGGTTGGGAGTCTATGAGTAGGGATGCCTGTCGAAAGTGGAAGCAGTGCAGCTTCTCGCCAGGCCAAGCAGAAGCGCAAGTCCCACAGCCTGTCCATCCGCCGGACCAACAGCACAGAGCAGGAGCGCACAGGTTTACAGAGGGAGATGTTGGAGGGACAGGTGAGGACTGGGCTGGGGGGGGCATGAGAACAATACACAGATTAGTAGAGTTTTCATTTGCTTTTATCCGTCTGAATGTTGTCAACATGACTAGAGATTTTCCTATCTGAACACAAACCAGGATATCCTTGTCAGATTGCAAAATTGTATAGAATAGAATGAGGCAATCCACATGTCTGTGGTAGTTGTGTTCTTATCTTGGGTGCACTAATGGCCCTGTCGTTTGAACCAATAGGTTCACTAGTCTAAAATAGGCCTAATCCCTTTACACTGTGATCCATCAGTTTAGAGAGCATGAAATGCTGTTGTGCTGTTTAACCATCAGAATCAATGTGTGTTCTTCTGTCCCTGATCAAGTGATGCAAGTGGACTCAAGCTAATCTATTTCAACATCACTTAGTTAAGTCAATTATATGATATAAAGTGTATGGATGCAGTTATAAGAACAGAACATATTCAGTTGAATGATACATCAGACTACATGAGATACAACAGCCAAAATATACTTCCCCCTATCATAAAATATAAATTAGCCTAACATTGATTTAGTAAACAGTTGTAATCCAAGTAGTAAGTTAATGTAGGTATTTTTGTGGAATTGTTTATTCAATTATCTTAGTTCTATGTTAGCTATTATAAACGGTCTGGTTCGAGCTCTGAATGCTGATTGGCTGACAGCTGTGGTATATACCACGGGTATGACAAAACGTAAATTTTTTTCTGCTCTAATTTCAATGGTAACCAGTTTATAATAGCAAAAAGGCACCTTGTGGGTTTGTGGTATATGGCCAATATACCACGGCTAAGGGCTGTATCCAGGCACTCCGCTTTGCGCTTAAGAACAGCCCTTAGACGTGGTATATTGGCCATATACCACACTCCCTTGGGCTTTATTGCTTAATTGTCTTCAGACTTTCTACACTCCAACACTGAACAAACAGATTAAGACAAATTCTATGTCTGATCATTAAAGGCATGCCCAGACAATAATTAAGGGGATGCCCAGATAACTATGGGGATCAACTGTAAAATGCCACTTGCTTTTGTCAGTATGTCTTTTTCATAGTAGTGTATGTTTTCAGATTTTTTCTGCATATTATTGTGGTAGCATGTAGCGTTACTTCAGAGGAATAATTCATCTTTCTCTTAAATTATTCGGGACATGGGGCAAACCACTTAATCCAACTTTTGTTTTTACTCTGGCTACTTTGATAAGTCTAACTCTGCTGATAATCTGCGTCACCATTTGAAACCTGAGGTAAGTTAGGTGTTCAGAAACACTGCAGCTGTGCAAGAATGTAGAGTACCGGCCTCTCGAGTGGCGCAGTGGTCTAAGGCTGTGCCACTAGAGATTCTGGGTTCAAGTCCAGGCTCTGTCGCAGCCGGCCGTGACCGGGAGACCCATGGGGTGGCGCACAATTGGCCCAGCGTCGTCCGGTTTAGGGGAGTGTTTGGCCGGCAGGGATGTCCTTGTCCCATCGCGCACTAGCGACTCCTGTGGCGGGCCGTGCGCGGTGCACTCTAACATGGTCGCCAGGTGTACAGTGTTTCTTCCGACACATTGGTGCGGCTGGCTTCCGGGTTAAGTGGGCATTGTGTCAAGAAGCAGTGCGGCTGGGCAGGGTTGTGTTTCGGAGGACGCACGGTTCTCGACCTTCACCTCTCCTGAGTCTGTACGGGAGTTGCAGCGATGAGACAAGACTGTAACTACCAATTGGATACCACGAAATTGGGGAGAAAAAGGGCAAAAAAAAATAAATGTAGATTACCTTCTCAATAGCATACTAAATAGTTTAGGTGTAATGTAGTGTTCTCTCTCCCTAGGTTCATTCACACACTATGCAGTTCCTTTCCCCTTGCCAAAACGTTCAGTTCTATTAAAGGGATTTTGGCAATAAGGCTCATTAACTACTTCCTCGGAGTCCAATGAACTCCAATATATCATTTTTATGTCTGCGTGCAGTTTGCGCTAGTGTAATGACCATCTACGGGTATCTACGCTAACGCTAGTTAGCAATGGTTCGCAAAACTACCTCTAACTTTTTTCATACTGGACACTGAGACATAAAAATGGTGTCCGCAAGTTCATCTGACTCTGCGGAAAAATCCAGAAGTATCCCTTTAAATCTACAGCAAGCTTGATTCAACATGTTCTGTGCTCCTATCCAGAAAATCTGTTTTCAGTATTGCAAATCTCTGCATTGCTATAAGCGCAATGACATGCTAGCTGTTCCCATAGACTTCCAATCATTGAGCCAATTACTATCCATTTAAAAGCTTGTCTATATGTGTGCATATATATATATTTTTTATATATATATAAAAAAAATGATAACCTTTTCAGTATAAATAGATTTTTTTTTTTATATATAAAAAAATATATATATATTTTTTATATATATAAAAAAAATATATTTATACTGAAAAGGTTATCATTTAATAGTGCTAAGGGGACTGTAACCCCTATTGGGGACTGTAACCCAATAGGGGTTACAGTCCCCTTAGCACTACTAAATGATAACCTTTTCAGTGTCGTCTTGCAGGAATATTATGCTAAATATTTTGCTGTTATAGCACTGGGGCCCACACATTTTGAATTTGAAGTCTTGCTCTCATTATAACCAAAGGGTGAATTATTCTGTTATTTCTTTCTTATTTTACCAAAAATATTAATATTATCAATTTCTCCCCCATTTATGCATCTGCAGGATTCCAAATTGCCATTGTCTTTGAGAAGCAATCTTCTGGACCTGTTTGGCCAGATTGAGAGGGAGTTTGAAAACCTCTACATTGAAAACATTGAGTGTAAGTATAGCACATGAATTGGTGCATAACATTTCTATAGCTTTTTATGTGTAGTCATCATTGGAATGGATGTCTCTCTGTGTACACCACTAACCATATGTGAAAATGTGTTGATTGATATGTTTGATAATCCCATTTCTATTCATTTGCAGTGCGTAGAGAGATTGAAACACTGAACGATCGTTTGACAGCTGAAGGACAAACCATCGATGGGGGAGATTTGACAAAGGGGGCACTTAAAACAAAAGGTTTATAGACAGTAGAATTTCCTTTGACGTTAGAAAGTTTAGCATTATTTCTGTTCAACACATGTTAATACTGCTGTGATGGGCCTTAATGCCAAATTAAGAAAATTAGATAGGGATCCACAATATTTTGATTAGAGACTTCTGACTTCTTATTCTGTTCTCATAATGTGCTCTCTCTTTACTCACAGCAAGTCATAGCACAAGTCAACTTTCACAAAAACTGAAGACCACTTATAAGGCATCTACAAGCAAGGTAAAATGCCTTATATTTCTCTCTGACTTGCATTTTTATTTTATTTTACCTTTATTTAACTAGGCAAGTCAGTTAAGAACAAATTCTTATTTTCAATGACGGCCTAGGAACGGTGGGTTAACTGCCTGTTCAGGGGCAGAACGACAGATTTGTACCTTGTCAGCTCGGGGATATGAACTTGCAACCTTTCGGTTACTTGTCCTGATGTTTAAAAGAAAAGGGTTACTATTGTTGAGTACCTACAACTAGTGCTGAGCGATTTAACTGAAATGTCGGTTATTTTGGGGGTTTTAAAACAACTAATTGACTCAAGTTGGTGAAATTATTTTAATTCTATTTCTTTCAGTTTTTTTCTGTGAGCTCAATGCGTGCATTGTGCAGTTTCTGTAGAGATCACATCAAGCCCAAACTGCAATTAAGTAGAGAAATGTAGTTTGCAACAGGCCAATATTCTACATAGTTTAGCTCAGAAAATATGGTAATAAACTGCAATGCCCATAATCCATTGCACGCCTACTTGTCCGGTCTGTGTTTCTTTTACGCCTGTTACGTTAGGTTAGTGTGGGGCAGACATGGAGAGAGAAGGGACAGAATGTGTGATCCTAAGGGATAGTGCAGTTGCTTTGTGAGGTATGTCCTAATACATGATTTAAGTGATTCTTAGTTTGTACTCAGCAGTTATAAAAGTAAGCCTTATTTACTTTGAAGAACTACTAAAATAGTGATTTTGTCAGACAGTATAGGCAGCTCTAGAGCGATGATTACTTGGAAGAAATGAATGAAGTCATCAAATGTAATATACACAACAATTTAAACATTTGATTAAAGATAAGTAATGTAAATAAATTATGGTTATTAGGTGATAATCAGTAATTGGCAGTCACTACCATTACCTACTTTATTCTGTTACAGCATTCAACCCACATAATACATAGTGCATTTAATGTTTTAAAAAAACATGATCGATATCAAAAAACGTGATTATTTTTACACTAATCGCTCAGCACTACTTACAATTTAGTTGTTCTCTATTACAATAATTATTTTGGCAAAGGGGTGACTTAGAGGGAACAAAGCCCACTGTTCTATTGAAACACAATAGAACACAATTGAAACACAAAAACACACACTATTTATTTTTGAGGAAATAGATATAAGGATATATTTGAAATACAATCACTTTAGGTTTGTACTGTATGTAAAGTTTTCATTGAACAGGAGATATGAAAGTGGTGATATTGTCCAAAAAAAATGTTACCTGTATCATAGCACTCACATTCTTTCCATGGCAAAGTAGGTGATGGACCTCTTCTCACCTTCACTGTGTGAAACATTGTGGAGGTGTGGGGTAGAGACTCATGGGTAACAGGTTCTTCATGTCCCCCGTGTCCCCCCACCGCTATGCATGAGCAGCCCAGCCATGGGGGTGATGCACCATCCCCAAGACACTTGGTGATTGAAATGTATGACTTGTTGTTTTCCAGACTAATTTCAGTGAGACTTATTAAAGACACCAATTGATATCTCACTAACTAAAGCTTTCTAAGCAATTAAGGCTACGCATTTCGTTTTTTGTTTGTTTCTGCATTCACTAGAATGCATTTCAATTGGATTTCCAAGCTGAAGGCCGAAAGTTTGACAAGATCTCTGTGAAATGTCTTGAGCTTCAATGTCTTAAAGGGATACTCTGAGATTCTGGCATTTTGTCTTTGCGTGCAGTATGAAGTAAGTTGAGGTAGATTCGCGAGCCAGTGCTAACTAGCATTAGCGCAATGATTACAGATACAGTAGCATACGCTAGCATACCTGTAGACTTCCTGTAGCATTGCCAGAATCTCGCAGTATCCCTTTAATGACTAATGGTTTTAGGTGAAACGGCATTTGTGGGCCTTTTTTTGTATCCCAGTCAGTGCAATGACCGATGATATTGTGCTCTTTCTATCATTTACATTTGAGTCATTTAGTAGAAAAAACCTACCACAGTTACTGCAATTAGACTCTTCTTTGAAGTAGCCGCTATCATGGCAACAGTGTGATGGTCTGTTAGGAACAGCTTGGTATTACCTCGTTGAGCATCAGCCCGTTGATTTTCAGTTGCAGTCAGTCACACAATCTCATTACCAGAAAGAACTAGCCTATTCCTCTATAGCTCAGTTGATAGAGCATGGTGCTTGCAACACCAGGATAGTGGGTTCGATTCCTGGGACCACCTGTATGTAAAATGTATACATGCTTAACTGTAAGGCCCTTTGGATAAAAGCGTTTGCTAAATGGCTATTATTATTATTATTATTATTTTGAAACATTACAAATAATAAGTTAGGCTGACGGCTTGCTCTGTTCAATGTATGCTATTAAACCATGCATTCATTGCATTCTATGTTAAAACATTTATGATATATATGTCATTTTCAGAAATGCCTCTTGGAAGGCCTCAAGCAAACACTAATCCTTTCTTGGAATGCTGATGATTTACTGATGTAAAACAAGCAACAATTTGATATGCTCATTGCAGATTATTCACTGTCTGAATAGGCTATAGCCCATAAACTGGGTCAGGGAGCCATAGATATTTGGCCAGTTTCCTACCTACTGATTTAACGATGTTTTGCAGAATCTAACACACTACCTATTGCCTGTTGCCTAATGGTTAAATATAGCGTAACGCCAGTGTTACGTCTAAATTGGTTCTGTAATCCTTAACAGCTCTTTGAGTATAAACTGAACTGCTATCTTTCCTAGGGCCTCCATTCACGACTGAATGTTAATAGCTCTTCATTTAGTTTATACACACCTTTTAAAATGCATGTGACTTATCCTGTTTCATAGGAACTGTCTATTAAATCACACCTGGGAACATTTAGAATGTCTATATGTATGTTAGTCCTGAAATGTTTTTTTTCAACTGATTTGATATTAATTTATTTTGTATTACACCATCGCATGTATCTCGCACCAAAGCCTCCCAAATGGCTCTGGTCAAATGTAGTGCATTATTTAGGAAATAGGGTGCTTTTTGAGAGAGACCCTCAGCTTTTGTATCTGCAGATGTTTTATCTGTGCAGCCTTGAGACACAGAGCTGCTGCTGCTATGTGTGGATAGGCTGCTGTGCTGCTAGCTTGTTCTGTGCTTACAAACAACCCCTGGTTTACCAATCGCTGAAAACTACCTGCAACTTAACAAATCAAAGTTTTGGGTAACATTTTGGTCTTCTATCGTGCCATTATGCTGTTACTAGACCTATATGTTTACTGTAAGTTCACATAGGGTTGAATTTACACTTTATTTTCCATAATTTTCTCAAGGATGATTTTATGTTTTTTGTATGTGGTTGCAATATTCTGGTTTTCCAGACATCTGTTTTGAGGAGTTTGGATTTCTTGGTTATTCCCTGTTGATTCTGGGAATCTTTCAACTGGGATTTCTGGGACACCTGGGAATTTTTGGGAAAGTTACTAGAGTTTTGCAGCCCTGTTTATGTATGTTGTTGAATTATTTTGGTGAGATAACCTGCTACTTTATGCCCTCTTGCTTTTACAGTGGGAACTTATTTAGTGGTTTGTTTCAAACACCTGCCACTCCAAAGTCCAACTTGTTTTATTTCCATTTTAGATGTAAACATGGATACTGACTGATGATAATCATTTCGCTATTATTATTTGAAGTTGTTTTGTTTTATTTAACCTTATATTGCTTAATATGTTCTTTATCCCCTCTTATTTCTTTCACAGCTTTGCATTTAAAAGGAGTTTTGATTAATGCTGCATATTGATTGTGTCCCCAACATGATACTGAGGTGATGTGAATAAATAAATAATGATCATTGTGTCCCAACTGGCACCCTATTCGCTAATATTGTGCACTATTTTTGGACATAGCCTAAAAACCTAAGCTTCTTAGCCATCGCAGAGGTATCATGCTAACTGTTTGGAACCCTAATGACCCTGTGACCCCCACCCACCCAGTGCTGCTGTCCCTCCCTGCTTCCATTTATGCTTCCTCCTCTTCATTCACCTGTGTGTTAACACCATCTCCTGTCTGCTGCCCTTCAGATCGTTTCCAGTTTTAAAGCCACCACGTCCAGAGCCGTGTGCCAGCTGGTTAAGGAGTATGTAGGTCACAGGGATGGCATATGGGACCTGAGTGTCACCAGGACACAGCCCGTGGTGCTGGGCACAGCTTCGGCAGGTAGATCGCTACAGTACATCCCAATGCCATTGTGGTAGGGTTGCAAAATTCCAGTAAATTCCCTGGTTTTATAGAAATCGCAGATGTAAGGTTCCTGGAATCAGGAGGAAATAAGTAGGAGAAACATAAACCTCCCACCAGTATTTCTGGAAAATCTGTCAAGTTTTTGCAAGCTAGAATTTTGCAAGCCTAGCTAGCTACAGTGCTTCCCAATGTCTTGGCTGCTGGCCTTATTGTCCTCCTGGCCCAAGACTAACAATAATGTTAGTGAGTCACAGCCTAACAGGGCTTTAAAATTCACTGCAGACTTTGGTTTAATATTCAATCCATTTAACTGTCAACATGTCTTGTGTTAAGGTTGTGATAAAGCGATCATAAGGTCTAGTAATGATTGCCTTCAGACCGGAAAGCTTATTGTGCTTTTAATACGCTAAGAGGGGGCAAATGTAATTTGGCAATGGTTACAGTATGATGGTAGTGCGAGCTGAATTAATAATGAACTGTATCCCAAATGGCACCCTATTCCCTATTTAGTGCAATACTTTTGACCAGGACCCATAGTGCTACTGGTCAAAAGTTATGCTTTATGGGGCCTCCCGGGTGGCGCAGTGGTTAAGGGCGCTGTACTGCAGCGCCAGCTGTGCCATCAGAGTCCCTGGGTTCGCAGGCCGCGACCGGAAGGTCCGTGGGGCGACGCACAATTGGCCTAGCGTCGCCCGGGTTAGGGAGGGCTTGGTCGGTAGGAGTGTCCTTGTCTCATCGCGCACCAGCGACTCCTGTGGCGGGCTGGGCGCAGTGTGCGCTAACCAAGGTGGCCAGGTGCACGGTGTTTCCTCCGGCTGGCTTCCGGGTTGGATGCGTGCTGTGTTAAGAAGCAGTGCGGCTTGGTTGGGTTGTGTATCGGAGGACGCATGACTTTCAACCTTCGTCTCTCCCGAGCCCGTACGGGAGTTGTAGCGATGAGACAAGATAGTAGCTACTACAACAATTGGATACCACGAAATTGGGGAGAAAAAGGAGTAAAATTCAAAAAAAAAAGTTATGCTTTATATTGGAAATAGGGTGCCATTTGAGACTCTCAAAGGATGAAACTAAGCCACTGTGTGACACCACGTGTCTGTCCACAGATCACAGTGCCATGCTATGGAGCATCGAGACTGGGAAGTGCCTCCTGAAGTATGTGGGTCATGCAGGATCAGGTAAAATACTGTTTTTATTTAATCCATGCTATGTGGAGTCATGAAGAAAGTGACTGGTCTAAATGATTCATAGAGACCGTCCCAAATGTTTACTTCCGGCGCCGGCGCTTCGCGTTCCTAGGAAACTATGCAGTATTTTATTTATTTATATGTTATTTCTTACATTGTTACCCCAGGATTCATTCCTTGTGTATAAGGTAGTTGTTGTGAAATTGTTAGGTTAGATTACTTGTTAGATATTACTGCATGGTCGGAACTAGAAGCACAAGCATTTCGCTACACTCGCATTAACATCTGCTAACCATGTGTATGTGACAAATAAGATTTGATTTGAAATGGCACCCTATTTAGAATCCAAAATGGCACCCAATTCCCTATATAGTGCAATACTTTTGACCAGAGTACTATGGGGCCCTGGTAAAAAGTAGTGTACCACAAATTAAGAAATCATGTGACTAAACGAAATAATAAGAAAAAATAACTATACTATGAAACAAAGATGAATGATAGTAAAAAAAAAAAAGCTTTGGACCACCTTAAATGAATTTTTTGGGGGAAAAAGCCAACTCGGCTCCATCATTCATTGAGTCAGATGGTTAATTCATAACAAAACCCAATGATATTGCCAACTACTTTAATTACTTTTTAATTGGCAAGAAAAGCAAATTTACGGATTATATGCCAGCAGCAAACGCTGACACTACACGTCCAAGTATATCTGACCAAATTATGAAAGACAAGAATTGTACTTTGGAATTTTGAAAGTCAGTGTGGAAGAGGTGAATTTTTTTGTTGTCTATCAACAATGACAAGCCACCCGGGTCTGACAATCTGGACGTATATTTACTGAGGATAATAGCAGACGATATTGCCACTCTTATTTGCCACATCTTCAATATAAGCCTACTAGAAAGTGTGTGCCCTCAGGCCTGGAAGGAAGCTAAAGTCATTCCGCTACCCAAGAATAGTAAAGCCCCCTTTACTGGCTCAAATAGCCGACCAATCAGCCTGTTACCAACCCTTAGTAAACTTCTGTAAAAAATTGTGTTTGACCAGATAAAATGCTATTTCACAGTAAACAAATTGACAACAGACTTTCAGCACACTTAAAGGGAAGGACACCCAACAAGCACAGCACTTACACATATGACTGATGATTGGCTGAGAGAAATTGATGATAAATGATTGTGGGGGCTGTCTTGTTAGACTTTTGTTAGTCAGCTTTTGACATTATTGATCATAGTCTGCTGCTGGAAACACGTATGTGACTTTACACCCCCTGCTATAATGTGGATAAAGAGTTACTTTTCTAACAGAACACAGAGGGTGTTCTTTAATGGAAGCCTCTCAAACATAATCCAGGTAGAATCAGGAATTCCCCGGGGTAGCTGTTTAGGCCCCTTGCATTTTAAAATCTTTACTAACGACATGCCGCTGGCTTTGAGTAAGGACAGTGTGTGATGATGATGATGATGACTCAAATAAAATCAAACTTTATTTGTCACATGCGCCGAATACAAGTGTAGACCTTACCGTGAAATGCTTACTTGCAAGTGCACTACTTCAACAGTGCCCTTAACCAAGTGACTGCAACACTTAACAAAGGGCTGCAGTTAGTTTCGGAATGGGTAGCAAGGAATAAGTTAGTCCTAAATATTTCAAAAACTAAAAGCATTGTATTTGGGACAAATCATTCACTAAACCCTAAACCTCAACTGTGTCTCGTAATGAATAATGTGGAAATTGAGCAAGTTGAGTTGACTAAACTGCTTGGAGTAACCCTGGATTGTAAACTGTCATGGTCAAAACATATTGATACAACAGTAGCTAAGATGGGGAGAAATCTAGCCATAACAAAACACTGCTCTGCCTTCTCAACAACACTATCAACAAGGCAGGTCCTACAGGCCCTAGTTTTGTCGCACCTAGAGTAGTGTTCAGTCGTGTGGTCAGGTGCCACAAAGAGGGACTTTGGAAAATTGCAGTTGGCTCAGAACAGGGCAGCACGGCTGGCCCTTAAAAGTTCACGCAGAGCTAACATTAATGACATGTATGTCAATCTCTCATGGCTCAAAGTGGAGGAGAGATTGACTTCATCATTACTTGTTTTTGTAAGAGGTGTTGACAAGCTGAATGTGCTGAGCTGTCTGTTTTAAACTACTAGCACACAGCTCAGACACTCATGCATACTCCACAAGACATGCCACCAGAAGTCCAGATCAGACTATGGGAGGTGCAAAGTTCCACATAGAGCCATGACTACATGGAACTCTATTCCACATCAGGTAACTGATGCAAGCAGTAGAATCAGATTTTGAAAACAGGTAAAAATACACCTTATGGAACAACATGGACTGTGAAGAGACACATAAAAAGGTACAGACACATGCATATGCACATACTGTGATATTGTTCTATGGTGGTATTGAATATTTTGTGTTGTGGACATGTGGTGGTGTAGGAATGTTATATGGTGTACTGTTTTATCTTTAGCTCATTCAGTACAAACATAGTGCACTGTTTTATCTGTTGTTGTATATGTATTGTGGTTGCTTTGGTGTGTTTGGACCCCAGGAAGAGTAGCTGCTGCCTTGGGGAACCCTAATAAATACAAATACGGAATAGGGTGCGATTTGGGATGGGCCCAAAGTTTTATTGTGGAGGCTAATACCTCCTATGTTTTCTCTTTCCAGTTAACTCTATCAAGTTCCATCCCACGGAACAGATGGCTCTTACAGGTGGCTCTTACATTATGCTCAATGTCCAAAATGGTCAGAAAAAAACATTTTAGTCCATTGTATGTTCAGATGTCTATTGGTTTGGAGGTGTTTGAGGGCTCTTTCTGCTCTGTCCACAGCGTCTGGTGACCAGACAGCCCATATCTGGAGGTACATGGTGCAGCTGCCCACCCCACAGCCTGTAGCCGACATCAGTGTAAGCAACTCAAAACCATATCTCTTATAACCCACTGCATCTACAGATGTCTAGTTCTAAATGCTGATCTCTGTGTGTGTGTGTGTGTGTGTGTCTGTCTCCGATTCCATAGCAGACGCCCTGTGACGACGACATAGACTTCTCAGATAAGGACGAGGCTGACGGGGACGGTGAGGGCCCTAACGAGTGTCCCTCCATCCGCATGGCTTCCACTACCCTCAGGAGCCACCAGGGGGTTGTCATCGCTGCAGACTGGCTGGTGGGGGGCAAGCAGGTGGTTACTGCCTCCTGGGACCGGGCTGCCAACCTGTATGATGTGGAGACTTCTGAGCTCGTCCACTCACTCACTGGTACGAACCAGCCGTTCTCTTAGGGACGATTTCTGGGACACAGATTAAGCCTAGTTCTGGACTAAAAAGCAAGCGCAATGGAGAATATCTATTGAAAATGCTCTTTAGTCCAGGAATAGGGTTAACATGTCTATGGGAAACCACCCCTTAATGTGTGGTGTAAGTGTCTGTAGAGTAATCATTAGATGTAGGTTGTTTTCTGGCGTTGTATGTCTGCCATTGAGCCTCTGATCACTTTTCAATCATAATCAATGTTCCCTTAAGAGGGCTCTACAACAGTTTTTTGCTCTGTTGTATGTCTCTACCTCACCTCTGTGTGTGTGCGGGCGCAGGCCACGACCAGGAGCTGACCCATTGCTGCACCCACCCCACCCAGCGTCTGGTGGTCACCTCGTCCAGAGACACCACCTTCCGTCTGTGGGACTTCAGAGACCCCTCCATCCACTCTGTCAACGTGTTCCAGGGACACACCGAGTGAGTTGCACACACACACCACCTTCCTGTGGGACCTCAGAGACCCCTCATCCACTCTTTCAGTCTGTCACTAGCACCCCTACAAAATTCATGCAAAAAGCATCTCGCCACCCATATGAATGACATTAATTAGACATTAATTTGCAGTCATTATCAATGTGTCTGTTTAGATTACAGGGGGTTGATTTGGTCTGCCAACAGTAGCGGATGAGGGCACAGCTAATCAGCCATTAGTATCCAGAACAAATGATACTGTGATACATGAGTCAGTCAAGTGGATGAAGTAGCTGGTGACCTTCAGGCCTCAAATATTCCTACCAAGACAGCAGCCGTGTGTTGTAGTAAATATCTAGGTATTCCTCTCATACTGCATATCTACTGTATCTAGGGTTGCAAAGCTACTGGAAATGTACCAAAGTTACCAGATTCTTCTGTAATTTGGGTAATTAACAGATAATAGATGGCAATCTATGCTAACTTTAGTAACCTGTATCCATATTGTTAATGAGTTTCTAGAAGATTGTGACCATATGGTTCAAGAGGAAATGGCCTAATTCATGAAAAAAGCATCTCATCAACAATGGCATTATTTTTCAATTAACTGCAACTCTTCCAACTATTGACTTTTCTTCGCAACTGCCTCCAGTTTGGCGCCAAAACATTGACAACAAATACATACCGACATAGTAAAATAAATAAAAAATAAAGATATTTCATGATGAAACCTTTGCCTATAAAAAACCCTTGCCTAGTTAAATAAAAAATATTAAACACCAATGATATTCAATAAGTTGGTTTATATTTAGGATAATGTTTTACAGCTTTGTCATTCTATTTTTAAAAATCATTTTATTTAATTATTTCATATATTTAAATGTGATAAGGCCACACAAAGGGTCAGATATAATTAGACACCTGTGATAATCTGAATTACCCAAAAGGGCCACTAGATGTCTTGTTGTAAATTACATAAAGTTCTTGAAAGTTACCAAAATTCTGTTAGTTTATTGGTAAACTTAGAAAGTTTATGCTAATAAACCCTCCCTTTGCAACCCTAGCTAACTGTAATACTATTAAGTGTCAACATTTCCTAGGATATTAGTTGTCAGGGTTCCTTCACTAGGACAACATCAGTGTGTGGTTGATTCAGTCAACTTCAATCTCATTCATTTCATAAAGCACTTTTAACGTCAACAGTTCTCACTAAGTGCTTTCCAGTAATCTCGCCTAAGCCCCAAAGAGCAAGGAAAGCACGTGAATAACTGTTTTGAATGACTCTCTTCCGCCATGTCATGCGTCTCCAGCACGGTGACATCAGCAGTGTTCACTGTGGGGGACAATGTGGTGTCTGGGAGTGACGATCGCACCGTCAAGGTCTGGGACCTCAAGAACATGAGGTCACCCATAGCAACAATCCGCACAGACTCTGCAGTCAATAGGTGAGAGCGAGGACTTTCAAATTGAGATAGTAGGCAAGTATTGGTTTGAACCTGTCAAGACTGGTATTTAAGAATTGATATTATATTTTTTAACCCCTTTCAGGATGAGCATGTTGGTGAGCCAACTAATCTAAATATGTTACTGGGAATTTAGTTTTTAGAAGGTTCAATAAAAATGCGTGTTTTGAAGCCTAACCGTTTACTGTAGTTTGAACTACTTCTTACAGGATAAGCGTGTCGGTGAGCCAAAGAATCATTGCTCTCCCTCACGACAATCGACAAGTTCGGCTGTTTGACATGTCAGGAGTGCGGCTAGCTCGACTCCCACATAGCAACAGACAGGTAACCAGCACCAACACACAGAGGCAGCAAATACATACATTTCCAGTGTAATCTGCATCTGTAGTGGTTTTACTGATCTATAGATTGGGCTGGATATTTATATCATAGCACATAATAAGTCAGGATCATATTCATTAGTTTACAACGTAGCAAAATCTTTTGCACCGTAACCAAAAAACAAAAAAAACAAGCAGATTTTATTGGACAAATTCAGAAAGGTCCCTCCATGTTTCGACCAGTTTACTTCTTGGTGAATAAGACCCTTAGGCATATACTACAAAGTAGGATCAAGTGGTTAGCCAGCTAACTTTATTGAGGGTGAATGGGCAAGACAAAATATTTAACTGCGTTTGAGCGGCGTATGGTAGTAAGTGCCAGGTACACTGGTTTGAGTGTGTCAAGAACTGCAACGCTGCTGGGTTTTACACTCAACAGTTTCCCATGTTTATCAAGAATGGTCCACCTCCCAAAGGACATCCAGCCAACGTGACACAACTGTGGGAAGAATTGGAGTCCGCATGGGCCAGCATCCCTGTTGAACTCTTTCGACACCTTGTAGAGTCCATGCCCCAACGAATTGAGGCTGAGGCCCTCCCCAAAAAAGGGGTGTGCAACTCAATATTTCGGGGTTGTTCCTAATGTTTTGTACACTGTGTACATACAGTACCAGTCAAGTTTTGACACACCTACGCATTCCAGGGATTTTCTTAATTTTTTACTATTTTCAACATTGTAGAATAATTGTGAAGACATCAAAACTTTGAAATAACACATGGAATCATGTAGTAACCAAAAAAGTGTTAAACAAACAAATCAAACATTTTATATTTGAGATTCTTCAAAGTAGCCACCCTTTGTCTTGATGACAGCTTTGCACACTCTTGGCGTTCTCTCAAACAGCTTCATGAGGTTGTCACCTGGAATGGATTTCTATTAACAGGTGTGCCTTGTTAATTTGTGGAATTTCTTTCCTCCTTAATGCATTTGAGCCAATCAGTTGTGTTGTGACAAGGTAGGGTTGGTATATAGAATATATATTTACCTATTTGGTAAAAGACCAAGTCCATATTATGGCAAGAACAGCTCTAATAAGCAAAGATAAACGACAGTCCATCATTACTTTAAGACATGAAGGTCAGTCAATCTGGAAAATGTAAAGAACTTTTGCACAGTCGCAAAAACCGTTAAGTGCTATGATGAAACCGGCTCTCATGAGGACCGCCACAGGAAAGGAAGACCCAGAGTTACCTCTGATGCAGAGGATAAGTTCATTAGAGTTACCAGCCTCAGAAATTGCAGCCCAAATAAATGCTTCAGAGTTCAAGTAACAGACACTTCTCAACATCAACTGTTTAGAGGAGACTGTGTGAATCAGGCCTTCATGGTTGAATTGCTGCAAAGAAACTCCTACTAAAGGACACCAATAAGAAGAAGACACTTGCTTGGACCAAGAAACATGAGCAATAGAGATTAGACTGGTGGAAAATCTGTCCTTTTGGTCTCAGTCCAAATTTGAGGTGAACAGATGATCTCCGCATGTGTGGTTCCCATCGTGACGCATGGAGGAGGTGTTTTGGTGTGGTGGCGCTTTGTTGGTGACACTGTCTGTGATTTATTTAGAATTAATTTTTGTTCATCTGTCGACCCCAGCCTCGAACTCAGGCCCTATGTGTAGTTAACTGACCCTCTCTGCCCATTCATCGTCATTTTACCTGTTGTTATTGTCTTAGCTGATTAGCTGCTGTTGTCTTAGCCGTTGTCTTAGCTAGCTCTCCCAATCAACACCTGTGATTGCTTTATGTCTCTCTCAAATGTCAATATGCCTTGTATGTATATTGTTGTTTAGGATAGTTATCATTGTTTTTTGTTTACTGCGGAGCCCCTAGTCCCACTCAACATGCCTCAGATACCTCCTTTGTCTCACCTCCCACACATGCGGTGACCTCACCCAGTATAACTAGTACGTCCAGAGATGCAACCTCTCTTATCGTCACAAAATGCCTGGGTTTTCCTCCACTGTACCCGCACCCCACCATACCCCTGTCTGTACATTATGCCCATAATCTATTCTACCACGTCCAGAAATATGCTCCTTTTATTCTCTGTCCCCAACGCACTAGACGACCAGTTTTGATAGCCTTTAGCCGTACCCTCATCCTACTCCTCCTCTGTTCCTCGGGTGATATGGAGGTTAACCCAGGCCCTGCGTGTCCCCAGGCACTCTCATTTGTTGACTTCTATAACCGAAAAAGCCTTGGTTTCATGCATGTTAACATCAGAAGCCTCCTCCCTAGGTTTGTTTTACTCACTGTGCTATAGCACACTCCGCCAACCCTGATGTCCTTGCCGTGTCTGAATCCTGGCTTAGGAAGGCAGTTGCAATCTGCTGCAGAGATAGCTTGCAAAGTTCTGTCATACTTTCCAGGTCTATGCCCAAACAGTTCAAGCTTCTAATTAAAAAAATTAATCTCTCCAGAAATAAGTCTCTCACTGTTGCCACCTGTTATAGACCCCCCTCAGCTCCCAGCTATGCCTTAGACACCAGATGGGAATTGATTGCCCCTCATCTATCTTCAGAGTTCGTTCTTTTAGGTGACCTAAACTGGGATATGCTTAACACCCCGGCAGTCCTGTAATCTAAGATAGATGCCCTCAATCTCACACAAATTATCAAGGAACCCACCAGGTACAACCCTAAATCTGTTAACATGGGTACCCTCATGGATATTATCCTGACCAACTTGCCCTCCAAATACACCTCTGCTGTTTTCAATCAGGATCTCAGCGATCACTGCCTCATTGCCTGCATCCGCTATGGGTCCGCGGTCAAATGACCACTTCTCATCAATGTCAAACGCTCCCTAAAACACTTCTGCGAGCAGGCCTTTCTAATCGACCTGACCCTGGTATCCTGGAAGGATATTGACCTCATCTTGACAGTCAAGGATGCCTGGTCATCTTTAAAAGTAATTTCCTCACCATCTTAAATAAGCATGCCCCTTTCAAAAAATGTAGAACTAAGAACAGATATAGCTCTTGGTTCACTCCAGACCTGACTGCCCTCGACCAGCACAAAAACATCCTGTGGTGGACTGCAATAGCATTGAATATTCCCCGCGATATGCATCTGTTCAGGGAAGTCGGGAACCAATACACGCAGTCAGTCAGGAAAGCAAAGGCTAGCTTTTTCAAACAGAAATTTGCCTCCTGTAGCTTAAACTCCAAAAAGTTTTGGGCACTGTAAAGTCCATGGAAAACAAGAGCACCTCCTCCCAGCTGCCCACTGCACTGAGGCTAGGTAACACTGTCACCACCGATAAATCCACGATAATCGAGAATTTCGAAAAGCATTTCTCTACGGCTGGCCATGCTTTCCATCTGGCTACCCCAACCCCGGCCAACAGCTCCGAACCCACCGCAGCTACTTGCCCAAGCCTCCCCAGCTTCTCCTTCACCCAAATCCAGATAGCAGATGTTCTGAAAGATCTGCAAAACCTGGACCCATACAAATCAGCTAGGCTAGACAATCTGGACCCTCTCTTTCTAAAATTATCCACCGCCAATGTTGCAACCCCTATTACCAGTCTGTTCAACCTCTCTTTCGTATCGTTCAAGATCCCTAAAGATTGGAACGCTGCCGCGGTCATCCTCCTCTTCAAAGGGGGTGACACTCTAGACCTAAACTGTTATAGACCTATATCTATCCTGCCATGCCTTTCGAAAGTCTTCGAAAGCGAAGTTAATAAACAGATCACTGACCATTTAAAATCCCACTGTACCTTCTCCGCTGTGCAATCCAGTTTCCGAGCTGGTCGCGGGTGCACCTCAGCCACGCTCAAGGTACAAAATGATATCATAACTGCCATCGATAAAAGATTGTACTATGCAGCCGTCTTCATCGACCTGGCCAAGGATTTTGACTCTGTCAATCACCATATTTTTATCGGCAGACTCAACAGCCTTGGTTTCTCAAATGACTGCCTCGCCTTGTTCACCAACTACTTCTCAGACAGAGTTCAGTGTGTCAAATCGGAGGGCCTGTTGTCCGGACCTCTGGCAGTCTCTTTGGGGGTACCACAGGGTTCAATTCTCAGGCTGACTCTTTTCTCTGTACATATCAATGATGTCGCTCTTGCTGCGGGTGATTCCCTGATCCACCTCTACACAGACGACACCATTCTGTATACATCTGGCCCTTCTTTTGACACTGTTAACAAACCTCCAAACGAGCTTCAATGCCATACAACACTCCTTCTGTGGCCTCCTTAAATGCTAGTAAAACTAAATGCATGCTTTTCAACCGTTCACTGCATGTACCTGCCCGCCCGACTAGCATCACCACTCTGGACGGTTCTGACTTAGAATATGTGGACAACTAGAAATACCTAGGTGTCTGGCTAGACTGTAAACTCTCCTTCCAGACTCATATTTAACATCTCCAATCCAAAATTAAATCTAGAATTGGCTTTCTATTTCGCAACAAATCCTCCTTCACTCATGCCGCCAAACATACCCTAGTAAAACAAACTGACTATCCTACCGATCCTCGACTTCGGTGATGTCATTTACAAAATAGACTCCAACACTCTGCTCAGCAAATTGGATGCAGTCTATCACAGTGCCATCCGTTTTGTCACCAAAACCCCATATACCACCCACCACTGCGACCTGTATGCTCTAGTCGGCTGGCCCTCGCTAGATATTCGTCGCCAGACCCACTGGCTCCAGGTCATCTATAAGTCTTTGCTAGGTAAAGCTCTGCCTTATCTCAGCTCACTGGTCACGATAACACCCACCCATAGCATGCGCTCCAGCAGGTATATCTCACTGGTCATCCCCAACACCTATGTGGCCGCCTTTTCTTACAGTTCTCTGCTGCCAATAACTGGAAGGAATTGCAAAAATCGCTGAAGCTGGAGATTTATATTTCCCTTACTAACTTTAAAAATCAGCTATCCGAGCAGCTAACCGATCGCTGCAGCTGTACATAGTCCATCTGTAAATAGCCCATCTAATCTACCTACCTTATCCCCATATTGTATTTATTTACTTTTCTGCTCTTTTGCACACCAGTATTTCTACTTGCACATCATCATCTGCACATCTATCACTCCAGTGTTAATTTGCTAAATTGTTATTACTTGCTACTATGGCCTATTTATTGCCTTACCACCTCACGCCATTTGCACGCACTGTATATAGACTTTCTTTTTTCTATTGTGTTATTGACCGTACGCTTATTTATTTCATTTGTAACTCTGTTTGTGTCGCACTGCTTTGCTTTATCTTGGCCAGGTCGCAGTTGTAAATGAGAACTTGTCTCAACGAGCATACCTGGTTAAATAAAGGTGAAATAAAAAATCAATTTAAAAAAGCACACTTAACCAGCATGGCTACCACAGCATTCTGCAGCGATACGCCATCCCATCTGGTTTGCGCTTAGTGGGACTATCATTGTTTTTTCAACAGGATAATGACCCAACACACCTCCAGGCTGTGTAAGGGTTATTTGGCTAACAAGGAGAGTGATGGAGTGCTGTATCAGATGACCTGGCCTCCACAATCATCCGACCTCAACCCAATTGAGATGGTTTGGGATGAGTTGGACCACAGAGTCAAGGAAAAGCAGCCAACAGGTGCTCAACATATGTGGGAACTCCGTCAAAACTGTTGGGAAAGCATTCCAGGTGATGCTGGTTGACAGAACACCAAGTGTGTGCAAAGCTGTCAAGGCAATGTGTGGCTACTTTGAAGATTCTTAAACATATTTGGTTTTGTTTAACACTTTTTTTGGTTACTACATGATTCCATATGTGTTATTTCATAGTTTTGATGTCTTTGCTATTATTCTACAATGTAGAAAATAGTAAAAATAAAGAAAAACGCATGAATGAGTAGATGTCCAAACTTTTGACTGGTAATGTACATTTAGCTTAATGAACCAGAAAATCAACATTTATTTCTGGTTGTTTATCAAAGGTAACTGGCTAACTCATTGATCCTGCTTTGCAGTATACCCTTTAGTGTACTAATATGGCTGTTGCTTCACAGGGCCACCGGCGCATGGTGTGCTGTTCAGCCTGGTGTGAGGACAACTCCTCCTGTAACCTCTTCAGCTGTGGCTTTGACAGGCAGGCCATTGGATGGAACATCAACATCCCAGCTCTGCTGCAGGAGAAGTGAGCCCAGCCCAGACAGGTTTGTTTTCCCCCTCACTCACTCACTATCTTATGTTTTTTTGTTGGTACGCCTAGTCCTAGACTCAATGGGGAATTTCCATAGAAGGTGCTTTATACTTCAGGACTAGGCTTAATCTAGTAATCTAGTAATCTGTGCCTGCGAAACCGCCTCTGTGTTTGCAACTGTATATATTTATATATTTTTGACATTACTTCTCTTTTCTATACATATCTGAAAGGGGGATGTGATTTACAAAATGTAAATGTCATCCTATTGTTTTCTTGTGTGTCAGCCCTGAGCCATCCGCCTGGCCCATCTGCTCACTGAACCCCATGTTAAGAGCTGATCTCTGGTCAGTTCAGTCAGATGCCACCACCCTCAGGCAGGGAAGGGAGAAGATCGATCGAGGACCACTCTCTCTCTGTGTCAAGTATTCATGTTCTTCTCACACTCCAAATGTGGTCACAGTCTGGTCTGCATAGTTTGAATATACATACCGTACTACATACATGTGTGATGGTGTGTGGTGGTTTTCAAACTTGCCCATGTATGTACAGAAAATGTAAAGGACTACTCTCTGCTTTGTTGTTGGGCTTGTTTTGATCAGTTTATTCATGACTTTCCTTCTGAAGATAAATAGCATTGACATAAAGAAGGTACGGGGGGATTTTGTAGTCACCCTAATTTTCAGTTCAGAATAGGTCAGGCACCTTTTTGATGGTGTAGCCTCGTTGATAATGAGCAGCATTTCATGGAGACTTGTGTTAGTACTGAAATGCCACACATCTGCTTTCGAACCCACCTTAACCGCTCAGAAGTACAGCTAGCCAAGCTACTGCATATCTCTGTGCCATTTCAGCAGAGCCATACTTTGTCAAGGTTTACTGCATATCTCTGTGCCATTTCAGCAGAGCCATACTTTGTCAAGGTTTACTGCATATCTCTGTGCCATTTCGGCAGAGCCATACTTTGTCAAGGTTTACTGCATATCTCTGTGCCATTTCAGCAGAGCCATACTTTGTCAAGGTTTACTGCATATCTCTGCCATTTCGGCAGAGCCATACTTTGACCATCTATTGGTGATCAACTGAGCACTGAATAAGGAACATGCAGAGCTGCTACAGTACAGTGTTCAAGTGGCTCTGTCATGCACCTTTTAGAACCAATAGCTGTTACAATTTTATTTGTTGTTAAACTGTTTTAGCCTAAATACCATTTTGTACAGACTTGACAGAATCCTACTCTTGAGTCCTAGACAGTATGTTGTACCAGTGGATTAAATTGTGTAAACACCCCATGTTTAGAGGTTGAGGTTGATCGTCTTCACCATTTTAATAGGCACTTCATTCAGGTTGAGGTTGATCGTCTTCACCATTTTAATAGGCACTTCATTCAGGTTGAGGTTGATCGTCTTCACCATTTTAATAGGCACTTCATTCGTGTGTCTTCACCATTTTAATAGGCAATCATCGTCTTCACCATTTTAATAGGCACTTCATTCGTGTGTAATAATCATAAATGAGTCTTAGAAAGTAAGACATCATGAAATTGCTGTAGAGTTTACAAACAATAATAACATGTGAAGTGTTTCTTAGAATTAGTCAGTATTGAACCTGTTACATGGATATATAGGTCAGTAACTTGTTACCACGTGGTACTTCCTTGCGTAAGTAAGTGGGATCTCTAAGAGCGTTCTAATGCAATAGCTGTAACATGCTTGGTGTGCTCAGTGATCATGGCGTTAATTTCTGCATAGAAAACTAAAAGAAGAAGAGATTATTATGTGTTTGAGGTAAGTGTGATGTCATAAAGTAGCTGTGTCTGTTTTTTAGAGAAAGAGAATGAATGTTTGACTTGAAAACATTTTGAGTGTAATTGTCTGTGAGAGTCACTTGGCAGGCAGCACAGTTGACTTGGTTACATTCCTGCTTTTACGCAGACAAATGATACAAAATTATGCATCTGTATCTCATGAGGCAAGCCAGCTTTATTGCAATCGTAAATGCTTCTTTAGAGACTTAGATATGCTTTGTGTTTTGCTAACTTGTAACAACATATTAACTATTGATATTTATACAAGAAGTCACGTTGAACATCTTTTATCCCATTATGGAATCGTTATTGTGATGAAATAAAGTGGTTCCAGGTGTAGGCCCACGGTTCTAAGTGAGCGTAACTTTCCTTCCACAATAAATTTCACATCTGGGGAAAATTAAATGTAATCATCTCTATTCAAAGGGGCCTATTTGGCTTAATGGTGTATTCTTGCTGCATATTTTATTATCCTTTTAACTTAGAGGTGATCTTTTCATTTCCACTAGTTCTTCATCCTGTGCAGTTGGATCTCTTTGGTTTCATTGGCTGAAGTATTGTTTTAATCTATAGTGGTTTGCATGTAGTCTTTCTCATGTACCGTTTACATCAGGGATGTCTTAGAGGTTACTCCTAGCCTGGTCCCACATCCATTTGTGCTCTTACCAACTCCATTGGTCATTGTCAAGCCAAACATGACACTACTGTAAGTGACAAAGAGTTGGCATGATGGCACAAACAGATTGGCACTGAAAATAGGCTACTGCAGATGTGGTTGTGCAGTTCTATGCATGACTAATACCACATGATGTAGTACTAGAGGCATTGATTAAGAGACTATAGTAATCTGTTACATGGGTTGGTATAATAAGAGATGTCTCTTGGACCGTAGCTGTCCAGGATTGTAATCCGTGATTTAAGTGAAACAAATTTGTTTGAAATATCAAAGAAGTATGGCCTGTGAATGTGAAGTCTAGCCTGGTGCCAGATCTGTTTGTGCGCTTGCCAACTTCATTGCCCGTTTGGCATGGCAATGAATGAAAAGGAGTTGGCATGGTAGCACAAACAGACTGCCACTCAGACTACCTGACCTCCTGAGCCACCATGCATAGCTAGTTGACCATGTTTATCATCACTTTCTTCATGGATTTATTTACATTTCAGTCTCATGGTTTTATCAGCTGTTCATGTAAATGTGGTCCTGGTGTTCATTTCAATGGAGTACAGTGCTTGCTTGTTTCCCAAATGGCACCCTATTCTGTATGTAATGCGTTACAAAGGGAATAAGGTGCAATTTGAGATGCATACTCTCATTACATCATACACACTTAGCAGTAGAAATCAACAGTGTAAAAGCTTTAGTAAAACTGTGGTTACCTACCTAATTATATTTTATGTGGTAAAATAGGTTCATTTTAACAAGAGGAGCTCCACTAGTACACATCTCATAACATGAAACAGTTTAGCTGTGTGTGTGTGCGCGCGCGCATGGTGGCTATTCATAAGGAACAGCAGCTTGTGAAATCAAATAAAATGTTGTGCTGTTTCATTCCCTCAGAATTGTGTCCTATTCTTTGTCGTAGTTCAGTCTTGCTTCGAGTCTTGCAGGGCTGACCATTACTTGGGTGCTGCGATATGAGGATAGCGTTAAATTAATTGTTTAATTAATTGTCTTTTATCACCCAGTTGTCAGAAAACAGACAAAGACCAAGTAGATTATTCTAAAATTGCCAATTGACTCACTTTAATAAAAATATAAATTACTCTTTTACATTTCACATTCAATGATCTAGATAGAAAGTACTTCTGCATTACTGTTAGCATTCAATCATTTTAGTCTGTGAGATGGTGTTGTCTGTTTTGTGTGGAAATAAATATCAAACAATACGACTGCTTGTGGAAAGAGGAAATACATGAATATAACGTTTAATTTGCCATGTGTTTATAGGTGTATGTGTGCAATTGTAACAGAGGGAAAATACTAACGAGAGTAAATTACTGTCAAAACTGTCTGCAAAAAACTATTTTAATATTGTTATAATCTCAGAACCTGCAATGTTCTCTTTGAGCCACTAGATGTCCCTGCTCTCATGTTTCTCAGGGCCAGATTCACATTCTGTAGCTTACTTGCTCCCCAGTACTACAATGATAATTTCTCAAAAAATTACAAAGAAATACTTGACTGAATGTTTGAAAGGATAAATGGTATTCAATGGAAGGAGACTACAAAAGGGGAGCTTAAGTGAGTAACTCAACAGGTGTAGGTGAAGGATTGCTAAAAGGAAAACAGGTTCATCTTTGGGCTACTGTATTGTTACTGTATATGACTGCACAGTGGAGGAAATAGAAGTGGAGGGGTATTTATACTACAAAGCAGGATCAAGGAGTTAGCCAGCTAATTTACTTAAATATTCTGAAATGATTTGTAATTTTACCATATTTTTCTCTGCAATTTCGTGATGGGGCGGCAGGGTAGCCTAGTGCGAGCGTTGGACTAGTAACCGAAAGGTTGCCAGATCGAATCCCCGAGCTGACAAGGTAAAAATCTTTAGTTGTGCCCCTGAACAAGGCAGTTAACCCACTGTCCTTAGGCCGTCATTGAAAATAAGAATTTGTTTTTAACTGACTTGCCTAGTTAAATAAAGGTAAAATAAAAAATATCCAGTTACGATCTTGTCTCATCGCTGCAACTCACCAACTGGCTCGGGAGAGGCCAACACACTGCTAGCTTTTTGTTTATCTGGTACAAGAAAAACCCTCGGATACGTAAAAGCTTATTGCAGAGATCTCGGTCCCCAGGGTGGTCTAGCACTTCCAAACTTTCAATATTATTACTGGGCAGCTAATATAATAATCATTATATATTGATGACAGAAATTCCTGATGTTGCAGGCCATAAATGGTTGACCTTATAGATTTCATCCTATGGCCCCACCTCATTAGCTGCCTTACTCTACTCAAAACTAGCCGAGCCTGTTTCCAAATACACTAAAACCCCTATTGTGAAACATTCTAAAAAAAAAAAATCAGGAAATGGTTAAGCCGATCGTTTGCTCTCAGTGAATTTTCAACTTCTGCCCCGTTATTAAACAACCATACATTCTCTCCACCATTAGTAGACAGGGCGTTTCATATCTGTCCTAGAAAACGGATCTCCTCACTGAACGATTTGTACATTGATATGGATTTTGCATCTTTTCAACAGGTAGTAAATAAATTCAATATTCCCAGATCCCATTTATTTAGGTACTGCATAGTTTTATATCTTCACACTCTAGTCACTTCCCATCACATCTACCTACCTCCCTTCTAGACTGTTTTTAAAGTGAATCCTTATATCAAAGGGGGCATAGGTTTTGTCTATGTGTTATTACATTTGCACAATGAGAAATTATGCCCAGCCCTATGGGGCACCTGGTCACATCTGGCTGTGACACAGCCTGGGATCAAACCCCAGGCTCTAGTGGCGCCTCAGCAGTGCCTTAGACCGCTGCGCCAGTCAGGAGGCTGTTTAGATTTTTAGTTGAGAAAAGCTTGAAATTGGCATGGCTTAATTGACTCAACAATCAAAAACACACAGAACTTTAGCTTTCTTATTGAATCAGAATATCAATAGTTATTTCTGGTTGTTTCTCGAAGTTAGCTAGCTAACTCATTGATCCTGCTTTATAGTATACCCTCAGGACTACATATTCGTTATGGATAAGTCAGAGTGCACAGAAGCAATCCAGACAATTTTCTCTAGCCAAATTCCCTCACACTCACGACATACATGTGTTTCAAGTTTCTATGTTTATTTGTCATGTACACAGGATACAACAGGTGTGAACAATACAGTGAAATGCTTACTCGCAAAGCTCTTTTGCAACAATGCGGTATTCAATCAAGATAAGATAAATAATATAAAGTGTCTGTATGTGCACTTTACAGTGCCTTCGGAAAGTATTCAGACTCCTTGACTTTTTCCACGTTTTGTTATACCCCACAATGACAAAGCAAAAACAGACCGCCACAGGAAAGGAAGACCCAGAATTACCTCTGCTGCAGAGGATAAGTTCATTAGAGTTACCAGCTTCAGAAATTGCTTCACAGAGTTCAAATAACAGACACATCTCAACAACAACTGTTCAGAGGAGACTGCGTGAATCAGGCCTTCATAGTCGAAATGCTGCAAAGAAACTACTACTAAAGGACGCCAATAAGAAGAGACTTACTTGGGCCAAGAAACACGAGCAATGGACATTAGACCGGTGGAAATCTGTCATTTTGGTCCAAATTTGTTTAAATTTGAGATTTTTTTGTTCCAACCGCCGTGTCTTTGTGAGACACAGAGTAGGTGAACGGATTATCTCTGCATGTGTGGTTCCCACAGTGAAGCATGGAGGAGGAGGTGTGATGGCGTGGGGTGCTTTGCTGGTGACACTGTCAGTGATTTATTTAGAATTCAAGGCACACTTAACTAGCATGCCTACCACAGTAATCTGCAGTGATACGCCATCCCATCTGGTTTGTACTAGTCTCAATATCAATGGTTTTCAACAGGACAATGACCCAACACACCTCCAGGCTGTGTAAGGCTATTTGACCAAGAAGGAGAGTGATGGAGTGCTGCATCAGATGACCTGGCCTCCACAATCACCTGACCTCAACCCAATTGAGATGATTTGGGATGAGTTGGACTGCAGACTGAAGGAAATGCAGCCAACAAGTGCTCAGCATATGTGGGAACTCCTTCAAGACTGTTTGAAAAGTGTTCCAGGTGAAGCTTGTTGAGAGAATGCCAAGGCAAAGGTTGGCTAATTTGAAGAATATAAAATGTTTCTTAATTTGTTTAACGCTTGTTTGGTTACTACATGATTCCATATGTGACATTTCATAGTTCTGATGTCTTTACTATTATTCTACAATGTAGAAAATAGTCAAAATAAAGAAAAAACAGTACTTTATTGAAGCACATGTGGCAGTGATTACAGCATTGATTCTTCTTTCGTATGACACTACAAGCTTGTCCTGTAAGGATCACAATGGATCAGATCAGTTTGGCAATGGCTGACAATAACCAGACCTTCTCTCACCCGCAGAGGGGAGGAGGGAACTGGTGTAGGAGTTTTGACACCTTCACAACCGGTCATAAATTTAAGTAGAAGAAGACTTTCTTTCTCCCTCTTTAGTGTCAACCCAAGGAATGTCTTTGTTTCACAGACTGTCCCCGCTGAAACTCTAACACGGTCAAACATGGATAATATAACAATATTTCTAACATAATGTGGGGAATGGTCAGTGGGGAACTATGGAAAACTAATGTAATATTGGTTTTCATTTTGTGATGTCATTAAAAACTGTATGGATGAAATACTGTAACTTGGAAAGTATATCCCCTTTATCTGTCAAGTTTCCATCCAGTACGTTGTGCATATAATATGACAAATTATGAAAGTATTTTTTGTTAAGATATACAAGGTATAAGATAGTCTTTCTCCTATAAACTATGCATAAGTAAGTAGCCACGCCCCAAGTGAGGTCAGAGAGCGTGTCAGACTGATGGAGACATCCCCTTTGGCCAGAGTGCCCAAAAAGCCTTGGTAACGAAATTAACATTAGACCACAAAAGTGTGGAGCGGTAGCTACATTTTTGAAATGGTTGGAACTTTGAACCTCAACACGAGGTGAAGAAATAAACTCACCTTCCTTTACACCAGAGAGACGAAGAGCTGCAGCACATAGTGGTCTGAATCCTGAATAATCAACACGAGGAGGAAGAAGAAAGGAAACTCCCCTCTCAGACAATCATTTGTACAGCTGATTAGCTGTCCTGAGTCAAATATCTCAAACTCTTCAAACCATCCCATCCTACTATGAGTCTCAAATCACTACGCTATTCTCCTCACCCCACTGGAACCAACTTATCATCAAATAAGCAGCTTCAGAAGCGAATGGAAGAGTGAACTCTGTAGTTCTGTTCAGGACTACATGACGGACAAAGACACCCATACGTAAATACATGAATGATTTCTTATTCCAAACGAGCGTTGGTTCGTATGCAAACAATATGATTAATGTGAGAATGTGTATTTTTCTATCTCTCTATCTCCCTCTCCATGTCGTGGTGAGGAAAGCCACCATATTGTAAAAGTCCATTAGGGACCTTTGTCTCATGTATTATGTGTGTATGTTATCCTGATCTCTCATTTTAGTTAGCTAGTAAATAAATAATTAACCAATTGGTGTAGTAATGAATCATGAGCAAGGCTGGGTTTTTTGGAGATGCAGGAGGTTACGACTATTCAGAATGATGATATGGTAAGAGGTAATGATTAATATTATGACTGTTTATCGATGAAATAGATATATACCTTATAGTTTTTAATTCGGGAGATGGTAACTCTTTAAACAACCTCTTCCGTGGTGCCCCAAATTCCTAATGAGTTAATTGTTACATGATTAATTTAATCGGGTAACAATTAAACATAGTTAGTGGATTAAATAAATCATCAGATTAATGAAAGTAAAGGCACAACATATTGGAGCCCCTGTGCGAGGAATCTAAAACAGAATTAGGCCTTGTTGTTGAATTCAGTCTATATGAATTGTGTAGCAGATTACGTTATACACCATTGGAGCCGTAGGCAGGATTATCGTTAAGGGGGGACTGTGATTCCTTTTGACCAAGATACTAGAAAGATTGCCTCCGGTGTTGCATACTGAGTAAGGATCAGTGTAGAAGGTGGAGTATTAATTCCTAGAGCCAGACATATGGGCCGGCCAATTAAGGATATATTCGTTTGGCCAAAGTAGAGTATTATATCTGTCTTTCGGGCTTCAGAAGCGTGAGTATACACAGCTAATATTTATTTATGTTATCACATGTTCCAATAACATCGCTAGCACCAAATGCTGATTGTGTTGAAGGTGAGTCGTCGTAAGTAAACCCCAGGTCCCCTATTGAAGGGGACCCTGTGTGTGCTTGGAAGTTAATATTCTTGTACAAGGACGGCTAGCTTTGCATTAGATGTTAAGCTAACAAAGAGGAAGCAGCCATTTCCCTTTGTTCACAGCGAAATCCTGCACCTTGGGGGACAGAAGTCCTGCCTCTGCTGGAATCCCTTGTGAGTTCAGATTTTAGGGGTGAGTGACCCATTGTGGTGAAAAATTGACAGTACTTTTTTTTTTTAAAGAATTCCAATGCGAGGGCCAATGTCTTCTCACATTTGTAACAACTGGTTACGCTTATATAATGTCCAACCAATTTCAACTGATTGGATATCATTGTCTCATTCGATTTAACAAGGAAGTTAAATTGCCAAACAAACATTTTACCAGGTTGATCATTTGGATAAGGACCAAATTAATTTGTTCCAACCAATGAGACATTTTAAACTTTTCCACATTAACCTAGATACAGGAACGCTTTCAGGTTAATCAGGTATGATTAATCATTAACATTGCTTAATAAATTAAATTAGCTTTTGCAAATTCATTGTCGTCCAACCCCCACATTGATGATAGATAAAAATCATTTTTGCAGCTTCCAACGACTCACCCCCCCACCCCCCCAGTGAACCCTCACCCATAGATAGATTGATCGCTGACCTCAGCAGCGATATAAACCCAAACTATGACATACGCAAGAAAACAGCAGAAATTGCGACAGACACCCTCCCAAATAGATCATCAGACACAGGCCCTGTAAAGGTTCTCTCCAGTTTAGCCCTGATGTATGGCCGCCAGCAGAGATTGACATCTGTCCAGTACCGCAGTGCACAGCAGAAGCACGGGAAACGGCTGACATGAAGGGACAGCTGGAGAGAACCGGGAAACTAATGACAAAAGCAGAAAAGGGAACAATACTGCTAGCCGTGGAACTGCGTTTGAAAACTGAACAAATAAAAGTAATGACAAAAACTTACGACGACGGACGAGCACAAACTCTTCAACAAAATCGTCTTCTACAGGAACAACTCAATTTAGCCAAAACTAAATACAATGAAGTCCACGCAAAACTAGATAAATCGGACGATTTATCTACAAACAGGGTCTTGCAACTTGATAATATGCATGCAGTTTTGATGAACAACCCTCAAAGCAGTAATGTTCTAGTCCAAATGCTGCAGACCAAAGACGATCCAATTAATGAACACAATGACCAAGTTGGATGAAAAAACATCGGAACTCATTGAAGTCGCTGACCATATCAAATGCACAATGTATTGGATGAAACCTTGACAGATAAAGAGGACATACTTTCCAAGTTATAGTATTTCATCCATACAGTTTTTTAATGACATCACAAAATGAAAACCAATATTACATTGGTTTTCCATAGTTCCCCACTGACCATTCCCCACATTGTTATGTTAGAAATATTGTTCCATTATCCACGTTTGACCGTGTTAGAGTTTCAGCAGGAACAGACTGTGACACAAAGACATTCCTTTGGTCGACACTAAAGGGGGAGAAAGAAGGTCTTCTTCTTCTTAAATTTACGACCGGGTGTGGAGGTGTCAAAACTCCCACACCAGTTCCCTCCTCCCCTCTGCGGGTGAGAGAAGGTCTGGTTATTGTCAGCCATTGCCAAGCTGATCTGATCCATTGTATACCTCACAAGTCAGTCATGACACTTGGCACACCAGTGTTTGGGGATTTTCTCCCATTCCTCTCTGCAGATCCTCTCAAGCTCTGTCAGGTTGGATGGGGAACGTCGCTGCACAGCTATTTTCAGGTCTCTCCAGAGATGTTCGATGGGGTTCAAGTCCGGGCTCTGGCTGGGCCACTCAAGGACATTCAGAGACTTGTCCCGAAACCACTCCTGCGTTGTCTTGGCTGTGTGCTTAGGGTCGTTGTCCTGTTGGAAGGTGAACCTTCGCCCCAGTCTGAGGACCTGAGGGCTCTGGAGCAGGTTTTCATTAAGGATCTCTCTGTACTTTGCTCCATTCATCTTTGCCTCGATCCTGACTAGTCTCCATGTCCCTGCCACTGAAAAACACCCCCACAGCATGATGCTGCCACCACCAATCTTCACCATAGGGATGGTGCCAGGTTTCTTCCAGACATGACGCTTGGTATTCAGGCCAAAGAGTTCAATCTTGGTTTCATCAGACCAGAGAATCTTGTTTTTGAGTCTTTAGGTGCCTTTTGGCAAACTCCAAGCGGGCTGTCATGTGCCTTTTACTGAGGGTTGGCTTCCGTCAAGCCACTCTACCATAAAGTTTTGATTGGTGGAGTGCTGCAGAGATGGTTGTCCTTCTGGAAGGTTCTCCCATCTCCACAGAGGAACTCTAGAGCTCTGTCAGGTTGACCATTGGGTTCTTGGTCACCACCCTGACCAAGGCCCTTCTCCCCCAGTCTTGGTGGTTCCAAACTACTTTCATTTAAGAATGATGGAGGCCGCTGTGTTCTTGGGGACCTTCAATGCTACAGAATTTTTTGGTGCCCTTACCTAGATCTGTACCTCGATACAATCCTGTCTCGGGGTCTGAACACTTTCCCGAAGGCACTGTATGTGCTGTTCCTATCGTGGTGACATTGTATTTTACAACCTCTTAGTTACCATGATTGGAACTGTGTGTGTGTGTGTGTGTGTGTGTGTGTGTGTGTGTGTGAGAGGGAATTTGGCTAAAGAAAATTCCCTGGACTGCTTCTTCTAGAAGAGCCCCTCACACCCTGCTCTGGAAATGCTCCTGTTCTGGTGGTTTCCTGTTCCAGATGCCCAGACCTGCCTCCTGCAGCGAGACGACAAACTTCTGCCTGGCTCTCTGGTAGGCCCCTGCTGCCATCTTAGCTCCACAGTACGTCTTCATGGCCTCCTCCATTTTCTTCCGACAGGTGGCGTCACTCCTAGGCGATACTCTTCCCTCAACCGACCGTGCAGACAGAGTCGTTGTGTTATTTGACATAAGAAAATGGGCCTCCTCTGCATCCAATACTCCTCCTGGACTGCTAAGCTGAGTAGATGGAGACAGTAAGAAAGGGTTAATAAAATACACCACCCAGACAGAATAAAAACTAATGAGCCAACATAAACTGCAAACTTCAACAGCTGGGCTATCTCCTCCATTTAAATTTCACCAAACAAATTAACATTCTGTGGACTTTGCTTTATATTCCCCATTGCTCTGTCTCTCTCCCTCTCTACAAAAACATATTTAATGGACTACAGCCAGGATGGATTTTTAGATGACTGTGTGTATTCTTGCATGTGATACTGAGTGCAGGAAGCCTTTCTGTGGGAAGCTACTCAAATGCTTTTCTAAATAATTATGACTCTGTAATGTCATCAAAATTTAACCGCTGCCATTTGGAACAGTGGAACGCGCTGCCACATACATATTTAATTTCACGATGGAAATGAAACTGTACTTTAAAAACATTGTCATAATAATTAGCATTAGATGGACACAGAAAGATGGATCACATCTGCATTTTAATGAAGATTGATCTTTTCTACTATCTGCAGTAAGCAAATAATTTGTTAATACCTTTATCCAATACATACTGTACATGTGTCAAACTACCCTAATAGTCAACTATGCAGGGAATAGGTGCCAATTGGGAAGCAATCTACAGCTTCACTATGCATAACTAACCTGGTGGTGTAGTCTCTCCCAGCGAGTGAAGAAGGATCTCTTGCAGATTCTGGATGGTGTCCCTGAGTCTTTCCTGCCTGTGGAGACATCCACCACCTCCAGCTCTCCATCTCCAGCACTCCAGTTCACACTGAAGCTTGGGGACTTCCCTGGCTGCCGTCCCTCACTGCTGCTGAGGCCTGGAGAGCACACAGAGACCAGACTAGGGTCAGGACTCAGTGAGACCCGAGAGGAGGGGCAGGTACGTACTTAACATGCCTATTCAGATGCCAGAATAGAGGCACAACGTTAGAGGAAGAGACAAGACCATGAAAAGTGTCTGGAAGAACAGGCTGTTTGTCCTGGTAGGGAACATCTCCACCAGGCCTCCTCCTAACATTTATCTTTGTCAAGTCTCTAACACTAAGTAGTCTTCTGCCAAATGAACTGACTCATGGACATGTAACGTGAACCTAAATATCTGAAGCAACCTCTTATATCTGGGTGACTTACAGCCAAGGAAAAGCCTGTTGTGTCTATAGGACGAGGGCAGGGGGCATGACTTGCAGTCTATTGTGTTTATTTTTACTTAACTTGGCAAGTCAGTTAAGAACAAATTCTTATTTTCAATGATGGCCAGTGGGTTAACTGCCTTGTTCAGGGGCAGGATGACATATTTTTACACTGTCAGCGCGGGTATTCGATCTTGCAACCTTTCGGTTACTGGTCCAATGCTCTAACCACTAACCTGCCGCCCCTATAGGACGAGGGCAGGGGGCGTGACTTACAGCCGAGCAGTAGCGTGTTGCGTCTATAGGACGAGGGCAGAGGGGCGATGTGCCCCATGCGTCGTGCCATGGTCCTTCCCAGGTGACCCGTGTGGCACAGGCTGCCCACTGTGAGGCTGTGGAGGTACACCGGCTCCACCAGGTGAGATAGGAGAGAGCCCTGGAGACCTAGAATATTCCACCTGGAGACACAAACAATGAGGCTAGAGACCAAGCAGACAAGCCCCCTTTTATACAGTATGTTATACTTTTGTGAATCAGTGGGAAAGTTCTTACTGTCTATCTGGAGCTCACCTGGCAATTTTATCTGTGCAGGACATGGTTACGGGAGCTTCCCTCGGCAACCTCCTGTCCCATTTCTGATTGGCTCTCAGTACGCTGACAGGAAGTGTACCCTCACCGCCTTCCATCTTCATCCTCAGATGGCAGCGCAACTTCCTCACAAATCTATACCCGCTCTGGTCTGGGAGAGGAGACAATTGATATAATGCTAAGTTTCTCTACAAAGCACAGTACAGACAGGTGGAGCATTTTAAAGTATGGTCTTTATGTAACTGTGCATTCCGCATAATTCAGTCTTGTTGACTGTGAGTATGAATGAAATAAAATCAACTAACAAATGTCAATATTTCTTACGTGTAGCTGTGATCTCGTAGGGACAGTTGAGGCGTGCGTCCCCACAGGGCGATGAACTCACATACATATGGAACAGAATACCGTCTCTCAGTCTGTATACTGACTCTTTGTCTCGCACAAAAATCGACTGCTCCAAACTGCCTGGCCGGTTGCTAAACAAGGAAATGATGTTGTTATGATCATTTTGAGTATGAACTTTTTAAGAAGAGGTAACGTATAGCCAGGGGCCTTAATTGGGTATAATAGCCTAGCTCAACACCAACAATTTAAAATAGGCTACTAAAATCATTGCAATCCTGATTGAAAGGCAAATGCAATTTAGCGGAATTAGTGGCTGATTTTAGGACCATGCGGACGCCCGGGAGCGAGAGGAGAGGCTGTTAGTCATTTGGAAAATGCGACTCTGCTGCAGAGAACGGAACTCGCAACTTCGTCGTAGCTGGATTGAAGTGGGGTATTTTTAGGGAATCTCGCAGGGAACAGCGCAACTTTTTCTCAAAACAGTTCACACGTAAAGATGACTGTAGTAAATGGCTTTGGCTCACCCCCCCTCAGCGCCCTTGTCACTTTGTCGTACCCTAGGTTTAGCTGAAATGACGCCCCTGTGTGTCGCCTAATCACCCAAATAAAGATATTTTGAGATTAAAAGGGATATTTACGTTCAACATTTCTCTACTTCAATCATCCTTGTGCACTTGACGTTGGTGGGAATACTTTTTAAAATGGCACCAAAACATCAGTGCAGATAGGTAATAGCTGATATTACATTGTTCACTTGTAACTTCAATTCAAAGGTACAAAAGCAAAGATTCTTCAACTTCATCCTCAGGGCTAAGGCCTTGATTGAATCCCCAAATACACCCTATTCCCTTTATAGTGCACTACTTTTAACCAGAGCCCAGGGCCCTAATCAAAAGTTGTGCACAACATAGGAAATAGGGTGCTAGTTGGAATGCAACCCTTGTGTACAGATACAGTGTATGACAGTATGTATACAGTATATTACCAGAGGAAAAGCTCCAGTTGGGCATAGAGGAAGCGGAGGAAAGCCCTCCTGGTGGTGACCTCAGCATGGCAGTCATTAACCGCCCATCCCTGGTCACTGACACACTCTCCACTGATACACTTGGTCCCTGTCCCCAAAGACACCACCTGGGCACGCCTCAGATCAAAACCTGACCATAATGGGAGACAAAAGGTCCTCTTACTAGCCAACAACAAACAAAAATCAGCACAGTACACCTATACAATAGATGTGTGAGTATCTAAATGATACCCAATTCCCTATATAGTGCACTGTTTTTTTGTTTTACTTATTTGGACCCTATGGGGCCTGGTCAAAAGTAGTGCACTACATAGGGAATCAAATAGGGTGACATTTGGGAACTCTTGTCTTTTTGAATATCAGTTACCGTAATTTGGCTCTCTCTACAAAGAACTTCATCTAATTAAAATATTACTGTAATAGACTAAGATGGCAAAATAAATGGCTTCTGAATAAGAAATTACTCTTAACAGTACAGAACATAATGCACCAGTCTCCTACTATATTGTTGTCTTGTTACAGCACCTCATGAAATATTTACAAAGACGTAATGACAGTCTTATCTCATCAATGGTAGTGGTATAAAGCTGCATCTTGTGTTGCAGAGCAAGCTGAGCAACTGCTTATTTTCCTGTGAGGAATTCTATATGAATGAGCTGGCAGGGATTCCTATTGGAACCACTGCCCTTTGGGGCAGCAATACCTGGGAAGCACGGTGCCCATAGAAATAGAATGAATAGAAAGTAATTCATTCTAATTTATGGTTGTGCCCACGCTCTCGTTTTTAGGTATTCTATTAGATCCGGGGAGCTCTAATGTTTTTGAATGAGAGTTTCCCATGCTGGCTTCAACTGAAGTCTCTTATGTGCACTCCCAGTCGACTGGCTTACTGTGCTCTATACAGACCTATATTCAGAGTCTTTTGATTAATTTACGACTTCTGCTGGTATCTACAGTTGTATAGGGAGAGATGCACCATTTGAAAATTGGACTTGTTGAATATTTTACTACCATATTAAAAGTCAATGAAATGTGTCATCATGGTTGCATCCCAAATTGGCTCTGGTTAAAAGTAGTGCATTATACAGTACCAGTCAAAAGTTTGGACAAACCTGCGCAGGGTTTTTCTTTATTTTTACTATTTTCTACATTGTGGAAAATAGTGAAGACATCAACACTATGAAATAACACATATGGAATCATGTAGTAACTAAAAAAGTGTTAAACAAATCAAAATATATTTTATATTTGAGATTCTTCAAAGTAGCCACCCTTTGCCTTGACAACATCTTTGCACACTCTTGAAATTATTTTAACCAGCTTAATCTGGAATGCTTTTCCAGTAGTCTTGAAAGGGTTCCCACATATGCTGAGCACTTGTTGGCTGCTTTTCCTTCACTCTGCGGTTCAACTAATCCCAAACCATCTCAATTGGGTTGAGGTCGGGTGACTGGTCATCTGATGCAGCACTCCATCACCCTCCTTTTTGGTCAAATATCCCTTACACAGCCTGGAGGTGTGTTGGGTCATTGTCCTGTTGAAAAACGAATGATAGTCCCACACAAACCAGATGGGATGGCATATCGCTGCAGAATGCTGTGTTAGCCATGCTAGTATTCTAAATAAATCACTGACAGTGTCACCAGCAAAGCACCCCCACACCATCACACCTCCTCCTCCATACTTCACTGTGGAAACCACACATGCAGAGATCATCCGCTCACCTACTCTGCGTCTCACAAAGACACGGCGGTTGGAAACAAAAATCTAAAATTTGGACACATCAGACTAAAGGACAGATTTCCACTGGTCTAATGTCCATTGCTCGTGGTTCTTGGCCCAAGCAAGTCTGTCTCTTCTTCTTATTGGTGTCCTTTAGTAGTGGTTTCTTTGCAGCAATTCGACCATGAAGGCCTGATTCACGCAGTCTCCTCTAAACAGTTGATGTGTCTGTTACTTGAACTCTGTGAAGCATTTATTTGGGCTGCAATCTGAGGTGCAATTAACTCTAATGAACTTATTCTCTGCAGCAGAAGTAACTCTGGGACTTCCTTTCCTGTGGCGGTCCTCATGAGAGCCAGTTTCGTCATAGCAGTTGATAGTTTTTGCGACTGCACTTGAATATACTTTCTAAGTTCTTTACATTTTTTTGTATTGACTGACCTTCATGTCTTAAAGTAATGATGGACAGTCATTTGTCTTTGCTTATTTGAGCTGTTCTTGCTAGAGGTCGACCGATTATGACTTTTCAACGCCGATACCGATTATTGGAGGACCAAATAAAGCCGATACCGATTAACTTACCTTGGCTTCTTACTGCATTTGCATAACAGGCAGGCTCCTCATGGAGTGCAATGTAAAGCAGGTGGTTAGAGCGTTGGACTAGTTAACCATAAGGTTGCAAGATCTGTTGTTCTGCCCCTGAACAGGCAGTTAACCCACTGTTCCTAGGCCATCATTGAAAATAAGAATGTGTTCTTAACTGACTTGCCTAGTTAAATAAAGATTAAATAAAGGTGTAAAAAATGTTTGGGCCAAATCGGTGTCCAAAAATACAGATTTCCGATTGTTATGAAAACTTGAAATCGGCCCTAATTAATCGGCCATTCCGATTAATCGGTCAACCTCTAGTTCTTGCCATAATATGGACTTGGTCTTTTACCAAATAGGGCTATCTTCTGTATATCACCCATACCTTGTCACAACACAACTGATTGGCTCAAACGCATTAAGAAGGAAAGAAATTCCACAAATTAACTTTAAACAAGGCACACCTGTTAATAGAAATGCATTCCAGGTGACAACCTCATGAAGCTGGTTGAGAGAACGCCAAGAGTGTGCAAAGCTGTCTTCAAGGCAAAGGGTGGCTACTTTGAAGAATCTCAAATATAAAATATATTTTGATTTATTTAACACTTTTTTGGTTACTACATGATTCCATATCTGTTATTTAAAAGTTATGATGTTTTCACTATTATTCTACAATGTATAAAATAGTAAAAATAATGAAAATAGGTGGACTGAATAGGTGTGTCCAAACTTTTGACTGCAACTGTATATATAGGGAATAGGGTGCCATTTGAACACAGTCCATAGCCTACCTCTGGTCATTACGATGCCTGCCAGTACTTTGTGACGCCTGTGCGACTGGGATGGAGTGCAGCAACAGTCAGCCAGCTCACTGTGTTTCTCTCTCACCAAGTGGAAGATATACTCTGCAAAGCACTGTTATCACACAAGTGGATGGATCACTGTCAAATCAGACAGACAGCGGCCAAGATAACATCTATTTTCACATCCACATAAACATAAACATCCACATAGTGGATCAAACAAACATTTACCTACCAAAACAACCAGATAATAGTTGACATTATCCCATATGGGCTCTGGTCAAATGTAGTGCATTATATAGGGGCTCCCAAGTGGTGCAGTGATCTAAGGCACTGCAACTCAGTGCAAGAGGTTACACTACAGTTCCTGGTTTGAATCCAGGCTGAATCACATCCGACTGTGATTGGGCGGCGCACGATTGGCCCAGCGTCATCTGGGCTAGTCCGTCATTGTAAATAAGAATTTGTTCTTAATAAATCTTCTTCAGGATTGGTAGGTCCTCCACGGGAAGGTTGAGCTAACGTAGACTAATGCAATTAGCATGAGGTTGTAAGTAACAAGAACATTTCCCAGGACATAGACATATCTGATATTGGCAGAAAGCTTAAATTCTTGTTAATCTAACTGCACTGTTCAATTTACAGTAGCAATTACAGTGAAATAATACTATGCTATTGTTTGAGGAGAGTGCACAATTTTGAACTTGAAAAGTTATTAATAAACAAATTAGGCGCATTTAGGCAGTCTTGATACACAATTTTGAACAGAAATGCAATATTTCAATGGATCAGTCTAAAACTTTGCACAAACACTGCTGCCATCTATTGGCCAAAATCGAAATTGCACCTGGGCTGGAATAATACATTATGGCCTTTCTCTTGCATTTCAAAGATGATGGTACAAAAAAAATACAAAAGAACGGTTTGATTTCCCTTTGTATTATCTTTTATCAGATCTAATGTGTTATATTCTCCTACATACCTTTCACATTTCCACAAACTTCAATGTGTTTCCTTTCAAATGGTATCAAGAATATGCATATCCTTGCTTCAGGGCCTGAGCTACAGGCAGTTACATTTGGGTATGTCATTTTAGGCAAGAATTGAAAAGAAGGGGTGGATCCTTAATTAACTGACTTACCTAGTTAACTAAATGGTGAATAAAAAAAGATGTCTCAGGGAGAGTTGACAAAGAAGAAACCTGTCACAGGGTTCATCCTAAATGGTAACCTATTTCCTATATATATATATTTGACCTTTATTTAACTAGGCAAGTCAGTTAAGAACAAATTCTTACTTACAATGATGGCCTACCCTAGACGACGCTGGGCCAATAGTGCCCCGCCCTATGGGACTCTCAATTACAGCCAGATGTGATGCAGCCTGGATTCGAACCAGGGACTGTAGTGACTGAGATGCAGTGCCTTAGACCGCTGTGCCACTCGGGAGACATACTGGACATACAGTATTACATGAGCATTATATGGTAAGTATATCTCAGAATAATGAGATATTGACAATATTTAGTAGCTAGTTGATTAACAATAATAATTAATAGGCTAACACATCCACTTTATTTACATAATTCATACAATACATAATAATTCAAGTTATCATCCCACCCATCCCCTGATATCAAGCTTGGAGAGATGAATGGAAAGGAAATATGTTGTCTAAATGTGGATGCACAAGGTCATGTGTAATGATGCATAATGAGCGTGTTAAATAATTATCTGTCAGATTAATATGCTCTTCACACCTCCTCCGCTCTTAATTTCAATCTCCTTCAGTCTGGGGCTCCTCCTTGATCACTAATAGGCTGTGATGATAATGTTCATTAAGGTGTCTAGCTAGATGCCTGACTTTGAGGCACTTTTTGGAGGGCTAGGGATTCGTCTGATGAAAAACCCAGGATGTGTCCAAAAACCCAGGTGATGCAATCCTGAACGGATACATCACTGCCTGGTATGGCAACTGCTCGGCATCTGACCGTAAGGCGCTACAGAGGGTAGTGCCAACGGCCCAGTACTTCACTGGGGCCGAGCTCCCTGCCATCCAGGACCTATATAATAGGCGGTGTCAGAGGAAAGCCCATAAAATTGTCAGAGACTCCAGTCACCCAAGTTATAGACTGTTTTCTCTGCTACCGCACGGCAAGCAGTACCGGAGCGCCAAGTCTAGGACCAAAAGGCTCCTCAACAGCTTCTACCCCCAGCCATTAGACTGCTGAACAATTCATAAAATCGCCACCGGACAATTTACATTGACCCCCCCCTTTTGTACACTGCTGCTACTCGTTGTTTGTTTGTTACCTATGCATAGTCCCTTCGCCCCCACCTACATGTACAGATTACATCAACTAGCCTGAACCCCTGCACACTGACTCGGTACCGGTACCCCCTGTGTATAGCATCATTATTCTTATTGTGTTACTTTTTATAATTACTTTTTTATTTTAGTCTACTTGGTAAATATTTTCTCCTTCTTGAACTGCACTGTTGGTTAAGGGCTTGTAAGTAAGCATTTCACGGTAAAGGCTACACTTGTTGTATTCGGCGCATGTGACAAATAAAGTCTGATTTGATTTGATTTCTAATGTATTTTTCTTCAATTCCTTGCATCCTCTCTCCTCACCTCCTTCTCGAATTGGAGAAGAAGTTCAGAAGGGAGGGATTTTAGATCTTCTCCTCCAATACGTTTGAGAAGGAGATGAGGAGATAGGATACAAGGAATCAAGGAAAGACTATTTGAGATAGAGCCAGTTTGTCTGCTAGTAGCCAAACAAGAGCCTATGGCTTGTGGACAACCTCTCCATCATGGTAAAGCTTGCCTTCCTTTCCATTGACATGTCAGACTCATGGAACTAAACTTCTGGGACAAATCGTCTTACATTCTGAAAGCACCCAGATCAAAAAATACTACAGTTTAGTATAGAATTCTGTAATACACTGTAGTACACACTGAAGTATCCCTCGATCATGTGTAGTACTTACTACAGAATGTTGTAGTAGTAGAATACTACAGTATTATCTGCAAAAAAAACACTGTAGTAAATACTACAGTAATGTCTGCAAAAACACAGGTTTAGGAAAATTAGCTTTTTGAGTATCCTCAAGGAGAAATCCTCCACTTCTATGTTAAAGATAATAAAACAAAAACACTATAGTAAATACTACAGTAATGTCTGTAAAAACACCACATGAAATACTACACTAAATTACATTCAGCAAAAACACTACAGTAAATACTAATGTATATTGCAATCCGCAAAAACACCACATTAATTACTTTAGTATATACTACAGTTATTTTACTATAGTATTTATACTATAGTTAACCGTAAATACTACAGTATACTACAGTAAATACTATAGTATTCACTGTAGTCTTTCTGCAGATTTTAGGCTGCAAAAACACTACAGTGAATATTACAGTAAAGTCTGCAAAAACACTATGGTGAATACTATAGTATTTATACCATAGTATACTATTGTATTTTTTATGTGTGCATAGCAGCAAAATATTTTCTGAGGACAGACAGACAGACATAACAGGGTTGTTTAGCTGCTGTGGTTGGGCATGCAGGACAGGACATCGTTAGTCCTTAGGCTCCTGGACATGGAAGGCATATTGATACGATACACTACATTTGGTGGCAGTCAGAGCACCTCAGACAGATTCAGTAGGACCATTTAAAAGATGGGATGGATGCTCATACTGCAGCAATAGAGACAAAGGACTGGATATGTCCAAAAACCCTGTTCAACCTGAGCACTTCAAGGAGGATGTGAATGAAAGCAATAATAAAAAATGTAATGCACTGTGATTGTTATATCCAATTTACAGCTAATTTAAACACTGTATCTCAACATTATCTTTGTTTTAGAAAATACTGAATATCAGTCAAAATTGAATACACAGGCTTGACACCGATTGCAAGATTAACAATTCTATCTTCCCATAGCAATATAAAACAGTAGAATTTCCCTTCCAGCTCAGAACCCTTATCTACTTCCCCAGAGTCAGATGAACTTGTGGATATCATTTTTATGTCTCTACATCCTGTATGAAGGAAGTAAGAGCAATGACAGGAAGTCTATGGGTATCTACTAGTTAATCTGACTCTGGGGAAGTAGATAATGGGCCTCCCGAAGTATCCCTTTAAGTTCGTAATGGTACTCACCTGAGGTAGCTGTGCGCTCTTGGCCCAGCTGGCAGTATTGCTGATGCTCCTCTCAGGACCCAGACTGATGTTAAACAGGTCCTGTAGGGCTGAGGCTGCTGCTGAGGCTTTAGCCAGCCTCTTACTGCGCCCACAGCCCTCAAATACTCTTCCATCCACCCGTACTGCCATCACAAAGCTCCTGATCGGCCTGCCTTTCTTTCTCTCTGTCAGGCAGACGTACCTCAAGCCTGGCATTAACTCATTGAGCAGAGCCACGGGCCTCAGTTCCCCAACGATAGAGGAACCGATCCTCTGCCTCTTCTGATTGGCTGAGGACATCAGATCAAGGGTCAGGCGCACTAGTCTCCCATGGTTACAGATACTGGAGAGCAACTCCTGTCCTTTTTTCACTGCTCTGTAGAGTTGTCCTTGTGCTGGTGGTTCCTCAAACTGCAACTCCTTTCCCCCTGTTCTGTGATTAAGGATTTGGTCTTCCTGTGCTTCTGGCTGAAACTCCTTGAAGAGCGTGTCGGGGACGAGATCAGCCTGATCTGAGGTGAAGTCTGCTGGTGCTGTGGTGTTGATGAAGTTGAGGTTTCCCATGGTGATGTGAGCCTGATGGGCATTGGGGAACTGGATGAAGGACCTAAGAGCCAGCTCTGCTGCCCTCATCTTAGCCTTCTTCTTGGTGGGGCCTCGGCCCTCGAACCTGAGTCCGTTGACCTCTACTCCTACAGCAAACACAGGGGCGTGAACTGGCCCTGTCTGAGACACTATCTCATACTGTAGACCTGGTCTCAGCTCATTCAAATGCACCAGGGCATTCTTCTTTGTGCCAGACCAGGAAGTTGTCATTGTCTTCTGACAGGTGGCATCACTCCCATGCGACGCTCGTCCCCCAACCCACCGTGCAGACGGAGTCGTGGCGCTATCTGACGTGAGACAATGGGCAGTCCTCTTACAAATCAACTGGAGTTCGTAGAGAAGCCTGTCTTTTCCTTCCACCAATGGCTGCTTCCTCTGTAGAGCAGTGGTCCTGGAGAGCCCTCTGGAGATGTCAGTGTTAAGAGCTGGTGTATGATGTGTAGGTACCAGGGTACAGTCCACTGTCGTCTTTCTTTTGGAGATGTCAGTGCAAAGAGCTGATGATGTATGATGTCCAGGTTGTAGTATGGTGGAATAGTCCACTTGGTTTCTGCTGTCGCGGTTCTCCTTCACCTCAACACTGCTGGTACCTGTTCCCGAATCAAGTCCAGAAGAAACATAGTTGAGGAAACCTTTATGACTTGTCACATTTTGTTGATGAGATTTTCAAGAAAAGTAAACTACAGGATATGGGAGAGCTTAGCAAAAGGTTACGGGGATGGGATGACCTGAAATATTCTGCTTTTACAAAATGTGATGCTGTTTTCAAATGAATCACAATACCTTTCTCTTGTTAAAGCTTTAAGAATTGATAAACTGATACATTTCTGGTGTGCAACTCTGATTGAAATGTGGTGTGAGTGAATAGCATGGAAAGGGAAATATATAAATAATTGACTTGAAGTGTCTCCACGGTCTCTTGATGTTGTTGTCCCAATGTCTCTAAACTTCATGGGGCCAATGAAAGATGACAACATGCTTGTTCTCTCTGAAACACAACAGAGACGAGCAGTTACTGGGGAATTCACACAAAGCACGACAAAACCCCAGATATGTTAACCCACATAAGAGTGGATTACAGCACCATTATGTCATCTCCAAAATAGTTGTTGTCATGATGGAAGAGAATTAGATATAGATTCATATAATGTACATATGAAATACCTCTACTGTATGATCTATATCGAGCTCCATATATTCAGACCCCAAATATTACTTCCAGAAAAAAATACAATAAAAGTTATGAAATGGACTGAAACACTTTTATGGTAATAATTGCAAACTTAATGTGTAAATCTGAATGTCGATTAGATTTATGCTGGCTGAAGGGATAGAGAGAAAACAAAACACAGGTTTAGAGCCAATTGGAGAAATTGAAAGGTGTGGCCGATAAGACCAGAGGATTACACACAGGGGCTGTGTCCCATTAATGGAATCCCTTAAGACAAATCAGCCAATCAAACTAGTTTTATGTAGCCTAGTTGTCTCCTAAATGTTTGCAGATTGTATGGACAACCAAGCAGTTTATTTGTTTGTTTTATCAATTATGCTTTGTTAATAGACACAGAACTGTCAATCTGCTCACACTTCTTTTGAGCAGATGTGTTATCTTACCAGATAGAAGGAAGAATCGCATGCTGATGACAATTGTGGGTCACCTTAGTGACCAATAGTTGAACAAAATGAATTTTCAAGTTAAAAGCACAGGGTGGTAAAAAAAAGGGGTCCATGGTCCACTGTACTTATATTGTATATTACTTATATTGTATGTACTTATATTGTATGTACAATATATGTACAATATATGTATTATGTTGATGTGTATTATAATATTGCATCTGGAATGTTCTCAAATTCTTTTAACTTCTGTAGATGGATAACATTGGTGACTGTTGTAGCTACCATCAGCTATAAACTGTCCAAGAAGTTCAGCATGTTCTTGCCCTTGAGGAAAGACAGTACGCATTAGAGAAAATCACACAAAACATTTTAAATTATGCTTAGCAAATGAGATTATCCAAAGCTGTCAGGCCTCACACATTGGATGGGAAGCGGGCGCTTTTCACTTTCCTTGCCATGCCTAATTTCATTATTATATTAAACATGCTTCATTAACAATGACGGGATTAACCAAGTTTGCCTCGGGAGTTTTAAAATAATCAAACTGGAATATGATGATGTGATATCAGATTTTACCCTTAACATGTAATGTACATAATATGATTCTCCAATGAAGCCTCGGGTTTGTGGAGCTGTGATCGTGTGATGATAAATTATGAAAAGTGTAAACAGTGCCCTACAGTAGGAACAAATGGTGCCATTTCATTAGGTTGAGAAGGCAATGCATGGGAGAGAGAAATATGTCAATTCAGCCTCATAGCTATAACTAAACATAACAACTAGGAGACTGTCACAAGATGAGAATAATAGGGGATCCTATCTCCAGAAATATCTGAGATAGGGCTAGGCCGAGATGTTTGACAGGTGGAGGACAGCGGGAACTTCAAATTAAATCAAATCAAACTTACTTACTTATGGTGAAGAACGACTGACATGTCTGTACTTCAAGGTGGTAAGGGGCCTTACTTACTTTCTAGAGTGCAGTGTCTTTGAGGTATTGTATTACGCAGCAGGGAAATGTTTCATTAGAAATATGACGTTTGCCTTGAATTCACTGTACTGTATTTAGTGTATTCAATATTGTATACTGTATTTAACAGCATTAAGCTTAAACTCTTACAGGTAGTATATACAGTTAAGTCCTTGTTTCCTGTGAGGGTATAGTCAGATTAACCTGAATTAAATCTAAAGGCACAGTCTAATACACATTTTGCTAATGCACGAGTAATCCACCCAGAATGGGGATGAGCTAAATGCCTAGGCTACTGTCGGCTTATAGTATTACTGGTTGTATCTAGTCTTCATATTAACCCTCACATTCTTTATAATTGAGACTAGAGTTCTATCTAGCGTGTTTGGCTTTCAAACTGACAATTTGGTGCTTGTATTCTCTTCTATCAAGTCAGTTAACAATGATGGAGTTCAGAGAGAGATACTAGCTAAGCAGCTACGTGACAAAATACAGTTATACATTTTGGATTTCAGAGTAAATGACACCATAGGCTGCAAGAATGAGGGTCAGGAAAGAGCAAAGTACAACTTTCCCCTGCCGCACCAGTTGAAAAGCCTTAGAATTACATCATTGCATTTACATCAAATTTTCTCTGTGTTTTTGGTTCCCATTTCATTTTTCTGCATTTAATTTACTCAAATTTCACAGGAACTGCAAGGTGTCACAGTGAAGTATGTGCATTATTTATCCAATTTCCTTTCTATAATATAATTATTAGTTTATCAGGTCTGCTGACATGCAAAAATCTGAATTTTCATTTGTGAAAATGACAGTAATAAAAACATGCTGTTGTTGGTGAGGCGGGGTTTTCTGTGTCTAAGCTTAAGTTTAACTGGTGCAAACGTTGGATATGACCTACTATCCAGCCACCTCTTTTTCCTACTTCCCCTGATCTTCTTTCTCTCTCAGACTCTATGTGCATACCAAATGTCACCCTATTCCCGATATTGGGCCCTGGTCAAAAGTGGTGAAGGTGAGGCAGCAGGTAAATCCCAGTGCTGCTAGGTGGTGGTGAGGCAGCACTGCTAGCACTGCTGTACCAGTAATGTAACAACCCAGACCATCCCATAGCACTGCTGTACCAGTAATGTAACAACCCAGACCATCCCATAGCACTGCTGTACCAGTAATGTAACAACCCAGACCATCCCATAGCACTGCTGTACCAGTAATGTAACAACCCAGACCATCCCATAGCACTGCTGTACCAGTAATGTAACAACCCAGACCATCCCATAGCACTGCTGTACCAGTAATGTAACAGCCCAGACCATCCCATAGCACTGCTGTACCAGTAATGTAACAACCCAGACCATCCCATAGCACTGCTGTACCAGTAATGTAACAACCCAGACCATCCCATAGCACTGCTGTACCAGTAATGTAACAACCCAGACCATCCCATAGTACTGCTGTACCAGTAATGTAACAACCCAGACCATCCCATAGCACTGCTGCACCAGTAATGTGTTAAACGTCCCTGTGGGACTACAGGGGAATGGTCCTAAAGGATAGGACCCAGGTTGAATAATGGAGAATACTGTAGTCCATGAAGAAGGTATTATATTTTAAAAATACACTACCGTTCAAAAGTTTGGGGTCACTTAGAAATGACCTTGTTTTTGAAAGTAAAGCAAAAAAAATGTCCATTAAAATAACATTAAATTGATCAGAAATACAGTGTAGACATGGTTAATGTTGTACATTTTTTATTTTTTATTATCACCTTTATTTAACCCGGCAGGCAAGTTGAGAACAGGTTCTCATTTACGATTGCGACCTGGCCAAGATAAAGCAAAGCAGTTCGACACATACAACAACACAGAGTTACACATGGAGTAAAACAAACATACAGTCAATAAAACAGTAGAAAAATAAGTCTATATACAATGTGAGCAAATGAGGTGAGATAAGGGAGGTAAAGGCAACAAAAATAAGGCCATGGTGGCAAAGTAAATACAATATAGCAAGTAAAACACTGGAATGGTAGATTTGCGGTGGAAGAATGTGCAAGGTAGCGATAGAAATAATGGGGTGCAAAGGAGCAAAATAAATAAATACAGTAAGGGAAGAGGTAGTTGTTTGGGCTAAATTATATATGGGCTATGTACAGGTGCAGTAATCTGTGAGCTGCTCTGACAGCTGGTGCTTAAAGCTAGTGAGGGAGATAAGTGTTTCCAGTTTCAGAGATTTTTGTAGTTCGTTCCAGTCATTGGCAGCAGAGAACTGGAAGGAGAGGCGGCCAAAGGAAGAATTGGTTTTGGGGGTGACCAGAGAGATATACCTGCTGGAGCGCGTGCTACAGGTGGGTGCTGCTATGGTGACCAGCGAGCTGAGATAAGGGGGACTTTACCTAGCAGGGTCTTGTAGATGACCTGGAGCCAGTGGGTTTGGCGACGAGTATGAAGCGAGGGCCAGCCAATGAGAGCGTACAGGTCGCAGTGGTGGGTAGTATATGGGGCTTTGGTGACAAAACGGATGGCACTGTGATAGACTGCATCCAATTTATTGAGTAGGGTATTGGAGGATATTTTGTAAATGACATCGCCGAAGTCGAGGATCGGTAGGATGGCCAGTTTTACGAGGGTATGTTTGGCAGCATGAGTGAAGGATGCTTTGTTGCGAAATAGGAATCCAATTCTAGATTTAACTTTGGATTGGAGATGTTTGATGTGAGTCTGAAAGGAGAGTTTACAGTCTAACCAGACACCTAGGTATTTGTAGTTGTCCACATATTCTAAGTCAGAACCGTCTAGAGTATTGATGTTGGACAGGCGGGCAGGTGCAGGCAGCGATCGGTTGAAGAGCATGCATTTAGTTTTACTTGTATTTACAGTGCCTTGCGAAAGTATTCGGCCCCTTGAACTTTGCGACCTTTTGCCAAATTTCAGGCTTCAAACATAAAGATATAAAACTGTATTTTTTTGTGAAGAATCAACAACAAATGGGACACAATCATGAAGTGGAACGACATTTATTGGATATTTCAAACTTTTTTAACAAATCAAAAACTGAAAAATTGGGCGTGCAAATTTATTAAGCCCCTTTACTTTCAATGCAGCAAACTCTCTCCAGAAGTTCAGTGAGGATCTCTGAATGATTCAATGTTGACCTAAATGACTAATGATGATAAATACAATCCACCTGTGTGTAATCAAGTCTCCGTATAAATGCACCTGCACTGTGATAGTCTCAGAGGTCCGTTAAAAGCGCAGAGAGCATCATGAAGAACAAGCAACACACCAGGCAGGTCCGAGATACTGTTGTGAAGAAGTTTAAAGCCGGATTTGGATACAAAAGATTTCCCAAGCTTTAAACATCCCAAGGAGCACTGTGCAAGCGATAATATTGAAATGGAAGGAGTATCAGACCACTGCAAATCTACCAAGACCTGGCCGTCCCTCTAAACTTTCAGCTCATACAAGGAGAAGACTGATCAGAGATGCAGCCAAGAGGCCCATGATCACTCTGGATGAACTGCAGAGATCTACAGCTGAGGTGGGACTCTGTCCATAGGACAACAATCAGTCGTATATTGCACAAATCTGGCCTTTATGGAAGAGTGGCAAGAAGAAAGCCATTTCTTAAAGATATCCATAAAAAGTGTCGTTTAAAGTTAGCCACAAGCCACCTGGGAGACACACCAAACATGTGGAAGAAGGTGCTCTGGTCAGATGAAAATTGAACTTTTTGGCAACAATGCAAAACGTTATGTTTGGCGTAAAAGCAACACAGCTCATCACCCTGAACACACCATCCCCACTGTCAAACATGGTGGTGGCAGCATCATGGTTTGGGCCTGCTTTTCTTCAGCAGGGACAGGGAAGATGGTTCAAATTGATGGGAAGATGGATGGAGCCAAATACAGGACCATTCTGGAAGAAAACCTGATGGAGTCTGCAAAAGACCTGAGACTGGGACTGAGATTTGTCTTCCAACAAGACAATGATCCAAAACATAAAGCAAAATCTACAATGGAATGGTTCAAAAATAAACATATCCAGGTGTTAGAATGGCCAAGTCAAAGTCCAGACCTGAATCAAATTGAGAATCTGTGGAAAGAACTGAAAACTGCTGTTCACAAATGCTCTCCATCCAACCTCACTGAGCTCGAGCTGTTTTGCAAGGAGGAATGGGAAAAAATGTCAGTCTCTCGATGTGCAAAACTGATAGAGACATACCCCAAGCGACTTACAGCTGTAATCGCAGCAAAAGGTGGCGCTACAAAGTATTAACTTAAGGGGGCTGAATAATTTTGCACGCCCAATTTTTCAGTTTTTGATTTGTTAAAAAAGTTTAAAATATCCAATAAATGTCGTTCCACTTCATGATTGTGTCCCACTGTTTTATATCTTTATGTTTGAAGCCTGAAATGTGGCAAAAGGTCGCAAAGTTCAAGGGGGCCGAATACTTTCGCAAGGCACTGTAAGAGCAATTGGAGGCCACGGAAGGAGAGTTGTATGACATTGAAGCTCGCCTGGAGGGTTGTTAACACAGTGTCCAAAGAAGGGCCAGAAGTATACAGAATGGTGTTGTCTGCGTAGAGGTGGATCAGAGACTCACCAGCAGCAAGAGCGACATCATTGATGTATCCAGAGAAGAGAGTCGGTCCAAGAATTGAACCCTGTGGCGCCCCCATAGAGACTGCCAGAGGCCCGGACAACAGGCCCTCCGATTTGACACACTGAACTCTATCAGAGAAGTAGTTGGTGAACCAGGCGAGGCAATCATTTGAGAAACCAAGGCTATCGAGTCTGCCGATGAGAATGTGGTGATTGACAGAGTCGAAAGCCTTGGCCAGGTCAATGAATACGGCTGCACAGTATTGTTTCTTATCGATGGCGGTTAAGATATCGTTTAGGACCTTGAGCGTGGCTGAGCTGCACCCATGACCAGCTCTGAAACCAGATTGCATAGCGGAGAAGGTTTGGTGGGATTCGAAATGGTCGGTAATCTGTTTGTTGACTTGGCTTTCGAAGACCTTAGAAAGGCAGGGTAGGATAGATATAGGTATGTAGCAGTTTGGGTCAAGAGTGTCCTCCCCCTTTGAAGAGGGGGATGGCCGCAGCTGCTTTCCAATCTTTGGGAATCTCAGACAACACGAAAGGTTAAACAGGCTAGTTATAGGGGTGGCAACAATTTCGGCAGATAATTTTAGAAAGAAAGAGTCCAGATTGTCTAGCCCGGCTGATTTGTAGGGATCCAGATTTTGCTGCTCTTTCAGAACATCAGCTGACTGGATTTGGGAGAAGGAGAAATGGGGAAGGCTTGGGCGAGTTGCTGTGGGGGGTTCAGTGATGTTGACGTAGGGGTAGCCAGGTGGAAAGCATGGCCAGCCGTAGAAAAATGCTTATTGAAATTCTCCATTATAGTGGATTTATCGATGGTGACAGTGTTTCCTTCAGTGCAAGGGGCAGCTGGGAAGAGGTGCTCTTATTCTCCATGGACTTTACAGTGTCCCAGAACCTTTTTGAGTTTGTGTCGCAGGAAGCAAATTTCTGCTTGACAAAGCTAGCCTTGGCTTTTCTAACTGCCTGTGTATATTGGTTTCTAGCTTCCCTGAAAAGTTGCATATCACAGGGGCTGTTCGATGCTATTGAAGAACGCCATAGGATGTTTTTGTGTTGGTTGGCAGTCAGGTCTGGAGAGAACCAATGACTATGTCTGTTCCTGGTTCTAAATTTCTTGAATGGGGCATGCTTATTTAAGATGGTGAGGAAGGCATTTAAAAAAACAAAAACAGGCATCCACTACTGATGGGATGAGATCAATATCCTTCCAGGGTACCCCGGCCAGGTCGATTAGAAAGGCCTGCTCGCTGAAGTGTTTCAGGGAGCGTTTGACAGTGATGAGTGGAGGTCGTTTGACCGCTGACCCATTACGGATGCAGGCAATAAATGACTATTGTAGCTGAAAATTGCTGATTTTTTATGGAATATCTACATAGGCATACAGGGACCCATTATCAGCAACCATCACTCCTGTGTTCCAGTGACACATTGTGTTAGCCAATCCAAGTTTATCATTTTAGAAGGCTAATTGATCATTAGAAAACCCCTTTGCAATTATGTTAGCACAGCTGAAAACTGTTGTTCTGATTAAAGAAGTAAAAAAACTGGCCTTCTTTAGACTAGTTGAGTATCTGGAGCATCAGCATTTGTGGGTTAGATTGCAGGCTCAAAATGAAACAACTAACTTTCAGAAACAAATAACTTTCTTCTGAAACTCGTGAGTCTATTCTTGTTCTAAGAAATTAAGGCTGTTCCATGCAAGAAATTGCCAAGAAACTGAAGATTTTATACAGCGCTGTGCACTACTCCCTTCACAGAACAGCGCAAACTGGCTATAACCAGAATAGAAAGAGGAGTGGGAGGCCCCGGTGCACAACTGAGCAAGAGGACAAGTACATTACGGTGTCTAGTTTGAGAAACAGACACCTCACAAGTTCTCAACTAGCAGCTTAATTAAATAGTACCCGCAAAACACCAGTCTCAATGTCAACAGTGAAGAGGCGACTCCAGGATGCTGTCCTTCTAGGCAGAGTTCCTCTGTCCAGTGTCTGTGTTCTTTAGCCCATCTTAAACTTTTATTTTTATTGCCAGTCTGTGATATGTCTTTTTCTTTGCAACTCTGCCTAGAAGGCCAGCATCCCAGAGTCACCTAGTTGTTGTTGAACCTGTAGACATCTAAATACATTGGAAGCCATTCTCATTCAGTTCAGGCACAAAGAGAGTAGAAAGGCCATGCCTGCATCCTAAATGGCACACTATTCCGTATTTAGTGCACTACTTTATGGGTTCCGGTCAAAAGTAGTATACTAAAATGGGAATGGGGTGCCATTTGGGACGCAAACATTTTGTGGCTCAGTTGACTAATCTCTGCTAGACCCTGATTGCCAGTTCTGCTAGGGAGATAAGGATACCTCCTGGACCTCTTTTTAAGAGGTTGAGCAAATAACTCATTTTTATCTCATAGTGGACACTCCACCTCCTGGCTAAATGCATTGTTTGAGCTGATTAGGCTGACCAGAAAAAAATCCACGGATCTTTTCCAAAAATATTTCCAGGAAAACATTGGACTAACTTTTCATTATATGAAAAATATATACTGTCATAAAGTAATCAATATAAAAGTTAATTTACATGTTTTGATATGTCACTAGTGCTAGTCATAACGTCAGAGAAACAGACACAGACACAATACTTTACTTTGCACAAACATCGATACCGGGGTTTATATGTCTCTAGTTTAAGATTTGCATATTTGCATTGTCATCATCTTTTCAAATTGGGTTTGCTGAGGCCAACATGGTTTAAATATACAGTACATACATTCAATTTTCACATTTCAATCCACTTAGTGGATCAAATAAGCCTCACATTTAATGGCGACAAATTGGTCATCATTTCTCTTCAGTAGAATTTACCAGCTCAGCAGGGCCAGGTTTGGGTCTGGCTGGGGGAAGGGGAAATGAGGTGAGAAATAAACCGCTCTGCATCCCAAATGGCACCCTATTCTCTATATACAGAAGTGCACTACTTTTGACCAGGGCTCATAGTGGATGAAGAGGGGATGGTGGACAAAAGGACCTGGTGGGCGAAAAGATAAGAAAATTGAGAAAGTCAGTCATCACTACCACCACCACCAGTGTATTCTGTTCATCAAGGTGGAAATATCCACAGAGTGCTGCAAAGATGCTGTTAGACTTTCCCTTTTGGATATGGGGCTCCCTTCCCTTGATGGATATGGGGCTCCCTTCCCTTGATGGATATGGGGCTCCCTTCCCTTGATGGATATGGGGCTCCCTTCCCTTGATGGATATGGGGCTCCCTTCCCTTGATGGATATGGGGCTCCCTTCCCTTGATGGATATGGGGCTCCCTTCCCTTGATGGATATGGGGCTGCCTTCCCTTGATGGATATGGGGCTGCCTTCCCTTGATGGATATGGGGCTCCCTTCCCTTGATGGATATGGGGCTCCCTTCCCTTGATGGATATGGGGCTCCCTTCCCTTGATGGATATGGGGCTCCCTTCCCTTGATGGATATGGGGCTCCCTTCCCTTGATGGATATGGGGCTCCCTTCCCTTGATGGATATGGGGCTCCCTTCCCTTGATAGATATGGGGCTCCCTTCCCTTGATGGATATGGGGGTCCCTTCCCTTGATGGATATGGGGCTCCCTTCCCTTGATGGATATGGGGCTCCCTTCCCTTGATGGATATGGGGCTCCCTTCCCTTGATGGATATGGGGCTCCCTTCCCTTGATGGATATGGGGCTCCCTTCCCTTGATGGATATGGGGCTGCCTTCCCTTGATGGATATGGGGCTCGCTTCCCTTGATGGATATGGGGCTCCCTTCCCTTGATGGATATGGGGCTCCCTTCCCTTGATGGATATGGGGCTCGCTTCCCTTGATGGATATGGGGCTCCCTTGCTAAGTGAACAAAATATATATGGTTCTGCAAGAGGTGATATCAGTTTATGTATTCATTTGTGATGCTATCCTTGATATGATCCTGTTGTTGTCACATGCTACACATGTTATCATGGTTTGTTATAAGAGATATTATTTTGGATGGAACATTAAACGGGTGTCCTGACTCTCTGTGGTCACTAAAGACCCCATGGCACTTATCATATGAGTAGGGGTGTTAACCCCAGTGTCCAGGCTAAATTTCCAATCTGGCCCTCATACCATCAGTCACCTAATCATCCCCAGCTAACAATTGTCTCATTCATCCCCCTCCTCTCCCCTGTAAGTATTCCTCAGGTCTTTGCTGTAAATGAGAATGTGTTCTCAGTCAACTTACCTGGTAAAATAAGAGTTAATTAAAAAATATTATACTTTAGTCATTCACAATGACCTGGTGATGTAAAAGTCTAATAATGACATTATCTTCCATATACCTACAGATACCTTGCAATTGGAGATTCCTTCAAAACAATTGCTGATAGTTACAAGGTTGGGTGACAAGGGCCACCTGGGACTGCCTCCTGGAGGAATTCAGGCGTGTGAAGGCTACCTGTGTCCTGCATAACTTAATGAGAATGAACATGAGGACCAGGAGGGGATCTGCAGCTCACCTCCGTGTGCCAGAGGAGAAGTCAGCTGCTCTGCAGGATGTTTCAACGATGGGGTCCAACAACGCAGCAAGAGAGACAATCCCTGTGCGGGAGATTTTCACCTCCTACTTCTTCGAAGAGGGTGTTGTTCCCTGGCAACACCATAGACTACACTATGCACAACACATTGTAATAAGAGTATTCTTCGATTTACTTAGCTATGTCAACTGCAGTTATTCAATTCCCAGTTTCTCTCCCTTTGATGTCTACTTCTCAGGTGAGGGTGCTGTTTAGGTAAGGATGTCTGTACAAAAACAAAACAGGCTATTTTAAGTCTCCCGTATAGAAATGTTTTTGAACAATTACACACCCTATAACCCACACACTGATGTATCAACCTGATTTATGGCTTGTTGTGCAGTAAGCAAGCTCAGGTGTATAACTGTGAATCATTCCACTTTCAAAGACTGGAATGAGAATGGAGTACTTTATACTTTTCAGTATAAAGTACTCTGCAGGCACTTAGTGTGGACACCAAGTGAAGCCACACACACACAGATTCTTGTTGAACACTGTCTCTGACAGTGTTATTTTTTCAATAACAGTCTCTCTCCTTTCCTTCATCCCTCTCCCCCCTTCTCCCTAAGTCCTCTAGGTTATATCACCTGTGTCGGTGAGCCCCTCCTGCATCTGAACTGGCTGACACATAGAGGGCATAGCATGATCAGAGGTGAGAGGTCACTTGGTTGGGTCAACAGGAAGTATTATTAAAGAGATACTTTACATTGAAATACAGATAGAGATGTAGTAGTCCCAGAGTTAATGATCCAAGGTCAGTTTTGCATTTCCCCTCCTGATTATGATGATTGACAGTGATAGAATACAAAAAACACAAGGCTAAATCATGCTCTCTCTCTCTCTCTCTCTCTCTCTCCATTCTGTCTTTTGTCTGCAGGCATGTTTTGATGTGAGAGAGGATGCCAAACCCCAGTCCCGTCATCGCCACCTCACCCGCTCTTAAGATAACCTTCGGGCCGACTGGGAGCCCAAGGCTGGTTAAGAGACACCACTAGAGACACTATTATGTAATTGTGATGAACTGAGAGAATATTAGGGTAGCACTGTGATTCATTAATCATATGCTGTCTTCCCTGCTCCTATGTTCTTACCTCTTTCCCTTTCTGTCTTTTACACCTCTCTCACCACCACTTTCTTCCTCTGTTTTTATAATGCACAACAGATCTGCACTTGAACTTGTATTTATAATATAATATGACAATTAGAATATTTATAATGCATGTATTATGTGTTTATAATATTTGGTTAATTAACTTATTTCGATAAAGCATTCCACATTCTCTACTGGTTGAAATTAAGTCTCTCATTTGATGAAATACTACACTTATCCTGTGTTTATCAGATCAATGCAGATGAAGGAAATTAGATATTGTGATTAACCGGTTTTAGAGTATTGACATGATGAATAAGAAGTGTAGTGTACTGTTTTCTTTTCATTCTGTTTCTTTATATATGAATTACAAATCAGCCTTTAACCCATTAAATCATGTTTCTAGTCTATTGCATAGTTACAATGTGTAAGCATTAATGTCCCAGCACCAGGATTGGTAAATACTGTTGAAGTGTATAATTGTAATTACATACATGCAAACACAGCATCATTCAAAGACTGGAATTTGATACTCCTGGTATTGGTTATGACTGAAAAAGAACATCTCACAGACATTCATACCTGAACTGCACCATTATTTGCCAAGGTAGAGTACATGGGGCATGAGAGTACATCAAAACAACTTGCACCAATTCTTTTTTTTTCTTTTTCTCAATCCAGTTTTCCCAATGTAGTGAGGTTCAGACTGGAACCTCGAAGGCTCATAAGAAAAGAACAAAGTGTTATTCAACTTCAATATGGTGAAGAGGTGAAGCAACACATTTTTTTCAGAACATGAAGCTCGTCTCCTATCTGTTAGTCCCCCAACACTAAAAAAAACTTTGCATCTAGATCTTTCCTGAAGCGTATTTACCTCTTTGATCACTTTGTTGCATATGTTGATGAGAGGTGATGGAACAATCGGCTGACAACCTCCTCTTATTTACCTGTGAACAGCCTCTCTGAGGAAACCAACACAGTCAAGTAACATGAATGAAACTATGAAACTGACACAATTGGCTAGGCTACTGTCTGCCAAAAGTCTGCATCTCCACTGAGAGAGTGACATCAAATGAAGGGTGGGGGGGGACACAGCCAGCCTGTCATGGTTAGGAGCCAAAGTGAGTTCCGTGGGCTCACTTTGATGCCACTTTTCCCAGACTCAAGTAATACATAATAATACATAATATACCGCAAACTATTCATGTAGTTGTGATGTTTGTTGTTCACAAGCAGGTTGTTCCCATCTGCAGGAATCAGAGAAACAGGAAGAGAACTTCATAATATTCTCAGAGAGAAGGAGCCATATGTCACCCTAGACACATCAACAGCGGACACTATAAGTTCAGTTTGAACTGGTTATGTACCAGACATTACACAATGAACATAGCTAATGAATATTAAAAACTTCAGAGAAAAAAATGGCTTTCCAGTTTAGTTGGTATTTAAGAGAAAAATCAGGGGCTGTATGTATTAAGTATAGTATATGCCATTTAGCAGAAGCTTTTATCTAAAACAACTTACAGTCACGCGCGCATACATTTTATGTATGGGTGGCCACAAGACTCAAACCCACAACCCTGGCGGTACAAGCACCATGCTCTTCCAACTGAGCTACAGAGTAAGAGCGTTGAGCTAGGATCAGGTCCCCCCCTGTCCATGTAATCTTGTTGATTGTGATCTAAAATGCAAAACTGATCCTAAATCAGAAGTCCTACTCTGAGACGCTTGACACATACAGTCCTGGATCTTTTTTTAAAACAGCCCACCCATATTATATTTATTTATTTTTATTTCACCTTTATTTAACCAGGTAGGCAAGTTTAGAACAAGTTCTCATTTACAATTGCGACCTGGCCAAGATAAAGCAAAGCAGTTCGACACATACAACGACACAGAGTTACACATGGAGTAAAACAAACATACAGTCAATAATACAGTAGAAAAATAAGTATATAAATAATGTGAGCAAATGAGGTGAGATAAGGGAGGTAAAGGCAAAAAAGGCCATGGTGGTGAGGTAAATACAATATAGCAAGTAAAACATAGATTTGCAGTGGAAGAATGTGCAAAGTAGAAATAGAAATAATGGGGCGCAAAGGAGCTAAATAAATAAATAAATTCAGTAGGGGAAGAGGTAGTTGTTTGGGCTAAATTATATATGGGCTATGTACAGGTGCAGTAATCTGTGAGCTGCTCTGACAGCTGGTGCTTAAAGCTAGTGAGGGAGATAAGTGTTTCCAGTTTCAGAGATTTTTGTAGTTCGTTCCAGTCATTGGCAGCAGAGAACTGGAAGGAGAGGCGGCCAAAGGAGTAATTGGCTTTGAGGGTGACCAGAGAGATATACCTGCTGGAGCGCGTGCTACAGGTGGGTGCTGCTATGGTGACCAGCGAGCGTAGATATGACATGATGACTCCTTGCTGTCCCCAGTCCACCTGACTGTGCTGCTGCTCCAGTTTCAACTGTTCTGCCTTATTATTATTCGACCATGCTGGTCATTTATGAACATTTGAACATCTTGACCATGTTCTGTTATAATCTCCACCCGGCACAGCCAGAAGAGGACTGGCCACCCCACATAGCCTGGTTCCTCTCTAGGTTTCTTCCTAGGTTTTGGCCTTTCTAGGGAGTTTTTCCTAGCCACCGTGCTTCTACACCTGCATTGCTTGCTGTTTGGGGTTTTAGGCTGGGTTTCTGTACAGCACTTTGAGATATCAGCTGATGTACGAAGGGCTATATAAAATAAATTTGATTTGATTTGATTTGATAAGGGGGGACTTTACCTAGCAGGGTCTTGTAGATGACCTGGAGCCAGTGGGTTTGGCGACGAGTATGAAGTGATGGCCAGCCAACGAGAGCGTACAGGTCACAGTGGTGAGTAGTATATGGGGCTTTGGTGACAAAACAAATGGCACTGTGATAGACTGCATCCAATTTATTGAGTAGGCTATTGGAGGCTATTTTATAAATTACATTGCCGAAGTCGAGGATCGGTAGGATGGTCAGTTTTACGAGGGTATGTTTGGCAGCATGAGTGAAGGATGCTTTGTTGCGAAATAGGAAGCCAATTCTAGATTTAACTTTGGATTGGAGATGTTTGATGTGAGTCTGGAAGGAGAGCTTACAGTCCATCCAGACACCTAGGTATTTGTAGATGTCCACATATTCTAAGTCAGAACCGTCAGAGTAGTGTTGCTGGACGGGCGGGCAGGTGCAGGCAGCGATCGGTTGAATAGCATGCATTTCGTTTTACTTGTATTTACAGTGCCTTGCGAAAGTATTCGGCCCCCTTGAACTTTGCGACCTTTTGCCACATTTCAGGCTTCAAACATAAAGATATACAACTGTATTTTTTTGTGAAGAATCAACAACAAGTGGGACACAATCATGAAGTGGAACGACATTTATTGGATATTTCAAACTTTTTTAACAAATCAAAAACTGAAAAATTGGGCGTGCAAAATTATTCAGCCCCCTTAAGTTAATACTTTGTAGCGTCACCTTTTGCTGCGATTACAGCTGTAAGTCGCTTGGGGTATGTCTCTATCAGTTTTTTACATCGAGAGACTGAAATTTTTTCCCATTCCTCCTTGCAAAACAGCTTGAGCTCAGTGAGGTTGGATGGAGAGCATTTGTGAACAGCAGTTTTCAGTTCTTTCCACAGATTCTCGATTGGATTCAGGTCTGGACTTTGACTTGGCCATTCTAACACCTGGATATGTTTATTTTTTAACCATTCCATTGTAGATTTTGCTTTATGTTTTGGATCATTGTCTTGTTGGAAGACAAATCTCTGTCCCAGTCTCAGGTCTTTTGCAGACTCCATCAGGTTTTTTTCCAGAATGGTCCTGTATTTGGCTCCATCCATCTTCCCATCAATTTTAACCATCTTCCCTGTCCCTGCTGAAGAAAAGCAGGTCCAAACCATGATGCTGCCACCACCATGTTTGACAGTGGGGATGGTGTGTTCAGCTGTGTTGCTTTTACGCCAAACATAACGTTTTGCATTGTTGCCAAAAAGTTCAATTTTGGTTTCATCTGACCAGAGCACCTTCTTCCACATGTTTGGTGTGTCTCCCAGGTGGCTTGTGGCAAACTTTAAACAACACTTTTTAGGGATATCTTTAAGAAATGGCTTTCTTCTTGCCACTCTTCCATAAAGGCCAGATTTGTGCAATATACGACTGATTGTTGTCCTATGGACAGAGTCTCCCACCTCAGCTGTAGATCTCTGCAGTTCATCCAGAGTGATCATGGGCCTCTTGGCTGCATCTCTGATCAGTCTTCTCCTTGTATGAGCTGAAAGTTTAGAGGGACGGCCAGGTCTTGGTAGATTTGCAGTGGTCTGATACTCCTTCCATTTCAATATTATCGCTTGCACAGTGCTCCTTGGGATGTTTAAAGCTTGGGAAATCTTTTTGTATCCAAATCCGGCTTTAAACTTCTTCACAACAGTATCTCAGACCTGCCTGGTGTGTTCCTTGTTCTTCATGATGCTCTCTGCGCTTTTGACGGACCTCTGAGACTATCACAGTGCAGGTGCATTTATACGGAGACGTGATTACACACAGGTGGATTGTATTTATCATCATTAGTCATTTAGGTCAACATTGGATCATTCAGAGATCCTCACTGAACTTCTGGAGAGAGTTTGCTGCACTGAAAGTAAAGGGGCTGAATAATTTTGCACGCCCAATTTTTCAGTTTTTGATTTGTTAAAAAAGTTTGAAATATCCAATAAATGTCGTTCCACTTCATGATTGTGTCCCACTTGTTGTTGATTCTTCACAAAAAAATACAGTTTTATATCTTTATGTTTGAAGCCTGAAATGTGGCAAAAGGTCGCAAAGTTCAAGGGGGCCGAATACTTTCGCAAGGCACTGTAAGAGCAGTTGGAGGCCACGGAAGGAGAGTTGTATGGCATTGAAGCTCGTCTGGAGGGTTGTTAACACAGTGTCCAAAGAAGGGCCAGAAGTATACAGAATGGTGTCGTCTGCGTAGAGTTTGATCAGAGACTCACCAGCAGCAAGAGCGACATCATTGATGTATACAGAGAAGAGAGTCGGCCCAAGAATTGAACCCTGTGCGGTCATAACTTTGGACTAGAGAGGAGAATATCTCATAAGGTCCACACAACCAGAGGCCCAGGCTGGGTGATTGTTGTAAAAACCAGTCAAGCAGTCTGATATCTGAGCAAACCCTCACTGTGACAGTCAGATCACACACATTCTGTTCCTCAAATCAATCATACAGTAGATCAAATCAAAAACAAATACAGACAAAAGCCGTTCAAAACCAAACCTTATATCAAAGCGCTCACAAACACTTGGAACTGAATTATGAACATTTTTCCTAAAACATATGGTGATGGCAATTTCATTGTAATATGGGATAATAACAATGGCATACTGTGGCACAAATCTGTGGCTCCCCGTTGATACAACAGCTGTGAAAATGGCCTCATTTCAACTAGTAACACCAATGACATCAAACCATTTAACCAAATACTATATTTCCTCTAATCTATGTTGCCTTCTAGTACAGTGAGCAATTTAACAAATGGGGTGGAAGGTAGCCTAGTGATTAAGAACATTGGGCCAGTAACCGAACGGCTGCTGGTTCAAATCCCTGAGCCAAATAGTTGAACAATCTGTCAGTGTGCCCTTGAGCAAGGCACTTAACCCTAATTGCTCCAGTAAGTCACTCTGAATAAGAACATCTGATTAATGTCAGTGAAATCAATCAATAAGAAAGGCTTGATTTAACCTTTTTTCTTTTTGCAAAACAACAGCACTCTCTCAAACGATCTACTCACTGTCTGGGATAACATATTGAGGATATTGTTATGGGTTTCTTTACTACCGCAATGGTTAATGAATAATACAACAAGTTGTTGAGTAACAGCAAATACAATAAGAGTAAAAGTCTGTTTCAGTTGTCGTCTGTTACAGTGGACAGTAATAATTACATCTTTATTACATCAATATAGATTTAAAGTTGACTGGTTTCCGTAATGCATGAAATAAGAGGAAAACATTTCCCTTGTGCTGATTGACAGTCTGTCTGTCTGTCTGTCTGTCTGTCTGTCTGTCTGTCTGTCTGTCTGTCTGTCTGTCTGTCTGTCTGTCTGTCTGTCTGTCTGTCTGGCTGGCTGTTTGTCTGTCTGTCTGTCCGTCCGTCCGTCCGTCCATCAGTATTTTTGAAAGCATGCAGCCTAGTTGACTGCACTTATGTCTGGTTTCACTGCAACTTCACACAACCAATACAGCTAAATGCAGACCTGACATTTTAACACTGCAATCATATCAAAAGCCTTTGTCTCCCTCCCTCCCTGTCTAGACCTGATGCACTCACTATACAGATCTGTAAACAAAGCAGAAGTAAAATTGCATGTTGACTTGCTCTAGTAATGGTTTTGAGTTTCTGATACTATACCTTTATATCAAAATAGCAGCCCAATCAACAAATATGGATACAAATCATAATACATTTTGTTGAAGCAACAGATGATAGAACACAGCTGTTGTTCCATGTTCTTCCATCATGATAATCTGCCCTGAATTTAGGACAATATTGCACAACTTTCCCAAATAAACCAAGTACAGTACAGTGCCTTGCGAAAGTATTCGGCCCCCTTGAACTTTGCGACCTTTTGACACATTTCAGGCTTAAAACATAAAGATATAAAACAGTATTTTTTTGAAGAGGGGGATGACTGCGGCAGCTTTCCAATCCTTGGGGATCTCAGACGATATGAAAGAGAGGTTGAACAGGCTGGTAATAGGGGTTGCGACAATGGCGGCGGATAGTTTCAGGAATAGAGGGTCCAGATTGTCAAGCCCAGCTGATTTGTACGGGTCCAGGTTTTGCAGCTCTTTCAGAACATCTGCTATCTGGATTTGGGTAAAGGAGAACCTGGAGAGGCTTGGGCGAGTAGCTGCGGGGGATGGGGGGGGCTGTTGGCCGAGGTTGGAGTAGCCAGGCGGAAGGCATGGCCAGCCGTTGAGAAATGCTTGTTGAAGTTTTCGATAATCATGGATTTATCGGTGGTGACCGTGTTACCTAGCCTCAGTGCAGTGGGCAGCTGGGAGGAGGTGCTCTTGTTCTCCATGGACTTCACAGTGTCCCACAACCTTAACCCTTTAGCGTAACTCCTAAACTTAACCCTCACCCTAACCCTAACCTATAGCCTAGCTAACTTTAGCCACCTAACCAACTAGCTAGAATTTGTAACATATCATACGGTTTGCAAATTCGTAACATATAGTACATTTTGCTAATTCATAGCATATAATACGAATTGTAATTCAAAACATATTACACAAAATAGGTGATGGATATCCACAAATTACTACATCACAGGTGATTGGTGGCACCTTAATTGGGGAGGACAGGCTAGTGGTAATGGCTGGAGCGGAATAGGTGGAATGGTATCAAACACATAGACACATAGTTTCTATGTGTTTGATGCCATTCCATTTGCGCCGTTCCAGCCATATTATGAGCCGTCCTCCCCCCAGCAGCCTCCACTGTACTGCAGACCATAAGAAAAATAACATATACTAAATGGAGTGTCTCGGATTTAGAATAGAATATTATGAAATACTCTGACCAAATGGATTACATTTGTATTCTAATTCCCAATTACATGAGTATAGCATAACAGTGAGTGGGCATTCACCCTTTCTCTTTATATTGGATCTTTGTCCAACTCCTGTGAAAAGTTTGGATGTGCGTAAAAACCCCTCCATAGTCTAAGTTGCCTTGTCTGCATTATACGCCCAAAGGGAGCAATTATGGTGCCTGTAACTGTATCCATATTGAAACAATGTAATTAGAACAATGTGGACTGCAAACATGTTTAAAATATTTTGCAAATATTGGGCAGGCTAATAAACGAACTAGGCTATAACAGACTAACATTCAAATTGGAGTTGATGACAACCCTATACATAAAAGACTATAAATACACAACTTGAAGAAACCACATATTTAGCCATGGAGCACGTTCTGATTGGCCAGTGAGGGGCCAAGCCTTACACACCCACAACTTGTTAATTTATCAAAACTCCCTTTGAGCCACCGCCAGCTACTGCGGCCATTATTCCAGCTGTGAAGAATATTTCTGACATACCCCTGGACCTATAATTATATAACAAATTATAATAAAATACAAAATATTGTTGTATATCAACAATGACAAGACCCGGGGTCTGACAACTTGGATGGAAAATTACTGAGGATAATAGCGGATGATATTGACACTCCTATTTGCCACATCTTCAATCTAAGCCTACTAGAAAGTGTGTGCCCTCAGGCCTGGAGAGAATCAAAAGTCATTCCCCTACCCAAGAATAGTAAAGCCCCCTTTACGGGATCAAATAGCTGACCAATCAGCCTGTTACCAACCCTTAGTAAACTTCTGTAAAAAATGTGTGTGACCAGATACAATGCTATTTTAAGTAAACAAATTGACAATAGACTTTCAGCACGCATATAGGGAAGGACATTCAACAAGCACAGCACTTACACAAATGACTGATGATTGGCTGAGAGAAATTAATGATAAAAACTTTTGACATTATCGATCATAGTCTGCTGCTGGAAAAATGTTTGTGTTATGGCTTTACACCCCCTGCTATATTGTGGATAAATAATTACCTGTCTAACAGAACACAGAGCGTGTTCTTTAATGGAAGCCTCTCCAACATAATCCAGGTAGAATCCAAATCCAGGTATTTCAAAAACTAAAAGCATTGTATCTGGGACAAATCATTCACTAAACCCTAAACCGCAACTAAATCTTGCAATGAAGTAGTAGGTAAGTAGCTAAGATGGGGCGATGTCTGTTTATAATGAAGTGTTACTCTGCCTTCTTAACAACACTATCAACGAGGTAGGTCCTACAAGTCCTAGTTTTGTCGCACCTGGACTAAATCAAATCAAATCAAATTATATTTGTTACATACACATGGTGAGCAGATGTTAATGCGAGTGCAGCGAAATGCTTGTGCTTCTAGTTCCGGTTATCCAGTAAAATCTAACAAATAATCGAACAAATTCACAACAACTACCTTATACACACAAATACACACAAATGTAAAAGAATGAATAAGAATATGTACATATAAATATATGGATGAGCCATGGCGTGCGGCATAGGCAAGATGCAGTAGATGGTATAGAGTACAGTGTATACATATGAGATGAGTAATGTAGGGTATGTAAACATTATTATAGTGGTGTTATTTAAGGTGACTAGTGAAATCTTTATTAAGTCTGTTTATTTAAGTGGCCAGAGATTTGAGTCTGTTTGTTGGCAGCAGCCTCTCTATGTTAGTGATGGCTGTTTAACAGTCTGATGGCCTTGAGATAGAAGCTGTTTTTCAGCCTCTCGGTCCCAGCTTTGATGCACCTGTACTGACCTCGCCTTCTGGATGGTAGCGGGGTGAACAGGCAGTGGCTTGGGTGGTTGTTGACCTTGATGATTATTTTTGGCCTTCCTGTGACATCGGGTGCTGTAGGTGTCCTGAAGGGCAGGTAGTTTGCCCCCGGTGATGCATTGTGCAAACTGCACTACCCTCTGGAGAGCCTGGTGCAATTGCCGTACCAGGCGGTGATACAGCCCGACAGGATGCTCACAATTGTGCATCTGTAACAGTTTGTGAGTGTTTTAGATGACAAGCCAAATTTCTTCAGCCTCCTGAGGTTGAAGAGGCGCTGTTGCGCCTTCTTCAACACGCTGTCTGTGTGGGTGGACCATTTCAGTTTGTCCGTGATGTGTACGCCGAGGACCTTAAAACGTTCCACCTTCTCCACCACTGTCCTGCCGATGTGAATGGGGGGGTGCTCCCTCTGCTGCTTCCTGAAGTCCGTGATCATCTCCTTTGTTTTATTGACTACTGTTCAGTCATGTGGTCAGGTGCCACAAAGAGGACTTAGGAAAATTACAATTGGCTCAAAACAGGGCAGCACAGGTGGCCCCTAAATGTACACGAAGAGCTAATATTAATAACATACATGTCAATCTCTCCTGGCTCAAAGTGGAGGAGAGATTGACTTCATCACTACTTGTTTTTGTAAGAAGTGTTGACAAGTAAACTACTAGCACACAGCTCGGACACCCATGCATACCCCACAAGACAAGACATGTCACCAGAGGTCTCTTCACCATCCCCAAATCCAGAACAGACTATGGGAGGTGCACAGTACTACATAGAGCCATGACTACATGGAACTCTATTCCACGTCAGGTAACTGATGCAAGCAGTAGAATCAGATAACAAAAAACAGATACAAATACACCTTATGGAACAGCAGGGACTGTGAAGAGACACACACACAGGTACAGACCCATGCTAGCACACGCGTACATTGTAATTTTGTTGAATGTTTTTATTATACATGTTGTATTGTAGATATAAAGTGGTGTAATAATTGTATATGATGTACTGTTTTATCATTTAAATGTTTTATTTCACTAGTCCTGCATGTTGGAGCTCAAGGCCTAAGATATTCACTGTACCCTGCAATCACACCTGCAACCCTGTACATGTGACTATTAAACACTCTGAATCTGATCTTTTGTTTTATGTGTGATGTAAGTGCATTAATGTGTTTGGACCCCAGAAAGAGTAGCTGTTGCCTTGGGGATACCTAAAATAATGCAGCACTAAGATTTACCTTTGCATTAGATAGGTTTGTTAAAACAGAGCCCTGTGAAACCAAGGCTGCATCCCAAATAGCTCTGGTCAAAAGTAGTGCACTATATAGGGAGCAGGGTTCCATTTGGGATGTATCCTTGGTTTCACAGGGCTCTGTTTCAACAAATGTACCTAATGCAAAGGTAAATCAGGGAATAGGGTGCCATTTGGGATGCATACAATGTATTCACCTTGTGTATCCTTATATACTCTCCCATTAATTCACCTTGAGCAGCAAAAGGTCAATAGATCATAAATGGAAGAGAATAGGCTTAAGCACTTTGAATGAGCATAGGTTTTAATATAAAACCCCTTATGAAATAATCTGTAGCATGTTCTGAGGATTAGTGTGTCCAGAACAAACGGCTGTTTAATCCTAAAATATGACCTGTTGCCAAGAGGACAATAGAAGTGATTGTCAGGGCTTTCATGAAAATGAGAGTGAATTTAAATAACAGGAGATGGAGGCGGAGAATTGTCAAAAGCCATTTTAATTGTTTCTATTTTTGTATATATATTTGACCATTTATTTCATATCCGAAACATACAATGTACTTGCAGTGAAGCCACTCAACAACTACATCACACCAGTCATCCAACAGCCAAGAGAATGAACTAAAAAGAAAAAGACAAAAGAAAACATCCAACAGCAATGCAAAAAAATATATAAATACAAATAAATACATAAACTAAGGATATCAAGGTCAACTAAAATCATAACAGCAATGCCAACTGTATATGTTTGTGTGCATGTCTGGCACTACGTCCGTCAGTGTATGCGTGTATTCGATTAAGAGTGTGTGTATATAAGTATATGTGTACAAACACCTGACTGGCATCAGTCTCAGGCAAACCGGCATTAGTTGTAAAAACACTGCCCCTCAGTGTCATTCAAACTTACTTACTTTTAAATCTTTATTTTGACTTTTTTTTTACTTTTATTTTTGACCATCATTCTATCTCCCACACAGCAACTTCACTCCCACTTGTCTCCAATTCCACATCCCAACCCTCAGCATTTGAATTATTGCTCAAAGGCATTCTGTTGATTGGAGTTAGCGTATTTTTATACTATTCTTACTGATCTATTCAGGGCCAAAAGTCCTTAGTCAATGTTCCCTCTATTATTTTGGGGCACTGAGAAAATGTTAGGTCTTGTGAGCGGAAACTTGAACACTGTGACAATTTTGTGCAACTGCCTGCACACGTTTACAGTGAACACTGAGGCTGTACCCTTACAGTTTTAGACAGTAGCCAATAGGCTATTGTGGCTATTTGAGCATAATGTAGGCCTACCAACAAAACAAATAGAGCAAATCACATAACATTTTCACATGGAAATAGCTTTTGATTTCTACGATATAGCCTACAGAGGCCTATATGTGGTGGTCATTGCAGGCCTACATTGCATGAGACTTTAAAAACGTTTTTACATTATGAAGGGGTTCCCGAGTGGCTCAGTGCAAGAGGTGTCACTGCAGTACCTGGTTCAAATCCAGGCTGTATCACATCTGTCTGTGATTGGGAATCCCATAGAGCACTGCACAATTAGCCCAGTGTTGATTGGGTTTGGCCAGGGTAGGCAGTCATTGCAAATAAGAATTTGTTCTTAACTGACTTGCCTAGTTAAATTTTAAAAATGAAGGGTTTGACATTAATTAATGATTTTTTACTTGGTATGTAAAACCATGGGCCAAATAGGTGACTGTAAATGGCATTGTTTTGTGTTTACGAAATACAATGGATTATTATTACCACACAGATAATTAGACAGTGTGGGCTACCCCTCTGCCTATTGGCTTATTTGCATATTCAACCCTGTCTGAAAATACAACACTGCCCCTTTAATTAGACATACACTTTTTATCTGACGGGTTTTTCAAAGACAGCTTGAAATGTAGCCTACACGTTTTGTGCTCTTCTAGGAAGCAGTAACTCCCTATCAATGACCTATAATTATTCATAACTGGGCTAATAACTTGATAACTATAAAAGAATATCAACAAATGTGCACACGCTTGGCTTTGCGCTGTGACCTGAACCGATCTGAAAAGCGCATTCACTCGCGTGTGATTGAAAGACCGCTCGTGGGCTACCCCAGCCAATATAATTCTACCCCGTTGCGCTCTGGCTCTGCTTACAATAAAATCAATCTTGCAAAGTTAGATTTGTTTTGGTTTGTTGATCACAGATTTTTCTGTATTTAAATAGTGCAAATTAAAGGGGCGAACTCCGTGAAGTTCAATCTCTTACGTCTCTGCGCAGCATGGCATTTCTTGTGCACGGCAGTACTGGAGGAAGTGCGCGACCGCGCACGCGTACAGTTTAGCGTGAACATTGCTTACAGTATAACAATATGAGAATCAAATTCATCACAGTGCATTTTTTTGTTGCCTCCAACATGAGATACATTTATACAGTTCTTAAATCCTTGTGGAAATGAGTTGTGCTGCACAGGTGATTCGTTTTACGGTGATCCTATTTGTAATCATGTATGTAGATTTATTTTTATGGCCACTGGCAAATCTTAGCATAAATAACATAAATATATTCACAATAACCATCAGTGACAAATTATTCCTGCGTTTATTTCGGGCTATAGGCTATGATTTATTGCCTACAAAGGCACTCTCAAGGCAAACGTTATAATCTTAACAAATCAAATGGTATATTGTTTGATCTTCTGTCCACATTCAACTCCTTGCAACAACTCATCATTTGTCTACTGACCTTTTCTTGTCGACCTCCTCCTTCTCCTTTTGAACTGGCTTCTCAGCTCACAATCTGAAGTTCCCATAGTTCGGGTGCTGTTTCCAAGAACCGCAGCCATGAGGCACAAGAATAAACTCCTACAGTGGCTGTGGAAGGCTGTTCCCTCGTTGAGAACTGGTGAAATGAGAAACTGAGACTTTCCAAGTAAAGTCCCGTACTATTTCGCTGAAGCGCGGTAGTGATGTGTGAGTTTTACCGCCGGAATCTCCCTGCTGCTGTTTTGGGGGGCCACCTACATTCTTGCTGTGACAGCCTTTTTATAAAGTGACATCATTTAGACTGGATAGGAGAACCAGCACACGCTCGAAGGGCTTAGCACTGTATTTTGCTCTAATGCGAAGTGATGTGTGCTTTGTTCCCTTTTCAAAATGAACAATAATATGCATTAAACATAGTTTTATGTGCAAGAACGCAACACATTTATGCTGTTTTTTGGGGGGGAATGTGCGCAATTGCACATATCCTCAGGAAAGCGCAAGTGTATTCAGGGTTGGGGAGTAACGGATTAGAGTAATGGATTACAGAAAAACAGTAACTGTAATCCATTACTTTACCAGCAAAAAATATTGTAATCAGATTACAGATACTTTTGAAAAACGTTTATATTTGTTGCACCTGAGGGAGTCTGACCACAAATCAGAGAACACTATGATGACACACATAATGGGTTTGATGGATCGCGGGAAAAGAGCGGGAATAGGCTTTTGTAGGCTACAGTCCCTGCTATGTCTTCCAATGTTAAGACTGCTGTCGCCATCCAAAAATGATCCAACTTGAATAGATGCTTGGAGGTAAGGATGACAACAGTGGTGTAGTCTACGGCGATACAGATATCACTTATTATTGATATCTACATAGCTCATTGATGTGAATCACACTGCTGCTCTCTCATTTAGCTATTTGCGCCTTACAGATTGTGGTTGTTATGGATGGCTGTTCACAAATCTAAATGTGTATTTGAACCCAATATTGGGAGAAGCTGCCTATCAATCATTGTTTTTGAAACCAGTGGACAGCCAGTGAAAAATGGCTCTTGCAACAGCTGCACATTGCCAGTCACAGCCTATGGAAAAAAACTGGGGCTTTTATTATTGCTCAATCTAATTCATGCTGATACATTGTTTCAATCCATAGACCTAATAGACACATGTTTAAACTCGCACACTTTTGATAGACTTAAAGGGGCAATATGTACTTGCTACATCCATTTTGGACTCATAAATTCAAATAGCCACCCTTTGCCTTGATGACAGCTTTGCACACTCTTGGCATTCTCTCAACCAGCTTCACCTGGAAAGCTTTTCCAACAGTCTTGAAGGAGTTCCCACATATGCTGAGCACGTGTCGGCTGCTTTTCCTTCACTCTTCGGTCCAACTCATCCCAAACCATCTCAATTTGGTTGAGGTCGGGGGATTGTGGAGGCCACGTCATCTGATGCAGCACTCCATCCCTCTCCTTCTTGGTAAAATTACACAGCCTGGAGGTATGTTGGGTCATTGTCCTGTTGAAAAACAAATGATCGTCCCACTAAGCCCAAACCAGATGGGATGGCGTATTGCTGCAGAATGCTGTGGTAGCCATGCTGGTTAAGTGTGAATTCTAAATCAATCACAGACAGTGTCACCAGCAAAGCACCCCCACACCATAACACCTCCTCCTCCATGCTTTACGGTGGGAAATACACATGCGGAGATCATCTGTTCTCCTACACGCGTCTCACAAAGACACAGTTGGAAGCAAAAGTCTCAAATTTGGACTCTAGACCAAAGGAAAAATTTCACCGGTCTAATGCCCAATGCTTGTGTTTCTTGGACCAAGCAAGTCTCTTCTTATTATTGGTGTCCTTTAGTAGTGGGTTATTTGCAGCAATTCGACCATAATGGCCAGATTCACACTGTCTCCTCTGAACAGTTGATGTTGAGATGTGTCTGTTACTTGAACTCTGTGAAGCATTTATTTGGGCTGTTCTTGCCATAATATGGACTTGGTCTTCTACCTTGTCACAACACAACTGATTGGCTCAAACGCATTAAGAAGGAAAGAAATTCCAGAAATGTACTTTTAAGAAGGCACACCTGTTAATTTAAATGCATCCCAGGTGACAACCTCATGAAGCTCGTTGAGAGAATGCCAAGAGTGTGTATAGCTGTTAGGGTGGCTATTTAAACAATCTCAAATATAAAACATATTTTGATTTGTTTAACACTTTTCCATCAATTCTTGAAGAATATAACTCATGAGCTTAGTTCAACTGTCACACTCCCAAAATATAAGCTTGTTTTACTCCAATGTTTGTAAACATTGTACATGTAATCAAACACTGTATAGCCTCATAACATAGTTAAACCAATCATTTAGATATCATGGATGGTCAGTCGTTGCATCCACAGCTCTGTCTATTTAAACAGCTGCATATTGTCAAAATGTCAAAGTGTCACCAACAAAAAGTTACAAAAATAGGCAATGCAGCATATGGCATTCATTTTTCACATGTAAATAGCACTTTTCAGTAGTGGTCAAAGCAGGTACAGTAACTAGTAACTGTAACGAATTACATTTATAAAGTAACCTACACAACCCTGAGTGTATTACAGTGCCTTGCGAAAGTATTCGGCCCCCTTGAACTTTGCGACCTTTTGCCACATTTCAGGCTTCAAACATAAAGATATAAAACTGTATTTTTTTGTGAAGAATCAACAACAAGTGGGACACAATCATGAAGTGGAACGACATTTATTGGATATTTCAAACTTTAACAAATCAAAAACTGAAAAATTGGGCGTGCAAAATTATTCAGCCCACTTAAGTTAATACTTTGTAGCGCCACCTTTTGTTGCGATTACAGCTGTAAGTCGCTTAGGGTATGTCTCTATCAGTTTTGCACATCGAGAGACTGAATTTTTTTCCCATTCCTCCTTGCAAAACAGCTCGAGCTCAGTGAGGTTGGATGGAGAGCATTTGTGAACAGCAGTTTTCAGTTCTTTCCACAGATTCTCGATTGGATTCAGGTCTGGACTTTGACTTGGCCATTCTAACACCTGGATATGTTTATTTTTGAACCATTCCATTGTAGAAATGGCTTTCTTCTTGCCACTCTTCCATAAAGGCCAGATTTGTGCAATATACGACTGATTGTTGTCCTATGGACAGAGTCTCCCACCTCAGCTGTAGATCTCTGCAGTTCATCCAGAGTGATCATGGGCCTCTTGGCTGCATCTCTGATCAGTCTTCTCCTTGTATGAGCTGAAAGTTTAGAGGGACTGCCAGGTCTTGGTAGATTTGCAGTGGTCTGATACTCCTTCCATTTCAATATTATCGCTTGCACAGTGCTCCTTGGGATGTTTAAAGCTTGGGAAATCTTTTTGTATCCAAATCCGGCTTTAAACTTCTTCACAACAGTATCTCGGACCTGCCTGGTGTGTTCCTTGTTCTTCATGATGCTCTCTGCGCTTTTAACGGACCTCTGAGACTATCACAGTGCAGGTGCATTTATACGGAGACTTGATTACACACAGGTGGATTGTATTTATCATCATTAGTCATTTAGGTCAACATTGGATCATTCAGAGATCCTCACTGAACTTCTGGAGAGAGTTTGCTGCACTGAAAGTAAAGGGGCTGAATAATTTTGCACGCCCAATTTTTCAGTTTTTGATTTGTTAAAAAAGTTTGAAATATCCAATAAATGTCGTTCCACTTCATGATTGTGTCCCACTTGTTGTTGATTCTTCACAAAAAAATACAGTTTTATATCTTTATGTTTGAAGCCTGAAATGTGGCAAAAGGTCGCAAAGTTCAAGGGGGCCGAATACTTTCGCAAGGCACTGTATATGCCTGAAATGTCAAAAGAGTAATGACTATTCTTTTCTCTTACAACAATCAAGTGACCATCCATTCAAATGAATTAACACATGACATGTAAATAGGCAACTGTTTTCATTGATAGTTTCAGAGTTTAGTCCCTCGTCCGGTCATGGAAACTCAGGCTTAAGGCAATCATATTTGCTTTCCTGTCTGAATCATGCATTGCAAACAGTCATTATCGTAATGGTGGAACCATTACCTGCTATCATTTATCCACAGCTTTAAAAAACCACATCCATGAAGAATGCTGAAGCAATCACTTTTCAGTGGACGCATGTTTGAATGTGGTTCATGCAATCCTCAAACTCATGTCGTTTGTGTCATAATACCTATTTTGAATAATCCTCCCAATAAATACCATTCAAACTTTACTTTTAATTAACAGGTGTTTAATCCCTGCCAGTCACATACCATTATTGTCCTCAGAATGATAATGATCATAAATCATATCCCAATTATTGTTCCAATTATGGCACACTTTGTACACAGGGATGTAACAATACCATATCAATATCTTTCTAATTGTGGCTGTCATATTTGTTTCATTTCCAGCTGTATGGAGAGGAGAGATGCAGGTTCAGGTTGTTTGGGTGCTGACTATAACTATAAGCCTCCTCGAGGGGATTAGTTTGATACTGTAACCTCCTCCTTTATCTCTGCCTTTGGCTATGTGTCTGGGGGTTTGTGTTGGGCCCTTTGGAACCCTTCTTCCAGATAACATTTTACCTCACTGCCTTTGTGTGTTTTTAGTCTCTACCACAGGAAGTTGGTGGCACCTTAATTGGGGAGAACAGGATCGCGGTAAGGACTGGAGCAGAATGAGTGGAACGGTAACAAATACATCAAACACATAGTTTCCAGGTATTTGATGCCATTCCATTTGCTCTGTTCTGGCCATTATTATGAGCCGTTCTCCCCTCAGCAGCCTCCTGTGGTCTGTACCCCACAGTTCCTTTAGATACTGAGTCACAAATCTCACCCTATGCCATATTTAGTGCACTACTTTTGACATTTCACTCTGAAGTGGTCAAAAGTAGTGCACTATATAGGAAAAGGGTGCCATTTGTGATGCAGCCCCATCTCTCATCTCACCCTGTCCCTCCATTTCCATCCCAAACTTGGGACTTATCCTTGTATCCTGAAATTATTCCACATGGACACAGACCGTAAGAGAGGCACGAGTAGTTTTCTCCACGCCATGAAGATTATTTTAGCTGTAGTTTATATATCTGTGTCCTAAATGGCACCCTACTCCTTATAAACCCTTGTAAAAGGAATGCACTATGTAGGGAATAGGGTGCCAATTGGGACTCATGAAATAGCTCAAGCAGTGACATGCCTCCAGATATCAGCCAAAGGGAAGCATTTGAAAAAGGGCCACATGAGAGAGTTCTCAAGATCGCATTATGAGTTAAGGTTCCGTGTGTGGTTTGCAGACGTTTCCATTTGTTTTGTTTCAGTTTGAATCACAAGAGTTTATGACAACAAACCAACCTCATGTTTATGCCAACAGGACTGCAGGAGACAGACACACATGAGTGGCCACAGATATGTTGTATACATACTTAGAAACTACAAATTAGTGGCTAATATGTGTACCTTAAAATAAAGTGTTACCCAGATTTTGTATTAGACAACCTATGGAATAACACCTAGTTGTAACTGCCAGGATGCTCCCAAATTGCACCCTATTCCCTATATTTCCTAGGTAGGAAATAGGGTACCATTTGGGACATAACTAGTGATGTGACCTCTCTTCCCCTCAGTTCAGATTGAATTCATTATGAGATATCAGCATTGTTTTGGCATCAGAGGCAAGCCTAATCGTGCCTCATAAGGAACAGAGAACACATGCTCCAACCAGTGTCTGAGACCCCAGAGGATAGGCAGGGGGAATGAGCTGCTCTCACAATGAGCCCATGGGCCACTCAGCCAAATGGGGTACAACATCTTGCATATGCTCTCCTGAGGCCAAGCAGATTAGAGAATATAGATCTGACCCAATTCCAATGGAAGTGTCTCTTCCTCCAATATATGAGGAAAAGTGCTTCTCTTTAAAGAGATGTTTACCCTATAATGTTTGGCTCTCTATTCTCTCTTAGTTTTTTTTCAACCAGATTTGGCATCAGAGTGGAAATGTGAAGGTAAAAAACGTTCTATTTAGTTAAATGCAGCATTTGGCATGAAACCTGACTCTAACCTTTTTGTAACCTACTACAGTTGTCAGAATTAGATTTAGACTTTGTTCCTCATGTTTTGGATGGAGACGGTTGTCAAAGGTTGTTTTTTTCTATCTATGAGCCACTAGTCAACTAATCATGTCATGCTTGATTGAAAATTCCATACTAGGATCTTTCATTAAGACACGGAGTAAAGATTATGATTAGCTTGATTACATTTCCTGAATATTTGAAAGGCATATCAAATAGCTGATTAAATATTTACAGGCAGTTTAATTCTAGAGTTGTGAGGTATCATTTCATATTTCCCAAACTCCTTACTGTATCTCTGTCTCTATTACTAACTCATGATGATCAGATGTGTACAGTTACATAGTATTTCTTATGTTCTGTTATTGCATTATCAAATATTTATTTAATTTCATGTGTTTTACAAGAAATAATTTACAGCTGTCTAAAAACAATATATCAAAATTATAGTTGATAGGTTTGGCCCTGAGTTTTTCTTGACCCCTTGACCTGATGAGAAAAAAAAGTCCTTCATGCTCTGAATAAGTAATACATCCTTAGAGCAGAAGTGGACCACAAACTGTCTGATTTAGGCAAAACACAAACCAGATTCATCTAAATGTGCAAATGTAGGCATTTTGTGCTTGAGAAACTTGACTTTTGTAAACTTTGAATGCGTGGCTTAGGTTGTATTCACTAGGAACCAAATGGCAGCAATTGAGCCAAAACTGTGAGGCACCTACTTGAATTTATCCAATAAGAAAGGCTTGTTTTCCATGCTAAATGTTTTGTAACAATGTGCACTAATGAATACGATCCTCAGCTTGGGATGATCAGAACCAAGCATTTGACATTTAAGCAGGACAACTTTATGTTGATTATAAGAGAAAGATCATCCTCTAGATGCAACATTTCCAGACAACTATCTATATAAATAGAGAATACATGTCATTGAATATCTCATGTTTAGTCTGTATGTTGGATGTTGTTTGCCTGTGACTCACCAAATGGGGTGTGTTGATGCAAGATTGCATGATTAGGAGAAGCTGTTTCTAGAAAGAGTCAGTCTGTCTCATCTTTAACCTGAAGACAATAAGATGCAGGCACAGATACAAAATCTGACAGAAAAAAATATTTATTTGGGGGTCCTGGCTAAGTTTGTTGTTGTTATTTTTCCAGATAAATCCTACTGTCCCAGCCAGGGTTGGAGAGTAACTGATTACTATTACGTTTCAGGTAAGACCCAAATGTAACAATGTTTATTACAGCAACAGGGGCAGGCAAACGACAGGCCAAGGCAGGCAGGGGTCGATAATCCAGAGTAGTGGGACAAAGGTACAGGATGGCAGGCAGGGTCAGGTCAGGCAGAGGTCGGTATCCAGAGTAGTGGGGCAAAGGTTCAGGACGTCAGGTAGGCTCAGGGCAGACAGAAAAGGTCAAAACCGGGAAAAACAGGCATAATCAATAGACAGGAACCGAGGGGAAAACTGCTGGTAGACTTGACGAAACAAAACAAACTGGTGACAAACCGAGAACACGGTTTGTGGAAAATGGGGAAAATGGGCGGCACCTGGAGGGGGGTGGAGACAAGCACAAGGACAGGGGAAACAAATCAGGGTGTGACAGATTACATGTAACAAAAACATTGTAATCAGATTACAGATACTAAAAAAACCTAAATGATTACTTTAAAATTCAGAAAGAATGTTTTCGAGAAAAAAAAAACATTATGACACCTTTCTGATTTCTCAATGACATTGAATTCAGCATTGAAAAAAGGCACAAGTTTAAATTTGTTCCACCTGAGTGAGTCTGACCAGAAGTCAGAGACCACTATGATGACACACCAAATGTGTTTGATGATCCTTTTTGTCTTCTAATGCCTCAAGGGGAAAGTCATCCAAAAGTAACATAAAGTAATCAGATTACGTTACTAAATTTGGGTAATCCAAAAATGACATAACTGATTATAATTTTGTACAGGCAACTAGCAACTGTAACAGATTACATTTAGAAAGTAACCTACCCAAACCTGGTCCTAGCAACAAAAGATAAGCCACTCATAGTTTTCCGAAGTCTAATTTTAGAGTCATTTTTTGGGGGTTGAGCTCCCCTTTCTGGTTGGAAAGCAGAGTACATTCATAAAAGGCCACAACAGCCTGCAGAGATGCAATATGCCACTAGATGTCTCTCTTTACTGACAGTAAAAAAACTGATGCAAATTTTAAAAAATGCATCATCAAACAAACCTCCAATGAACTGGAATTCTATGACAAAAGTAATGAATTTGGACTTAATGTGCACATTAAGGAAAACAGTAAAATTGAGGAAAACAGTGATGCCTTTTTTTCTTAAATTTTTTGACAATATGCTGTTTCATTAATTAAATCTAGCAGTATCACACCAACGCTGGTCAAATTATTTCAGACCCAGTGTTTAGAGGACTTTCACACCTGCTTTGCTTGCCCTTTTTGACAGGGTTAAATAACCAACACTGAACAACCAACCTGCGAGAGGCCATTAAAACAAAGGAGATGTTTACTCAATATGAGTAAATACGAGTAGCACCCAGAACCTAATCTTGGGTGAGCACTAACTCCTGGCCAGTTAAGCCTGTCAACCAGAGACTGCTCATTGTGAAATGCAGGACCAAAACTGCTCGGTGCTGTATGTGCAATATCAGACCATGGCATTCCAAGAGCTGTGTGGGCTCTCCCCTCTCCTCTCCCTCTCCATCACCCCCAGCACCAGCCTGACCCAAGGCAACTCTATATTTAGAAGTTCTGCATCACTGCTTGTCATATCGACTCAGAGAATAACATACACACAAAAGGCTCTACTACTCCCCCACCTGGACTTTCATTAATATTTTAGGGCTTTGTAAGGAGAGGTTTTCCAGGAATAATATAACATTTAGGCAGACAATAGCTTTGTGTCAGTATGGCTGCGTTCACACAGGCAGCCCAATCTGAACTTGTTCACTAATGGGTATATATTTCAGTAAGATCAACTCTGAAAAAGAGTTGATGTGAAAAGATCTGATATGATTGGTCAAAATACCAATTAGTGGAAAAAGTATCAAAATTGGGCTGCCTGTGTAAATACAACCAATTAGGTAATGTGGTGTGGGGCAGAAGAATATTGCATGCTACTGACATCCTTGTGTCTGTTCTTCATCATCCATGTCCTTTCTACCAGTAGGTGTGCCCCTCTCTCTTTTCTGGCCAAGCAATTGATTCTTCACATAAATATTCTATAGCCACCCCTTTCCAGAGTAGTATCATTTCAGTCTGGATGAAATCTGAAAATAAGGATGCCTGGAGGGTAACAAGCTTGGTGGGGGCTATTAGTATGACAGCGGATCGTCTGAGTCTCTGAGATGCCATCTTGGTTTCTTGCTCATGATGGGGCTGTGGCCTGTTATGTAATATGATGCAGTTGGTCTAGGCTGAAGGAGTGATGCAGAACAAAATAGTTATAATCAGACAATATTAGAGACTATATTTCATTACATAGTAAATTAACTTTGAGGTTAAAACTCAACTATGCCTATGAACAGATTTATAAAAAATAAAATAAAAACTAGTAAAATGCCAGCTACTTCATTGCTCCCTGTTTAACTGTTCCTAGTCCCTACCTCATCGTTGTCCCTGCCTTCATCGTTGTCCCTGCCTTATCGTTGTCGCGCTAGTAATTTCTACCGGCCCAATTGGTCAGAATAGTTGGAGGAATATACGTGATGCAGCATTCTATTGGATGACACCACTGTCAATTAATTACAGGATGATTGCTTTATAGGCTCTCCGCTGGGTTTTGACTAGATGGGATACAGTTTATATCATAATTTAACAGATTTTGTTTAAGCAGCACGTTAAGATAATTAACTTATCAGGTTATGATAATTAGATTAAGGTTATGAAAAGGTTTAGGGTTAGCTACCCCACCCCCCCAAAAAAAATATACTTTAGACGTTAATTTGACACAAACTGTATCCCATCTAGCCGTGACCTCACTGTTGCCATCGGTGACTGTCAGAAGCGAGTCAGCGAAGCAGGGAAAGGAAGGGGGCGTCAACCACTGCATTAATTTACAGTCGGTCTCTCAAATACCGACACCTATTTATTTTCAAAACCTACATACCAACAAAAAATAAGACTTTTCGTATATAATCTTGTGAAGGGTAGAAGAGGGAGCCATGGCGAAGCGGCAGGACACCAAGAAATTATTTGAGAATCTTTCCGGTGCTGGAAAATCCATCGGCGTTCTGACAAGCGGAGGAGATGCTCAAGGTATCAGTTACTGTTAGGCTACAAGTGGATTAGAGTGATACTGTAATAAACGCTGGAATTGTGTAATCATTACGATACTAAAAGGGAAACAAAGTGTCGAGTTAATATCAGTATTACAAGTGCTGTCATTGTGTTTAGCCTAAAGGAACTTAGTATTTTGTTCTCATATGTTTGACTTAATTATTCAAAAGATAATGTAGGCTAGTTGAGTATTGACCAAAAAAAGCTGTTCAACATTAAATAAAATTCATAATAACATTATTTGTGGAGTATGTAGGCATGTGGTAGGCTATTTTTGGTTAGAATTGTCACACCATTGGAAAAGGGAGATGATGCATTATTGCAATCAACAAAAACACGGAGCAAAAAAGTGTATCATACTGAAGGGTCGGTGCTATCCGGCAAGGGATATTTATGGTTAAGGTTAGAGTTAGGGTAAGAGTGTGGACGTCCCAAGAATCCCGGATAGCACTATCCGACACTGAAGCCTGCATTGCGGAATTCCATTCGTTGATAACCTATGGCGCAGATATGTCATCACGTCTGCAGGCGCACGCCCTGGATGTTAAACTCAACATGCCAATTGCAGAGAGCTAAGCATATGTGCATAGTAGCAGTTGCGATTTTAGCATGTAAATCTTGGTGGGGCAAACTCAACAAAAACAAAAAATTGGGATCCATGCCAGCAAAGCCACTACACAACACAATACATTAGTTGCATTATAACCGTGACAAACAGTGCCCACAAACTGTTAGGGCCTACATAAAGCTGTCCCAAGAGCAGAGCTTTCTTTTCAGCACCATGGAGTGAATTCTTACCACTGCTACACCTGGCTATCAGAGGAGCCTTGTCTGGCAGCTAAACAGTTAATTCAGCCTCATTTACTGCCTTAAAAAAACAGCTGATATAGCTGACTTGCTTAAACAAATGTGGTTTCTACTAACAATTGAGATGTACAAACTATAGCATAAGGGGACGACAATCGGATAAGAGGCTATTTGTCATTTTGATTAAGACATTAATGAGCGAGCTTAGACGGACGTAGACGGACGTAGTCAACTATTTGTTCAGCACTTTTGAAATGTGCATTAATAGAATTAAGTTAATGGGCCATTCTTACAGTATTTTCCCTGTACACCAAGATAGAACCGTGGGATAAATGAAGGGGGCATATAAGCAGACAATGAAAGCTCTTAAAATATTAAATGATTACATTTCTCTCAAACAGGCAATAGGCTACATGTGCACCACCAAGTAAGAACAGTAGGCTAGGTTATGAGGGGGAAAGGGACCAAATTTAATAGGGTGCGCCACATGGGCTACTAATAGCTTATTACACAACATACACTTAGTATTGCTTTCTTAGCTACAGTATACATATCTCCCTGGCATATTACAGAATTTATGCAGTAGCATACAATATATTTTATGCTGTGCTTACTTGAACAGGAAGGTGGCACGGCGGTCCTTCTTGTGGGCAAATTTAGTCATCAAAGTCTGGCATTTTCTGGATTTATGGTGCTTTCAAGACAACTGGGAACTCAGAAAAAAACAAGGCCGATTCATGACGTCAGTGATCTTCAGGTCGGAGCTCTAGAAAGAAGCCCAAGTTCCCGACATCCGAGTTGGATAATCGTTCAAAATGTATTTTCCAAGTCCGAGCTAGTTTTTGTCAGCGTTCCCATTTCTCTTGAACTCACTGAAGTCTGTTGCATGTGAATTTGTATTCTTTTAAGCTTGGAAAAGAGACCCTTAATCCCAGACTTGGACAACACACCCACTCCACTGAATAGCAGGCTAGTGATTGCTTAGCAATGCTTGCAGTTAGCCACTGATTCCTTCGAAGCTTCTCATTGTTGAATTTCCATCTTGTTGTGTAATGTTTATGTTCAATGGCCGATGAGCACCGATACGTTTTATCTATAATTTATCTTCATATGAAAAGGATTTGCCAGTAGATTGTCGACTTGATTCATGAGGATGACTGCTTGTCTAGCTTGCTAGCTAAAATTTTGAAAGTTTGAGGTTGACATGATCAGTCCAACCTAAGCTACAGTAGATATATGTGATTTGATGTCATTTTATCTGTGGTCAATGACCTTGAGCCTTTGATGGGCACTTCTAATGTAACTGTATGTCAGCACCAAAGGGCCTAGAATTTTCGAGTTCTCTCCGTAGATTTTGCGATGACGTAGTGTCCCCGTGAGTGACAGAACACTTAGCCAATCACGGCGCAACAAGAGAACATTACCAACCGCTACGCTCCGTATTTTCCACTGGCTGCCCCACCACCACAGAAAGCACTGAGCTAGGCTGAAACACCTTAATTTTAGAGCTGCCTTACTCAAGAAAGCAAAAAACAGACCATGTTTGTGTGCGGCTTTATTAACTCAATGATATTTAATTTTTTACATTGTTTGCAAACTGATATTAGCACGTGTTAATGCAAAACAGGCACTTTTTTCAGCTCTGCCTCACCTGTCCTGAATGATGGGTTGTCACTGCATACGAGCCTATCAATATTGTAATGTATTTAATTTTATATCAGCCTATTTCAATGTGACTATCATTATAAAGTTCCCTGTGCATTAAAACATCTGAGGATTAACATTTGTGCCAGCCTGGCAGGAAGTGGCAGGGGGCTGTATCCCAAATTACCAATTCAGCGTACTACTTTTGACCAGGTGTACTTTACAGGGAATATGGTGCCATTTGGGACACAACCACAGTGCACCTTATCATGGGACACAGAGGTGGCTGCCAATTAAAACACATCTTGACTATTGTAGCGCGCATGGCATTACTAATGGGCAGACAAGCACTTAAAGAGGAGGATGGGGATGAGAATAGGGTAGACCTACGTGAGGCGCTGCAAGTAGTGGAGTTGTCCCCTGGGTTTCTCAACTCCGAAATGTAGCCTACCTCTCACAGAGTTTAGAAATTTGGCTACCTCTATGCGTCACTATAATGTGGAAACACAACTGACATCTCAGTAAAGGACTGTGGTAGTAATAAGTGTGACTCAGCCATTCATTGTTCCATGCCTGGCCCTGGCTGTCATTCACTAATAATATTGTACTCTCTTTACATGGACTATCTTATTGGCAGACTACAGCAGGCTGAGATTTCTACTGAATTTATGATACTGTAGTACATTTGCAACAATAGTCTACTGTATCTGTCATTAAAGTGTGACATAGTGGGGAGTAGAGTAGTAGGCTACTCCCTTTCTCATCAGAGTACTAGTTCTAAAAAGCCTACACGTGTAACCATGTAATGACGCTTTATCTCTTCACAGCTTTAAAGATTGTTACTGGCATGGCCCAAATATTGTCACCTTGCTCAAAGCCTTCAAACACAATGTTGTGTCGCTTTGTTTCATTGGCCTGCTGTTCTTTACTTTGCTTGATCCTATCTTGAAGGGTCAGTAGTGCTGGAAGGAAGAGGTTGTATGCATATGTCTGTGTTGAGAAATACACTGCATCCTGTTACTATAGAGCAGGGATCATCAACTAGATTCAGCCGCGTCCAAATACATTTTTTTGAGTGGCTGGTCAGTGGGCCGGAACATAATAACACTTTTTTTTTTTTTACTGCAAATTGACCACAAGAAGACCATAATATTTGACTAAAACATAATTTCAAACCTTGCTTACAGTTGTATACAATATCTCTATTATGTGTGGGAATACATGGGAACAGATGACCAAAATTAAAATCACTAGGGCCGATTTCCTGGTGTTGTTATTGTCTTCTATGTCCAACAATGAAAATGCATAAAAAGAAACTTGGGTGGGCCAAATAAACTACCAGTTGGGGAACCCTGCTGTCAGTTGAGTGAGTGGGTAAAATCACTGGAGAAGCCAAGCACCCCCCCCCCCCAGCAACCTCCTGGCGCACCTAGGGCTGTGGCGGTCACGACAATAACTGTCGTCTCACGGTAATTGGCCGTTAATTAACATAAACACATTTACCATCTTCTGGCTTTCACTGATGCTGACCTTCTGAACATCTACATTTTAAAAAGTCTAATAAATACATGTAATATAGCCTACACAATAAAGAACAGAATAGCATACTCTGAGTTGTCCTTATGTTAGGTCCTGATCTGGCTAAGCCAAATGGCTGTGGGCTACAAAAGTGAATTTAGCAGACAAGATTTGCTTAGAATTCCATGGCATTATTTTATAGTATGAAGAATACAACTGAACAAAGCTGAATAAAATAGAAACTATCAGGAATCAAGGTAAGACCCAAGTGCAGACTGTGTGAAGTAACAATGTTTATTGTAACAACAGGGGCAGGCAAACGACAGGTCAAGACAGGCAGGGGGCGATAATCCAGAGTAGGAGCAAAGGTACAATACGGCAGGCAGCCTCGGGGTCAGGGACAGGCAGAGTTCAGCAATCCAGAGGTGGAGCAAAGGCACAGGACGGCAGGCAGGCTCAGGGACAGGCAGAGTGATCAGGGGGGTGGGTACTTGGTCAGGACAGGCAAGGGTCAAAAACCAGGAGGACGAGAAAAAGAGAGACTAGGGAAAAACAGGAGCTGAGACAAAACGTTGGTAGGCTTGAACAAACAAGACGAACTGGCAACAGACAAACAGAGAACACAGGTATAAATACACAGGGGATAAGGGGGAAGATGGACGACACCTGGAGGGGGGTGGAGACAATCACAAAGACAGGTGAAACAAATCAGGGTGTGACAGAAATAATATTTTCTCCAAACGATTTGAGGGAGTGCGCACATGCAGCTATTCTGTGTTATGCGGTTAACAAAGAAATAGGTATTATTATATGCTTAATTTAGAGTTATTAATGTAACTTTAGTTGTTCTACAAATGTACGTTCATCTCTAGGAGACAGAACGCGTATCCTTCCTGAGCGGTATGACGGATGTTTTGATTTTTAAATTTTTAAGGCTGCATGATGCGACTCTAATGATGATTTGAAAAAAGTTGCTTGAAAGGCATGATCTCTGCTTTGTTTTTTGCCTAGGCTGTACACACTACATCAATCACTCATTCACAATTTGACAAGCACTTGAACATGTCTAGAATTTTATGGCGGCATCCCCTTTGTGTGGCCGTAATGCACCCTAAAAGAATCCATGCCTTTTGTGGCCAGTGAGTGCTGCACACTCAATCATGTGATCAGGTCTTTCTCACAGGCTACAAGTGAAGACAGACAAATCAGGGACACAACTGCGCACGTCTTTATCCAATTCCGAGGTGAACTTTGAAGATATTGGAAGAACTGTCCACATTTACTTTTGTCAGCCAACAAGATGAGTAGGTTGAAGTCGGAAGTTTACATACACCTTAGAAAAATGCATTTAAACTCAGTTTTTCACAATTCCTGACATTTAATCCTAGTAAAAATTCCCTGTCTTAGGTCAGTTAGGATCACCACTTTATTTTAGGAATGTGTAATGTCAGAATAATAGTAGAGAGAATGATTTATTTCAGCTTTTATTTATTTTCTCACATTCTCAGTGGGTCAAAAGTTTACATACAATTAGTATTTGGTAGCATTGCCTTTTAAATTGTTTAACTTGGGTCAAACGTTTCAGGTAGCCTTCCACAAGCTTCCCACAATAAGTTGGGTGAATTTTGGCCCATTCCTCCTGACAGAGCTGGTGTAACTGAGTCAGGTTTGTAGGCCTCCTTGCTCACACACACTTTTTCAGTTCCGTCTTCTATAAGATTGAGGTCAGGGCTTTGTGATGACCACTCCAATACCTTGACTTTGTTGTCCTTAAGCCATTTTGCCATAACTTTGGAAGTATGCTTGGGGTCATTGTCCATTTGGAAGACCCATTTGCGACCAAGCTTTAACTTCCTGACTGATGTTTTGAGATGTTGCTTCAATATATCCACATCATTTTGCTCACTCATGATGCCATCTATTTTGTGAAGTGCACCAGTCCCTCCTGCAGCAAAGCACCCCCACAACATGATGCTGCCACCCCCGTTCTTGGGATGGTGTACTTCGGCTTGCAAGCCTCCCCCTTTTTCCTCCAAACATAACAATGGTCATTATGGCCAAACAGTTCTATTTTTGTTTCATCAGACCAGAGGACATTTCTCCAAAAAGTACGATCTCTGTCCCCATGTGCAGTCGCAAACCGTAGTCTGGCTTTTTCATGGCAGTTTTGGAGCAGTGGCTTCTTCCTTGCTGAGCGGCCTTTCAGGTTATGTCGATATAGGACTCGTTTTTACTGTGGCTATAGATACTTTTGTACCTGTTTCCTCCAGCATATTCACAAGGCCCTTTGCTGCTGTTCTGGGACTGATTTGCACTTTCGCACCAAAGTATGTTCATCTCTAGGAGACAGAACATGTATCCTTCCTGAGCGGTATGAAGGATGCATGGTCCCATGGTGTTTATACTTGCGTACTATTGTTTGTACAGATGAACGTGGTACCTTCAGGCGTTTGGAAATTGCTCCCAAGGATGAACCAGACATGTGGAGGTCTACAATTAGTTTTTTTTTATGTCTTTGCTGATTTCTTTAGATTTTCCCATGATGTCAAGCAAAGAGGCACTGAGTTTGAAGGTAGGCCTTGAAATACATCCACAGATACACCTCAAATTGACTCAAATGATGTCAGAAGCTTCTATCAGAAGCTTCTAAAGCCATGACATAATTTTCTGGAATTTTCCAAGCTGTTTAAAGGCACAGTTATCTTAGTGTATGTAAACTTCTGACCTACTGGATTGTGATACAGTGAATTATAATTGAAATAATCTGTCTGTAAACAATTGTTGGAAAAAATACTTGTGTCATGCACAAAGTAGATCCTAACTGACTTGCCAAAACTATATTTTGTTAACAAGAAACTTGTTGAGTGGTTGAAAAATGAGTTTTCTTGACTCCAACCTAAGTGTATGTAAACTTCCGACTTCAACTGTAGATGGTTGTCACGTAGAGACAGAGGAGCACTGTTTTGATCACTCGGATGCTTTCTCCTGTGAGAAAATTATGAAACAGAGAGATGAAAGATACATTATTTTATGTGTTTTTATTTTTTTCTTGATACGTTTTTGGGGGAAGCCTGGTTTCCCTTGGTATTCATGAATACACACCACTACCTGCTGTAGAGAAATCAAACATAACTAAACATACCTAATCCATCATCTCTACGAACACTACTTGGCCGTCGTAAAGATACATTTGTCCCTCGCTATCAAATAAACACCCGAATCAAACTTTTGTCACATTCACACTACATTCCTGCTGTGTCAACAGTGGGCTACCATTAGACCAAGCACTTTGTACGAGACTACCTACCATGAAATCTACCATTGTCTACACAGCAGGAATATAGTGCAAAAGTCCCGTCAGAATCCAGCTGTGGTCGAAGCTAGAAAGCATCCTGTAGCCTACCCTGAAGACTAGAACATTCACATGATGTAAGTAAAAACCACTAAGACTTCTGGCAGTCTTATCTGCCAGAAAATATCAGTTGGTTCTGTATATAGGGTGATTCCTAAAATTAATTACAGAACCATTGGCCATGCTTCAGGAAATCTTCCAGTGGGATTCAGTGTTTATCATTGTTAACCTACATTGGCTAATATATGCACAATTTTCTGTGTACACACAGGTCTCCTTTATCTTATATTGTTACTGGTCTCCTAGCAACAGTGACTGGCACCAGCCAACCCACAGTACCAGAATCAGTGCTCGTTAGCATCGACCCAGACAACAGACCCTTAATATCTGTGCCAGACCAACCATGCACTCTGGTCTCGCTACTGTCTGTTTACTGTGAAGACATGCTGATTCTGAAATGAAACCCTATATCATATATAGTGTACCCTATGTGGGCCCTGGTCAAAGTAAGTGCACTATATAAGGAATAGGGGTAAAAACTAGTGCACTATAGGGAATAGGGTCCCATTTCAGATACACGTGAGTTCATTGTTGTGGGCCTAAGAAGCTCTTGGAGGCTGACACTAACAATAATGACATCCAAGGCAGCGCCTGCTCCCGCCCACACTCAGAGTGCTCTGGGAAGCCAGTGAATAGCAGCCTTGTTGTGTGGTGTGGGAGAAGTGGAAGGACATCAGCATAGAGCAGTCTTGGCACCACAGGGCTGCCCTACTGTTCTTGGCTGCGTGTACAGACTAATGAGAATGTAGCTGTAAGCAGTAAGTGCTACACTCTTAGAAAAAAAGGATTCTAAAAGGGTTCTTTGGCTGTCCCCATAGGATAACCCTTTTTGGTTCCAGGTAGAACCCCTTTGGGTTCTATGTAGAGCCCTCTGTGGAAGGGGAATTAAAAAGGAACCAAAAGGGTTCTTACCTGGAACCAAAAATGGTTCCTTAAAGGGTTCTCCTATGGGGACAGCCAGATAACCCTTTTACTGTAGGTACTAGATTAGAGTGTATTGTCTTGTCCGTAATAAGTTAACCAAAGATACCGCATTCAAAATTATTCCCACACTTGTATAACAATATTAACGTAGTTTTGGTGCAACTAAGATGCAAGTCTTTGTAATCATTATGACCAATTTCCACACTGTCAATGGAAAATGTACTAGATACTGAATCAAGGTCAATGCCTATGCAAGTATCTTTCTCTGCTGGACGGAGCACACCATGTTAACTTGATTTACATGATTCATCCCATCTCCCTGATTTGTATTTTCAGCCTGTAGCCTACCAAATATAACATGCATTGTCATATAATGAATGTATTTTTCATTCTCTCTGACTCTCTCTGCCTCTGTGTTGTTGTTGTTGTGCAGGTATGAATGCTGCTGTACGGGCTGTGGTCCGCATGGGTATTTATGTGGGAGCTAAAGTCTACTTCGTCCATGAGGTGAGATCATGATAGACACTCCCGCGGGCTTGTACTGTTCTACCACTGACACTGAGACAAATCAACACCGACAAGCTCTGTGCTCATAGGGCAAAGCTTTTTCTTTGAGCAGTAGTGGTTTGGATAAACAAAATGTTACAGAATGAAATAGAACACTAAATTAAATTGGTGATTAAAAGGATCTCTATGCAGAATGTGTAATGTTTAAATAAAACAGAGGAGGAGCGATTCTTCGGCATAAATGTTCAACGAGATGACTTTTATTTTATTTAAGGGTCATGGAAATGAGAAGTATTTGAATTGGAAACTTGTGAACTCATGGTGTTGGTAGCGGGAGCAGTTTCCCATACATAAGCAGCTAATTAATTTGCTGAGGAAATCATACTCTGGAGGTTATCTAATAATGTTCCTGTCCACTGGGGTCAAATCAAATTGTATTTGTCACATGCTTCATAAACAGGTGTAGACTAGAGTGAAATGCTTGCTTACAGGCCCTTCCCAACAATGGGGTCAAATAAAATAATTTCAGGGCTTAAGAATGAACTTAGGTGTGATTCTGTCTCTACAGATTCTGTCTCTACTTTCACTTAATGCTTTTATAAGGATGACGTAACGCCTGGTCATAAGAGGTCATGATGGAATACTGTATGAGAATATCAAATCAAACTGTATTTGTTACATGCTTCGTAAACAACAGGTGTGGACTAACAGTGAAATGCTTACTTACGGGTGCTTCCCAACAACGCAGAGAAATAATCGAAAAATAATAACACAAGGAATAAATACACGAGTAATGATAACTTTGCTACTGTATATACACGGGGTACCGGCATACATAGACAACTCGAGGTAAGATCAATTTGGCCCAAACATGAAAATTAGATGAACCATCCCTTTAACACTAGCACAAATGATGCCCACTTATTAAAGGTACACTGATGTATCTCACAGCATGCTGTTGTTTATTCAGACTCATGGCGATGGCACTACAGGGACGTCTGAAGCTTCCTGTAATCCAATTATTTAGACATTGACACCAGAGCTCTTATCCTCCCGTCTCCATTGAGTCAGACAGAGTAGATAACAACATGTTACAGTTAGCCTCTTGCAGAGCGTATGTCCCAAATTCCAACCTATTCCGTATAGTGCACTACTTTTGGTGTGCATAGGGCTCTGGTAAAAAGCTGTGCACTATATAAGGACTAGTGTGCCATTTGAGACACAGACAGTGAGTGTGCTGTGAGCCTGCTCAATGGAATACCTTTCATCAGTCATCAAACACTGGAGTCTCTAACAATAGACGACACTTAAGCAAAGACTCCAGCCACCCAAGTCAAAGGGTTCTCTCTACTAGCACACAGCAAGCACTACCGATGCAAGTATGGAACCAACAGGACCACGAACAGCTTCGACCCCCAAGCCATAAGACTGCTAAATAAATAGTTAAAATAGTTAACTAATTAGCTACCTGCATTGGCCCTTTTTGCACTAACTCTTTTGTCTCATCACAAACTGCTGTTACTGTTTATCATCTATCCTGTAGCCTAGTGACTTCATCCCTACCTATATGTAAATATCTACCTCAATTACCCCTGCACATCGACTTGGTACTGAGAGACAGCATCCATGATAATCTGTTGTTTACTTTTGCTACAGGTAGCAGTTAGCATGATTTAGCATTGTCCTCTCAAAATGAATGTAAGTCAATATCCCTGATGTTATCAAAGATGCGTTGCAGAGTCAACGACTGTTACTATGTAACAACATTGTAATTCATGAATATGTTCATATTACTATTAGGAAATATAGGCCTATGCTGTGAGATAATGTTAATATGTATTTTATATATGCAGGGTTACCAGGGTATGGTAGATGGTGGGGATAACATTGAAGAGGCATCATGGGAAAGTGTCTCCAGCATGCTGCAAGTGGTAAGTAGTGCAATGAATGCCTTTAGGCAAAATACTATGGATTTGTTTAACATTATCATCACAGTCACAGGCTATATATATAGTATACATAGTGGTTAATTAATATTTTGTCCAGAGGCTACAGTATACTATACAGTATATGGTGGTTAATGGTTTGAATATATCAGTGGTCCCAGAATTTACAAATTGCATGTGACAGATGAGCGCAGCTGCATTTCTGGCCGATGCTAAACAGAGTGGAAGGTGGATTCTGCATGAACCTGATAGTTAATGACAACAAAACACACCACACAACACAACACTAAAACAATATGTGAGATGTTGAATTAATGACACCTATCAATGCAGCAGTGCTCAATTGTGTCAGATAATATCATCCATTGGTTTGCTCTAGAGCTGTTTTGTTTCATTCATCCTACCTTCATCCATCCATCCATCCATCCATCCATCCATCCATCCATCCATCCACATTCATCCGTCTATCCTTCTAACATTAATTAATTCAGTCATCCATCCATCCCTCCATCTATCCTTCACCCATCCATCCAATCTTCATTCATCTATCCACCAACCTCAACCTATCCATCCATCAATTCAGTTGTCATCCATTCATAAATTCAGTTGTCATCCATCAATTCAGTTGTCATCCATCCATCAATTCAGTTGTCATCCATCCATCAATCCATCTTTCCAACTGTCATTCATCTGAATTCTTGACTGTTGTGTTTTCCTGTCAGGGTGGCACGGTCATTGGCAGTGCCCGCTGCAAGGAGTTCCGCAGCCACGAGGGGCGTCTGAAGGCTGCCCACCACCTGGTGCAGCGTGACATCACCAACCTGTGTGTGATCGGAGGGGACGGCAGCCTCACTGGGGCCAACCTCTTCAGAGAGGAGTGGAGCGGACTACTGGAGGAACTGGTCCAGCAGGGTATCTCAATGTTATAGTCAATGGAGTGGACCAAATGTTCACAGTAATCTACTCCATCATTCATTTCTACACAAATGTTTTTATTTATATGCCTGACATGTTGTAGTAAAACATGTATTACTATGTATTACCAAAGCCTGTATACAGCCATTCCATCTATGAGTGTACACTACTCAGTAGTGAAGCCAGTGGGTTCATGTTGCGTTGCATTGTGAATAAAGGTCTGATTGATGAGAAGGCTGCCCAGAACAATTCAGAGCTGCACATCGTGGGAATGGTGGGCTCCATCGACAACGACTTCTGTGGCACTGACATGACAATCGGGACAGACTCTGCCCTACACAGAATCATAGAGGTGGTGGACGCAATCATGACTACAGCCCAGAGGTACTGACATAGAGGATTGTTGTTGAATGGTACATTTCTTAACTTTTAGATGAGCCAACATTTACACAGACAGAGGTACTGACAGATACAGTGCCATATTTAGCTCAGTGGTGTTGTTTGTACACATACAACATTTACAGACTTATCTCCTTTCTCTCAGCCACCAGAGGACGTTTGTGCTGGAGGTCATGGGAAGACATTGTGGGTATGGAATGGCATTTCATTTCTGCTTTCATTTCCTGCTTTATTCTTGTACTTGCTACAATTTAGCAATGGACTCTCAGCAGTCCTGCTTTGAAAATGTTTGTACATAATACATACAAATGGGTTTGTATTGCATGTATTTATATTTTATTGTATACTAAATGTAGTGTGTGTGTGTGTGTGTGTGTGTGTGTGTGTGTGTGTGTGTGTGTGTGTGTGTGTGTGTGTGTGTGTGTGTGTGTGTGTGTGTGTGTGTGTAGGTACCTGGCCCTAGTAAGTGCTCTGGCCTGCGGGGCTGACTGGGTGCTGATCCCTGAGATGCCCCCTGAGGACGGGTGGGAGGAACAGATGTGTCAGAAACTGTCTGAGGTAACCACACACACACACACACACACACAAAGGTAACATCCGACATCTGCAGATCTAACAAATACATTTCAATCTATACCTCACATTGAATAGAATTTACTGCTTAGTGATAACACTGTAGTGTATTGTATTTCCTTCAACCATAGCAAAAGCAGCAGTGTTCATTGTGTTTCTTAATGTCCAGAGCCGATCCAGGGGTTCAAGGCTGAATATAATCATTGTCGCTGAAGGAGCCATTGACAGACAAGGAAAGGCTATTACTGTTAATAATGTCAAGGATGTGAGTACCTGAATATGCAACGTAGGGGGAACCAAAAGGAGGTCCTACAGATGTGTGAACAGCTCCATGCTTTACAGATGAAAGGACTCTGTTAAGTGAGAGATGGACAGAGGTAGTAGGCAGATCTGTTCTTTCTCTCTCTCTGGTAGGCATGCAGCTGTTTCAGCATAAACCGGGTCCAGCTTTTGAAAAGCCAAATGCAAAAATGTTCTGTCATGTACTGTATATTTGTGCTTTGTTTGTATTCTTATAGAATCGTGCAGATAAGAAACGGCTCAATATCATTATTGTAGCAGAGGGGGCGATAGATTCTCACAACAAGCCTATCACTACAGACCATATTAAGGAAGTAAGTACTCAGCTGTCCTGTACTGGTGGAGTACTCCTCTACAGACCTGGGTTCAAATCCTATTTGAAATCTTTTTGCGACTTTTCTATTGGTTTAATTGCGCCAGACAAGCTCAATCAAGCCCACATTAAGTATTTGAAATGATTTCATATTGTATTTGAACCCAGATCTGGTACAGTACTTCTGTGTGCCGTGGTTACTTCTGGCTGCACATCGTCATCTCTCCATCTCTCTGTCCCATTAACAACATGCTGTCCATGTTTTAACTCTTCATATAAGTATTTTATTGGATCTTTCTTAGTGATGTGAACTTCTGTGAATTATTCTTCGTCCTGTTTGTGCCTTTGCAACCTTGTTCTTCATCAGCGTACCTAACCTGGTCAGCATAGAAATCCATATAGAACTTATAGGATCTTTGTTCTGGTAAGAGTCTTATACAGTACAGTTTACCTGGCAGAACAAAATAACAAGGTCTGAGTCCAAAATGGCACCCTATTCTCTATAATATACTGTACTAGTTTTGACCAGCTCTGGTTTAAAGTAGTGCACTATATAGGGAATAGGGTGCCATTTGGAACACACAGGTGTAAGTGTTGGAGACTCACTTACAGTGTACATGACAGGAACTGTTTTGCATGGGTGTACAGTGCTTGTGCTTTCCCCTACTGTCTTTCTTCCTAAGGTATAGCATGCCATTGTCATTCTCTTTCTACCATACAATACAAATAGACAATTGTTGCATTCCAAATGGCAACCTATTCTCTATATCATGGTCCTGGGGACCCAAAAGGGTGCACATTTTGTTTTTTGCCTTAGCACTACACAGCTGATTCAGCTCATCATCAAATCTTTGATTAGTGGAATCAGATGTGCACTCCTTTGGGTCCCCAGGACCAGGATTAAGAAACACTGATCTATATAATGCATTACTTTTGTAGTAGTGCACTATATAGGGAATAGGGTGCCATTTGGGACGTAAGTGTTATTTGATTACTCTGCTAATTTGAGGAAACGTACATTGCTCAATACCTGGCCTTCCTCTCCTACTATAGTTGGTTGTTAGCTGTCTGGGCTTTGACACCCGAGTCACCATCCTGGGTCACGTCCAGAGAGGAGGAACCCCCTCTGCCTTTGACCGGATCCTGGTGAGTGTTACCCACATACTCACATACAATGGAAAGGCCCTTATAGACTGGGTTGCTCCTATTCCCTATAAATGCACTACTTTTCAGTTAGAGGCACAGCCATTTGTGCTGCCGTCTGTCTAATAGCTGAATAATATCCCTGGTTTGTTTGTTTTGGTTAGTAACCATGAGGAAGTTTCAGTATGGTAATCATCATTTAAAGAGCATGCCATTTCATACTGTTATGCAATTTCTAACTTGAACTTGAAGTTATTTTCCCAGTGTCCCAAATCACCATGAATTCTAAGTTGACCCCAGTTTAAATATTATTTGACCTTTTCCCTCCACCCTGTCTGTCCAGGCCAGTCGTATGGGAGTGGAGGCGGTCCTGGCCCTGTTGGAGGCGTCAGCCAGCACACCGGCCTGCGTAGTGTCTCTGTGTGGGAACCAGGCTGTCCGTCTGCCCCTCATGGAGTGTGTTCAGATGGTACACTTACACTGTGTGTTCACATGCTATACAGGCCCTGCTGGGACCCTGGATTAGTATTCTGTACAGGGTACAGATGGGGATGGCCGCCAGCCAAGATAGTGGGTGTGAGATTGCTTTACTCAACAGTAATGAACACGTATGAAGTAATAGCCTACCCCTTTGTGATGTTTTCAGGTTCTACACCATTCACAGAATGCATCAAGTACTTCTACCTACTGTATACATTATATATCTATTATGAATAAAGACGATTGATAGGCTGTTGATTCCAGACACATTAACCACTCGTATTTATGTTCTCAATAGACACAAGACGTCCAGAAAGCCATGGACGAGAAGAATTTTGAGGAAGCTGTGAGACTGCGTGGCAGGTACATTATCTGACTCTTTTACCAATTCTACATTCTTTGATAAAATAAAGTGATATCTCTGTATTTCTAAGATGCATATCTTTATTTGGCCAGCAGTCTAGTCTAGCAGGACCATTACCGCGTTACAGGATTCAGATTCATTTTCCTCTTGCCTTTAAAAGTTTATGCAACTTAGTAATGGAGGTTTCTGGACAAAAGGTAGATGGATGAATAACAGTATGTTTCATTCATATTTTGCAGGAGTTTCGAAAACAACCTGAACACCTACAAACTCCTGTCTTACCGGAAAGCAGACTCTGAACTCCCAAATGTAAGTATCCTCAGATAACCCAAGGCAAACATTTACAGTGGGGCAAAAAAGTATTTAGTCAGCCACCAATTGTGCAAGTTCTCCCACTTAAAAATATGAGAGAGGGATGTAATTTTCATCATAGGTACACTTCAACTATGACAGACAAAATGAGAAAAAAATCCAGTAAATCACATTGTAGGATTTTTAATGAATTTATTTGCAAATTATGGTGGAAAATAAGTATTTGGTCTCCTACAAACAAGCAAGATTTCTGGCTCTCACAGACCTGTAACTTCTTCTTTAAGAGGCTCCTCTGTCCTCCACTCGTTACCTGTATTAATGGCACCTGTTTGAACTTGTTATCAGTATAAAAGACACCAGTCCACAACCTCAAACAGTCACACTCCAAACTCCACTATGGCCAAGACCAAGGAGCTGTCAAAGGACACCAGAAACAAAATTGTAGATCTGCACCAGGCTGGGAAGACTGAATCTGCAATAGGTAAGCAGCTTGGTTTGAAGAAATCAACTGTGGAAGCAATTATTAGGAAATGGAAGACATACAAGACCACTGATAATCTCCCTCGATCTGGGGCTTCACGCAAGATCTCACCCCGTGGGGTGAAAATGATAACAAGACCGGTGAGCAAAAATCCCAGAACCACACGGGGGTCCTAGTGAATGACCTGCAGAGAGCTGGGACCAAAGTAACAAAGCCTACCATCAGTAACACACTACGTCGCCAGGGACTCAAATCCTGCGGTGCCAGACGTGTCCCCCTGCTTAAGCCAGTACATGTCCAGGCCCGTCTGAAGTTTGCTAGAGAGCATTTGGATGATCCAGAAGAAGATTGGGAGAATGTCATATGGTCAGATGAAACCAAAATATAACTTTTTGGTAAAAACTCAACTCGTCGTGTTTGGAGGACAAAGAATGCTGAGTTGCATCCAAAGAACACCATACCTACTGTGAAGCATGGGGGTGGAAACATCATGCTTTGGGGCTGTTTTTCTGCAAAGGGACCAGGACGACTGATCCGTGTAAAGGAAAGAATGAATGGGGCCATGTATCGTGAGATTTTGAGTGAAAACCTCATTCCATCAGCAAGGGCATTGAAGATGAAACGTGGCTGGGTCTTTCAGCATGACAATGATCCCAAACACACCGCCCGGGCATCAAAGGAGTGGCTTCGTAATAAGCATTTCAAGGTCCTGGAGTGGCCCAGCCAGTCTCCAGATCTCAACCCCATAGAAATTCTTTGGAGGGAGTTGAAAGTCCGTGTTGCCCAGCAACAGCCCCAAAACATCACTGCTCTAGAGGAGATCTGCATGGAGGAATGGGCCAAAATACCAGCAACAGTGTGTGAAAACCTTGTGAATACCCAACAAAGGGTATATAACAAAGTATTGAGATAAACTTTTGTTATTGACCAAATACTTATTTTCCACCATAATTTGCAAATAAATTCATTAAAAATCCTACAACTTGATTTTCAGGATTTTTTTTCTCATTTTGTCTGTCATAGTTGAAGTGTACCTATGATGAAAATTACAGGCCCCTCTCATCTTTTTAAGTGGGAGAACTTGCACAATTGGTGGCTGACTAAATACTTTTTTGCCCCACTGTATATTGTACATTGACAAAGTTACTGTGACATTCACATGTGTTTTCCCTAACGTTTGTGTCTTTCCAGCGTTTCTCAGATTTGTGCGTTAGGATCAGGTACTTCCTGTTGAGGTGCATTGTGGCTCATACTGAGGTCTTTTTGTGACACTAACAGAGTGTGTTTGTTAAATTGTTTTCTGTCTTGAGGGGATAGGAAGAGGATGAGCTCCCATATAATGTACGTACTGTACTGTAACCTACTATAATATACCAGCTTTAGATCAGTGCTAAGTTCTCCTATATGTATACCGTTTGTGCTAACATGCCAACTCTCCGTGTTTGGCTTGACAATGACAGCAATGGAGTTGGCAAGAGCACAAACAGATCTGGGACCAGGCTTCGTTTGAAATACTAATTTGCTGCATCAATGGTCCTGTAGAATAGAACAACAAGTAGCTTTTACAGTGCCTTGCGAAAGTATTCGGCCCCCTTGAACTTTGCGACCTTTTTCCACATTTCAGGCTTCAAACATAATTATATAAAACTGTATTTGTTTGTGAAGAATCAACAACAAGTGGGACACAATCATGAAGTGGAACGACATTTATTGGATATTTCAAACTTTTTTAACAAATCAAAAACTGAAGAATTGGGTGTGCAAAATTATTCAGCCCCTTTACTTTCAGTGCAGCAAACTCTCTCCAGAAGTTCAGTGAGGATCTCTGAATGATCCAATGTTGACCTAAATGACTAATGATGATAAATACAATCCACCTGTGTAATCAAGTCTCCGTATAAATGCACCTGCACTGTGATAGTCTCAGAGGTCCGTTAAAAGCGCAGAGAGCATCATGAAGAACAAGGAACACACCAGGCAGGTCCGAGATACTGTTGTCAAGAAGTTTAAAGCCGGATTTGGATACAAAAATATTTCCCAAGCTTTAAACATCCCAAGGAGCACTGTGCAAGCGATAATATTGAAATGGAAGGAGTATCAGACCACTGCAAATCTACCAAGACCGTCCCTCTAAACTTTCAGCTCATACAAGGAGAAGACTGATCAGAGATGCAGCCAAGAGGCCCATGATCACTCTGGATGAACTGCAGAGATCTACAGCTGAGGTGGGAGACTCTGTCCATAGGACAACAATCAGTCGTATATTGCACAAATCTGGCCTTTATGGAAGAGTGGCAAGAAGAAAGCCATTTCTTAAAGATATCCATAAAAAGTGTCGTTTAAAGTTTGCCACAAGCCACCTGGGAGACACACCAAACATGTGGAAGAAGGTGCTCTGTTCAGATGAAACCAAAATTGAACTTTTTGGCAACAATGCAAGACGCTATGTTTGGCGTAAAAGCAACACAGCTCATCACCCTGAACACACCATCCCCACTGTCAAACATGGTGGTGGCAGCATCATGGTTTGGGCCTGCTTTTCTTCAGCAGGGACAGGGAAGATGGTTAAAATTGATGGGAAGATGGATGGAGCCAAATACAGGACCATTCTGGAAGAAAACCTGATGGAGTCAAAAGACCTGAGACTGGGACGGAGATTTGTCTTCCAACAAGACAATGATCCAAAACATAAAGCAAAATCTACAATGGAATGGTTCAAAAATAAACATATCCAGGTGTTAGAATGGCCAAGTCAAAGTCCAGACCTGAATCCAATCGAGAATCTGTGGAAAGAACTGAAAACTGCTGTTCACAAATGCTCTCCATCTAACCTCACTGAGCTCGAGCTGTTTTGCAAGGAGGAATGGGAAAAAATGTCAGTCTCTCGATGTGCAAAACTGATAGAGACATACCCCAAGCGACTTACAGCTGTAATCGCAGCAAAAGGTGGCGCTACAAAGTATTAACTTAAGGGGGCTGAATAATTTTGCACGCCCAATTCTTCAGTTTTTGATTTGTTAAAAAAGTTTGAAATATCCAATAAATGTCGTTCCACTTCATGATTGTGTCCCACTTGTTGATTCTTCACAAAAAAATACAGTTTTATATCTTTATGTTTGAAGCCTGAAATGTGGCAAAAGGTCGCAAAGTTCAAGGGGGTCGAATACTTTCGCAATGCACTGTAGGTTACATTTTCTCTAACAACATATTTATTTGAATAGAATAATACCTCCATAGGGCCATGATTGAACTAGACAGCTTCTGACGCAGTACATGTTGGATTAGACCATTAGACCATGAACATAAATAGTGCCACAAAACGACAGATGTCTGTTGCTGTAGCCTCATTGCTTATTTCTTCATGACTCTGCTTAGTAGAAGCACAGTAGATCTGTGTTCTAAGAAGTGCCCTGTTTCTGCACTTTCAGTATGCTTGCTGTTGTCATCGTAGCCTACTAACTAGTTCTGCTGCATAGAAGTATCAATCAGACACATGCTTGTGATCTGCTCAAAGTAAGAGATTACTTTGAGATTACCACGCCTATGAGGGCACTCATATACGTGGGGTCTATCTGTCCATGAGCACGCTGTGATCATGTGATTGAGCTCAGAGCCAGTGGTCTATGTGAAGTACAACAACAGCCTATACAGATGCAGCATTTTGGGGCCGTAGCATGAGGCCTTGCTAGGCTTGTCTCTGCATGCTGCTACATTCTCCACGGAGACAACAGCTTTGCCAGGCTTGTAGAGCATCTCTACCCAGTATCAACCACTATGAGCAGGTGTATGTATACAGAGGGGTTTGGTGATATGGGTATCAATGAGCATTTTGAATTTACTGAATAGAAATTGAAATGACCCCAACTGGTTTAAAATGTGTATGTATTTTTGTGTGTGTTTTTGTGTGTGTGTGTATTTCTAAATGTGTGTGTGTGACGACTGTGCTGTTGATCCTCAGAGCTCCTTCAACGTGGCGGTGCTGAACGTGGGTGCCCCTGCTGCGGGCATGAACGCAGCTGTCCGCTCGGCCGTCAGGGTGGGCATCACCGAGGGGCACAAGATGTTCGCTGTTAACGACGGATTCGAGGGATTCTACAAGGGACAGGTACTGGAGTTAAGACACATGATTATAGTCATTGTATTCTTGCCCAATGAGAATGATGGTCTCACTGCCACATGATCAACAGGTTGTTTTCTCACTGTTAAGCACATTTGATCATATTTGTCCCCTAGTATTGTTTACACCATTAACCTTGAAATGCAGTCTACACCATATTTTGAAAGCCATTAGAATAACAAGAACATATTTAAAATGATTAATATAAACATGACAGCGAAGCCAGGTAATCTAAAGGTTATAGTGACCTTGTTGACTGGCTTTACAGAGTAGAAAAGTAGCTGCCCTCTGTAAGTCACCTTTACTCTTGTGTCCCCTGCCACAGACACTGATGGTGTTTTTCAGATAAGACTTGTGTGGGGAGATAAACAGGAGTGCTTACAATTGTATTGTCAATTTTGTTTTGTATTTTGTATTTAAACGTGTACATGACACTGCAACAAAATGATCCCCATGGGGACAATAAAGTCAGTAAGTAAGTCAGTAAGTAAGCCAATTACTCTCACCTCCACTCTACTTTACCCAGGCCAGGCCTCTCAATCTACCCCTGTCCTTTATCCAGAACAGGCCTCTCACTCACCCCCTGTCCTTTATCCAGGCCAGGCCTCTCACTCACCCCCTGTCCTTTATCCAGGCCAGGCCTCTCACTCACCCCCTGTCCTTTATCCAGGCCAGGCCTCTCACTCACCCCCTGCCCTTTATCCAGGCCTCTCACTCACCCCCTGTCCTTTATCCAGGCCTCTCACTCACCCCCTGTCCTTTCTGCAGGCCTCTCACTCACCCCCTGTCCTTTATCCAGGCCAGGCCTCCCACTCAACCCCTGTCCTTTATCCAGGCCAGGCCTCTCACTCAACCCCTGTCCTTTATCCAGGCCAGGCCTCTCACTCACCCCCTGTCATTTATCCAGGCCAGGCCTCTCACTCACCCCCTGTCCTTTATCCAGGCCTCTCACTCACCCCTCTCTCCTTGATGCAAGCCTCTCACTCACCCTCTCTCCTTGATGCAAGCCTCTCACTTACCCCTCTCTCCTTTATGCAGAAGAGGCCTCTCACTCACCTCCTCTCCTTTATCCAGGCCAGGCCTCTCACTCACCCCCTTTACTTTATGCAGAAGAGGCCTCTCACTCACCCCCTCTACTTTATGCAGAAGAGGCCTCTCACTCAACCCCTCTACTTTATGCAGAATAGGCCTCTCACCCCCCCTCTACTTTATGCATGCCAGGCCTCTCACTCACCCCCTCTACTTTATGCAGAAGAGGCCTCTCACTCACCCCCTCTACTTTATGCAGAAGAGGCCTCTCACCCCCCCTCTCTCCTTTATGCAGGCCTCTCACTCACCCCCTCTACTTTATGCAGAAGAGGCCTCTCACTCACCCCCTCTACTTTATGCAGAAGAGGCCTCTCACCCCCCTCTACTTTATGCATGCCAGGCCTCTCACTCACCCCCTCTACTTTATGCAGAAGAGGCCTCTCACTCACCCCCTCTACTTTATGCAGAAGAGGCCTCTCACCCCCCTCTCTCCTTTATGCAGGCCTCTCACTCACCCCCTCTACTTTATGCAGAAGAGGCCTCTCACTCACCCCCTCTACTTTATGCAGAAGAGGCCTTTCACCCCCTATACTTTATGCAGGCCAGGCCTCTCACTCACCCCCTCTACTTTATGCAGAAGAGGCCTCTCTCTCACCCCCTGTCCTTTATGCAGAAGAGGCCTTTCACCCCCCCCCCCTCTACTTTATGCAGGCCAGGCCTCTCACTCACCCCCTCTACTTTATGCAGAAGAGGCCTCTCTCTCACCCCCTGTCCTTTATGCAGAAGAGGCCTTTCACCCCCCTCTACTTTATGCAGGCCAGGCCTCTCTCTCACCCCCTCTCCTTTATGCAGGCCTCTCTCTCACCCCCTCTCCTTTATACAGAAGAGGCCTCTCACTCACCCCCTCTCCTTTATGCAGAAGAGGCCTCTCACTCACCCCCTCTCCTTTATACAGAAGAGGCCTCTCACTCACCCCCTCTCTACTTTATGCAGAAGAGGCCTCTCACTCACCCCCTCTCCTTTATGCAGAAGAGGTCTCTCACTCACCCCCTCTCCTTTATAGAGAAGAGGCCTCTCACTCACCCCCTCTCTACTTTATGCAGAAGAGGCCTCTCACTCACCCCCTCTCCTTTATACAGAAGAGGCCTCTCACTCACCCCCTCTCCTTTACACAGGCCTCTCTCTCACCCCCTCTCCTTTACACAGGCCTCTCTCTCACCCCCTCTCCTTTATGCAGGCCTCTCTCTCACCTCCTCACCTTTACACAGGCCTCTCTCTCACCTCCACTCTCACCCACCCTCTCCTTTACACAGGCCTCTCTCTCACCCCTTCTCCTTTATGCAGGCCTCTCTCTCACTTCCACTCTCATCCACATTTCCTAGGCCTCTAACCCCTACGTTCTCACCCTCACACCCACTCCCTTTCTCTGTCACTCCCTCTTTCTGTCACCCACTCTCTCTGTCACCCACTCTCTCTGTCACTCCCTCTCTCTGTCACTCCCTCTCTCTGTCACCCACTCTCTCTGTCACCCACTCTCTCTGTCACCAGACCTCAAACAACACTGCCTAGGTCAGTCTTTGTTTCAAGGGCCCTGGGCACTCAGCTGGAGGAAAGCATGAAGGCAGGGATAAGTGATTGAAAATAATGGCGTGCTTCTTCGTCCATGGTCAAATGCTACTTTACCTTGCCCAACACTGAGGGATGAGTGAGACCTTGGTAGAGTACTGTTGGTAGATTAGAGCCTGTGTGCTTCAATGAGCAATAATACAGTACAATCAAGCTATCATACAAAGCAGGATAGATGTTATATGTCTATATCATTGACTGCAAATCTGATGTGCGTGATTGTTTTTTAGAATGTCATTCCTTCTTTTAGCATGTTTTGTGTCCCATTGAAATGAATGTAATGAATGAGGATGTTAGCAATTAGGAGAGCTTTATGGAGACTACTCAGAACACATTTGAAACCTCAATCTCAAATGCAGTTTTGTTGTGTTTGTGTCCACACAGATAAAGGAGATTAAATGGGGAGATGTAGGTGGTTGGACTGGACAAGGGGGGTCCATACTGGGAACAAAGAGGTAGGCCAATGAACAGAGCCCATAGAGTGCCATTTGGGACACAACAAGTGTTTCAAAAGGTGCAGCATGGAAAGTCAACACTGACATATCGGGTACTGTAGATTAACACAGATTTTCATTCCTTATTTCAGAACCCTTCCAGCGAAGCATCTTGATAAGATAGCTGAACAAATCAGGATACATAACATCAATGCTTTGCTTGTTATCGGTGGATTTGAGGTATGTACAGCTCATCACAGAATCAAATGCATTGGACATTGAAATAGCAGTTTAATATTATTACAGTATTATATCACTACTATGCATTACCAAATTGTATATTGTACTTTTTATAAATGTGAAAAGTTTTTAGCATAGTCTAGTAATCCTCAAATACTTGAAGTACTTGGTTAAATGCATTGTCCGGCACACTGAAAAGATCTTACATTAGAATCCTATATTTTGAGTAAAATTAGAATTTTAGTAATAGTAATACACTCTAATAGTAATACTAATAATAATCTTTGAGAAATACACTGGAATATACTCCTGTCTCATATATTTTTCTACGTTTGTCACACTGTTGTATTCATTCATTTCACAATCTAAAGTGACAAAATATTCTCCATTATTCCCTCCTATGATTATTAAGAACATATTTCTCCACAATTCCTAGCACCCTTCAGGCTCTCCTCCCTGTGTCCCCCATATATGTGTCAGTTACACTGTGTGGTGCTTCCTATGTCACACTGTCCGTTTTGATAGGCCCGGCTCCCTCACACTGGCTCCGCCCACCTTGTCCTGTCTTTATTGCTGTGTCCTAAATGGCACCCTATACACTGCACTACTTTTGACCAGCCCTGGTCAAAAGTAGTGTACTATATAGGGAATAGGGTGCCATTTTGGGATGCTACCCAATTAACTCTCCGCTCTAAAGCCCTGGATCTGCCCTGTACTGTAGGCCTTCCTGGGAGTCATGGAACTGTCCGCTGCCCGGGAGAAATATAATGAGTTCTGTGTCCCCATGGTTATGGTCCCTGCCACGGTCTCCAACAATATACCGGGCTCTGACCTCAGCATTGGCGCAGACACAGCTTTGAATGCTATTACTGATGTAAGTCTGGCTGGGGGTCAGAGGTCGCAAGTTTACGTGTTTTAAGAACACCCTCCAGCCAATCAGAATTGGGGGCTTCACTGATCGCAGCTCGGGCGTGACATTTACCAGCATCACAACTGGCTGAATGTAACTGAGCGTTACCTAAAGGCACCAAACTGATTTGTGTTGACCGAGGTATGCATGTGCTACTTTATCATCTGAAAGGAAATAGTTAGGTAGAGTTTAAAAAGCCACAGTAAACACTAAGTGAAATAGTTAGGTAGAGTTTAAAAAGCCACAGTAAACACTAAGTGAAAGAGTTAGATATAGTATGACAACTTATCCTCTGATCAGTTGCAAGAGACTCTATTGTACAAACAGCAAGAAGTTAACAGTGATTTCATTAAAGTTCAACCCATGTAAAGAGGTGGAGTAGTATATGATTAGTAGTGGTAGGAGTAGGATTAGGGATATTAGGGGTAGGGGTGTAATTTGGGTTAGGTATATTAGGGGTAGGGGTAGTATTAGGAGTAGGTACAGTGTCTTCACAAAGTATCCATACCTCTTGACTTATTCCACTTTTGTTGTGTTGCAGCCTAAGTTCAAAGTTCAACATTGATTACATTTTGGGGGGGTTCTCTCACCAATCTACACACAATACCCCATAATGACAAAGTGAAAACCTGTTTTTTAGAAACTTTTGCAGTTTTATTGTAAATTGAATACAGAAATATCTAATAAGTAGTCACACCCCTGAGTCAATAATTTGTAGAAGCATCTTTGGCAGCCATTACAGCTGTGAGTCTTTCTGGGTAAGTCTCTAAGAGATTTACACACCTGGATTTTGCAACATTTGCCTATTATTCTTTTCAAAATTCTTCAAGCTCTGTCAAATTGCTTGTAGATCACTGCTAAACAACCATTGTCAGGTCTTTCCATAGATTTTCATGTAGATTTAAGTCAAAACTAACTCAGCCACTCAGGAACATTCACTGTCATCTTGGTAAGCAACTCCAATGTAGAGTTGGCCTTGTGTTTTAGGTTATTGTCCCGCTGAAACAATCCTGGTGTCTGTTGGAAAGCTGACAATGTTTTTCTCTAAGATTTTGCCTGTACTTAGCTCCATTCCATGTAGTTTTTTATCCTGAAAAACTCCCCAGTCCTTAACGATTACAAGCATACCCATAACATGATGCAGCCACCACTATGCTTGAAAGTTTTGAAAGTGAGGGCCTCCTGGGTGGCGCAGTGGTTAAGGGCGCTGTACTGCAGCGCCAGCTGTGCCATCAGAGTCCTGGGTTCGCGCCCAGGCTCTGTCGTAACCGGCCGCGACCGGGAGGTCCGTGGGGCGACGCAAAATTGGCCTAGCGTCGCCCGGGTTAGGGAGGGCTTGGTCGGTAGGGGTGTCCTTGTCTCATCGCGCACCAGCGACTCCTGTGGCGGGCTGGGCGCAGTGTACGCTAGCCAAGGTGGCCAGGTGCACAGTGTTTCCTCCGGCGCATTGGTGCGGCTGGCTTCCGGGTTGGATGTGCGCTGTGTTAAGAAGCAGCGGCTTGGTTGGTTGTGTATCGGAGGACGCATGACTTTCAACCTTCGTCTCTCCCGAGCCTGTACGGGAGTTGTAGCGATGAGACAAGATCTACTCTAGAGCTACTACAACAATTGGATACTACGAAATTGGGGAGAAAAAGGGGTAAAATTCAAAAAAAAAAAAAGAAAGTATTGAAAGTGGTACTCAGTAATGTGACGTGGTAAGGTTGGACCCAGGTGCAGAGAAGAGACCAGACGAGGAATCAGTGGTTAAGGATAAACATAATACTTCACTGAGAAACAGTAGCCGCAGGACCACAGTACACTTGAAAAAAAAATAAAATAAATAAACACTAAGTCTCAAAAACTCACTCAGGAAACAACCACACACAGTAAACAATTCAAGCTTCTGCAAAGGACCACAGAAAAAAAAGAATAAGACATACCGGAGTCCAATAAAAGTCTCTAGGGCGGTCTCTGCCACCCTCTGTCAGGAGGAACCATGACAAGTAATGTGTTATATTGATTTGCCACAAACATAACATTTTGTATTCAGGACTCAAAGTGAATTGCGCCCAGGCTCAGGTTTTTTGCAGTATTTCTTTAGTGCCTTGTTGCAAATATGATTCCTTTTATTACTCTGTCAATTAAGTTAGCATTGTGGAGTAATTCCAAATGTTGTTAATCAAACCTCAGCTTTCTCTTATCACAACCATTAAACTATGTAACTGTTGGCCTCGTAGTGAAATCTGAGCTTCCTATCTGAGTTAGGATGTATATTTGTAGTGACTGGGTGTATTGATACATCATCCAAAGTGTAATTAATAACTTCACCATGCTCAAAGGGATATTCAATGTCATATTTTTTTTACCCTTCTACCAATAGGTGCCCTTCTTTGCGAGGCATTGGAAAACCTTGCTGGTCTTTGTGGTCAAATCTGTTGAAAATCACTGCTTGACATGGGACTTTAGGTACAGAGACGAGGACGTCATTCAAAAATCATGTTAAACACTGTTATTGCACACAAAGTGAGACCATGCAATTATTATGTGACTTGTTAAGCATTTTACTTATTTAGGTTTACCATAACAAAGGGTTTGAATACTTATTGACTCAAGACATTTCAGATTTTCATTTTTGTATTAATTTGTAAAACATAATTCCACTTTGACATGATGGGGTATTGGGTGTAGGCCAGTGACAAACACATCTACAATTAATCCATTTTAAATTCAGTCTGGAACACAACAACATGTGAATACTTTCTGAAGGCACTGTATATTAGGGGTTGGAGTAGTATTAGGGGTAGGTAATTAAGGGTCGCGGTAGGATTAGTTTTAGGGTTAGGTATGTTAGGGGTTGGAGTAGTATTAGGGGAGGTATATTTGGGGTATGAGTAGTATTAGGGGGAGGTATATTAAGGGTAGATATATTAGTGACAGGGGTAGTATTAGGTGAGTAGTACTATATTATGGGTAGGGGTAGTATTAGGGATAGGTATATTAGGGGTAAGGTTGTATTAGGGATAGGTATATTAGGGGTAGTATTACGTGTAGGTGTATTAGGGGTAGGTAATTTATGGGTATTGAGGGTATTAGGGGTAGGTGTGTTAGGGGTAGGGGTAATATTAGGGGTAGGGGTAGGTGATTAGGGGTAGGATTGGTTTTAGGGGTAGGTAATTAGGGGTAGGATTAGTTTTAGGGGTAGGTATATTAGGGATAGGTATATTAGGGGTATTATTAGGGGTAGGTAGATTAGGGGTATGATTAGTATTAGGGGTAGGTATATTAGGGGGAGGTAGATTAGGGGTAGGGGTAGTATTAGGGGTAGGAGTAGTATTAGGGGTAGGAGTAGTATTAGGGGAGGTATATTAGGGGGAGGTAGATTAGGGGTAGGGGTAGTATTAGGGGGAGGTATATTAGGGTTAGGGGTCGTATTAGGGGAGTAGTACTATATTATGGGTAGGGATAGTATTAGGGGTAGGTATATTGGAGGTAGGGGTAGTATTAGTGGTATTGTATTTATATAGCCCTTCTTACATCAGCTGATATATCAAAGTGCTGTACAGAAACCCAGCCTAAAACCCCAAACAGCAAGCAATGCAGGTGTAGAAGCACGTGGCTAGGTTAGTTATATTACGTTAGGTATATTAGGGGTAGGGGTAGTATTAGGGGTAGATATACTATTAGGGGAGGTGTATTAGGGGTAGGGGTAGTATTAGGGGTAGATGTAGTATTAGGGGTAGATGTAGTATTAGGGGTAGGTCATTTTGGGGTAGGATTAGGGGTAGTATTAGGGGTTTGATAGAATTAGGGGTAGGTATATTAGAGGTAGGATTGGATTAGGGCTAGGTTGGTTAGGGGTAGTATTAGGGGTAGGGTTGGATTAGCGGTAGGTATTTTAGGGGTGGTATTAAGGGTAAGGTTAGATTAGGGGTAGGTATATTAGCGGTAGTATTAAGGGTAGGTATATTAGGAGTAGTATTAGGGGTCGGGTTAGTATTATGGGTAGGTATATTAGGGGTAGGGCATTTTTCCTATTTTGTTGCCGTACAACCTGGAATTAAAATAGATTTTTCAGGGGTTTGTATAATTTGATTTACACAACAAGCCTACCACTTTGAAGATGAAAAACATATTTTTTCTTCTGAAACAAACACTCTTCTGTAAAGCCCAGCCCTGTGTAGTGTACGGCTTAAAGTGGTCCTATGGATAGATACTCCAATCTCTGCTGTGGAGCTTTGCAGCTCCTTCAGGGTTATCTTTGGTCTCTTTGTTGCCTCTCTGATTAATGCCCTCCTTGCCCGGTCCGTGAGCTTTGGTGGGCGGCCCTCTCTTGGCAGGTTTGTTGTGGTGCCATATTCTTTCCATTTTTTAATAATGGATTTAATGGTGCTCCGTGGGATGTTCAAAGTTTCTGATATTTTTTATAACCCAACACTGATCTGTACTTCTCCACAACTTTGTCCCTGACCTGTTTGGAGACCTCCTTGGTCTTCATAGTGCCGCTTGCTTGGTGGTGCCCCTTGCCTCGTGGTGTTGCAGACTCTGGGGCCTTTCAGAACAGGTGTATATATACTGAGATCATGTGACAGATCATTTGACACTTTGATTGCACACAGGTAGACTTTATTTAACTATTTATGTGACTTCTGAAGGTAATTGGTTGCACCAGATCTTATTTAGGGGCTTCATAGCAAAGGGATGAATACATATGTACGCACCACTTTTCCATGTTTTATTTTTTAGAATTTTTTGAAACAAGTTATTTTTTTCATTTCACTTCACCAATTTGGACTATTTTGTGTATGTCCATTACATGAAATCCAAATAAAATATTTTTAAATTACAGGTTGTAATGCAACAAAATAGGAAAAACACCAAGGGGGTGAATAATTTTGCAAGGCACTGTATATTAATGGTAGGGGTAGTATTAGGGGTTGGGGTAATATTAGGAGTGTAGTACTATATTAGGGCTAGTTCTTTCAGTCTGAGGCCTCTGATGTCTGTTGTTTTTGCTGGTAAATGTCATAGTGGAGCTCTCAGTTAGGTCCCAGGTAAGTGGTAGATAGGGGCATGCACTAGTGACGTGGCATGTTTTGCACCCTGCCACTTCCATTGTTCTCCCTGCACCTTGTTTACTAAACATGATGAGATGTCTGGTCCCTGGTCTGGTTAAATACAACCCGTAGCTCTACAACACTGCTATCCTGCTATCCAAATGGCTACAAGCCAGGTGGAGGAGGTGGATGAGGTGGAGGTTTGGAAGAGAAGGGTATGAATGAAGTAGAAGTAGTAGTTGTACTAACATTTAGATGTTTTCTCTAACCAATCATTTTACTTAACCCATTTAGTTGATTTTATTTCTATTATCAACAAAAGCTAGATTCTCACGAAGCATCTGAAACAAATATACACTATACTCTATTGGAGAAAGAAGTTAATTCACTTTAATAACTTTAATAAAGGGAGATTAAATGATTCATAGAACAGTAATAGCCTATCTAATTGTTGTCTTCAACCAGGACAGACCACCATTTTGTTTTGAACATGATTGTCTGCATGGGTAGTGGACCTGATGGATAACGACCAGCATTTTGTTTTGAACACGATTGTCTGCATGGGTAGTGGACCTGATGGATAATGACCAGCATTTTGTTTTGAACACGATTGTCTGCATGGGTAGTGGACCTGATGGATAATGACCAGCATTTTGTTTTGAACACGATTGTCTGCATGGGTAGTGGACCTGATGGATAACGACCAGCATTTTGTTTTGAACACGATTGTCTGCATGGGTAGTGGACCTGATGGATAATGACCAGCATTTTGTTTTGAACACGATTGTCTGCATGGGTAGTGGACCTGATGGATAACGACCAGCATTTTGCCACTTGCGTACAAAAGTTCCCTCTCGTTGTGAGGTCAAGTGCAGTATCGCCAGGCTGCATTGTGACTGACTGAGTCTACTGTAGTTTCCACGACAACACTTCTGTCTGTCTGCCAGCTAGGGTGACCAACCAACCCCGCCCCTCTTCGGTCTCCTCTTTGCCAATGGGATACCAAGCCAACTCCTCTCTTGCACGGAAAGAGCCTTACACACACAGATACTACATGGGGTAGGGTGTAGATCAGGCCTTAATAGGGTAACATATAGTATGATCTGCCTCCCAAATGAGAGCCTATTCCCTTTATACTGTACTACTTTTGACCAGAGCCCTATGGGCTATATATTGCACTACATAGGGAATAGGGTGCCATTTGGGACACAACCCATACTAGGGTACCGTGTAGTAGGGTCTCTCTGAGTATGAGATGCTCCACCTAGTGGTGTAACGCGTTTGTGCCGCACCACTTCACCAGGCGTTTGAGTGTCTGCTGCAGCTCTATGAGGCCCGGACCAGCCATGAGGACTTTTGCATCCCGATGTGTGTGCTGCCTGCCACCATTAGTAACAATGTACCTGGTACTGATCTGAGTATCGGGGCAGACACTTCCCTCAATGCCATCGTGGAGGTAAGGTAGAACTCACATAGCCTGGTCCCAGATCTGTTTATGGTTTTGCCAACTCCATTGGTGTCATTGTCAAGCCAAGCACGACAAGGAGTGGCAATGAGTTGGCATGATAGCACAAACAGACTGGCACTCAGGCTAGAACACAGCTTTTAACAGGGTTGAAATGATACTGTACCATTTGAAGTTATCAGTGATCACTAGATTTGTATTATTATGTGGTCTGCTTTCCTAGAGATCTACAAGTCATAATTATTTGCTCAAAAACTAGTTCACTTATTGGACCGATGTCTGACCCTAGTTGACATTGTGAAACTATTGTGGGAATATAGACCGACAACAGACAGATATTTCCCATGATTTCTCTTCCACATTCACACGCACACAATGTAAACAACCCCATTTGTGTACACTTAGAACATACATGCTTTACTAGTTAGAATTAGACTTCCTGTTCCTTTACTAACTGGTTTCTGGTTTGATGTTATGGAAGAATTCTTTGAGACTAGAGCTGCATCCTGGTAAATCTTGAAATGCTGTTTGTATTTTATGATCGTATTATATTGTGACATGGAGCATGTTTTGGGTAATTGTGTGAGCATGTTTGATACCAATACAGAGCATTTTGTATGTACAGTAGCTATTACCTAACAAAACAACATTGTCTGTATGCTATTGATAATCGTAACATTGGTTTGTGTCACAAATGCCACCCTATTCCCTTATAGTAAAAAACTTTTGACCAGAGCCTTATTCGCCCTGGTCAAAAGTAATGCACTAAAAAGGGAATAGGGTGCCATTATGGACACAACCTGTGTGCCTATTCGATCTGACTATGAGCATCTGTGTGTGTCAGACATGTGACCGCATCAAGCAGTCTGCCAGTGGGACTAAGCGGCGTGTGTTCATCATTGAGACCATGGGGGGGTACTGTGGGTACCTGGCCAGTGTCGGGGGGCTGGCTGCGGGGGCTGACGCTGTCTACATCTATGAGGAACCTTTCGACATCAGAGACCTCCAGGTGAGGGACATTGTTTTACATAAGGTAGAACAATTCTAGTAACTTTCCAGAAATTCCCAGGTTTTACAGAAATTCTGGTTGGAAGATTCCTGGCATCAGGAGGGAATATGCAGGATAAGACTGCTAAATAGCTACCCGGACTATCTGCATTGACCCTTTTTTCACTAGCTCTTTTGACTCATCACATACGCTGCTGTTACTGTTTATTATCTATCTGTTGCCTAGTGACTTCATCCCTACCTATATGTACATACAGTATCTACCTCAATTACCTCGTACCCCTGACAGTAGCAAAGTTATCATTACTCGTGTATTTATTCCTTGTGTTATTATTTTTCTATTATTTCTCTGCGTTGTTGGGAAGGACCCGTAAGTAAGCATTTCACTGTTAGTCCACACCTGTTGTTTACAAAGCATGTGACAAATACAATTTGATTTGGAATCCTCCAGCCAGGAATTATAGAAAACCTGGCAATTGTGGAATCTCAGTTTTATACAGTATACACTGTTATAAACCTAAATATTTACAAAGTTAATTCCTCATTGGAATCCATAGTAACTGATGTACATATAATCACTCTCTCCTCCCTCAGTGCAACAGGGCCTCTATTTTAGGAGTGCTCAAGTGACCCAGATTACAGTACATTACAGTACGTAGCTATGATGGTTATTAATAGGTAGAACGCATCATCATTCCAGGAGTGTTAAGCTCTGATCAAGACAGATCTCATTGTTATGGTTTGAGGAGGCCTACTCAACAGCACTAGAGTGTTGTTGTCGTGCTAGTTGTTATTGTCTGAGAGCCATTCTGCTGTTGTCAGGTACACAAATGTAGAGCCCTTCAGATCATGGATAAAATATGCAGTCTCCTAAGACCTGGTCCAATATCAGATGAAATCATTTGTATTATTTAATGCAATGAATATTATATATATGCTACATTATTATTTAATGTAACAAATGTTATATATATGCTCCATTGTGGAACAAGGTGATGTCGATATTTACCCATGTGTTGCAAAGTGCACACACTCATTATAAACAAAAGATAAGGTTGAGTGTAATTCAGTGTTCTAGCATATGTTCCATCGGCATGCTGTATACTGTAGCCTACTTTAATTGGAGTGAATGGCGACAACTCATCCAAGTAGGGGACAGAACAGCAGTAATAAGTGTGCCACCTCATGGTCACCAGAGCACTCTGCAGAACTGTCCCTGAGACACAGCAGAGAAATTAGCTTTGTTCTGCAGCTCACGTAGGTTACAGATGGAGGTGGAAAACTCTAGAATACTTCAGACTTATCACAGATAATGTGAGGCTTTTCTCTCTGCTTCAGTCCAACGTCGAGCATTTGACAGAGAAGATGAAGACGGGCATCCAGAGGGGCTTGGTGCTGAGGTAAGGAAGAGCTCATGTCTGGCATGATCACCTCTTTACAAATGTACAGTATGTTAACAATAAAGGCACACATGTACGTAGCCAGCTATGTATGATAGTAAGACTATATTTATGCCACACTGTGTAGGCTACTAATACAAATTATTTGTATGTTAAAATACTCTACCTTTTGTGATGGTCTATCGAGGCTCTATAGAGACCACTCAATATTTCTCAGTATTACTGAACACAATAGGAAGAATCACCCTGTAACGCAGCAGCAGGACAAATGGGACCTTGACATTGTGTGTGTGTGTGACGTTACAGGAATGAGAACTCCAATGAGAACTTCACCACAGATTTCATCTACCAGCTGTACTCTGAGGAGGGGAAAGGAGTGTTCGACTGCAGGAAGAATGTCCTTGGACATATGCAGCAGGTGTGGTTACAGACACACACTGTAGCCCGATTGCAACTGATACCACTCAGATGTGAATTGAATGATAGCATACTGTATATTGATCATGTTACTGTGTAATCCACATATTACCTTAGTTTATTATGACATGAACCTGACCTGAGTAAAACAGATTATTTATTATATTTCCAAAGGGAGGTGCTCCTTCCCCATTCGACAGGAACTTTGGAACGAAGATTGCAGCCAAAGCGATTCAATGGATTTCAAGAAAGCTCAAGGAGTCATATAAAGAAGGTAGAGTACATGTTCTGAATTTAATACCAAAAATACTACCAAAAAAATACAAAAATGCCTTTTTAGTTTGCATATTGGTTAATATACATCCTAAATGGCACCATATCAACTATATAGTGCACTACTTTTGACCATGGTCCATAGGGGGAATAGGGTGTAATTTGGACTCAAATAAGTGTGCCTGGCTGTATTTGTTCTCCTTGTGCAGGGAAGGTGTTTGCTAACACAGAGGACACTGCCTGTTTGCTGGGGATGCGTCGCAGGGCCATGGTCTTCCAACCAGTGGTGCAGCTCAAAGACCAAACAGACTTTGTGTAAGGCAACTTTTACATGTTGTGTAGACCATGGTAGCACAAGGTTAAAACATTCTTCCTTCAGTTTAACTGACAATGTCCACCCGTATAAAACAAAGTGCCAAATTGAGTGCATTAACTAAAGCTTCAAACTGTTTTATTTTATGTCATCATGGTCTCGTGTGTGTTTTGTCCTATTCTACCCTATCAGCCACAGGATCCCTAAGGAACAGTGGTGGTTGAAGCTCCGCCCCCTGATGAAGATCCTGGCTAAATACAAGACCAGCTACGACGTGTCTGACTCTGGCCAGCTGGAGCATGTGACCCGGGTCAGGCCCAAGAAGGTGGACTGAACTGACCAGCACCTAGTCTGGGTAGGCTAGACCAGCACAGTCTGGATAGGCTAGTCTTTAGATAGAGCAGACTGGCCCTGAGCTGATCCATTCAGTGTAACTTAGCTCCAATCATGGTAACTCTTACCAGCACTTTCACTCCGTCCCATACTCATGTCCTCTCAGAAGCTACTTAGGGCTCAATTGTCCACCCTTCTTCTGAAGTATGCACTTGCACACTTTCTCATATGGATTTTACACTGGTAGAAACTGCTTCCAGCCAATGCTTACACCAATCCTATGCTTTTAAATTCATGATGGGCAGTGTGCAAGTGCACACTTTTGGAAAAGGGTGGAGAACCAGGATGTAGCCCTAGTCTACTCCCATAGGTGCTTCTTCCCTCTCCGTCTTCTTCTAAAGGGAGAGCTGTTCATCCCGCCACCTACTGTAGGTCTACTCCATTGTTACGTTGTGTTGTCACTCCATACTTGCACTTTGTATCAATCCTGGGTTGGCATCTAAGAGTAGGTCATGTTAGTTCTGCTGCTGTATTGTGTGGCTTAGCTGAGGATCTGTTTGTGAAACCCATTTGAATGTTAACTCACTGTGTGATCCGAGTGTTTTCTCCAAGTATTAAAGAATATTTATTGTGATGACAATTGTGAAACCTCAATGAAGTTCACGTCACCTCTCCTCACCACACTATTCAACATTTGAGGTCAGAGGATGGGCATGGAAATCTCACAGGATAAAGCTGCATGTAGCATTGTGTCTGGTATGGAAGGTATAAGTTCAGGATTAGATAATAACACATTGATTACAACATCATGATAATTTAATGGTCATATTTTTGTATACACATGTACTCTATAGAAATACAATATTTCAGTAAACAGGAGCCATCGCTGTACATACTTGTACACATTCTGAAGCCAGAGGTAGGGTTCTATGCCATAAAGAAATTCTGATGTTTTGAATGAAATGTACGTTGTCATATTTGATACATTATGAATATGGTATTCAGGTGAGGTTAGACGTGATATTATCTATGAAATTATCTGTTTTCTGTTGTGCGCATTCAGTTTGCCTACAAAATAGCTTTACACACATACCTCAATGGAATATTAAACTTTGTAACACAGCGCCGTAACAACATCAAAAACCAAAGCAACTGTCTGGTTAATTCAATAATAAATGTATATTATAACACTGTAGCAACAGTCCAGTTTTTTAGGACAATCAAGTACCACTGATCACTTACCATCAAACACAGTGCATCTGAAGTCTCTTAATTGGAGAAGATACATGTGGATCATTTCCCTGATGTTATTTTACCACCCATGAGGGGTCTTTCTTGATGATGTCATTCTCAGGACCAAGAATAGCAACTCCACATGTCCTCTGTCCAATGCCAAGGTACCTGTGTAAAACATGGATATAAACTATGAAAATGGCCATTCTCTTCATATTCACTTTCATTCAAAGTCCAAAAATAGGGCATGCTCAATAAACTTCCAAAAAGGACTGATTCATGGTAAACAGGAGTTGGAGCACAAAAAACAGATTCAACAACACCTGAAATAATATTAAACCAAAAACCACATTACCTGCCAGCCACATCGACCAGGCTCTTGTCTGTGACAGCGAAGAGTCTCTCTCTGTGGGCCTGTTTCAACTCATCTGTGATTCCACTCAGGAAACGGCCCATACCTGCGACATGATAATGTGATATCACATGTCAAGACAAGGTTTGACACTTGGTCTTTTTCATCTCTTATCATGGTCCATTTATAACATGTCATTTAGAAGACAGTCATGTTTCTTTCCAAAGTGAGACCCAGGTAAGGGACAACCTCTAAGTAAATGCCTCTCTGTAGAGCTGTCCTCATGTTATACGTGTTGTAATAACAAGTTACTACAGTAAAACTTAACAGGACATAAAATAACAGAATGTTAAATGTCAGGTGAAGAGGTTTAGAGCTGGCATTTGGGCTCTGGTAGCATCCCAAATGGCACCCTATTCCCTATATAGTGCACTACCTTTAACCAGGGCCTGAAGGGCTCCGCTCAAAAGTAGCACTATATAGGGAATAGGGTGCCATTTGGGACACATCATCTGTTCACCTTTATTGGAGGGGGCGACGGGGGAATCCACGGCTGAGAACACGGACAGCTTGGCCTCGTCGATGTCCTGCTGGGTAAACTGTCCTGATCTGACCCAGTCCACACTCTTACGGAAGGTTGACAGAGTCTGCACCGAGTTGGGGTCTCTGAAATCAACACAGGGACATGGAACAATGGGTTAAAGCTAATGAAATATGCCAAGAAGTGATCTAATACATGTATTCAAACAGTACAGTACATTAATTAAAAATGTTTAACTCCCCTTAATGTACTCTGAACATTTCATGACTCTAGGATCAAGAAAATATATTCAAAATAGCTTGTCATGTTTTGTGATTGTGTGTTCAATGGTAAAATATGGCAGTTTCTTCAATTTCCTGAAAAGTTAGTTTGAGATTTTCCGCAACATGTCTTTCTGCAGCTTTGCCAGGTCTTAATCTCTATGACTACTGTTAAAACCTGTTTAGTTACAGTATAATCCTGTTGTATTACAGTACATTAATACACTACACACCTGTATGAATAGAAGGTGAATAGTCCTCCTCCCACCCTGGCCCCTCCACCATAGGCCCCACCCTTCTCTCTGATCTCTCTGTGCAGGTACTTAGCAGTCATCATCCGGGACAGGATATTCAGGCTGAGGGAGAGAGAGGGGAACGAGCATGGGTAAATATGGGGTTACAACATTTGTAACTTTCAGAAATATCCTACATTTTCCAGAAATCTTGGTTTGAGGATTCTGGATTTTGTGCTTATTCCCTCCTGATTCCAGGAATATCCAAACCAGATTTCTGGAACATCAGGGAATTTGGGGAAAGTACATTTTTTGCAACCCTAGTAAATATGAACATGGATCTAGAGAAACAGCTAGCATTTGTGCTAATGCTAGTTAGCAACTTCCTTCAAACTGAACGCAGAGACATAACAATGGTATCCATGAGTTCATCTGACTCTAGGAAAGTAGATAAAGGGTTTCATTGCCAAAATCCCAAATTATCCCTTTAAGACAGTCACCTCGCATAGTCCTCATGGGTGAAGGGCACGGTGCGGATACACTCGCTGACAAAGTTGATTGGGAAGGGCATTGGGAAAAATGTCTTCATCTGGCAGGGCTTGAAGTTGGGCTCCTGTGGGGTGATGATCAAACACACTTACATTAGCTCAATGGTAGATTAAGAAGGTCAGAAACCAATGATAAAAGTGTTACTCAACAATAATGAAAGGAAGACCAAACTAATGTTCAGAGGCCGTATGGATCAAGTGTCTCAAGAGTAGGAGTGCTGATCTAGGATCAGGTCCCCCCTGTCCAACATGTAATCTTATTCATGATCCTCAATCAGTATTCCTACTGAGATGCTTGACACATAGGTCTAGTTTAAAAGTGGAGGCGGTACGCACAGTGATTAGTTTTCTACTTGGGCCAGATCCAGGAGCTGCCAGTGGGTCAAGAGGTCTCTGTTAGGATTAAAAGAACACCTGTCAACTCACAGCAAGATTCAGGTTTTGTCCCAAATGGGACCTTATTCCCTGTATAGTGCACTTCATATGAGCCATGGTCAAAAGTAGTGCACTTTGTAGAGAATAGGCTGCCATTGGGGACATATCCCAAGTATTTATTTCACTTTGTTACAGTGCAGTCTCAGTACAGTACTAAGATAGTTTGAAAAATTCATACCTCAGTGATATCGGAGCGGACGGGTTTGCGATCCTTCTTATTGGAAGCAACGTTAGACATGAAGTTATCCAACTGTCCAGCGGCATCAGACATCTTCTGAGGAGTTGAGTTGACTGCACATCTGTCCGAACAACGAGAAGTTGTAATATACTTTACCCTCAAGTCAAAAATAGAGAAATTATAGTAAAATCTTGAAGTAGCTGTCACGTGTAAAGACTATACCCACCTCATGTTCAGTGGGTTGAGAATGTGTCTCTTTATTCTAGGAAGTGTCCGTAGAACTTGGGTGAGGTCTGGCATCTCCGCAATCCTTTTCATGAACTTGACCTGATATTCAAGATACACAAGAAAACAGATGTATTTCATTTGAGGGTACAGAAGTGCATTATATTCTCATTCAGATGTTACAATAACCCTTTTCCTTCATCATACAGCTTTTTCTTTGCTTCCAAACCCTCATTGTCCTCCCCCTTCGCACCTGCTCCATCCCTCCGAAGGTCTCCTGTAATTCTCCTGTTGGGGTCAGGCTGCGAGCCGCCCTCGTCATGGCGTACATGTGACCAGAGTAAGAGATCCCATTGGCAAGTTCCTGAGCCGACATCATGACCAGCACACGCAGACGCTCCTCATCATCAAAGTGCGGGCTGTAGGTCAAGTTAAAGGTTCAAAGGTCAGAGCACAGAGAGAGAAGGGCTTAAATAATATCAATCAAATGAGTCATTAAAAAACTATGGACATGTGGTTTATTAGTGACCATACGACCATAGATGGATTACGTGCCATGGCATTATTCTGATGGACATGCGACCCTACCTGTTGAATATGTCACTCCACAGGTGAAACATATCAGGAAGATTCCTCTCCAGACAGGAAGATGAGAGGAGGACTCCCTGTGAATCAGACTGTGAATGAACAATGCTCTTTCTTATAGCGAATTGTGTTATACTTACGTAAAGGTATACATTAGACTTCATTATAACTGACTGACTGGCTGGCTGGGGACTGAGCTAGAGCTGGGCGATATGGCCTAAATATCATATCTCGATTTTTTAAAAACTTATGGGCGAGTCACAATATACAGTATATCAGAAAAAAAAACGTTCTCTCTAAATAAGCATTGTTGTAAAATTAAAGGTCAAATACACAGCATTTCAAACAGTCAGCAATAATCGAATGAATTCAGGGCTTGTGAATTTATACCTAGGCTAAATATAAGCCTTCCACAACAAGACCCACTAATAATTTCATTATTCTATCAAAATACACTGAAAATAATATAAACGCAACATATAAATGGTTGTTCCCATGTTTCATGAGCTTAAATACAAAATCCCAGAAATGTTCCATACCTACAAAAAGCTTCTCTCAAAGTTTGTGCACAAATTTGTTTACACCACTTTTAGTGAGCATTTCTCCTTTGCCAAGATAATCCATCCATTCCAAGTGTGGAATATCAAGAAGCTGATTAAACAGCATGATCATTACACAGAAACCTTGTGCTTGGGACAATATAAGGCCACTTTAAAATGTGCAGTTCTGTCACACAACATAATGCCACAGATGTCTCAAGTTTTGAGGGATCGTGAGATTGGCAAACTGACTGCAGGAATTTCCACCAGAGCTGTTACAAGAACATTTAATGTTAATTTCTCTACCAACAATAGGCTGCCCCTAATTTCGTTTTAGAGAATTTGGCAGTACGTCCAACCGGCCTCACAACCGCAGCTCACGTGTAACCACGCCAGCCCAGGACCTCTACATCTGGCTTTTTCACCTGCGGGGAAAACTCATTTGGATTGGCTGGGCCTAGCTCCCGAGTGGGTGGGCCTGGCTTCCAAGTGGGTGGGCCTGTACCCTCCAAGGCCCACCCATGGCTGCACTCCTGCCCAGTCATGGGAAATCCATAGATTAGGGCCTAATACATTTATTTCAATTGACTGATTTCCTTATATGAACTGTAACTCAGTAACATCTTTGAAGTTGTTGCATGTTGCATTTAGATTTTTGTTCAGTGTAGTTTAACCTGCTTTTTTTTTTTTTGCAATATTCACTGATCTGTCTTGCAAGTCGGTCTATGAAAATGCCCTTTTTGTTACAAATGTAACAATAACCATGCATAATGCACATTCACTAATAATGACTAAACTCTTGTAGCAGGCATTAGGCTACAGAAAATGAACACAGGTCTCATCAACAATCTCTCAAGCCCATGAGCTAGTAAATAACAAGGTTGAACAGTTGAATTGCTATGAACACACCCTTCTGTCTGCCTCCAACTGTTTGAACAGCATGTTGGCCTGTCCACTTTGTTCAGATGTTGAAATCAATTGGCCTACCTTATTTCTCAGAATTAGAACGAGTTGGCCAATTATTCATATAATTGAATTTAATACTTAGTGCACATTTATAAAACACAGACTAGAAAGCTAGTATAACAGTCTTAAGCTAAAATGCTGCTCGCAGTACGTGGTACCCCAATGCCGCGCTCGACAAACTGCGCATTCATTTGACAGAATCAATGTTCATTGATATTCTCGTTTTAGTAGTGTCTGCGATGCACAATTTGAGTAGTTGAGACATAAAAAGGGTATCGTTAGAAATGTTTAAATAATGTGTTTTGGTGTCCATATGACCGATTATGTTGGAAAACCTCAAATGGAAAAGCGAGTTAAAACCGCATGTCAGAGAGGACAATGTGATCTCTCAACTTTGTTGCCGTGAGCGGCAGGGGCTTGGTGTGTAAACCATAGAAAAGGAGAAGCAATAGGTTTCACTCTCAATAAAATCTGTCCAAAGTAAGGCCAATGCATTTGTATGGGCATATTTTGGACCTAAACTTGTAGCTTGCCTTCCCGCCTTTGGGACAACGTCTCCCATTGTTAGGGCGGAGACGTACATCTCGTCATTATATACAGATCTCTGGTGTAAATGGGAAGTTGCACACAGCACAGAAGGAGACGCTCATAAAAATGAAAAATATCAAAACCTTGATTCTTGTGATACAGGCATTTGGAATATCACGCAAAAACATACATTTGAATGAATACAACATACCGCCCAGCCCTAGGACTGACCTGTTCATACATGTCCATGTTAGAGTAGTCAGGGTTGACTGATGTGGAGATGGACATGCCTCCAGTCTTCAGCTCCATCTGCTGGGCCTGCTGCCTGTAGTCCAGCCCTCCACAGCCCATCCTGGTAACAACACACTCCCATTAGCATGTCTCATCTCACAGCCTGGACCAACACATACTCCTTATCAAATCACACCCCATCCTAAAATAACACACCATTACCTGATCACAATTCACACGGATCATTAACGGATCACAAATACTACCTACCGGTAGCTCAACCTGGACCGACGCAGCACGCCTTCTCACAATCACCTCAGTAACCCAGTCAGACACACATTCTCAAGACAAAAACTCAATACTCATCACAATTGCAACTAACTCCATTACCTTCAACACATGTTTATGAAATGATTGGTCATATTATATGGGGTCTGGACTCACTTGGTGATGACACTGCAGAAGAGGGGCACATATAGTTTGAGGTCTTCAGGGAGGGTGTTGAGACTACACATAGCCCTGAAGTAGACCATCCCATTGGTTGGCTGCTCACAGTACTGCACAGGGACACCTCCTAGTGGGGTGAAGAGAGTAGAACAGGACAAATGTCAGAGGGAGACAAAACCATGACTCCAAGAATTTCTGTCTTGACATGTGGACCAGTTTATTTGCCAGTCTACCAATACTTGGAAATTGTACATCAAAACATATCTACATTTTGTCAAGTTACAGTCTTATTCTAAAATGTATTAAATTACATTTTCTCCTCACAATAATCCTAATGACAAAGTGAACTGATTTTTAGAATTTTTTTCAAATTCATTAAAAATAAACAGAAATACCTTATTTACATAAGTATTTAGACCCTCTGCTATGAGACTCGAAATTGCGCTCAGGTGCCTCCTGTTTCCATTGATCATCCTTGAGATGTTTCTACAACTTGATTGGAGTCCACCTGTGGTCAATTTAATTGATTGGACATGATTTGGAAAAGGCACAAACCTGTCTATATAAGGTCCCACAGTTGATAGTGTACGTCAGAGCAAAAATCAAGCTATGAGGTATAAATAATTGTCCGTTCTGAGACAGGATTGTGTTGAGGCACAGATCTGGGGAAGGGTACCGAAACATTTCTGCAGCATTGAAGGTCCCCAAGAACACAGTGGTGGCTTCCATCATTCTTAAAAGGAAGAAGTTTGGAACCACCAAGACTCTTCCTAGAGCTGTCCGCTCGGCCAAACTGAGCAATTGGGGAAGAAGGGACTTGGTCAGGGAAGTGACCAAGAACCCAATGGTCAACCTGACAGAGCTCCTCTGTGGAGATGGGAGAACCTTCGATAAGGACAACCATCTCTGAAGCACTCCACCAATCAGGCCTTTATGGTAGAGTGGCCAGACGGAAGCCACTCTTCTGTAAAAGGCACATGACAGCCTGTTTGAAGTTTGCCAAAAGGTACCTAAAGGACTCTCAGAACATGAGAAACAAGATTCTCTGGTCTGATGAAACCAAGATTGGCCTGAATTTGTTTTTTAACCTTTTATTTAACGGCAAGTCAGTAGTGTCTGGGGAACAGGAGGAGATGTGGTGTCTGGGGAACTGGAGGACAGGAGGAGATGTGGTGTCTGGGGAACTGGAGGACAGGAGGAGATGTGGTGTCTGGGGAACTGGAGGACAGGAGGAGATGTGGTGTCTGGGGAACTGGAGGACAGGAGGAGATGTGGTGTCTGGGGTACTGGAGGACTGGAAATGGGAAACACTATTAGAGTGTTATCTCAGAGCCTAGAGTAACTAGAGTGTAGCGTCTGCGTGTACTACAGGTAGTACTGTACCTGCAGTGCCCATCTCTACAGGTGTGACTGCTATCGTTGGCTCAATGTCAGACACTTTCAGGGCAGGGAGACATGAGGCATCCTGGATCTTGCTCTGAACCGATAGCAGCTCAAGACCTGAATAAAAAGTCATAAATTAGTACAAAAATACTGATAAAACGTTATGATCATGAATGATTTATAAAGTTTTGATAATGAAGTGAATGAGTATTCTCCATTTTCCTCAAAAGACAGGTGGGTTGTTAAGCAACAAAACCAATGAGTGGCCAACTTTGGGGCAAAACAAGGATTATTGAAAAAGTGAATTATAATTGATCTCCAAATGTGTATTGAAAACATAAATACATTTGCACAATGAGCACTTGGTGTCTCTCAAATACATCATTACAGATATTGGTTAGCTAGCTAGCATATTTATTAGCATAGATATGACATCAGTCAAAACACCTCAAAACAAGACCTACACTATATATACAAAAGTATGTGGACACCCCTTCAAATTAGTGCATTCAGCTATTTCAGCCACACCCGTTGCTGACAGGTGTATAAAATTGAGCACACCGCCATGCAATTTCCATGACAAACATTGACAGTAAAACGGCATTAATGAAGAGGTCAGTGACTTACAATGTGGCAACGTCATAGGATGCCACCTTTAAAATTTCTGCTCTGCAAGAGCTGTCCCGGTCAACTGTAAGTGCTGTTATTGTGAAATGGAAACGTCTAGGAGCAACAACGGCTCAGCCGCAAAGTGGTAGGCCACACATGCTCACAGAACGGGACCGCAGAGTGCTGAAGCGTGTAAAAATCATCTGTCCTCGGTTGCAACACTCACTACTGAGTTCCAACCTGCCTCTGGAAGCAATGTCAGCACAAGAACTGTTCGTCGGGAGCTTCATGAAATGTGTTTCCATGGCCGAGCAGCCGCACACAAGCCTAAGATCAACATGCACAATGCCAAGCATCGGCTGGAGTGGTGTAAAGCTCGCCGCCATTGGACTCTGGGGCAGGGGAAACGCGTTCTCTGTAGTGTAGTGATGAATCATGCTTCACCATCAGGCAGTCCGACAGATTAATCTGGGTTTGGTGGATGCCAGAAAAACACTACCTGCCCGAATAAATAGTGGCAACTGTAAAGTTTAGTGGTGGAGGAATAATGGCCTGGGGCTGTTTTTCATGGTTCGGGCTAGGCCCCTTAATTCCAGTGAAGGGAAATCTTAATGCTGCAGCATACAATGACATTCTAGACAATTCTGTGCTTCCAACTTTGTAGCAACAGTTTGGAGAAAGCCCTTTCCTGTTTCAACATGACAATGCCCCTGTGCACAAAGCGAGGTACATACAGAAATGGTTTGTTGAGATCGGTGTGGAAGAACTTGACTGGCACCTGACCACATGACTGAACCGTAGTCAACAAAACAAAGGAGATGTTTGTGGACTTCAGAAAACAGCAGAGGGAGCATCCCCCATCCACGGCACAGTAGTGGAGAAGATGGAACGTTTTAAGTTCCTCGACGTACACATCACGGACAAACTGAAATGGTCCACTCACACAGACAGCGTGGTGAAGAAGGCACAACAGCACCTCTTCAACCTCAGGAGGCTGAAGAAATGTGGCTTGTCACCTAAAAGCCTCAAACTTTTACAGATGCACAATTGAGAGCATCCTGTCGGGCTGTATCACCGCCTGGTACGGCAACTGCTCCACCCACAACCGCAAGGCCCTCCAGAGGGTGGTGTGGTCTGCACAACGCATCACCAGGGGCAAACTACCTGCCCTCCAGGACACCTACAGCACCCGATATCACAGGAAGGATCTTCAAGGATAACAACCACCTGGGCCACTGCCTGTTCACCCCACTAACATCCAGAAGGCGGGGTCAGTACAGATGCATCAAAGCTGGGACAGAGAGACTGAATAACAGCTTCTATCTCGGCCATCAGACTGTTAAACAGCCATCACTTACACAGAGAGGCTGCTGCCAACATACAGACTTGAAATCATTGGCCACTTTAATTAATGGATCACTAGTCACTTTAATAATGCTACTTTAATGTTACCAGATCTTGCATCACTCATCTCATATGTATATACTGTATTTTATACCATCTATTGCATCTTGCCTATGCCACTCTGTCATTTACATTCTTATTCCATTCCTTTACTTAGATTTGTGTGTATTAGGGAGTTGTGTGGAATAGTTAGACTACATGTTAGATATTACTGCACTGTCAGAACTAGAAGCACAAGCACTTCGCTGCATTCGCAGTAACATCTGCTAAGCATGTGTATGTGACCAATACAATTCGATTTGATCCCCATCGAACACCTTCGGGATAAATTGGAACATTGACTGTAAAACCAGGCCTAATTGCACAACATCAGTGTCTGACCTCACTAATGCTCGTGGCTGAATGGAAGCAAGTCCCCGCATCAATGTTCCAACATCTAGTGGAAAAGTGGAGGCTTTTACAGCAGCAAAGGGGGACCAACTCCATATTAATGCCTATGATTTTGGAATGAGATGCTCGACGAGCAGGTGTCCACATACTTTTGGTCATGTAGTGTAGTACCAAGAACAAGATACAACTAGCTGAAACAAGCCACATGGTAGCTTCTTGTCATTGTTGCTTGCTATCTGACTGTTCAGGTTCATAACACACAACCTTCTGCCCCATCGATGAGAACGCATCTTTTTCGTGATGTTGTCAGGCAACCCGTCTATAGCTGTTGGCGTATAACTTACCTTTCTCATAGATGTCTTTCTTGTCACTTTCAGACAGAGCCTGTACCTTCTTCTGGAGTTTCTCCTCCTCTGCTTTGACTTGTTTCTCCAGGTACGCCTCATCGGGACTCATAGACAGAGTCAGCCTGTGAGTGTTGTCCTGCATGGGCACCAACAAGATGCTAATGTGACATGACATTACCATAACACTAAAGTCAGTGACATGATTAAACTGATGTAATTTCCTTCTTTCAACAACCCCCTGGTCTATGACCCCTGCATGACGACATCAACTTTCTTGATTAGACTGCTTTATCCCATTACAATTTACTGTTACATAGGCTATTCAGATTTAGATGCCATGTATACTGAAAGAAACGCAACATATTTCTCCTGTCTGGTCTCACCTTGAAGTAGTGTAGGACTTTCTCCTGGAGGAAGCGAGGGTTGTCCTTCAGGGCTTCTCTGAACTGGGTCACACTGTCACTGATCTTCAGCAGCTGGACCGGGTCTCCATCATGGTTCCAACAGGAAGCTATGTACTGTTAGCAGAGAGACAACACACAGGGTAAAAGGTCATACTCATTTAATGAGCAGCACCTAGGTGTGTATATTTCCATTGTAGTTCCAGCAGGAAGCTACTGTATGTTCTGCAGAGACAAGTATAAAGCATGAGTTGACAACACGCACCCAAAATATACTGAACAAAAATACAACAATTTTACTTAGTTACATTTCATATAAGGAAATCAGTCAATTGAAATAAATTAATTAGATCCTAATCTATGGATTTCACATGACTGGGCAGGGCTACAGCCCACCCACTGGGGAGCCCAGCCAATCAGAATGAGTTTTTCCCCGCAAAAGGGCTTTATTACAGACTGAAATACTTCAAGTTTCATCAGCTGTCCAGGTAGCTGGTCTCAGACAATCCGCAGGTGAAGAAGCCAGATGTGAATGTCCTGGGGTGGAGTGGTTACATGTGGTCTGTGGTTGTGAGGCCGGTTGGATATACTGCCATACTGAGAAATGGACATTCAATTCTCTGGCAACAGCTCTGGTGGACACTCCTGCAGTCAGCATGCCAAATGCACACTCCCTCAAAACTTGACATTTGTGGCATTGTGTTTTGTGACAAAACTGCACATTTTAGAGTGGCCTTTTATTGTCCCCAGTACAAATTACACCTGTGTAATGATCATGCTGTTTAATCAGCTTCTTGAAATGCATACCTGTCAGGTGGATGGATTATCTTGGCAAAAGGTGAATGCTCTCTAACAGGGATGTAAACTAATTTGGCCACAACATTTTACAAAAAGCTTATTTTTCTGCATTTGGAACATTTCTAGGATCTTTTATTTCAACTCATGAAACATCGGACCAACACTTTACATGTTGCGTTTATATTTTTGTTCAGTGTAGTTAGAGAGGTGCTGACTAATGGAATAGTAAACTTACTAGAGGGTTAATATGGTCATACTGTATACAGGAGATGCAGCTGCCAGGACAATCACTATGGTATGTTTATATTTGTGAGTCTGTCTTTATATACATTTCAATTCCCTTCACATTTCACCTCTGTTTAGAGTGTGTATAGAAAACAATAAAATGTTCATGGTTAAAACATCACAGTGGAGACACCAGACAAGCTGTGGCCTTGTACTCACTGAGGCCAGTGACAACCCGAAGCTGGTAGACTGATGTTTCATCTGGATTTCAATCTTATGAAGCAGGGCTTCTATCCTCTCCTCCTCAAATCCATTGCTGCATCGTTAGGAGAGAAGTACAGTTAGATTACATTATTGTGATGACTGTTACTGTACATAACACATCAGCAGTATACTTACGCAATGATCTCATCAATGGTTTGGACAATGATTTGCTTGACTTTCTCAGTGTCTTCTTCAGCCATTCCTTGCAAGCCTATGCTGAATGATGCCTCTTTGGTGCTCCCATCGTATCTGGAAAATAACAAGATACTGGTAAATAAAGAATTTTACTGTTCAGTATATATCAACATTTCAAAGAGCTATGCCAATGTGCACCTCACAAGTTCTTTAACTTCGTTGAGATAAAGTGCCTGTATTCTGGGACTGTATGTCTTTTTAACGTGTTTTATCAATGTTCATTGGCTTCTAAATCCATCTCCAAAGAGGTTAACCCACCCTACGACAGAGGAGAAGTTTGTTCCTATCTTGGGTTCTATGAGGGTCTTGTAGAAGGGAGAGTTGGGTCCAGAGATCATCAGAGAGGACAGCAGGCTCAGGGTGAAACCCTCAAATGTATCTGTGATGCTGCAGAGAGAAGGACACCTGAATGAGACCACTACTGCGTCGCTTACTTATTTTAAATGACCAAAATGCATACGTAAATCTCGACATGCAACAATTGAGGTTAAAGTCACTTTAAAACAAATCAATGTATACTATCCCAGAAACAAGTTTAGAAAAACAACTGATAGTGTTGCAGTAGCTCAGTATTACGTACTCTCCTAGCAGGTAGCTCATACACAGCGTGTTCTGTTTGGCTGCATCAGGAGCCATAGCATCGGGACTGCAGGTCACATGGTCCTCTCTCTGTGGAAAAGTCCATTACAATTAGAAACACTTCTGTCCACACAAATGTGGAAATGTCTTTGGCGTCAGACATAAAAAAAAAACTGACATTAAAACATCATCAAACAGGATCTTATCAAGATCATTCAAATAAGCATTAAGCATGAAATTAATTCAAACTTCCAAACCATAGACCTTGCCAAAGTAGCTCAAGTGGAGTGTATAGAATTGTAATATGTGGGAGCTGATGATGAATAAAGTAATATCTGACAGCAGGTACTGAAAGAGCTACAGTGATACTGGATGGGCAGACGCACAGGCCTGTCCCAGTGGGGTTGGTTAGGGACAGCAGTGTCAGGCTCAGTGCGCTCAAACTTGGACAGAGCCTCCTCCTGGATCTGTTTCAAGTGCTGCTCTAAGGGCAGATCCCCGTAGGTGAAGAACCTGAGGAGCAGAAAAGGGGAAACCCTGTTACTGCCAAGGCCCAACAGAGTTGTGAGACACAGTGCTACTGTGCCGAGTATATAATATTGGGGTGTGTGACAGTGTGTTGTGCCGTGCATTGCTAAGTGGTAATGTGTGACAGTGTACTGTACAGGTCATGGCGTATCACAATGAGCAGTAGCTCATGTTGAAGCATGGTGGTGGTGGTGTATTGTGCATGTCATAGTGTACTGTACCTTGCATTGCTGGGGTGGTAGTGTGTAGCGTGGAAGTGCTTCAGTTGTTCCCAGGAGAGGTCAGGGATGGCCAGGGGTTCCCCTCCAGACACCACACCGTATGTGTGGTCAGGATACAGCTTGTTCTGCAGGTGCTGGGCATATACCCTCTCATTGTCTGACTGAAATCACATATAGAGAGGAAATGTAAGATTCCAATGTGACTTCTATTTGTCCATCTCCTGACCAAATTATTCTGTAATTCTCACAAATTAATCACAATAAATCTAAATAACAAATCTCTAAATAAATAACTTGGAACGAAGTAACTCACAAAAGCGCCCTTCATTTCATTGAAGACAACTCCTTTGAAGACCAAAGGGGAAGTAGGATCTGTAGGTTTTTCATTCTCCAGTCTCCATCCCTCCTGCCTTTAACAAAACACAAGGATATGAATGCAGACTTCTGATGTCAATGATTTTGATTAAAGAGGCAGCTATTTAAAAACCACACTTACCAAAAATCAAGTTCTCGTAGACAAGGGAAAAACACTGCATCCAGATACACGGAGAGGAGATTCTGGAAGTCTTTCCCGTTTTGTGTGGAGAATGGATACATAGTGAAATCACTAGCTGTGGGGGAAAAAAACAATGACGTTTCAGACACCATGCGTGTACACACACACACACACACACACACACACACACACACACACACACCTGTGAATGCGTTCATGAAGGTGGAGAGGGATCTGTTGAGCATCTTGAAAAAGGGGTCTCTGCAGGGGTACTTCTCTGAGCCACACAACACTGTGTGTTCCAGGATGTGTGGGACCCCTGTGTTGTCCATTGGGGTCGTCCTGAGCTGAACACTGCAGAGGTGTTACGACAAGAGATGGAAACACTGTCGTTAGAAAAAGCACTGGCTTAGAATAAGTATTTTATTACTAAACTAGAACATTTAATTTGATCTAATCTCTTCAACCAGCCGGCTCTCTATCAGGGAAGCAATTGAGTCTGGGGACAAGGTTCCATTTTAACATACAAACTTAGCCAAATAAAGTATACTTCCACAAATGTGGGATTATTACCTAAAGAGATTGTTCTTGTCATCTCTAGCTGCGTGTAGATACTGGGCGCCTGTGTTGTCATGGGTCAGTTTGACAGCTGTAAGGAACAGGTCAGGAACAGTAACCACCTGCAGAAACACAGGAGGATAAGATCACATTTATCCTGACTTTATGCTAAACCTTGACTAGAAGTGTATGTGAATTTATCAGAATTTTACTCTTGTTGTGGGTCAGTGTTTTCCAATCCTATTGACCCAAAGGGATTGACATTAGTTTTTGGCCCGGCATTTTACCTCCTTAACTGTGAATCCATGGATCTTCTGTCCTGCCTGGTACTGCAATGCCCTCTCTGTTGCTGAGGTGCTCCTGAACCTCCATGAAGGATTCTGCCACTGGAAACTGGATTTGCCAAGAGAGAGATCATTGCTGGCTTGCATCAGATGATACCATTTGAAAGGAAACACTTTGAAGTTTGTGGAAAAGTTAAATTCATGTAGGAGAATAAAACACATTAGATCTGGTAAAATATTTTTTTAAAGATTATTTTTGTACCATCATCTTTGAAATGCAAGAAAAAGGCCATCATGTATTATGCCAGCCCAAGCGCATTTAGATTTTGGCCACTAGATGGCAGCAGTGTTTGTGCAAAGTTTTAGACTGATCCAATGAACTATTGTGTTTCTGTTCAAAATGTTGTATCAAGTCTGCCCAAATGTGCCTAACTGGTTTATTAATACATTTAAGTTCACAACTGTGCACTCTCCTCAAACAATAGCATGGCATTCTTTTACTGTAATAGCTACTGTAAATTGGACAGTGCAGTTGGATTAACAAGAATTTAAGCTTCTGCCAATATCAGATATGTCTATGTCCTGGGAAATGTTCTTGTTACTTACAACCTCATGCTAATCACATTAGCCTACTTTAGCTCAACCGTCCCGCGGGGGACCCACCAATTCTGTAGAGGTTAGATAACTACATGATTCCATAGCTGTTATTTCGTAGTTTTGATGTCTTCACTATTATTCTACAATGTAGAACATAGTAAAAATAAAGAAAAACCCTTGGGTGTGTCCAAATTTTTGACAAGTACTGTAGTTTACAATAAATACATAAAACACACTTTTTTTCTAAATTATACCACAAATTAAAGAAATCGTAGACTGCTTGGAAATGACTGACAAAAATATTCTCTACACAAGTAATATTTACCTAGATATTTCTTCAACATTTGGACAACTGCCCACTGCAGCCATTTTCCATGGTAGCTAAATTAACATGCTCTTCACAAAACTATATTAATGAGGAACTTGCCCTCAGTGGTGTAAATTACACCATTACCAAAGGACAGGTATATTTTGTGTAAATAACAATATAAAGGGCATACTCACAATAAATATTGATATAGATTTTATTTAATTGACTCTTTCTCTAGTAGATAACATTATATGAGTAATTATTAATGTTCTCTCATAGAAAAACATAGTAGAAGCTCAAAAATCTGGGTCAGGGACAAGGTCAAAACAGTGAAATGTAGGTGGAAAAAATGCAACTGAAAAGTAGATAAAATACTTGATGTGTTAAAACATACGGGGTGATTGTAGTATGAATTTAACATATATTTTTTTCGAAATTGACCCCGAGGACATAGAAGTGCCCGTAGTTGTAGAATCACTCATATACACAGTTGAAGTCGGAAGTTTACATACACTTAGGTTGGAGTCATTAAAACTCGTTTTTCAACCACGCCACAAAATTCTTGTCAACAAACTATAGTTTTGGCAAGTCAGTTAGGACATCTACTTTGCGCATGACACAAGTAATTTCTCCAACAATTGTTTACAGACAGATTGTTTCACTTTTAATTCACTGTATCACAATTCCAGTGGGTCAGAAGTTTACATACACTAAGTTGACTGTGCCTTTAAACAGCTTGGAAAATTCCAGAAAATTATTGTCATGGCTTCAGAAGCTTCTGATAGGCTAGACATAATTTGAGTCAATTGGAGGTGTACCTGTGGATGTATTTCAAGGCCTACCTTCAAACTCAGTGCCTCTTTGCGTGACATCATGGGAAAACCAAAATAAATCAGCCAAGACCTCAGAAAAGAAATTGTAAACGCCTGAAGGTACCATGTTCATCTGTACAAACAATAGTACGCAAGTATAAACACCATGGAACCACACAGCCGTCATACCGCTCAGGAAGGAGACGTGTTCTGTCTCCTAGAGATGAACATACTTTGGTGCGAAAAGTGCAAACCAATCCCAAAACAACAGCAAAGGACCTTGTGAAGATGCTGGAGGAAACAGGTACAAAAGTATCTATATCCACAGTAAAACGAGTCCTATATCGACATGACCTGAAAGGCCGCTCAGCAAGGAGAAGCCACTGCTCCAAAACCGCCATTAAGCCAGACTATGGTTTGCAACTGCACATGGGGACAAAGATTGTATTTTTTGGAGAAATGTCCTCTGGTCTGATTAAACAAAAATAGAACTGTTTGGCCATAATGAAAATTGTTATGTTTAGAGGAAAAAGGGCGAGGCTTGCAAGCCGAAGAACACCATCCCAACTGCGAAGAACGGGGGTGGCAGCATCATGTTGTGGGGGTGCTTTGCTGGGACTGGTGCACTTCACAAAATAGATGGCATCATGACAAAATAAAATTATGTGGATATATTATAGCAACATATTAAGACATCAGTTAAAGCTTGGTCGCAAATGGGTCTTCCAAATTGACAATGACCTCAAGCATACTTCCAAAGTTGTAGAAAAATGGCTTAAGGACAACAAAGTTAAGGTATTGGAGTGGCCATCACAAAGCCCTGACCTCAATCCTATAGAATATTTGTGGGCAGAACTGAAAAAGTGTGTGCGAGCAAGGAGGCCTACAAACCTGACTCAGTTCCACCAGCTCTGTCAGGAGGAATGGGCCAAAATTCACAACTTATTATGGGAAGCTTGTGGAAGGCTACCCAAAACGTTTGACCCAAGTTAAACTATTTAAAGGCAATGCTACCAATTAATAATTGAGTGTGTGTAAACTTCTGACCCACTGGGAATGTGACAAATAGGCTGAAATAAATAAATAATTATTTATCCTATTATTCTGACATTTCACTTAAAATAAAGTGGTGATCCTAACTGACCTAAGACAGGACATTTTTACTATGATTAAATGTCAGGAATTGTGAAAAACTGAGTTTAAATGTATTTGGCTAAGGTGTACGTAAACTTCCGACTTCAACTGTACATTTTTCCCCCCACCAGGTTATAGCCTATATCCACATAAAATGTCCCGTAAAAAAACATCCCCCTATGAAAATCAAATGCCCGTTCAACGGGTTTGTTCTGGTGCCGGACGTGAGATTTACTCATAAAGATCCTACGGTTATGTGTAATGTGATGTAACTGAGTCATGGTCCAGGGCTAGCTGGCTAGCTAATATATACTCACCGTAGATTTCGAAGTTTCTGGAGAACTGTTTTACTCTGCCTAAACATTATTTCCTTAATTTAGTGACAATATATCTAATTGGTATTTATCAAAGAACGTGCATATCCGAATAGTATACGCTGAACAGCTTTACTATCATAACGTCAGCACAATTTGGTTAGCTGCACATCCATATCCTCTCATGCTGTCAGTAGGTGACACACTGAAATTGAAGTGGACATGTTAACGTGGCATCTGCGCATATTACAGACAAACCAATACATGCAATGGGGCAAGTCACACACTCTTATAGGTATGAGTGGGTTCATGCTGTTTATAGATCTACACAAGCTGCGGTTTGCTATTTAGAGCTAGTGGGCTATTCCTTTTAGTGTTGTACAATCAAATGTTTTATTGGCTAAACTGGTAATAACACCAAATATGATTGGGTAAACGTGGTATGACGATTATGACACATCCAATACGTCTGGAAGTTTTCAAAGGGCAAAACATGGACCAAGATGGCGTCGTTGTGAAGCGGGAGTGTTTAATTGTGGAGTTTGTGATTAATTCTCGCAAATTTGATGACTGTTCTTATTATTTCACCCGTTTTAATTTGTTGCAACAAAATGTGATTAAGACGAGTTGGTCGCAGTTTTCATGGGCACAACAAATAATATGCGCGCAACACAGGAACACCTTCCTAAAATGAATTAGATGGTTAGACAAAGATTGTGTATGTCCTCTCCACCCAAACTATAGGTAGTCGTTATCCACTCGGCATAGTTTCTAGATCCCGTCTATTCTTTCTCTGGATTGGTGGATATATATCTCAATATTTTTATATATATTTGAATATTCGATGAGAGTTGTTGACGTCAGCAACCTGTTTTCAAAGTAGACAGAGGGACTTTGATTACTAGCCTCATTCATAGCCGTCTCAAGACAACTCCGATATAAAGTGTTTTTTTCTCAAAGTTGTGATGTCACACTCGTAACAACCTAAGCATTACGAAACTTCGATTCAATCAAATAAACCTCATTTAGCAAATAAGACATTATGTTGTTGTTGACCAAATTCGACATTCCAAACAACAAGTCCTTGCTTGATGGGTCTGAGGGAGTCACATGCAAAGGGGTCGTCACTAGTTACCACAGCCACAAAGTAAGAAACCTCGCCTATTTATACAATTCCTCTTCTTCTATCTGATTTTAGAGCTTTGGTTAACCATACTGCTAACCTCATGCCTAACCTTAAATTAAGACAAAAAAGCAACATTTTGTTTTCATAAAATCTTATGATATAGCCAATTGTGACTTTGTGTTTGTGGTAACTAGTGGAAACTCAATGCACAGGTTAGAGATGTAATTGAAGGGTACAGTGACATTCTTGAGAAGTTAATTAAATAATAATACATATTTACAACTGTAACAATAATGAAATGACCATTGTTGGGAGGGGGGCTCGCCGTGTCTATTCAGCAGCCTGATGGTCTGGGGGTAGAAGCTATTGGCCAGTCTGACAGTTTTGCAATGATACTCCTATACTGCCTGCGTCTGAGTGATGAAATCAGGAAGAACAGGCCATGGCTTGGGTGGCTGAGGTCATTGATGATTGTTCTTGGCCTTTCTACGACACCTGGTGGTCTCTGTGTCCTGGAGGGCAGGCAGTGTGTGCACCCAATGGTATGTTAGGCTGAGCGTACCACCCTCTGTAGAGCCTTGCGGTCAGCGACAGTAAAGTTGCCGTATCAGGCTTTTAAATATCTCTGCGAGCACAGATGAATACAAATGTAAAGTCACTGTATTCAATCGATCAATACTAAGTCAATACTTAGCCTATCTTTCTATTTTTCTGTGTTAATTTTGTGCACACTTTCCAGTCATGTTCCCAGCAGAGAAAGAAGCTAGATAAACAGTCTTCTTTTCCCATTTCTCAGTCTGGCTGTAAGTTCCTCTTTCTACCAGCAGATGAAGGCACAGGGTCATGTCTGTAAATTCGTGTGACTCTGCAATGTAGCAATTTCAGTCAATTTCTGTATTATGAAGTATGCAGAACATGTTACTTTGTAGCCCATGCTCAGTTGTTGCTTTACTGTTTACAATATCTCTGCAGTATGTCATGTTGAAGTGTGTGTCTTTATGCAAATGCAGGTCACAAACTAGGCTATTTGCTCATACACTACAAATATGTCAGTTTATTTCTTGGAGAAAATAAAGTACTCTTCATCACAGCCCCTAATGATATAATACCCTACTGTATTCACTAGGTCTGAATGTAATGCATAGACATGATGGATGCATTCAGGGCTATTCAGTGCGTTTCCATTGACAGCAAACTGAAGTTATTCCACCATCAGCATGAGGAGACCTTGAGCTGGTGGCATGGAGCCACTGCCAGGAGCCGAGTGGACACCTGTGAGTAGTATACCTTATCATACAAGGACCTCTGACACACAAGACATCTACTACACATGAGCTATCCCATTGAAATACCACAGTATCAGTACAACAGAGGTTGTATGTAGAGGAATCAGATTGTATATTTTGAATCTTGACAAATTAAGCTCAACTTGTTCAGAAAAGTGGGCCTTTAAAGATTATGTAGAAGCAGGGGCGCCCCCCACATTCTGAAATAGCATTTCCCCCCTTCGAGTTTTATCATTTGAATGTCATGGAATGTGAATGAGGTAACGGTGTGCTTTAGGACCATGTGGACGCCTCAGAGCGGTCGGGGAGGCTGTTTGGAGTGTTTTGGATTAAAAAACAAAAAATGAATAGTTATGTACCCCCCCATTTCTAAAACCAAAGTTGGCCCCCTATGTAGAAGCGTACATAGTAGTGCATCACATTCAGTGTCTGTAGTGCAGCATTTTCGAGCACAACCCTAGAGCCCAATAATTATTGGTGTGCTTAACAGTGTGCTCTCTAGGCTAGCACAGTCTGCTTTTATGGCCAGTGCTATGCAGGACAGACCTGTCTAGACACCCAAGATCTTAATTCAGGCATCTGCGCAGTATAGTACATTGATCAGAATTCTGATATTGTCTTCCTTTGAGCTATAGCTGTTTGTGCCACATCTAGCGCGCCCGCAACTATATAAATGAAGAGAATCAACCATTTTAGGTTATCAAGTATGCACTTACTTGCACTGTGCACACACAAGCCGAACGCATCTCTCTCGCGCGCTCTCTCTATATGATGTGTTTGGTTTGAAATATTATAGTTGATCTCAGTGTGACATTTATCAGGACAGATATCCTCCCGCAGCCACTCAACACATATGGACCTCAGATGGCTTCTCTCTCTGACGAATGGCCCTGGGTCCTGTTCTCTTTCATTTGGACGCAGTAAAAACCATACTGTGGCACTATATAGAAATCTGACAGATTGTAAGAGCACAATGAATAGTAGCTTGTGAGATTGAGATTTAATGGAGAGAGCAGAGAGGTCAATAGCATGTGAAGTAACTCAGTTCGACTCCAACACCATCATTAAATTTGCCGATGACACAACAAGACAGCCTATAGGGAGGAGGTCAGAGACCTGGCTGTGTGGTGCCAGGACAACAACCTCTCCCTCAATGTGATCAAGACAAAGGAGATGATTGTGGACTACAGGAAAAAGAGGACCGAGCACGCCCCATTCTCATCGACGGGGCTGCAGTAGAGCAGGTTGAGAGCTTCAAGTTCCTTGGTGTCCACATCACCAACAAACTAACATGGTCCGAGTATACCATGACAGTCGTGAAGCAGGCACGACAAAACCTATTCCCCCTCAGTAGACTGAAAAGATTTGCCATGGTTCCTCAGATCCTCAAAAGGTTCCACAGCTGCACCATCGAGAGCATCCTGGTTGCATCACTGCCTGGTATGGCAACTACTCGGCCTCCGACCGAAAGGCACTACAGAGGGTAGTGCGAATGGCCCAGTACATCACTGCGGCCAAGCTTCCTGCCATCCAGGACCTCTATACTAGGCGGTGTCAGAGGAAGGCCCTGAAAATTGTCAAAGACTCCAGCGACCCTAGTCATAGACTGTTCTCTCTACTACCACACGGCAATCGGTACTGGAGCGCCAAGTCTAGGTCCAAGAGGTTTCTAAACAGCTTCTACCTCCAAGACATAAGACTCCTGAACATCTAGTCAAATGGCTACCCAGACTATTCACATTGCCCCCCCTCCCCTCTCCACACCACTCCCGCTCTCGGTTGTCATCTATGCATAGTCACTTTAATTAACTCTACCTACATGTACGTACTACCTCAACTAACCGGTGCCTCCGCGCATTGACTGTGTACCGGCATCCCCCTGTATATATTGTAATGTTTTACTGCTCCTCTTTAATTACTTGTTACTTTTATCTCTTATTCTTATCTGTATTTTTTGAAACTGCACTGTTGGTTAGGGGCTCGTAAGTAAGCATTTCACTGTAAGGTGAAATACCTGTTGTATTCGGCGCATGTGACTAATACAATTTGATTTGATTTGATTTGCGTTCAAACCTATTAGGGTTTTGAACTGCGTAACCCAAAAATATTTTTGGCTTCTCAGGTTGTTCAGTTTGTTGAGGCAATTCTCACATGTAAACTTCATTGGGAGGAAGGATGTTTGACATGCTTTTTACATTTGTATCACAAACCATTTTTGAGAAAAAGGAAAGTGGCAATTTTAGGTCCTTTTTAGACTGATACCTGCCTCCTGTAAGATCCTATGATCTGTGAACTGTACATGATACAGACAACATCTTTGTGTCGTTATACTCTTTATATTGTGCTCTAAAATATGAAGTATGTCTAGACTCTGAAATAAAAATGTTCACATTAATTTATCCAAAATAAAAAATATGAATAGTACCCTTTTTGATTTAGCTTGTTTTTATACATTATTGTTTGTAACAATATACTCTAGTGGGCTCTCTGGTGTACATTATAGGTTATTAACCAATCACAACACTCGTTTAGGATTGTACATGTAGCAAATCACCAGGAGAACAATATGACATACCAAAAATATTTTTTGCCCAGTAATCAGTAATCAAGTCGTTTTTTGGAGCATATCTGTACTTTACTATTTATATCTTTAACAACTTTTACTTTTACTTCACTACATTCCTAAAGAAAATAAGGTACTTTTTATTGGCACCCAAAAGTACTCATTACATTTTGATTGCTTAGCAGGACAGGGAAATGGTCTAACTCACACACCTATCAAAAGAACATCCCTGATAATCCATACTGTTTGTGATCTGGCGGACTCACTAAACTTCCTTTGTAAATTATGTCTGAGTGTTCCCCAAGCTATCCGTAAGTTAAAAAAACAAGAAAATTGTGCTGTCTGGTTTGTTTAAAGGAATTTGAAATGATTTAGACTTTTACTTTTTATACTTAAGTATATTTAAAACCAAATAAAACCAAATACTTTAGTGATAATGGCGCCGGAGGTGATGGCTGCCGTTTTACAGTCTCCTAACCAATTGTTCTATTGTGTGTGTTATTTTTGTACAAAATGTTTCTGGCACCGTCTCTTATGACCGAAAAGAGCTTCTAGATATCAGGACAGTGATTACTCACCTCGTACTGGATGAAGATTTACTTCAGACACCCGACAAGTACCAAATCCCTGTGATTCACATGAGAAAGAGACCGAGATATCGAGGACGTAGGTCGGGGTGCCTTGTAAGGATCTGAAGGCGAGTGAGTAATCTGCCTCTACCATCAATCCTATTAGCCAACGTACAATCATTGGATAACAAAATAGATGAGCTACGATCACGAATATCCTACAGACGGGACAATAAAAACTGTAATATCTTGTGTTTCACAGAGTCGTGGCTGAACGACAACATTAATAAAATACAGCTGGCGGGGTTTAGGCTGCATCAGCAAGATAGAATAGCCTTCTCTGGTAAGACAAGGGGTGGTGGTCTGTCTATTTTTGTAAACAACAGCTGGTGCATGAAATCTAATATTAAGGAGGTCTCAAGGTTTTGCTCGCCTGAGGTAGAGTATAATGATAAGCTGTAGACCACAATATTTACCAAGAGAGTTTTCATCCATATTTGTTGTAGCTGTATACTTACCACCACAAACCGATGCTGGCACTAAAACCTCACTCAATGAGCTGTATAAGGCCATAAGCAAACAGGAAATCGCTCATCCAGAGTCGATGCTCCTAGTGGCTGGGGACTTTAATGCAGGGAAACTTAAATGTATTTTACTACATTTCTACCAGCATGTTAAATGTGCAACCAGAGGAAAAAAACTCTCGAGCACCTTTACTCCACACACAGAGACTTGTACGAAGCTCTCGTTCGCCCTCCATTTGGAAAATCGGACCATATTTCTATCCTCCTGATTCCAGCTTACAAGCAAAAACTAAAGGAAGAAGAAGTGGTCAGATGACGCAGATGATAAGTTTCAGGACTGTTTTGCTAGCACAGACTGGAATATGTTCCTGGATTCTTCCGTTTGGCATTGAGGAGATCACCACATCATTTACTGACTTCATCAATAAGTGCATCGATGACGTCGTCCCCACAGTGACTGTAGGTACATACCCCAACCAGAAGCCATGGATTGCAGGCAACATCCACACTGATCTAAAGAGTAGAGCTGCCGCTTTCATGGAGCAGAACTCTAACCCGGACGTTTATAAGAAATCCCTCAGACGAAACATCAAACAGGCAAAGTGTCAATATAGGACTAAGATTCAATCGTACTACACCGGCTCTGATGCTCGTCGGATGTGGCAGGGTTTGAAACCTATTACAGACTACAAAGGGAAGCACAGCCGCGAGCTGCCCAGTGACACGAGCCTACCAGACAAGCTAAATTACTTGTATGTTCGCTTCGAGGCAAGCAACACTGAAGCATGCATGAGAGCATCAGCTGTTCCGGACGACTGTGTTATCACGCTCTGCGTAGCCGATGTGAGCAAGACCTTTAAACAGGTCAACATTCACAAGGCCGCAGGGCCAGAAGGATTACCAGGACGTGTTCTCCGAGCATGCGATGACCAACTGGCAAGTATCTTCACTGACATTTTCAACCTGTCCCTGACTGAGTCTGTAATACCAACATGTTTCAAGCAGACCACCATAGTCCCTGTGCCCAAGAACACTAAGGTAACTTGCCTAAATTACTACTGACCCGTAGCACTCATGTCTGTATCCATGAGGTGCTTTGAAAGGCTGGTCATGGCATGTCATTATCCCAGAAACCCTAGACCCACCCCATTTTGCATATCGCTCTAAGAGATCTACAGATGATGCAATCTCTATTGCACTGCACACTGCCCTTTCCCACTTGGACAAAAGGAACACCTACGTGGGAATGCTACTCATTGACTACAGCTCAGCGTTCATCACCATAGTGCCCTCAAAACTCATCACTAAGCTAAGGACCCTGGGACTAAACACCTCCCTCTGCAACTGGATCCTGGACTTCCTGACGGGCCGCCCCCAAGACATTTGCCACGCTGATCCTCAACACGAGGGACCCTCAGGGGTGCGTGCTCAGTTCCCTCCTGTACTCCCTGTTCACCCAGGACTGCATGGCCAGGTAGGACTCCATCACTGTATTATTATTTTATTTTTTGTGAATATTTAAAACATACAATATACTTGCAGTGAAGCCTCTCAACAACTAAACAGCCTCTCATCCAGAGAGCAACCTTTCGTTTTCTGGCACAACGCTCTAACCACTAAGCTACCTGCTCTATGCATAGTCACCTTAACTCTACCTACATGTACATTTTACCTCAACTAACTGGTACCCCCGCACATTGATTCAATACCGGGACTCCCTGTATATAGCCTCGCTACTATTATTTTACTGCTGCTCTTTAATTATTTGTTATTAAAACATTTTATTATCTTTTTTTTTATACATCTATATTCCTTTTTTCTGAAAACTACATTGTTGGTTAGGGCTTGCAAGTAAGCATTTCACTCTAAGGTTAACATAACATTTGATTTTATTTAAAACTTTTAAATTGATTGATAGAGTTCAATAGCTTCTTCAAATGCCTGTCTGTGACCAGTTTCATTCAAATGTTAAAATGTCCTGGATATCTCAAGCATTCACGGCAGCCTTGGTTGTGACAAAAATAAAGGTAGAGCAAATTCTCAGAGCCAAATTTTCATTGAGGCAAATTCACATGCTTCACCATTAGCTACTGTACTGTATCTCACCAGTTTCTCACATTACTTTTATTAAAGTAAGCTGTGTTTCGCTACTAGTGGATCATCCTCCTCAGACTGGACCCCAATGACATCAATGATATCATTCTGCTGTTTGATCAAAAACAGATCCCCAAAGATTAATTCAGTCAGTCAGGAGCTCCCAATCCAGTTTGCTTTGCATGGGCTGCCTCGGAACCATAAACGGATACTGCGTATCTCCATGCGTGTCCCCCAAATGGCACCCTACTTCCTACAGTGCCTTCAGAAAGTCTTCACACCACTTGACTTTTTCCACATTTTGTTGTCTTACAGCCTGATTTTAAAATGTATTACATTTAGATTTTGTTTCACTGATCGACACACACAATAACCCATAATGTCAAAGTGGAGTTACACTACTGTTCAAAAGTTTGGGGGCACTTAGAAAAGTCTTTTTTTAAAGAAAGCTACTTTTTTGTCCATTAAAATATCATCAAATGGATCAGATTGTTGATTGATTGTTAATTTTGTAAATGACTATTCTAGCTGTAAACGGCAGATTTTTAATGGAATATCTACGTAGGCGTACAGAGGTCCATTATCAGCAACCATCACTCCTGTGTTCCAATGGCACGTTGTGTTAGCTAATCCAAGTTTATCATTTTAAAAGGCTAATTGATCATTAGAAAACCCTTTTGCAATTATGTTAGCACAGCTGAAAACTGTTGTGCTGCTTAAAGAAACAATACAACTGGCCTTCTTTACACTAGTTGAGTATCTGGAGCATCAGCATTTGAGGGTTCGATTACAGGCTCAAAATGGCCAGAAACCAAGACTTTCTTTTGAAACTCGTCAGTCTATTCTTGTTCTGAGAAATTAAGGCTATTCCATGTGAGAAATTGCCAAGAAACTGAAGATCTTGTACAACGCTGTGTTCTACTCCCTTCACAGAGCAGCGCAAACTGTCTCTAACCAGAATAGAAAGAGGAGTGGGAGGCCTGTGATTCACTCTGTGTGTAAGAATAGTGCTTACCATGATATTTTAATTACTACTAAGATTGTACCCCACACATCAAATGATCTAAAAGGTCCGTTAGTCGAGAAGTGAATTTCAAGTACAGATTCAACCAAAAAGACCATGCAGGTTTTCCAATGCCTCGCAAAGATGGGCACCTATTGGTAGATGGGTAAAAATAAACAAAAGGAGACATTGAATATCCCTTTGAGCATGGTAAAGTTATAATTAGGCTTTGGATGTGTCACGGCCGTTAAAAGAAGAGGACCAAGGTGCAGCGTGGTAGGTGTACATTTTCTCTTTATTTGGATGCCAAACAAAACAATAAACACTACAAAACAAACCGTGACGCTAAAGGCTATGTGCCCTAAACAAAGTCCACTTCCCACAAAGACAGGTGGAAAAAAGGGCTACCTATGTATGGTTCTCAATCAGAGACAACAATAGACAGCAGAGAACCCTAACCTGCCAAAACATAGAAATATAGAGTATAGAAATCCCACCCCAACTCACACTCTGACCAAACCAAAATAGAGACATAAACAGGATCTCTAAGGTCAAGGCGTGACAGGATGGTGTATCGATACACCCAGTCACTACAAAGATACAGGCATCCTTCCTAACTCAGATGCCAGAGAGGAAGGGAACCGCTCAGGGATTTCACCATGAGGCCATGAGGCCAATGGCAATTTTAAAACGGCTTCAGAGTTTAATGGCTGTGATAGGAGAAACTGAGGATGGATCAACAACATTGTAGTTATAACACAATACTCACCTAAATGCCAGAGTGAAAAGATGGAAGCCTGTACAGAATATATATTCCAAAACATGCATCCTGTTTGCAATAAGGCACTAAAGTAAAACTGCAAAAAATGTGGCAAAAAATGTATGTACTTTATGTACTGAATACAAAGTGTTATGTTTGGGGAAAATGCAACACAGCACATGACGGTGTACCACTCTTCATATTTTCAAGCATGGTGGTGGCTGCATCATGTTATGGTTATGCTTGTCATTGGCAAGGACTAGGGAGTTTTCTGGATAAAAAGAAACAGAATAGAGCTAAGCACATTCAAAATTTTAGAGGAAAACCTGGTTGTCTGCTTTCCAACCGACACAAAATCCCCTTTCAGTAGGACAAAAATTGAAAACGCAAGGGCAAATCTACACTGTTGATTACCAAAATGACATTGAATGTTCCAAAATGGCCTAGGTACAGTTTTTAAATCTGTTTGAAAATCCATGGCAAGACTTGAAAATGGCTTTCTAGTAAACAACTAACTTGACAGAGCTTAAATAATTTTTTAAAGAATAAATGGTCAAATAATATAATAATCGGGAAGCAAATACAGGGAGTTTTTTTTACCTTTATTTAACTAGGCAAGTCAGTTAAGAACAAATTCTTATTTTCAATGACGGCCTAGGAGCAGGTTTTATATTTATTTTTTATTTCACCTTTATTTAACCAGGTAGGCAAGTTGAGAACAAGTTCTCATTTGCAACTGCGACCTGGCCAAGATAAAGCATAGCAATTCGACACATACAACAACACAGAGTTACACATGGAATAAACAAAACATAGTCAATAATACAGTAGAACAAAAGAAAACAAAAAGTCTATATACAGTGAGTGCAATTGAGGTAAGATAAGGGAGTTAAGGCAATAAATAGGCCACAGTGGCGAAGTAATTACAATATAGCTATTAAACACTGGAATGGTAGATGTGCAGAAGATGAATGTGCAAGTAGAGCTACTGGGGTGCAAAGGAGCAAGATAAATAAATAAATACTGTATGGGGATGAGGTAGGTAGATATATGGGCTGTTTACAGATGGGCTATGTACAGGTGCAGTGATCTGTGAGCTGCTCTGACAGCTGGTGCTTAAAGCTAGTGTGGGAGATCTGAGTCTCCAGCTTTAGAGATTTTTGCAGTTCATTCCAGTCATTGGCAGCAGAGAACTGGAAGGAAAGACGACCAAATGAGGAATTGACTTTGGGGGTGACCAGTAAGAAATACCTGCTGGAGCGCGTGCTACGAATGGGTGCTGCTATGGTGACGTGTAAGCTGAGATAAGGCGGGGCTTTACCTAGCAGAGACTTGTAGATAACCTGTAGCCAGTGGGTTTGGCGATGAGTATGAAGCGAGGGCCAACCAACGAGAGCGTACAGGTCGCACTGGTGGGTAGTGTATGGGGCTTTGGTGACAAAACGGATGGCACTGTGATAGACTGCATCCAGTTTGTTGAGTAGAGTGTTGGAGGCTATTTTATAGATGACTTCACCAAAGTCGAGGATTGGTAGGATGGTCAGTTTTACGAGGGTATGTTTGACAGCATGAGTGAAGGATGCGATATAGGAAGCCAATTCTAGATTTAATTTTGGATTGGAGATGCTTAATGTAAGTCTGGAAGGAGAGTTTACAGTCTTAAGGTATTTGTAGTTGTCCATGTATTCTAAGTCAGAGCTGTCCAGAGTAGTGATGCTTGACAAGCGAGCAGGTGCGGGCAGGGATCGGTTGAATAGCATGCATTTAGTTTTCCCTGCGTTTAAGAGCAGTTGGAGGCCACGGAAGGAGAGTTGTATGGCATTGAAGCTCGTCTGGAGGTTAGTTAATACAGTGTCCAACGAAGGGCCAGAAGTATACAGAATGGTGTCAACTGCGTAGCGGTGTACCAGAGAATCACCAGCAGCAAGAGCAACATCATTGATGTATACAGAGAAGAGAGGATTGAACCCTGTAGCACCCTCATAGAGACTGCCAGAGGTCCGGACAGCAGGCCCTCCGATTTGACACACTGAACTCTATCAGAGAAGTAGTTTGAGAAGCCAAGGCTGTCGAGTCTGCCAAAAAGAATGTGGTGATTGACAGAGTCGACAGCCTTGGCCTGGTCGATAGATGGGCGACGATAGATGGGCGACAGTGGGTTAACTGCCTTGTCCAGGGGCAGAACGACAGATCTGTATCTTGTCAGTTCGGGGATTTGTCTCTGGGCTTCCTTGCCTGCTGTTCTGGTGTGAACTTTCTCTTTTGTACAATTATGAACACATGTAGTGTAGCCTTTTTAATAGTAGGCCTTGTGTACTCTACATCTCCCCATGTGGTTGCCAACAGTTGTTTTTGAAATGGTAATCACAAAGAATATGTGATGTGATCTGACATTGTATCCTTGATGAATGCCAGTGTTTGTGTCACATTTGAAGTGACACACATACATTTTTAGGAATAGTTGACAGCGATATCAATTTAACATGCCATGGTCATGAAAGGCAAACCTTTTTGGCAGTTTCTAAAAAGCTTCCTTTAATGCAATGTGTTGTCATAAATGTAAATTATTCATTAGAGTTATAATAGACAGGAATATCATTATATACTTTGACAATGTTGCCGAAAAATCCCCAAATAAATGTTCATCTCTCCAACATTCATGCATAATTAATGAGCAGTGCCAAGAACTTCACAGAACAATATTAATCCCAATATGCAGACACTCGTTATCACTGTAATATGCAGTAATTCCTCGTACCACTTTGGAAACCAAACAGCATGCGTCTCATATTTAAAAAAAAGCTAGGGCTCCAAAGTCGAACCCCAGAGTTTGAATTCCCTGGGTGTCGTTCTTTGTACTCTGCAGCCCTATTGACGGGCGATGTTAACTCAGTGACAGTCTTTGATTGGCTCCTTGTTCTCCTCAGGGGCTCCATTGCCATGTAAAGCCATCACAGACGTCACAAAACAGCTAGAGTTTTTTTTAGGAAGGGGACTAGAAAGTGCGGCTATAAACAAATAATACAGGAATGAATTCCCTTGCTTTACTTGGTAAGTTTATCTCCCTCTCAAACAAAATGTATTTCATCAAAGGTGCGTCTGCCAAACAAGGCATGAAATTACTTTTTTTGTGCAGACATTTTTTATTGAAGACTGTCAGTGTGTCCCCTGTGACTTTAAGATTGCATGAGTGATCAGAAAATATCTACTGCAAAAAAGATGCTCAATAATGTAGCTAACCACCATCAGGAGAGCCGTAAAAATGCAAAATGAAAGACAACAGAAAGACTACGTGCCACATAGACAGCAGCATGCTCAATAAAACTCCCTCAAAGGGATAGAAAGCCAGCAACATAAAAGGGGCCAACACTATTTACCATGACTTCTTGATTTGCATCTTAAAGGCAAGGTTTTTATTCACATTTAATGGGAGGAGGGGGGAAAGATGTTCTTGTCTATGAAGCACAAATAGAGTCAACGTGCCAGAGAACATCACACAGGCAAAAGTCTCATCGCGACTCCCCTCATAGATCATTCATTACGCTCCTGGTCAACAGGTAATGCTGCAGCCTGAATCCCTGTCTGCATCCCAAATGGCACCCTATTCCCTATATAGTGCACTATAGGGCCCTGGTCAAAAGTAGTGCACTTTATAGGGAATACTCTAGAGTACCATTTGGGACGCAACCATGGTGAGACCATACCGATGCCTTTGAGAGCCACCTGTTTTTCATGAGTCTCTGGTGAGCTATTTGTGTCTGGCGCATTTAAAAATGTCAGGTAAATTACAGACGTCGACCTCGACCTGACGGTCATATAATGTGGGACGCGCATAATTAACTGGAGATCGTTTATTACCTTGGATAGACGCAACACAGCACTATAGCTATGAATGCGTCCCAATCGGCACCCTATTCCCTATAGTGCACTACTTCTGCCCTGGGCCCTTAGGCTTCTGGTCAAAATTAGTGTCATAAGTAGGGAATAGGGATGCAGCCTGGGTGTTGATTTGTGGCTGTCTACTGTATGACGGAATTTAAATGGATGTTTGTTGATGTTGAAATTAATTCATTGTGACCTCAGGCGCTGGCCTTGCATTGATGTTTAAGATGGGTTCGGCTACAGAGCTACAGCTACGCCATAGAAATGTTAGTGTGACTTCAAATCACTATTTTCAATACTAATTATTTTGGACCATTCATCATTGTTTTTGAAGGGGCATCTGACAACTGCCTGAAGTCATAGGGAACGAAACAATTATGCTATCTACGTTTCAGTGACATTGACTTGTGAGTGTGTGACAGAGGTTGTAGACTATAGAGGGTAGGAGGTTGACTGGCTGCCAGGCAGGATGTTCTGAGACACAGGATGCATTTGATGTGCGCCTCACTTCCTTCCAGAGTCCTTGGCTCGTTATCAATGTGCAGCAGTAGTTTCTCTGGCTCCGTCTCAAATGGCACCCAATTCCCTACATAGTGCACTACAATATACAGTAGGGAATACGGTGCTCAGTCAGGTTTTCAGCTTACTGTTGAGAGTTAGAATAATAGAATACACAATTTCGAAAATGTTGTTGTGCATAAGCAGTCACTTAATTAGTCCATGTCAGCAATTTTATTTTAGATTGTTAAGTTAGTCTAGCGGCTGGCACTGCATGTGGGTACGCAGACCCATGAGCCACTGTGGCCCCTCATGATGAGTTCGGTTTTTTTGTGGCCCCTACCCCCATCAATGATTCCCATCCCTGAGTTACAGCCTGAAGTTAAAATTGATCTATTTAATCAATTTTGAATTCAGGCTGTAACACAACAAAATGTGAAGTAAGTTCTGAAGACAATATATCTCCCTCAGGGGTCACTCACCTGGAACCTCAGAGCTCACTCACCTGGAACCTCAGGGCTCACTCACCTGGAACCTCAGAGCTCAGTGGGGAAAATAAGCTTCCCTGTGTTAGATGCTAACCTTTTACAGCTCTCCTTGTATACTGATATCTACATGACTATGTATCAGACATATGATATCTAATGAGCTAGAAATGGTTTGGATATTATAACACACTTTTATGTACGGTTAGATAAGACCAGATTTGACCTTATTCACCTTCAAACATTCATGAATGCAAATGTTAGTGTACACACTGTATGTATGTCAACAACAACAGCAGGTTGCAGTGACCTACTAATCTGTTGTAGACATAAAGTAGATTAGCCTATTACAGACAATAAAATATTACTTTTTTCAGTTTACCGTGTATATTATTATTATTTTGTCAACTCTAGTGTGTGTTTTGTTTGAATGTCATTATCATTATCCACTATCCTGTTTTCCATGGAAACAGGCTCAACCAATGGCACATGTGTTTGAGAATGGATGGATAACACATGGTAAGAGGGAATAGCTGTTTGTGTGTGTATGTGTGTGTGTGTGTGTGTGTGTGTGTGTGTGTGTGTGTGTGTGTGTGTGTACAAATACACGTGAGTGTGATGTGTAAACATGTCAGAATAAAGGAAAACTATTTGGAGAGAGGAGAGGACTGTTTTGAACAGACTTTGTTATCCTCTTTTCCACCCACAAAACACAAAGCGACTTCCACATTGAGCATCCACTGTGGAGTTGACACAATTCAGCGCACTGTATCTCCACAGGCAGGCAGAGGCAGCTAGCTGTCTGACATTTCAATGTTAAAGGAGAACTAATCTGACCGATTTGACTCTTCTTTATCCCTTATTAATGGCAATTTAGTTTATCCTCTGTACATCTGAGGTCTCCGTAAGAGTTCAGCTCATCAGGGAATCTTTTCACACAAGTCCATTTATGACATCTTTAATCTCAATAGCATCATTTATTAATAGGCATGCTCCCTCCATGTCTCCCTCCCCCTCGCTTTATAGTGCCATGACACTAGACTCCCCTAAGCTTGCTCCACTGAGTGTTACACCAGTTGATGGACTGCTTCTGAAACAGCAGAGCTGCATGTCCCTGGATCTTGCCTTTATGAAATCACCCCCCAGTGCACTGTGCACCACCACTGTGTCTGAATTAGCCTGGGTGCCTGCAGCTACTTCCATCTCAATAAGTATGTTGTTTATGGGCCCATAAGCAAAATTTTGCCTGCACTGCTCATTATTGCTGAGTGGGGGGAAATCCCATGAGGCCTGCCTGCCACGCAGTTAAAACAATTCATATCTCTTCTTATGGCAAATCCAAGGAAACTGATATTAAAGAGAGTTAGTGGAGCTGCTGCTTCTGCTGCTTCTCTCACCAAATGGCACCCTATTCCCTATATAATGCACTACTTTTGACCCGAGCCCATGGGATAGGGTGCCATTTGGGAAGGAGGTTCTGAGTGCCTCTAAAAAATAATAGATTCTTCGGCCCACTATGAGGACTGTGAACACTTATTAGTGTCAGCACCGTAGTTTAAATGGTTCAGTGGTTCTGCGTTATTGTTACTGTACCAATCTAAACTGTTACGAGTGAGTCGTAACACTGCGATATAAAAGAAGATGACTGGGTATCCATCCCAAAAGTAATGCACTATAAAGGGAATAGGGTGCCATTTGGGACAGAGCCTAGGTTCTAGTTTTTACATCAGTCTTCACTCATCAGGCCATGTCTATATTGCCCAATAAAGGGAAAGTAACTGAACAGAATGGCTACCGAAGTTAGCAGCACTAACTTCTGTCATCATGATTTGCTTCAAGAGGCTAGTCAAAGAACACTTCACCTGCACCCTCCCTCCCGGACACACTCAACGCTCTCCATTTCGCCTACCACCCTGATCCAAGGACGACGCAAATGCCATTGCACAGCACACTGCCCTCAACCACCTGGACAAAAGGAATGCTCCTGTAGTCCCCTCCTGTACTCTCTGTATACCCATGACAGCATGGCCTCACACAGTTACATTCCATCATCAAGTATGCTGACGACATAAAAATATTAGGCCTGATTACCAACAACAACGAGACGGCCTACAGGGAGAAGGTAGGACATCTGACGACGTGGTGCCAGGTAAACAACCTCTCCCTCAACGTCAGCAAAACAAAGGAGCTGATTGTGGATTTCAGAAGGAACCAGGTTGGGCAAGCCCCCGTCCTCATAAACGGGGCTGCCGTGGAGATAGTCAAAAACATCAAGTTCCTCTGTGTACTCATCTCTGATGAGCTGAAATGGCCATACCACACGGACACCATGATGAAGAAGACACGGCAGTGACTCTTTAACCTCAGGAGGCGGAAGAAATTCTGCCTGTCCCCGATGGCCCTCAGTGTTCTACAGGAGCACAATCGAGAGCATACTGTTGGGCTGCATCACAGCCTAGTACAGCAATTCCACCGCCGCTGATCGCAAGGTTCTAGAGAGGGTGGTACGCTCAGCCGAATGCGCCATCTCTGCCTGCCCTCCAGGGGGGTGTAGGTGTCCTGGAGGGCAGGCAGTGAAGGTGCATTCGGCTGAGCGTTCCATGCTGTGATGCAGCCCGACAGTATGCTCTCGATTGTAGAAAAGCATGTTGACTCACCCTACTTGTAGAGAAACGCCAATGCCATCCTCCTCTCTTTCATGTTGACAAAATGTTCTATTACTTTGTCATACTGTATACGCTTTTATTTTTTGTTGTCCTAGGCTACCTGGCTAAAATGCTTGTTCGCTAGCCTAACTTCCATTCATGTGCAACGTTAGCTAGTTAACATTAGCCTTCTACATCTAGCTACATGATGAACTTCCATCCTCTCAGGCCAGGGGCACACCAATCTATTAATGGTTGGATCAGAATCACCGTTATAATCATTGGTCAGTATGGAGAATTAAGTAAAACCACAAGTCCAAATCCCTATCTTCATCCAAGGCTAATTTAGGAAAGGGACAATTTTAGCTAGCTGGCTTGCTAGCCACCGGAGGACAACAACACAACGAGATGCAACAATTCTAGTTTTTCTGTCAATGACCTAATCCAAGTTGTCTTCCCTTGACACTTTTTTTTTTGGTGTGCCAGAACCATTCACGGTTGAGCTCGCTCAGTTTAGCTCAATGCCAATTGGCAAATTCTTATACTGTTTTTGTTAAGGGAGGCCAGATGTTCGCTGGCTACAACAATGCGGCAACAATGTCATACTCATTTGGATCATAGAACATCAGATAGATTGTCTACACGTAGAGAGACAGAGTGGCTCTGTTTCGCCCGCTCTAATGCTTTTTTTCTGTGAGATATAGTCAGCCTCTTGCCAATTGTAGGAAAATTATGAAACACATCCATGAATACACGCCACTGGTCTCAACCTAAACTTTAAAGTAAATTAGATCATGTAGCCTAAAGTGTATTTTCTGGAAAGTGTTTGTTGGGGTCGTGTCCAGGGCCTCTGAAGTTTCGTTATGGTTTAATGGAAATGCCTCGAATGAATTAAAAAAATAAATACTAATAACAATTCCCACAGTGACTTTACGACACATTTAAGATGAGCTATCAACATCACCTGGCATCTCTCCACCTACAGAAGATTACATTTTGACCTGTATAATGTATATTGTGTAGTACATTAATACATACAATACAACAGAGGTTACAGTGTGGCTGGATGAGGTATTTATGCCAAGTTGCTGTAAATCCCAAGAGATATAGAATTAAAATAATTGCATTTAATGAAACTTGTACATATTATTCTCATTTAATTTAATAAATAATTGAATCCAATTCCCAGAGGTAGCCTTTAACACCACTCTCAATTTCTTTAAGAAATACAAAAGATTGTCACAAAATTATGAAATTTAGTCCACTGTCATTTTATTATCCTCAACGACTGAACCATGAAAAGGCACTGATAGGAATCTACTTAATATCGGTATAAAATATTTAGAATTGATTGACAATACCAAGACCAAAATAATTGCCCTAAAAATAAGCAATTAAAGCACGTCGTGGCACTAATATTAGCTTGTTGAGCTTTCATCAGATTTGATGTCACACTGATGGAAGTTTGCAGTTCTTGAATCTGTCTTAAATTGCACCCTATCTTCATATAGTGCACTACTTTTGACCCAGAGCCCTATGGGTCCTGGAAAAAGTAGTGCACTATATAGGGAATAGGGTGCCATTTGGGACACTGCCCTTGTCTCTAGTTGTCTAATCAAAGAACCCAATTATGGTTTTGGGCCATTCTGTGCGAACTGAACAAGTCTTTTCTTTTTGTATTTTCCTGCAATTTAACACGTTCTTTGGATGAACACATTTTCACATATATTTGACATTTGTGTCTACAATTATAATTGAGAAGAAACCAATCAAGTACAATTATATTAACTTTTTTCTATTTGCACATAATTGTTGAGTGAGTTCTCCAGTAACTTACTTCTCCATGCAGACTTACAGTTCACCCATACAGTACATGACTGAACTGAAGGAAATACAGCATAGAAAGACCATATAGAATTCATAGCTTGGCTATATAGCCCAGCTGTAAAATTACTTAGGTGTGCACTCCCATTTACCCCATTGCCCCACTAGTCCCTGAGTTGCAGTGTTACATACAGATGTTGGATCTTAATTTGAGACAGTTTGCTACAGCAGGAAAATAATCCTGCAGCAACAGGAAATGTGAATTATTATGTGGATTATAATTAATAGATATTTCTGTAGGTTTTGCTACATATTTCGTTAGGGAAAATCCCCGACCGCGTCCTCAGAGCATGCGCGGACCAGCTGGCTGGTGTGTTTACGGACATATTCAATCAATCCTTATCCCAGTCTGCTGTTCCCACATGCTTCAAGAGGGCCACCATTGTTCCTGTTCCCAAGGAAGCTAAGGTAACTGAGATAAATGACTACCGCCCCGTAGCACTCACACTGCCCTAACCCATCTGGGCAAGAGGAATACCTATGTAAGAATGCTGTTCATCGACTACAGCTCAGCATTTAACACCATAGTACCCTCCAAACTCGTCATTAAGCTCTCATCACCATATCACCATCTTCCTCTCATCACCATATTTGAGTCAGACCCCTTGACTTTTTCCACATTTATTTTTATGTTACAGCCTTATTCTAAAATGGATATAATTGTATTATTTCCATCATCAATCTACACACAATATCCCATAATGAAAACAGTTTTTTTTTTTTTTGCAAATGTATGAAAATATACCATTTACATACCTGTAAGTATTCAGACCCTTTAATCAGTACTTTGTTGAAGCACCTCAAGGGTATGAAAAACATGCCCACAGCATGATGCTGCCACCACCATGCTTCACTGTAGGGATGGTGCCAGTAAAAGGCACATGACAGCCCGCTTGGAGTTTGCCAAAAGGCACCTAAAGGACTCTCAGACCATGATAAACAAAATTCTCTGGTCTGATGAAACCAAGATTGAACTCTTCGGCCTGAAGGCCAAGCGTCACATCTGGAGGATACCTGGCACCATCCCTACGGTGAAGCATGGTGGTGGCAGCATCATGCTGTCGGGATGTTTTTCAGCGGCAGGGACTTAGAGACTAGTCAAGATTGATGGAAAGATGAATGGAGCAAAGTACAGAGAGATCCTTGATGATAACCTACTCGAGAGCGCTCAGGATGTCAGACTGAGGTGAAGGTTCACCTTCCAACAGGACAATGACCCTAAGCACACAGCCAAGACATCGCAGGAGTGGCTTCGGGACAGGTCTATGAATGTCACTGACTGGCCCAGCCAGAGCCCGGACTTGAACCCGATCGAACATCTCTGGAGAGACCTGAAAATAGCTGTGCATTGACGCTTGAGAGGATCTGCAGAGAAGAACGGGAGAAACTCCCCAAATACAGGTGTGCCACGCTTGTAGCATCATACCCAAGAAGACTTGAGGTGCTTCAACAAAGTACTGATTAAAGGGTCTGAATTCATTCTAGAACGTGCCAAAATGATCTCGCTAGCTCTGGCTTGGCTCTGCCCCCTCCTCGCTTCATCTGCCCACTATGTCTCATTTATTCCCATTGAAATGACAGGCTGTGGTCTAGCTTGAGTTAGTCACATTTTTTTATTTATTTGAATGTCTATATGTAACGGATGTGAAACAGCTAGCTTAGTTAGCGGTGGTGCGCGCTAAATAGCGTTTCAATCGGTTACGTCACTTGCTCTGAGACCTTGAAGTAGTAGTTCCCCTTGCTCTGTAAGGGCCGTGGCTTTTGTGGAGCGATGGGTAACGATGCTTCGTGGTTGACTGTTGTTGATGTGTGCAGAGGGTCCCTGGTTCGCGCCCGGGTATGGGCGAGGGGACGGTCTAAAGTTATACTGTTACATATATAATATTTTTAATTGCTACCAGGGGGCACCTGGAAGTGGTGTTTGTAGGTTACAATAACTTAGAATGCAGGTCCACTGGACATCAGTTCAAGTAGCCTATGTAAACTACGTGCAGGTTACAGCGCGTCTCCTGTGAAATTTTATATAGATTATAAGAAGTGGACAACATTTGTAGAGGGTAGATATATTTTTCGTTTAGATCAATTGTTTTATAATATGTTCAAGGCAATCAATAGGCAAAATACATTCATGATTATCTCAGCACCTGAGTGGTTCATCGGGTACAGCCACTGAGAACAGCATACAACCCCAACCCAAGGTATGGGTTCAAATCCAACCTACTACTGTTCTTTGACGTTTTGGAAGAACTAGTAACGTTACTTTTCTAGTTACTCTGTGTGCTGTACTTGTACTGTTACTCAAGTAATTTCTGAAGGAAGTAACTTACTTTTTACTGTGTTATATTTTACCAAATCACCACATAGATTCATGTTATTATATTGTCGCTGTCAGATTTAAACCTCCTAACAAAATGTGGCGATTTTTATTTGTTTTTACATGAATCAATACTATTGGTTCCCCTTTACATCTGTATGAACTTTTCACAACCCCTTGAACAATGTACTGTATTCAAAATAGCTTGTCATCCAAACTCTTGAGACCAGTGCCTCTCAAAGTTGTCTGCCAAACCGTTTTATCTCACCACGGCTCTTGAAGTGAAGCCACTTCACACCTGAGGATATTTTGGTTCTTGGGTTCTTAGCTAGACACGATCAGAGGTAAGTTGCACTTGAATTACCTTCTGCCATTGTAATATTATATATTTATGGAGAAAGATAAGTATTTCTAAGATAATGCTGAGCGATTAACCATTTAGTTATTTTTCGTTTTTTAAACAACTAATTGACTGATGTTGGCTAAATTATTTGAATTCCATTTCATTACGTTTTTTCTGTGAGCTCAATGCGCACATGGCACAGTTTCTCTAGAGATAAATTAGATCCATCCTGAAATGTGTGATGTAGTAGGGAGTTGTAGTTTCCAACAGGCCAATAATTTACATAGTTTTACATAGTTTAGTTAACTACAATGACCATAATGCGCACCTTCTTGTCCAGTCTGTGTTTCTTTTAGAACTATGGAAGAGAAAAGAGTGCGTGTTCCTGAGGCGATTTAGAGAGCAGCTGTTGCTTTGCCATGTATTTCTACCTGAAAATACATGATAAACTGTTAGTGATTGATAGTTGGTCTAAGGCAGTCATAAATGTATTGTCACGACTTCTGCCAAAGTCGTTGCCTCTCCTTGTTCGGAGGACCTTCGTTGCCTCTCCTTGTTCGGGCGGTCCTCGGTGGTCGAAGTCACCGGTCTTCTAGCCATCATTGATCCATTTTTCATTTTCCATTGGTTTTGTCTTGTCTTCCTACACACCTGGTTTCAATCCCATTCATTACCTGTTGTGTATTTAACCCTCTGTTTCCCCTCATGTCTTTGTCAGAGATTGTTTTATGTCAGTGTTTATGTTTGTATAGGTGCGCGACGGGTCCTCGTACCCATGTTTATTTATGCATCTACATTTAGTGTTTGGTGTATGTTTTGTGGACATATATTAAGACTCCATTACACTCTCCTGTGCCTGACTTCCCTGCCACCTATACACACGACTCTGACATGTATGCCTTATTTACTTTGAAGAGCTACAAAATGTTGCTTTTGTCAGTCAGCATAGGCAGCAGCTCTATAGAGATGGAATGAAATATGTAAAGATTTAATATACACACTGAAGTATTTTATTAAAGTAAACGATTAAATGATGGTTAAGTGATAAACAGTAATGGGCAGTCACTACCATCATGAGACTTAATTGTTTTATTCTGTATTGTTACAACATTCAACCCACATAATGCATAGTGCCTTTAATGTTTAAAAAAAAAGAATCAACCGAAATCGAAAACAGTGATTATTTTTTTAATCATCAAACCAAAAAAAAGAACAGATTTAAAAAGCACTACTCTCTCAGCACTATTCTAAGATTCTGCTGTTGAAATTGTGTTTTGAGAACAAGTGCAAATCAAATGGTTAGTTAGCTATCAGGAGTCATGGTAAGACCCAAGTGCAGACTGTGTGAAGTAACAATGTTTATTGTAACCACAGGGGCAGGCAAACAACAGGTCAAGGCAGGCAGGGGTCGATAGTCCAGAGCAGAGGCCAAGGTACAGGACGGCAGGCAGGCTCAGGTCAGGCAGGGGTCGATAGTCCAGAGCAGAAGCCAAGGTACAGGAAGGCAGGCAGGCTCAGGTCAGGCCGATAATCCTGAGGTGGCGCAAAGGTACAGGACAGCAGGCAGGCTCAGAGACAAGCAGGGGTCAGGCACAGGGTCAGGACAGGCAAAAGTCAAAAACCAGGAGGACGAGGAAAAAGAGTGATTAGGGACAACCAGGCGCTGAGACAAACCGCTGCTATGCTTGAACAAACAAGACGAACTGGCAACAGACAGACAGAAAACACAGGTATAAATACACAGGGGATAGTGGGGAAGATGGACAACACCTGGTGGGGGGTGGAGACAAGCACAAGGACAGGTGAAACAGATCAGGACGTGACAGTTAGCTGATTCATTCTATAAACTAGGGTACCAATTTGCCGTTATAAGATATAAAGGGGAAACATTCAATATATTTAATGAGTTGAATCAAAACCTATGTTTATGCTTTCCCATGCTTGGAGTCTTCACAGATTTGGCAAAAATCGTGTGACATAAAACACTACCTTTCTTCCTTACATTTATGATACTGTGGTTTGTTGTTATATTATATACGAAGCATTTATCAATTATATTACATATTGACCTTGATCCTATCCTTCAGACTCTTGTTCGTATGGAGATCTCATAAGTGTACTGTATAATGTATGTGATTGCAAAATCAATACTTCAAACAGAAAGAGTAACTTTAAGATGATTAATAAAACAAACATCGATACTGTCATTAAGGGGGTTCTTCAATAGTGATGCATAATAGTTGTTTGATGGGGACAATTATTGCACAACATCAGCTGATTCAGGAAAGGATTTTTCGGAATGACAGTCAAGAGGATAAAGAGCTTGTGTGATACTGGACTCGATTTAAGTGTGGGAATAAATGTTGATCTCGAGAATTGACAGAACATTTTGGTGTCTATGTCATTACTGCAGTCAAGATAATTATCCTACTTCGTGGACAACATTACATCAAGATTCCCGAGGTAAGATTATGGTCCGTGTAGCTTTTGATCATTTGCTCAGTTTTAACTCGAAAGACAATCAGGAATGTGAAAACGGCATGTCCATTCGTCTTTGAGTATAATAAAAAATTGTATTGCTTGTGTTTTTGTTTTTGTATATAAAACGAAAAAAACAACTTGATATTTTGCTGTTCAAATGTGGGTGGGGTTAAATGTGGAGTGCCTGATCAAGTGCACGGCCAACACTCCTGTCCTTTCAAAGTAGTAGGTCACCCTTCTAACCACATTCTATGAATCTATTATCTATTAATGAATTGATTAATACCTGGCCATACTGTGCCACAGTGCCAAGATAAGGTAAGCTTTCTCAATTTCTGCATAAGATTTAGTGTGTATTGACACACACACACACTGCTTGAAGAATTTACTGATTAAAATTATTTTATTATTGGTTATTATTATTGCAAATGATTTTGGTTGACAGAACCCATTATATTATATTATTGTATTAAATTATTATATCAATTATTACAAAATATAGAAATACTGTTGTTTATGTTTTTCATTCTTCTGGAAAATTTGCATGGTTATAAATGATAGAGAAGTTGACTAAAGCACAAACAGACATGGCTACTAGGCATGCCAAAGGAAAATGCAGTGTCCATGTTTCATGTGACAATTTGAATGACATGATGATTTGTTGTTGCTAGGAGTTATGGTCTCATTGTGCTTATCTAGACTACACATGTGAAGCTGCAAGAAAATCATATTTAAATGTATTTAAATGTTGACCCTGATGTTTCTCACATTGACCCCTTTATTTATTGAAAGACCCAGCTAACTAGAATTGGGTTAAGGTTAGGAAAAGGGTTAGGGTTAGTTAAAATGCACAAAAACACATGTTTTATTCCATGTTGAAAGTGTCTGGTTTACATACTAGTAACATGATTGATAGTGACATTTCTGTATTGATTATTGTTTGACTGTTAAAACTGTTCATTCTGAACAAAACATTTTACATCACATTTGGTGTATATCTTTTTCAACATCACTTGGAGTAAATCTTTTCAACATCGCATGTACTTGAAATGTTATTGTGAAATACATTTTCATTAATACTGTTGAACTTGTAAAATTATTCCAATGTCTCGAGTACCATTTATATTTTTATGAAATCGTGCACATATTCAGTCAACATTGAAAGACTAATTGAAACTGTACAGCCTATGGACTTTGTTTGATGTCAGTCTTAATTAGAGAGTACCTGTGCTGGGGGACATCTGCAAGGTGGTGCTGGCAGGCTTTAATAAATGAATGTCAAATCAATTGTACTAAGTTAGTGTCCTATTTGTTTTCTGTCACAGTTTACCATAAGGTGTAAAAAATGACCAAACAAAATTTGTAACTAGTACTTAAGTAGTTTTTGGACAGGATACTTTGTTACTCTTACTTGAGTAGGCTCATTTTACTTGAGTGAATTACAATCTAAGTAACAATACTTTTACTTAAATACAGATTTTCAGGACTCTACCCACCACTGAAAATTATACATAGCTTAGCTATCAAACATTGGCGAGCATCCACACTGGAGGAAAGTTTATCATTCTACAGTCGACCTACCTCTGTCAATCAACTTTTGCCCCAAATCATCTTATCAATTTAACCTGGGAAACACAAACAATATATTATCGTTTTTCATAGCCTTTCAATAATCACATAATGAAATGTAACATTTTGTAAAAAATGTAGTCTGTTGGAATATAATCAAATAACAAGGGGCCTATTACAACCATCGATGGCACTAGATTATCGCAAATTGATGTCTCGTTAAACCATCAATATGCACTAAATTCACCCGCACAGCTGATCTCTAAAAATGTGAGTCGGGCCTCCCGGGTGGCGCAGTGGTTAAGGGCGCTGTACTGCAGCGCCAGCTGTGCCATCAGAGTCCCTGGGTTCGCGCCCAGGCTCTGTCGTAACCGGCAGCGACCGGGAGGTCCGTGGGGCGATGCACAACTGGCCTAGCGTCCGGGTGGGCTTGGTCGGTAGGGATGTCCTTGTCTCATCGCGCACCAGCGACTCCTGTGGCGGGCCGGGCGCAGTGCGTGCTAACCAAGGTTGCCAGGTGCAAGGTGTAGCTTCCGACACATTGGTGCGGCTGGCTTCCGGGTTGGATGCGCGCTGTGTTAAGAAGCAGTGCGGCTTGGCTTGGTTGGGTTGTGTATCGGAGGACGCATGACTTTCAACCTTCGTCTCTCCCGAGCCCGTACGGGAGTTGTAGCGATGAGACAAGATAGTAGCTACTACAACAATTGGATACCACAAAATTGGGGAGAATTTAAAAAAATTATAATAATGTGAGTTGTCCCAAAGGCAGTAAGGCAGGTGACAAGGTTTGCATATTAGGCCCATAGAAATGCATTGAGCTCATTTTGGTGAGAGTGAGCCCTCTCGCTTCGCTTCTTCCTCTCTGCCTTAGTCCTGCTTGGTAGTCGGTTTTTGATCTAACTAAGGGTAGTTTATCTATTTTACATTAATTCTGTACATTTGAAATAAAGTATTTCCTCGTTTACCATGGAAAATCTACTGTGGCAATTTACTTGACACTTTGTATGAATGGAAACTAATGTTGGTGTACTGTTATTTTTAATTTGTTTACTATATACAGTATGTCATCCGAAAGTGTCTGGTATGGTCATTTATTTTCAAGATCGGGGGTAAAATAGCCCTGGACTTTCCATATTTGAAGTGTGTAACTACATCAAGACAATCAGGAGGCTGCGTTATTTGTGCCAGAAGGGCTTGGGCTGGAATCGAACCTATGCCAACACAGTGGGCTTATATGTGCATGCTGAAGGAAGTGGCTCTAACCGTTGGACCACCCCAGGCTGTGATTGAACTCAATGTTGACAGTTCATTCGTAACTTTAGGATACACCAGACATTTGTATGTCGTAGCCTAGTGGAGACCAATGTCTATCTTGTGTTATTAAGCTATATAAAACGACGGTTGTTGATGTGCATGGCTGCATTTCAGATACATTTCTGTACATTTGAATGTTGCTGTAATAGAACATAGGCCTATAGCGTTTGAGCGAGCGAGAGAGAACATTCTACCTACATGTACATATTACCTCAACTAACCAGTGCACATTGACTCTGTACAGGTACACCCCTGTATATAGTCTCGGTATTGTTATATTACTGCTGCTCTTTAATTACTTGTTGCTTTTATTTCTTATTCTTATCCATATTTTTTTTAAACTGCATTGTTGGTTAGTGGCTCGTAAGTAAGCATTTCACTGTAAGGTGAATTCAGCGCGTTGTGACTAATAACATTTTATTTTATTTTATTTTTAAGATAGCGAGCCCTGATCCCAATGACTTGACTGCCCCCGCATGGAGCAAAAGAGATCTGCACATTTTTTGCCAATTACGAAGCTCATTTGAATTTCCCGATGCATCAGGAAAATTCTCAGCAACAAAAGAGTGATTCGACATCTGTACATCTGTACAGTGGCATAGGGACTGACTGCAAACCCCAACCCCTGCGGTTTAAAGACACAATGCACAGGATGGGAGCCAGCACTCTCACACTAAGCATAAATGTAAATCGGGTTTTTATTTTCGTAATAAGGCTTGCTTCCCGCTTATGGCTAGAAAGAAGCTTGTTCAGGCCACCTTTCTCTCTGTAATTGATTAGGGTGACTTGTTATATGCATGCAACCTCCTCCGTCTTACAGAGACTGGACTCTGTTTATCATGCATCCTTGCGCTTTATTACAAATTCCAAGTCACTCACCCACCATTCCACATTGTACCAAATGGAAGGTTGGATCTCACTTTATATGCTCAGAAAGATACATTTGTATGTGTTCATCTACAAAGCCCATTTGGGTAAACTCCCTCTTTACCTCTGTAGTCTGGTCTCCTTCACCACCAGCAGTTACCATACCCGGTCTGCTAGGTGGTTGCTACTTAAAACTGCCTTCTCTTCTTGTGCACCAGACACATGGAATAGTCTACAGTCCATGCTTCATCTAGATATGTTAGTGCCACTGAAGGAATTTAAAATATTGATGGGAGACTCTGTTACAGAGGAGTGTAAATGCTTTTTTTTTAGGTTGGATCATGTTGTTGTATTGTTGTATGTTTTAATTATGTAATGTATTGATTGTTGCTGCCTTCTTGGCCAGGTCTACATTGAAAAAGAGACTCTTTTCCTGGTTAAATAGGTTAAAGGTTAAATAAAAATAAGCAGAGTACCACTCAACTATGCATTGTCTTTACATTACATCCTGTGTTGGAAGTTAAAGTCTTATTATGTTATTATGTTATAGTCTACCTTTTGTATTTCACACATTGACTCAGTATCAACATAAGTCACCAGGTGCTTTTGATGTTGGCAATGGTATGTGATCAAAACCAAGTGTAGAGGCTGTTTGTCGGAAGATGGACAGTGAGAGGCGATGAGAGGCGTTGGGGGGAGTGAATTGTGTCAAGGCAGGCTATCCCCTTGAGTCATGCAGTTACCAATGATGCCTTCCTCAGTTATGATAACCCAATGAGCTCATTTATGATGAGCTCACCATCTCTGTCTCTTCTCTTTACACTTTCAAGTCCAAGACACTTTAAAAGGGGCAATCTGTGATTGGTACAGTATATCAATTTTAGGATTTTTAAATTAATGATATATAGCAATTGCACTTGAAGAATATAATGTATTAATGCATAATGAGCTCAGTTCAACTATCATAGCCCATCAGAGCCTCAAACCTTATCTTAAAAATACAGTGCATTCGGAAAGTATTCAGACCACTTGACTTTTTCCACATTTTGTTACTATAGCCTTATTCTAAAATTGATTAAATCATTTTTTCCCCTCATCAAGCTACACACAATGCCCCATAAACAAAAACAGAAACACCTTATTTCCATAATTAATCAGACCCTTTGCTATGAGACTCGAAATGGAGCTCAGGTGCATCCTGTTTCCTTTGATCATCCTTGAGATGTTTCTACAACTTGATTGGAGTCCACCTGTGGTAAATTAAATTGATTGGACATGATTTGAAAAGGCACACACCTGTCTATATAAGGTCCCACAGTTGACAGTGCATGTCAGAACAAAGAACAAGCCATGAGGTCGAAGGAATAGACCATAGAGCTCTGAGACAGGATTGTGTAGAGACACAGATCTGGGGACAGGTAACAAAAAATGTCTGCAGCATTGAAGGTCCCCAAGAACAGTGGCCTACATCATTCTTAAATGGAAGAAGTTTGGAACCACCAATACTCTTCATAGAGCTGGCAAACTGAGCAATCTGGGGAGAAGGGCCTTGGTCAGGGAGGTCTCTGATAGAGCTCCAGAGTTCCACTGTGGAGATGGGAGAATCTTCCAGAAGGACAACTATCTCTGCAGCACTCCACCAATCAGACCTTTATGGTAGTGTTCAGACGGAAGCCACTCCTCAGTAAAAGGCACATGACAGTCCACTTGGAGTTTGCCAAAAGGCACCTAAAGGATTCTGACTATGAGAAACAAGATTCTCTTGTCTGATGAAATCAAGATTAAACTATTTGATCTGAATGCCAAGCGTCACGTCCGGAGGAAACCTGGCACCATCCCCACGGTGAATTATGTTGGTGGCAGCATCATAATGTGGGGATGTTTTTCAGCAGCATGGACTGGGAGACTAGTCAGGATTGAGGAGAAGATGAATGGTGAAAAGTACATAGAGTTCCGTGATGAAAAGGACAACAACCCTTAACACACAGCCAAGACAACGCAGGAATGGCTTCGGGACAAGTCTCTGTTCTTGATCGGCCCAGCCAGAGCCCGGACTTGAACATGATTGGAAAATCTCTGGAGAGGCTTGAAAATAGCTGTGCATTGACGCTCCCCATCCAACCTGACACAGCTTGAGACGATCTGCAGAGAAGAATGGGAGAAACTCCCCAAACTCCCCTTTTCTGCTTAATTAAAGGCATACATTTCTCTCTCACTTTTCTACATGAACAACAAACAGTTCATTCTCCACAGTGATGCTGGCTGCTTCCATAAAAACACAGTAGTGATAAAATGAGTCACTGAACTGTCTCATTACGCACACCTGATTCCAATTCCCCTGATTAGTAATTCTATATATGTGCTCTCTGTTCACCATTGTCTTGTTGATTATTGTTCCCATGTTCATTGGTCTTGTGAGTACCTGTGCTTTGTTGTTTTGGCTTTCGTGTGCGTGTATTGTGTACTCGTTATTACCTGTCTCGTCCCGTGTATTTATTAGAGGTTTAACCTCGCTCTTTTGTTTGGGTTACATCCCTGTGTTTTTGTATACGTGTTTGTTTTGGGCTTCGCCCCGTGCCTTTTCATGGCATGTTGTATTTTTGGGTGGAGATTAAAACCCCCTATTACGTATTCCTGCGCCTGTCTCCAATCATTTATACAATGTGACAGTCTCTGTGCTTCGCTTTGCTGGCGTTCCTCAAGGAACCATGTCCTTGGAGTGTTAACATTTACATATTGCTTGTTATATGTAGCAATAGACTGACTGGCTTTTCACAACTCTTGGGACACTGTCAAAAACAGTACATCAAATCCACTAGAGTGTCTTATGTCTTGCATTGATAGATTTGTCTCATATTGGTCAACATTTAGGCTTAGTTTGGGTGATTAACTCATGACTAGTCAGTCCCTAATAGCTTGTGTGTGCCTGAGTCTAATTGGATGAACATTCAAGGCTAATTAACTACCAATTAACAGGTAATGAATTAGATACATATTCATGAAGCCATGGTCAATTAGCTTGTAATAAATATTTAGTAAGATGTTAGACATCCCATATCCTAAAGTAATATTAACTGTTCGCTGTTGGTTGTCTGTTGGGGATTCACTTCATTTATTTCCACAATAAAAAGCTGCCCAAGGATGCATCCGAAATGGCACCCTATTCCCTATATAGGGCACTACTTTTGACCAGTTCCCTATTATCCCTGGTCAAAAGGAGCACACTATATGGGGAATAGGGTGCCATTGTGGCCAATTGATAGGCCTTTCTGTGTGATCACCCTGTAAATGCCAGCAGTCTTATTTGTCCTGACAGATCTATAACCCAGCTGCTTTATGAAAGATTGACAGTGTTAGTCGGTAGCAACTGGAACTCAGGGAACATTTGAATGGAGCAGCTATGGCTGAGAAGACGTCGATTTGGATCACAGACAGACAGGCTGTTATTGGAAGACACTCCAGTAGTCAAATCACAGCAACATACTGTATATGAGGTGACATACTGTAGAGCAATAGGCTGTGATGCTATATCTAATAGATTAAAGTAGCTACCTGCAAAACCTACAGTAGATGACAACAATTCTAAGACAACTTTGATTGATAGCGACTCACTATTTAAATATTCCTTGTAATCTTTTTGGTGTTTTGAAAATTAATTTGTCAACCTTTTATTGTGCTCCAGTTTAAGCGGGACTTTTATTTGTGTATCTCTGTATACAGCTAGCCTGCGTTTTGAGTCCCATAGCTGTTGTTGGCTTACAGGGTTTCTATGGCAACAACGGGATGCACTCATGCTGGATTCCACCCAGCTGAGACCCTACTGTGTAGAACCTCAGGGGAATGGTGGGAGGGAAGGAGGGAGGAATGTAGGGTGGAAGAGAACACGGAAGACATGCAGAGGAATCTGTGTATTAATTATGTTAAGGCCTTGCAACGTTCAATAACTTCACTCTAAGGTATTGACAAATAACAGACTCTGTGTTTAACTGAAATGAAACAGAACAGAAAATCATGGAAGCAAACATACTGTAGGAAACACACTTTTTCCAGCACAAATATACAGTGCCTTGCGAAAGTATTCGGCCCCCTTGAACTTTGCGACCTTTTGCCACATTTCAGGCTTCAAACATAAAGATATATTTTTTTGTGAGGAATCAACAACAAGTGGGACACAATCATGAAGTGGAACGACATTTATTGGATATTTCAAACTTTTTTAACAAATCAAAAACTGAAAAATTGGGCGTGCAAAATTATTCAGCCCCCTTAAGTTAATACTTTGTGGCGCCACCTTTTGCTGTGATTACAGCTGTAAGTCGCTTGGGGTATGTCTCTATCAGTTTTGCACATCGAGAGACTGACATTTTTTCCCATTCCTCCTTGCAAAACAGCTCGAGCTCAGTGAGGTTGGATGGAGAGCATTTGTGAACAGCAGTTTTCAGTTCTTTCCACAGATTCTCGATTGGATTCAGGTCTGGACTTTGACTTGGCCATTCTAACACCTGGATATGTTTATTTTTGAACCATTCCATTGTAGATTTTGCTTTATGTTTTGGATCATTGTCTTGTTGGAAGACAAATCTCCGTCCCAGTCTCAGGTCTTTTGCAGACTCCATCAGGTTTTCTTCCAGAATGGTCCTGTATTTGGCTCCATCCATCTTCCCATCAATTTTAACCATCTTCTGCTGAAGAAAAGCAGGCCCAAACCATGATGCTGCCACCACCATGTTTGACAGTGGGGATGGTGTGTTCAGCTGTGTTGCTTTTACGCCAAACATAACGTTTTGCATTGTTGCCAAAAAGTTCAATTTTGGTTTCATCTGACCAGAGCACCTTCTTCCACATGTTTGGTGTGTCTCCCAGGTGTCTTGTGGCAAACTTTAAACGACACTTTTTATTAATATCTTTAAGAAATGTCTTTCTTCTTGCCACTCTTCCATAAAGGCCAGATTTGTGCAATATACGACTGATTGTTGTCCTATGGACAGAGTCTCCCACCTCAGCTGTAGATCTCTGCAGTTCATCCAGAGTGATCATGGGCCTCTTGGCTGCATCTCTGATCAGTCTTCTCCTTGTATGAGCTGAAAGTTTAGAGGGACGGCCAGGTCTTGGTAGATTTGCAGTGGTCTGATACTCCTTCCATTTCAATATTATCGCTTGCACAGTGCTCCTTGGGATGTTTAAAGCTTGGGAAATATTTTTGTATCCAAATCCGGCTTTAAACTTCTTCACAACAGTATCTCGGACCTGCCTGGTGTGTTCCTTGTTCTTCATGATGCTCTCTGCGCTTTTAACGGACCTCTGAGACTATCACAGTGCAGGTGCATTTATACGGAGACTTGATTACACACAGGTGGATTGTATTTATCATCATTAGTCATTTAGGTCAACATTGGATCATTCAGAGATCCTCACTGAACTTCTGGAGAGAGTTTGCTGCACTGAAAGTAAAGGGGCTGAATAATTTTGCACGCCCAATTTTTCAGTTTTTGATTTGTTAAAAAAGTTTGAAAAATCCAATAAATGTCGTTCCACTTCGTGATTGTGTCCCACTTGTTGTTGATTCTTCACAAAAAAATACAGTTTTATATCTTTATGTTTGAAGCCTGAAATGTGGCAAAAGGTGGCAAAGTTCAAGGGGGCCGAATACTTTCGCAAGGCACTGTATATAATAGTCATACAATAAAATAATGAATACTATAAATAGTACATTAAAAGGTGAAAAATGTATTTCCAGAAAATATTTATACAATACAGGTGTAAGATTTTAATTTGATAACACTTTTGTTGCTAAGAATTTTCCTGCCCTGCAGGAAATGCAGACGAGCTTCATGATTCACATGAATTCATTGAAAATCTGCACTAAAACACATGTTTATATTAACCATGTTGCACTTTTCATGTAGCCTAATTTTGGCCAGCTATTAGCCTAACCACCGATCAAGAAGGATTATTTTTCTGTCACATTAATGGTCAAATTAAGATCCTGCATCTGTACCTACATCTTGGGCAATAATGCTCAAGATGAATCTAACAGGTATCTAAATTGAAATGCTCAGATAATGCTTTAAACTTGGGCATAGAAATAGGCCTACAGTATATCAAGCGTCGTTATAGCTAGACAGTCAGTTTACAGGCATGGCACATGAATCAGGCCAGTTGCCCTTTCTGTTTCTGTCTCATAAACGTGAAGGTCAACACAAACAGCCAATATAGACATAAATGGGTCATATATTGTAACAAGGCCGAGGGGTCCGAGTAAATATGACCACCAGGTTCAGGATGAATTCCCAAAGGATCCACTCTCACAGCCTCCTTTATTGGACACTTTTATGACAACGGCAGGCTTGGTCATTGGCAGGTGTGGATTGCCCTTAATGGTTAATGGTAAGCTGCTGGTATGGAAATAAAATAGTATAGAATAGCCTTCGGCTCGCATGACATTTATAGTAGAGCAAGCCAGCCATGAATGTATGGTGCGAATGGCCTTACCCAGGACGGACATTGCACTGTGCATTCCCAGCCCCCATCCAATCCTGCCCGGCCAGCAGCCCCAGGGAGAGACAAAGATAATAATTGGCTCCAGTTTATCGTTGACTACATTGTCTATCCCACATTTGATCTATTAATTGACCCCAAACAGCACCAGCACAAAGGGGGTCATTCTCAAAAAGGCAGTGATCTCTTCCATGAAACATCCCTCTGGAGTTAGGTCCTATCAACAGCTTAATCAAGTGTGTGTGTGTCCATGTGTGGTGGGGGGGTTAGTCGCTTTTTAATGTTTTCATTCATCGACATGGATGATATCATCTAGATCTGGAGAGGCAGTGTGAGGCGGTTTCTTTATTCTTTACATTTTAAAGTGATAGTTTGTGATTTTGGCAATGAGGCCATTTATCTACTTCCCTAGAGTCAGTTTAACTCGCAGATACCATTGTTTTGTTAGGCCTAGCTGCATTCTGTTTGAAGGAAGTTGCTAACTGGCGTTAGCGCATTGACTAGAAGTCTATGGGAACAACGAGCGTGTTTCCAGTCATTGCACTAACGCTAGTAAGCATTGGCACTTGCAAAATTACCTCTAACTTCCTTCATACTGGACACAGATACATATACATTTTATCCACAAGTTCATCTGACTCTAGATAAAGGGCCTCATTGCCAAAATCCCAAACTATCCTTTTAAATCTAGTCTTGATTGGAGGGATAGATGCTTAGGAGAGAGAGAGACATGGAGAGATCGAATGAAAGAGAGAACGGGTTCCTTTCTTGCCTAGGGACTCCCACCCCAGGAAAACCGGCAACCCACGTGTCTTGTCATCAAGTGAATGATAATGAAAAGGAGAAGTAATCAACATTTTTAATTTAATGAATATAATTTAATTAATATTAACTTATATGAATATAAGACCTCCACTACCCTGTTGGAGCTAGGAACACAAGACCTTCACTACACTGTTGGAGCTCGGAACACAAGACCTCCACTACACTGTTGGAGCTCGGAACACAAGACATTCACTACACTGTTGGAGCTCGGAACACAAGACATTCACTACACTGTTGGAGCACGGAACACAAGACATTCACTACACTGTTGGAGCTCGGAACACAAGACCTCCACTACACTGTTGGAGCTAGGAACACAAGACATCCACTACACTGTTGGAGCTCGGAACACAAGACCTCCACTACACTGTTGGAGCTAGGAACACAAGACATCCACTACACTGTTGGAGCACGGAACACAAGACATCCACTACACTGTTGGAGCACGGAACACAAGACCTTCACTACACTGTTGGAGCTCGGAACACAAGACCTTCACTACACTGTTGGAGCTCGGAACACAAGACATTCACTACACTGTTGGAGCTCGGAACACAAGACCTCCACTACACTGTTGGAGCTCAGAACACAAGACCTTCACTACACTGTTGGAGCTCGGAACACAAGACCTCCACTACACTGTTGGAGCTCAGAACACAAGACCTTCACTACCCTGTTGGAGCTAGGAACACAAGACCTTCCCTTCACTACACTGTTGGAGCTCGGAACACAAGACCTCCACTACACTGTTGGAGCTCGGAACACAAGACCTTCACTACACTGTTGGAGCTCGGAACACAAGACATTCACTACACTGTTGGAGCTCGGAACACAAGACCTCCACTACACTGTTGGAGCTCGGAACACAAGACCTTCACTACACTGTTGGAGCTCGGAACACAAGACCTTCACTACACTGTTGGAGCTCGGAACACAAGACCTCCACTACACTGTTGGAGCTCAGAACACAAGACCTTCACTACACTGTTGGAGCTAGGAACACAAGAACTTTACTACACTGTTGGAGCTCGGAACACAAGACCTCCACTACACTGTTGGAGCTCGGAACACAAGACCTTCACTACACTGTTGGAGCTCGGAACACAAGACCTTCACTACACTGTTGGAGCTAGGAACACAAGACCTTCACTACACTGTTGGAGCTAGGAACACAAGACCTCCACTACACTGTTGGAGCTAGGAACACAAGACCTCCTCTACACTGTTGGAGCTCAGAACACAAGACCTTCACTACACTGTTGGAGCTAGGAACACAAGACCTTCACTACACTGTTGGAGCTAGGAACACAAGACCTTCACTACACTGTTGGAGCTAGGAACACAAGACCTTCACTACACTGTTGGAGCTAGGAACGCAAGACCTTCACTACACTTTTGGAGCTCGGAACACAAGACCTCCACTACACTGTTGGAGCTCGGAACACAAGACCTTCACTACACTGTTGGAGCTCGGAACACAAGACCTTCACTACACTGTTGGAGCTAGGAACACAATACCTTCACTACACTGTTGGAGCTAGGAACACAAGAACTTTACAACACCCGCAATAACATCTGTTAAATATGTGTATGTGACCAATAAAATTTGATTTGATTTAGTTGGAATTCGGACTTCTGCAGGTGCGTATGGGCTTTGCAGGCGTGGTTCCCTTGCGCGCACTGCATAAATGTAAGTCATCCACTGAAAACCCTCCCACTTGCTGACCAACAGATTTTCTCAAGTTTTCATTCAATACAGTTTTCAGTACATCCATTTCAATTTGGTGTAGCTTTAATTAGAATGTTAATGACAGACTAGAATATATGAAGAGAACGGTTCAGATTATTAGGGATAAATTAAAGAACTCTATGTAGGCCTAAATACACGCACATTCATCTCATTTTCAGCACCAATTGGTAGATACAAAAATCATTGAATATTATTTAGGTTTAGGAAAGTATTTGTGAATCAAAAATACAGTGGTTTGATTCGTCCAGAAAGTTGCTATGTTCAATTGTTCAAACCGTGAAATATTGGACGGTGAGAAAAGTGTACAATAGGGGTTGAACAGAAGTCCTTTAAATCTACCCTAATAATCCTCACTAATCAGAGAACTGTGGTGACAAAGGTTCCGTCGCTGTGAACCATGCACCAAGCTCCAGGTTTTAACTGCTACATATGTTCTGTGCTCCATAACGATTCAAATAGGCTAAATGTCCCAAATTATTGTGCAACAAAGGGAATAGTGTACTGTTTGGGATGTAGACCTCTTTTTTACAGCAATGCTGCTTTTGTTTTCTCCTCCTGTCGCTATCTGTGGGGGAGGACGACGCATCGGGGTAAACATTCAACCTTGACCCAACCGTGTCTTAATCATAAAATCAGCTCCACAAAGGAAGAGATGTGAATAGATAACAGCATTCTTTATGAGTACTGTCTGTAGTGCAGTGCAGTGCAGTGCAGTGCAGTGTGTGGGGTATTGAAGGTTATTCAACTCAGAGGTTGTTGAGAATGTGCTACTTTTTTCAGATGTTCTTTTTGCAACAGCTGCAAATCTTTTCACTTGGTCTCCCATTTTCTTTATTCTGACATAAAGTGTATTTTGGGGTTACTTTTTTCTAGCTCTGCTGTCCTTAATATAGCAAAAAACAACACTATATTCAACCAGTTTTTATCATAATACATTTGGAAAGTGTACAGCTTCTGAACGCAAACGCACCTTGGTTCTGACTGTTGGACGTGAACGTCCTGTGATGATGACATATGTGGCTACATGACAGAACCACAGTACTCAGTCATTAGGAGAGAGTAGGGTAAGTTGAACCAAAGGGGTAAGTTGAGACACACATGTTTCTAGGAAACCATACACAAAATGTACAATTTGTCCAAATATTTAGGAAAAGGATACAATTTCATGGAATCTGTGAAGGAAGAAACCACATAGAAAAAGTGATAGTAAAAAACAACAACACTTTTCACCAAGTCAAATTCATTTATTGTGTTAGAGGTTTCATGATGCTTGTATCTCAACCAAATGAAATAGCTTTAAGATTGTTCTATACATCAGTTGGAGTCTCCATAAACTTCAATATGAGGTCCTAAACCAAGCATGAAATGCATCCTTGTAGCTGTGTTGGCTAATATAGTCAAAATGTTTGCCTCTGGGTAAGTTGAGACAATGGTTTAGCCAATGTGGCAAGTTAAGCAAATCTAAGTGTTTTCTTTCCAGGCGTAATGCAAGGCATTATCGCTGTGATATGAGGTAACAACAGGGCCTGGCCTTTGTTAAAAGTGTTTTAAAAAGCACAAAGCGTTTGTTCGGCGTTAAGCCTGTGTTCATAGTTGCTTGAAATTATTAAAAAACCAAAAATAAATAAAGATACACATTGTTTAAAAAAGGTAGTGGTGGCCTCCCAAATGGCATAGTGGTCTAAGACGCTGCATCACAGTGTCGAGGAGCCACTACAGCCTCTGGTTTGATCCCAGGCTGTTACAGCCGGCCGTGACCGGGAGTCCCATGGGATGTCACACGATTGGCCCGAGTTTGGCCAGGGGGATTTCCTTGTCTCATCGTGCTCTAACGACTCCTTGTGGTGGACCGGGTGCCTACAGGCTGACTTCTGGTTGTCAGTTAGATGGTGTTTCCTCCGACACATTGGTGAGGCTGGCTTCCAGGTTAAGCAAGCAGTGTGTCAAGAATCAGTACGACTTGGCAGGTCATGTTTCGGAGGAGACTCTCGACCTTTGGGGGGGGGGGGGGGGTCGCAGTGATGAGACAAGATTGTAACTACCAATTGGATATCACTGAAAAAGTGGGTAAAATATATATATTTTGTAAAAGGTAGTGGTAATATTTAATTCAGTACAGACATTTGTAAGTGGCTTAACTTCCCCTGTCCCGCGAAGCAACTTACCCTATACCATACCCAGGGTAAGTTGTGCCAAGTGACAAGCAATGTTTTGAAATTCTGATTATATGTAGACATCTTTGTTAGAAAGAATACTATATCTCCCATGACAGAGTGATGCTGAATGTAAAAAAAAACATGTCTCAACTTACTAGAATCTACCCTAAAGAACATTTCACAGGCAGTTGGGAAATCATAATTTAGAGATTACCCTAGCTCTGTGTCCTCTGTTGGTGATTTTGACTGTGATCTCTTTGGTTCTTACAGTACCATGTGCATTGTTGATGACCATGCCCTCTTCTTTTTCCTGTTGATATTAGTTTTGTTGTGTTAAATTATCCTCTTACGCTTTAGTTTAGACAGAAAGCAGAAGACACAAACATTTATGTCATATTTAGAAATCTGTAGGCTCAGACACCAGCTGGTTGAACTCTTCTCCAAAGTATACACCGGAAGAGTGGAGAACATTATTTGGTGTTATTAGCTAGAGAAAGCTAAAGTCCTTTTTCATTGTCTCAAATCTAGACTGGCTCCAAATCAAATATTTCATTACTAAGCGGACCACAATAAGCACACCTTGCAAGGGTCTGGAGGAAAGTCCCACAGGAGTCTTGATATGAAAACACAAACATTGACAAAATCCTCTCTGTTCGTGTGTTATTACTCTCATAAACGGCTCATGTTGCAGCTAAATGTCAGATTTGACCAGTCTGGGGATAAGCAGGATTTGAATAATGTTTTGTGTCAGCTGCTGGCCCAATAATTTACCAACACAAGTCCATTCCCCTCAGGGGAGGGAAGTGCTGTACTTCACTAACAACCCCCCTCTTACCGTACCTTGTGCTGTTTTCAACTGAGAGGGAAGGAGATCAATTTACTGCATTTCACAAGCTGTCATTTGAAGCTTAATATCAAAACCCAGGCACTTACTTCTGTTTTTATGCTTGACAGTCATGTCTTTGTTCACAATTGAGTATTTTTGATATATCATGTGGGATTTAGTCACCTTTATTGGATCAAAATAAGCAAATACAGTGATTCGAGGAGTACAGTCACAAAAATATATAGGAAGTAAAACAGTTCTAAGAAATATATATATATATTATATATATTTCAGAAATGTTCACAACCATAAAACCTTCTAAATCCGTAATACACCATGGAAAATGTACAGATAACCCACTATAGTATTCACATGCATGTGTAAAATGTAAATTGACCTGAAAACACACCATGTGATGTGGGTGAAAAGTGTTACTGTAAACTATGACATAGAAAATAAATGGAGCAGCAAGAGCTGCTCTGGCATTGCTGTTATATAATTAGTGTGTCAAGCTCAGGGCCTAGGGGACTAAAATAGTGCTGTCGCCTCGCTTAGAGTGGTAGAAGCTTACTATAACATGGGGTTAACAGTGTCAGTCAGGCCTGGGAGAAAGTTCTCAAATCAGAGCAGCTTATAGACCCAAAATCCGTTAGTAAGGAGACGTCGTTCACAGATCAAGGTTATTTTACAGCTACAGTATGTTCCCTCCCTTGTAATCACATTTTGAATGAACAGGCCACTATGGCCTACTGTGCTTGGATCAGATCCTTACCTCAAAAAATGATACATTTTCTCGGGGCCTCCCGGGTGGCGCAGTGGTTAAGGGCGCTGTACTGCAGCGCCAGCTGTGCCACCTGGGTTCGTGCCCAGGCAGCGACCGGGAGGTCCGTGGGGCGACGCACAATTGGCCTAGCGTCATCCGGGTTAGGGAGGGCTTGGTCGGTAGGGATGTCCTTGTCTCATCGCGCACCAGCGACTCCTGTGGCGGGCCGGGCGCAGTGCGTGCTAACCAAGGTTGCCAGGTGCACGGTGTAGCTTCCGACACATTGGTGCGGCTGGCTTCCAGGTTGGATGCGTGCTGTGTTAAGAAGCTGTGCAGCTGGTTGGGTTGTGTATCGGAGGACGCATGACTTTCGCATGACTCCAGTACGGTCTCTCCCAAGCCCATACTGGAGTTGTAGAGATGAGACAAGATAGTAGCTACCACGAAATTGGGGAGAAAAAAGGGGGTAAAAAAAAAAGAGATACATTTTCTCCTGCTACTCACACTGTTCAAAAACACTGTCGATCAAAAGGGAATCACTGTCAGAGGGAAGCACCGCCGAATCATCAGGCAAAACAAATTCTACCTCTTTCTATTCATTCAAAGAAATACATTGAATCTTGTCTTGTTTTCACTTCCTTATCCTGGTTCTGTAGTATGGGGGATCCGAAAAAAACATGAACAAGGCCTCCAAAAACACCAAAATACATCATTTTAGAAACTGCAAATCTCTCAGTATAGTGATACAGTTCTCTAGATGTTGTACACATTAAATTGTGTCATTCCACAACGTTATATTCCATTTTCTTTTGCGACTTGAATGATACCTCTCCGTCCAGTTTGCAGGTTACTGCCAAGATAAAGAAAACACTTGAGGGATAGCAGAGCAGAAGACAAAAAACAAAACAAAAAATCTGTCTCCCCCAAGCAGGTGGCGTGTTTTTGTTGTTTTGCCCACCAAGCAAGGAGCTTTTGTATAGAGGTCATTGAGAGACTCGATTTTGGTCAACAACAAAAATTAAAGGTTTATTTGCTATGTGAGGTTTATTGATCAAATTGTTTTTGTATAGAGGTCATTGAGAGACTCGATTTTGGTCAACAACAAAAATTAAAGGCTTATTTGCTATGTGAGGTTTATTGATCAAATTGTTTTTTAATGCTTAAGTTGTTACAAATGTACTGATATAAGTAGGACACATGACATGCCGTCAACTTTGGAAAAAAACACTTTATATCGGAGTTGTCTTGAGATGACTATGGTTATACATGGCATGAGGATAGTAGCATAGCATCTCTTTCCATTGAATACAGGCGATTGACGTCAACAACCCTCATCGAATAGTAAAAAAAGGATTACAATCATGAGATGTATCCACCAAACCAGAGAAAGGATAGGCGGGAGCTAGACAGCCCGCCCTGTTGCTTTGTGGACAATGACTCCCATTATTAGGGTGGAGAGACATGTGTCTTGTTAGTATATCCATAATCTTTAGGGATACAAAATATATTGAAAGCATACGGTGCTTCCACAGAGGAAATTCCAAACACTTGACAGAATCTTCAATGCCAAGGCGCATTGAAGCTGTTCTGGCAGTCCAATGCCCTATTAAGACCCTATATGTTGGGCGTGTGATTCCATGTACATACACGTTAAGTACCTACAGAGGTGTAAATCTCATAAACTGCCAAGCACTGAGAACTCCATCATAGTGCTCTTGTCAGATAGTTAACATTGCTGCTCATTTGATTTAGTTCGCAACAGTAGACTTGTATAGCTTACCTGTATATAGGCTATAAATTTGCTTCACACACCCCATGCATGGTAGCCTTTTGAAAAACCTGTTCAAATAACAGTATGTTTAAATAGTAGGCCAATGTTTTGTGCTCTGGGGCCTCTGCATTCTTTCCTCTTCCTCCTTCATTGTGAGTGTCAAAAGGCCACGCCAGATGATGAATGAGTATGTGAAAAAAAAGAATAACATGGGTGTGTATCACACAACTTTTTCTCTCAATTACTTATGTTGGCTGGTAGCCAAAGTGCACATTTAGCCAGTTATGTAAAATACAGATAAGTTGGTATAATGTTAGATAGAGCCAGGGAGCTGCATATTATTGACACTTAGAAGTGACAGCATCGTCATAATATACCTACTTAACATGTCTTACTGTCCAGACAATGTGCCTTGTAAGAATCTGACAGAGAGTGGGTAATCCACCTCTACCATCCGTTCTATTGGCCAACATGTAATCACTGGAGAATAAACTGGATGAGCTCCTTTCCAGACTATCCTACCAACAAGACATTAAAAACTGTAATATCTTGTTTCACCAAGTCGTGGCTGAACGACGATATGGATAACATACTGGGTTTTTAGTGCATTGGCAAGATAAAACAGCTGTCTCCGGTAACACAAGGAGTGGCGGTCTGTGTCTATTTGTGAATAACAGTTGGTGCACGAAATCTAATATTAAGGAAGTCGCTGGGTTTTGCTCGCCTGAGGTAGAGTAGCGTAGCACCACTTGTTATCGGCATATTCAACAGCGTTTAAGAAATATATTACCTTCAACAGTGATATCTTATGATCAAGCCATCAATGTTTTGTGATATTGGCATCGTAAAAATGTTAGCTAATGGGTTAGCAATTAGCATGTTTGACATTTCAGAGGAAAAACTACTACTATCAGCTTTTTGATAAGTAAAAAAAGAGACACCAACCTCGTATCCAAAGTGTTTACTAGATAGTTGACTAGTTGGCAAGATTTCCAGTAAAACAAAATGACTTGCCTGAAGTCCGTAAAAAGTTAGATATTAAATTATGTGTGGTCTGTCACGCAGTCGAATTTTACAATATAAAGCGTGTCCCACAAAATGTGTATGTGTTACTTTTTTGAAAACTCTCAAAACCTAACTTAACTTACATAAATTGAAATTAAGGACTCTAACCCGGATGCTTATAAGAAATCCCGCTCCACCCTCCGACGAACCATCAAACAGGCAAAGCGGCAACACAGGACTAAGATTGAATCCGACCACAACGACTCTGACACTCGTCGGATGTGGCAGGGCTTGCAAACTATTATGGACTATTAAGGGAAGCACAGCCGCGAGCTGCCAAGTGACGCGAGCCTTCCAGATGAGCTAAATGACTTCTATTCTCGCTTCGAGGCAAGCAACACTGAAGCATGCATGAGAGCACCAGCTGTTCCGGACAACTGCGGGATCACGCTCTCCGTAGCCAATGTGAGTAAGACCTTCAAACAGGTCAACATTCACAAAGCTGCAGGGCCAGACGGATTACCAGGATGTGTACTCCGAGCATGCGCTGACCAACTAGCAAGTGTCTTCACTGACATTTTCAACCTCTCCCTGACCGAATCTGTAATACCAACATGTTTCAAGCAGACCACCATAGTTCCTGTGCACAAGAACACAAGGTAACCTGCCCAAATGACTACAGATCTGTAGCACTCACGTCTGTAACCATGAAGTGCTTTGAAAGGCTGGTAATGACTCACATAAACACCATTTTCCCAGAAACCATAGAACCACTTCAATTTACAGACCGCCCCAACAGATCCACAGATGACGCAATCTCAATTGCACTTCACACTACCCTTTCCCACCTAGACAAAAGGACCACCTACGTGAGAATGCTGTTCATTAACTACAGCTCAGCATTCCACACCATAGTGCCCTCAAAGCTCATCACTAAGCTAAGGACCCTGGGACTAAACACCTCTCTCTGCAACTGGATCCTGGACTTCCTGACAGGCCGCCCCCAGGTGGTGAGGGTAGAAAACAAAACACTTGCCAAGCTGATCCTCAACACGGGGGCCCCTCAGGGGTGCGTGCTCAGTCCCCTCCTGTACTCCCTGTCCACCCAGGACTGCATGGCTCTAACACCATCATTAAGTTTGCTGACAACACAACAGTAGTAGGCCTGATCACCCGCAACGATGAAACAGCCTTTAGGGAGGAGATCAGAGAACTGGCAGTGTGGTGGCAGAATAACAAAAGGCCCACATTAACATCGACAGAACGGAAGTGGAGCAGGTCAAGAGTTTCAAGTTACTTGGTGTCCACATCACCAACAAACTATCATGGTCCAAACACACCAAGACAGTTGTGAAGAGGGCACAACATCACCTTTTCCCTCTCAGTAGACTGAAAAGATTTGGCATGCGCCCTCAGATCCTCAAAAAGTTATGCAGCTGCACCAGCAAGAGCATTCTGACTGGTTGCATCACTGCCAGGTATGCCAAATGCCCGGCCTCTGACCGCAAGGCACTACAGAGGTTTTGCGTGCGGCCCAGTACATCACTGGGGTCAAGCTTCTTGCCATCCAGGACATCTATACCAAGCGGTGTCAGAGGAAGGTCCTATTTTTACTCTGCTGCTGCTCTCTGTTTGTTACCTATGCATAATCACTTTACTTCTACCTACATGTACATATTACCTCAATTACCTCGATTAACTTGTGCCCCCACACATTGACTCTGTACCGGTACCTCCTGTATATAACGTTGTTACTGTTATTTTATTGTTGCTTTTTATTTTTTTATTTTTTTTTCTTTCTTTTTTGCTTCAGTTATTTTAGTAAATACTTTCTTAACACTTATTTTTCTTAAAACTGCGTTGTTGGTTAAGGGCTTGTAAGTAGACATTTCACACTAAGGTCTACCTGTCTACCTGTTGCATACATGTGACAAGTTCAACTATTTGATGTGATAGAGTAGGTTGTTATTTCAGGGTGGAGTCTGGATCTTCATCCCAAACGGCACCCTATGGACTATCAAGGGAATAGGGTGCCGTTGGGGGTGCAGCCTGGGGCATGTACCAAAATAAATAAATAACATTCTTGATCTCCTTGCATGCATAGACTGGTTTGACACAGATCATTAGCCTAAAAATGTTGAAAAGAACCTTTAATAACTTTGCAGTTGAGCCTAGTGAGCCAAATTAAATATATTTATTTTACAAGCGTTCACTTCTCGGCATGGTTTTCCTTTCAACAGTTACATGTATAGCTGAGCTTAGTATAGCTGATCTTATTAGAGCTGAGTTTAGTATAGCTGAGCTTATTAGAGATGAGTTTAGTATAGCTGAGCTTATTAGAGCTGAGTTTAGTATAGCTGAGCTTAGTATGTTGATACTGTCTGAATGAACCCCCCCAGAATAGCCATATATCGTAACTTATGGAGCCTTATTGGAATTCCTTACAAGAGAGTAATGTAGATGAAAAGGGATGCATTTCTCAATAGGAGTTCCTTCTCTGAGTCTGATAAGTTCTCTGTGAGAGAGAGATCTAGAAGCCAATGACTTTGAATCATTGTTATACTCAGGAGCATGGTGAAAGAAATGTAGCCCTCGTCAGTATTATGCAATACTAAGAGGGTAAACACGACCACATAGAAAGGATCGTTTGTCTAGCTGGCCTGTATTCATGAAATAGAGATCGTACAGAACTAAAATAATAGGCATTGGTAGAAATACCAAACCTTTATGCTGTTTTAAGTTTATTTGCCAGTGGTAGTCATCATACACACTATGAAACCATGAAAAATGTCATGGTAAAGTCTCGGATATTTTCCAGGTCAGATCACGTGGTCAGGAAAAGCTCATTGCCCTAGTTAGGATCTAGGATATTCCATCTCTCTGTGAGGACTAAACTTGACTCTGAGAATGGACATGGTGGTCAAAGTGAATTGGAATGACAACAGATGTGTGGATGCTCTCAAAAATGTTGGGTCAATAGTAACCCAGCACTGGATCACTATAGTACATACTGGGTATCCTGGGTTATTTTGACCCAGCACTGTTGGGTTACATGAATAACCTAACACTTGGGGTTACATGAATGACCTAACACTTTGGGTTAAATTAATTTTTTTTAATTTTTTTATTTATTTCACCTTTATTTAACCAGGTAGGCTAGTTGAGAACAAGTTCTCATTTGCAACTGCGACCTGGCCAAGATAAGGCATAGCAGTGTGAACAGACAACACAGAGTTACACATGGAGTAAACAATTAACAAGTCAATAACACAGTAGAAAAAAGGGGAGTCTATATATACATTGTGTGCAAAAGGCATGAGAAGGTAGGCAAATAATTACAATTATGCAGATTAACACTGGAGTGATAAATGATCAGATGGTTATGTAAAGGTAGAGATATTGGTGTGCAAAAGAGCAGAAAAATAAATAAATAAAAACAGTATGGGGATGAGGTAGGTGAAAATGGGTGGGCTATTTACCAATAGACTATGTACAGCTGCAGCGATCGGTTAGCTGCTCAGATAGCAGATGTTTGAAGTTGGTGAGGGAGATAAAAGTCTCCAACTTCAGTGATTTTTGCAATTCGTTCCAATCACAGGCAGCAGAGAACTGGAACGAAAGGCGGCCAAATGAGGTGTTGGCTTTAGGGATGATCAGTGAGATACACCTGCTGGAGCGCGTGCTACGGATGGGTGTTGCCATCGTAACCAGTGAACTGAGATTAGGCGGAGCTTTACCTAGCATGGACTTGTAGATGAGCTGGAGCCAGTGGGTCTGGCGACGAATATGTAGCGAGGGCCAGCCGATTAGAGCATACAAGTCGCAGTGGTGGGTGGTATAAGGTGCTTTAGTGACAAAACGGATGGCACTGTGATAAACTGCATCCAGTTTGCTGAGTAGAGTGTTGGAAGCAATTTTGTAGATGACATCGCCGAAGTCGAGGATCGGTAGGATAGTCAGTTTTACTAGGGTAAGTTTGGCGGCGTGAGTGAAGGAGGCTTTGTTGCGGAATAGAAAGCCGACTCTTGATTTGATTTTCGATTGGAGATGTTTGATATGGGTCTGGAAGGAGAGTTTAGAGTCTAGCCAGACACCTAGGTACTTATAGATGTCCACATATTCAAGGTCGGAACCATCCAGGGTGGTGATGCTGGTCAGGCGTGCGGGTGCAGGCAGCGAACGGTTGAAAAGTAATGACCTAACACTTTGGGTTACATGAATGACCTAACACTTTGGGTTACATGAATGACCTAACACTTTGGGTTACATGAATGACCTAACACTTTGGGTTACATGAATGACCTAACACTTTGGGTTACATGAATGACCTAACACTTTGGGTTACATGAATGACCTAACACTTTGGGTTACTTGATTTACACAAAAATGTGGTTATTTTGACCCAGCAGTGGGTTGCATTTCACTCTTTTGCTGGGTTATTGTTATTCATGTATTTCTGACCCAGCAGTGGGTTATTTCTTACTTTATTGCTGGGTCATTTTTTTCTACCTTCTCTCTATTACAGAATCTGTTAATTTTCTAAAGGTACCAATATTTGAACAATAACAATCAATGCTACAACGTTACTTCACAGTCTATGAAATTATTAAAATGACATGGCCAATCATGACAAATTGTAGATAAAATACAAAATGTTTATTTTTAGATATTAATTTCAGCTACAAAATGAAGTTATGCAAAAGATAAACAACAAATAAGGAACACACAAATGAACCAACACTTTAGAAGCAGAATCCATTTTTGTACAATCACAGCAGACCTACCAATTAGAGCTGGGGAACAGGGCAGAAGAAAAGTACAAACTTTACCATCTACTCCCCCAATCCCTGCCAGGTATCAATTTTCAAGATGAATTCATGTAAAACAACAACAACGAAACATAATGTTTTCTGCTCCAGAGCCTGCCCACTCACAATGTTGACTGTCAGGGAGTAGAGGCGATTGTCCCCGAGAGTCAGAACAAAGGGATGGGGTCTCTTGTTCTTTTGGTCACCTGGCGGAGATATTCAGCCATATTAGTTCCAGCCTGGGGATTAGAGAATATGATTATAAATGTTGTACAATAATCAAGACACTCATTACACTAAGGCGCAAGCCTGCACACACACACACACACACACACACACACACACACACACACACACACACACATACACACACACACACACACACACACACACACACACACACACACACACACACACACACACACACACACGTTAATCTTCATTGAGATGAGTCAAGCCACTTTGTGAGTGGTTTACAGCACGCTTTGGGAAGAGTACTGAAATAGCCTACTCAAGTAGAAGTACTGTAACTGACTGAAAAAATAAATAAAAAGTACAACTAACTTGGAAAAGCTACTCAATTATAGTAGCGATACATTATGACTTTTGGGCCTCATCAATTCTTGGGCGGGCAGTCTTCTTTCCAACTCGTTACACTGGTGGTGGGAAAAACACTCTCAGGATCATGCCGTCTTTAAGGGGCAAAGACATAAGGTTTTAGGGGACAGACAAAATAAACGTGAATTAACATTTGAGTAACTACTTTCATTTCAATTTGTAGCTGCCTGCATTCGGTACTGGTGGTGGGATAAGTACTCTCAGGGCCATGCAGCCTCTAGTATCTGGGCAGTGGGTGACAAAGACATAACATTAACAGATTAAGTGGAGAGTCAAAATGGATAGCCTAAACTTGGATGAACAATTGAGACACGCCTTCGTTTCTGTATAACGTTAAAGTAACTGTCTGCATCCAGACTGAGACTAGCTAGCCAGCTAGGTATCTAACTCAGAAACAATTAGCTAGGATATAAAAACATACAGTAACTGAACCACCATTAAAGCATGAGTTATACGCTTGCCCACTAACATAAACTCACCTCATTCCGTACAAATGTGCGCAACCGCAACATTCAAACGAGGCTACAAAGAAAACTAATGGGACTGTAGAGACTGTGTTGACGTCAAAATCGGGGGTGTGAACTGGGTTTCTATTCAAGCGTTGATCAACATGTTAATGGCTCTATAGTATTGGAGAAAAGTTGAAAAAACTGACCCTCCGTTACATCTTGACGTGTCATGTCGTACCGTACAGCACGCATAAAGCAACTATTTCTGTCTTACAATCTCTCTCCACCAGGTGTAGCACTTCTGTCATCCTTTAAAAACAAGAAATGGACAGTGACGGGGGTAAGGGGGTAAGGGGGATACCTAGTCATTTTTTCGTCATCATTGCATGCGATCATCATTCTCGAAGCCGCTGTTTACTTCTAAGATCACTTCAGCACCGCCCTAAAAACCTGATTCAAATTCAACACAAACCTTCAAATAGGTATGTAATGACACATTATATAAACTCTTTATAGTGTTTTATTTACATCTTAGAGGCGATAAGGTGATAAGTTGGACAGATCGAGTGAAAAAAAGCAATTTTCCCACACAACATCTCTCCTTCTCACTATCACGCATTAGTTTCGCTTCCCCACCCGCCATTTTTTAAAAGACCCGACGGGGCTCATTGCCTCATTGCCTAACCCAATATTAATAACCCAACCTTGCTATTTTTAAAGAAAATAACCCAACTAAGTGACCCAATGCCTGCAATCCAGGGTCATCCAAACAACCCAGCATTTTTTTTTGTTTAGTAATTCCGCTAGTTCCACTATTGGACATTTCCCTTATCCAATTAAGCTGGCAGTTCATTTGTTTTGGTCTTTTCTCTCTGTCTGGTTTTTCAACATTTGTAATGAAGGATATTGTTCACCTACTGCATTGGTTCCCAACAAGGGGTTCTAGGAGTCCTGGGGGTACTTGGCCTATTCACAGGGGGTACTTGAGAAGACTCATGAGACCATAGGCCTACTGGTAAAATGCACATGAGTGGATCATTCAGGTGTACTTTGGGCAGAGCAAAATTCAGTTGGTGGTACTGTAACCGAAAAAGGTTGGGAACCACTGACCTACCGTCAGTGTTTAGGCAACCATGCTGCTCCCAGTTAGTGGAATTTCCACCAACCACTTAAGGACCCTTGGCTAGCCTTTACTGAAAAGGCCATGTACACAGAGGTTATGTCCCAAATGGCTCCCAACCTTTGACCAGGGCCCATATGTCGGCTCAATCAGAACTTATTTCAAGTGCGCTATAGCGGTGAACTTCAACACTATAGCGCAGCTTTCACCTCTTTTTCACCCAAAAGAGTTCTGAATAGAAGGGGGAAAACATATTTGAAAGACAATCTGGTGTTATACAAGGTATAAGACTCAAACCAGATTCAAGAAAAAAATGTGCACATGCCAAAACTCTTTTCACGGTCTGTGTATGCTACATTTGTTGTGCACGACAATGATGCCATTCTTTCTGATGTTTTTGCTCTTACACTCTGAGATTTAGTAACTACAGTGCCTTCAGAAGGTATTCATAACCCTTGACGTATTCCTCATTTTGTTGTGTTATGGCCTGAATTTTAAATTCATTAAATAGATTTTGTCACCCATCTACACACAATAACCCATAATGAAAGAGTGAAAACATGTTTTTAGATTTGATTGAAAATTAAGAATCTGAAATATCTGATTCATGTAAGTATTCACATCCCTGAGTCAATACCTTGTAGAAGCACATTTGGCAGTGATTACAACTGTGAGTATTTCTAGGTAAGTCTCTAAGAGCTTTCCACATCTAGATTATGCAACATTTGCCCATTATTCTTATTATTCAAATTGGTTGTTGATCATTACTAGACAACCATTTTCAGATCTTGCCATAGATTTTCAAGTAGATTTAAGTCAAAATTGTAACTTGGCCACTCAGGACCATTCACTGTCTTCTTGGTAAACAACTCCAGTGTAGATTTGGCCTTGTGTTTTAGGTTATTGTGCTGATGAAAGATGAATTCATCTCCCAGTGTCTGGTGGAAAGCAGACTGAACCAGGTTTTCCTCTAGGATTTTGCATGTGCTTAGCTTCATTCTGTTTCTTTTTTATCCTGAAAAACTTCCCAGTCCTTAACAGTTACAAGCATACCCATAACACGATGCAGCCACCACTGTGCTTGAAAAGAGTGGTACTCGGTAATGTGTTGTATTGGATTTGCCCCAAACATAACACTTTGTAGGACAAAAAGTAGGACAAAAAGTGAATTGCTTTTCAATTTTTTTGCAGTATTACTTTAATGCCTTGTTGCAAACAAGATGCATGTTTTGGAATATTTTTATTCTGTACAGGATCCTTTTTTTCACTCTGTCAATTATGTTAGTATTATGGAGTATCAAAAATGTTGTTGATCCATCCTCAGTTTTCTCCTATCACAGCCATTAAACTCTGTAACTGTTTTAAAGTCACCAATGGCCTCATGGTGAAATCCCTGAGCAGTGTCCTTCCTCTCTGGCATCTGAGTTAGGAAGGATGCCTACACCATCCATAGTGTCATGAATATCTTCACCAATCTCCATGATTTTCAATGTCTGCTTAAAAAAAAAAATCCCTATATTTTGTGGTTGAATATGTGTTTTTGAAATTCACTGCTCGACTAAGGGACCTTACAGATAATTCTATGTGTGGGGTACAGAGATGATGTAGTCATTCAAAAATAATTGTAAACACTATTATTGAGCACAGAGTTAGTGCATGCAACTTATTATGTGAATTGTTTTACTTCTGAACTTATTTAGGCTTTCCATAACAAAGGGGTTGAATACTTATTGACTCAACACATTTCAGCTTTTCATTTGTATTATTCATTTGTAAAAATTTCAACAACAAAAAAACATAATTGCACTTTCACATTATGGGGTATTGTGCGTAGGCCAATGATAAGAAATGACAATTTAATCTATTTTAAATTCAGGCTGTAACACAACAAAATGTGGCGTGGTGAATACTTTCTGAAGGCAATGTATCTATAATCTCTATTCAGGTTTCCCATGGCAATAAACACTAGATACTCATCCTCATCTTCAAGTTCAAAAACCCTAGACAGTGAGTAACAAGAAAATCAGACTGAATCAGAAGTCTTGTGTGTAGGACTAATGCATTGTTTGTTTTGTGTGCTGCTCAGAATTCACTTACACTCTCACACGGTAGAGAGAGTAACTCACCTTCCATCTACATTTTTGCCAGCATTCCTTCCGCCAAAGACTTACATTGACATTTTGCCCAGCTATTCGTAATGGAAAAGGAAACAATGCTAACAATAACAGCCAATCCTTGAAATGGAGGCTTAAGGGCGAGCTGACTTTATATGTTCCTTTTTAAATGACTGTTTGGATGTTGATCCTGCATGGAGTGCTCCAAATCCTTAGCCAGGCATAATTCCTGTCCCAATTAGCACCGTATTCCCTATATAGTGCACTACTACCCACAGGGCTTTGGTCAAAAGTAATGCGCTATGGTGCCATTTGGGATACAGACCTTGCTTAGTCTATTTGTTTATCTCTTGTCCTCAAGATAAATGTGGACGGCCTCCTTTGTTGTGGGGGCATTTCATCTTGGAATTCCTCAAAATGTTAAGCTGTTTATTAAGTGACAATGATCAATAATGACTGATGTTGTAATTATGGGCTAATGCTAGCACTGGATGACATTGTCTGCATCCGAGATGGAACTCTATTCCCTATGTAGTGCACTACTTTGACCAGAGCACTATGGGCCCTGGTCAAAAGTAGTGCACTATATAGGGAGTAGGGTGCCATTTGGGTCAGAAACATTGAATGTTAATTACCCTGGGAGGCCTTCACAAATAATGCAGAGAACCTCTTCAACTATATGCACAAAGAGAGATCTCTCTAGTGTGCCATTAATCTTCATTCCAAGGAATACTCCTTATCACACAATGTGCATTTAGCTTTTCTCTACGTGTTTTGTATAGCTGCACTGTACAAAACAAGGACAATAAGATATTTAAATGCTGTATCTAGCATATGAATATGACCAAGCTTATTATAGCACAGATAATTTATCAACGTGTTTGCGTTTATCATGCTATCATTGAATTTTAATGTGTGTAAACATAGATTGTTGATACAGTACTACACTACATCTCCTGGCATCTTCAGAAAGGTAGGTTTATATTTTAATGTCTAACTCTCATTTGAGGTGTACAAACCTGACAATGCGAAAATGGACTCTTCAGTCGTCCTCTTCCACGCCCACACATTAAACAGAGTAAACACATTCATTCAGCTTGTGAATAGTTAATCAAGGATCCATTGTTCTCGTACACTTATTTTGGACACACCTGCAATCCCTTTTCCTTCTTGCTGCGTGGTTCCCACCACAACTAACCAAGGGATTTGGGAAAGGGGGATGGCAACAATGCTTTTAGTACATTTCAGGATCCAAGGACAAACTGGGGGAAGCTAAACACGCTGCTAAAATGCATTTGACCTGTTTTCTTGTTTAGGAGCTGATTGTTGTGGTCTAGGCCTAAGTGCTGTGTTTCCATCTCTCTGTAATGACTCTCTCTATATCCCTCTCCAGGGGTATACCAACTAGCTAAATAGCTAAATATCGTAAGTTATCCTCTTAACCCAGATGAGATGCACCAGGGGCCGGTTGCACCAGTTGGATGTACGCCTGGTCAAACTCTATGTCCAATTTACCGTTTAAGACAAACTTTTTCACACCCAACTGGTGACACCTCTGGTCTTTCATGACAAGTGCCATAATGTCTGAGACAGAAACTGCAAAATAAGAGATACATTATGTCTCAACTTCTTCCACCAGCAACTTTCTTTCAGATCAGCTGACCAAAGTTTCACTGTTTTGTTTTGCATCATTATGAAAATATTGTTACAAATAATTTCTCTCTAAACTCAACTCTCTCCAATGATCTCTGATTCTGTGCATGTACAGTCCTTACAGGACACATTCCAAATGGCAGCCTATTCCCTATGGCTCTGGTCAAAACTAGTGCACTATAAATGGTATAGGGTTCCATTTGGTTCTCAACCACACTTGTCCTCCACTCTGCACTGCTGTGGGAGGGAATCCACAAATGGCCCTGCAGACGCGCTCATTATAAATAAAAACATTCATTAAAAGGAAATGCATATAATTTAGAACACCATCATTTACCAACAGCATTTAGACCTTTGGTTCTCTCATTAATCAGCAAAGTGCTCATTGGAATTGCAGATCAGCCACAAGTTTAGAGGACATTCCTCTCCGCTCCGCTCCCTCGCAATGAGAACAAGTTGCCTGCCTGCAGACCTCAGGCTCAATCAGATCTAATGTCTCCTCTGACCTCACCCACTGGTGATATTTACTGTCTGCCTGGGAGCGATGTCTGGGACCTCCACTGGTTGTCAATGCAAGGACTATCTAATATAGGGATGTAATAAGGAAAACTCAGCTCCCCAGGACAGAGCAACAGCAGGTACAATAAACCCGTTTTAATATGATATGAGTTGCAACCAGGGAACAACAATTCACATCAGAGCAGAAAGATTGTCCAACCTACCATGGACCATATGCATGCCAAAGAATTAGAATACTAGAATGGACATGAGCCTTCTTATGATGGTCCAAAGGTCAGCCATGTTGGTCAGAGGGTTGGTCAACCATGATTTGACGGTGTTGTGATAAGATGTTGTGTAAAATAATTTATCTGCACTGATGTGTGTTAGCTAGCCAGAGAGTTTGAGGAATTATTCATTACAATTTTCAAATTAACTCATGTTCGTCGTATACATAATGAGCGGACCAAGGCGCAGCGTGAGTAGAGTTCCACATATTTATTAAAGTGAACCTTCAAAGAATAAACAAACGTGCAGTTCGTAGCGCACATAGCATTAAACCAAAACGAAACAATATCCCACAAACACACCACACTAAGTATGATCCCCAATTAGAGGCAACGATCATCAGCTGCCTCCAATTGGGAACCATACTCACCCCAACATAGAAATGCAAGACTAGAACACCCCCTAGTCACACTCTGACCTATTGCACCATAGAGAACCCCAAGGGCTCTCGGTGGTCAGGGCGTGACATTAACTGCCAAAATGGCAACATTCCATTCAAATAATGCAGTCAATCCACAGCCATACACTGGCTCAAATCAGTTGATGATAAATAAATACAAGTACTGACATGGTATCATATAATAGCACTCACAGCTTTCCAAGAAAACAACATCTGAGAAATGTATGGGCTGCTAACATATATTTTAGAGGCTATTTATTCTGAAAATGTGTATAAAACCCGTATAAACTGTATTTATAATTATACGACAATATTTTAGCCTTACTTTATATTTTCCTGCGTTAACTGTGCCTCTACTGTCATTCATTCCAATTAGACTGGTATTGGATTTCTCCCTGACCAAGATGGCTGCGACTTTGGCCCCATTATGGAGCTTTTAGGGTTCATGACATAGACCCTCTAATAATTTAATAGGATCTCTATGATGCACACACTGAGTGCTCAGCACCATATAATTAGAATCACGGAAATCCCATTCTAGTCATTCTGATCCTATACTCGGCACTCTCATGCTGTCATGGTGACATGATCGGCCTCTTTGTCTTACCACTCGAGAAATGAGAACATATTCTCCACTGTGACCCTTCTTCCTCCACTGTTTGTTTGTTTATTTGTTTGTTTGTCTGTTTACTTCTGGTTGACATCAATCTTACAGATGTAGGATCTTAATTTGAACCAGTTTGCTACAGAAGGAAAATAATCCTGCAGCAATAGGAAATGTGAATTATTATGTGGATTATAATGAATGGACATTTGTGTAAGGGTTGATACTTTTTTAATAAGGGAAAAGCAAGTCTGAAATTTCAAAGTGAAAATTACAAACTTCAGAAGCCTTTTTCAGCCAAATTCATTACACGTTTTACATTTCCTGCATTCCAGAAAGTTCTCTTGCAACAGGCTGATCAAATTAAGATCCTACATCTGTACATGAACCGTACTTGTCAAAACAAAGACAAATGTTCCTGTCAAGTATTTAGTCCAAATATGTTGATTATGCATGATCTTGGTGTAAACTAAATTAAAATAATTATGCACCAAGCTTACAGTTTAACATAATTTGCTATTATGGTTTGAGACTGTATACTAAACTGTATAATTTTGGTCTCGTAATTATAGCTACTTGATACCATCCTATTCAGACCCATCACACTGACACTCATCCATTGGAATAATTGAGGAATATTTCTTTCAGCAGTAAAGTTAAGTCAATTCTACATGTGGACTTGTGTGTGTGTGTGTGTGTGTGTGTGTGTGTGTGTGTGTGTGTGTGTGTGTGTGTGTGTGTGTGTGTGTGTGTGTGTGTGTGTGTGTGTGTGTGTGCGTGTGCGTGTGCGTGTGCGTGTGTGTGTGTGTGTGTGAGTGTGTGTTAGAGCCCACAGTGCACACACACACACATGCTTTGTTTTTAGTCAATAGTGATGGGAAATTCAGAGGAGTGCAATGCACTGTGATTCAGAGAGAAAAATAAGCTTCTCTCTCTGTCATTCACAAGATCACTGGAGCATTGCAAGCACCCACCTATCTCATACCTTTCAGTAGGCCGAAGTTGTGGATTTGGCACAACATGCCAAATAGCTTTGCATGGCTCTCTGACATCTGCAGTGGAAGAAAGCAGAGCAGACAACAAGCAGAGCAGTGTATTTAGTGGTTATTCTGGTGATAGTATATTATTAGTATTATGATGGGGGAAGATACAGTGTCTTCAGAAAGTATTCACACCCCTTGACTTTTTCCACATTTCGTTATGTTACAGCCTGAATTTAAAATGTATTACATTTAGATTTTTTTTCACTGATCGACACACAATACCCCATAATGTCAAATGTCAAATTTGTACAAATTATAATAAAATGAAAAGCTAAAATGTCTTGAGACAATAAGTATTCAACCCTTTTGTAAAAAATAGAAGAAGAAGACATTGAATATCCCTTTGAGCATGGATAAGTTATTAATTACACTTTGGGTGGTGTATCAATACACTCAGTCACTACAAAGAAACAGGCGTCCGAACAGATGCCGGAGAGGAAGGAAACCGCTCAGGGATTTCACCAGAAAGCCAATAGTGATTTTAAACCAGTCACAGAGGAAAATGGCTGTGATAGGAGAAAACTAGGATGGATCAATCATTGTAGTTACTCCCCAATGCTAACCTAAATGATGAGGTGAAAAGAAGGAAGCCTGTACAGCATAAAAATATTCCAAAACATGCATTCTGTTTGCCATGATGCACTAAAGTAATGCAAAAAATGTGGCAAAGAAATGTACTTTTTGGCCTGAATACAAAGCATTATGTTTGGTGAAAATCCAACACAACACATCACTGAGTACCACTCTTCATATTGTCAAGCATGGTGGTGGCTGCATCAAATCAAATCAAATTTTATTTGTCACATACACATGGTTAGCAGATGTTAATGCGAGTGTAGCGAAATGCTTGTGCTTCTAGTTCCGACAATGCAGTAATAACCAACGAGTAATCTAGCTAACAATTCCAAAACTACTACCTTATAGACACAAGTGTAAGGGGATAAAGAATATGTACATAAAGATGTATGAATGAGTGATGGTACAGAGCGGCATAGGCAAGATACAGTAGATGGTATTGAGTACAGTATATACATATGAGATGAGTATGTAAACAAAGTGGCATAGTTAAAGTGGCTAGTGATACATGTATTACATAAAGATGCAGTAGATGATATAGAGTACAGTATATACGTATACATATGAGATGAATAATGTAGGGTATGTAAACATTATATTAAGTAGCATTGTTTAAAGTGGCTAGTGATATATTTGACATCATTTCCCATCAATTCCCATTATTAAAGTGGCTGGAGTTGAGTCGGTGTGTTGGCAGCAGCCACTCAATGTTAGTGGTGGCTGTTTAACAGTCTGATGGCCTTGAGATAGAAGCTGTTTTTCAGTCTCTCGGTCCCAGCTTTGATGCACCTGTACTGACCTCGCCTTCTGGATGATAGCGGGGTGAACAGGCAGTGGCTCGGGTGGTTGTTGTCCTTGATGATCTTTATGGCATTCCTGTGACATCGGGTGGTGTAGGTGTCCTGGAGGGCAGGTAGTTTGCCCCCGGTGATGCGTTGTGCAGACCTCACTACCCTCTGGAGAGCCTTACGGTTGTGGGCGGAGCAGTTGTCGTAACAGGCGGTGATACAGCCCGACAGGATGCTCTCGATTGTGCATCTGTAGAAGTTTGTGAGTGCTTTTGGTGACAAGCCAAATTTCTTCAGCCTCCTGAGGTTGAAGAGGCGCTGCTGCGCCTTCTTCACGATGCTGTCTGTGTGGGTGGACCAATTCAGTTTGTCTATGATGTGTACGCCGAGGAACTTAAAACTTACTACCCTCTCCACTACTGTTCCATCGATGTGGATAGGGGGGTGTTCCCTCTGCTGTTTCCTGATCTCCTTAGTTTTGTTGACGTTGAGTGTGAGGTTATTTTCCTGACACCACACTCCGAGGGCCCTCACCTCCTCCCTGTAGGCCGTCTCGTCATTGTTGGTAATCAAGCCTACCACTGTTGTGTCGTCCGCAAACTTGATGATTGAGTTGGAGGCGTGCGTGGCCACGCAGTCGTGTGCAGTGTGGTTGAGATTGCATCGTCTGTGGACCTATTTGGGCGGTAAGCAAATTGGAGTGGGTCTAGGGTGTCAGGTAGGGTGGAGGTGATATGGTCCTTGACTAGTCTCTCAAAGCACTTCATGAAGACGGAAGTGAGTGCTACGGGGCGGTAGTCGTTTAGCTCAGTTACCTTAGCTTTCTTGGGAACAGGAACAATGGTGGCCCTCTTGAAGCATGTGGGAACAACAGACTGGGATAGGGATTGATTGAATATGTCCGTAAACACACCAGCCAGCTGGTCTGCGCATGCTCTGAGGGCGCGGCTGGGGATTTCGTCTGGGCCTGCAGCCTTGCGAGGGTTAACACGTTTAAATGTTTTCCTCACGTCGGCTGCAGTGAAGGAGAGTCCGCATGTTTTGGTTGCGGGCTGTGTCAGTGGCACTGTATTGTCCTCAAAGCAGGCAAAAAAGTTATTTAGTTTGCCTGGGAGCAAGACATCCTGGTCCGTGACGGGGCTGGTTTTCTTTTTGTAATCCGTGATTGACTGTAGACCCTGCCACATGCCTCTTGTGTCTGAGCCGTTGAATTGAGATTCTACTTTGTCTCTATACTGACGCTTAGCTTGTTTGATTGCCTTGCGGAGGGAATAGCTACACTGTTTGTATTCGGTCATGTTTCCGGTCACCTTACCCTGATTAAAAGCAGTGGTTCACGCTTTCAGTTTCACGCGAATGCTGCCATCAATCCACGGTTTCTGGTTTGGGAATGTTTTAATCGTTGCTATGGGAACGACATCTTCAACGCACATTCTAATGAACTCGCTCACCGAATCAGCGTATTTGTCAATGTTGTTGTTTGATGCAATATGAAACATATCCCAGTCCACGTGATGGAAGCAGTCTTGGAGTGTTGAATCAGATTGGTCGGACCAGCGTTGAACAGACTTCAGCGCGGGAGCTTCTTGTTTTAGTTTCTGTCTGTAGGCAGGGATCAACAAAATGGAGTCGTGGTCAGCTTTTCCGAAAGGAGAGCGAGGCAGGCCCTTATATGCATCGCGGAAGTTAGAATAGCAATGATTCAAGGTTTTTCCAGCCCTGGTTGCGCAATTGATATGCTGATACAATTTAGGGAGTCTTGTTTTCAGATTAGCCTTGTTAAAATCCCCAGCTACAATGAATGCAGCCTCAGGATATATGGATTCCAGTTTGCAAAGAGTCAAATAAAGTTTGTTGTTATGCTTGTCATCGGTAAGGACTAGGGAGTTGTTTAGTATAAAAAGAAAAGGAATAGGAAAATAATCCTAGAGGAAAACCTGGTTCAGTCTCCTTTCTGCAGGACAATAACCTAATATTCAAGGCCAAAAATATACTGGAATCACATACCAAGATGACATTGAATGTTCCTGAGTGGTCTAGTTACAGTTTAGACTTAAATCTGCTTGAAAAGCTATGGCAGAACTTGGAAATGGCTGTCTAGCAATGATCAACAACCAACTTAACAGAGCTTGAAGAATTTTAAAAAGAATAATGGAACAAATATTGTATAATATTGAATATTGTACAATCCAGGTTTGCAAAGCTCTTAGAGATTTACCCAGAAAGACTCATAGCTGTAATCACTGCCAAAGGGGATTCTAACATAATTTGTTGAATACATATCTAATTTGCCATTAATAAAAAAATAAAATCCAATATTTTTTTCACTTAGACATTACAGAGTATTTTGTATAGATCGTTAACAAAAAAGTACAATTAAATGCATTTTAATCCTACTTTGTAACACAATTTTGGGGGGAAATAGTCAGGGGGTGTAAGTACTTTCTGAAGGCACTGTATATGTCTTTGAACATATGAAGAATTGTATTATTTGACCTGAAAAAAAAACATGTAATTTTGTCTTTGACAGACATGAGCAAAAACTGATTTAAGTCTGTTCTGGAGTTCTGTGTGTGAGTGTGCGTCAGGGTCAGTTTAAATGTAGTCATCCATCAATCCTAGACCACCATCATTCTGAGTTAATTGACAAAGAACAGTCGCTCCTCTGGCATCATCACGACTTTCTATTTTGTAGTGTGAAAATACATATATTTTACAACGAAAGTATAAAAATACTAGCTACTCCTGGGAATATACTGTAGCAGAAGATGCTCTGAAACTTCCTCTCCTCACTCTCTCTCTGCTGTGTCTGCAGTGCTACTGCTAATAACGTGGTTTTCTACATCTCCCATGTGGAATCACTTTGTAGTTTTCCAGTGCTTGCTACTTTTGCCAATTAGTTGACAGTTGTTTTATTATTCTTTAAAAAAAAATGATCCCCCGAAACCCAAATCAAAAAGCTATGCTTTTCAGCCTTGAGTGCATCACCCCAGTCACAAATCTCAGGAGCTCCATGAGAATAGGCTCAGTGATCAAACACTTTACAATGACACATTGTTTACATGGCGGCTTTGACTTGGAATGTTTGGGTGGTCAGATATTTGAATTATGGGGGTGGGAATATGTTGGCTTTAAGCATAATTTCATGAACAATGGGTGGGGGGTGGGAATTTGTCAAATTCAAGCATAATTTCATGAACAATGGGTGGGGGGTGGGAATATGTTGGCTTTAAGCATAATTTCATGAACAATACATTGTTGCCATGATTTTTTTTTTAATCAATCGTATTCTATGTTAACGGGAAGTGATTGTTAATTTGCAGGAGACCTATGGTTTATTTCAATAGGGACATGGACAGGTACAAACACATTGACTCATTGAATAAACAAACTAAACAATGTGTGTGTGTGTGTGTGTGTGTGTGTGTGTGTGTGTGTGTGTGTGTGTGTGTGTGTGTGTGTGTGTGTGTGTGTGTGTGTGTGTGTGTGTGTGTGTGTGTGTGTGTGTGTGTCTGCAGACAGAAATATTCTGAGCATGCCTGGCATATAGCCTATAGTACTCCATGCTGCCCTTTCTGTGGCTGAAGTGTCAGTTCCTAAAAGGCTTTTCAGAACCACCACAAAGGAAATGCATTATTAGATTAACCACAAGATTTATTCACTCCATTTCCCTTGATTACACAAATTAAGGAACTTTGTGTTTGCCTTGAACTTTCACAAGCTGCACAAATTGTTTGTTATCTTAACAAAGTATAAATAAACATATTTTCTTTGTTCACGTGAGGGAAGGACTTCAGAAGGCCACACGATTGAACTTCCTTACGTTGTTAGTCTGCTATGGAGCAATATAACGATATGAGAAAAACACATTTATAAAAGTAATGAAACTAGCCTGAAAGTCTACAGTCTAAATGTGGATCCATTGTCAGGTACATGTACGGCCATCAACAATATATCAGTAACTATATCTGTTTTGCCTTGGACACTAGGCTGAATCCTCTACAGTGCTCTATGGTAAAACACTAGCTAACCTGGGCCATTGTTTACATTAAATAAACCAGTTGGTAGCCTCTTGACCTCTAGCGTCCTTAGAAAAGTTAACTGGCCTTGTAAATAATAAGCTATAGGATGTAGTAAAAAAATAACTATCCAATTAATCAGGATCACAGCCACTTCATTTTGGAAAGAGGAAACATATGTTCAGTGGTGAAGATCTAACAGACTGACAACAAGAAACACACCCTTACAAGGACAGACTGATAACAAGAGACACAACCTTACGAGGACAGACTGACAACAAGAAACACACCCTTACAAGGACAGACTGATAACAAGAGACACAACCTTACGAGGACAGACTGACAACAAGAAACACACCCTTACAAGGACAGACTGATAACAAGAAACACAAACTTATAAGGACAGACAGACAACAAGAAACACACCCTTTCAAGGACAGACTGATAACAAGAGACACAACCTTACGAGGACAGACAGACAACAAGGAACACAGATTACACTGACAATGTATAGAATATCATGGTTTCATTCCTGGTGACATTTAGTGCACTCTGAGTTAAAGTACAGTACTCTATATTTAAATGTTGGTATCGAATACCATCTGCCATACATACAATGCATTTGGAATGCATTCAGATCCCTTGACTTTTTCCACATTTTGTTAGGTTACAGCCTTTTCTAAAATGGATTAAAAACAAATATTCAGGAACACACAATACCCCATAATGACATATCGAAAACAGGTTTTTAGAATTTTAATTGACATTTTTTATTTAATATATTTTAGATTAAGGCTGTAACATAACAAAATGTGTCAAGGGGTCTGAATACTTTCCGAAAGCACTGTATGTAGATACAGTGGGGCAAAAAAGTATTTAGTCAGCCACCAATTTGACAAGTTCTCCAACTTAAAAAGATGAGAGAGGCCTGTAGTTTTCATCATAGGTACACTTCAACAATGACAGACAAAATGAGGAAAAAAATCCTGAAAATCACGTTGTAGGATTTTTAATGAATTAATTTGCAAATTATGGTAGAAAATAAGTATTTGGTCAATAACAAAAGTTTATCTCAATACTTTGTTATATACCCTTTGTTGGCAATGACAGAGGTCAAATGTTTTCTGTAAGTCTTCACAAGGTTTTCACACACTATTGCTGGTATTTTGGCCCATTCCTCCATGCAGATCTCCTCTAGAGCAGTGATGTTTTGGGGCTGTTGCTGGGCAACACAAACTTTCAACTCCCTCCAAAGATTTTCTATGGGGTTGAGATCTGGAGACTGGCTAGGCCACTCCAGGACCTTGAAATGCTTCTTACCAAGCCACTCTTTCGTTGCCTGGGCGGTGTGTTTGGGATCATTGTCATGCTGAAAGACCCAGCCACGTTTCATCTTCAATGCCCTTGCTGATGGAAGGAGGTTTTCACTCAAAATCTCACGATACATGGCCCCATTCATTCTTTCCTCTACACGGATCAGTCGTCCTGGTCCCTTTGCAGAAAAGCATGATGTTTCCACCACCATGCTTCACAGTAGGTATGGTGTTCTTTGGATGCAACTCAGCATTCTTTGTCCTCCAAACACGACGAGTTGAGTTTTTACCAAAAAGTTATATTTTGGTTTCATCTGACCATATGACATTCTCCCAATCTTCTTCTGGATCATCCAAATGCTCTCTAGCAAACTTCAGACGGGCCTGGACATGTACTGGCTTAAGCAGGGGGACATGTCTGGCACTGCAGGATTTGAGTCCCTGGCGGCGTAGTGTGTTACTAATGGTAGGCTTTGTTACTTTGGTCCCAGCTCTCTGCAGGTCATTCACTAGGTCCCCCCGTGTGGTTCTGGGATTCTCTTGTCATCATTTTGACCCCACGGGGTGAGATCTTGCGTGGAGCCCCAGATCGAGGGAGATTATCAGTGGTCTTGTATGTCTTCCATTTCCTAATAATTGCTCCCACAGTTGATTTCTTCAAACCAAGCTGCTTACCTATTGCAGATTCAGTCTTCCCAGCCTGGTGCAGGTCTACAATTTTGTTTCTGGTGTCCTTTGACAGCTCTTTGGTCTTGGCCATAGTGGAGTTTGGAGTGTGACTGTTTGAGGTTGTGGACAGGTGTCTTTTATACTGATAACAAGTTCAAACAGGTGCCATTAATACAGGTAACGAGTGGAGGACAGAGGAGCCTCTTAAAGAAGAAGTTACAGGTCTGTGAGAGCCAGAAATCTTGCTTGTTTGTAGGTGACCAAATACTTATTTTCCACCATAATTTGCAAATAAATTCATTAAACATCCTACAATGTGATTTTCTGGATTTTCTTTTCTCATTTTGTCTGTCATAGTTGAAGTGTACCTATGATGAAAACTTCAGGCCTCTCTCATCTTTTTAAGTGGGAGAACTTGCACAGTTGGTGGCTGACTAAATACTTTTTTGCCCCACTGTATCTGTAAATGTCTACATAATTGCTCATTAATTTGTTTTATTTTACAAAGATTTTTCATCATCTGACTCTGTCACAAAGTCAAGTGTTATCACTTAAGACCTTTCTGCCCTTTAAATGGACAATGGATGTGGTACTAGGCTACTTCCTATTCCTCTCCTTTTTGTTTAGAGTTAGAGGGAAAAAAGTTGGATTTTGAAAAAATGTGATAATTGAATTAGACTTTTACTCTCTTGCATGCCTGTGCGCATGTGTGTGTGTGGCAAGGGGTTCGTCATTGTTAAATGCTTTTCCGTGTGTGTGTGTGCGTGTGTGTGTGAGACAGAGAGATAGGGGAAGCGTGGACATTTTGGGCTTGTATATTTAGGCACATTGTCTGGACATAGAAAATGAGAATGGATGGGATTGTAATTACTGAATGGAGATATTCACATGCTGTGAAATTAGAAAAAGCTGACTGAAAAACCTCCCACAGGCAAAACAAGTCAAAATAAAGTAGTTGCCATGGTGACAGATGCATTCAAATGGAGTCAAGTGGAGTTAGCTAACCTAAAAGACAAAAAGGTACGGATGGATCTTCTAGTGAAAAAAGTTTCACTGACCTTAAAGAGAAGGTATTGTCTTTTAAATTACTTTACAGTTTGTACGTGAATCTATGGCCAAATTGCTTTTTTGGGTTGTTACTTCAAATGAACCCCACAACATTAGTTTTTATGTAACACAATGAAGCTGTTAATGCAAATAATGGAGACATTTTATTCCATATCATTACGATAGAAGACATTTTATTCCATATCATTACGATAGAATACATTTTATTCCATATCATTACGATAGAATACATTTTATTCCATATCATTACGATAGAATACATTTTATTCCATATCATTACGATAGAAGACATTTTATTCCATATCATTACGATAGAATACATTTTATTCCATATCATTACGATAGAAGACATTTTATTCCATCTCATTATGATAGAAGACATTTTATTCCATCTCATTATGATAGAAGGCATTTTATTCCATATCATTACGATAGAAGACATTTTATTCCATCTCATTATGATAGAAGACATTTTATTCCATCTCATTATGATAGAAGACATTTTATTCCATCTCATTATGATAGAAGGCATTTTATTCCATCTCATTATGATAGAAGACATTTTATTCCATCTCATTATGATAGAATACATTTTATTCCATCTCATTATAATTGAAGACATTTGATGAAATCTCATTATGATAGAAGACATTTGATGAAATCTCATTATGATAGAATACATTTGATGAAATCTCATTATGATAGAATACATTTGATTCCATCTCATTATGATAGAAGACATTTTATTCCATCTCTTATGATAAAAGACATTTGATGAAATCTCATTATGATAGAAGACATTTTATTCCATCTCATTATGATAGAAGACATTTTATTCCATATCATTATGATAGAATACATTTTATTCCATCTCATTATGATAGAAGACATTTTATTCCATCTCATTATGATTGAAGACATTTGATGAAATCTCATTATGATAGAAGACATTTTATTCCATCTCATTATGATTGAAGACATTTGATGAAATCTCATTATGATAGAAGACATGTTATTCCATATCATTATGATAGAAGACATTTTATTCCATCTCATTATGATTGAAGACATTTGATGAAATCTCATTATGATAGAAGACATTTTATTCCATCTCATTATGATAGAAGACATTTTATTCCATCTCATTATGATAGAAGACATGTTATTCCATATCATTATGATAGAAGACATTTTATTCCATCTCATTATGATAGAATACATGTTATCCTCCCTCTGTCCCTCTGTCCGTAATGTAAGTATCAATCCCATATGTTGAACCAAGATGATGCAGTGACACTATCTCATCACAACTGATATTAATATCAATATATGTTTTATAATAAGGCTGTAATGGCTGTTGAAATGTCTTCATGTGGATGTTTAAACCACAAACACTGCATTGATCTCATCTGTTTTCATCCAAAGTACCAGCCTACACTATAGATCACCAGTTCAACAGACAGACAGATGCCTCTCCCTCCCTCCCTCACCCACCACATCACAGCTCATCTCATATGACCTTGGGGTCAGGGGGTGCCAGTTAAAACCAGAGTAAACTGAAAGGTCATTAACCCAGCATGGGGTTGGTAGACCATCATCTCATTGGTATCATAGAGACCTTGAGCAGGTTCACGTTCAAACACACAGACATAGAGGAAAAGGGATCAAGACCTGCTGCTGTAGCTGATTGTTATAGAAATCTATATTTACCTCCAAATGGCTGCCTACGTCTCCAATGACACCCTATTCCCAACATAATGCACTACTTTTTACCTACGGCCTTTGGTCAAAAGTAGTGCACTATATAGGGGATAGTGTCATTGTTTTAAGTCAGATGGCGTCACTCCTAGGCAGCACTCGTCCCTCAACTGATCATTGCAAGCAGAATCGTCATGCCATCTGACGTAATACAAGGGGATAGGGTGCCATTTAGGATGCAGCATATATTTACCTTAAATTGTTTGTTTAGACTGAGACATTGCACGTTTAGAAAGCACACAGTGCAGATTATATGTTTACACCACATTTATTGCAAACATCATTAAAGTCATCCATTAAATTGGTACCTCTGCACTTCTCTCTACCGCACAGTATTGTGGCTCTTCGCTCTTTTCCTGAGGGCTGAGCAGCATGGGTTAGTTCACCACTCTGTGTACAGGCAGTGGGCTACAGGCAATGGGCCAATGGGGGCTGAGGCTGAGTTCAGGCCAGAACTGGGTTCAAATACTTTGTGCCTTCATGCGTTTGCATCCCCCCTGGGTCCTCTTCTCCTCTGATGTACAGCAGCTCATTACCACGGCCTATTAAAAGGGCCCATTATTCATTTACACACAGTACACTTTGAACTCGAAACAAATATCCCCACATCTCAGTTAGGGCTCCATCCCTAATGGCACCTTGTCCCTGTATAGTGCACTACTTTTGACCAGACCACTCTGGTCCCTGGTCAATAGTAGTGCACTTAATAGGGAAAAGGGTGACATTTGAGAAGCAGCCTATGTCTTACATAACTAAACTTAACCCATAGCAGCAGCATCGGAGACCAAGCAGGCAGTCTGGTGCCATTGTCTCTACCATTGTCGCAGTGTGACAGACTGCACTGGATCCCTCAATGTTGCTACACAGGTTTGATTAGTGTGGTTGAATGCTAGGGATGCACTATGGTCTAGTTTTAAGCTTGTGGAGGTTCTCGTTCTACTAGTAGACCTTGGCTGGGAAGATTCAGTATGATATGCATGAGAAGGATGTGCTCAATCTTTTTCTAGTGTTAAGAGCACAGTGGCGTGTTAAAATGATACCACATAGAAATGTAATGATTATAACATGCTTGGAACCTCTGACCAGTCTAATTATATGTGCTAGAAACTGCATGATAATGAAATGAGAACATACTGGATCATCACTGTCTGTGATACTGCATGGCATACTGGTATTACTATACACAGCTCAGTCTCAATTTAATTATTTGATTGTAAGAGCCCAAACTAAACTAACATTCGTTAATATGGCAGGTAGCCTAGTGGTTAAAGCATTGGGCCAGTAACCAAAAGGTAGCAGCCTACGTAGCTGACTATACAGTGAGGTGGATCTGAACATGACAGGAAACTGAAGGAGTACATTTGAAAAGCTTTACCTTCATTGCACTCAAGTTACTGTAAGAGCTCATTAAGCAGGTAGAACAAAAACACCAACATATGAGATGTTTTTAATCATTACTCCATTAAAAAATACATTCATACAGAAATAACTATTTTACAAAACAATAAAAAATAAAAAAAACATGCCATTAATCAAACAAAAATAAACCTTTTTTTTTCATCAATAAAGATACTTTAGTTAAAGATAGGCTTGACAATTTGCAGTTTTGATTTTGATTATAGAAAGCTGTTCAGTGTGTAATCCCTCCAACAATCAGTTTCATTTCTCTTTACTAAATCATTCCCCGTTCAAGCTAGAACATGTCAATCATTCTCCAACACTGTAGCAGACTATCAGAAGTAAACAATACATCATTTGTTTTGTTTGTTGAGCCATTAGTACTCTCAAGTTAAATGTGTCCTGGTCTTTGTTTTTCATAAACAAACTGCACAATTTAGATTTGTTTGGTCCCTTACCCTGCAAAATATAAGCTTCTTTGAAAAAAAATATTTTTAAATAACATTTTGCATGGTTTGATATCCACAATGTACATTTTAAAAGGAGACTTTCTGACAGTACTGTTGACCAGATCAACTGTACTGTACAATGGTATGGTGTTAAAACAAGGAAGTCCATGCAGGTCAATAAGCATCCACTGTCAGTTTGAGAGCACTCATGTCAGGTAAGCGTTTAACAATTCAACAGACACTAAACATACCATGGCCTGACCAGAATTGGTTATTTGCAATCAATCTTAATTTAACAAGGCCTTTGTGGCCGAGCAGATCACGTCACGAGAACTCAACCCCCCAACCAACTAGGAGACTCTATAATTGACAATAACTTCCCCAATTTACCATCCCACATTTCATTTTAAGAGCATAACATACCACATTATGCTACTACACAGTAGTAAACCATTTCAAATGTAATTGTTTCAAGTGCTCTACAATTGTGTCTCGGCTCAAGGATCATTTTAAAAACATTTTGATTTTGTCCTAATGGATAGATACTGTATGTTGACAAATGATGCACAGAAATGTAAAATGTCAGTAAGTATAAAGCTGACTTTTATTCAAGTTTTGAGACTGACCTAGACAAGGGCAAAAGGTGTGGCCATATGAATCAGCTCCTTAATAAAGCTATTCAAATCATACACTACTGCATTTCAACCCCCCATGTGAGTGATCTATTTATCTGGACAAGGCCACTTACATAAGGCATCATTAAGGTCAACAGTGCATTTACAGATATAGAAAAAGAGGAGGGCAAGAAAACAAAAATAAAGAAATTCATTTTTAAACGGAATAGAAATAAACTATTCCATGATCAAGACAGTTGCCAAGCAATAGTGATATCTCCAGACACACAAAGAAAGAAGTCGCTGCTACATGTTTCTGTACAATAATGTGGTATCTATGGTGTAAAACAGATGTATAGCTGCTTGTTATTGGGATTTGCCATCATTATAACTCATCGAGTGACAAACAAACCCAAGATCATGCAACTTCTGGTATAATGAAGGTATTAATGTTGTGTACAACCATTAGATACAGAGCTTACACAATGGACAACAAATGAGCTTGGTAGCATTAACTTTGAGACGCGCTACTTAATACATTGCACAATTTATATCTGCGCCAAACAATCCACTTCCCTCATCCCCACCTCGTTTAAGAGTGTCCTACCACCTCCTCTCAGATGGGGGCGCTCCCTCTCAAACCTCAAACTGGCGGCTCGGACACACACACTGCCAAACCCAGCCTAGATTCAACCAATGCCCCACACAACAGTTGTGCTTGCATTCATTCATTCATTACCACAAAACGAGACAAACCCCCAGCCCACACAACATCCCCTCAACGCCATTCAGCTCACAACCATACACTTAATAGTAATATATCCACAGGCAAGCACTCAGTCACAGGCATTCTCACAAGCTCACAAGAAACACATGTTTATTGGAGTAGTATCGCTGCATGTGTCCAGACCAGGAACTAACTCCACAAAGCATCAGACACCATACAAAAACAAAACATTATTCCTTGTCCTCTGACATTGTCTTATTTCTCTCTAGCGGATCTCTTCATTCTCCGTCATCCTTGTTGGTTTCCGTGATTATTTTTCCAGAATGTGTCGACCTTTCAGAGCTCTTTCCTCCGAGAGGTCTTGGAGGTACTAAGTATGGTGCAGAAATTGCCTGCATGCTTTTACTGGGGCATGCTCCCCTTGTTCACCTTCCTCCCCTCTCAGGGCACTGCACCTCCCCAATGGGCAGGTTAGGAGACCGTCAGGACCATCACTCAACACCGCTCTGGGACCCAACTCTTAGATGTGTCTCTTCATGTGAAGCGCCAAATGGTCCGAGCGAGAGAAACACCTGGGAGGAGAAAGAGAAAGCAAATTAGTCTCAGCATTTTTAGAATAGGTAAGAGACTGATATAACAGCAGTAATATTCAAGTCAATATTTCAGGTGCATGGATTTGCCTTAGCTGCCCAAACATTTAAAAATGGTTAATGACATTTTCAACATTTCTCAATAAAACATTTAAAACAAACAAAGATAAATCCATCCCTAAACACTTCTCCTACCTGTCACAGTGACTGCATTTAAATGGCTTTGCCCCAGTGTGCTTCCTGAAGTGTCTGGTTAGCTCATCACTCCTTGCAAAACGCCACTCACAGCCTTCCCATGAGCACCTGTAAGGCTTCTCACCTGCACACAGAAAACAAATGATATTATTACTGTGTATCAAAAGACAGCATGAAGGGCAGTGCTCCATTATGCTTCAAATCAGAAATAGACACAACATACTATAAGTTCTACATACTACTAGATAGAGTACTACAACTTGTAAATATGAGCTGTGATGTACAGCTTAACAATAATTGAATAAGCAAACTCTGGGCTTATAAAGTAAGAAGGGATAAATGAAGACGATTTCTAACGGTGAAAATTCCATTAGCTCTGGTAACATAGTTTGCTTGGAATGTTGGAACCTTGCTCATGTACAAGACAGCTGTAAACAGCAAGAGGTCAGAGGTGATGGGGGACAACTGCTCACATAACTCAGAAAGGAATAACTGTAAATGTAAAATTCCCACCACTCTAAATTGAAATGATTCAGTCGTTTTCTTTTCCCATGGTGAAATGTGATCTGCTTTCAAGATCCAATTCACATCCTCTATGGCTGGCTTGGCTATGCCCACAAAAGGTTGCTATGTTACCCCCCTTAGTTAACGTGAAGTCAATGCTGCTGTGGGAATTAGTTCACAGTTTAAACATTCCTTCTAGTGAACTATTCCAAGAATGCAGAGACCAAATTCATGAGTAGAAATCAAAAACAAATACTCTTGTAAGCCTATGAATATGTACAATTTTTGATGAGGTTTAAATATAGTTCCCCTGAAACGGAATACTCTTGTGAATGTTCTTTGTAAAGTAAATGGCGGCAGATTCCGAATACTGAGGAGACAACCAGCTGGTCTGGATTTTCTCTTCCAAGACCTCTCTGCTGTGACAACAGTATTAGTATGTGGGTAACAACACCCACCACCAGTCTTTCTGGACTGGCCTACATTACCTGTATAATATTAGACTAGGGCCTGGTCGAATAGCTAAGAGATTCTGCTCTTTTAAATCCACATATACACTTGGATGGAAGGAGGTGTTGTTGGGTCATGCAGTTTACCTGTACACAATCAACGATTTACCTGTATGTGTACGCTGGTGTGCTTTCAAGTGGGAACTTTTCGTGTAGACCTTACGGCATCCGTTGAAATGACACCTATGGACCCGCCTCCTCCCATCTGGAGAATCCTCTCCATTGGCTAAGCTTCCCCTCTCGGCCGTTCGTCCACCAATGCCCCCGGTCTGTAGTTTCCCAGGTGAGTGCAACACGGTCTGTATACCGCTCCACACCTGGGAGGATATGGAGGAGGCCTCCTTGCTCACCTCAGGAGAAGATGGTGGAGTACTGATAACAGTAGAACTCAGGTCCTCTCCCTCTCCCATAATGTCACTCAGTGGGTTGGAGGTGAAGTCGAGGGTAGGGGAGAGGTCATCGGAGCCGTCGGACGCCTCGCTGCTGGCGTCCGAGTTAAAGCTGTTGGCCTCCTGATTGTCTTCCTCCTTAATGTGAGTTAGGATCTTTGGGTCGGACTCTGCCTTGTCCCCACGGGCCAGGATCATCCAGAGGTCCTCCTGGCTTGTCTCAAACTTGACGTCTGTGGCCGAGACGTAGGGCTCGCTCTGGAGGTACCGCTCCAACTCCAGACATGTCTGATGGGATAAGAGAAAAATGAGGACACCATGTAGGAAACAACCCAAATACACACACAGATGGAGGAGAGGATAATGAGTAAACCATGTAGGAAACAACCCATATATATACACCCACTGATGGAGGAGAGGATAATGAGTAAACAACCCATATATACACACACACTGATGGAGGAGAGGATAATGAGTAAACCATGTAGGAAACAACCCATATATGCACCCACAGATGGAGGAGAGGATAATGAGTAAACCATGTAGGAAACAACCCATATATGCACCCACAGATGGAGGAGAGGATAATGAGTAAACCATGTAGGAAACAACCCATATATACACCCACCGATGGAGGAGAGGATAATGAGTAAACAACCCATATATACACCCACAGATGGAGGAGAGGATAATGAGTAAACCATGTAGGAAACAACCCATTTATACACCCACAGATGGAGGAGAGGATAATGAGTAAACCATGTAGGAAGTAGGAATATAAACAACCTATGCAGTACATATATAGACAATGTACAATTCTGAAGGCAGTGGAGTGCATGTAACGGGTGTCCTCAGAACTATGGCTGCTTCCCAAATGGCACCCTATTCCCTTCATAGTGAAATAGTTTTGACCAGGGCCCACAGGGTAGTGGTCAAAGTAGTGCACTATATAGGGAATAGGGTGCCTTTTGAGAAGCGGACTAGATCAGGGAAGGTTAGTAAACATTTCCTTAGAAGAAATTACTCAGTTGGTGGCGGTGCTCTTTCCTCCAGCATAGCTGTCATCATGCACAATTATATAATTTACATATGCTACAGGGGCCCCCTGTGTGTTAGGGAAGTGCTTGTAGATATTTTAAATGTATCAATTATTCAGCATAATGTGGATTTAATAAGGGACCCAGTGGCATTGCTAGAAATAACATGGCACACAAGGGAATGGAGGAGGTAGGCCTGGTTCAAGCAGGTCCATAAAAAGCTTTATTTATGAATACCGCAAGAGCTACATACATTTATGGACTTCTTTTTATTCTAAAAGGGAAGTAAGGACTCTTCAGTAAAGCGTGACAACCCGAAAGTGACCACTAACTTTAATATATTCAAAAGTAACAATATTAATAATGAATTAATTTCAAACTATTTGGATATAGAAAACATCAGTTAAAAGCAATACACATTATAGGGTTAGTTGTTTTGTAATAGATTTCTGGCAAACCTAAAAAAATACGTTGTATTCATTGCAAACATTTATTTTCAACAGGGCAGAATGAATCTCTGGCGAGCTTTAAATGCCTCAGACCGCATGGAGAGTGAACAGCCCCAAGCCCGCAAATTGCAAGGGAAACTACACCGTGTAGCAAATTCACTTCAATCACTCAGCAAAAAAAGAATACCTAGTTTCTCGAATATTATGTAATTCATATGAAAACACATGTTGACAGAGATGGTGGTAATTTTTAACAAAATAATTTGAAGACGCACATACTCGTCTCCGCTAATTCCAAATACGACCTCTCACACACACACACACACACACTAACTATTTTCACGATGACGCATCAGTCGTCTCTAAAACGGAATAAAAACAATGTGTCGTGGTTCACTCATTGGACTAGGCCATTAGCGTAACTAATATAATTGCAACGTGCATGCATGCTTGTGTTGTTACAAAGACGTGCATGGAATTTACTAAGGTGTCAAGAACGTGCTACAAGTCCAAATAGTAAAACTTTTTGTTGTTTTGCATTCCTGACAGCTTGCCTCTCCACTGACAGCAACCTGCAGTTGCGCACAAGTTTACTGCGATGTGGAAAACATGTTTCATTCATTTTAGTGTTTCTCTGTCAAAAATAGGACTATTCACCAATATAAATACCTGCTGCCAGTACTCCTCGAGAGATGGTAAAGCTGAAAAGTATCCGGTGTCATGTACAATCTGGAGCTCCTGAAAAATGCTGCACATAGGAATAACATCCATTTCGCTCCTATATAAATGCAGCTGCAATTACACCCAAAATTCAAGGTAGTTGAATTGTCTCCTCTTTTTTTTAAAACGTGCGTCTTCGATGTCTTAGCATGTATAATATGCTGTTGTAAAAAAGTTGAGAGCAGTAGGTCTGACGATCGCCTTCCAGTGGTGAAAGTGTTCTTCGGGGAACGCTCTTTCTTTCTTGCTTGCTCTAATAGCAAACAGTGAACTCCCTGAAAGTCCGTCGACACTGTAAACTTCCCTATTCAAAATCTTACAGCCAGCCTTCCCCACGTGATTACATTACGCTTTCGTGATACTGACCAATCGTTTAGCCAATGTGTAATACCCGCCCACCTTGACGATCTTCTGTGATATGGTTGGTGCGATGACTGAATACTCCTTCATTCCCATTGGACCATGTGGGCTCTATTTTTAGACCAGTATATAAAGTTTTCACGCTTACTAAAGCGAAGAATCCACATCTCTGTCGGTATAGTATGATTTCAGCTTACCTTCCAAGCTGTTGGTTACAGCTGACTATTATGGCACAAGTTTTAAAATATAATCATTTCTTTACATCTATTCTGGTGTTTGTATTGATATTTTAACAATTATCATGCATTAGTTTACTCAATACTTATGTCACTGTGACTGAACTAACAGACGATCTATTTTACACAGATTGGAACACCAGCCTATGGGACGGAATATAAGGGGTGGCATCCAATCAACACCATTCCGGAAAGAGACACTGTGGAAAACAGTGGCCAATGTAACAACTTTGCAAACATGAATTTGTCACACCATTTAGATGAAAATATACATTTCAGTGATTGGACAGTGAGTGTATGTTTGATTAAATAGCAGCCCCAGCTGATAATGTCATTGTGGTTATCCCAGACCCAGTTGATGTTTCTCATTCCCCTCTGGTTATTTTAGTCTATTCAGAAAGACTACCATCATGCAGGGAAGCTTTAAAACAGCCTATATCAGACCTTTATAATTCCATCTTGTTGATTATTTTCCTCAAATGGAATATAGGTTGTGGAGAAAGATCTCAATTGAGTTGCCTACAGTAAATATAGCCCACCTAGGCACTAAGCTTAATAAACATTTCCAATAAAAGATCACTACTCTAGAATGACAGTCATAAATATCCTGGCATTTGTGAGGCAGAAGAGGAACAAATGTAGCTAATCCTACACCACCCCAGGTTTAAACAAGATAATATCGAGCTCTGCCTAACATGTACAGTACATACAGGTTCATAAAGTGGCAAAATAAAGATGTAAACAGGTAGTAAGTTTCAACAACAATTTTTTTTTGTCCTTCAACATTAGTCAAAACCTCAGACTTCTATCTTTTAAGCCTGGTCAAAGGACAAGGAGCACACAGTAGAACACATTGAAATATACAAACAAAAACAGGTTCCCATTGTGCACAGTCGAGGGAAGCACAACCTAAACATTCATTCACCTTCAAATCAAATACGTCCATATTTAGGCAGACACATGGCAACTTCCCCCAGGGGGCCACATCTCAAACAAAGTGCCAGTATTTAAAGAAACAGTCAGCCAATGAAATTATAGGATCAATCATTCAATTAGAAAAACAGAGCATGTATGATAAGCAAATGGAGGCTCATTGACATTCATGAAAAAAATATGTTTTGCATTGCTTTGCATATTGTACAATATGAGCTAATTGGTGATTTCATGAATATAATGATAGCCTACATTATGTCCCAACAAACAACAGAATATAATAGATATTCATATTATTATTATTTTTGAAATATAAACATTTTCAGCTAAATAGTCAAACATTATATGGGTGCCAAACGCATCTGAAGAATTGCATAAGATCTGGGATAAAGTTGAATTCCAGGAAAACAAACAAGCACATTGAAAAGTTAAAGAGAGCTTCGTTAAACAACATTTTTGGAACAGAAACCCATTGTCTCATCCACCAGCCTAGTCAGTCTGCTGCCTTCTACCCTTTGCCCTACTGAGTCTCTTTAGTCAGTCTCAGCTGTAGGCATATTTGCAACACTCAGCATCAGATTTTGCCATAAGAGATTCTGGGTTTTTACTTGAGGCCGCCATTATTAGCCTAATAATGATAATTTTGCTCAACAAACATTCATTATGTAGACTTTGATTTGATGTTCAAAAATGTATTAGATTTAAGATTGAAATTCACCTGTCCTGAGAATCTCAGGAAACTGACAAGGTAAACACATTTTAAGGGTACCATTTATTTGTGTCATCATGAGACAAGTATAATCTGCTTGGAACGGATTCAACTTCAGCATCTGTTTGGGGGATAAACAAGTAAAAGAGCTTGAGTCGTAACTCAATGACGCCAAGACTAGCTTGTGACTAAATGCTCAATTAAATTAGATGATCCATTGAATCTTCCACAATGAATAACCCTTAATGAACTTTTCTGGAAATATTTTCATCAAACTGTAAAACTAGGTTCTGCAGATTCTGAATGTTAGGAAACAAGTTCAAATCATTTTCACTGTGGGGCCAAGTTGGATGACCCCAAAAAAATTGTTTAAAAGATTTAATAGAACATGAGGTCTCTGCTGAGGAACTCTCCAGGGCTGCATGCCAATTGGCACTCTTTTTCCTATATAGTGCAGTACTTTTGGTCAAAAGTAGTGCACTATATACAAAATAGAGTTCAATTTGGGATGTATACCAGCTCTTTTCTGTGTATATAGACTAACACTCTGTAATAACTGAAGTGAAAAGATGGCAGTGGCTTGTGCTCAGGAGGAGAGACCTCATCCAGTCCAGCTGAATATGACTCACAATGTCTCATGTCCAGCTCTCAGCAAAACAGATGTCTTGACTTTACCTTGACTAATAAACCATCAAGTGTGTCAATGTAAGACCTTTTCCGGAGTTTATGGCATGAAAAACAACATAAAAAAGAGCACTATTCAATCTTTTAGGAAATATTGGAAGTAAGGCCATGCATTGATATCAGTCTCCGATCTTAGTTGCTGTGAATGTGTATATTTGGCCCTCTTTTTGATATATGGGTGATCAACTGGGGTCATTGACAGAATTACATATAGAACTTACCTTATGTGCCATCCTGAATGTTTGTGCATACCTGAGGCATGCATCTATCCTGAACTCCCATGTAAATATTTCATCGGGAACATGTGAGTATTCTGAAAAAGATTGTATACTGAACAAGGTTGTATACTGAACAAGATTGTATACTGAACAAGATTGTATACTGAACAAGATTGTATACTGAACAAGATTGCATACTGAACAAGATTGCATACTGAACAAGATTGCATACTGAACAAGATTGTATACTGAACAAGATTGCGTACTGAACAAGATTGTATACTGAACAAGGTTGTATACTGAACAAGATTGTATACTGAACAAGATTGTATACTGAACAAGGTTGTATACTGAACAAGATTGTATACTGAACAAGATTGTATACTGAACAAGATTGTATACTGAACAAGATTGCATACTGAACAAGATTGCATACTGAACAAGATTGTATACTGAACAAGATTGCGTACTGAACAAGATTGCGTACTGAACAAGATTGTATACTGAACAAGATTGACATTTCATTAATAATCTATAGCAGATTTTGATGTATTTTTCTTCATCCTTGACAAAAAAACCCAGATTTTCTAACATTTTCTATGTTGTCAGGTAATGCTAATATCCAGTGGTGGATGTGTTTAATTGCAGCAGTAGCTAAGTGCTCCCAACGTAATAAAGCTGAGTGCTTCTGTCTAGCTTCCTCTACTCAGACCACAGTCTTTAGACAGCCATCATTTTGGTTCTCGTCTCAAATGTTGGTGCAGCACTTAGAAAAGGGTTCTATCTAACGAGTTGAATCATCAAAATCCCGACCTGACAAGGCAAAAAATAGCTAAAGTTTAAAAGTAGCTGTGTGTGTGAAATGTGGGTTTGGGTTTTACAACTGCAACTAACTACTTACAGACATTTGACCAGTGAGTAGTGGGCCTTGCATGTATGGTGCAGGCCAGGGTAGCATTTATCCTGTATTCTTAAAATCAGGAAGGAAACCACTCTACAGCCACAAATGGAAAATGCAGAGGACAGAGAAAGAGGATATATACTCTATGCCTATGGAAAACATTGCCAGAGCCAGTTAAGGACATACACCATGTTATATCGAAAACTTTCAGAGTAAATTCCAGATAAATTGCCCTTGCATGGAGATCATGCATTTAGTACAAAAAGTTTAGCACAGATTATTTCTACTTGAGAGCAAAGGCTCTTTAAATTACTATACACATGAGTATCTATATAAGCGCCACGGGCATATTCCATTTAATTCATTGCAATTTTTTGGGGGCTGGTGTGCCAGTGCAAACTGTGTCAGAGGAGTGTGTTTGTGTTCGTGTTGTGTTTGCGTGTGTCTGTCCGTGCATGCGTGTGTGTGTCATGGCCTCCCAGACAGCAGCTGGGTAATGTATGATAACAGGAGTGACCCCAGAGGAACCCCACATCCATACATAAACACCTGGAACTTGACCTCTTCCCAACCTCTTCCCAATGTATCACAAGCATTTCGCTACACCTGCATTAACATCTGCTAACCATGTGTATGTGACAAATAACATTTGATTTGATTTGATTTGACCTGGTGTGCGTCCCAAATGGTACCCTATTCCCTATATACAGTAGTGCACTACTGTTGACCATGGCCCATAGGGACCTGGTCAAAGTAGTACACTATATAGGAAGTAGGGTGCCATTTGGGATACACACATGGAATTCTCAACATCCGCAAAGGGAATCCTCCTCCCCAACTGACTCACTCACTTGAGAAGCACCCATATAACTAAAACGCCAGAGCTAATCCAAACCTCAGATTTACCTCATTTAAAAACCACAATGCCATGTGATCGTGTCTGACAACATGTTTACAGTGCAAGGCTCATCTTTCATCACGTGCTGCAAGATGAGTCACCAAGACCACAAACAGTGCATTAACGTGCTCTGAAATAAAAGAAAGGCATAGCTCAAGCTGTGTATTTTAATGTCACAGTATTTTTAGGCACCTATGAGTCATTTGTCCTCAAACATGCAGTTTCTGGAGCTACATTGGGTACCATGTAATCATGTCCAACTGTTTATTTTCGTCTGAGTCACTCACAGCAGGGCAGTCATACCAATCTTCAAGCAACAAAGTCTGTTCAGATCTCATGTTTAGATGGGGGCAGTTTTGCATGCCACAGAAATGGGCTCCATATTGGGCACAGTAATGTGTGTGTGTGTGTGTGCTTGTGCCTATTTGTGTGTCTTTGATTTGTATCATGAGAATGGTATCCATGTCTGTTTGTTAGCGACACCCTCTGTGGTGCAGCACAGTGCTGTCTAAGATCATCAGCCTCTGTGATGAGGCTGCAGAACACGGTGAGGCTTGTTTGTTGGCGTAGCCAGTGGGACAGTAGTACAGCTGGACTCTCTTGAGAAGCACAGTGTCAGACGCACACGCACGCACGCGCGCATACACACACACACACACACACACACACACACACACACACACACACACACACACACACACACACACACACACACACACACACACACACACTGTTAGCTGCTGTGCTGATATGGTGGTGTTGTCAGGACCCTGCTTGATCCAGGACCAACACGGCCATGATACCCTATGTGTTTGTATGAGAATGCTACTGTAGCCCAAGGGGTTTTTAATGTTGAAAAAGTAGGTTTTTCAAAGATTGAGGTAATGTAGATAAACAGTCTGCCTCATAGATTACATTCATCAATATGCACATAATTAAGACCAAATTGAACTAAAAGTTCAGTTTATGCAGACAGATGGACAGACGGACAGACGGACAGATGGACAGAAGGACAGGCGGACAGACGGACAGACGGGCAAACAGGCTCTAAGACAGTTGGTTCTTCAATAGCAGAGCCAGAGCCAGGCTGTATCACTTGGCCAATGACACTCACTGGCTGAGCATAGTGACACTGGCCTCAAGCTGTTCCCACACCTGCCATAAATCTGCTCCTTCCTCTCAGTTGACATTGAGAATACTAACTGTTTCTCATCAGAAGGAAAACACAATTATCCTTGAGAGTCTGATTAGCCAGTAAATGAAGATCCCTGCTCGTTGGTGTTCCTGTAATAAGGTAGCCTTATCTCGCGAGCTTACATAAATGTTCGCTGTATGGATGGTAGTCTGGTGATTATGAGGCTAGTAATAAGCACATTTTTTGTGAAATTAAATGCAGTTGATTGCATCTCGTCACAAAATGATGTCCTCAGAATAGGTTACTGTTACGGATACAGGTATCCTGTGTCTGTGTGTATCCTGTGTGTGTTTCTTTTCTCTCCTTCTCCCCTCACAGGTGAAAATCATTACTCCCCAATCAGTCAACAATCAACCCATCAATCAGAAGACACACCTCCTCCTGTTTCCTACCCTATCGCAGTTCCTTCCCCATGGTTTAAAAACCCCATCATTTGTTTGCCCAGAGCTCAATCTCTTTGTAATGCCATGTTGGTAGATAGCTGTTCTTTGTAGATTTCAGGGTAGCTCAATCTTTGTAATGCTATGTTGGTAGATCGCTGTTCTTGTAGATTTCAGGAGAGCTCAATCTTTGTAATGCCATGTATGTAGATCTCTCTCTTTGCGTATTAACCTCTCTTTTGTTTGAGCACCTCCATAGCACTTTGTCATCCCCTGTGAGTATTGTTTTGGTTATGGTGTTTGTTTGTTGCTGGTGGGAAAAGGGGAAACCAAGACAAGTCGCCCATGGGCATACACTACCCGTAGGTAAACTTTGTTAAACACACTAGTTAGAACTGGGTGGACCACCCACTGTATTTTTGGTTAGTTAGTTAGCTGTTGTTGAAATAGGCTAGTCTAGCTTAGGGGTGTTTTTGCATATTTGTTTCTTTCCTTGGGTCCAGCTCAGCCCCTTTTCCTGCTCCCCCCCATTACCGTGTGTTTTACAATAAACCCTGAGTTTGACGGTATTATTTCAGTTGTCCTGGTTATTTCGTTCACACGTACTTTGTCACAATTATAATTTACATGAGTTATGTTACGCGTCTCACTACCATCCCCCCTAGACTGTCGGGCCAAAAAGGGATTCGTAACATAAGTGGAGCCTCATCCGGGATTTGTCTTTACTGACACCCATGCCGCTCATGTAGATTGTAGTGGTATAGTTCAGTGTTGAGCGTCATAGCTGAAGTAGCATTAGTGTTTGCTATTTTCGTTGGCTCTTGTGAAGTAGTGTAAGATGGCTACTTTTGATTTGAAGTCCTTTTTGGATAACCCTTCGTGGGAGGTTTTTGACAAATGTCGGAGTTGATTTAGTGACCTTGGCTGACCATTATTCAATATCGATTCCGCAGAGTGTAGTTAAGGCGGAGGTTAAACAGCTAGTATTAAATGTATTGTTGGAAGAGCAAGTGCTTGTGTTACCGCTGCCTGAGTCTACTAACCCTGTAGGGGATGTTGCTGCTTCTGTAAGCCCATTGGTGTCTGATAATGAGGGCGAGGCTAAAACACCAGCCACATTGTCCCATTTTGATCCACTCTCCCCACTGTCAAACGGTGATGCCAGAAGGGATGTCCGTTTAGCACAGTTACAACTAGAGGTGGAAGAGAGAGCCCAAATTAGGCGAGAGACTCTCCAGTTGGAGATGTGTAAAATTGAGGCAGAAAGAGAACAGCGGCCTTTAGATTTGGAGATGTGTAAAATTGAGGCAGAAAAAGAACGAGAACGAGAACAGAGGCAGATGACGTTTAAAATGCGCCAGATGGAACTGGAGGCAGAGACAGCAAGGCTAGCCTTCGTTCCTACTGTGCCTGTTAGTGAGTCGTCCTCACCTGCTGTGTCCTCAAACACGTTTGACATTAGTAGGCAGATTGCCTTAGTACCTTTGTTCAGAGAGTCGGAGGTTGACTCCTATTTTTGTGTATTTGAGCGTATAGCCGTAGCATTGAAGTGGCCTGAAGAGGTATGGTGCCTATTACTTCAGTGTAAATTAACTGGTAAAGCCCAAGAGGTTTTGTCAGCGCTACCTCTGGAGGACAGTTTGAATTATGAAGTGGTCAAAGCTACTGTTCTTCGTGCCTATGAGCTTGTGCCTGAGGCATACCGACAGAGATTTAGGTCTCATAGAAAGTCTTCTAGTAAGACTTATGTGGAATTTGCTAGAGACAAGGGAAATCTGTTTGATAAATGGCATGCTGCTAGTAAGGTAACTGATTTCAACTCTCTCCGGGAGTTAATCTTGTTGGAAGAATTTAAAAATTGCTTACCCGAACGCATTGTAGTTTACCTAAACGAACAGAAAGTATCCTCCCTGGCAGAAGCGTCTGTGTTGGCAGACGAGTTTGTGTTGACGCACAAGAGTGTGTTTTCGGCTCAAACTGAGAGTAGAACCACTGAGTTTCCTACCTTTAGCCCTAGTCGGCCCGCAGTAGTATATCAAGCACGCCAGAAGAATGAGCGTTCCTGTTTCTATTGTCATAAAGTGGGACATATGATTAATGATTGCTTCCTGCTTAAACGCAAACAAGGGATGCCTCTTCGTGCCAAGCCACCAACAGGTGTTGCTCTAATTCGTACGGTTGTGAGGTCTACAACAAAACAGGTGCCTCAGAGTAACTGTAGTTTGAAAGTCTCAGTCCCCGACCGTAGTTATGAACCATTCATTTCCGATGGGTTTGTGTCCCTAACTAATGACGAAGCGTCTCAGCGTCCGGTTAAAATCCTTAGAGATACTGGTGCGGCGCAGTCGTTTATATTGTCTGATGTGTTGCCCTTATCTGACGATACATACTGTGGTTCCAGTGTGTTAGTGCAGGGTATTGAAATGGGTTTTGTCCCAGTGCCGTTGCACTTTGTGAAAGTACACTCTGAGTTAATCAGTGGAATATTCAGAGTGGGGGTACGTCCTATGTTGCCAGTGAAAGGTGTGACCTTTATAATGGGTAACGATATTGCCGGAGGAAAGGTAGTACCAGTATTGGAAGTATTGGATAAAAGTGACCACTCTCTTTCGAATGAGTTGGCACAGAGTTATCCACATGTGTTCCCCGCTTGTGCTGTCACTCGTGCTCAGGCACTACAAGAGGGTGACGTGATAGATTTGTCGAACACTGTTCTGTTCAAAGAGGATGATCAAGAGGATGGATTGTGTGATACCTCTGAGAAGCTGATCACCTCTGACAAACAGCCCAGGAAAGAATCAAAGTACGTTGAACTTATTGCTGATGCAATACAATTACCAGTCACTCGTGAGCAGCTGATTGCTAACCAAAAGGTTGACAACAAACTTGCTAAATGTTTTACTAGTGTTGTCTCATTGGAAGAGGTGAAGAAGAAGAATGTGGCTTACTTCATTGATGGTAATCTCCTCATGCGTAAATGGAAATCCCATGTTGACGCGGGTGGAGATTGGAATGCTGTTTACCAAATAGTGATTCCTACAGCCTTTCGACAAAATGTGTTATCCCTTGCTCATGATCACCAGTGGTCTGGTCATTTAGGAATTACAAAGACGTATGATCGGATCCTTCAACATTTCTTTTGGCCGGGTTTAAAACAAGATGTGGCTCAGTTCTGTTGGACATGCCACACCTGTCAGATAACAGGAAAACCAAATCAGGTTATTCCTCCCGCTCCTCTTTGTCCCATACCTGTAATGGGTGAACCATTTGAGCATGTGGTGGTTGATTGTGTCGGACCGTTACCGAAGACAAAATTGGGTAACCAGTTTGTGTCTCGTGTGTGAAAATGTTTTCTGTATGTTTTGCAAGGTTGTTGCTTTGTTGTTGTGAGTATTCCTTTATACTGTAGTCGCAATCCCCCCTAGGGTTGCTCTTTTAAGGGTGGGAGGGTTACGGATACAGGTATCCTGTGTCTGTGTGTATCCTGTGTGTTTCTTTTCTCTCCTTCTCCCCTCACAGGTGAAAATCATTACTCCCCAATCAGTCAACAATCAACCCATCAATCAGAAGACACACCTCCTCCTGTTTCTTACCCTATCACAGTTCCTTCCCCATGGTTTAAAAACCCCATCATTTGTTTGCCCAGAGCTCAATCTCTTTGTAATGCCATGTTGGTAGATAGCTGTTCTTTGTAGATTTCAGGGTAGCTCAATCTTTGTAATGCTATGTTGGTAGATCGCTGTTCTTGTAGATTTCAGGAGAGCTCAATCTTTGTAATGCCATGTATGTAGATCTCTCTCTTTGCGTATTAACCTCTCTTTTGTTTGAGCACCTCCATAGCACTTTGTCATCCCCTGTGAGTATTGTTTTGGTTATGGTGTTTGTTTGTTGCTGGTGGGAAAAGGGGAAACCAAGACAAGTCGCCCATGGGCATACACTACCCGTAGGTAAACTTTGTTAAACACACTAGTTAGAACTGGGTGGACCACCCACTGTATTTTTGGTTAGTTAGTTAGCTGTTGTTGAAATAGGCTAGTCTAGCTTAGGGGTGTTTTTGCATATTTGTTTCTTTCCTTGGGTCCAGCTCAGCCCCTTTTCATGCTCCCCCCATTACCGTGTGTTTTACAATAAACCCTGAGTTTGACGGTATTATTTCAGTTGTCCTGGTTATTTCGTTCACACGTACTTTGTCACAATTATAATTTACATGAGTTATGTTACGCGTCTCACTACCATCCCCCCTAGACTGTCGGGCCAAAAAGGGATTCGTAACAGTTACCTATTTGAAAATACTGTGTAAGATACATTTCACTTGTCATATTACATGGTATTTAATTTGTCAGATTTCCCCGCACAGTGTTTGTGAGAACGGAGAGGGAGAGTGGAATCAATGGCTACATCCCAAATAGCACTCTATTCCCCATGTAGTGCACTACTTTTGACCCTGGAAATTTGGGACGTAGTCTATGCATCTGTCATCCTTAGCTTGAGCCCCGTTTCATTTGTTCCATGAGAAAATCACTGCCATAGTAGGCTAGCTGCTGGGGAAGCCAAACAGATTTGGCAGCTCTCACTGCTGCTGAGGACCGGCGTTATGTAACAACCTCACTGTGAATAGCATTGATCAGGATGTTGGAGAAACACACACTGGCTGTGTCTAAAATGGCACCCTATGCACTATTATAGTGCACTACTGTTGACCAGGGCCCAAAGGAATAGGCTATGGTCAAAAGTAGAGCACTATGTAGGGAATAGGGTGCCATTTCAGAGGCATACACAAAAACATGCACATTCCTTCAGAGTCAGTTTTACTATTGTACTGCTTAAATGTTTCCCTTGAACTAAGGAGAAAAAGGGGCTACTCAACGTTTCTTCAGAACACAACAAGGCATTACGTAACAAAAGGCCCCTCACTCAGTCTTGCTTGTAGCAACCCATAATTTTGTTTTACGTGCTTTGAGTTTTTTGAGGATCTGTTAGGGCATTTCAGTGTGTTTTGAGAAGTGCCACTGCCAACAACATTGCTGAAGCTGGCAAGCCCAATCCTACACAGTCAAGGAGCTTGTCAAACATTATTAGAGTCTAAATAACATTTCAAACATACTCTGTGGGCATGTGGTACTGACAGTAAGAGAAGTAAATATACTGCTAGTTAGTGTGGTAGTCTGTCAGAAAGGCCTTGCTTTCTGCTCCATCATGTCTACGAGCTAATCAATGAGGCAAAACATCTCCAGGCTAAGGGCCATACACTGTCATTCCCTGTATCCTCCATCTTGAAAAAGATTCATTCTGAAATGTATTAATGTAGCAAAAAAAAGTGGAGTATGAAATATGACAGCAAGTCATCCAAGCAATCTCAAAAACGCTTTCCTCACCAGATGAAAAATATATATTTCTAGTCGATGAACATGCTAAAGTCTCATGTGACTGCCATGTGCTAAGCACTTTATGGGGTTAATTATTATTATTTATTAAATAGTTCATGATGATTTTTTTTACAATACAAAATATCCGCACACAAACATCCACAACACCACCCTGCCCAGACCCACCTGCTCACACCCCCATCTCCAGCACTCGTATCACTCTCCGCCACATGGCCTCAAATTGCACCATTTTGTTTATCTCAGTCGCCCACACACACTTTAAACTTTTAGATAATAAAGTGTTTGATCTTTCCATTGTGTTAATGAGGCTAATTATGATGAGTTTTTTCAAGCTCTGGAAAACGCTGGAAACGCAGGCTGAGAATTTTGCAATCAGAAAAGAATCTCAGTCCTCAATGTGCAGTGCACTGGCCAGTGGTTTGGTGGTGAGGAGAATCATCAGACCATTCGGCTATTCGGTCAGGCACATGAGTTTTCTCAAGCTGTGTGCTCTGTCTGTGTGGCTGATAGGGGTAGCATCCCAAATGGCACCATATTCCCTATATAGTGCACTACGTTTTAATTAGGGAATACGGTGACATTTGGGATGTGCTCGTGTACGGCGTATGTGTGTGTGTGTTTGTGTGTTGCATGTCTGCCTGTAAAAGAGATGGATCTCTTACAGATGCCATCACCATCCTGGATCAATTAGGGTCCAGAGGCAGACACACACTGGAGGCGTGTGGGAAGACACCTGTTTAAAGGCCGCAAGGCAGACACCAGGCTGGCAGCGAGCCCTGGCTGATGTTCTGACCATGCAATACCCCGCTATTTCTAAATGCAAGCAGCATTTCCTTTTCACAGCACTACCAGTCTATTCTGGAGAGCTGCCCATATGACAGCGTTATTACATGTCTCTGTTAAAAGGGTAATCTGGTATTCAAATAAAATAACATTTCTAAATCAAATCAAATCCTATTTTATTTGTCAAGCCCTTAACCAACAATTCAGTTCAAGAAATAAAATATTTACTAAATAAACAAAAGTTACATTTTTTTACATAGCAATAACAAGGCTATATACAGGGGGTACCGGTACCGAGTCAATGTGCGGGGGTACAGGACAGTCAAGGTAATTTCTAAAGTGACTATGCATAGATAATTAACAGCGAGTAGCAGCAGTGTGAAAACGAAGGGAGGGGGGGTAAATGTAGATAGTCCGGGTGGACATTTGATTAGTTGTTCAGCAGTCTAAGGGCTTGGGGGTAGAAGCTGTTAAGGAGCATTTTGGTCCTAGACTTAGCGCTCTGGTACTGCTTGCCATCCGGTAGCAGAGAGAACAGTCTACGACTTGGGTGACTGGAGTCTTTGACAATTTTTTGGGCCTTCCTATGACACTGTATATAAACACAGCAAAAAAAAGAAACAACCCTTTTTCAGGACTCTGTCTTTCAAAGATAATTAATAAAAATCCAAATAACTTCACAGATCTTCATTGTAAAGGGTTTAACCACTGTTTCCCATGCATGTTCATTGAACCATAAACAATTAATGAACATGCACCTGTGAAACGTTCATTAAGACACTAACAGCTTACAGACAGTAGGCAATTAAGGTCACAGTTGTGAAAACTTAGAACACTAAAGAGGCCTTTCGACTGACTCTGAAAAACACCAAAAGAAAGATGCCCAGGGTCCCTGCTCATCTGCGTGAACGTGCCTTAGGCATGCTGCAAGGAGGCATGAGGACTGCAAATGTGGCCAGGGCAATAAATTGCAATGTCCGTACTGTGAGACGCCTAAGACAGTGCTACAGGGAGACAGGATTGACAGCTGATCGTCCTCGCAGTGGCAGACCAGATGTAACAACACCTGCACAGGATCGGTACATCCGAACATCACACCTGCGGGATAGGTGCAGGATGGCAACAACAACTGCCCAAGTTACACCAGGAACGCACAATCCCTCTGTTAGTGCTCAGACTGTCCGCAATAGGCTGAGAGAGGCTGGACTGAGGGCTTGTAGGCCTGTTGTAAGGCAGGTCCTCGCCAGACATCACCGGCAACAACGTCGCCTATGGGCACAAACCCACCGTCGTTGGACCAGACAGGACTGGCAAAAAGTGGTCTTCTCTGATGAGTCGCGGTTTAATCTCACCAGGGGTGATGGTCGGATACGCGTTTATCGTCAAAGGAATGAGCGTTACACCGAGACCTGTACTCTGGAGCGGGATCGATTTGGGGGTGGAGGGTTTGTAATGGTCTGGGGCGGTGTGTCACAGCATCATCGGACTGAGCAATGCTGTGCGTTACAGGGAAGACATCCTCCTCCCTCATGTGGTACCCTTCCTGCAGGCTCATCCTGACACGATCCTCCAGCATGACAATGCCACCAGCCATACTGCTCGTTCTGTGCGTGATTTCCTGTTCTGCCATGGCCAGCGAAGAGCCCATATCTCAATCCCATTAAGCACGTCTGGGAGCTGTTGGATCGGAGGTTGAGGGCTAGGGCCATTCCCCCCAGAAATGTCAGGGAAATTGCAGGTGGCATAGTGGAAGAGTGGGGTAGCATCTCACAGCAAGAACAGGCAAATCTGGTGCAGTCCATGAGGAAGAGATGCACTGCACTACTTAACCTCTTGAGTGTAGGGGGCAGTATTTTGATGTTTGGATGAAAAACGTACTCAAATGAAACTGCCTATTTCTCAGGCCCAAAATCTAGAATATGCATATAATTGTCAGATTAGGATATAACACACTCTAAAGTTTCCAAAACTGTCAGAATATTGCCTGTGAGTATAACAGAACTGATATTGCAGGCGATTGGGAGGAAAATCCAACCAGGAAGTGCCTTCTATTTTGAAGGCTCCCTGTTCCATTGTATGCCTTCCCTCCATTTAAAGGGATATCAACCAGATTCATTTTCCTATGGCTTCCACATGGTCTGAATAGTCTTTAGACATAGTTTCAGCCTTTTATTCTGAAAAATGAGCGAGAAAGATCACATCACGTCACTGGATAGCTGGGTGCCAGCCGAGTTTTGCATGTGTGAGCAGCTTGGAGCAGACATTTTCTCTCTCTCTCATTTTGAAAAAGCTACGGTCCGGTGGAAATATTATAGATTATTTATTGTAAAAACAACCTGAGGATTGATTTTAAAAACAGTTGACATGTTTCCACGAACTTTACGGATAATATTTTGAATTTTCGTCTCCCCCGTCGTCACCGCTCGAGCCTGTGGATTTCTGAATATAACGCGCCAAACAAATGGAGGTATTTTGGATATAGAAATTATATTTTTGGAACAAAAAGAACATTTATTGTGTAACTGGGAGTCTCGTGAGTGCAAACATCCGAAGATCATCAAAGGTAAGCGATTAATTTTATTGCTTTTCTGACTTTCGTGACCAATCTACTTTGCTGCTAGCTGTTTGTAATGTTTTGTCTGCGAGAGAGATGTCCTAACATAAACGCTTGGATAGCTTTCGCCGAAAAGCTTTTTTGAAATCTGACACGCAAGGTGGATTAACAACAAGCTAAGCTGTGTTTTGCTATATTGCACTTGTGATTTCATGAACATTTTATATTTTTAGTAATTTAATTTGAATTTGACGCTCTACAATTCAGCGGATGTTGACGAAAATGATCCTGCTAAATGGATGGGTGCGTCAAGAAGTGAATGCAGCTGGTGGCCACACCAGATACTGACTGTTACTTTTGATTATGACCCCCATTTGTTCAGGGGCACATTACTAAATTTCTGTTAGTCACATGTTTATGGAACTTGTTCAGTTTATGTCTCAGTTGTTGAATCTTGTTGTGTTCATACAAATATTTACGCATGTTAAATTTGCTAAAAATAAACGCAGTTGACAGTGAGAGGACGTTTCTTTTGTTGCTAAGTTTAGGTCCTGGATGTTAGGAAGCTTGGCCCCAGTGATGTACTGGGATATACGCACTACCCTCTGTAGTGCCTTACGGTCAGATGCCGAGCAGTTGCCCTACCAGGCGGTGATAAAACCAGTCAGGATGCTCTTGATGGTGCAGCTGTAGAACTTTCTGAGGATCTGGGGACCCATGCCAAATCTTTTCAGTCTACTGAGGGGGGAAAGGTGTTGTTGTGCCCTCTTCACAACTGTCTTGGTGTGTTTGGACCATGATAGTTTGTTGGTGATGTGGACACCAAGTAACTTGAAACTCTTGACCTGCTCCACTTCTGTCCTGTCGATGTTAATGGGGGCATTTTCGGCCCTCCTTTTCCTATAGTCCACGATCAGCTCCTTTGTCTTGCTCACATTGAGAGAGAGGTTGTTGTCCTGGCATCACACTGACAGGTCTCTGACCTCCTCCCTACTGGCTGTCTCATCGTTGTCCGTGATTAGGCTTACCACTAGTGTGTCATCAGCAAACTTAATGATGGTGCTGGAATCGTGCTTGGTCACGCAGTCCTGGGTGAACAGGGAGTACAGGAGGGGACTAAGCATGCACCCCTGAGGGGCCCCAGTGTTGAGGATCAGCATGGCATATGTGTTGTTGCCTATCCTTACCACCTGGGGGCGCCCCATCGGGAAGTCCAGGATCCAGTTGCAGAAGGAGGTGTTTAGTCCCATGGTCCTGAGCTTAGTGATGAGCTTTGTGGGCACTATGGTGTTGAACGCTGAGCTGTAGTCAATGAACAGCATTCTCACTGGTGGAAAAGGGCCGTGTGGAGTGTGATTGAGATTGCTTCATCTGTGGATCTGTTGGGGCGGTATGCGAATTGGAATGGGTCTAGGGTTTCTGGCATGATGGTGTTGATGTGAGCCATGACCAGCTTTTTAAAGCACTTCGTGGCTACCGATGTGAGTGCTATGGGCAGTAATCATTTAGGCAAGTTACCTTCGCTTTCTTGGGCACAGGGACTATGGTGGTCTGTTTGAAACATGTAGGTATTACAGACTCGGCCAGGGAGAGGTTGAAAATGTCAGTGAAGAAACGTCCTGGTAATCCATCTGGCCCCGCGGCTTTGTGAATGTTGACCTGTTTAAAGGTCTTGCTCACATCAGCTACGAAGAGCGTGATCACACAGTCATCCGGAACAGATGGTGCTCTCCTGCATGGTTCAGTGCTGCTTGCCTCGAAGCGAGCATAAAAGGCATTTAGCTCGTCGTTGGGCAGCTCGTGGCTGGGTTTCCCTTTGTAGTTCGTAATAGTTTTCAAGCCATGCCACATCCGATGAGTGTCAGAGCTGGTGTAGTAGGATTCAATGTTAGTCCTGTATTTACTTTTTTCATGTTTCATCTGAGGGCATAGCGGGATTTCTTTTAACCTCTTGAAACTAGGGGGCACTATTTTTAATTTTGGAAAAATAACGTTCCCAAAGTAAACCGCCTATTTCTCAGGACCAGATGCTAGAATATATATATATATATAATTGACTGCTTAGGGTAGAAAACACTCTAAAGTTTCCAAAACTGTAAAAATATTGTCTGTGAGTATAATAGAACTGATATTGCAGGCGAAATCCGGAGAAAAATCCAATCAGGAAGTGACTCTTATTTTGAAACCCCTGTCTTTCTATGCATCCCTATTGCCCATTGAAAGGGATATCAACCAGATTCCCTTTTCTGTGGCTTCTCTAATGTGTCTACAGCCTTTAGACGTAGTTTCAGGCCTTTATTTTGAAGAATGAGAATGATAAACGACTACAATGTGTCAGTGGCCAGCGGGGGGCTCTCAGAGTGATTCTTGCATAAAAGACAGAGGTAGTCATTTTTCCTCTTGCTCCTACTGAAAAGCCAATTGTCCCGGTTGATATATTATCGAATAGATTTTTGAAAAACACCTTGAGGCTTGATTATAAAAACGTTTGCCATTTTTCTGTCGATATTGTGGACATAATTTGGAGAAAAAAATCGCCGTTGTCGTGACCGCTATTGCAGGTGGATTTCTGAACATAACGTGACCAACAAAAGGAGGTATTTTGGGTATAAAAAGAATCTTTATGGAACAAAAGGAACATATGCTGTCTAACTGGGAGTCTCGTCAGTGAAAACATCCGAAGATCATCAAAGGTAAACGGTTAATTTGATTGCTTTTCTGATTTTCGTGACCAAGCTTCCTGCTGCTAGCTGGACATAATGCTATGCTAGGCTATCGATAAACTTACACAAACGCTTGTCTTGCTTTGGCTGTAAAACATCATTTCAAAATCTGAGATGACAGGGTGATTAACAAAAGGCTAAGCTGTGTTTCACTATATTTCACTTGTGATTTCATGAATATGAATATTTTCTCGTAATGTTTTTTTACCGTTGAGCTATGCTAATTAGTGTAGTTGATGACAATCCGGGATGGGTAGTTCCAAGAGTTAAGCATCCGAATTAGTGAAAGTGGCAGTTCTAGCTATTAGCTCGATGCGGATGTTTCCTTTAATCCATGTCTTCTGGTTGGGAAATATGCGTATGGTCACTATGGGGACGACATCATTGATACAGTTATTGATGAAGCCAGTGACTGAGGTGGTATACTCCTCAATGCCATTGGATGAATCCTGGAACATATTCCACTCTGTGCTAGCAAAAACCATGCTGTAGCATAGCATCCGCGTCATCAGACCACTTCCGTATTGAGCGAGTCACTGGTACACCCTCCTTTAGTTTTTGCTTGTAAGCAGGAGTGAGGAGGATAGAATTATGGTCAGATTTGCCACATGGAGGGCGAGGGAGAGCTTTATGTGTGGAATAAAGGTGGTATTGAGTTTTTTCACTCTGGTTGCACATTTAACATGCTGGTAAAAATGAGGTGAAACAGATTTAAGTTTGTCTGCATTAAAGTCCCCGGCCACTAGGAGCGCCGCTTCTGGATGAGCATTTTCTTGTTTGCTTATGGCCTTATACAGCTTATAAGTGCGGTCTTAGGGCCTGAATCGGTTTGTAGTGGGCTCAATAGACGGCTACGAATAATATACATGAGAACTCTCTAGTGTGGTCTACAGCTTATCATGAGATACTCTACCTCAGGTGAGCAATACATCAACACTTCTTTAATATTAGACATCGCGGACCAGCAGTTATTGACAAATAGACACACACACACCTGCCCCCCTGCCCCCTCTTACCAGACATAGCTGCTCTGTCCTGCTGAAACACGGAGAAGCCAGCCAGCTCTATATTATCCGTGTCGTCGTTCAGCCAAGTCTCTGTGAAACATAAGATATTACATTATTATTTTTTTTTTTAATTTTACCCCTTTTTCTCCCCAATTTCGTGGTATCCAATTGTTGTAGTAGCTACTCTCTTGTCTCATTGCTACAACTCCCGTACGGGCTCGGGAGAGACGAAGGCTGAATGTCATGCGTCCTCCGATACACAACCCAACCAGCCGTACTGCTTCTTAACACAGCGCACATCCAACCCGGAAGCCAGCCGCACCAATGCCCCTGGCAACCTTGGCTAGCGCGCACTGCGCCCGGCCCGCCACAGGAGTCACTGGTGCGCAATGAGACAAGGATATCCCTACCGACCAATCCCTCCCTAACCCGGACGACACTAGGCCAATTGTGCGTCGCCCCACGGACCTCCCGGTCGCGGCCGGTTACGCAGAGCCTGGGCGCGAACCCAGGGACTCTGATGGCACAGCTGGCGCTGAAGTACAGCGCCCTTAACCACTGCGCCACCCGGGAGGCGATATTACAGTTTTTAATGTCCCGTTGGTAGGATAGTCTTAATCGTAGATTGTCTAGTTTGTTTTCCAATGTGCACATTGGCCAATAATACGGAGGGAAGTGGTGGTTTACTTACTCGTTGGCGAATTCTTCGCCCTCCTCCCCCTTTTTCTCTGTCTTTTCTTCACACTGATGACGGGGATTTGTGCCTTGTCTCGACAAAGCAGTATATCCTTTGCGTCGGACTCGTTAAAGAAAAAATCTTTGTCCAGTTCGAGGTGAGTAATCGCTGTTCTGTTGTCCAGAAGCTCTTTTAGGTCATAGGAGACAGTAGCAATATCATTATGTACAAAATTAGTTGCAAACAATGCGAGAAAACAAACAACATTGCACAGATGGTTAGGAGCCCGTAAAACAGCAGCCATCCCCTCCCGCTCCATTATTCAAACCTAAGTGTGTCTAAACTGGCTATATATACTATATCATTCATCTAAAAGCAAAAAATGGATGCATCAATCCCAGATTGCCCCTTTAATATAGCTAAAGAAAACAGACCTCTCTCAGTTTCTGTCTGAATACTGGATTAGTGTCTGTTTATTGTGACTCACTGGGTTCAAAGTCAGGCTAGCAGAAAGGTATAGCAATTATAATATATCTTGAGTCTGTTCATTGAGGTCATTTTGACAGCATGCATGCATAGCTGCAGCAACCGTTGGGTGTGGTTGGTGGGTGTGGTTGGTGTTTAATATACAGGTATACACCCAGATACATATCTCACACTAGAATAAAAATAATTGAAAAGTCATCAGATACACTGTTATACGCTGTTATACACTGTTTGTATTACTACTACTGTATCTAAATGCATTGCAATAAAGCAGCTTGTGATATGCTCTGCAAAATGCAATCCACCACTGCATTAATCATAACAAAAAAGCAGCACCAAATTCAGCAAACACCAAAAACACAGTAGCATGTTTCTATGACTCATTTACCCAACGTGCATTGCAGTATGAGCACAATTGTTGCATGATTGTGCCAGCAGTATTTAGTCATTGCATTCATTAATCAGAGAACGTCTGTGATTACTATGCTGGCCCATTAGGTTATGTAGGATCCCAGTCAGCATCCCAAACCCATCCCTATTCCCTATACAGTGCACTACTTTTGACCAGAACCCTATGCACGCTGGTCTATAGAGAATAGGGTGCCATTTGGAATGCAACCTCAGGCTTTTTTGTACCGTTTTTTTCTTCTCCCATGGCTTGGATCCAGCTTCCCTCATCATGTCGAAATCTCTGCCTGTGCCCGCAGGTGTCACCCTGAGAAACTAAATATGAGGTGTTGCTGTGAGAAAGGGCTTGTGCAGGACCTAACATGCCATTGGGACCATATACCATTCCCTACATAGTGCACTACTTTTGGCCAGAAGTTGTCCACTATATAAGGAATAGGGTGCCATTTTTTGGATACAGATTGGTTTGTCACATGCATGACTACATGTCTCAGTCTGGTAACCCCAACCATTGTTTGTTTAATTTCTCCATATACTGTAGCTTCGGTCTCAGCTGCCTTTTATACAACGTTTCTCAACAGATTACTGTAGGTTACTCCACCAAAACCACTATGGACGTTAACAGGATCACCTCACCTTTGATGATTTATTTTATCATAGATTGCATCAAAACAGTTTGCACCTGAAGTTATTGTTGGATCTTGATTAACATTTGTAATTTGCAACTTAGAAAAGGATGTAAACACCGTACGTGTGCCTACCACGTAAATTAATGTATGAACATGAATAAATATATGAAATGGTGCTTTAGTAACTTTTAGTCTTTTTCAACACATCGTGTATTGGATCTATAGATGTGAACTTTCGTCGTGTTGTTTGTGGGGCAGTGAGAAAGCAAGTCAAGCTGTCACCTCAGTGATGGCCCCTACCCCAAGACTCCAGTTCTCTTGTGTAGACTTGTGAGGCATGTTGCTCTGTTTAACTGAGCGCTTTCCACAGGCTATACTGTCATCCCTTGTCACCATCTCACCACCCGTCACCTACTTACCCCCAACTGTTTTACACACACTGATGCACAAACTCAAGTATGCATGCAAGCACGCATGGACACACTCACACACACGCACGCACACACCAGTAGATGCATCACTCTTAAATATATCTTGATCACATGTGGATCACGAGGAAACCAATACATTGAGTGTTGTAAAGGCTTCCGCATGCTTCTCAGACAAAATAGTTTGGCTGAGTTCGTACATATATTATGATGACATTTTGTGATTTTTTTGCTTGTTTTGGACACCAGTGAGGGTTTTTTCGGCTGTTCGGGCACAAAACATTTTCTGGAAGCAAGCCGATGTTCGGAGCCGAAGTCTACGCCCCTTCGTCGGTGACTGGTCGACAGGAGGGATTCTTCAATAAAGTCTTTGTATTTCATTCAATGAGAGACGACTCGTGCACCAAACATCTTAATTAGATGTAAAATTGTGCGACTAAGATCTCCTCGGCAAAGTTAATGACATATTTCGTGAGTTATCTTAATTATTAATTTGACTATTTTGAGGAAGTGTATACTGGTTACAGCATCTCAAAATGGACAAACAGTACTATTGGCGCCTTTTTCTCGTTTTTCAAGAAGGTCTTTTAAGTGAGTATGCGAGCACACTAGATGGGTTCGGCTAGCCGAGTTCAGCTAGGCGCCAGCTGAACTGAAGAATGCTGACGCCTTAACAGACCAGCGATGAGTCTCAGTGCAACAAGTTTAGTGGTGCTAACATTATAAGCTGCTAAATGGTTCTCTTATGAGGATGTTTTTCCCATGGGAGACAAAGTCTGCGTCACAAATAGCACCCCATCCTCTATAGGGGTCTGGTCAAAAGTAGTGCACTATGTAGGGAATAGGGTGCCATTTCGGATATATACAAAAGCTTTCTTTTCCCTTACTGTAAAAAGTAGCCCTCAGGACACATGATGTTATCTCTGCTTATTAGCAGAATGATGTTACACTATATACCCAAAAGTATGTGGACACCCATTCAAATGAGTGGATTCGGCTATTTCAACCACACCCATTGCTGAAAGGTGTATAAAATTGAGCACACATCCATACAATCTCCACAGACAAACATTGGCAGTAGAAGGGCCTTACTGAAGAGCTAAGGGACTTTCAACGTGGCACCGTCATAGAACAGCCACAGTCAACTATTTTGAAGTGGATACATCTAGGAACAACAATGGCTCAGCCGCGAAGTGGTAGACCACACAAGCTCACAGAATAGGACTACACCAAGTGCTGAAGCACGTAGTGTGTTGCAACCGTCTGTCCTCAGTTGCAACACTCACTACCGAGTTCCAAACTGCCACTGGTTCCAGTGAAGGGAACTACAGCATACAATGACATTGTAGACGATTATGTGCTTCCAGCTTTGTGACAACAGTTTGTTTCAGCATGACAATGCCCCCATGCACAAAGTCCATATAGAAATGGTTTGTTGAGATTGATGTGGAAGAACTTGACTGGCCTGCACAGAGCCCTGACCTCAACCCCATCGAAAACCTTTAGGATGAATTGGAACGCCGACTGCAGCCAGGCCCAAGCGCCCAACATCAGTGCCCAACCTCACTGATGCTCTTGTGGCTGAATGGAAGCAAGTCCTGCATCAATGTTCCAACATCTAGTGGAAAGCCTTGGAGGGAGAGTGGAGGCTGTTTTAGCAGAAAAGGGGGGAACAACTCCATATTAAAGGCCCATAATTTTGGAATGAGATGTTCGGCAAGCAGATGTCCACTGGAGGATAAATAGGTAAGTCCTACATCATGAGATATTGACTCATATTGATCAAAAGCTATTGACAGTTTCACTAAAGATAATTTCATTATATTAAAGGTACTGTCTATTTCTCCCACCCAGGGAATATAAGTCCTTACCTTGATGTAAAGATAGTGTACTACTTACTGTCTCATGATTGAATGAAGAGTACATATTTGTCCTATTAAGGTAACGTCACAGTGATCACAAGAAATTAACAGGTAAGCTTTACAGCCGTAAAGATGGTGTCTCATGATTGAATGAAGAGTACATATTTGTGCTATACTGTCTGTTTATGAATCAGCATCTATCAGCATACATAGACATACCCTGTTCCCTATATAGTGCACTACTTCAAAAGTAGTGAACTATACAGGGAATAGGCTGCCATTTGGGACGCAGATCAACAGTATGTCCTCTGGGCCACCCCGCCAACATCTGCTGATAGTCATGTTTGCTTTTGGCCCAGAAACTGGCCTGAGGTTATCAAGAGGTGAACACTGCATCTACACAGAGAGAGAGAGAGAGAGAGAGAGAGAGAGAGAGAGAGAGAGAGAGAGAGAGAGAGAGAGAGAGAGAGAGAGAGAGAGAGAGAGAGAGAGAGAGAGAGAGAGAGAGAGAGAGAGAGAGAGAGAGAGAGAGAGAGAGAGAGAGAGAGAGAGAGAGAGAGAGAGAGAGAGAGAGAGAGAGAGAGAGAGAGAGAGAGAGAGAGAGAGAGAGAGAGAGAGAGAGAGAGAGAGAGAGAGAGAGAGAGAGAGAGAGAGAGAGAGAGAGAGAGAGAGAGAGAGAGAGAGAGAGAGAGAGAATACTGCTCAAATTAAGATCCAATATCTGTATGTAATAGGGTGCCATTTAGGACTCAGAAAAGCTCCCCCCCTCTCTGGGCCAAACACATTAGGTTTGGTTGCTGCTGTACAGTATGTTATAAGAGAGTTCCTGATGTAATGCTGTCTGTGTGTTACCCATGCCAGGAAATCATCAGAGTAGATGATAACTCTACAGATGTAGGATCTTAATTTGAAAGGGAAAGGGAGATACCTAGTCAGTTGTACAACTGAATGCATTCAACTGAAATGCGTCTTCCGCATTTAACCCAACCCCTCTGAATACTCTATTGCAGGTGAACAGGACATTTAGAACTTGTAGTGTATTTGAGGTTTAAAAAGGCTTCTAAAGTTTTTAATGTCCACTTAGAAATGTCAAACTTGATTTTCCTTTACAAAAAATTTATTAACTCCTACACAAATGTCCATTATTTATATTATTTATATTTATATTTATTTTCCTGCTGTAGCAAACTGGCTCAAATTAAGATCATACATCTGTTTATAGTGCACTAGTTTTGACCAGGGCCCATGGGACTCAGAAGTAGTGCTCTATGATGGGTATCATTTGGGAAGCAGGCAGACAGTATGTGCCATTGGTAATTATACTGTCGCAGCTTCATGGGAAAATGTCCCCTAAGTTGATTTTGACTCTCAACGCAGTGGGGACAATGGATTTTCCATTATGGATGCAGTGTGATATGTTGTGACTTGTTGAGTTGGCAGGCACACAATAAAAGAGCTAGGATTCTTGCTATTTTCCACTTTTAATGTTCTGAGTCAATCTGGGTTTTACAAGAGAAAAGAGACAGAGATCTGAAGAACTCTGGATTTCCAGTGAAACTATTCAGTATTATTCCCATAACCATTTTCAGAAGATTGGGCACTTGACATACGTTTTGTACCGCAACCAAAACCTGTTGGTAATGGTCACAACAACAACAATAGTTATTTGGAGGTCACATGTTGTTAAACCATACCGGCAACAATACACTTACATGTTGGATATGACCACAGAAGGCAGAGACAACTTTAATTGATTGAGTAAAAACTCAATCAAAAATACACTGAGTGTACAAAATATTAAGGACACCTTCCTAATATTGAGTTGCACCCACTATTTTTGCCCTCAGAACAGCCTCAATTCATCAAGGTGTCGAAAGCTTTCTACAGGGATGCTGGCCCATGTTGACTCCAATCCACAGTTGTGTAAAGTTGTCTGGATGTCCTTTGGGTGATGGACCACTATTAATACACACAGGAAACTGTTGAGTGTGAATAACCCAGCAGTGTTGCAGTTCTAGACCCAAACTGGTGTGCCTGGCACCTACTTCCATACCCCATTCAAAGGCTCTTAAATCTTTTGCCACCCTCTGAATGGCAAACATACACAATCCATGTCTCAATGCTTAAAAATGCTTCTTTAACCTGTCTCCTCCCCTTCAACTATACTGATTGAGATGGATTTAACAAGTGATAAGGGATCATAGCTTTCACCTGGATTCACCTGGTCAGTCAGTATATATAATGGAAAGAACAGGTGTCCTTAATGTTTTGTACACTCAGTGTGTATATATATATATATATATACATGTATATAGACCCAACGTTTGATCTTTGACGCAATATACGTTTGACGCAATATTGTGTGATAAATAATATAACAATATTGTATATTGTGTGGTAAAATATATTGTTTGGTCTCATACAGTCTCATATAGTGGTATTTACTGATGAGAGGAGGGCGTGATCTATGGTTGGGTTTTCCAATGTGTTTATGGCTTGAGACTGTCGCACATGTCCTGTGGTTCTAGCTGTCAGTCTCTCTCTGTCTTTGACATGATATCTTACACGCTGTATCAATGTAATTTGTTCCTGTGGGGATTTCAAGTCGCTTCTGCTGTTACTCAGAGGATAACCTGGGGACAGACACTGTTATACGGTAGGGGACTGGGGCTAATGTCTTGTCTTGTGCCTATTCCAAAAACTATGGTCATTTTCTTTATGGAAAAAAGTGTCAAATGTAGATATCTACTGTATGCATCTCATGCATGTAAAAATATCCCTACATTAACAAGTGGTAGACATTCAGTGGAACTGCAGAATCTTCCAGAACATGTCCTATTTATTCTTCTACAAACAAGTAGCAATCCATTGTTTGACAGGTCAGTTTTTGCTTCCATTCCGCAGCACAAAGAGATGGCTACATACACAGCACAAAGAGATGGCTACATACACAGCACAAAGAGATGGCTACATACACAGTACAAAGAGATGGCTACATACACAGCACAAAGAGATGGCTACATACACAGCACAAAGAGATGGCTACATACACAGCACAAAGAGATGGCTACATACACAGTACAAAGAGATGGCTACATACACAGCACAAAGAGATGGCTACATACACAGTACAAAGAGATGGCTACATACACAGCACAAAGAGATGGCTACATACACAGCACAAAGAGATGGCTACATACACAGTACAAAGAGATGGCTACATACACAGTACAAAGAGATGGCTACATACACAGCACAAAGAGATGGCTACATACACAGTACAAAGAGATGGCTACATACACAGCACAAAGAGATGGCTACATACACAGTACAAAGAGATGGCTACATACACAGCACAAAGAGATGGCTACATACACAGTACAAAGAGATGGCTACATACACAGTACAAAGAGATGGCTACATACACAGCACAAAGAGATGGCTACATACACAGCACAAAGAGATGGCTACATACACAGTACAAAGAGATGGCTACATACACAGTACAAAGAGATGGCTACATACACAGCACAAAGAGATGGCTACATACACAGTACAAAGAGATGACATACACTAAATCCAGACAAAATTAGATCGTTGTTTCTTTATGTACCACTGGCTTTTTGAAATTCACACTATCACACATAGTGCTTAATGGCACTTTTGATCAAATGTGTTCTCTCTCTCACTCACTCCATCTCGCTCCCCTCTCTCTCTTCCTCCCCCCGCTCTCTGACTCTCTCTCTTTCTCTCCCGCTCTCTCTTCCTCTCTCCCTCTCTCCTTCTCACTCTCTTTATCACTCTCTCTCCCCCTCTCTCGCTTCCTCCCCCCGCTCTCTGACTCTTTCTCTCCCTCTGTCCCTCTTGCTCTCTCTATCACTCTCTCTCTCTTTCTCTGGATCAAGATTCATGATTTACTGAGGTATGCAATGGGCATACAAGGCTCTGAGATTAGTGATGGTATCAAGTTCTGTATAGCTTCAAGGGGAAAATCACATACAGATTCAGCGCAAGAAGGATTCTCAAAGAGACCATTTCAATTTAGGGAGCGAGATGAAGGCCATTCACTGAACAACAATGAGTCTAAGCCAACCCTAGCTTTTGGTGAGGTAGAATTAAACAATTTGCTGTGGTGGATGCTTTTTTTATTCTGCTGAAATGTGTGAGGATTACATCCTATTTGACTGAACATTACATGTATCAAATGTCTCATGTTGGGGGTACTCAATCAGTCTTCAAGAATCTCTCTTTCCCTGGTTTCCATGCTTTGTAAAGAGTGTGTCATTTTTGTAAATTAAACATTTTGTATAGGCTATATTAAATTTGTGAGCTCTTACGCTTACTGAATTATTTTCCATATTCTTTTGAGATGTCTGTTTTGGTAATAGCAAGTTATTGGTCATAAAAATGTGTCTGAATCAATCCTCAAACAACTAAACAAGAATATACAGCCTTTGTGGCCTTGCTTCAAATGTAGCAGCTGCTTCCTACTGCTCCAATGTCACTATTATACAGTATGACTACACGCTAAGGTTGTGTCCCAAATGACACCCTTATCCCTACATGGTGAAGTACTTTTAACCATGCCCCTACCTATGGGTCCTGATCAAAAGTAGTGCACTATTAGTGCAGTACGTTTGACCAGGGCCCTCTGAGTCCTGGTCAAAGTAGTGTACTATATAGCGCATAGGGTGCAATTTGGGACTTACTCATTAATATAGTACATGCTATGGAGTTGCTGATCTGTTTATTGAATTAAAGTACACTTCTTTGCTCTGTGTTTAGTGTTTTGTTTTCAATGGGAGATTAAATGTTAATGCTTTAGCTAAGGCTAACAAGGAGGGGAAGGCTGTGTGTGAGTGAGTGTGTGTTTGAGGAGTGGAGGAACTCCAGCATGTCTCCAGATGGTATTTATTGCTTTGTTTTAACATCCATTCAATATGTGTAAAAATCTATTTTTTATTTGGACCAAATTGTCTTTTTAAGTTGGTGACTCGATTATATCTGTGAGACTGTGTGTTTGGGCCCCAGTTTTGCGGCTGGGGCCCCACCCACTAGCAGCTGCACTTCACACCCCAATTACATGTGTCTGTCTGGGGCCACATGGTAGAAAGAACAGGCCTTTGGGGAGGCTCCTCATCCTCCTCCTCCTCGATGAGTTAGCTCGGAAGCTCCCCACATGGTACCCTTTTCTCTACTTACGGTACAGCACTACTTTTCATTAGGATCCAATTGTCTTTTTGACTCAAGACTCAAAAGTAGTGCACTATATAGGGAATATGATGCCATTTAGGACTCTAATTTACAGAGTTAATCTATGTTTATGGGAACCCTGTATAATCTCAAAGTAAGCAGCCTCGCCCAATGACCCAGTCAGTAGTGCAGTAAGGCTCTGGTTCTTCTCCAATAGCTTTTGTGTACGGTGTGGTAATCACTGGACTATGTGGTAAGTTACATCAGTGCAGATGTAGTGTCAGTAGGCATCTTTTGGAATGATACATAGACAATGCTGTCATAGTTACACTAAATCCAGTCATTAATCTTGTTGTGCTGTATGACGACATGTGCATGTTATCATACTTCGGTGGAATTATGTCTCACATAGCTAGGTCAATCATAGTCATTATACATTGCACATCTTCACTGTAAAACTCTGACTGTCTCCCAAATGACACCCTATTCCCTATATAGTGCACCATTCTTGACAAGGACCCATAGGGCTCTGGTTAATAGTAGAGAATAGGGTGCCATTTGGGAGACAGGCAGTTAGTTATAATACATGTTCACTGTAAAACACTGTTACTGGAATTAGTTAGTAGATGATATCACCAGTTTCTTCTGGGCTTTAGGGCTTTTTCTCTAACACTCATGTTGTCTGGATGACTCGGCCTTATTAGGAACTGGATACCAGGTATTTTTTGTTTGTAAATTATCATACATTTTTTTGCAAAACAAAACATACAACATAGAAATGACAACATCACACAAACATCAACTACATCAAACCTGCCCAAACCCAAATGCTCCAACCTCCATGTCCAGCACCCGCTTCACTCTCAAACTGCACGATTTTGTTTCTCTCAGTCGCCCATGCACTTTAAACATTTAGATGATAAAGCATTTGACCTTTCAATTATGTTAACGACGGAGGATTGGTTCATTTAAAGTTTTGAAATGTACGTTTCTTTGAAGATGATTGACGAAAAAAGTATTGCCCAACCCATCATATGCCATGTCTTGAAATTTGCAGATACAGTTGAAGTCGGAAGCTTACATACACCTTAGCATAAATACATTTAAACTCAGTTTTTCACAATTCCTCACATTTAATCCTAGTAAAAATTCCCTGTCTTGGGTCAGTTAGGATCACCACTTTATTTTAAGAATGTGAAATGTCAGAATAATAGTAGAGGGAATGATTGATTTCAGCTTTTATTTCTTTCATCATCAGTGGGTCAGAAGTTTACATACACTCAATTAGTATTTGGTAGCATTGTCTTTAAATTGTTTAACTTGGGTCAAACATTTCGGGTAGCCTTCCACAACCCTCCCACAATAAGTTGGGTGAATTTTGGCCCATTCCATCTGACAGAGCTGGTGGAACTGAATCAGGTTTGTAAGGCCTCCTTGCTCGCACATGCTTTTTCAGTTCTGCCCACACATTTTGTATAGGATTGAGGTCAGGGCTTTGTGATGGCCACTCCGATACCTTGACTTTGTTGTGCTCAATCCATTTTTGGATTGACTTTGGAAGTATATTTGGGGTCATTGTTCATTTTGAAGACCCATTTGCGACCAAGCTTTAACTTCCTGACTGATGTCTTGAAATATTGCTTCAACATATCCACGTAATTGTCCTGCCTCATGATGCCATCTATTTTGTGAAGTGCACCAGTCCCTCCGGCAGCAAAACACCCCCACAACATGATGCTGTCACCCCCGTGCTTCACAGTTGGGATGGTGTTCTTCGGCTTGCAAGCCACCCCTATTTTCCTCCAAACATAACGATGGTCATTATGGCCAAACAGTTCTATTTTTGTTTGAGGTTGTGGACAGGTGTCTTTTATACTGATAACAAGTTCAAACAGGTGCTATTAATACAGGTAACGAGTGGAGGACAGAGGAGCCTCTTAAAGAAGAAGTTACAGGTCTGTGAGAGCCAGAATTCTTGCTTGTTTGTAGGTGACCAAATACTTATTTCCCACCATAATTTGCAAATAAACTCATTAAAAATCCTACAATGTGATTTTCTGTATTTTTTTTTCTCATTTTGTCTGTCATAGTTGAAGTATACATATGATGAAAATTACAGGCCTCTCTCATCGTTTTAAGTGGGAGAACGTGCACAATTGGTGGTTGACTAAATACTTTTTTGCCCCACTGTAATTTTATGGAATTTTTCAAGCTGTTTAAAGGCACAGTCATCTTAGTGTAATTGTGATACAGTGAACTATAAGTGAAGTAATATGTCTGTAAACAATTGTTTGAGAAATGACTTGTGTCATGCACAAAGTAGATGTCCTGACCCGAATTGCCAAAACAATAGTTTGTTAACAAGAAATGTGTGGAGTGGTACAAAAACGAGTTGTAATGACTCCAACCTAAGTGTATGTAAACTTCCGACTTCAACTGTATATTCAAATTAAATTCACACCAGGTATTTACTGTATGCAGTAAGAAGTGCAGCCCCACGTTTAGTGGTTTGTATTGTGCACAAGGTCTTCTGTTTAGAATTGTGTTGTGGAGCTGTTTCTTAAACTGCTTACATACTGCATCTTTGACAGTAGAAACTATGGTAATGAGCTGATAACTGAGGAGATTTAATAATGAATGTATCCCGCATAAACTTAGCCGAATAGACACATTGAAGTATGCAAGTAATATCTAATAAATTGTACATGCAGTGTTAATTTCATAGTGCCAGGTATTGTTGTGTGCCACTGATATTGTCATTGAGACCCAGAGGTAACGTTCTACCTACTTCACTATGACATATTCACTAACGACATAATGGGTATGTCCCAAATGGCACACTTTTCACAAATATTCCCCATAGGCTCTGGACAAAAGTAGTGCACTACATAGGGAATAGGGTGCCATTTGGGACAATGACAAAATCACTAAGTGCTTTCGAGTGGTACTGCAGGCCTACCTACACTCAGAAATAAGGGTTCCAAAAGGGTTCTTCGGCTGTCCCCATAGGAGAAAGGGTTCTACTTGGAATCCCAAAAGGTTCTACCTGGAACCAAAAAGAGATCTTTATAGGGTTCTCCTATGGGGACAGCTGAATAACCCTTTTTCTAAGAGTGTACCTACCACCCTGGTCCTGTCATAATTATTTCCACTTGTCTAAGAGTGGATTTGAGGCCACTGGAAATCAAGTGTGAAAGGTGACATCATACATTCAGAAAGGTTTTTTGCTCACTTCTACGTTTGCTGAGACTGAGAGGTCAATGGTTTTATAGAGCCTGTGCTCTCTGCATGTGTAAATTCACCATCACTTTACAGTATGACATCATGGCTGATGAGCTAACCATATCAAAGTTTCATAGGATGAGTCACCTGGTTGGTTGATGCAGTATCTAAGTATGTGCTGTATGTATGCTTCGGTCCCGTTGCTACAATGCTGGGAGTCAGTTGGCCACTGAGTTTCAGGCATTCATCAATAGCCTGGAATACCTCAGAGAATTAGGGCTACTACTTCTGAATGGGGAGGGGATTTTGCTTCACTGATATTCCTTTTAGCAGTATTAAACAGAATAACACTTATCAAATGTATTTAACATTTTATTCAACGTAATCTCGTAAATGGACATTCACTCAACGTTAACAAAACAAAGGACATGATCATGGACTTCAGGAAACAAAGTCGCCCCCCCCCCCCCCCCTCCCCACATCACAGACAAACTGAAATGGTCCACCCACACAGATAGCGTGGAAGCTGAAGAAATGTGGCTTGTCACCTAAAACACTGACAAACCTTTACAGATGACCAATCGAGAGCATCCTGTTAGGTTGTATCACCGCCTGGCATGGAAACTGCACCGCCCTCAACCACATAGCTCTCCAGAGGGTAGTGCGGTCTGCACAACGCATCACTGGGGGCAAACGACCTGCCCTCCAGGACACCTACAGCCCCCGATGTCACAGGAAGGCCATAAAGATCATCAAGGACAACAACCACCCGAGCCACTGCCTGTTCACCCCAATTCCATCCAGAAGACAAGGTCAGTACAGATGTATCAAAGCTGGGATCGAGAGACTGAAAAACAGCTTCTATCTCAAGGCCATCTGTTAAACAGTCATCACTAACATTGAATGGCTGCTGCCAACAAATAGACTCAAATCTCTGGCTACTTTAAGAGCATTATTTAATAAAGGTTTCACCAGTCACTTTAAATGACGCCACTTGAATAATGTTTACATATCGTACATTACTCATCTCATATGTATATATTGTACTCCATACCATCTACTGTATCTTGCCTATGTCATCGCTCATCTATATATTTATATGTACATACTCTTATTCATCCCTTTACATTTGTATGTATAAGGTAGTTGTTGTGAATTTGTTAGATTACTTGTTAGATATTACTGCACGGTCGGAACTTGAAGCATAAGCATTTCGCTACACTCGCATTGCTAACCATGTGTAAATGACCAAAATAATATGATTTGATTTAACAGAGGAAGAAAGGAAGAACGTTTTAAATCCATAGACCATATGCAGTAATTGTATGGTTTGATTGAAATGTTCTTCCCGGGCAGAGAAAAAGGACAAAGAAAACCAACATGTGCATTTGTCTGTATGTGCAGTTTAACCAAGCAGAATATAGGTCAGACGTGAAGTATCTGATGCTACTTGATCTACTGCTTCTGGAGCTGATGTAATGCCATCTCTTGGATATTGACAAAATGGAATATGATCATCACAAATTGTACATGCTTCAAGTCTGTGAAATCTCATTATGGACTTATGTTTTATCCTCTCTCCCCCACCTCCACCCCACTCCCCCATGAACATGAAGGCAAAAGGTTATTAACAATACGTATGAGATAAATTGGAAGAGGAGGACAAAAAAATACAATCCCTCCATTAACCCTGTGAGATGTTTGCCTTTCTTCACTGTGGGCACGCTTCTAATCACCCATATGCTACTGCAGCTAATTCTCCCAGCGCCGCGCTGTGGGCGGATACTATCAGCCCCATTGCCCTTTAAAAGATAAAAAAGAGATGACCTTGTATAGAAGAGATGACCTTGTATAGAAGAGATGACCTTGTATAGAAGAGATGACCTTGTCTAGAAGAGATTACCTTGTATAGAAGAGATGACCTTGTATAGAAGAGATGACCTTGTATAAAAGAGATGACCTTGTATAGAAGAATTGACCTTGTATAGAAGAGATGACCTTGTATAGAAGAGATGACCTTGTCTAGAAGAGATGATCTTGTATAGAAGAGATGACCTTGTATAGAAGAGATGACCTTGTATAGAAGAGATGACCTTGTATAGAAGAGATGACCTTGTCTAGAAGAGATGACCTTGTATAGAAGAGATGACCTTGTATAGAAGAGATGACCTTGTCTCTCCTTGTATATATCAGACAGTGCCACAATATTAGATATTTTCATATTATTCACCGGTTCCGGTTAGGGATTTGGAATATTTCGAATTTTTATTTCGATTTGGAATACTTGCTCCACACGCACAGCACTGGGTGAAATTACACTCACGTTTTGGAAAAGGAACTGCATGATAGGTTCATATATTTGCATATAAACTGCGATAAATTGTAATTTGAAATCAACTAAAGCTGTGCTTATTTAATTAATTTTATACTGTCTTTTACTGTCCCTGGACTTTCTCTCCCTGCTTGACCACCTCTCTCAGATGACCATTCAACCCATGAACTTTCTAATGACTGTCCATCTCATGATGTTGTGATCTTGTTTGTTTTTTTAAATTGCATGTCTTTTTTTGTTTCTTAAAAGCGCTTTGAGATTCTTTATGTAATGAATAGCTCCATAAAAGTTGAATCAATTATTCATATTATTATTAATACCAGGAATGTGACATTCAAATCATAATTTCAACAAGAAAATGTCTTCTGTAATACACACGCACAGCAAGGTGAAGAAAAGTAAGTGCACAGCATTGTAGTTTGAGGAGAGTAATTGACTACAACAGTGGCGGTCGGTGCTGTTTAAGATGAGGGAGGACTTTTTTTTAATGAGCATGGCCTTATTTCTATTACAGCATATTGGATGACTGTCATTCATATTCCATTCACCCAGCTCAATGTAACATTGAAAGGTTTAGGCTACTACAGTACATGATTCTCAAATGTTCCCTATAGCCGTCATGAGGTTGGTACAACATAGCCTATGAATGAAAGTTTACAACATAGGTGTACACAGTTCGAGAGAAGATTTGAGTAATCAAGGTGACAGTGACACATTCAATATCGCCTTGTACACTCTTGCCTGCGTCTAGCTGATCTAGGTTGTAATCATTGTTGCAACTGTTGCAAACAAGAGTTTCTATTGGACAAATTCAGATATGTTTTTCACTGTTTCATTACATATGCTTCAGTTTAAGAAACATTTTTCAACAGAATCAGTGGAATGAATGTGTATTCTGATCACCCGCAAACACTTTCACTTCCATAGCAGCCACATACAAACAGCATGATCACTTTGCTCGTTACATAATTCCTTCTCGCGTCTACGCACTCTCCTCCTCTCACCTTTTCCCTTTGCTTGAGGAAACAACAGCTCTCTGTGAGCAGGTGATAAAACCTTCCCAAGCCAAACCTTCATATTGTGAAATCAAATGTTATTTGTCACATGCACCACATACAACAGGTGTAGACCTTACAGTGAAATGCTTACTTACAAACCCTTAAACAACAATGCAGTTTTAAGAAAATACCCCCTCAAAAAAGTAATAGATAAGAATAACAAATAATTAAAGAGCAGCAGTAAATAACAATAGCGATGCTTTATACAGGAGGTACCGGTACAGAGTCAATGTCAAGGTGCGGGTGCACCGGTATCGGGGCAATTGAGTTAATATGTACATGTAGGTGGAGTTATTAAAGTGACTATGCATAGATAATAACAGAGAGTAGCAGCAGCATTCCAGAGGGGGGGCAATGCAAATAATCCGGGTAGCCATTTGATTATGGCTTGGGTGTAGAAGCTGTTTAGGAGCCTCTTGGACTTAGTCTTGGCGCTCCGGTACCGCTTTCCGTGTGGTAGCAGAGAGAGCAGTCTATGACTAGGGTAACTGGAGACTTTGACCATTTTCAGGGCCTTCCTCTGACACCGCCTGGTATAGAGGTCCTGGATGGCAGGAAGCTTGGCCACCGGTGATGTACTGTGCCGTACGCACTACCTACCCTCCGTAGTGCCTTGCGGTCGGAGGCCGAGCAGTTGCCATACCAGGCAGTGATGCAACCCATCAGGATGCTCTCGATGGTGCAGCTGTAAAAGCTTTTGAGGATCTGAGGACCCATGTCAAATCTTTTCAGCTCCTGAGAGGGAATAGGTTTTGACGTGCCCTCTTCACAACTGCCTTGGCTCCTCCTCCCTATAGGCTGTCTCATCATAGTCGGTGATCAGGCTTACCACTGGTGTGTCATCAGCAAACTTAATGATGGTGTTGTAGTCGTGCTTGGCCGTGCAATCATGCTTGAACAGGGAGTACAGGAGGGGCTGAGCACGCACCCCTGAGGGACCCCGTGTTGAGGATCAGCATGGCGGATGTGTTGTTACCTACCCTTACCACCTGGGGGAGGCCCGTCAGGAAGTCCAGGATCCAGTTGCAGAGGGAGGTGTTTAGTCCCAGGCTCCTTAGCTCAGTGATGAGTTTTGAGGGCACTATGGTGTTGAACGCAAAGCTATAGTCAATGAATAGCTTTCTCAGGTAGGTATTCCTACTGTCCAGGTGGGAAAGGGCAGTGTGGAGTGCAATAGAGATTGCATCATCTGTGCATTTGTTGGTGCGGTATGCAAATTGGAGTGGTTCTGGGTTTTCTGGGATAATGGTGTTAATATGAGCCATGACCAGCCTTTCAAAGCATTTCATGGCTACAGATGTGAGTGCTATGGGTCAGTAGGCATTTGGGCAGGTTACCTTAGTGTTCTTGGGCACAGGGACTATGGTGGTCTGCTTGAAACATGTTGATATTACAGACTCAGACAGGGAGAGGTGGAAAATGTCAGTGAAGACACTTGCCAGTTGGTCAGCACATGCTCGGAGTACACGTCCTGGTAATCCCTGCGGCCTTGTGAATGTTGACCACTTTGAAGGTGTTACTCACATAGGCTGCGGAGAGCGTGATCACACAGTTGTCCGGAACAGCTGATGTTCTCATGCATGTTTCAGTGTTACTTGCCTGGAAGCGAGCATAGAAGTTATTTAGCTCATCTGGTAGACCCGGCAGCTCTACCCTTTAGTTCAGTGAGGATGTTGCCTGTAATCCATGGCTTTTGGTTGGAGTATGTACGTACAGTCACTGTGGTGACGACATCCTCAATGCACTTATTGATAAAGCCAGTGACTGATGTGGTGTACTCCTCAAAGCCATCGGAAGAATCCCGGAACATATTCCAGTCTGTGCTAGCAAGCAGTCCTGTAGTTTAGCATCTGCTTCATCTGATTGCTTTTTTATAGGCTGAGTCACTGGTGCTTCCTGCTTTAATTTTTTGCATGTAAGCAGGAATCAGGAGGATAGAATCATGGTCAGATTTACCAAATGGAGGGCGAGGGAGAGCTTTGTATGGAGTAAAGGTGGTCTAGAATTTTTTTTCCTTCTGGTTGCACATTTAACATGCTGAAATGAGGTAAAACTGATTTAAGTTTCCCTGCATTAAAGTCCCCGGGCCACTAGGAGCGACACACTAGGAGCGACATATATTGCACATATTTGCATAGGTTCTCTGTCTTACCAGAGGCTGCTGTTCTCTCCTGCCGATGGGGTGTATAACCCACCAGCTGTATGTTCTTAATGCTGTTGTTCAGCCATGACTCAGTGAAACATAAGATATTACCGTTTTTTAATGTCCCATTAGTAGGATATATATACTTTCAGCTTGTCCCTTTTATTTTCCAGCGATTGAACATTAGGTAGCAGGACGGAAGGCAAGGGCAGATTAGCCACTCGTTGCCTGATCCTCGCAGGGCACGCTGATCTTTTTCCACAAAATCTCAGTTTTCTTCTCCAGCAAATCACAGGGATCTGGGCCTGGTTGGGTGTCTGTAGTAGGATGTCCCTCCCGTCCGACTCATTGAAGAAGAACTCTTCGTTCAGTTTGAAGTGAGCAATCGCAGTTCTGATGTCCAGAAGCTAATTTCAGTCATAAGAGATGATAGCAGCAACATTATGTACAAAACGAGTTACGAACAATGCGAAAAAACAAAACAAAATAGCATGGTTGGTTAAGAACCGATAACTTCTTATGGCTGCAGAGGCAGTATTGAGTAACTTGGATGAAAGGTGCCCAGAAATTAGAAACTTGAATGAGGCTTCTACTGTGTTGTGGGCCTGAATAAGAGCTGAATGAGTCAGGTTACTGGCAGAGAGCTATTTCCTGATCACGCGCATTTCACATGATATCGACCTGCATTCCATTGCTTCTCTAGACACAAAGGAATTCTCCGGTTGGAACTTTATTGAAGATTTATGATAACAACACCCTAAAGATTGATTCTATACTTAGTTTGAAATGTTTCTTCGACCTGTAATATAACTTTTTGAAGTTTTTGTCCGAAGTTATGCGGGACCTGCACGAGCGTTTGGATATGTGTACCTAACGTGCTAACAAAAGTAGCTACTTGGACATAAATAATGGACATTATCGAACAAATCAAGCATTTATTGTGGAACTAGGATTCCTGTGAGTGCATTCTGATGAAGATCATCAAAGGTAAGGGAATATTTAGAATGTGATTTCTGGTTTCTGTTGACTCCAACATGGCGAAACATTTTATTTATTTTCTGAGCGCCGTCTCAGATTATTGCATGGTTTGCTTTTTCCGTAAAGTTTTTTTAAAATCTGACACAGCGGTTGCATTAAGGAGAGGTATATCTATAATCCCATGTGTATAACTTGTATTATCATCTACATTTATGATGAGTTTTTCTGTTGAATCGATGTGGCTATGCAAAATCACTGGATGTTTTTGGAACTAGTGAACGTAACGCGCCAATGTAAACTCAGATTTTTTTTATATAAATATGAACTTTATCAAACAAAGCATACATGTTTTGTGCAACATGAAGTCCTATGAGTGTCATCTCATGAAGATCATCAAAGGTTAGTGATTAATTCTATCTTTATTTGTGCTTTTTGTGACTTTTTCTATGGCTTGGTGGTGACCTATCATAATCGTTTGTGGTGCTTTCGCTGTAAAGCCTATTTGAAATCGGACACTGTGGTGGGTTTAACAACAAGATTACCTTTAAAACGGTATTAGATACATGTATTTTTGAGGAATTTTAATAATGAGATTTCTGTTATTTTGAATTTGGTGCCCTGCACTTTCACTGGCTGTTGTCATATCATCCAGTTAACTGGATGGCAGCCCTAAGAAGATAAGGCGGCAGCCCTCCCCTTCGGCACCATCCTACTACCAAAAGCTTACCATAACCTCTAACTGCTACACACAGCCTAAATCGTTGTCACCATTATTAGCTAACTTCATAGTCAACATAGCTTCTAGAACTAACGTGTTAGTAAACCCACTACAATCATGCAGTACAGTGCATAGCAAGCAGTTTAGCAGTTACACCAGCGGGCCCCAGTGGCAATGAATTAATAAAACCAAAGCTTAGCTTGACTTGGAAGAGTTCCCGTGTTGGAAAGCCATAGCCAGCTAGCTAACATAGATCCCTCTTTGTTTGAGCCGGGTGTTTGAGTAGGCTAAGCTGGTAAGTGAACGTGAAAAAAATACAACAAAATATAGCTAGCTCTTTCTCGCTCTCTCTCTTGCTTCTCCTAAATTTTTGAACTACTCACCACAATATATGCACTGCAGTGCTAGCTAGCTAGCTGTAGCTTATGCTTTCAGTACTAGATTCATTCTCTGATCCTTTGATTGGGTGGACAACATGTCAGTTCATGCTGCAAGAGCTCTGATAGGTTGGAGGACGTCCTCTGGAAGTTGTCATAATTACTGAGTAAGTCTATGGATGGGGGTGAGAACCATGAGCCTCCAAGGTTTTGAAATTGAAGTCAATGTACCCAGAGGAGGACAGAAACTAGCTTCCCTCCGTCTACACCATGGTGCTACCCCAGAGAGTGCTGTTGAGGCTACTGTAGACCTTCATTGCAAAACAGTGTGTTTTAATATATATTGTTGCTGGCCACCTAGCTACAGTATTCTTCCTTCCTTGTCCCTTGGCAACGGCAATGAAGATAGGTCATAGTGAACAAACAGACCACATCAAACACCATCTATATATTACAGAGATAAAAGTAATTATGTTTAGAGGAAATCAATAGCAGACTGGTGACTGGTCAGTACAACAAGATGAAGAAGCCCTGCATGTTTTGGGGTCAGCTTACCGGGAACATTGGCCCAAATGATATCATTTTTCTGTCATTAAAATCAAAGTGTGATATTAGGATCTGATGGAAATGCGTTTTAGAATATTCTTAAATGTAATTGATTGAACATGTGGCTTATAAAGAGTTAGACTTAGTTAATAAATATAATGCATACTTAAAAACCAAATTGTGAATCACTGATCTTATATAAGATGATAAAGTTGTAGAATCTCAGAGGGTTCATAAGGAATTTTTTAACATGTTATTGAAAAGTCTCGCACAGTTTCAAGCTCTGTTAATCCAGGGTTATAGATGTGAAAGTGGTTTCCCCCAATGGGATTTGAATCACCAATCATCCTCTCCAAAGACAGTGGTTGTAACCGAAGATATTGAGTATCTTATACAATTATTTTGAGCTTTGCTACCTTATATTGCATATCGTAAATTACTCACTTAATCAACAAAAGAAAGTTAAAATGTCTCTTATACTCCTCAAAGCTGGGCATAAACACACACACGCACGCGCACATGCACACACACACACAAATCTGTTTTCTGGGATGGAGCCACAGACTCCCTGTTGTTGTTCCATCTCTGCCAATTGTACAGAGCTCAGATTTCGTGGATGGGCTGTCTGTTGTCAGTGAGGCTCGCATCCGGCCTGGGGATTTGACACAATGCATCTATTGCTTCAATGAAAGTGCTCAAAGTGGAGAGGGAAAAAAATGACTTGGCTCAACGACATTGGTGACATGCACCCGTTGTCCCTGTCTCCCGATGTGTTGCTGCTTCAAATTACCCTGGCCATGGCTGTTGCATGATTGCATGATTTCTCACCACATGGTGGAAACTATGCTGCCTTGCTGCCCATTCATTGTAAATGAATACAACCCCAAACCCCCCCCTTTCAAAAGAATCCATTTGAATGGTCTCCGTCCCAGACAGAGATGGGCTTGTGTCGGTACGTGCCAACCAGTTCAGAAGCCACATTCTTGGGGAGTGAAGTGGAGTGAGTGGAAGCCTAGGTTGCATCCCAAATGGAAATCTACATGTATTCCCTACATAGTACACTACTTTTTACCAGGGCTTTGATCAAAAGTAGTGCACTATATAAGGAGTAGTGTGCTATTTGTGATGCAGCCCTGGCCTGCAGACAAAGACATGGCTCCCCCTAGTTATGCAGTCAGAAGAACAAAACAGCATCATTACTGTTAATTGTTCATGAACATTTCTGTACATCCTTGATGGTGCAAATAGCACCTCCTGAATGCCTAGGGCTGTGTTATGTTTTGTCAAATCTACCAGAGCAAGACATTGTTTTCCTGTGTGGAATGATCACTGAAATGGTCTGCTTTTTTATGTTGATGTCTCTTAACCTTCTGTGTACAACACCAAGATATATACCTATTAACATTTGTTGCTTGGCAATAAAGTGTTCTGATTCTGCAGATGGATGAGAACAGATCAGTTTGAAGATCAGTAAGAGACCTCTGCTCTTGATCATAGATATTGCGCTCGCTAGACAAGAGGACCTGACCCAACGTTTAAATTTAATTTGTAAAGCTCAATATTAAAATCGTAAATTTCGATTTGTAGCATGTTTTGATTGAACAGCTTCTGTGCATGTTGCACTCTCTTCTTGCAGGACAAAATGCACTTGGACTATAGCATTACTATATTTCTGTGCGTCTGCACAATTTTAAGCTGTGCTTGCAGTAAATACCCCCACCACCAACACCATCCTAAATAGTCCCTTCTTTCATTCTCCTCCTGTCTGAGGTCCAGCTACCCGCCCACCCCTAGCAGGCAATGAGAGAGACCAGGGGCTCACTCCTCATTACAATGCCAGAGAGACCACCCTCTTCAGTCTTCGAGCTATGTTCCGACTCACTCACAGTCGGGACATTCACAAACATGGGATGCGAGCCATTTCCTTCTGCTAGCATCTCCCATTTGCTCAGACACGGAGACAGAGGATGCGTCTCCAATATTGGCAACTTATTCCCATTGGGCCCTAGTCCAAAGTAGTGCACTATGTAGGGAAAATGGTACCATTTGGGATGCACCCCTATGAGGGCAACGCCACATACCGAGCCAAGATTCCCAAGTGGTGAGAAATCACATAGCTATGTCCCCAGTGAATGTATGTGTGTGAATGTGTGTGTGATCCCAAAACAAGAAAGCATAGCCAGAAAGTCTCTGGCACGAGGCCAGAATGCCAAGTTCACAGATCCCCATTCAGTAGGAAGACAGCCCAAAACCAAAAACCTATTTTAGGTCAACATGCTATAGCCTATACGAGATTCAGATTGTAACAATGTCTAGGTTTTATAGAACATTTATGTACAGTAAGTAAAGAAGACCCTGCGTTGTTCTGACCTTGCAAGACTGTATCAAAAAAAATTACAAAATGTATAGTGTTACTGGTGGTTCATTATAACACTGCATAGTTCTGTGGGTTTGAAGGGTTAACCATCCGTCACCTAAAAGTCATTAACCCTTCCCTCCTGATCAAACTGGGGTGGTGTAGTCATACTATACATCCCAAGTGGCACTCTTTTCCCTTTTTGGTGCACTACTTTTGACCAGCGCCCATAGGGAAGTGGGCCAATGGGGGCGGCAGGTAACTTTGTGGTTAAGTGCGTTGGGCCAGTAACCGAAAAGTCGCAGGTTCAAATCCCAGAGCCGACTTTGTGAAAAATCTGTCGATGTGCCCTTGAGCAAGACACTTAACCCTAATTGCTCCTATAAATCGATCTGGACAAGAGCGTCTGCTAAATATTGTAAATGTAGAAATGAAAGTGCACTATATAAAGAATTAGGTGCCATTTGGGGCACAGTCATTTGGTACTTTATCATAACGGCACACAGCAGTTACACGTGCAAAGAAAACAGTTGATATGTTTTACAATGTAAATTTCCCTGTGTGCGTACTGTCTGGAGAAATAGGCCATTGCTCCCATAGGAAATAACATACCTGTCAAAAATATAAATGTGATTTAACCAAATAGCAACGATGAAAAGTGCAGTGTGTGTATGTTTGTGTGTTTAACTGTGTTTGTGTGTGTATGTGTGCCCTATTCAGGTCAAGAGTCTGGCGGTAAGTGGATTAATCACTGTCACCTGGGCACCGCGGAGCAGCAGTTTAGATGCTAAGTACAGTCTTTAAACATATATCTTTAGTTTAAACAGTGGGGAAGCAGAGAAGAGACCACACAGTGGAGAGAGGAGGAGGAAAGAGTTATGACAAACAGAAAGCTCATGTATTAACTGTCCTTTTATGCAGTGCCAGCCGACAGGTTATGAGGAACAGAAATGTTTTTTTTGTTGCATTTGTTGGGGACAAACTGTTCATAGTTCAAGCTGTTAAGGAGGAGGAGGAGGTTGGTTGTTTTTAGCGATTTAGCACAAAACGTCCTTTTATTTTCCATGAGGAGGAAATGTTAAAAACATAACCCGTTTCCAATACTCATATAAAGCCCCTCTTTCTTGTGTCACACAAATCACTGGGGGAAAATAAGCTTGTGATGGAAGACTTTCTAGTTGTCTCCAAAGCATTTTTTACCTATTAAATTAAGATGATGATGGGACTTGCTTCACTTTTGATGGTATTGAGCACACGATTCCTTTCTAGAACTAGCTGTCACTGGAAATATTTATATTACAACAACATGGTGAGACATCAAAACCGATTCTATCACTTAAAACCAAACTGAACATCTAGGATCGCTCCTAATCACTAAAAGAGAGCCAGAACATTTGGACATTTGTCCAGCACTATGTTGGCGGTTGGTGTCCTGTCCAAGCCTCCAGATGCACGGGAGGACCTAGTACCAGATCATCTTCAGACAGACAGAGCTGACCTTTGGACTTGGAGCCCAAATGAAAAACACCTGTATTGAAAGGAAAAAATAAGCACCCCTTAATCCAGTTGCAGCCCCTCTCAGGTCTCAGGTTGTGTCCCAAATGGCTGCCTATTGCCTGTATAGTGCACTACGTTTGACAGGAACCCTGTAGGACCTGGTCAAAAGTGGTACACTACAGTATATATGGAATAGAGCGACATTTAATTTAGGACGCAGCCTGAGTCAGTGACCTGGGTCACTGTCTGTCTGAGTTATTGGCACTTGACCAAGCTGCAGGTTGACCTCAGTCTTCAACTCTCTGTACAACCGAGGAATCACCTACCAGGCGTACATCTCTATGGGGAGTCTGGCCATCATATTTTTGTTGCATCCCAAATTGCACCCTATACACTATACAGTGCATTACTTTTGATCAAAATATCCCTATGATCCCTATGGGCCCCTGTCAAAAGTAGTGCACTATATAGAGAGTAGGGTGGCATTTGGGACATTGAATTTGAATTTACTTCCCAGTGGGGGAACTTGGGCCAACAGGGCAGTTGTACACCTTCTGAATGGTGGATACTTCAACTGGTGGATCAGTTGCCCATCTCAAAGCCAGGTCAGGTCAAGTGTATTACAGTGCTGAGGTGCACAACAATGTATTTTCCAAGGACAAGTAACTTGTTCCAACTGGAAGATAGTAAGACAGGGTCCTTGGGTTATCTCTCTGGCTATTGCCCCACTACTGCCTATCTAGTGATGGTGCTAGGAGATGGTGCTGCGCTAATTAGCATGTATTCTGCCTTCAGTTTCTCCGTGCTATCTGCAAAGTGAACTGCAGTAACCCAACATACTGTATACCAGCTATACAGTACATAGCTACGAACTATATTATTAATGACTGTTCACAATAAGCACACACCGGTGGAGGCTCCTCAGAGGAAATCCTCAGTGAATTTCATAAAAATAAAATGTGTGAAACATCTAAAAAGTTATCCTTTTTCAGATACAACTATACTAAATATATTCACGTCACCAAACAATTGATTAAAACACACTGTTTTGCAATTAAAGTCTGCAGTAGCCTAAGCAGCACTCTGTAGGGTAGTACCATGGTGTAACCAGAGGACAGCTAGCTTCCATCCTCCTCTGGGTACATTGAATTCAATACAAAACCTAGGAGTCTCGTAGTTCTCACCCCCTCCATAGACTTACACAGTAATTATGATAACTTCTGGAGGACGTCCTCCAACCTATCAGAGATCTTCCAGCATGAACTGACATGTTGTCCACCCAATCAAAGGACAAGAGAATGAATCTAGTACTAAAAGCATAAGCTACAGGTAGCAGTGAATAGAATGTGGTGAGTAGTTGACTCAAAGAAAGAGAAAGACAATAGTCGTACAGTTTTGAACAAATACATTTCTTAAAAAATGGAGAAGTAAGAGAGAGTTATTTTGTATTTTTTCCCCCTTTCACATTCACTTACTTAGCTAGCAAATGCAGTTAGCTAGTAAACCTTACTCAAACACCCGGCTCAAACAGAGAGATGCTATGTTAGCTAGCTGACTATAACTATCCAACACAATGCTGGAACTCTTTCAAGTCAAGGTACGTTTTTGGTTTTATTAATTTATTGTAACTGCTGGTGTAACTGCTAAATTGCTTACTTTTTGTACACTGTACTGCATGACTGTAGTGGTTTTACTAATGCGTTAGTCCTATTAGCTACGTTCACTATAATGAAAAACAAACCTGAATTTGTCCAACAGAAACTCTTGTTTGCAAATGTTGCACCCTAGATCAGCTAGATGCAGGCAAAAGTGTGCAAGGAGATATTGCATGTTCACTGTCTGTCTATGTGTCACTGTCTGTCCCCACAAAAATGTTCTCTCGACCTGTGTACATCTACGTTGTAAACTTTAATTCATAGGCTACGTTGTAGCATCCTCATGATGGGTATAGGGCACATTTGAGTATCATGTAGTAGCCTAAAACCTATCACTGTTACATTGAGTTGGGTGAATGAATATGAATGACAGTCATCTAATATCCTGTAATAGAAATAAGGCCATGCTACACATAAAACAATGTGTGTCCTCCCTCATCTTAAACGGCACCGACCGCTACTGATGTACACATACCCATTTGAGCATTCAGCACACAGAGAATATTGCATCACCCCATTGTGTATGTCTTTCCATATACAGTATAAGGCCTCAAGTCAATTCATTTCTGCAAAACAACTGATATCATTATTCAATCCTTCTTTAAAAGAACCAGCCACAGAGACAATTGTGCATAACAATAGCTTACTTTGTCAATGACACAAGCTCGCTCCGAGCTCCCCTGTAGACTTGCCGCATAAATGTAGTGGAACATTTCAGAGGAGGAGGGTGATGCAGGTCAGTGTGTGTTATGTAATAGACTGACAGGTTGAAACAGTACTGCGATCCAACTCGCCCAAGATATCCCACTCCCACCTTGGCTCAGAAACACAAGCCTGTGTCTGTGTGTACATGTGTGAACCTGTGCGTGTGTATGTATACGTGTGTGTGTGTGTGGGGTACAAGCCTGTTTTCTGACATTCTCATTCTCCCCACCTCTCTCTTCCAATCCAGTCACTACATGCATGCGACTCAGTGTTCCTGACAAGACTATAAATCATTTGATGGACAGTTACATTTTTCTAAGATGGGAAACAAATGGAGAACATTTCTCAAGTTATTGCATTCCTCTTTTATGCATAGCATGTTTTGTTGCTTAATAATGATGGCGATGGAAAAGGAAAACAACTTGCTCAATGTGATGGTGCTGCTTTCGAAAAACATTTGACTGCATAGTAGAGTGGTATTCAACTCTTACCCTGTGAGGTCCGGAGCCTGCTGGTTTTCTCTTCCACCTGATAATTAATAGCAAATAACAGGTGTCCCAGGTCTAAATCAGTCCCTGATTAGAGGGGAACAATAAAACAAACGGCAGTGGAACTGGCTTCGAGGACCAGATTTGAGTTTGACGGGCATAGTAGATCAATCTCAGTACGGGAGGTTAAATCTAAACAGACCGAGACATATGATTCTTCAGCTGCATAAAACATCAAGAAGTGGGCCACAGCTGAGGTATACAGTAAAGTGCTTTCACCAAGCGCTGTAAGTATCTATGCTTTGCTGGCTAGTCAGCCTACATTTAACAAACAGAGTCAGTTTTCATTCTAACAATTTCAATTAGATATTGAATCTTATATATTTTAGTATGTGTGAGAATCCTTGAAACAGAAAACATATTCAGACAATACCCTCTCTAAAACATTACAGAACTTTACAGGCTTGGCCCACAAAATACATTTAAATAATCAAAGCTTTATTGAAGCTGCTGAGGTGTAAGTTGTCAGCTGCAGGGCTTGCTGTCATTCACACACACACACACACACACACACACACACACACACACACACACACACACACACACACACACACACACACACACACACACACACACACACACACACACACACACACACACACACACACACACACACACACACACACACACACACTTCATGGCGTAGTGGGGTCTTCATTACAGATGTTACCCAGCCCTGAACATAGGGTCAGTATATCTGGTGCTTTTGAGCCACATATTTGCAGATTGACTGACAGGTTAAATAATTTCAAAGACTTGGCCTCTATTGGTTGACCTGTCATGATACTGCTTATTGCTTGCTTGTTTTTTGCTCTTGAAGTCATTTGAGATACTATGAAAAGCGTTATAGAAGTTTAATACATCATTATACGTTTTGAGGTGAGAAATGTGGTGTTTACTCAAGTTACTACTGTATTGTTATGCTAACCAACCAGTGGGAGAGATGAGGAAGCACTTGAGGCTATTTCCTCTCCATAGGAAAGCGTTTTCATATCCCTTTCCTTTTCTAGCATATGAGGGCTCTTCCCACTGGCGCAATGCTTGTGGGGTGACAGTACATGTTTGTATGAGTTTTTGTGTGTGTTTGGAACTATATTCCCTATATAGTGCACTACTTTTGACCAGAGCCCCATGTGCCCTGGTCAAAAGTAGTTCAATATATAGCGAATAGGGTGCAATTTGATACGCAAGCTGGGTGAAATGTTCTTATCCATCAGTCTACAATACCTCACGTATTGCAGCATTATTGTTATTATTCACACCTTTTCCAATCTATTCAAACTTTCTTAGAGAGTGAAGTAATGCTGAGACACACAAAGAAAAATCTCATTTTCAATCTGTTGTTTTTCCCATAAAACTGGCATGTATTGTAAAATGTATCATGTATTCTTTTCCCTGCTGGCGACTCATTTCTGGCCTTGGTATCTCCATCATGACTCACAACATCACAATAGAAATGAAAAACATTCCCCTACACTGCTGTCAGTGCTGGAACTCATTTCCTCTGTGCAGATTGCTGTGTATCTGAGGAAACAACACTAGGGTTGTGTGTTCCGTACATTGTGCACTACTTTTGAACACGACTCAAAGGGCTTTGGACAAAAGTAGTGCACTATGTAGGGAATAGGGTGCCATTTGGGACACAGAATAGCTGTTAGCTGTTAGCTAGCTGTGATGATTCAGAGGGTCTGGTCCCTGTTTTTGCGCCCACCTCCTCACCCCTTGTTCACCCCTCCCTCAGACAAATAGTGTATATTTCTAAAGGAATTCCCTTGGTGTGGGAGTGGACCTTGTGCAGATGTTGGATGTTGGAATTCAGCCATTTTACTCTACAGAATATCCCCCTCTTATAATCTTTTCCCTCTTTCCCTTTCTTTTTCTATCCAACTCCTGCCTTCTGCACACAACGACACACAGAAGCAAAATGCATATGGTGGAATGCAGCCCTTTCACTCAGCAGACACCCCTATCTTTTTATTTTTCTAACTCTGCCTTATTCTGCACTTAGATGCAACCTCTGTACTTGCTTGTTTATTCACTCACATAAACACACACAAGTTATGCGTCCAAACCGCTGGTCCCATGTTTTTTCATGACCAGTCGTGGAAGCCAAAATGTCTGCTGTAAAAGTGGAGCACTAGGAGCAGTAGGAGAACTATGGGACTAACTACACACGCAACACAAAGAGATGGATTTTCCACATTGAATACTCTGATAGGAACACTGCACAACACAACAACACATTGAATTCAAGTCCATCCAAAAAGCAGGTCAAACATGAAAAAGGCAGAGAAATAGAAGAAGTCATTGATTGATGTTTTATGACATAACAGAGTTTGACATTTTGATAGCCTGGTTTTATTGCAACTTCTCCATAGCCATGTTTTATGGTGGTGGGTTGGAGGGGAGGGAGGGAAGAGTGGAAGGAGGGAGTGGTGAAGGGAGGGAGGGAGGCAGGGGTCCAAGAGAAGACTGTCTGTTTCTCTAATCCTCTTTCTCTCTCGCTCAGCTGGTGGGGGCCTACTGGGGAGTCCTGCTTCCCCATCTGTACCAGAAACACACACACAATAGTGGATGGGATCTGTCTGAATACTGCAACTCATTACTGTACCAAGTTCTCTCCAACACTGGTATAGAGACAGATATGAGATACATGTACTCAAAGAACCTTAACGCATTCATATGTATATTTGACATGATGCAGTTATACTCTTACGCAAAATACTGCATTATCGCACACCCGTTGTATAATGTTGCATGTTCTTTTAAAGCAACAGGTGATAGTGTAACTTGAGAATTTTGACTGATTTCGACTAACTAGCAACAGTTATTTATTCTAAATTTGTGCATCATTCCATCACGTGTAAAGTCTATTTCCATGTGGTGGTTTCATGGCATCTACCTCTAGCATTCCAGACAGTGTGTATCCATGGTGATTCCATAAAATGACCTAGGGTGTCACGTTCTGACCTTAGTTCCTTTGTTTTGTCTTTGTTTGAGTATGGTCAGGGCGTGAGTTGGGGTGGGCCGTCTGTTTGTTTTTCTATGTTGGTTTTTGTGTTCGGCCTAGTATGGTTCTCAATCAGAGGCAGGTGTCGTTAGTTGTCTCTGACTGAGAATCATACTTAGGTAGTCTGGGTTTCACTTTTGGTTTGGAAGGTGTTTGTTTCCGTGTGAGTGTTTGGGCCACACGGTACTGTTTCGGTTTTCATTTCGTTCACATCGTTTATTGTTTTGTATTTCAGTGTTCAGTTCGTTTTGAATAAATCATCATGAACACTTACCACGCTGCGCTTTGGTCCGATGCTTCTTCCACCTCTGAATGCCGTTACATAGGGTGACAAATTACAATCAGGAGCTGGCATATTAGGACGTATTTACAGTTCACACCCCTTGACTTTTTCCACATTTTGTTGTGTTACAAAGTCGTATTAAAAAGGATTTGTCATTTTTTTGTCAGTGATCTACACAAAATACTCTGTAATGTCCACGTGGATGAAGAATTCAATTATTCAAATTATTTTTTTTACTTAATGGAAAACAAAACACTAATATATCTTCATTAGGCAAGTATTCAACCCCCTTAGTCGATACATGTTAGAATCCCCTTTGGCAGCGATTACAGCTGTGAGTCTTTTTAGGTAAGTCTCTAAGAGCTTTGCACACCTGGATTGTACAATATTTGCTGATTATTCTTAAAAAAACATCTTCAAGCTCTGTCAAGTTGGTTGTTGATCATTGCTAGACAGCCATTTTCAAGTCTTGCCATATATTTTCAAGACAACCTTTTAAGTAAAACATGTAACTAGGCCATTCAGTAACATTCAATGTTGTCTTGGTAAGTAACTTCAGCGTATATTTGGCCTTGTGTTTTAGGTTATTTTCCTGATGAAAGTGAATTAGTCTCCCAGTATATGTTGGAAAGCAGGCTGAAGCAAGTTTTCCTCTAGGATTTTGCAGTATTGTCACGACTTCTGCTGAAGTTGAAGCCTCTCCTTTTTCGGGCGGTGCTAGGCGGGCGACGTCACCGGTCTTCTAGCCATCATTGATCCATTTTCCATTGGTTTTGTCTTCCTACACCTGGTTTCAATCCCATTAATTACCTGTTGTGTATTTAACCCTCTGTTTCCCCTCATGTCTTTGTCAGAGATTGTTTGTTATTCAGTGTTGTGTTGTTTTTGTATTGGTGCGCGACGGGTCCTCGTACCCACTTTGTTTGTTACATTTAGTGTTTGTAGTATGTTTTGTTTATTGTTATTAAATAATTCCATTGCACTGTTTGATTCTCCAGCGCCTGACTTCCCTGCCACCTATACACACAACTCTGACAAGTATTACTTTAGTGCCTTGTTGCAAGCAGGATGCATGTTTTGGAATATTTCTATTCTGTACCGTCTTCCTCTTCACTGTGGCAATTATAGTATCGTGGAGTAACTAACGTTGTTGATCCATCCTCAGTTCTCCTATCACAGCCATTATACTCTAACTGTTTTAAATTCACCATTTGCTTCATGGTGAATTCCTTAAGTGGTTTCCTTCTTCGGCAACTGAGTTAGGAAGGGTACCAGTATCTTTTTTTAGTGACTTGGTGTATTAATACACCATTCAAAGTGTAATTAATAACTGCACCATGCTCAAAGGGATATTCCAATGTCTGCTTTTTAAAAAAATGTTTCTACCAATAGGTGCCTTCTTTACAAACCATTGTAAATTTCCCTGGTCTTTGTGGTTGAATCTGTGTTTAAAATTCACTGCTCAACTGAGGGACCTTACAGATAGTTATTTGTATTCGGGGGTACAGAGATGAGGTAGTCAAAAAAAATTACAAACACTATTGCACACAGAGTGAGCCTATGCAACTTATGTGATTTGTTAAGCACATTTTTATTCCTGAACTTATTTAGGTTTGCCATAACAAGGGTTGAATACTTATTGACTCACGACATTTGAGCTTTTCATTTGTAAACATTTCTAAAAACATAATTCCACTTTGACATTATGGGGTATTGTGTGTAGATAAGGGATTCAACAAAATGTGGAAAAGGTCAAGGGGTGTGAATACTTTCTGAATGCACTCTATAAACCAAGAGAGTGGCAGCTAGCCTAGCTAGTATACGTGCCAAATGGCACCCTATATAGTGCACTATTTTTCACCAGACTCCAATGGGCAGACTACACCACCTTGGCTGAAACCTAGCATAGCACTCCATTCCTCTGGCTAAAATGAATAGTGTGTGTGTGCATATGTGCATTACAGCAGCAGTTACAGGGACATCCAAACCACTGCATAATGAACACCAGATTGCTATAGCAACAAGGTCAATGCAATTACTAACTCATTGGACGAACAGCGGTAAGCCATGGCTTTCAAAGGGATGGATCGACACACACATGAAAGAATATGTAATCCATCATAGAAGAAGCAGATTGATGCATCTAAATGGAAACCTCCTTTGCTATGATTGTGCTGAGTATGGTAGACTTCTATTAGCTTAGCTGACCCATGTGACTACACAGCGAGGAAGAGCTCTGACTCACTGTCAGGAGGACTTCGAGAGCTGGTGTTAGCCAGACTAGACTTCTTTAGCATACTTTTAACCAATCAAATTAGGTAACCAAGGAAGCAGACCAACAAAAAAAAATGGTTGTCTCCGACCTCCCTTCATTTTGGAACTACATGATTATGGAAAAAAAGTTTTGAAGAGGAAATTGTGTGTTGTTCAGCCCCCCCCAAAATCAGCTGGCTAATGAAATGCTAATGGCCCACCATGTCAGTAAAGTCACAGCATCCTGCAGAGTATGTGTGTGCGTTTGTGCCACAGCATCTTGCAGACAGTGTGTGTGTGAGTGCCACAGCATCTTGCAGACAGGCGGGGAGCTCTGATCTAATTACCTTGTTTTCCTCTTCTGCCTTTGTCTGTCATCAAGTCAGCCTATAAACTATGACTGTGTGTTACCCTGATATGTTTCACCTGTCTTTGTGCTTGTATCCACCCCCTTCAGGCGTCGCCCATCTTTCCCATTATCCCCTGTGTATTTATACCTGTGTTCTCTGTTGCCAGTTTGTCAAGCCTACCAGCGATTTTCCCCTTGTCCTGTCTTTTTCTATAGTTCTTGTTTTCCCGGTTTTGACCATTCTGCCTGCCCTGACCCTGACTGACGTTCTATACCTTGTCACATCACCCTGGATTATTGACCTCTGCCTGCCCTGAGACTGCCTGCCGTTCGGTACCTTTTGACTCTGATCTGGATTACTGACCTCTTCCTGCCCTTGACCTGTCATTTTGTCTGCCCCTGTTGTAGTAATAAACTTTTGTTAGTTTGACACTATCTGCATCTGGGTCTTCCCTAAAACGTGATAGAGTGGTCCTCTTAGGTCATTTAGCTTGATCACTCAGACTGCCTGGTTCGGTACAGCCTCATCTCAACTCAGAAAATTGGAAGAGATAAAGTAAAGCGGGATTATTAATCTTGATCAAACGCACTCTGCCTTCTATCACCATCTGACCACACAGTGAGGATTATGTTCTAGACGTACAGGACTGAGTACATGTACTGTAAGATGCAGAGGGTTCACTAAAGGGTTAGTATGTCATCGTGTAAAATACATGTTCCAGTTATAATTTTTTTTTACAACTATTGAGTAGTATGCATGTTGAAACATTACTTATGTATATCACTGTAGTAAAAGGAATTTGACATGTGTCAGTGCCTGACCAAAACCACCTCACAATCACACTACTCTAAAGGGTACATACTGTAAGTATGACTCATTTATTACATTTCCATTAAGTAGTAAGGGACATAATTAATCTCCATGAAGACAAAGGAGTTGTTGAGTTTTTCCTTTGTAGCCTAAGTGGCAGTGCTGACCAAAACAGTCTTGCAATCACACTATTCTAAATGTACATTAGTATGACTCAGAGCGATAATAACCTTATAATTCTCCACTGTGCTTCATACACTGCCAATATACACATGGTCTGTGTCCCAAATGGCACCAGGGACAGAAGTAGTGCACTATAAAGGAAATAGCATACCATTTGGGACGTATCCTTATACTTTCACACACAACCCCTCCTATCAAGCCCAGTGTAGGGCAGGGACATTCCACACAGATTACCAGATGTTCTGAGTCATACAGTATCCCCCACAAGGGATTCCCATCCTGTTTTCTAGACTGTAGGCTAAATCAGAGGAGGGAATCATTGGTATCATGTTGGACATGGAAATGTTGCTATTATCTCCATTAGCACAGCTAGTTGGACTTCAAGTTATAGTGCACATCCCAAATGGCAGCCTATTCCCTTTAACTTTTGACCAGAGCCCTATGGGCACTATGAAGGAAATAGGGTGCCATGTGGGACACAGAGTGACCTGGCTTTATTCTCTTGCCTATACTGTGGAAATATATTGATACGCTCTCTATTACGGCTTGTCAGCCCATCTTTTATCATGGATTACAGTCAATTAGAGTAGGATCAATGCAACTACATCAACAAAAAAATGTTTTTATATGGGCTGGCAAAGTGTTGAATTGATCCTTCAAGCTCCCATTCCCCGTCATAGGGCCTGAACATACAATACAAAGTAATAAATTACCCAAAAAGCCTGTGATCCACTCAGCTTGACTTATTGTGGCAATACTTAATGGTAACATACACGCATGATAGAGCATGTAAGTTGCCTGGAGTCAATAAACGTGAGGAATGCCCATAGGAGCAGACTCCATTTACTGCGGTCTCTGGGATTGCCTGTATAGCCTCTAGAGAAATTCACTTAGATGTCTTTCCTATAGGCTAGCTATTACCTGGGGCAGTTTGTAAGTCATTCAATAAATAACTTCAATTTAAATGTTTTATTCCATGTTGGTTTAATTCAGATATCCTAGCCTGAAACCAACCCCATCATGTTTATGTTAGTTGGTAGGATGCAGCTGCTATTCAACATGTAACCTTTCTAATTTCAGAAGGCCTATATAATTATCCATTGAACTCCACAATGGAACAGAGTACGTTACCTCTTTTCCTATTGTTTGAAAGATTACAATGTGAGAGCAGTATGTAGGACAAACATTCTGATGGGGAACACTTTGTGCCTTTAGCATCTATAAGTACACGCCTCTGGATTTAATACCAAAAACAGTTGTTTATAATACGACCTTTAATCTCAGACAAACACATGAATGACATTACCCTGTAGGTGGTCTCACTCCTAAGCAGCAGGTAACCAATCAGCATCATTGAAAGATTAGTAGAATCTCTGTGGGTAGCTGGACAGGTAGGATGACTGACAGTGAATGTGAACGAGGAATGGATGAGACTGAGGCAGGAATTCCTTTAACCGTAAAGTGGTATATTTACTGAGTAGTCTGTGCTGCATAAAGGAAACAAAATAACCTGTATCGATCAAATTCATAATCACAAAGATCATATCATAACAATCATTCATGATTAACATAATTAAGGAATTCAACAATCCAGTTCATTAAGAAGTCAATAGTAATCATCCGTGACTTGTTTAGGCTCGTAACTATTTATCATAAATCATGAAAGAATACAAAGTGGTTATTCAATCTATAATCCCCATTAGTTTCGTATCAAAGTCGATCAGTTAGCAAACAATGACGTTTCTCACTTCACCCTTTCAATTGTCTTCATGTGTACATGTAATTCAATTCATTACACATGAATCATATCGATTGCATAATTGACCTATGAGGATCCGTGGGGCCACAGTTTTGTGTAATGTGACCGTAGGGTCACATTACACAATATGTTTGAAGCTGCGCTCCAAGCCGTGCTCCGTGGTAATAACTATAAACAATAACTGATGGCCTACTCTCCTGATCGCAACAGATAGTTCAGATGAAAGGTAACAGAATCGGTGGATTTACGTGGATTCATGGACGCACAGAACTTCTGGATTAGACGGAGTTAAGGAAGAGAAAGCAGCGAGATCAGGCGATGGCGTTTTCCTCCTTTTATGGGGATGAGATCTGTCGGTCATTGCCACCTGACCTAATTAAAGCGCCCCTGGCCCAGCTGAGTAAGTGGCCATGAATTAGAGGATTATTCCACCAACTCCATGGGCCTTTTCTACAATCGTAGTGAGTTTAATGAGATGTAAATATAAACATCTGGCTGCAAGGTCGGGGAGGGTGACAGTGGTGTCATTACAAACATTCACTGGCAATGTCAGACACACTTTTCAGACCCACTTCGATATACTTTGAACAGCATTTGCACATAAACTGTTTCTTTGAGACCCTTGTGTAATGTTCTTGTAGACAATGAACGCATGGCAGTAACTAGCTAATGTGTTTGTTTTCTAACCTGTCATGAGAGTGGGAAACCTAATGACTAACTCAATTACATGCACACAAACAATATTGAGGGGAAAGGAGGTTTAGTGTTTTTTTTTAAAAGCTGGCGGTTGTGTTGCTAACTTCCCCAACCAAAGAAAACTTTTAAAGAAAAAGCATATGTTGAATGCAGGCCAACCAACCTGCAGGTTCAGAGGTGAAAATGACGGTGAACTACTCAATATCCCTCTCCTTGAGCATCACCGCACCGAAGTGCTTACCTGTGTCATCCTGTGTTGATTTGTCCACAGACTGTCATTTATTCAGGGAGTGATATAAATCAGAAGAATCAGGACAGGGCGGATGGATATATTACCCCATGCTACCTGACTATCTAAACACTATCCACAGACAACTAAGTATTATAGCAACTACACCATTTATCAGCTCCTGGACATTTATGTCAAATACAGAACACCTAAAGTAAACATATTACATCAAGAGAATGTCAAAGTAGAAATGTCATGTTATGTAAGACATTTTAAGGGTGGACACAGATCAAGGCTAGTCCTGGACTCAAAAACATTCTGGAAGAAGATTCTTCATTGAGTTTGCTTTTCAGTCTAGTACTAGGCTTAATCTGTGTCTGGAAAACTGTCCCTCAATGTTGTATTTGAAATAAATGAAGGAAGAAATGCTAGATGTTAAAACAGCTCTTAGAAATAGAAAGCTTCACATAATTGAAGCACTATCTATTACATCTGTATCGTCCTTGGCATCTGTGTAATAACTGCATTGCTTGTCACATCGAGTTTGAGTTTGAGTTTATTGATTCTTGCTCACAGATAAAACTAAAGAAATGTAGAACTGACATCAAGAGAAAAAAAACACTCACTTAAAATACATAATACATGACATGAATAGAATACAGAACACTTAAAACATATACAGGACAGTTCGTGGCTGATTCTCAGTAGCCTGGTGGTGCATAAAGACAATATTGTGCATCTTGCCTTTGCTGAATTCCTATGATAAGTGTGTATTCTTGAGTTAACTGCTGTTGCTTTCCATTCATCTTATGTCATCTTTAATATGTGTCCGAAATTGTCCTTCCATCATCTTAAGGACATCTAGCCGCATATACAAGAAATTCAATATCCCACCACTCCATGTACTGTAATCACCGCAGATTCCATCCACGCTGCTGTGGATGCTACAGATTTATTATCTGCGGGAAAAAATGCATGGCCTTTGCAATCTTCACACAAAATGTATTGCTTATTACAAAATCCATGATGAAATGCGTTCTTCTCCCTTGCCCCTGAACCTCTATTGATTGAACAAGGGCAATTTGTTTTAAATGATTGAGGTGATTACATTGCACTGATCACACAACAATACTACCTACGGTGCTGTGATCTATTGGCAATACATCAGCCTGTATGTTTTTACAAGATTATATAGAATTTCTTAAGCTCTCATATTGACAAGAGGAGGAATGGATTACTTGAGAATTTATGAACGTTGTAATGATTCCCTTTTAAACACCAATTGAATCTGGTGTTGTGTATGGTGGTTTGATGTTGTCCACAACTCATCTGTGTTCCTTTTAACAACTGTGCTTTTTCATGACTTATGTTCGTATAAGACAGCAATGATCTGAACAGGTTTGTTATTATATTGCCAGTTTCCCACCAAGCAATATAATCCATAGTAACATTACTACAGAGCAATTACTTTTTATTCAGTGTAGACTACCCTTGGTGTAGTAATAAGGATTTTATTATGTGAACAATAGTTCAACTGCATATTTCAAACCCTACAGTTGCAACACAGACTACATAACTTCACACTCACATCCAGAGCCCTGGTTTAGACTGCCATTACTGTAGTTCATTCTGGCCTTCCTCGCTCTTCACTCTAATGAATGCTGCTTCCGCCATTAATTCTCAATCAATAATGCAAAAAATCCAGCCTGAATGGAAATCCATCCTCTCTCTCTCTCTCTCTCTCTCTCTCTCTCTCTCTCTCTCTCTCTCTCTCTCTCTCTCTCTCTCTCTCCCTCCCTCTCTCATAATGAGTCAGGTTAATTTTCCTTTTGAGCTTTAACAACCTGTAACAGGACAATTGGATTAGTCGGTTTTCATGAGGACTAGTGCAGTCATTAGCTCCCAGAGTCATATAGTTGTTTGTCAAAGTAACTGATACAAAGGGTTTGTTTTGAAGGTCCTTTGTGTCCATTTAGATTTAGAGATGCACTTAGCTAACCGATGGGCTCTTTGGAAATGCAACAAAAACTATAGTGATAACTTTCGAGGTCAATTGAGATGGGAAAATAGTCTGAAAGAAAATGATGAACCCATTAGCTCCAATATCTGCAACTTTGTTGAGTTTCCATCAGTATGTTATGTTAGCATGAGGGAAGTATAACCAGGGTTGGGGAGTAACTGTAATCCATTATGTTACCAGCAAAAATATTGTAATCAGATTACAGATACTTTGGAAAAACTAGATGATTACTTAGGGGATTACTTTTAAATTCAGAAACGAGGTTTGCGAGAAAAATTATCTTTGACACTGTTTTTTTTCTCAATGACATTCAAATCAGCAATGAAAAAAGGCGCAAGTTTAAGTTTGTTCCACCTGAGCGAGTCTGACCACAAATCAGAGACCACTATGATGACACACAATATGTGTTTGATGGATCACGGGAAAAGAGCAGGAATAGTCTTTTGTAGGCTACAGTCCATGCTATGTCTTCCAATGGAACGACTGCTGTTGGCATCCAAATATTGAATAAACGCTTGTAGGTAAGGATGACAGCAGTGGTGTAGTCTACGGCGATACAGATATCACTTATTATTGTTATCTACATAGAGCATTGATGTGAATCACACTGTTGCTCTCATATTTAGCTATTTGCTCCTTACGAATTGTGGTTGTTGTGGATGGATGTTCACAATTCTAAATGTGTATTTGATTGAATTCAAGAAGTTTAAGCTGCCTATTAATCATTGTTTTTGAACCCAGTGGACAGCCAGTGAAAAATGCACTCTTGCAACAGCTGCACATTGCGGATCCTAGCCTATGGAATAAAAGTGGGGCTTTTCTTGCACAATCTAATTCATGCTGATAACAATTATTGATTAATAAGCCTTAAGGACATGTTCAAACTCACACACTTTTGATAGACTTAAAGGGGCAATCTGTAGTTGCTACATCCATTTTTGGACTTATAAATTATATATACAATTGAAGTCGGAAGTTTACATACACCTTAGCCAAATACATTTAAACTCAGTTTTTCACAATTCCTCACATTTAATCCTAGTAAAAATTCCCTGTCTTAGGTCAGTTAGGATCACCACTTTATTTTAAGAATGTGAAATGTCAGAATAATAGTAGAGAGAATGACTTATTTCAGCTTTTATGTCTTTCATCACATTCCCAGTGGTTCAGAATTTTACATACACTCAATTAGTATTTGGTAGCATTGCCATTAAATTGTTTAACTTCGGTCAAATGTTTCGGGTAGCCTTCCACAAGCTTCCCACAATAAGTTGGGTGACTTTTGGCGCATACATCCTGACAGAGCTGGTGGAACTGAGTCAGGTTTGTAGGCCTTCTTGCTCGCACACGCTTTTTCAGTTCTGCCCACACGTTTTTTATAGGATTGAAGTCAGGGTTTTGTGATGGCAACTCCAATACCTTGACTTTGTTGTACTTAAGCCATTTTGCCACAAATTTGGAAGTATGCTTGGGGTCATTGTCCATCTGGAAGACCCATTTGCGACCAAGCTTTAACTTCCTGACTGATGTCTTGAGATGTTGCTTCAATATATCCACGTAAATTTCCTACCTCATGATGCCATCTATTTTGTGAAGTGCACCAGTCCCTCCTGCAGCAAAGCACCCTCATAACATGATGCTGCCACCTCCATGCTTCACGGTTGGGATCGTGTTCTTCGGCTTGCAAGCCACCCCCTTTTTCCTCCACAACGATGGTCATTATGGTAAAAATGTTGTATTTTTGTTTCATCAGACCAGAGGACATTTCTCCAAAAAGTACGATATTTGTCCGCATGTGCAGTAGCAAACCGTAGTCTGGCTTTTTAACTGCAGTTTTGGAGCAGTGGCTTCTTCCTTGCCGAGCAGCCTTTCAGGTTATATCGATATAGGACTTGTTTTACTGTGGATATAGATGCTTTTGTACCTGTTTCCTCCAGCATCTTCTCAAGGTCCTTTGCTGTTGTTCTGGGATTGATTTGCACTTTTCACACCAAAGTACGTTCATCTCTAGGAGACAGAACGCGTCTCCTTCCTGAGCATTATGACGGCTGCGTGGTCCCATGGTGTTTATACCTGCGTACTATTATTTGTACAGATGAACGTGGTACCTTCAGGTGTTTGGAATTTGCTCCCAAGGATAATGCAGACTTGTGGAGGTCTACATTTTTTTTCTGAGGTCTTGGCTGATTTCTTATGATTTTCCCATGATGTCAAGCAAAGAGACACTGAGTTTGAAGGTAGGCCTTGAAATACATCCACAGGTACACCTCCAATTGACTCAAATTATGTCAATTAGTCTAACAGAAGCTTCTAAAGCCAAGTGGATATTTTCTGGAATTTTCCAAGCTGTTTAAAGGCACAGTCATCTTAGTGTAGGTAAACTTCTTACCCCTGGAATTGTGATACAGTGCATTATAAGTGAAATAATATGTCTGTAAACAACTGTTGGAAAAATTACTTGTGTCATGCACAAAGTAGATGTCCTGACCGATTTGCCAAAACTATAGTTTGTTAACAAGACATTTGTGGAGTGGTTGAAAAACAAGTTGTAATGACTCCAACCTAAGTGTATGTAAACTTCCGACTTCAACTGTATATCCATTGATTCTTTTTCAGTCTTTGCATCCGTAGCTTGCCTATTAATTTGAGGGTGGTTACATGCTTTTTACCAAAACAGAGGTGGGGCAAACATTTTATTGTTGTTTCATCTGTGGATTATCAGGATATCAAAGTGTCACCAACAAAACGTTTAACAATAGGCCTGTAGCAAATGTAGCATATGACAATCATTTTTCACATGTAAATATCACTTTTTAGTAGTGCTCAAAGCATGCTATTCTATGAGTGCAGCATTTATTTTTCAACTCAAATCAATGAGCCCAATCAGTCCTCCATGACAACAAAATCATAAACAACAGAGTAAGGCTTGTTAACAAGTCCTTAGTTTTGGGTTTATGCTCAGGTAAAACAATTTGGCTAATCTATACTTCATATTTCCAAGTCTTATTCTTGAAGATCAAGGGCTATAACATTTATTGGAATGATTGGAATTTTGATAGACTTTGTTTTTTTTAAATGTAAATATATAATTGCATTGTGTTATGTAGTTTAGTGGATGTTATATGTAGTAGAAAGCAATGGAAAAAGCCTACATAACCAACCCATAAAGTAAAATTGAACATCCATGAATGGCCAGCTATGTTAACTTTAACATTGATTTATCCTGCAATCGATGTGGTTCAATTGATAACATTCATCTTTGTCTTCTTCTAATGCCTCTTAAGGGGAAAGTAATCTAAAAGTAACTGAATGTAATCAGATTACGTTACTGAGTTTGGGAAATCCAAAAGTAACAATACTGATTACAATTTTGGACAGGTAACTAGTAACTGTAATGGATTACATTTAGAAAGTAATCTACCCAACATTGAGCATAACAAACATGTTCAGAGGATGTTCTGCTAATAGGATGCTAAGTGTTGTCTTAGAGTGGTTGGAATGGATACGGGATGACCTAGTCGACATATTCATTTTACTGTTTGTAATCATCTTGGAAATCTTATTATCAGTCTAACCAAGAACAGAGGGGACTAGGCATCAAGTAATTTACCATGTGAATGTGCAGTCTTGTTGCAGTACTGTGCATCCTGCAAATCACTGCAACTGGTAATTAAAACGTTTTTTCTTGCCTCATCTGATTTTGGTAATAAACCTGCACAGCTATTCCATTTAAGTACACACTGCTCTTGCATCATGTTGTTGTAGCGTGAAGGTTGCATTGACTTAATACCATTGACTAACAGGAAAAGCATAACAAGCAGGTGCTTGCAGGAGAGGAGGTGTGTGGTGGGAGGATTTGAAAGTACTAACTACACTGCATTTTAGACATTTTCACTCACTCACAGAAACTGACACACACAAGCACGTACCAAGGCATGTGCACAGCAGAAGGATGGATGTTACAGGTATAGAATCTGAATTTGAGACAGTTTGCTACAGCAGGAAAATAATGTGAATTTTTATGTGAATTATATTTAATAGACACTTCTGTAGGGATTAATACATTTTTCGTAAGGGAAAATCAAGTCTGAACTTTCAAAGTGGAAATTACAGATTTCAGAAGTCTTTTAAAACCTCAAATACATGACAAGTGTTACATGTACTGCATTGCAAGAAAGTTCTCCTGCAACAGGGTGATCAAATGAAGGTCCTACATCTGTAGGTATCCTGCAAGGGCCCATGGATATGTCGGTGTTAAGTACAGTGTCAGTACGGGCAATACTGTATCCATTCGTATTATTCTAACTAGACTGTTAATCCATATATTCATCATTATGATTGCTTTATTTTATGCATTCCATGTTAAGATTCATTCACAGTAACTTGCAGTTTTGAGAATGTTAAAGCAGGTGTGTTAGTGGTGGGAAGGAACAAAAGCCCGCACATACTGTGAGTCAACCCTCCAGGCCCGGAGATGCTAATCCCTGGTCTTTATGGATCTTCCACCAGAACAAATGACTATCGTCTATACTTTCATGCATTCAACATAAATTACTAATGTATAGTCCATACAAAGTGCATCTGAAATGGCAAATGGCAACCTATTCCCTATATAGTGCACTACTTTACTACTAAAAGTGGTGGACTATAGGGAATTGGGTACCATTTGAGATACAGCCCTAATCACAATGCATAACTAATGAGCAGGCTATAAACACAGTGTTATGAATGAGTAATGTGCTCCATCCTTGTATGTGTGTGTCTGCGAACCAATTCAATGATATAATATGTTATTATATGTATTATAAACTGGGTGGTTCGAGCCCTTAATGTTGATTGTCTGACAGCCATGATATATCAGACCGTATACCATGGATATGACAAAACCTTTATTTTTACTGCTCTAATTATGTTGGTAACCAGTTTATAATAGCAATAAGGCACCTCAGGGGTTTGTGATATATGGCCAATATACGTGTCCAGGCACTCTGCGTTGCGTCGTGCATAAGAACTGCCCTTAGCCGTGGTATATTAGCCAGGCAGGAAAGGCGGCAGGTAGCATTGTGGTTAGAGTGTTAGAGCGTTGGACTTAGATCAAATCCCCGAACTGACAACTTAAAAATCTGTTGTTCTGCCCCTGTAAAAGGCAGTTACCCCACTGTTCCTAGGCTGTCAATGAAAATAAGAATTTGTTCTTAACTGACTTGCCTAGTTTAAAAAAAATCTATATTTACCACATCTCCTTAGGCCGCTTAAATGACCACTGTACGCCGGGATGGCTGCAGGTCTGTGGGACTGTGTCCCGAATGGCTCCTTATGTAGTGCACTACTTTTGACCACTACATAGGGAAAATGGTACCATTTGGGATGTAGCCTGGGTCTCGGTTGCATTTCCTGGTTCTAAAGCCTTTTTACGGCCAATGAAATCCAATGTTTGACACGCCTCGTCCCCCTGCCCAGGGGATAGATGAGGGGAACACACATTCATCCATCAGCATGCTTTCTATCTGCTCCCTGTCACATCCTAGGTTACGCCCCAAATGGTTCCCTCTTCCTTATATAGTGCACTACTTTTGACTCTGTTGACCCTGGTAAAAAGTAGTGCACTATATGGGGTATAGGGTGTCTTTTTGGGCGCAGACCAACTATCCCCACAAGGCAGATCAGTGAGGATGAAAATCAGCATATGATGTGTAGAGGACTCAAGACTTTTGAAACTAGACATGAAACTTGAGACTTTATCCTGCATGTTTATCCAGCATTGACATAGCTTGGCAATATGATCAGAAATTAAGTCAATAAATCCTTATTTTCAGTAATGTAAAACAGGCTTTGTTGAAACTTGTATAAAAAGAGTAAGAACGGAGTTCACTCCCAACATGTTTTTCTCAATGAGGTTATGGCTGCATACGAAATGGCACCCAATTCACTTTATAGTGCACTATGGAACCCTATGGGTTCTTGTCAAAAGTAGTAGGGGATAGGGTGCCATTGGGTGCACTATAGGGGATAGGGTGCCATGTGGTACACTATAGGGGATAGGGTGCCATTGGGTACCATTGGGTGCACTATAGGAGATAGGGTGCCATTGGGTGCACTATAGGGGATAGGGTGCCATTGGGTGCCATTGGGTGACACATCAGGTGTCAGAGGTATTGAAAAGTATTATTTTCTAATGTGAGTTTTAATGCATATGTCATTTCTGTTTTGATTAATTTAATTTCCCCTAGAGCATCCAGGTTCAAATGTTGGCTGTCGAATTGTAAAGCAGGGTTGTGCTTCAGTTATTTTCCCATTAAAGAAAGACCTGTAATGGGGTCCTGTGTGTAGCTGGTGTAGAGAGTCAGGCGCAGGACACCAGAAATGAGTAATCAACGTACTTTACTCAAAATACAAAAATACAAGGCAAATATACGAGCCCACAATAACAGACCGATTTACAAAGAACAATCACTCACAAACAAACATGGGGAACAGAGGGTTAAATAATAAACAGGTGTGTCAGACTAAGACAAAACAAATGGAAAATGAAAAGTGGATCGGCGGTGGCTAGAAGGCCGGTGACGTCGACCGCCGAACGCCGACTGAACAAGACTATTAAATCTACATGCATGTTGTGCTTACCAAACTGAGCATGGAGAGCTTCAAACAAGGTGTGTAGCGAAATGAAAGGCTAGAATGAACCTGGCTAGAATATTACTGTGTAGCCTCTTATATCTGTCATACTTGGCTGAGTGGTACTTACGATTAAGACTCACGTTGACCAATGTTCAACTGAATGAAGATGCAAGTGCTTTATAGTTTTCTATACAACCACAACGTTAGTCATACCGCATCACTTTGCATACTGTATACTGTAGGTATGATGTAATCAACATTTCTTCCTCAAATCCCAGGTAGCACTACTCATAATTTTATATAGACAGACTGATTGTGATTGATGACTAAAAAGCAGAGGTTTTGACAGCCTATCAAAGGGAACCTTCATGTCCTCCAAACCACCCACTTTATTACCACCACACAAAAGCATCTGACCAGTTACTTTTATGGTGCATCTGCTACACTTCGTACTTCCTCTCCTCTGCTATGCCTCAGTATTGGCATTGTAAAAGACCATGTAATTGTCCTCTGTTGTACATCGGCTTGCCGCTACACAGCCACTGGATCTTTTCATTCAATCAGAGCGTAGCCTGCAGTCTTTATTATCAATATAAAGCCAAAGAAAATAGTGGAAAATGAAGAAATAAGTGAAATAGATGGGTTTAGTTTAAACCTTGAAGCGTGGGTGTCACAGGTAGAGTCAGACTGCACATTGACTTACTGCACTGTGATCACTGCTGTGTGACTGACTCTTCTCCCATGCATCTTCTCTGTTTTCACACAGAGGAGAATAGAATACATCTCAATGCCTCCCAGTGAAAAAGATCCTCTGAGTGTGAAGGAGTCCATGGGCCCAAATTGAAAACTGCAGTGTAGAGATAGACAGATTGATTATGGGGGTGTCCACTCCAGATAGGGCTTATGAGCACTTGGCTGTGACTCCCTGACTCCCTTACAATCACTCATACCCTTAACCCTCCTGTGAAGTCCAATTACCTGGGCATGTCCTGGGTGTCTGTAAGAGGAGAGGATGACCGGACCAGTTCGTCCAGGGTGTGTGATGGATCAAGCCCTGGGTAGAATGGCAGGATGACAGAGGTAAGGAAGCTGAAGATGATAGGAGAGAAAGGAGAATGGGCCGGCTGCTGTGGCCATGGTTCAGACGTGATTGTGTTCTTAAGAGCAAGGTTATCTCACTGGTTCTGCTGTCCGGTCATCATCTTCACTGACTCTTTCCAACAAGTTATGCAGTTTGGTTAATGTCTAACAACCTCCCAAAGGAAGAATGTTAAATGTTTCACTGAATTTATGTTCAAGTGAAGGAGGCGTATTGTATTGACTGATTGGCAAAAAACATACAATTAAACCATTACATGATAAGTAACGCTGAAAATACACTTATTTCATTTGTCTTGATCATTCTATTGTTGCTACCAGAAACTGCAAATATAAAAGAATGGAAGTAAAAAGGAGAAGAAAGAAAGTTTTTGTTTCCAGGATGAAATGGACCTCAAACAGTTAAACACTTTGTTTGTGGGCTATAAAATCCAATTAACCATTGGCTCTATGCCTGTGTTTTACATGTGGGGTTGTGCACGTTTAGCCTGCTATAATCCATGCCACATTCAAACAGTGGGAAATAATGCTTCATCCAAAACAGATTAACCTTTTAAGCAGAGAATATCAAATTACTATACCATGTACACAACGATCAAGATCTGAGGTAAAATGTGATTTATGTTGAGTTTTACGTTGATGTACAGTATTTTTCATAAATTTATGCAAACTCATAAAATCACTCAAACCAGTAACTGAATTGTAGATAAGGTGAGTCAGTTCCCAGTTATTTTGTATGATCCATTTTAATACCAACCCATCTTCAATCCTGAGCCAGGACAATTTAAATACATCTCAGTGATGCATGTCTTTATAATTTCTGTAATATATTATTCAATTTCCTTCACGGCAGAAACCAAGTTCCAAGCTAGTGGAATGTAATTTTTCTGTTGGGGATGGTTTGGCCTGAATGTTCCACTGCTTACGTGGAGAAGGGAGGGAACCCTGAAGGGGCATTGGTAAGTAGACAACTTCACTTCCTGTGTCCTAAATGGCACCCTATTCCATTTACAGTACGTAGAACTTTTTATTTTATTTTATTTTTTTACTCCCTAAATTTATCATATCCAATTGGTAGTTACAGTCTTGTCCCATCGCTGCAACTCCTGTACGGACTCGGAAGAAGCGAAGGTCGAGAGCAGTGCGTCCTCCAAAACACAACCCCGCCAAGCTTCTTGACACAATGCACACTTAACCCGGAAGCCAGCCAGACCAACGTGTCTTAGTGCATGAGCCCAGCTCACCACAGGAGTTGCTAGAGCACAATGGGACAAGGACTTCTCGGCCCGCCAAACCCTCCCCTAACCCGGATGACGCTGGGCCAATTTGTGCATCGCCTCATGGGTCTCCTGGTCGCAGCCAGCTGTGACACAGTCCAGTATTGAACCAGGTTCTGTAATAATGCAGCGAGCACTGAGATGTAGTGCCTTAGACCACTGCACCACTCGGGAGGCCCTAGTATGTACTACTTTTGACCAGGGCCCATAGGTCTCTGGTCAAAAGTAGTGCACTATGTAGGGAATAGAGTGCCATTTGGGAGCCAACTGGCATCTCTGTGCTCTGTCACTGGGTCTGGGTCTTATCAGTTAACATCTGTTTCCCATCCAATCCACATACTGTATGAGGAATGAAGGAGTCATCATTTAAAAACAAAACACAGGTTTCTTCAATGCACTTCTCATGAGCCATATGTTGTTGCACTAAACATCTAGGGCTCCTAAATCAGAAACCTTTCACAAAATAAACTTTACATGAAAACATATTTCATCACATTTTGACTGAACAAATTGGACACGTCTTAAAGAAGATGATAATAAATAGTTTAGCTAAGAACTACGGTATATAAACTGGACACAGGATCACTAGTCCATATTTCTGTAAACAACATTGCTTCATACATAATCCAACATACAGGAATCACCAAGTGTGTCCAATCAGCTTGCATTGAGCTCCTCTGTGCCCTGCTGAGAAACCTCATTTGTGAAACAACAGTATCGGGTGACTGAGAAATTAGCGCTAGCTGCTGCCATTATCCAGCTTGTTCTCTTAGATCTGTCTTGACCGGGTGGATGCTGCAATCTCCGCCCAGCAGGCTGCTTCTCTGAGGCTACATCGCAAATGGCACCCAATTGCCGATATAGGAGCTCTGGTCAAAAGTAATGCATAATATAGGGAATACGGTGCCATTTAGGGTGCAGCAATGTGGCTCCCTGGTGCTAAAGCAGGTGTTGGAAGTGGAGAGTGGAGAGAAATGCCTGTGAGGTAGTAGACCAATCTGTGGAGGGATATCTCTTGGCCCATCACCACCCCACAGTGAGGGGCCACTTCCAACACACCACAGGAGGGTCTAAATGTGACCTGACAAAGATCTTCTCTTGGATCAAAATGTTGAAAGTTTGGACACACCTTCTCATTCAAGGGTTTCCTCTATTTTTCCTTTTTTTCTCAATTGTAGAATAATAGTGAAGACATCAAACTATGAAATAACACATAAGGAATCATGAAGTAACCAAAAAAGTGTTAAACAAATCAAAATATATTTTATATTTGAGATTCTTCCAACTAGCCACCATTTGCCTTGATGACACCTTTGCACACTCTTGGCATTCTCTGAACCATCTTCATGAGGTAGTAACCTGGAATGCATTTCAATTAACAGGTGTGACTTGTTCAAAGTTCAATTGTGGAATTTCTTTCCTTCTTAATGCGTTTGAGCCAATCAGTTGTGTGGTGACAAGGTAGGGGTGGTAAACAGAAGATAGCCCTATTTGGTAAAAGACCAAGTCCATATTATAGCAAGAACAGCTCAAATAAGCAAAGAGAAATGACAGTCGATCATTACTTTAAGACATGAAGGTCAGTCAAGCCGGAACATTTCAAGAACTTTTGAAGTTTCTTCAAGTGCAGTCGCAAAAACCATCAAGCACTATGATGAAACTGCCTCTCATGAGGACCGTCACAGGAAAGGAAGACCAGAGTTACCTCTACTGCAGAGGATAAGTTCATTAGAGTTAAGTAAATTTTTGGTTCCAACCGACATGTCTTTGTGAGATGCAGAGTAGATGAACGGATTATCTCCACATGTGTGATTCTCACCGTGTAGCATGGAGGATGAAGTGTGATGGTGTGGGGGCTCTCATGAGGACCTTAACCAGCATGGCTTTCACAGCATTCTGCAGCGATATGCCATCCCATCTGGTTTGCACTTAGTGGGACTGTAGTTCGTTTTTCAACAGGACAATGGCCCAACAAACCTTGTCATTTATAAACTTTGCACAAGTACTGTTGCCCTCTTATGTTTTTCACTGAAATTGTCCCCATTATCCTATCTGAATGTTTGTTTTGTCTTGTTCATTTTAAAGATGATGATACAACAATAAAAATGAAAAACCGTATGGTTCTTTCATTGTATTATCTAAACCAGATCTATTGTGTTATATTCTCCTACATTCAATTCACATTTACACAAACTTCAGAGTGTTTTCTTTCAAATGAAACCAAGAATATGCATATCCTTGGTCCTTGGCCTGAGCTACAGGCAGTTAGATTTAGGTATGTCTTCAGGCGGAAATTGAAAAAAAAGTAGGGGGGTAGCTGTAAGAGGTTATTAAGACCACCAAGAATCACTGTGTGACCCTGATTTAGCCCACCACAGTAAAAGGTTAAAGGGATACTTCAGGAGTTTTGCAATGAGGCCCTTTATCTACTTCCCCACAGTCAGATGAACTTGTGGATACCATTTTTCTGTCTCAGTGGTCTAGCCCTCCTAATGAGAGCATCTATAGAGCAGTGTGGGCCTAGATCTAATCCTAAAGGAAATGGGGCGTGTGAATTCCCTGTCATTTGGACCATTTACAAATCTTCCTTATGCTCTACTCAGTCTCAGATCGATTATCCCACTGAAGACCAGGGTTGCGTCCCTAATGGCACCCTGTTCCCTACAATATAGAGTATATACGCTCTCACACTACTACTCACTCCTGAAAGGTCTTGTCACAATCCGTGTTCAACTTAATGTGTATGTGATGTGCATTCGAACCCACATTAACCTCAAATGATAAATTGTCTGTGCAAATATTACAGTGGAATGAAAAGGCTTATTATCTGTTCACTTGCATTCATGTAATCAACCTGGGCACAAATGGCCTTTTCATAGAGACCTTCAAGTTAATTTATGTGATTATTAAAACCTCACACTTCAAAGATGCATTTGAGCTGGTTGTTCATTGACTCACCACACTATTACTCAGAGCAACTAAGCCCATCTGTTATTATGGGATCCACTGAGTGAGAGTCCCACAGTCCTGAAACGATGGAGATAACTTGGGTAATGTTATCCTTCTTCACCCTTCCCTTTAAATATATACATTTTAAAAGACAGAGATACATTACAACTCATCACAAACCTTCAGGGACCTCTGATAGTGTAGGTTGCACTAGCCAGACATGTGGGACAGATATGGACGAGACAGGCGATGTCAACAACAGCCTAGTATGTAGAACAGATGTGGAGAGAGAGAGAGAGAGAGAGGGGGGGGGGAGAGAGAGAGAGAGAGAGGGAGAGAGAGAGAGAGAGAGAGAGAGAGAGGGGGGGGAGAGGGAGAGAGAGAGAGAGAGAGAGAGAGAGAGAGAGAGAGAGAGAGAGAGGGGGGGGGAGCTGCTCTCAGGTAGTCAGTCATTCAAGGCTCTGAAGCAGAAACTAGAAGAGAGGAAAAACAAACATTCAGAACAGAGCAACTCCCTCGCAGGGTTGACAGGAGTGTTTGTGGTTGGCTTCATATGTTCTGCCTTAATCAGAACAGTGATGAGAGGATGAGGGGAGAGGGAGCAGGAGGCTCAGTAGTCGTTTATGACGAAGTGCTCAGCATTCATCTGCTAAGACTGCAGCTAGCGATGGGAGCCCAACCTGCCTGGGTCAACAGAACAGCAAAGAAAGTAACCGGTAAGAAAGTAGTGTAGTGAAGTGAAATTAAGTGTAGTGTAGTGTACGTGCATAGCCCCACTGTTGAGATGGTTTACATCGTGGTACGTGTTGAGATGGTTTACACCGTGGTACATGTTGAGATGGTTTACATCGTGGTACGTGTTGAGATGGTTTACATCGTGGTACGTGTTGAGATGGTTTACATTGTGGTACATGTTGAGATGGTTTACATCGTGGTACGTGTTGAGATGGTTTACATCGTGGTACGTGTTGAGATGGTTTACATCGTGGTACGTGTTGAGATAGTTTACATCGTGGTACGTGTTGAGATGGTTTACATCGTGGTACGTGTTGAGATGGTTTACATCGTGGTACATTTTGAGATGGTTTACATCGTGGTACGTGTTGAGATGGTTTACATCGTGGTACGTGTTGAGATGGTTTACATCGTGGTACGTGTAGAGATGGTTTACATCGTGGTACGTGTAGAGATGGTTTACATCGTGGTACGTGGGCCAGAGAGCGATCCTGACGCCAGAGCACAACACAAAACATGTGTTCTCTCTCACAGCAGGCAGAAGCAGACTCCTTTCCTCGCTCCACACTCCTCTCCAAAATGACAGGCAACAGCTGCAGATTTTACAACTATTCCATGCTGACTGAGAGAGAGAAGGGGTGGGGGGAGTGCCCTGCATACACCATTTATTACATAACACAAAACAGTCCAAGGCGCTGTGATGTGGGGGCGGGGAGTATTTCCCACTATTTCCTGTTAGAGAAGGTTATGTTGTGCAACAGAAGCTTGGCACCCTGGTCACAGCTGTGTTCTTATGGTTCAATCATGGCTTTTCACAGAGGTGGGACCAAGTCACTATTATTCGAGTCACAAGCAAGTCTCAAGTCACAAGGTTCGAGCCTCAAGTCGAGTCCCAAGCAGAACGGGTCGAGTCTTGAGTCAAATCAAATCAAATCAAATGTATTTATATACCCCTTCGTACATCAGCTGATATCTCAAAGTGCTGTACAGAAACCCAGCCTGAAACCCCAAACAGCAAGCAATGCAGGTGTAGAAGCACGGTGGCTAGGAAAAACTCCCTAGAAAGGCCAAAACCTAGGAAGAAACCTAGAGAGGAACCAGGCTATGTGGGGTGGCCAGTCCTCTTCTGGCTGTGCCGGGTGGAGATTATAACAGAACATGGCCAAGATGTTCAAATGTTCATAAATGACCAGCATGGTCCAATAATAATAAGGCAGAACAGTTGAAACTGGAGCAGCAGCACGGCCAGGTGGACTGGGGACAGCAAGGAGTCATCATGTCAGGCAGTCCTGAGGCATGGTCCAAGGGCTCAGGTCCTCCGAGAGAGAGAAAGAGAGAATTAGAGAGAGCACACTTAAATTCACACAGGACACCGAATAGGACAGGAGAAGTACTCCAGATATAACAAACTGACCCTAGCCAAGCTGTACATTCTAAGAGCAAGCAGGATGGAGTCACATGTTTTTTCAAGTCAAGTCTCAAGTCAAGTAAAAAAAATCTATACATGCAATGACTTGTTCAACTACGAATCTTTGTCTATTTGAGTCTACCAGACAGCCCTTTTCATTATTTTATGAAATAGCCTCTTTGTCAGGCTTAACCTGTCCTATCTGAACGGACACAGGTAGAGGGCAAGACTGTAAAGCCTCCCCTTGAAAAACCAAATGGAATCTGTCTAACGGGAGCTCAACAGGTACATATAATCACTTGGCACCCTCCCAGGACCATACAATGACCCAATTGGCAATTACAACCAATATGTTTCAAGTTTTAATGTTAATGTCACATACACAAGTATAGTGAAATGCCTTTCTTGCAAGCTCTAAACCCAACAATGCAATAATCAATAACAATGTAATACTAAAGATAACATAAGATAACATAAGGTAGAACAAAAACACATCAGAAAGTAACAAGAAAATGAGAACGCAAATAAGCATACAATATAGTATATAGGGTCAGTCTGTTCCAATATCATATTTACAATGTGCAGGGATACTTGAGTAGGCTATCAGAGACTCACCATCAGCAAGGTTTGTCGAGGTAATTTGTAAAGTGACTATGCATAGATAATAAAGAGAGAGTAGCAGCAATGTAAAAACTGCTGTATGTCCTGGATGTCAGGAAGCTTGAACCCAGTGATGTACTGGGCCGTACGCATTACCATTTTGTAGTGCCTTACGGTCAGATGCCGAGCAGTTGCCATACCAGGCGGTGATGCAACTGGTCAGGGTGCTCTTGATGGTTCAGCTGTATAACCTTTTGAGGATCTGGGGAACCATGCCAAATCTCCTCCTACATTCGGAAAGTGTTCAGACTCGAAATTGAGCTCAAGTGCATCCTTTTTCCATTTATCAACCTTGAGATGTTTCTACAACTTGATTGGAATCCACCTGTAGTAAATTCAATTTGGAAATAATTTGGAAAGGCACACACCTGCTTATATAAGGTCCCACAGTTCACAGCGCATGTCAGAGCATAAACCAAGCCATGAGGTCGAAGGAATTGGTCGCAGAGCTCCAAGACAGGATTGTGTCAAGGCACAGATCTGGGGAAGGGCACAAAAGCATTTATGCAGCATTGAAGGTCCCCATCAGGGCCTACATCATTCTTAAATGGAAGAAGTTTTGAACCATCAAGACTTTTCCTAGAGCTGGCCGCCTGGCCAAACTGAGTTATCGGGGGAGAAGGGCCTAGGTCAGGGAGTTGACGCTTTTCAGCGGCAGGGACTGGGAAACTAGTCAGGATCGAGGGAAAGATGAACGGAGCAAAGTACAGAGAGATCCTTGATGAAAACCTGCTCTAGAGTGCTCAGGACCTCAGACTGGGGTGAAGGTTCAACTTCCAACAGGACAATGACCCTAAGCACACAGCCAAGACAACGCAGGAGTGGCTTCAGGACAAGTTTCTGAATGTCCTTGAGAGGCCCAGCCAGAGCCCAGACTTGTACCCGATCTAACATCTCTGGAGAGACCTGAAAATAGCTCTGTAGCGACGCTCCCCATCCAACCTGACAGTGTTTGAGACGATCTGCAGAGAAGACCCCCAAATACAGGTGTGCCATACTTGTAGTGTCATACCCAAGAAGATTCAAGGCTGTAATCGCTGCCAAAGGTGCTTCAACAAAGTACTGAATAAAGGGTCTGAATACTTATGTGAATGTTCATTTAATTTTTAATTTTTTTTTTAAACATTTGCACAAATTTATAAACAGTTTTTGCTTGGGCATTATGGGGTATTGTGTGTAGTTTGATGAGAAAAAAAAAATTAATCCATTTTAGAACAAGACCGCAATGTTTTTAAAAAGTCAAGGGGTCTGAATACTTTACGAATGAACTGTATGTGAGTGGGGGTGCGTGTGGCACCTTAATTGGGGAGGACAGGCTCATTGTGATGAATGGAAGAGAATAAATGGAATGGTATCGATCAAATGGTTTCACCACCATTCCATTCACTCCATTATTATGAGCCGGTTCTCCCCTCAGCAGCCTGCTGTGGCGTGTGTGTACACTCAGGATTAAATTTTTTACATGTTAGTCATTTAGCAGACACTTATCCAGAGCGACTTACATTCATTTTCCTACTGGGGCTATGCTCTGCCAACTGAGCCACACGAAGTGGTGTAGTGTAGAGTCCTTATAAATGTATGTGCATATTATGTGTGTGTGAGCAGATTATGGAGTGAGGGTTTGTGTGTGTGTTGGAGTGTCTGTGTGTGTGAGTGTGTGGGGCCGTGTGTGTGTGCATAGAGTGTGCAAAAATAGGATCAATTTAGATTGTCCGTGTAGCCATTTTGTTAGCTATTTAGTTTGCAATTTGGAAGCTTTATGGCTTGGGGATAGAAGCTGTTCAGGAGCATATTGGTGTCATGGTACCGCTTGCCGTGCGGAAGCAGAGAGAACTGTCTATGGCTTGGGTGGCTGGAGTCTTTAACGATTTTCCTGGCCTTCCTTTCACACCGCCTGATATAGAGTTCCTGGACGGCAGGGAGCTCGGCCCCATTGATGTACTGGGCTGTCCGCACCACCCTCTGTAGCACCATGCGATCGAGGGCGGTGCTATTGCCATACCAAGCAGTGATGCATCCAGTCAAGATGCTCTCAATGCCAAACCTTTTCAACATTTTGAGGGGAAAGAGGCATTGTCACATCTTCTTCATGACTGTGCATATGTGTGTGGACCATTTTAAGGTCTTAGTGATTTGGACACTGAGGAAGTTGAAGCTCTCAACCTGCTCCACTGCAGCCCTGTCGACATGGGTGGGGGGGCAGTACTGGATGGCTGCTGTTTTGCAAGCTCTGACCCAACTGTGCTATTTTGTGATTATTTTGTAGTTTATTTTTACTGTATTTTCACAAAATGTATACGCTATCATTTGTTACAACCTACAATAACTTTTGAACATCAGATTGGCAGTTACTTACCTCAATTCCGGCTTCAACTTCGATTTATCTGCCCTTTCTATAATTCAGACCCAATTTTTCGGCCTACCCCAGAGGAAACGCAGGCGTTTCACATGCAAGAGGGGGGTGAAGGGGAAAACCGGACACCTCTTCCCTCCATTCTACTGGCCAATATACAGTCACTTGATAAAAATATGGATGACCTCTGATCACGAATTTCCTACCAACGGGACTCATGAAACTGCAATATTCTCTGCTTTTCTGAAGCATGGCTCTTGTACAAGATACCCCTATCCAACTTGATGGATTCTCCATTCACCAGATCCAATAGCTAGCTGTGCAGCAAATCAGAAATCTGTTCGCTAGCTCACCTGACTTGTGTTAATTGACAGTTTGCTGGTCCAATCAGAGGGCCGAATGCATGTTTCATTAGCCAATCTGTTGAATGTTTTTTTTGCAAGGGAGATGCTGTGGCTACTGTCTCTGGCTGTGTGGAAGGTAATCCACAGAGACTCTTTGCCACAAAATGAGTGACAAAACTTTACAAAACCTGGCCAGATAAGTTCAAGTCATCAATCTCAAGTTATTTTATTTTCTATCATGTGGAGTCTCAAGTTATCAGATTTGTGACTCAAGTTCACAACTCTGTCTCTTCATCTGATGGGCCAACTTCAGGACTACTTGTCAGACAACGTCAGATTTAAGAGGCACATTCAGCACCTCTGTGACTTTGTGACAAACCCTTCCCCCTGCCTCCCCCTCCCACCACCTCAACCCTTTCTCAGAGCATTGCGTATTATTATGTAAAGAAATCGGGGACACTCCAATTAGTATGATATGTTACGTTTCGTATAGTATGTATTCATTTGTGGATGTCCATCACCTATTTCGTATGATATGGTGTAAATTACAAATCGTATGATATGTTATGAATTACAAATCGTATTATATGTTATGAATTTGAAAAATATGTGATATGTTACAAATTCTAGTTAGCTAGATGGCTATCATTAGCTAGGCTTGGGGAACAGACATTTTTACGTACAATACAGAATAGTATGAAATGCTCTGAGACCAGGTTAACCACCTCCTCGGGCTGCTTCTCTACCTTTTCCATTATATACACACCTTAGGAATGTCACTCATCAATTACCGTAAAACAGGTATGTGACGCGAGCAAAACCTTGATGACAGCTGGTTTTAGACATGGAAAATGTATTATGGAAATAATAGGCCACACTGCATCTGATACTTTACAAATGACAGATCTAACCAAGAGAATGACAGAATTTAGAAGTGGTGTGTGAAGAGATGCTAATGCCACGTTCAAAACAACTGGGAACTGGGAACTGGGAACTCGGAAATCTCAGACTTCAGTGCATTCAAAATAACTGGGAATTCTGAAAAAAAATGAGCTTTTTTTCTGAGTTCACAGTTGTCTTGAAAGCACCATAAATACCAACACATTTCTGAGAATGTCATCCCACTGAGCACAGACATCAATTCAAAGTTTATTCCACAGTGGTTCAACAAAATTTCCTTGAAATAACGTGGAAACAACGTTGATTCAACCAGTGTGTGCCCAGTGGGATGGGGTTTTGAAGTGAAAGATTGTGGAGACAAAATAACAATTCATGAAAAAGTAGCCAATCTTCAAGGCTTTACACTACTGGTCACTTTTACTTTACACATACATGTTTTAAAAGATGCACTTCAGCTACCCCTCGTCAAACATTTCCTTAAAGCAAATCTGTGTTGTTGTTACAGTGGTAGAATGTGACCCTAGAAGGATTCCTCCTCTCTGAGAGTGCCTGAGGCGGTTTGTGCATGCCTTTGGAATGCCAATAAAGCCAATTACCTCACAGATACAGTGCATTCAGAAAGTATTCAGACTCCTTGACTTTTTCCACATTTAGTTACGTTACAGCCTTATCCTAAAATGTATTAAATTGTCCCCCCCCCCCTCATCAATCTACTGTACACACAATACCCCATAATGACAAAGCAAAACAGTTTTTTTTTTAAATTTCTGCAAATGTATAAAAAAATAAAATAATGAAATATTACATTTACATAAGTATGTAAGTAAAAGAATTAGGCAAAAGGACAAGGTATTCACTAACTAACAGAAGCACACAGTGCTTGTTTAAAAAGAGCCACACAGACAGTCATTACAGGCAATGGTAGAGACAAGCTTTGGGAAGGTCTTTGTTACTGCTACAGTGTTGCAACATACTGCCTGTGTCCCAAATGGCACCCTATTCCCTATATCAGGGGTACTCAACTCTTACCCTATGAGGTCCAGAGCCTGCTGGTTTTCTGTTCTACCTGATAATTAATTGCACACATCTGGTGTCCCAGGTCTAAATCAGTCCCTGATTAGAGGGGAACAATGAAGAAATGCAGTGGAACTGGCTTCGAGGTCCAGAGTTGAGTTGGAGTGCCCTATATAGTGCAGGACTTTGACCAGGACTCTATATGAGTCATTCTACAGAAGTGTTGCAAATTGTGGGTTGGAAAAAAATGTTTTTCTTTTTCTTTCTTCATCTGCCATTCTCTCTTGGGCTTTCAACCTCGATCACAATAGAAATGGCTTTGTATTTCATAGCAATTTGATAATAGGCCTTTAAAATAGTTCCATAGTCACTGGTTTTAAGGAAAGCTATACAAACCACTCAAATTGAATCGTCAACTTGATAACAATCGTACATGCAGAACTGCAGATATTGTCTGCCTTACTTTTGGGGATAACATAATGAAAACAGAAAGCAATGAATAATATTTACTAAATGCCAAATCTTGCGTTGTCCTACCATTTATGCGGAAAGATGATGATTTGATTAGACATTGACAAAATATGTTTCAAATGGCCAAGATGCAGTAGACTAGAGCCTGTTTTGGGCAGTTCCTGGCAATCAAATTGAATGTAGCGTTTTATACGTCTCTTCCTGAATGTCATGGTAATGAGCAGGGACAAATGGTCTGATGGTCATAGAATAGGATTAAAGAGCACATATAATATATCCTGAAGATCAGGGGAAAAGACAACAGCTCTAAAGTACTTTGTGGTTGTTTTGTCTCCCCATATTATTGTTGAAGTATACATGTTGTTTAAAAGGAAATGATGACAAAACAGCTACATCGTTGTATAGATAAGCGTACGAGACAGAGCTGAAAAACATCTACAAAATTACTTGAATTCAGAGATGTGTGCTGATTTTGTTTTGTTCTCGTCAGATTTCTCTCAAATGTTGTCACGTGATGTGCAAATAACATCATGATCAAAATAACAACAGCCATTTAGAGATTATCCAGAAACATTTTACATGTGGTGTGCTGGGGTGTTTTTTCCACACAGGCCCATCTGATTGATTTACGAAGTTAAAGCAAGTGCCATTTGATTTAATTCTCAAAAAAGTAAAATACACTACCCACCCAAGTATAATACACAGTGCCACAGGATTTAGCTTCCCGTAAAACCAAAATAAAATGGTGACAATTCTTCTACCCTGAAATTGTAGCCTACTAATGTCAAAACCGATTTAACTCAGACTGTCTAATTATATTTTTTTGTTGTCCAATTGTCTCAAGATGGCTTGGAGAGGGGCTCTCTGAGAAATTCAAACAGTGTTTTCTAGATTATTTTGGGCCATTTTGCTTTACTGTTTTAACGAGAACATTTATTAGTAAACTGGAAGATTAGCCCATGATGTGCCTCTGGGCTAGAGAAGGAGTTGTTGTCCCACTGCGTGATCTGGCATTCATAGACAAAGCACAGCGACATCCATTCATACTTCTCTGTTTCGATCTGAAAAGATTCTTAGCTGCATTTCAACTGCACGGAATATATCTTGTGTCAAAGCTACATGCATTGATAGCCTAATAATTTCAATGTGTGGGGGCTCAGATTTCTCTGCATCTCAACTTAAAATGGATTGGTTGAGACAGAGGACAGTGCTATAGAGGTAGATGGTGTTATAGGAAGATACTTGCATCTCAGAGAGATGAATTAACTCTTTTTGATTTGAAGGTAGTGAGATAAAGCACCTTACCGGCTGACATTGTTATTCCTATTAGTTCATGTCTCTTTAAGACCTGTCTGTTGGAAAGTCTCAACAAATCCGCTGTAATGTATAAAATGAGTATCACCATACCGATGCCACAGTGTTGCGTACAGTAACATTTGGCAAATGACACAATTCAACCGTTTACAAGCCTGATGAAGATCTTTAGGTCAAAGCGTTGCACAACAAACTGTGGGAGCATGAATCAGCATGCGGATATCAATCTTTATTTCATAACCTCTCTTTGTAATCACAGTTTTTCTAATGCCTGCTCTGTTTCTCGGCCTGCACCACATCAGATGTACACTCAGTCAGTTCATGTTACAGTGAGTCTATATTTACCCCCCCATATCAGAGAATTAGCCATCTGATTCTTCGTATAGCTGTTCGTTTTCAGTTGCCTACCGACCCAGTAGTTGTGAGGAGTAGATTGTTCCGATTTCATTGATTCAAACTATATTTAGACATTTAATACAGTAGAGCACATTTATCAGTGGCTATGTTCCAAATGGGAATAGGAGCTACAGGCTCTGGTCAAAAGTAGTGCACTATATAGGGAGTAGGGTGTCATTTGGGACGCAAACAGTATCTGGAGGCCACTTCCCTCTGGACATCTCTTCCTGGGTTTTTTCCACTTGAAATGCTTAAGAGTCGGTGCTGCTTGCACAGTTGCATTGAATGACTTTTAAATGCTCCCTATTTCTCGCAGGTTTTTAACACAATCGTGTGATTGTTTGGGAACATTCCAATAAATTACTTTTCCTTACCCCAAGTAAGAAACAGAGGGGGGCTATTTTCACACATCATTTTGGCAACATTTTACATTCCAAAAGATAAACTACCATTCATTCTACACAGAGGATGAAACAATTTTCTCTCTAACCATGGATTGTTCGGTGTCACACTGAATAAACTAATTAAATATTTATGCATTTAATTCATTTCCATCCACTTCATCATACTCCATGCTGCTTCCTCCTTTCTTTAAATCATTCTCTAACATTTAACACATTGTAGGTGTCCACGGAATGGAATGAGATGCTTGTGTTCTTCGGAGTGCTCTAAATGACAGTGAGAAGTTCACTTCTGCTTTTCTGGCTTCTCAGAAACAGAATAGTACAGAATTCAAATTAAACATGTGGAACTGAAAAAACTTTGGTTGACAAGAACGAAAATGTTACACGCACACACAGGCACACACAGGCACACACAGGCACACACAGGCACACACAGGCACACACAGGCACACACAGGCACACACAGGCACACACAGAAACAAACACACTTTATACATTTTAAACTCTGAAATGTAAGCCATTAGCCAGCCTGTGGAGAAGACTACAGTTGTGTTTTCTTCTTTAATCTCTGGACTGACTCTATGATACTAGTTCCTGTGGGACATGAAGCCCCATACACTGATGTTGTACTTTTGATTTTATTTTTCTGTGCACAGAACTGCTATATACAGAATCAGAGAAACAAAAGCAAGCATATGTGGTCTCATGGCCAAATTTCGTCTACTCAGAATATTAGCACATTTTTCATCTTAGTTTTTGATATTCTCACTGTTCCGTAGATTCCTGAATCATTAAATATTGTAAAACATCCCCTGATGCCTTTCCCACTCTGTACAAAGACTGGTTTGAAATAACACTGGTGTCAGTTCCTGGGAGAGTTAGACAGATGCCATGCAGAAGAATACAATATATCTGTGGTGATAGCAAAGCCATCAAAGCCAGGGACAGACTCATGATGATCGAGTAGAGAAAATGAAGAGAAGACACAAATTCCACTGGCACTATAAGGCCCCCAAAAAATACCACAGAAACGGCCGCTAAACATAATAGGATGACAGAAATCCAAATCCCAATACCACTCCAAGGCCCCCAAAACATACCACAGAAACACAGAAATCCAATAATTGAGGGCTTCATATTTCTCCAAAGAAAAACTGAATGTGCTTGTGGAAATTATGACAGACACAGACATACGGGCTCAGTGGGAACACAGTTGGTATTTAGGCCCATCTCCAGACCCTGAGGTGAATATAGTGATTTTCTCTTTGAAGCACCCGAGCACATACCTAGGGTACGTAGCTACCTGCTCTCTCTCTCTCTGTCTGGTCGGGCTGAGAACACAGGTGGCAGTCAGACATTTAGCTCCCAGCACATTTGGATCAGATTGATTCTCTTGCTTCAATTGGAACAATGATTTGCAGGTGTTGCTCTAAGCCGGTGGTTATGGGTATATCTTTTGTTCTTTAGCTTTTGCTCTCTCTCTGTCTCTCTCTCTCCCCTCTCTCGATCTCTCAATCACAACAGGCGTACAACTGTTAAACGGTGCCCTCCAGTGTGTACAAAAACCACACCACCATGTTTCCAGATACAGTGCCTTCAGAAAGTATTCATACCACTTTACTTTTTCCACATCTTGTTGTTTTACTGCCTGAATTCAAAATTGTATAAATTGATTCTAACCCATCTACACACAATATCCCATAATAACAAAATGAAACATTTTTTAAAATAAAATACAGAAATATCTCAGCCCTGAGTCAATACATTGTAGAAGCACCTTTGGTAGAGCTTTGACCACCAGGATTGTACAATATTTGCCCATTATTCTTTTTAAAATGATTACTGATTACTGATAGACAGCTAGACAGCCATTTTCAATTCTTGCCGTACATTTCAAGCTGATTTAAGTCAAAGCTGTAACTAGGCCACTCAGAAACATTCAATGCCATCTTGGTAAGCAACTTCAGTGTATATTTAGCCTTGTGTTTTAGGTTATTGTCCTTCTGGAAGGTGAATTCATCTCCCAGTAGATGTTGGAAAGCAGACTGAACCAGGTTTTCCTCTAGGATTTTGCCTGTGCTTATAGCTGTATTACAGTTATTTTTATCCTAAAAAAAAGCATTGCCTCTGACAGGCATACCCATAACATGATTCAGCCACCACCATGCTTGAAAATATGAAGAGTGGTACTCAGTGATGTGTTGTAGTGTTGTATTTGTATATTTTTCAGTATTACTTTATTGCCTTGTTGCAAACAGGATGCATGTTTTGGAATAGTTGTATTCTGTACAGGTTTTCTTCTTGTCACTCAGTCGTTTAGGTTAGTATTGTGGAGTAACTACAATGTTTTCTCATACCACAACTATTAAACTCTGTAACTGTTTTAAAATCACCATTGGCCTCATGATGAAATCCCAGAGCAGTTTCCTTCCTCTCCGGCCACTGAGTTAGAAAGGATGCCTGTATCTTTGGGTGTAATTATACACCATTCAAAGCCTAATTATTAACTTCACCATGCTCAAAAGGATATTCAGCATTTTTTTTTTTTTACACATATACCAATCTGTGCCCTTCTTTGCAAAACCTCCCTGGTCTTAATCTGTACTTGAAATTCACTACTCGATAATTGTATGTGTGGGGTACAGAGATGGGGTAGTTATTCAAAAATCGTGTTAGCCACTATTATTGAACACGGAATGAGTCCATGCAACTTATTATGTGATTTGGTAAGCACATATGTTCTGGTGAACTTTTTAAGCTTGCATTTATATGTTTGTAATTTAGAGAAGCTCTTATCCAGAGCGACTTACAGTTAGTGTATTCCTCTTAAGATAGCTCGGTGGGACAGCCACATTTCACAGTAAGAACATTTTTCCTCAATAAAGTAGCTATCAGCAAAGGCAGAGCTAGTAAAAAAAAAAGTGCAAGTGGTAGTTCACAAAAGGCATTTTTTTTCCTTTTTGGGGGAGGTGGGGGTGGGAAGGGTTGAGCATCAGGCAGGCTGCAGAATTCTGGATAAGTTGCAAGGGTTTGATGGCACAAGCGGGGAGCCCAGTCAACAGCGAGTTGCAGTAGTCCAGACGGGAGATGACAAGTGCCTGGATTAGGACCTGAGCTGCTTCCTGTGTGAGGTAGGGTCGTATTCTATGGATGTTGCAGAGAAAGACAGGGTGTTGTACAGGGTCATGCCAAGGTTCTTTGCACTCTGGGAGGGGGACACTGTGGAGTTGTCAACCGTGATGGAGAGGTCTTAGAGCAGGCAGGCCTTACCCGGGAGGAAGCGAAGCTCTGTCTTGTCGAGATTGAGCTTGAGGTGATGGGCTGACATCCAAGCTGAGATATCTGCCAGGCACGTAGAGATGTGTGTCACCATCTGGGTGTCAGAAGGGGGGAGGAGAAAAGTTGTTGAGTGTTATCCGAATAGCAATGTTAGGAGAGTCCATGAGAGGATATGATGTAGGTGAGTGACTTGGTATATAGAAAGAAGAGGAGAGGGCCAAGAACCAAGTCCTGGGGGACACCAGTCATGAGAGTACATGGTGCAGACACAGATCTGATGGTTTACATTGTCGAAGGCAGTGGATAGATCTAGGAGGATTTAAACAGAGGATATAGATTTAGTTTTGGCAGTGAGGAGAACCTCCGTAACACAGAGAAGAGCAGTCTCGGTTGAGTGACCCGTCTTGAAGCCTGACTGATTAAGGGTAAAGAAGATCGTTCTGAGAGAGCTAGTGAGAGAGTTTATCAGAGACAGCATGCTCAAGTGTTTTATAAAGAATAGAAAGGGATACCAGTCTGTAATTTTGGACGTCAGCGGAGTCAAGTGTTGGTTTCTTGAGGTGGGGAGTAACTTGTTTTGAAGTCAAAGGGGACGCAACCAGTTGTCAGGGAAGAGTTGATGAGGAAAGTGAAGTATAGGAGAGGTCTCTAGAGATGGTCTGGAGAAGGGAGGAGGGGATGGGGTCGACCAGGCAGGTTGTCAGGAGGCCTGACCTCACTAGCTGCAGGATTTCATCTGGAAAGAGAGGGGAGAAAGAGGTAGGGTAGTTCTGTGTGAGTGGGACTCAATAGGCTAAGTGGATGAGGAGCGGATGTTGTCAACCTTCTTTTAAACGTGGTTGACAAACTCATCCACAGAGATAGAGGAGGTGGAGGATTAAGGGGGGAGGAGAAGGTGCGAAATAGTTTCCTAGCGTTAGAGACAGAAGCTTGAAATTTAGAGTGATAGAAAGTGGCTTTAGCATCAGATACAGAGGAAGAGAAGGTAGAGAGGAGGAAGAGAAGGGATGATAGGTCCTCTGGAAGTTTAGTTTTCCTCAATTTTTGCTCAGCTGCCTGCAGCCCTGTTCCGTAAGCTCACAATGAGTCAGCCACGGAGCTGAAAGGGAGTGCTGATCTGGCCGAGAGGAAAGGCGACAGTGCAAGTCATAGGATGCGGAAAGGGAGGAGAGTAGGGTTGAAGAGGCAGAATCAGGAGACAGGAGGGAGAAGGATTTAGCAGAAGGGAGAGATGATAAGATAGAAGAGGAGAGAGTATTGGGAGAGAGAAAGAGCGAAGATTGCAATGGCTCAAGACCATCTGGGTTGGGGCTGAGTGGCTAAGGTTGGAGGAAAGGGAGTCAGAAAATGAAACAAAGTAGTGATCAGAGGCCAGGAAGGGGGTTGCAGTGAGATTAGTAGGCGAACAACCTCTCGTAAAGATGAGGTCAAGCGTATTTCCTACTTATGAACGGGAGTATACTGGGAAAGGGTGAGATCAAACGAGTCAAGGAGGGGAAAGAGAGAGTTGGAAAGAAATTAATTGAAGGCAGACATTGGGAGGTTGAAAATGAAGAGCTGTGAGACATCAGGAAATGAGTTTATCAAGGTGTCAAGCTCAATGAGGAAATCTCTAAGGGCACCTGATGGGCGATAGATGACAATGTAAAGTGTGAGTGGACAAGTGACAGTGACAACATGGATTTCAAATGAGGAGATGGATAGTTGAGAGACGGAGAAAAGAGAAAATCTCCACTTAGGACAAATGAGTAGCCTTGTGTCACCACCACAATGACCAAATGCTCTTGGACTATGAGAGAAAACGTATAAAGAGAGAGCCGCTGGAGTGGCAATGTTTTCTGGGGTTCTCCATGTCTCCGTTAGGGCCAAAAAGTCAAGGGACTGAAGGGGAGAAGAGGCTGAGATGAACTCGGCAGTTCCAAATGTTGCCAGACACCTGGAATTCCACATGGGTTGTGCACGCAGGGTATACTAAATTAGAAGGGGTGTGGACCGTCCGTAAAGCCTACAGGGATAGGAGCGAACTGGGATAGAAAACACACACATAGTTCCCAAAGCTACGAAAGAGCAAAATAAGATCATGTGAAAATAACTACAGTAGGTAAGACCTGAAGTGAGAGAGTGGTGTGGAGCCTTCCTCTCTTTCCTTCCTCGAACATCTCCGCAGAACTGTCTTTGTTTTGCAACGTGACCGCCACTGAGAAAACAGGCTGAAATACTCATCCTAATTTCTAATTGACTTGCAGAGGTGAAGAGCACACCTCCTGGTAATAATTGCTGGTCGCCTAGGAGAGGAGAAACCACTCCCCCTCCAATACAGCCACTGATTACCAAAACAATAACAGTCACAAATTGCCCTGTCCTTTAATCCTGGTTGATGTGTGAACAATCATCTGCAAATGAATAGCAGTCAGAAGTTCACACACCAAGTACTGGGAAGACAGGCAACACTTAAAGAAGATGGCTCTAGTTAGAAAAAATACAGTACTAGACAACAACCAATAAAGACAAAATATATATGCATCCACTCCTGGAGAGTGCTCTAGCTATAACAAAGGGGTTGAAGACTCATTGCCTCAAGACATTTCAGCTTTACATTTTTTATTCATTTTTAAAAAAAAATCCACTTTGACATTATGGGTATTGTGTGTATGTCAGTGACACAAAATCTCAATTGAATCTATTTTAAATTCAGGCTGTAACACAAAATATGGAAGAAGTAAACAGGTGTGAATACTTTCTGAAGGCACTGTATTATACAACACAGCAATGTGCTACTTTCACAGAATCACAGATGCCGAGGTATTTTTACCATTGAAAAAACCCCATCTGCTTTCATTTAATTTCTTCGATAATCATATATACCAGACAATATCACCAGTAGAAGTAGCAGTAGAAGCCAGACAAGAACTGGAGAGCAGCCTCTCTCTCCATATAGCAGTGAGCAGCTAGCTTCGAGTGCCCTACTCAGTCTGAACTGCCACGTGTCATTCCAAACATCTAAAGGGGCAACTTCTAATCTGATTTCGTCTCATAGAAAGGCATTATAACTAATCAGATTACATTACTCAGCAGCACTCTCCACTCCCATTTATGGGCGGTGATGGCCTGTCTGAAATTTAACCCACCACTTACTGTATAAAGAGATCAAATGAGAGATAGATAGAGAGACAGAGAGAGAGAATGAGAGACAGAGAGAGAGAGCAAGATAGAAGAATTGGGTTTGGGGGGGGGGATTCACCTGCAATTTCAAGATACGTGTTTGCTGTTATACTTTTTCCTGTGCTGTACTCTTTATACTCTGTTTAAACCTCATCTCCTCACCTAAAGACAAGTGTGACATTCGAAGGGAAGCTTAGAGAAATAAAGCCAATGAGACTTCCCTTTGTCCCTACAGTAGGTCTTGTTTCCACTGTGTCCTGACCGGCCTCTGGTCCTCCCAGCTGTGTTGGGTCCCCGTCCCTCAGAGTCAGACAGCTGGCCCGGGGTGAGGTCACTGTGCTGGGGCCATGGGAACATGGATCCTCCCCTCTCTGTGACACCTGTCTGGAGGAGCTTCAGAGTGATGCACTCTGGAACCCTCGGTCCCAGCCGGCTTTGTGGCCCAGCAACCTGACATCCAGAGGTGTTGACTTAGGGTCCCAAATGGCACCCTATTCCTTAGAGCACTACTTTTGACCAGGGTCCAAAGGGCTCTGATCAAAAGCAGTGTACCATATTGGGAATATGGTGTCATTTGGGACTCAGGCCTTAATGTTCCCATCCTTCACCCCTTCCTCCACAGAGGCTCCATCCTCCATCCTCCACATAGTCATTCCTTCACATTTCTGTTTCCGCATGATGACAACTCTACTTTCCTTCATCATGTAACCATAATTCACTTTCACACTATACATATTCATTAGCCCGTGCATGTTGTCATTTAATTCCAAATGACTTCAATTTAATTAGCATAATTAAACATTATCTATGATAATTCCCCAACCAAGTACCCCCCTGAGAATTTGCAGGCATGTTCTAATATATGTTTGTGTCTGGAAAAGCATGATTGATAATATAATTATGCTTGAGACAATCACAGTTGCACAGTATTAATAGGGGTTGTTAATGGCACCACCACACGTAAACGAGCCTGTCTACACAAAACAAATGTTGCCGTCATGGGAACTCATATCATGCATAGCGTAACCCATGATTAAGAGGACCAGGAGTTTTTAGTGAATGTTTGACCTGACCAGGAAAACATTCTCTATCCCTTTCTTCTCAAAACACGTCGGAAAAGAAGGTCTGAGGGACCTTCTTCTCCTCCAATGTGGTTGAGAAAGATGCAAAGAGATAGGATGCGAGGAATCGAGGAAAGAAGAATTGAGAACACACTCTAAAGGCGGAGTAACCAGGGGAACCATAGAGGGAGGGAGCAGACACTCTGAGTCTTAAGGGTGTGTTTCCATGTCCACAATACACACCACAAATAGAGGTCCAACAGACCAAATTCATTTCATGCCTCTGACAATATGTTTTCACAGAGTTGGATACTTTCGACAGGCATAAAGCGTTTTGCTGCATGTGATATACACTGTGTGTACAAAACATTAAGGACACCTGCTCTTTCCATGACATAGACTGACCAGGTGACTCCAGGTGAAAGCTATGATCCCTTATTGATGTCACTAGTTAAATCCAATTCAATCAGTGAAGATGAAGGGGAGGAGACAGGTTAAAGAAGGATTTTTAAGCCTTAAGACAATTGAGACATGACTTGTGTATGTGTGCCATTCACAACTGTGGAAAGCATTGGACTCAACATGGGCCAGGATCCCTGTGGATCACTTTCGACACCTTGTAGAGTCCATGCCCTGACGATTTGAGACTATATATACTGTATATTGTATATACTGTACATACTGTATTTTATACCATCTATTGTACCTTGCCTATGCCGCTCGGCCATCGTTCATCCATGTACATACATGTACATATTCTCATTCACCCCTTCAGATTTGTGTGTATTAGGTAGTTGTTGGGGAATTGATAGATTACTTGTTAGATATTGCTGCACTGTCGGAACTAGAAGCACAAGTATTTCGCTACACTCGCATTAATATCTGCTAACCATGTGTATGTGACCAATACATTTCATATGGTTTGATTTTACTATTCTGAGGGCAAAAGGGGGGGGGTGCAACTCAATATTAGGAAGGTGTTATTATTATTTTGTACACTCAGTGTGTGTTTCATTCTTGTGACGTGTGTGGTGTGGAGTCTGGTGCAGAGAGCGGACGTGGAGATGCCCTGCACAGCTTCTGCCTGCATCCCAAATGGCACCCCTTTCCCCATGTTGTGCACTACTTTTGAACAGAGTCCATAGGGCTCTGGTCAAAGGTAGTGCACTATATAGGGAATAGGGTGCCATTTGGCACATTGACTCTGTCTTCAGACAGGGAAGAATCAGAGAAATTACTCCAAAGACCGCCTGGATATACGCATGGATCCTTATGTAATTTCTCTCTGTGCGTCAATCAATGAAGTCTTCATCTGCGAACGGTGCCCAGTATTACATTTTTGAGTCAGTTCTTTGGCACCTGATGTGAATGTTGAATGTTGGAAAGAAAATCTCAGCACAATGAGAAGAGTCTTCGCTGTAGGGCTGTAGGGCTATAGACCAATGCAGCAAAGCAGAGGTTGGGCCAAGCACACTTCTGGAAAATGTTCTTTAACATTCTTTGACTAGATGAGGGATGAAGAGATATTCAGCCATACTTGAACGACAATGGAGGCTGATTTAAGAAATTTATTATTATTAAAACCAATGTGTTTCAGAGTGATGCCTTCATCAGGGATTTAGATGAGTGATGGACCTCCTCCTCTACTGGAACATGCTACGTCCTTCCTGCAATGTGTGTCTATTTGACCAACAGTGAAGTAGGCTGTAGGCTAACTGTCATAGTGGATGACTGATGTTACTGTTATACAATAGTTCAGCATAGAGGTTATGTGTCACAGGAGCTAGAAACAGCTTACAGGTGATGTGTAGAGAAACAGGTTGTTAAGGTTGGTGCCACCACAAGGCTCGCCATAATAACAGTCAGCATTTTGAAAGGACATCCCATCACTGTCATATTATTTGGCAAAAGAAAGGTAAAATGTACTGTACAGTGTCTGTCATTCTCCTACATGTCCTCCTCCATAGGTTTTCTTCACCGAGAATACATTTGTAGTCATTATGAAGTCAGCAAGCACCATCACATTTCCACTAAGTTTAACATCATTACACTCCTTGTTTGGAGAGTGTATGACCCTCTAATAACTACAGCTCACTTTTCAATTACTTGAGTCACAGGGTGGCCATAATATCATAATATCTTATTACTAATACTATAATGATTGACTATTTAATACGCATATACACGATGAAAAAGGGAATAACTTCTAAGTATTGTTTATGTTGTTAGAAACAGGTAAGATTAGAATCCCTGCACCATTTTATGTTTTTAATATAATTTGATCCCTGAGAAATTAAGCTAATAGATTACATCCAAGATGGCCATTTTAATTTATAGGATTGATATGATATTCAAAACATGTAGTAATAGCAGGAACAGCATCATCTAGTGGCCAGAACCTGGTAATATCAGGATGAGGATGGGACATAAACAACTTCAATCACTCATTCCTCTGAACAGGAAGAAAAAAACATCACCAAATTCACAAAGACTGCACTAAAAATGCACTGAAACTCATTGTCAGAAAACAGTTTGTCCCAAATCAGATGTTAGGTACTATATTTATTGAATATTAAAATGGCCAATTTGGGTGCAATCAAATAGCTTAATTTATCAGAGATCAAATTATATTTCAGCAAAACAATTGCAGGAATGCTCATCTTATCTGTTTCTAACTACATGGTGGGTGTAATGTTTTGCTGAAATGACATGGAACACCCCAACGTAAGAGATGGAAACAAGCTCATCAGTGAAACTAAGCATAGTTCGTTAGAAAAGCATTACATAAACATCTATTTGTTTTGCACGTTGAAAAGATCCCATAATATTAATCAAGCCCTCTCAAATTAAATCTTTATTTTAAAATTAATAACTAAATGTGTTATTTTAAAACACTTATTCCCAGTCATATAGGAAGCCAAAGAGTCAACACTGTATATTGCTGGTTCCCAAATGGCACCCTGTTCCTTATATGGTGCACTACAATTGACCAGTGCTGACCAGAGCCCTATGGGCACTGGTCAAAAGTAGTGCACTTCATAGGGAATAGGGTACCATTTGAGACGTAGTCGATAATTAAGAGACATTAACAACTACCAGACTGCCTCAATTACTGTTAGTGCTGCTATTTAACTATATTAAATTATGGTGTTAGTTATGGAAAGTGCAATTCAAATATTACCATTTCATGAAGTTGTAAAACCCTTTTGAGTTTGGATGTGAGAGTTTCAGCAGGAGTGACTTGAGTGTTACATTTAGTAATGCTATTCTGCCGTATCTTTCTATCCATCTCTCTCTTTTTCGCTCCCTCTCTCTCTTTCACTCCATATGTTGAAGTTTACATACACTTAGGTTGGAGTCAATAAAACTAGTTTTTCAACCACTCCACAAATTTCTTGTTAACAAATGATGTGGATATATTGAAGCAACATCTCAAGACATCAGTCAGGAAGTTAAAGCTTGGTCACAAATGGGTCGCAAATGACCCCAAGCATACTTCCAAAGTTGTGGCAAAATGGATTAAGGACAACAAAGTCAAGGTATTGGAGTGGCCATCACAAAGCCCTGACCTCAATCATATAGAAACATTTTGGGCAGAACTGAAAAAGCGTGTGCGAGCAAGGAGGCCTACAAACCTGACTCAGTTACACTAGCTCTGTTAAAAGGAATGGGCCAAATTTCACCCAGCTGATTGTGGGAAGCTTGTGGAAGGCTACCTGAAATGAAGTTAAATAATTTAAAGGCAATGCTACCAAATACTAATTGAGTATATGTAAACTTCTGACCCACTGGGAATGTGATGAAAGAAATAAAAGCTGAAATAAATCATTCTCTCTACTATTAATCTGACATTTCACATTCTTAAAATAAAGTGGTGATCCTAACTGACCTAAGACAGGGAATCTTTACTTTGATTAAATGTCAGGAATTGTGAAAAACTGAATTTAAATGTATTTGGCTAAAGTGTATGTAAACCTCCGACTTCAACTGTAACTCTTCTGGATACAGAGTGTGGTTAACAAATAATGTTAACAAATAATGTTTGCATCCCAAATGGCACCATATTCCCTATACAGTAGACCTATACAGAGCCTATAAGACCTGGTCAAAAGTAGCATTCTACTTAGGGTTCCATTTGGGATGCGCCAAGAATGAATGTTATTATGAGGGTTTAGAACATATTTTAAAGAAACATGGTTATGCCCAGGACAGAGTGGACAGAAATAAATGAGTGCTGCTGTGTTTTAGTCATTACCAGATGGAGAAACAAGAATTTCCCCATTTTAAACGTGACTCTCAGTGCTACCTGGCTTTTTTAGTCAGTGAAAACCTGCTTGTATTGGAGTGCCCTCTGGTGGTTAATTATATACCCCCTCATCTCTTGTGACATTACAGCCGGGTCTGGCTGGAAATGACAGTAAAAATAAACAAATCGTATTAAATTATATTAAATTAATATGACTGATTAATATCAAATATATGTAATATCACATATATGTCAATTTGGAAGACCAAATAAAGGCAAACAAATAAACAAATAACAAACAAATAAATTCTTTCATCTGTTTATGTATGCAAATATTCCGACCTTGGACATACACAAAAATGCATTCATATCAATCTTCATACAGTTAAAAAATGAATTTGAACAATTCCGTCACTTGGATGGAAATCTCTTATTATCTTTGACCTATATGTTGCTGTTTCAAAACAATGTTGCCTGCTACAATGACTTTTCAGGTTGTCCTAGCCTCTGGATGTAAAATAGAGGAAAAGGTCAAAGGCCTACATGGCAGACAAATGGTCAGACAAACAAAGGTGAACAACAAGAGATGATTTATTCTTTGGTTTATTTGACCCACACACTCAGTCAGGTGGTTGAATAATAAGTATGGTTAGCAACTCTTTAAACAACTCTTAGATTTACTATTCAAGTTTGTAGCTTTTGACAATGCATTAGACACCCCTGAACAACAGGTGGCGCCACCAAACCACAGCAGCCATAGGTCGATGGAGGAATTCACACAAAACTACAATTCAACTCTTTCACATCTAAGACCAAACACCATCACTGGTGAACTTTTAAAAAGAACCAAAGTAATTTCCCTTTAAATGTTCTACTTTCTTCCCCCTGTCTTCCCCTAGATAACCATCCCAGCAGTAGCACTACTTAGGATACATCCCAAATGGCACACAATTGCATTTAGAGCGGTGGTTCTGTTAAAAAGTAGTACACTATATATAGGGATAGCGTGCAATTTGGAACATGACCTATCCCCTACAGTCTGACAGGCCGATCATCCAGGGCTTATTAGTCGGCCTCAGAGGTCCAGGGAGCTGCCTGGCAATGCCACAGCCTGTCTCCTTCCTTCTCCCTGTCAGCCAGGCCAGCTACATGTCAGCACTCAGACAGCCCTGAGACAGGGTTAGCGTCCCAAATGGAACCCTATTTCCTACATAGTGCACTACATTTGAACAGAGCCAATAGTGCACTATATAATGAATTAGTTGCCATTTGGGACACAGACACAGAGGCCTTGGACCCGAGTCCCAAAATGCACCCTATTCCCTACATAGTGCACTTCTTTTGATCGAGCCCATAGGAAATAAGGTGCCATTTGGGATGCAATCAGGTCCTGGGAGAGGAGAGTGCACTAAAGGGACACCATCTCCTCTACCTAATGAACTCCAGGCCAGCAGGTTTATGACGCATGGCAGGGAGGAAGGCCAGAGATGGGAAAACCAGTGTCGCCATCTCTGGAGTTCTGTTCCAAATGGCACCCTATTCCCTATAGAGTGCACTACTTTAAACCAGAGCTCAGTCCCTAGTCAAGTGCTCTATATAGGGAAAGGGGTTCCATTTGGGATCCACACCGGGACTAGATGTGCAGAGTTCATAATATTCTACAGCTATATCAACAATCTTGTTTAAAATCTTTGTCTCTATGGTGCTGGGTTATCGATTTATCTGGCAAAGTCACCAAGAACTGCTGAGAGATATTTAGTGATAATGAGATGCCATTGCAGTTGATTTCAGAGGATATGATTTGTGCTCTATTTTTTCAAGTGGTGATTCATTTCTGTCATCCAAGAGGCAGATAAATGCATGTAATCCCAAGAGAGCACTCGTAAAAAGAACACACTGTATGCAAGAGAAAATATAAAGACGAGTAATGATCTGTGATCTGGATGACTAAATGCAAATAAGGTAAGAGTATGCCCTGGTTTTTTAAGATACATATTATCCGTCTGTTGAAAGCACACAAATGACTTTCCCTCGGTTATGGCTATGTCGGCAGATTCAAATCCAAATGAACACTGGCCCACCATCATTTGGAGACACAGAGATAGGTGGAGAGAGATAGGGAGAGAGAGAAAGAGAGTCAGAGAAAGAGACAGAGAAAGAGAGAGAGAAAGAGAAGGAGAGAGAGGGGGGAGAGGCAGAGAGAGTCAGAGATAGAGAGATAGAGTGAAAGTGAGAGAAAAATAGGCAAAGAGGGATGAGAGAAAGAGACAGGGGGAGAGAGAGGAAGAGAGAGGGAGAGAGCAAGAGAAAGACAGAGGGGTAGAAAGAGGTAGTGAAAAGAAAGAGAGGTGGCTTCTGTTTGAAGCATGATAAATGGTCCTCGTAAATGTGTTTAATTTAAGAGCAGAGGTCTCAGGTGGGCTAGCTATATGTTAACAATTGTCTGGCAGAGTGAGCACTGTCTGAAAAGAATGTGCCTGTCTCCATGGGTGCCCGCCAAGCTCATTCATCAACAGTCTGGCTGGCCGTCCACCTCACCTCCCTTCCTCTCCACAGTAAATCCACCAGACGCTAGAGACATCCACCAAGACAAGCCTAAGGAGCAGTCACTGGCACCGCTCTGTGTGTGTGTGTGTGTGTGTCTGTGTGGGGGGTGTGTGTGTGTGTGTGCGTGTGTGCGTGTGTGTTTGTCTGTCTCTGGCGTGTATGTCTGTGTGAGTGCATACATCATGTGTTGATGACGGTTCAGAAGACAAGAGGAGAGCTGTTGACATAACAGTGAGAGGTCAGTCTAGGTCTGGGATATGGATCATGAGGGACTCTCTCAGTCCCAGGCTAGGTTATCCCTCCCTGCTAGGGAACCCCGGTCGCATCCCAAATGGCACCCTATTCCCTTTATAGTACACTACATTTGACCTGAGCATTATGGGCATTGGTCAAAAGTAATGCACTATATAGGGAATTTGAGGCGCAGACCCTGTCTGCTCTGGCCAGAGCACAGCCACCATGGCTGATGAGCAAACGCAACAAGTGTTCTCAGGTTTCCAGCTGGGTTACCAGCAGCAGGGCATCCACAGACAGCAGCACAGTGGCATGACAGGCAGTCAGCAGGCATCTGTAGATCTGCAGGACTGTTATAGAAGGGTGCATGACAATGTTATGTGATTGTAAGTCTAAAATGCAATAAAATGATACAGGCATCTGTAGAATGTTATAATGTAGAACTGTTATAGATGTTATAGCACTTTGCAGTATTTCGTTTTTTTATGTATTATATCTTACATTGTTAGCCCAGAAAATATTTTGTGTTATTACATACAGCTGAGAAGAACTTTTGCATATCAGAGTGGAGGTAACTCACTAGCACTACTAGCATTTCGATCAGGAATTCGACTTTCTCGAAGCGGATCCTTTGTTCGCACCCCCCAGGGCGATTGAACAGATTCCAGAAGCCGACCCAAAGCAACGCTGGCAAAGGAGAGGTACTCAGAGAGGTCTTCTAGTCCGACTTAGGAGGCGCGCACACCACCCACCGCTTCCGAGTATATTACTCGCAAATGTTCAGTCTCTGGATAATATCGTTGATGAGCTCAGAGCGAGGACTTCTTTCCAGCGAGACATTCGGGATTGTAACATACCCTGTTTCACGGAAAACATGGCTCTCTCGGGATATACTGTCTGAGTCGGTCCACCCAATTTGGTTCTCAGTTCATCGCACAGACAGGAATAAATATCTCTCGGGGAAGAAGAAGGGCGGGGGTGTTTGTTTCATGATTAACATCTCATGGTGTAATAGTGATAATATACAGGAACTCAAGTCCTTTTGTTCACCTGACCTAGAATACCTCACAATCAAATGCCGACTGTATTATCTCCAAAGATAATATTCTTTGGTTATAGTCACAGCCATGTATATCCCCCATCAAGCTGATACCACGACGGCCCTCAAAGAACTTCACTGGACTTTATGAAAACTTGTGCTGCTAAAACACTTGACCACAGTTACTCCAACTTCTGGGATGCATACTAGGCCCTCGCCCGACCTCAATTCGGCAAATCTGAACACGACTCCATTTTGCTCCTCCCTTCCTATAGGCAGAAACTCAAACAAGAAGTACCCGTGCTAAGGACTATCCAACGCTGGTCTGACCAATCGGAATCCACGCTTCAAGAATAGTTTTGATCACGCAGATTGAGATAGGTAGCTTCAGAGAATAACATTGACTTATATACTGACATGGTGACTGAGTTTATCAGGAAGTGCATAGGAGATGTTGTACCCACTGTGACTATTAAAACCTACCCTAATCATATACTGTAGATAGATGGCAGCAATCACGCAAAACTGAAAGCATGAACCACTGCATTTAATCATGGCAAGGTGACTGGAAATATAAACAGTGTAGTTCTTCCCTCCGCAAGGCAATCAAACAGGCAAAACATCAGTATAGAGACAAAGTACAGTCGCAATTCAACGGCTCAGACACAAGACGTATGTGGCAGGGTCTACAAACAATCAAGGACGACAAAAGGGAAACCAGCCATGTCGTGGACACCAAGTCTTGCTTCCGGATAAGCTAAACACCTTCTTCGCCAGCATTGATGATAACATAGTGCCACCGACGCGGCCCGCTACCAAGGACTGTCGGCTCTCCTTCTCCATGGCCGAAGTGAGTAAGACATTTAAGCGTGTTAACCCTTGCAAGGCTGCCGGCCCAGAAGGCATCACTAGCCGCGTCCTCTTTGCATGCGCAGACCAGCTTGCTGGTGTGTTTACGGACATATTCAATCTCTCCCTATCCCAGTCTGCTGTCCCCACATGCTTCAAGATGGCCACCATTGTTCCTGTACCCAAGAAAGCAAAGGTAACGGAACTAAATTAACACCTGAACACCTCCACTTCACTGATCCTGAACAATGGGGCTCACAAGGGTGCGTGCTCTGCCCCTTCCTGCACTCCCTGTTCACCCATAACTGAATGGCCAAGCACGCCTCCAACTCAATCATCAAGTTTGCAGACGACACAACAGTAGTAGGCTTGATTACTAACAATGACGAGAAAACCTACAGGGAGGAGGTGAGGGCTCTGGGAGTGTGGTAATATAACCTCTCACTTAATGTCAACAAAACAATGGAGATGATCACGGACTTCAGGAAACAGCAGAGGGAGCACCCCCCTATCCACATTGACGGGATTGCAGTGGAGAAGGTGGAAAGCTATCTGCCCTCCAGGACACCTATAGCCCCTGTCACATGTCACAGGAAGGCCAAAAAATCATCAAGGACAACAACCACCCAAGCCACTGCCTGTTCACCCCCGCTATCATTCAGACAGCGAGGTCAGTACAGGTGCATAAAAACTGGGAAAGAGAGACTGAAAAACAGCTTCTTTCTCAAGGCCATCCGACTGTTAAATAGCCATTACTAGCACATAGAGGCTGCTGCCTTTATACGTAGACTTGAAATCACTGGCCACTTGAATAAACAGAACATTAGTCACTTTAATAATGTTTACATATTTTGCATTACTCATCTCATATGTACAGTTGAAGACGGTAGTTTACACACACCTTAGCCAAATACATTTAAATACAGTTTTTCACAATTCCTGACATTTAATCCCAGTCTTAGGTCAGTTAGGTTCACCACTTTATTTTAAGAATGTGAAATGTCAGAATAATAGTAGAGAGAATGATTTATTTAAGCTTTTATTTCTTTCATCACATTCCCAGTGGGTCAAAAGTTTACATACACTCAATTAGTATTTGGTAGCATTGCCATTAAATTGTTTAACTTATGTCAAATGTTTCAGGTAGCCTTCCACAAGCTTCCCACAATAAGTTGGGTGTAACTGAGTCAGGTTTGTAGGCCTCTTTGCTTGCACACGCTTTTCAGTTCTACCCACAAATGTTCTATAGGATTGAGGTCAGGACTTTGTGATGGCCACTCCAATACCTTGACTTTGTTGTCCTTAAGCCATTTTGCCACAACTTTGGAAGTATGCTTGTCCATTTGGAAAACCCATTTGCGACCAAGCTTTAACTTCCTGACTGATGTCTTGAGATGTTGCTTCAATATATCCACATAATTTTCCTACCTCATAATGCCATCTATTTTGTGAAGTGCACTAGTCCTTCCTGCCGCAAAGCACCCCCACAACATGATGCTGCCACCCCCGTGCTTCACGGTTGGGATGGTGTTCTTCGGCTTGCAAGTCTCCCCCCTTTTACTCCAGACATAAGGATGGTCATTAAGGCCAAACAGTTCTATTTTTGTTTCATCAGACCAGAGGACATTTCTCCAAAAAGTACAATCTTAGTCCCCATGTGCAGTTGCAAACCGTAGTCTGGCTTTTTTATGGCGGTTTTGGAGCACTGGCTTCTTCCTTGCTGAGCGGTCTTTCAGGTTATGTCAATATAGGACTCGTTTTACTGTGGCTATAGATAATTTTGTACCTGTTTCCTCTAGCATCTTCACAAGGTCCTTTGTTGTTGTTCTGGGATTGATTTGCACTTTTCGTACCAAAGTACGTTCATCTCTAGGAGACAGAACGCGTCTCCTTCCAGAGCGGCTGCGTGGTCCCATGGTGTTTATACTTGCATACTATTGTTTGTACAGATGAATGTGGTACCTTCAAGCATTTGGAATTTGCTCCAAGGATGATCCAGACTTGTGGAGGTCTACAATTATTTTTCTGAGGTCTTGGCTGATTTCTTTTGATTTTCCCATGATGTCAAGCAAAGAGGCACTGAGTTTGAAGGTAGGCCTTGAAATACATCCACAGGTACACCTCCAATTGACTCAAATTATGTAAATTATCCTATCAGAAGCTTCTAAAGCCATGATATCATTTTCTGGAATTTTCCAAGTTGTTTAAAGGCACTGTCAACTTAGTGTATGTAAACTTCTGACCCACTGGAATTGTGATACAGTGAATGATATGTGAAATAATCTGTCTGTAAACAATTGTTGGAAAAATGAATTGTGTCATGCACAAAGTAGATGTCCTAACCGACTTACCAAAACTATAGTTTGTTAACAAGAAATTTGTGGAGTGGTTGAAAATGTAGTTTTATTGACTCCAACCTAAGTGTATGTAAACTTCCAACTACAACTGTATATACTGTATTCTATACTATTCTACTGTATCTTAGTCCATGTTGCTGTGATATTGCTCTTCCATATATTTATATATTCTTAATTACATTCCTTTACTTAGATTTGTGTGTATTGGGTATATTTTTTGTAATTGTTAGATATTACTTGTTAGATATTACTGCTCTGTCGGAGCTAGAAACACAAGCATTTCAGAACAATACGCAGCGTAGTTCGTGCTCAACATGTCTTAATTAAAGATGATAACGTGAACACTATACAAAATACAAAATAACAACCGAAACGTGGCAAAACCGAAACAGTCCTATCTGGTGCAGCGAACACAGAGACAGGAAACAATCACCCACAAAGTACCCACAGAATATGGCTGCCTAAATATGGTTCCCAATCAGAGACAACGATAGACAGCTGCCTCTAATTGAGAACCAATCTAGGCAACCATAGACATACAAAATACCTAGAAAGGAGACAGCCCCATAAACATACAAAAACCCCTAGACAAGGTAACCACATACATCACCCATGTCACACCCTGACCTAACCAAAATAACAAGGAAAACAAAGAATACTAAGGTCAGGGTGTGACAATTTCGCTACACCCGCAAGACCATCTGCTAAACACGTGTATGTGACCAATACAATTTGATTTGATTTGATTACAATAATTCTAAAATGAAATCAAACTATGCAAAACATTTGAAATAATTGCTTGTCTTAAAAAAATCCATACAGTTTTACTACATGTTATGTAGTAAGGGGCTACCAGTAGGGGCGGCAAGTAGCCTAGTGGTTAGCGCGTTGGGCCAGTAACCGAAAGGTTGCTCGATTGAATCTCCGAGCTGATAAGGTAAAAATCTGTCGTTCTGTCCCTGAATAAGGCAGTAAACCCACTTTTCCTAGGCTGTCATTGACAATAAGAATTTGTTCTTAACTGACTTGCCAAGTTAAATAAAGGTACACACATTTATATCACGTTTCAGATAAGACCCAGATGCAGACAACAACGAAGTAACAACAATTTATTAATCGAACTGGCGCAGGCAAAAAGCAGGTCAAGGGCAAGCATTGATCGGTAATCCAGATATCTGGGGCAAAGATACAGGACGGCTGGCAGGCTCAGGGTCAGGGCAGGCAAAGGTCAATAATCCAGAAAGGTGGGGCAAAGGTATAGGACGGCAGGCAGGCTCTGGGTCAGGGCAGGCAGAATGGGCAACACCGGGAAAACTAGGAAACAGGAACAATCGAGATAGAGGAGCAGATGGAAAAACGCTGGTAGGCTTGACAAAACAAAACAAACTGGCAACAGACAAACAGAGAACACAGGTATAAATACACAGGGGATAATGGGGAAGATCGGTGAAACCTGGAGGGGGGTGAAGACAATCACAAAGACAGGTGAAACAGATCAGGGTGTGACACATATTGTGAAATGGTTTTTGAGAGCATGATTTTGTCTTTAAAAAAATCCATACAGTTTTACTACATAGTGCAGTATCTTTCCCATTTCAGATCAACAATAGGAGCCAGTGTAATACTGTACCTGAAACTAGCATATGATATGAAGATGACTGTGCAAGATTCAAATATAATTGAGCCATACTAGTCTACCGGAAAACTATAAAGTCTCAATTATGGTGAAAATATGGTCAAAGCCATAACATTGACGCAGGGTCAGATTCAAGGCAGAATTTATGATTTGCTTGATGTTGTTTAGACGTTAGTTAAGCATGTTGCCTTCTCCATTTCACAACATGTTTACTTTGCTGGCTAGCTGGTTTCGGAACAGACTAAAATCGTTTGTCTCTCGGCCAACCAAAGACAAACATCTTTACCCAGTCTGCAATCTCTGGTATCTGATGTGGTTTCTGGTCTAACTGGTGGCTCACCACCCGCATATGTAGCATGGCATACTATGGGTGCATCCCAAATAGCACCCTATTACCTATGTAGTGTATAATACGGACTTCATAGGGCTTTTGGCAAACGTAGTGCACTATATAATGAATAGGATGCTATTTGGGATGCATCCTATGGTGCCATTTGGGATGCATCCACCCCATGCACGCAATTACAAGGCCCTCCCTGGCCCTCCATAGTGCCTTATTAAAGGCTTCCTTTGTTTGGTTCTGGCCCACCTGGCAGCCATGTGGAGCTGTTAGCTTTCTCTGCTGCGTTGCATTGCAATTCCAATGATGTTATAAGGAGTGGACCAAGATGCAATGTGGTATGTTTCCATCCTCTTTATTAGGAAAGGAAACTCAAAGAAAAAACAAATAAAGCATTAAACAAAACGTGAAGCTCAATGAAGTGCTCACAGGCAACTATACCTAAACAAGATCCCACAAAGCACAAAGGGGAAATGGCTGCCTAAATATAATCCCCAATCAGAGACAACGACAAATAGCTGCCTCTGATTGGGAACCATACCTGCCCAACATAGAAACATAATCACCTAGATGACCCACCCTCGTCACACCCCGACCTAACCAACATAGAGAATAAAAAGCTCTCTATGGTCACGGCATGACAAATGAGAATTTGCTCTTAATTGACTTGCTTAGTTAAATAAAGGTTAAATAAATACAATATTGGTGTTCAAGGAGACGGGGCTCCCATCAAAACATTAACCTGATAATTGACTGTTAGTGAGAGGATGGAAATGCCACAGGTACTAACACACACACACGGACGTAAACAAACACACACACACAAATTGCGATATCACTGTAAGGCAAAGCCTGGATGCAGCTACTGTATATTCTTACTTATTTGTGATATTCCCTAGACCCACTCCAATTTGCATGCAGATCCACAGATGATGCAATCTCTATTGCACTCTACACTGCCCTTTCCCACCTGGACAAAAGGAACACCTATGCGAGAATGCTGCTCATTGACTACAGCTCAGTGTTCAACACCATAGTACCCTCAAAGCTCATCACCAAGCTAAGGAACCTGGGACTAAACACCTCCCTCTGCAACTGGATCCTGGACTTCCTGACAGGCCGCCCCCAGGTGGTGAGGGTAGGTAGCAACACATCTGCCAACCTGATCCTTAACATTGGAGCTCCCCAGAGGTGCGTGCTCAATCCCCTCCTGTACTCCCTGTTCACCCACGACTGCATGGCCAGGCACGACTCCAACACCATCATTAAGTTTGCTGACAATACAACAGTGGTAGGCCTGATCACCGACAACAACGAGACAGCCTATAGGGAGGAGGTCAGAGACCTGGCCTGGTGGTGCCAGAATAACAACCTATCCCTCAACGTAACCAAGACTAAGGAGATGATTGTGGACTACAGGAAAAAGATAACAGAGCACGTCCCCATTCTCATCGACGGGGTTGTAGTGGAGCAGGTTGAGAGCTTCAAATTCCTCGGTGTCCACATCAACAACAAACTAGATTGGTCCAAACACACCAAGACAGTTGTGAAGAGGGCACGACAAAGCCTATTCCCCTCAGGAAACTAAAAAGATTTGGCATGGGTCCTGAGATCCTCAAAAGGTTCTAGAGCTGCAACATTGAGAGCATCCTGACAGGTTGATTTACTGCCTGGTACGGCAATTGCTCGGCCTCCGACCGCAAGGCACTTCAGAGGGTAGTGCGTACGGCCCAGTACATCACTGGGTCAAAGCTGCCTGCCATCCAGGACCTTTACACCAGGCGGTGTCAGAGGAAGGCCCTAAAATGTGTCAAAGACCCCAGCCACCCCAGTCATAGACTGTTCTCTCTATTACCGGCTGGCAAGCGGTACCGGAGTGCCAAGTCTAGGACAAAAAGGCTTCTCAACAGTTTTTACCCCCAAGCCATAAGACTCCTGAACAGGTAACCAAAAGGTTACCCAAACTATTTGCATTTTGTGCCCCCCCAACCCCTCTTTTACGATGCTCTCTGTTTATCATATATGCATAGTCACTTTAACTATACATTCATGTACATACTACCTAAATTGGCCCGACCAACCAGTATTCCCCCACATTGGCTAACTGGGCTATCTGCAATGTGTTCCACCACCCGCCAACCCACGCTTCTGCTACTCTCTGTTCATCATATATGCATAGTCACTTTAACGATACCTACATGTACATACTACCTCAATAAGCCTGACTAACAGGTGTCTGTATATAGCCTTGCCACTCTTTTTTCAAATGTCTTTTTACTGTTGTTTTATTTCTTTACTTACCTACACACACATATCTTTTATTTTCGCACCATTGGTTAGAGCCTGTAAGGAAGCATTTTACTGTAAGGTTGTATTAGGCGCACGTGACAAATAAACTTTGATTTGATTTGATATTCCCATTTAATCCATCCATTTAATATTGTACTTTTGGTAAGATTTTACTGTTGGTGTCCTTATGAATGCATTCATAGAGCCTTTATAAAGGCTACATAATGCGTTACAACATCAGCTATTGACAGTTATGAGCATTAACATACTTTTTCTTAATTAGCAGGAATCAGGAATGTTTAATCCAGAGGAGGAAAACCAGAGGAGGAAAACCAACGGCTCCTGAATCAAATCGTCGGGAGACATGATACTTTCACTTGTTCAGTAGTTGAGTGCTCAGAATTTCCAGAATAGTTTTTTATACCTTCTTTACGTTTTTTTTTTTTACCTCATGTCCATCAAAAATCACCATGTTATTATCTCAAAAATAATCCTAGCGGTTTGCATTGACCTTGACCGGGAGAGTGGGACTTTCCATTTAGGAGGCCATGTGAGAAAGCTCAGGGTTCTACTAAGAGTTCTACCCAGCTGTGTCAGGCAAGGACAAGGACACAGTATCCAGAGGACAGAAACTCTCTCAAACGCTTTCCTTAATGGGCATTAGAATAAATATTTATACAATACCAGTCAAAAGTTGACACACCTACTCAGTCAATGGTTTTCTTTTAGTTGTACTATTTTCTACATTGTAGAATAATAGTGAAGACATCAAAACTATGAAATAACACATATGGAATCATGTCGTAACCAAAAAAGTGTTAAAAAGTGTTCAAAGTACCTACCCTTTGTCTTGATGACAGCTTTGCACTCTTGGCATTCTCTCAACGAGCTTCATGAGGTAGTCACCTGGAATGCATTTCAATTAACAGGTGTGTTAAAAGTTAAATTGTGGAATTTCTTTCCTTCTTAATGCATCTGAGCCAATCAGTTGTGTTGTGACAAGATAGGGTTGGTATACAGAAGATAGCTCTATTTAGTAAAAGATCAAGTCCATATTATGGAAAATACAGCTCAAATAAGCAAAGACAAATGACAGTCCACCATTACTTTAAGACATGAAGGTCAGTCAATCTGGAAAATTTCAAGGACTTTGAACGTTTCTTCAACTGCAGTTGCAAAAACCATCAAGCGCTATTTTGAAACTGGCTCTCATGAGGACGGCCACAGGAAAGGAAGACCCGGAGTTACCTCTGCTGCAGAGGATAAGTTCATTAGAGTTTACAAGCCTCAGAAATTGCAACCCAATAAATGCTTCACAGAGTTAGAGTAACAGACACATCTCAACATCAACTGTTCAGAGACTGCGTGAATCAGGCCTTCATGGTCGAATTGCTGCAAAAAAAACACTACTAAAAGACACCAATAAGAAGAAGAGACTTGCTTGGGCCAAAAAAAACACCTTGACTGGTACTGTGTGCTTATGAGAGAATTGTAATTCAGCAACAAACTACAAAATATGCGGAAAATAAAATATTCCAAACACAGACAGTTAAAATCCTAAAAATCATATAGGAGTACAATACCGTAAATAATGTCATTCAAGTTTGTCCCACATGATTGCAAAGATGGAACTTAATTTAGACACACTGTTGCATAGACACACTGTAGCACTTGGCTTGCAGGTCCAGTCCATTTTGTTTTACTTATGCGTCTGATGGTTTAATTCATACTCTAGTGTAGCACGTAGACTGACATTTACGTCCCCAGTGTGGCTGTCAACAGGCATGGCTACAGCAAAACCAAGGTGATACTGTAAAAAAATCAAGTCTGTGAAAGTAATCATCGTAAAGAACTTTGGGCCGGACAGATAGAGACATGAGGTATGGATCCCATCAGGATTTTCCTCTCCCCACAATCTTAATGTGTTAACCATCTTTCATTAACTCATACACACATGTTCATCATAAAATAACCATTACTCTGCAATATATGGATGAGCAACATGGAACATATATTTAATTGAATGTTGAATATTTCATATTTCTTGTCCATTTGTTTTCTGCTACACAGAGAGGATGAAATGATTAAGATAATAATCTGGTAGGCTAATCCTAATCATGTTTCCTGTGACCAACTACAGTTGTCTCTGTCAGATATCTGCTGTGCTATCTATGATTGATGCCAGTTATCGGTATTTCACATCAAACAAATACTTTTCTGGACACTAGAGGGAGCTGTGAGACAGATCAATAACCACAGAATATTGTCGTCCTCCATTCCCTAAAACCTCACAGGGTCCCATATTCATAAAGTGTTGCATGGAAGAAGTGCTGATCTAGAATCAGGTCCTGCCTATCCATATAATAATAATTCATTATGATCTATAGGGTAAATCTGATCCTGCACTGATACTCAGATGCTTTATGAATATGGTCTAATAGAGATAATGTTGTTTTTCGATATTGAATAAACACAACTACTGAAATCTTGGCAGCAGCAAGCGCAGTCTGTCTCATTCTGTTGAGGATATACAGTATACTGCATATTCCATTCTCTCAGAGTATGTAACTGTTATGATGTGTTTTATGTTTCTAATGTTTTGCCCTTTAGTGTGAGGTCAATATAGTTTACCCAGTGGCTCTGGTCTTTCCCAGCTATCTCCTCTCTTGTAGGGACTGATTCAGGTTAAGGTCCATACTATACTGTTAGTGTACTCCTCCAGCAGGCTTAATACACAGCACTCACCAGGAGGTCTGAAGCAGTCCCGGGTTCAACTGCTATTTGGAGTCTCATAGGGGTGGAGTTTGTAGTTTTATAAGTATTCTATTGGTTCCATTTTACAGTTCTATAAGTATTCTATTGGTTCCATTATACAGTTTTATAAGTATTCTATTGGTTCCATTATGCAGTTTTATAAGTATTCTATTGGTTCCATTACACCAGACAAGCTCAATCTAGCCCAGCTAAAGTATTTAAATTAAATTTGAATAGCATTTGAACCCAGGTCTGGTCAGCGCACCTGCTCTCTCTATAAGGGACAGAGGTGGTTGTCAAGGGGACCAGGGTTCAGGCCCTCTACACACTGTCAGATTATTTTTCCTGACTGTGAACACCTATTCTCCTCCACTGACTCAGGCCCATTCTCTCCCAACCATCACAGTCTGAACTCATGTGGCCGTGAGTCTGACTCATTAGGATGTGAGGAAAGCAGGTTGGAGCTCCTCTGGTCGAATAGGAAAAAGTTACTGGCTATGTGTTCACAATGTACTGTGTTACAATATCTTCAGTCTTTACCATTAAAAATCATGAATCAATATTTTCAATTGGACAAAACACTATTCGATCAATCAGTAATGTGGTATTCTTCTAAGGTACTGTGGGTGTATTGGGTTTGTAAGGGAAGGTAGGTTTGAAAATGTTTAATTTCCCCAATACTGGGTTCCTCCTAGGGTGCAGACGAAATCCTCATTGGTCCAATGATCAGAGAGATGAACGGATGGACGGACACTCCGAATGCCCTTCCCCCCCCACCTCATCCTCTCCTCCCACCTCCATCCTCTCTCCTCCCCTCCTCCTCCCCACCGGCCTACCTGGGTCTTATTCTCATTACAGCTAACAGCCAGTGGGCCCTGTTTCCATTAACAGCTAACTGCTGTGAAAACATGGAGAGAGAGAGTGGTCTAACTACACTTGTCCTGCTTCAGCTTCAGCTCCAGCTTCACTGGAGCTTCACAGGTTCTGCCTGTGTGGGTCTACCTGGGTCAGCCAAGGTCTCCATCCACAGGAAAGGCTCAGCTGCACATGCCGCCTGGCCCGGCCAACACAAACATTTTGGTCTGCCATAAAACGAGTCTCGAGACAGGGAGACATGGGAGATCATAAAAAAGTGAATTAGTTCATTGAAGCCCTAATGCACTGGAGAGATTTTTCTATTTGGCGTCCTGTGAGGAGCACGGAGACAGGGGATTCTCCACGGACGCGCGCCCCAAGAACCGCCCATGAGGGACAAAGCAATCAGCCAAAAGCCACAGGTAATTTCCTGTTGACTGGAAGCCGTGGAAGTAGAGATAGGCTCTATCCCAAATGGCACCCTGTTCCCTATTTAGTGAACTACTTTTGACGAGGGTACATATGGCCCTGGTCAAAAGTAGTGCACTATGTAGGGAATAGGGTGCCATTTGGGATGCAGTCCTGGATCTATAGGAGTCTTAAGGTCACACCTGCTGTATGGACGAGGACCTTTGTACAGGTTGAGATTGATCTGGGGAGGTTTTTGTCATATCAAATCCATTTAAAAGTTGAATTTATGGTACAGTACTGTATATGCAAGAGCCTTTGGTTCTATGCTTTTTTATTGCACTGGGTGCTATACTGCAACCATTGTTATGATTGAACTACTGTATAATTCTGTCAGGTTGATGCCGTAATGCCTTTTACTGTGCTTTTGCCTACATAATTATATGTACTGTATCACATCTACTAATGAATATTTCCTTCAACCAGTTTTTTTTCTCTTCAGCAGAAATTCAAAAATAACCTGTATATTATTTTCATTGGAAAACACCTGCAGTGCCTCCTGTAAAGGCAGCAGGTTCAATAAATCCAACAGGTGGGTGAAATCCATCCGTATTTGAAAGAACTTCAATTGTTGTTTAATGACTATGTACTATACAATCAAGTATCCAGTTATTCCCACAGAGAGACTGTGTCCCAAATGGAAAGTTATTCCCTATATAGTGCACTACTTTTGACCAGAGCCCTAGCTCTGAGCCCTAGCTCTGGTCAAAAGTAGTACACTATATAGGGAATAAATTGCCATTCGGGATGCACACAGACTACATTTGGAGATTAAAATACCCAGCAATTACACCAGACTCACCTGTCCAGTTCTACACAATATCTTTACAATGTATAGCCCTACTCACCACAATGAGCTAGGTACTCACAAACAAGAGAAAGTAATACGTCCAAAAATGACTTTTGATAAGGCCTATATGGAAATGTATTTATTTTCACTAATTTCTACAGTTATGTACAGTAGCAAACAGTTTCATTAATTCAGCCTGGGTCTAACCTCATGCCCTAATTTCATACCCCCACATATTTACATTAGAACACATATTTAAAAGAACAATAAGAGTTGTCTGTCCTGTCTATCATCTGCTACTTGGCTCAGTCAGTCAGCTCTGTCCAGACCAGATCACAGCCAGTCAGTCAGCTCTGTGTCCAGACCAGATCACAGCCAGTCAGTCAGTCAGCTCTGTGTCCAGACCAGATCACAGCCAGTCAGTCAGCTCTGTGTCCAGACCAGATCACAGCCAGTCAGTTAGCTCTGTGTCCAGACCAGATCACAGCCAGTCAGTCAGCTCTGTGTCCAGACCAGATCACAGCCAGCCAGTCAGTCAGCTCTGTGTCCAGACCAGATCACAGCCAGCCAGTCAGCTCTGTGACCGGACCACAGCCAGCCAGTCAGTCAGTCAGCTCTGTGTCCAGACCAGATCACAGCCAGCCAGTCAGTCAGCTCTGTGTCCAGACCACAGCCAGCCAGTCAGTCAGTCAGCTCTGTGTCCAGACCAGATCACAGCCAGTCAGTCAGTCAGCTCTGTGTCCAGACCAGATCACAGCCAGTCAGTCAGTCAGCTCTGTGTCCAGACTAGATCACAGCCAGTCAGTCAGCTCTGTGTCCAGACCACAGCCAGCCAGTCAGTCAGTCATTACGCTGGTGGTATCACTGTACGGATGCCAGTGATGCATACAAAGCTCTCCCTTGTCCTCCATTTGGCAAATCTGACCATAATTCCATCCTCCTGATTCCTGCTTACAAGCAAAAATTAAAGCAGGAAGCACCAGTGACAAGATCAATAAAAAAGTGGTCTGATGAAGCAGATGCTAAGCTACAGGACTGTTTTGCTAGCACAGACTGGAATATGTTCCAGAATTCCTCCAATGGCATTGAGGAATACACCACATCTGTCATTGGCTTCATCATCTGTCATTGGCTTCGTCGTCCCCACAGTGACTGTAGGTACATATCCCAACCAAAAACCATGGATTACAGGCAGAATCCGCACTGAGCTAAAGGCTAGAGCAGCCACTTTCAAGGAGCGGGACTTAACCCGGAAGCTTATAAGAAATCCCGCTATGCCCTCCGACGAACCATCAAACAGGCAAAGCTTCAATACAGGACTAAGATCGAGTCGTACTACACTGGCTCTGACACTCTCTGATGTGGCAGGGTTTGCAAACCATTACATACTACAAAGGGAAGCACAGCCAAGAGCTGCCCAGTGACACGAGCCTACCAGACGAGCTAAACTACTTCTATGCTCGTTTCGAGGCAAATAACACTGAAACATGCATGAGAGCACCAGCTGTACCGGAAGACTGTGTGATCACGCTCTCCGTAGTCAATGTGAGTAAGACCTTTAAACAGGTCAACATTCACAAGGCCGCAGGGCCAGACGGATTACCAGGACGTGTACTCCGAGCATGCACTGACCAACTAGCAAGTGTCTTCATTGACATGTTCAACCTCTCCCTGTCCCAGTCTGTAATACCAACATGTTTTAAGCAGACCCCCATAGTGCCTGTGCCCATGAACACTAAGGTAACCTGCCTAAATGACTACCAACCCATAGCACTCACGTCTGTAGCCATGGAGTGCTATGAAATGCTGGTCATGGCTCACATCAACACCATCATCCCAGAAACCCTAGACCCACTCCAATTGGCATACCGCCCCAACAGATCCACAGATGATGCTGTCTCTATGCACTCCACACTGCCCTTTCCCACCTGGACAAACAGAAGGAACACCTATGTGAGAATGCTATTCATGGCCTCCCGGGTGGTGCAGTGGTCTATGGCACTGCAGTGCAGTGCTAGCTGTGCCACCAGAGACTCTTCGCGCCCAGGCTCTGTCGCAGCCGGCCGTGACCGGGAGGTCCGTGGGGCGACGCACAATTGGCCTAGCGTCGTCCGGGTTAGGGAGGGTTTGGCCGGTAGGGATATCCTTGTCTCATCGCGCACCAACGACGTCTGTGGCGGGCCGGGCGCAGTGCGCGCTAACCAGGTCGCCAGGTGCACGGTGTTTCCTCCGACACATTGGTGCGCTGGCTTCCGGGTTGGATGCGCGCTGTGTTAAAGAAGCAGTGCGGCTTGGTTGGGTTGTGTTTCGGAGGACACATGGCTTTCGGCCTTCGTCTCTCCCGAGCCCGTACGGGAGTTGTAGCGATGAGACAAGATAGTAACTACTAACAATTGGATACCACGAAATTGGGGAGAAAAAGGGGTAAAATTCTACATTTAAAAAAAATGTAAAAAGAGATTGCTATTCATTGACTACAGCTCAGCATTCAACACCATAGTACCCTCAAAGCTCGTCACTAAGCTAAGGATCCTGGCACTAAACACCTCCCTCTGCAACTGGATCCTGGACTTCCTGACAGGCCACCCCCAGGTGGTGAGGTTAGGTAGCAACACATCTGCCACGCTGATCCTCAACACTGAAGCTTCCCAGGGTTGCGTGCTCAGTCCCCTCTTGTACTCCCTGTTCACCCACGACTGCATGGCCAGGCACGACTCCAACACCATCATTAAGTTTGCAGACGACACAACGATCACAGCCTGATCACCGACAACGACGAGACATCCTATAGGGAGGAGGTCAGAGACCTGGCCGTGTAGTGCCAGGACAACAACCTCTCCCTCAACGTGATCAAGAAAAAGGAGATGATAGTGGACTACAGGAAAAGTGGACCAAGCACGCACCTATTCTCATTGACGGGGCTGCAACAAACTAACATGGTCCAAGCACACCATGACAGTCGTTAAGCGGGCACGACAAAACTTATTCCCCCTCAGTAGACTGAAAATATTTGCCATGGGTCCTCAGATCCTCAAAAGGTTCAACAGCTGTACCATCGAGAGCACTGGTTGTATCACTGCCTGGTATGACAACTGCTCGGCCTCCGACCGAAAGGCTCAACAGAGGGCAGTGCGAACGGCCCCGGTCATCACTGGGGCCTAGCTTCCTGCCATCCAGGACCTCTACACCAGGTGGTGTCAGAGGGAGGCCCTGAAAATTGTAAAAGACTCCAGCCACCCTAGTCATAGACTGTTCTCTCTGCTACCACATGGCAAGCTGTACCAGAGCGCCAAGTCTAGGTCCAAGAGGCTTCTAAACAGCTTCTACCCCCAAGCCATGAGACTCCTGAACATCTAGTCAAATAGCTACCCAGACTATTCACATTGTCCCCCCCACCCCTCCACACAACTGACACTCTCTGTTGTCATCTATGCATAGTCACTTTAATTAACTCTACCTACATGTACGGACTACCTCAACTAACCGGAGCCTGCGCACATTGACTGTGTACCGGCATCCCCCTGTATATATTGTTATGTTTTACTGCTCCTCTTTAATTACTTGTTACTTTTATCTCTTATTCTTATCCAGATTTTTTGAAACTGCACTGTCGTTTAGGGGCTCGTAAGTAAGCATTTCACTGTAAGGTCTACTACACCTGTTGTATTCAGCATTTCACTGTAAGGTCTACTACACCTGCTGTATTCAGCATTTCACTGTAAGGTCTACTACACCTGCTGTATTCAGCATTTCACTGTAAGGTCTACTACACCTGCTGTATTCAGCATTTCACTGTAAGGTCTACTACACCTGCTGTATTCAGAACATGTGACTAATGAAATTATATTTTTATTTTATTTGAACAGGCAACAGGTCACACTGTACAGTACTTGGCAGATGTTATGATGGTATGCTACATACAGAATATTATGTAATATTATTATAACATGTTATATTCACATTACAGTCATTGGAATTCATTTACATTTTCAAAATAAGAAAGGGAAATGTGTAAACTTTCAACCGTTTTTTTCTATTAGGGTGTGGCCAGCACTTTTCTGAGAAGCTGACTCTTTAGCTGTAATGTTTGGGTGAGTTAACAAATGTGTGGGCAGGAGACAGTTGAGATAAACTGTGCCAGTAATTCCTCTGCCAGTGACTATGTATACAGGAAGTAGACTGGTTTACATCTTTCTAAATGAGGCCACATGGGTCGCGTCCCAAACGGCACCATATTCTCTATTTAGTGCACTGCTTTTGAGCAGAGGCCTACGGGCCCTAGAGAGTAGGGTGCCATTTGGGATGCACACAGAGTCTGGGGGTGGTAGACAGGCAGCACGGAACAAACCTGTTTGGATATTTACATACTGTTGTGACTAATTGCTTTGAGAACTTGTGGTCAAATTAGTTACACGGATGGGGTCTACTTCTAATCCTTGAAATATATATATATATATTTTTTTATCCAGAATTAGAATAATAATATTTACTGTAACTATACATAAACAACTATATATCAACAATGAAACATAAATTGTGGTCAAATTAGTTACATGGACTGGGTCCAATTACTTACAATGAAATAGCTTGAGCTCTTCCTTCTCAAATGTTATTTGTCACATGCGCCAAATGTAGACCTTACAGTGAGTGACAGGCTTACTTACAAGCCCTTAACCAACAATGCAGTTTTTAGAAAAAATAAGTGATAAGAAAGTATTTATGAAAATAAATTTAAGTAAACAATACTTAATTAAAAAAAATTAAATGAAAGAGTAACAATAAAATAACAGTAACGAGGCAGCCGTGTTCCCCTGATGTAGGAAGGGGTTCAGGTAGTTTCAATACTACATGACAAATACTGTAGATATGGTACTATATTCATATGACCTGCTTTGTCATAGGGAGCTAAATAAGAGAAATATCCTCCCAAAAGAGTGACCAAACAGTACAAAGAAAAAATACTATTTAAACTATCTAATCCATAAATAGACATTTCCACAAATACTGTATCTACATTCCTTCTCTGGTAGTTAATATCTTGGCCATCAGACAAAGTGAGAGCAGCAGACATGAACGGTGTAACTCTGAGATGGAGACTAGAGTCAGTCATGACTTCCTGAAGACATTGAGTTAGAAGTATCCTCAGGGCATGAGACGAACTAGAGCCCAACAGACTAACTAGGAACTGTTTATTCTACTGATTCTGCTGATTTGTCTGAGACAGAAGAATTTTAAATAGCCTTCCTCCTGGCTTGTTTCATTCCTATTACCAAGACAGAGTCTGTGTCCCAAATGGCACCCTATTCCATAGCGCCCCATAGGGGCTGGTCAAAAGTTGTGCACTATGTAGGGAATAGTGTGCCATTTGGGACGTAACACAACACAGGAAGGTGTGTACATTATAATTGTATAACAAAATAAATAGCATATGGTGAGCTTGATGATAGCTGAAAAGAGAAAAACATGTTTATACAAGGCAACAGTAGACATTTCGTCCGCCACAGATGATGCAGCGCCCCCCTTGGGCCAATTGAGATATTGCGTGACTAACACATTTCAGTTAATTGCTATAGTTTCTGCCTTGCGCCAATCAGTGTAATAACGTAAATGCAGGATATCTATGGCAAGCCGCATCATTCACCAAAGTTTTGTGAAAATCGGCTCAGAGCTGTCTGAGATATCGCATGTGACTAATGTACGAACTAAAGGGTGGTGACAGATCCACAATCTCCTCCCCGATTTCATAATGGGGGACAAGAAGAGAAATGTGTGTGGATGAATACATGTGTGGACTGAGGACTAGTTAGTGCATTAACAATTATCTAAGTGCCTAAGCAACACTTCATCAAGCCAAATGTGTGGATAGATTTTTAGGTGTGAGTCGATTAAATGTATTCTAACAATACAGTAAATCTGGAATCAACAGCACGGCTGCTCTTACTTAAATATCTGTTATTTCTGGTTTCAAAACACTCAACCCCAAGAAGCACAAACCAAAACACACCATGCAGTTTCTTACAGCAGATGTATGTGTGTGTGTTTGTGTGTACTCAATAGAAGGAATGCCATTAGAGGAAAGCTCTCTTAGACTCCATAGCTCGTCATAATATAGTATTAAAGCCATGATGCAATTAATTTAGTCTGTGATTAGTCTGTAGCACGATTGAAATTTAAAGGTCATTTCCAATTGAGCCGACATATGCAGTGTTTACCGTGAATGCAGTCTCTGCGAATGCGGGAACATTCCCTTAAAAATGTATATCGCGCAGCTTCAGCGCTTCGGATTGAATTGAGCACTAAATCAATGTAGGAAATATATTTGTCCCAAATGGCACCCTATGCCCTTTATAGCGCACTACTATAAGCTCTGGTCAAAAGTTGTGCATTATATAGGGAATAGGGTGTCATTTGGGACGCAGGTACAGTCTGTGAACCACCATGCTACAGGATTGTATATCAACTGAATATTTTCTACAGATGAAGACACAGCATAATAACACTGATTCAATATACCATACAGTACAGTGCATTTGTGCACACCGAGAATAATTAATGAATCAATTCATAATCCAATCACTCCACTAGGAAATTAAACACATCGGGCCTAAGGTGGAAGTGGAAATCTTTAGTCACACAGCCCCCTTAAAACACACACATACTGGGCAGCTGGGCCAAGTCACAGTGCCAGGGTTGAGCGCTCTTTGCATTTCTCCCATTTCCCAAACTCAGACCTGCATTAACACAACCAGGAAGTCCATCTGTTAATAATGCGCTCACCAACCACTCGACATTCAATACGCAGGAAATGTGAACAGCTGCCATTTTTGGAGTCCCATCTCATGGAGTCCGCTTAGTCTCTGGCCTTGTTGCCTTAGTATAGAGCCAGACACAGAGATGTAGGAAAGGGGGGGAAAAACACTGGCTATTTCTTGATTTCATGATATGATTGCCATGGCATCTTGCAACTGTTACGCACGCCTCTATGAAGAGGGAACGCAACCCCCTGCTACAACTAAACTCTCTGTGAAGCGAAAGAGGTATGGACTGTAGGTGCGAGTAAGAATGACAACAGGCAGAATGTGGTACCGTTTTACAAGGACTTTATTCCTGTACACGGTAATATGGGGAAAAGGGGCTGGACGGAACCAAAGCAAAGAAAGTAAATCTCAAAGCCCCCCCTCTCCTATCTTACCTGCCTACCCACTACTTACCTAATTTAGCACCACCTGGTGCCCCAACCAAAATACAGGGAGTGGTCCGCCCAGGTCTTACCTAGTGTGCCTATACAGTGAATATACTACGGGTATATGTATGCCCGCGGGCCTCTTGCCTAAGCACTCCCAAGGTGCCTTCCCCTTCCCCCCTGGGAACAAATGAAACAGAATATTACACAATTTTACAAACAAACTAAGAAACAAAGGACATCAACTAAGCTCTACCTGAGCAACAAACTCAGAACATACCCACTCTCAGCAATGAACTCCCAGCAAAATCAACCTCTAGCAAAAACTCTCTATCACAAACAATCGCTCAGCAATGACCTCAGCAAAATCTCTCTAGCAAAATCTCTCTCAGCAATCCCTACCTCCAAAATCTCTCTCTCCTGAACAGAACACTGGCTTTTATATAGCTTCAGAATGAATGTATAATTGGAGACAGCTGTGTCTTGACGAGGGGGCGGGGTCAGCTCTCCAATTAGCCCTGGAGTCGACCAATCAGCTGCTTGAGGGATTTCAGGAAGCCATTTCCTGAAATAAAACACATGCAAATACACAAACTACAACACATAAACTGGGGAACGTAACAGCAACAGTGAAATAGACATAGACAATAGAAATTGAACTATAGTAAACCTTCACAATAAGCCTGCAATTTCTGAAAACATTGAGTATCGTAAGTGCCTTGAAAATGATAGTGTATAAAATAAGTAAGCCTTGTCCGAGCCAGAACGGCTCATAGAGTAGAATCTAGAATCTCCTGTTTCTGTAGTGTGAGGAAGCTTGTGTACAAGCACATCCCCTGGACAGAACGCTAGTCTGTCACAGGACCTAGTGTATAGTATACTCATCTAGAACCCCAAAAAGGAGTCAGCCACTCCTTATTTCCTAGCACTACAGAAAGACACTGATAGATGTTGGTTCTGTGGCAAGACATCAGCAGGCCCTGTCATCAGAGAGGATGATCAACTAATCTCTTCATCTCCCTCCGTGTTCTCTCTCTAGCCAGGCTGTCCGGGACTGAGAGAGGCATTGGATCTGGCCCAAATGGCACCCTATTCCCTATATAGTGCATTACTTTGAACAGACTTCCAGCTAGCTCCAGGTATGTACCAGCAACACCACTGCAGTACTAGGGAGGGCTCGCTGGAAGGCCTGGGATTTTTGTGGTAAACCTCAGGAAGGAAACGTCCGGAGCTCAAGTTGTTGATAGAACACTTGTCTTAATCAGGTGTACTCCTCTGGAGAGCCTGCAGAGTCCTGTCATTCCCAACGCTGTTCCCACTGATCCCTGGGCTTCCGGAGAAAAACGCCCAGCGGATTCCGCAGAAATCAGGTGGAGATGTTTAAGTGAAGAATCTAAACAGGGGCATGGAGGACGGGATGCCGGAATCAAAATACCAACGGAAGGTCCACAGCCCTGTGGAGGAGCACACAGCCCTGTGGAGGAGCACACAGCACTGTGGAGGAGCACACAGCCCTGTGGAAGAGCACACAGCCCTGTGGAGGAGCACACACGAAGGAAGGGGAAAAACCCACTAAGCGAGAACCCAGAAAGACCGTCATTCATGACATGGGGCTCTCAATGGGTAGTGTCATGAGGAAAACAGACAGGGAATGGAGGAGTGGAAGTTGATGTACTCTGTTTATTACACATGAATACATTATTCACAATGATGTATGCTGTACATTGGCAATTTCCTTGTGTATTTAAATGGTCAAGATGCACATGTGAGGGTATGATTTAAGATGATTAATGTGACCCCATAGTTGTGTGGCTGTTAGGAATAGGTCATAGAAATGGTTAAAGTAGTCTAACGAATGTTTAATCATTTTCTGCGTTCACACAGGCAACCCAATTCTGATCTTTCTTCCAGTAATTGGTGTTTTGATCAATCACATCAGATCTTTTTACATCAGATATTTTTTCAGAGCTGAGCTGATTGGTCAAAAGACCAATGAATAAAAAAATATCAGAATTGGCTGCCTGTCTAACCACAGCCAAATTGAGAAGCATGTTTCAAGAAGTCTGTCTTAGGATGATGGAGTCTCTTCTGGACTGTGACATACAGTGTCGAGGCAGACATTTGTGAGCTAATGGAGTACAGACAAAACATTTCCTACACTTGATGGCATTTGTTTGCATAACCTAGAGAGTTTAAGATTAGCGTTAAGAGCTGTTAGGGGAGCAGGACATTTTGTAAATGAATGAGAGTAGGTGCCTTAAAAGCCGCCTAAAAGCATCGAATGCAAACTATATTAAGAGTATGATTAAAGTGAAAACTGTTAACTTAACGTATACTTCAATTACATCAGATATGGCATGCCTGGCATGTATGAAAAACCAAACAGATTATTTGGGTTAACTTGGAATATTAGTACAAGGCTAAAGAATATAATTGAATGAGAGTAGGTGCCTTAAAAGCCGACTAAAAGCATTGAATGCAAACTATATTAAGAGTATGATTAAAGTGAAAACTGTTAACTTAACGTATACTTCAATTACATCAGATATGGCATGCCTGGCATGTATGAAAAACCAAACAGATTATTTGGGTTAACTTGGAACATTAGTGCAAGGCTAAAGAATAGAATTTCTGAAAGCGAAGCTCTACCCAGCTAGCAAATGTGGTTCCTTAGTTGTGGGGATGTACAGTATGTGTTTGGTTTCACACTGGCTTTGGGAACGAAGCCATACGTTTCCTGACTGGTAAAACTGAATGAGAAGAGAATAAAAAATGTAGCCTGTTCTGGAAACGTTTATTTTTAAGCTGCAGGAAGGTTCTGAGAATACTTTACTCTGGTTCCTTGAAAGGTTTCCTGGGACGTTTTGTTAACTCTCTGAAAGCGGAAATGATGTTTTTATAACTTTCTAAAACTTTCGCTGAATGTTTCAATAAGACTGCTAGCTTATTTGGGGTTAACTTTTTTGAACTCCAAGCACTGATATAAATTCATTTCCTTATGCATTAATCAAGCAAATACATTTTGACACAACAGTTAGATTTGAACCAATAATCTTCTGTTTTCTATCCATGGAATTAGTCCACTGCACCATCAGTGCTGTTCATTTGAGTATGTTTAAACAGACCCCATTTCAAAGGAACCAAGCACACATTAAGATGAGGTACGGCAAATTAGTGGGCGCGGCCAACACACTTAACAAGATAGAGGATAGAGAGTTGTGTTGATGCTGAGAACAGAATGTGTCACGGTTGTCGTCTGGAGATAGAGAGGAGGACCAAGATGCGGCGTGGTAAGTGTTCGTCATTTTAATGGAAAAACTGAACACTACAAAACAACCGATAAGCCTATAAAACCTATAAACATACAAAGCAAACTATGGTCAGGGTGTGACAGAATGTATGTTTTTAAATTACATTCTTACAGTATTCTCTGAACATTACTAGAGTTTTCTTGTGGTTTTTATGGAAAGTTTTCTTAAGGTCCTCTGAACAATTTGAGAACATGACTTTAAATAGAACAATGAGGAAACCTGTATGAAACATTATGCTGAACTACTTACATTTACACAGAATAAAACATTTTCATAAAACATTCTCTGAACTATTTGAGAACATTCCTAATGTAACCATGTTTGAACTTTTAGAAAAAGTTCTGTTAAATAAATTCAATTCGCAACAATGTTTTTTTTGTCAAGTTCCTTAAATGAGATGAGAATGTTCCAAAGCCAAGCAACTGTCCTGCACCATTCACACAACGTTGTGGGAAGGTTGTATGCAAAATAACCATAGGACAACCACGCTCTCACCAACTTAGTTCTCAGAACATTATGCGCTAGCTGGGTAACAATCATTGAATCATACCTCATACAATCATACCTCATGGGTCGGCAAATATCCTAGTGTTTAAGAGCGTTGGGCCAGTAACCGAAAGGCCGCTGGTTTGAATCCCTGACCTGACAAGGTGAAAAATCGGTTATTGTGCCCTTGAGCAAGGCACTTAACCCTAATTGCTTCTGTAGATCACTCTGGATAAGAGTGTCTGCTAAATGACTAAAATGTACATTTTGTTTTTAAAATTGTTAGTTGAGAAATTATCGCATTAAATATACAAAAAGTATAACTTGCTCAACTATACATTTACCCCTGCTGAATACTGGCTTGAGATAAAATAGATTTCTGCCTAAACTAAAACACTGGTCGCAATCCAATGCACGTCTTACACGCTGCTTGTAAATGTTCATTGTATCTAAAACATTTAACCATGCATTTATGTCACAGTAGCACCATCCTCTATCTAACCTACTCAGAGGACAACAATTGCTGCTCACCCCAGACCATAACAGGCCAGTCTGAGAACCCGCCTCCTGACCCTTACTGACCCCTATTTGTCAGGTCACCAACCATCTGGATGTGAAGCAGTCACCGGACGGGGCGGCCTCTGCTCCATCCACTCCATCTCTGACAGCCAGCCTAGCTGCCCTCTGCTCTGCTCCTCTCTCCCCCCCATGGATGCAGCATGGCCCTGCCTGCCGCTCCTCTCCCAGCCTCTCTCCTTCCTGCTGGGGGTCAGCCTGCCCTGACCTGACCTGCATCGCTCCAGAGCTGAGTGAGTTGCAGCCGCTGACCACTGAACTGACCACTGACCATCACTAATCATCAAGTGGTTTAGCTCGGCCAGCGTGTCAAGCACGGAGTTCAAAGATCTAGGTCCCATTGAAGCCCTGTTTGATACAGTACAGTGTTAACACACAGCTAGTGTTACAGTATAGATGCTCGCTCCTCTCCAGGTCTCTCTCTATGCGACAGATGACTGGTGCCCTATAACGGGACCGGCATTGTCAATGGTTACAGATAATTAGCTGTCTTTGTTCTGAGAGGAACCTGATGTGGTTTCTGATGGCCTGCTTCACTGTGGGAAGACTCAAGCCCCCAGCCTGGAACCGTGCTGCTGGAGACTGCATTGTCCCAGTACCACCCAGGGAGACAGGGATACAGAACCGTGGAAGCAGCCTGCCGAATGCTCCCCACACGCAGACAGGAAGAGTTCATCATAAATAAACAAAGTCTGGAATGATAAAAGATCCTTATCGATATATGGCAGGACCATACACAAGGAAGAGACAAAAGCAAACAAAAAATGCCACACAGTTTAGAGAATGCAGACAGACAGCCGCATGTCATGACCTCACTCACTGGTACCCACAAAGGAAGGGAACAGAGAAAAGAATCAGCCATGGAATCTGCAGGACATATCTCTTCTGCTCTCTCTCTCTCTTTGCCTGCGGAGATCAGTCAGACCATTATTTTCAATCTCTTTTAATAATCACAATCAATGAGATGTAGACAACATAAACTGGACACGAACAGAAAACAAATCAAGATAGGGGAGGTCCACAAGATTTAAAAAAATATTATTTGAAACTATTTGTATTTAACATTAGCTTTTTTCATGGCGTTATTTTTGGTAGAAAGCAAACCGAGAAAAAGGCCAGGAAATGTTTTTTATTTCATGGTGTAACCGTGTCCTTTCACAGTGGATGAGATCATGAGTGGCCAGTCTGTCTTTATATAACTGTAATTTGTTGTCGTGGGCCTCTGGCTATGTTTAACACATAGTCTTTCAGGAGTTTAGTTTATTCCCTGAGGAAGGCTTTCCAGCAGCGGTTATACTACAGGCCAGCATACAGTACACCCTGATGAGGCAGATAAACTGACTGGGCTGACAGGAAAACATGAGAGGTAAACAACAGACACAAGTACACTACTGTTGGTGCTATTGTCTCTCACATCTATGTCTCATATCATGGGTTGCACATCTCCATTGAATCTTTATGAGATTACATGTTGAATTATTGGATGTTTGAATGACGTGATGCCATGTTGTCATTCTCCAGACCTCTGTGAAGGGAACTGTACTTGAGAGCTGTTCTTCTCTTGAAATGAAAGATGTATTTAATGTAAGAGGTTTGTTAGCAGCCTGTGGGCCCTGGTAGAAATTGGTGCGCTATATAGGGAATAGGGCGCCATTTGGGACATAGGAGAAGTCTCCAGCAAACATCTGAGTGGTGTGTGGAACTCTAATTACCGCTGTTAACCGGCTTCCTCCGATCTGCACATTCAGAATTAATCTCATAAAGAAACAATTAACAAGCTCCTCTTTGTCCGGACTAAAACAGCTGAAGACAGGGGCTGCATTGGTAAGGTTGATCAGTAGTGCCCTCTCAGTCAGTGTATTACATAAAACAGTTGTTTGGTTGGGATTGCTAGCAAACACCATTAGGTGAGGTTGGCTTCCGGAGTTGAAAAATGAATATTGACATCCTGATGGATAGTAGAAGGGAATTACGTTTAGAAGTAGCAATGGCAGGTGTCCTCCAGCTTTCCTCTGCTGTCCAGCTGCTGTCCTCTCAAACACATAACATACATATTATGCATGTGAAGTGAAGTAAAACCATATATTTGACTGAACATAGTGATTTTTTGATGATGGTAGTTGAAACAGGGATTATAGCATGGGTTGTAGCCTGACAAAATACCCTATACTGTGGCCCCCAGGATAAAGAGTGAAGAACACTGGTAATTTTAAGTGCTAGTAACTTTTTCTATCAATCCAGTGACACACTCCCAGAGCATTTCCTGGATAACATCATGATACTGATATCAAGAACATGGGTCTGTATCTTTTTTAAATTGAACCTTTATTTAACTAGGCAAGTCAGTTAAGAACAAATTCTTATTCACAATGACAGCCTAGCCCGGGCCAATTGTGCGCCGCTATATGGAACTCCCAATCACAGCCAGATGTGATGCAGCCTGGATATGAACCAGGGACTGCAGTGACACCTCTTGCTCTGAGAGGCAGTGCCTTCCTTAGACCGCTGCGCCACTCGGGAACTCTGTAATCAGAGTATTCTAATGCTGGGCTGAGGTTACGTCCCAAATGGCGTCATTTCCCCTATAAAGTGCACAACTTTTGACCAGGGCCCATAGGGCTCTGGCAAAAAGAAGTGCACAAAACAGGGAATAGGATGGAATGTACCCTAACAAATGCTGCCTCCCACAAACTGCTTATTAAGTACAAGTACTAATAGTGAAACTAGACTTCCACCACTACAGTGTGTTTGGAGTGTGTTAGGATGTCATGGAAACATGTTGAAGAACTGTGCAACAATATTCATTGAATTAGTGTTTTGAAGCGTTAACTACTAACTGTCTGTATAGGTTGAGCCATGGATCACTTCCCCCCAGCTGTTCTTTGGGGCTAATTTGTCCATTCAGCGAACATGGCCATGGAATAGATTTACACATTATACAATTGATTCTGCCTTCTTCCAAAAAGTTTACTACGGTACCACAAACATACATTACCTTCAGAAAGTATTCACACCACTTGACTTGTTCAACATTTTGTTGTGTTACAGCCTGCATTTTAAATAGATTAAGTTGAGATTTTGTTACACTGATCTACACACAATACCCCATAATGTCAAATTGGAATTATGTTTTTAGAAATGTTTATAAATTAATAACAAATTAAAAGCTGAAATGTCTTGAGTCAATAAGTATTCAACCCTTTAGTTATGGCAAGTCTAAATAAGTTCAGGTGTAAAAATGTGCTTAACAAGTCACATAAGGTGCATGGACTCAACTTGTCTGCAACAATAGTGTTCAACATGATTTTTAAACGACTACCTCATCTCTGTACCCCACAAGTACAATTATCTGTAAGGTCCCTCAGTCGAGTAGTGAATTTCAAGCACAGATTCAAGTTTTCCTATGGTTCGCAAAGAAGAGCATCTATTGATAGATGGGTACAAAAATAGTCTTGAATATCCCTTAGAGCATTGTGCAGTTATTCATTTTACAGCTTGGATAGTGTATCAATAGACCCAGTCACTACAAAGAAACAGGCGTCCTTCCTAAATCAGTTGCCGGAGAGGAAGGAAACCATTCAGGGAATCCACCATGAGGATTGGTTTTAAAACAGTTACAGAGTTTAATGGCTGTGATAGGAGATAACTGAGGATGGCTCAACAACATTGTAGTTACTCCACAATAAATGATAGACTAAAAAGAAGGAACCCTGTACAGAAAAAAATATACAAATAAAAACATGCATCCTGTTTGCAATAATGCAATAAAGTAATACTACCAAAGAATTTGCTAAGAAATTAACTTTTTGTCCTGAATTCAAAGCGTTATGAATGCAAAACCCATCACTGAGTACCACCCTTCATATTTTCAAGAATGGTGGTGACTTCCTCATGCTATGGATATAATTGTCATCTGCAAGGACTAATGGAATAGAGCTAAGCACACGCAAAATCCTAGAGGAAACTCTGGTTCAGTCTGATTTCCAACAGACACTGGGAGACAAATTCACCTTTCAGCAGGACAATAACCTAAAACACAAGGCCAAATATACACTGGGTTGGCTTACCAAGATGACATTGAATGTTCCTGAGAAGCTTAGTAACAATCATCTTGAAAATCTATGGCAAGACTTGAAAATGGCTGTCTAGCCATGATCATCAACCAACTTGACAGTGCTTGATACATTTTTTAAAGAATAAAGGGCAATATTGTACAATCCAGGTTTGCAAAGCTCTTAGAGACTTACCCAGAAAGACTGTCAGCTGTATTCGCTGCCAAAGGTGATTCCAACAATTTATTGACTCAGTGGGATGAACAGTTATCTAATCAAGATATATTTGTGTTTTATTTTCCATTAACAAAAAAATATAAACATGTTCTTCCACTTTGACATTAGAGTATTTTGTGTAGATCATTTACAAAAAAAAATCACAATTAAATGAAGAGTAAATTCACAAAATGAACGTCCACTTAAATGGACAATAAAGTCATAGAATCCTATCGTATAACTCATTTTGAGCATGACTTACAGAAGATTTATTTCTCTAAAGTAACTCATCTGACCTCTGCTTCAACTGTCTTGGAGAGCCTGCTGAAACTGTACCTGGTTCGCACATCTATTTAAACATTTTTGCTGAGGAGGTTGAAAGATGGTAGTCTCCTAGGTTAGTGTGGACTCAGGCCAGACCAACCGGAGAAAACATAACACTGATTTACGTCTCTCCTTTGGCTGTAACTAGGATTTTTGTACAAAGTTAAAGCAATTAGGAATAACTATTTGTTTTTGCAACAACATTCCAGGTTGACAAGTGCTCCCTTGCTGAAAATGTGATCGCCATGTGTGTTTCTCAGGCTTCCTCTATTTTCACAGTCCCTTGTAACATTTGTATCTTTCTACAGACATATTTCACACGTGTTTGATTTATTTTCTTCACTCAAACATATGGAATAAGGTGATACAGTTCACGGTTGTAACTCCCTGACCTGTAAACGGGTACACTAGTGAGGTAACAATCTAATTCAGAATATTCAACGTGCCCTAAAATGTAGCATTCTGTTAAGTCTGTATTAACAGGGCCATAACACATTGTTTGAGACACTTCCATCATAAGCGCATAAACACACACACACACACACACACACACACACACACACACACACACGATTCCAGCCACAGTGTCACATTGTCACCCTTTCCCTTAGGAAGATCACTGCTGGTCTACCGTTCATCAATCAGCGATTCATCAACCTAACAGCTGATTCCAGTTAAGAAATTAAACTATACATCTTACAATGTCATTTTAGACAGTGCAAACAGCAGAGAAAAACTGAAGTAATAGTTTGTGTGGGCCAATTAGTAGAGTCATTTGGAATTAAATCAAAACCAAAAGAAAACCCAATAATTTGGATAACTGTGCTGGTTTCACCAATAACCCATTTCCACCCAAACTGAAACAAAAAATTCACATTTCAATGTAAATCTGTGGAGTTTCCCTTTTCAGTACGCCAATCAGTCAGTTTGACAGACAGCTCACTGGCTCTGAGCCTACCCACCCTCAAATATTTATCATACAAAAACCACCCGCACCCCACATCCCACCCCCTTAAACCAACACTTTCAATCCAACAATGATGTCCATTAGCGAAGCCTTCATCAGGAGCCCCAGAGGACCTGCGTATGTCTAGCCTAAGTCCCCCTCACAGTGAACCTCCATTTTCCTCCAAGCCCCAGGTACGCCAGAGCCACTTCACGTTGGATTGTTGAGGAGTTTAGAGAGGGGCTCATAGAAGAGTTTAAGCTGCTGTCTCTCTCGTCCTGCTCTTCTGATCCTTTGTGTGGAGTGCTGTTGGTGAGAGGCAGGGAGGGAGGGGCACCTCTCAGCCACTTCACCTCAGCAGAGAGTACATTCAACAAAAGGCTTTCACTACAGCTCTCAGGCTTCTACTTCAATTATTTAAAAAATACTCAGAATAAACAAAAAATAAGATTTGAAATACAAATACCGTACTTAAATACGAATTTATTTGAAGCAAGATCTGACATCTATTGTTTATTATCAGAGAAAATGTTTTAACTTATAACTGTAACAGTATCATATCAAGGAAGATCATCACAAGGACAAAGAGCTAGACTACAGTATGAATAATAGTAACCATACATACCCACCGTATCTATTCTTATCCATACAGCTGAAACAAAGAAGTTCTTCAAACTGGAGTCCAATTTCCATCTGGAACAAGATTAAATGAGCAAAGCCAGGTCAGCATCCCAAATGGCACCCTATTTACTATATGGTGCACGACTTTTGACAAGAGCCCTATAGGCTAGAACACTAAATAGGGAATAAGGTTCCATTTGGACCACTACCCAGACCTTTCTCCCAGTTCTCCCATTGTTGCTCTGTTCTTAGAAGCCCTACTACTCTGATTTCCTGAAAGGCGGAGAGAAAAGGTTTCAGTTTTCACTGGAGGCCCGGCCTGCCTGCCTGTGTGGTGCAGGTGTCCCTAAGATTCTGTTTCATCCTCTCTTTGCATACTCACCATCTGCTGAGAGACTTTTATGGAAGATCCGATGATTGGAAAGCAATCTTTCTTCCTCTCAACTTTACATTTCAGACTCATGTTTCTGTTATTTTCTTTGTTTTGTGCAGTAGGTCTACATGGGAGGAAAACAACCTTGAAAATGAACTGTCAAGTGACACAAAACGTACATTTATTTTAAGGTGGATTTAAAAACGTATTGCAATATCCTAATGAGCAACCAAAATGTAGACAACAACCAAACTCTGACTTGGTTTGAGTCACGGGTCAAGATATCACTTGTAGCTATGGACACTGACATTCCTTTGGTGGTAGGAAGCCTAGTGGTTAGAGCGTTGGGCTAGTAACCGAAAGGTTGCAAGATCGAATCCCTGAGCTGACAAGGTAAAAATCTGTCGTTCTGCCACTGAACAAGGCAGTTAATCCACTGTTCCTAGGCCGTCATTGAAAATAAGAATTTGTTCTTAACTGACTTGCCTAGTTAAATGAAGGTAGAAAAAGCTGAACTCTTAAAACTGTTCTTATAGGTGAGGAATTCAATGTATCCAGTCAGATATCTGTTGAATGTCTAACAAAGAACCCCCAGAGGAGTAGCTTCCAAACAAACTTCTTCCATTGTGTAATGTTCTACATCCCAAATAGCACCCTATTTCATACATAGTGCACTACTTTTGACCAAAGGCCAATGGGCACTGCAGTGCACTATATAAGGAATACGGTGTCATTTAGGACAGACCCATGGATGTTATGTTCCCTTCAGAATACAAAGCTGCCACAGATATCACATTAATGAACACTGACATTCCTCTGTCCAGTATTATTAAATAAACAGACTGCAAAGCAAAGTAATGCATACAAAGATACTTTACACACACAACACACACATGCGTATGCTCGCCTATATATTATGCACACACACACACACACACACACACACACACACACACACACACACACACACACACACACACACACACACACACACACACACACACACACACACACACACACACACACACACACACACACACACACACACACACACACGCTGACTTGCACATGAGGTAGTGACTGCAGGTGTTGCCCTGATTTACTGAATTATAATGCATTCTGAAGGGCAGGCTGGTAACAAGGCCCCATGAGTCAACTGGCTGCATGGATTACCTTCAGCAGCGATACAACCATTCAGTTCTGAGACATAACCTTGTGTGCATCCCAAATGGCACCCTATTCCAAATACTGTATAGTGCATCACTGCTAGAGAACGATTTGGAAACATATCAACAACATCACTGAAAAATACGCTTTGTGACATATTACTTGTAGTACTTATATAAACGTGTGTCTTTATAAGCGTTCACAAAAACATGGCAAACACGCTTCACTCTCAGGAAAGTGATAATCATCAAACCCTGGTGGATCGTTTGGCTGTTGCACTTTTCCCTGTTTACTGCACTATAATGTTCACTAGCCATGAAGGTTTGCTCTCCCCTTTCCTTCCCTCTCTGTTATACTTTAATGTAGTCTAGTATCGCATGCTCTTATATTCTCACACTGAGGCCATGTTTTCAATCTTGGTTTAGCACCAAGTGGCTCATCATTGGCTTGTCTAGGACCTTATGTGTTCAGTTAAATCTATGAAAGGCCTATTCATTCCAATAGGATAACCACAGTGCCAATTCATTTTTTTTTGTTGCCAATAACAGGGACATTTTTTTCTTTAGAGGAAAAGCCCTTTCCTTGCACCACACAGCCACACTCAAACAACCTCACTGTGCAAAAAAATGTAGGTAATGTGCTCATAAAATACCATAGGCTGGTTACATTGGATGTGCACAGGTATTGTGCGCTATAAATTAGCCAGGGCTGTTTTTAATTTAACAGGCTGCAACTGTTCTCGTCTGCAGTTCATTCCACGGGTCTAGTGTAGCATTGACATTTATTGGAGAGGAGGAAAAACACACATTGAGTTTTCTCCATACCCTTGAAACAACCTTGGACTGTCTGACTACAGTAGGTCCAGCTAATTACTGTTGCCATGTCTTAGGCTACAAACTGTCATTTGTATTGCTGACTGCACCAACTGATAACATGCCTCCAGTGCAACCCTGTTTAGTAATGCCCTGAGGTAACTTTATTTAGTAACATTGCAGTTTGTTTTGGTGCAAGAGACAATGCTTCGCTTATTATACGTAGTGGCAGGCAATGTACCTTTGGTTTACTGACCTTTTTCTTGACAATAGTAAGTGCTAGCTATTGGATCTATTGAGGATTTTCTCTCCAATTACCAGATATGAGCTTGATAACTGTTCAAGCTATCAACCCAACGCTCTGAGATGTTTTACCCCATGTTGTTTCCTCAAGTTGTGTAAGAAATATGGCTTTCCATTTCTCATTGAGCCTGCGGGAAGGATAAGGACCGTTTTTATAGTGAGAGAGGTGAATAGGACACAGACTTGAGCCAAGCGGGTTCAAGAAGAAGGTGAAAAAAGCTCCACCATTTTGAATAAGTTATTCACACATGGGGACATCCCATCCTCTTCACTGAAGCATTGCATCAATGTATACTATTATGATATAGAGCAGACCTGTGAATTATCCTATACATTTCACCTCCCCTTTCCATTTGACTGAGATTGGTGCAAAGTTCAGCTATTCCCCTGTGCTCTGTGGTTGCCCTTGATAGAATGAATGAGTCCAGATGTAAATTCATGGAGACAGACAGGCCGATTCCCTGGAGACCAATAAACACTGAACCACGAGCACCATTGATCTGCAACATCAGACAGGATCTCCGAGCATGAGAACGTAGCTAGCTCGCTCAATCAATACCATCAACCAGCAAATAATGCTTTAAATGCTGTAATTGAATGCAGAAAAGTTTTAGAAGTTTCAAAAGTTTTAGAACACCTACTCCTTCAAGGGTTTTTCTTTATTTTACTATTTTCTACATTGTAGAATATTAGTAAAGACATCAAAACTATGAAATAACACATATGGAACCATGTAGTAACCAAAAAATAGTTAAACAAATCAAAATATATTTTATATTCTCTCAGCCAGCTTCACCTGAAATGCTTTTCCAACCGTCTTGAAGGAGTTCCCACAAATGCTGAGCACTTGTTGGCTGCTTTTCCTTCACTCTGCGGTCAGACTCATCCCAAACAATCTTAATTTGGTTGAGGCCAGGTAATCTGATGCAGCACTCCATCACTCTCCTTCTTGGTAAAACAGCCCTTACACAGCCTGTCATTGTCCTGCTGAAAAACAAATGATAGTCCCATTAAGCCCAAACAAGATGGGAAGGCGTATTGCTGTAGAATGCTGTGGTAGCCATGCTGGTTAAGTGTGCCTTAAATCCTAAATAAATCACAGACAGATTCACCAGCAAAGCACCCCCACACCATAACACCTCCTCTTCCATATTTTACGGTGGGGAAATACAAATGTGCAAATCATCCGTTCACCTACACCGTACCTCACAAAAACATGGCGGTTGCAACCATAAATCTCCAATTTGGACTCCAAATTTCCACCGGTCTAATGGCCATTGCTCGTGTTTCTAGACCCAAGCAAGTCTCTTCTTCTTATTGGTGTCCTTTAGTAGTGGTTTCTTTGCAGCAATTCAATCATGAAGGCCTGATTCACAAGGTCTCCTCTGAACAGTTGATGTTGAGATGTATCTGTTACTTGAACTCTGTGAAGCTTATCCTATGCAGAAGAGGTAACTCTGGGTCTGGATTGACTGACCTTCATGTCTTAAAGTAAGACCCAGTAATTCTGGGTCTTCCATTCCTGTGATGGTCCTCATGAGAGCCAGTTTCATTATAGAGCTGGATGATTTTTGTGACTGCACTTGAAGAAACATTCAAAGTTCTTGAAATGTTCCGTATTGACTGACCTTCATGTCAGTAATGATGGACTGTCATTTCTCTCTGCTTATTTGAGCTGTTCTTGCCATAATATGAACTTGGTCTTTTACCAAATAGGGCTATCTTCTGTTTACCCCCCTACCTTGTCACAACACAACTGATTGGCTCAAGCGCATTAAGAAAGAAAGAAATTCCACAAATGCTATTTGAAGAATCTCAAATATAAACTGTATGTAATTTATGGAATTTTTACCCCCTTTTTATTCCCAATTTCGTGCTAACGATCTTGTCTCATCCCTGCAACTCCCCAACGGGCTCCGGACAGGCGAGGGTTGAGTCATGCGTCCTCCGAAACATGACCCGCCAAGCTGCGCTTCTTAACACCCGCTCGCTTAACCCGGAAACCAGCTGCACCAATGTGTCGGAGGAAACACCGTTCAACTGACCACAAAAGTCAGCCCAGCCCTCCACAAGGAGTCACTAGAGTGCGAAGAGCCAAGTAATGCCCCCCCAAGCCAAACCCTCCCCTAACCCGGGCCACACTGGGCTAATTGTGCGCCGCTCTATGGGACTCCCGGTCATGGCCAGTAAATGACACAGCCTGGGATTGAACCCCAGGCTTTAGTGACGCTGCAACACAGCGATGCAGTGCCTTAGACTGCTACGTCCATCGGGAGACCTGGCAATATAATTTTTATCCTAGCAATTCGCTGTTTCCCTAATGGCACCCTATTCGCTATTTATACAGTATGTTTTGGCACTATGTGCCCTAGACAAAAGTAGTACACTAAATACTGAATAGGGTGCCATTTGGGACATTGCCATATTGCCAACACACGGGCCATGGTTGTCTTGTTCCATGTGTAGAGAGAGCCAGCGAGGAGGGCAGGACGTCTCCAGGCATTAGAAGCCTGCTGCCTGGTCAGTGATTGACGGTGACTACTGATGAGAGCTCCTACCACAGGATGCTAAGTGGCCTTGGAGAGCCTCAGCCTAATGCCTACACTACATTCAATTACACCACCCACTCCCTGTATACTGTGTCCCAAATAGCACTCTATTCCCTATGTAGACCAGTAAAGGTCAAAAGTAATGGTGACTAGTGACATAGGGAATAGGGTGCAATTTAGGATGCATGCTTGGTCATTGCTCTGCCAATTAAACCAGGAATCATTAGAGGAATATGGGGGACTATTTCTCAGGGCAGGATTGTTAATGCACTGAAAAAACAGGACAAGGTGGGCTGTCAGATTTACAAAAACATATTGTGTGTGATTTACGCAAACATGTTTAGTTTCTCCTCTCAACAAGATTTCATTGCTTGCAATCTACGCAACATGAAGCAAAATCAGATCTACTAGTTTGAATCATGTAGGGGGAGTGTGAACCAATAAAGTTAATTCATGATGAGTAATGAGGAACAATTCAAACCGCGCGAGAGAAGAATCTTCCAGAATAGCTGGAGCGTTAGTGGAGAAGACAGTACCTAGAATTTTGGTCAAGGTAAGCATGGTGATTGATTTAATTCAACGTTTTTCTGTGTGGTTGTAATCAGAATTGTAAGCAGTAATGTTATTAGTGATTGCTCCATATCCTCATTTTGTGCTCGAGTCTGAAACATATTTGCCTCTCAGCTAAAGGTAAAAGACGATGTTGCCAGCTAGCTTCTATGACCAGTTAAACTGGACTAGGTCAAGATTTACATTTTGCAAGGCGGTAAAGTTAGTTGGCGAAAGACCATGATATTTACCTATTGTTCAAGAACTTTGAATTTACCAAGCCAAGAACTAATTAAGGTTTAAAGGGGAGTGCACACTGCTTGAGCTAGCTAACATGCTAGTTAGCTAGCTTGCTAGCTAACTAATGCTTTGGTGCTTTGCAGCAGCATTTAGTGCGCCATTTTTTTTTCATGTGAGGTAAAAGTTAAAAAAAATCAAAGTTAATGTATTTGCATCAAAACAGACATGTGTTTGCATCAAACAGACATTAAAAAATGAAATAAAAATCCATATTTGAGATCTAATGATTATACACCTAATCCTATGAGATTGGTACATTCATGCAGTTTAACAGTTTGCCCATGGCTGCTTCCATGTTGTAAAATGTGGTGCAAAGGTGACATAGGCTTATTGAAATGGGATGTGGAGTAAATTTTTTCACTACTTTATATTATCGGTGTCCATTTATCAATACATTTAAAATGATTTGACAAAAATAAAAACAATTCAATGTAGGTGCATATGAGTGAATGCATGCATAAATCAATAGATAATTGAATCAAGCATTTCATAATGAAAAAAATAATAATTTCATGAACAAAATGGATATTTACAGGTCCATGGTGTTTGCCTACTACATATGTGCTGATTTATCTATCCATTCAAATGCTATATAGTGTTGGTGAGTATTGTTATCAGAGGTTGTTTTAATAACCCCCCAAAATATTGCTAGGAATGTCAGTCTTTAGGTCTTATGGTGTCTGTTCTCTTCTTTTCAGTGTCGTGTGAATGTGGACATGTAAGGGGTGTTCAGAATTGGTGTCAAGTAGGTCCTAACTTTTGCATCATTACAAGTTAAGTTACAAGGCCGTACTGTCCGTTACCCATGTACATACATTGACTGTCCATGTGCATTTAGGACCTGGAATGCCTTAATTGTTCACCAAAGTAACACAACAGAGATTACTAAAAATCTGACTTAGAAATGTTCCTTCACTGTATGTGGAGGATGGAAAACCAGTTTGAAATAAAACTGGCAAACTACCGCACTCGCCTGAGAAGACTGGGATGTCCATGGGTGACGATAAACTCAGAGAAACACAAACCTGCAGGGAAGTGCAGCCTATGGTGTTAAAAATGTGGTTAAAAAGCCAAAGAGAGCAGAAGTGAATGTTTTTCCCACATATCCCGCAGGAGAAACAGAAGAGAGCCTCGAGGAAATGCGGAAAGCTCTACTGTACGATGTGAAGAAAAGGAACAACAGAGACACAGTGAAGTTCAAAATGGAGAAGACAGGACACATGAAGTTGTCCATGACGCACCCATGGTAGAGGACTTCATGGCAAGATGGCCTGCGCTCTTTGAAGTCATTGAGGTAAATTAGCCATGCTTGTCTTATTGCTGATGTATTGGGTATGTTATTTGGGATTTGTTGGTGAAGGTAGAAGATTGTTATCCCTCAGCTTGCCACATTAGTGAGCCTTATTCAGAGTTCTCACCATTTGTGCTGACTGCGTAGTTATTTCTCTCTATGGAGAACCCTCTAGATTGCTGCTTGTGTGATCATCTCCAGTCAATTTTCCTTTCTGCAGTTTTTAATATAATTTGTTGAACTACTATTTTCAGATCAATGTTGCGTTTAAGCGAATCACCACAACCCCACTCCAGTCCAAATTTCTTTCTCAACTTGATATACACTCAGATAACCTGCTGTCTGAAGAAGAGGAAGACAGCTGGGCAGAAGACTCATATCAACCATGGCACCTATGGCTAATGTAAGAATTCCTTATTCTTCAAAGACACATTCACATGTGGGTTCTACACCAAAAGTGACTGGGCTTCAAAATAAGACATACATTTAAAAATCCTTCTCTTTTCTTAAAATAGTAACATAGATGTCAGGTGAGAGTGCATCATAAATGGAGTGTCTTTGTATATGGGTGAAGACCCAGAAAACCTTGTTCAGGAATGTTAATAGATTGTTAATAGATTGAAGTGTTTCCATCTTCTGTCCTTTTATCTTTCTCTTCCTCTCCTTTTCCGTTCCACCATAATATTCTATCACTAGCTATTCTATTACTGTGTCATCTCCTCTGTCTTACGTCTTATTTCATTAGCGGTTAGATGCACTCTGTTTTCAAATTGGTTATGTCTCAAATGTAATCTGAATAGAATGGAAATCTTGGTTAGAACAAGATGTGTGCGTACTGGTAGCGAAGTCAGGTGCAGGAGAACAGAGATTTGTGAACAGGCGCACACTTTATTAGGCAAAAGTGCAAAACGAGCAAAACAGTCACAAGAATTATGTGAAAAACAAGCCAGTCTGGCGCATCAACAATACACACGTAACACAAACAATCTTACACAAAGACATGATGGGAACAGAGGAATAAATACATGTAGATTGATTGGAGAATGAAAACCAGGTGTGCAGGGAACAAGACAAAACAAATAGATACATGAAAAATGGAGCGGCGATGGCTAGAAAGCTGGTGACGTTGACCGCCGCCTGAACAAGGAGAGGAGCCGACTTTGGCGGAAGTCGTGACAGAACCACTTCATTTTAACCTTGTAATAGGCGGTGTTCAAATATTACCAGCAGTTCTTGATTTAGTTGACACTTAAAAGGACTTCAGTCTTGATTTATTTCTGTCTGTATCATGCTCTTATGATTCATGAGCTGTACTTTTTGCAATCTAGAGTTCCTAACTGTAAACACTTCATTGATGAATGATTCATTTCGTTTGATTGACAAGTTTTGCCTTTGTGTCTTGTTCAGGGCATGGATGAAGAGTCCACCAAGGCAGCCATTGAGGACACTACTGTGGGGATCTACATTATCAAAGACCATGCCGCGAGTGAGGAACCAGAGGACACTGGGATTGTGCTTGAAGGCATCAAGGTGCTGCAGGATCTGGGCAACGTAGCATTTGCTTTTGCAATGCTGTTTTGCCTCATGTACTGTATGTCATGAACCTCAGTTACCCTACTGAGCTCCGCTACACCTTAAGTCTTTCAGAAGGTTTTTATGGAACTGAATGGGGAAAACTTTTTAACAAAGCTGTTACATTTAAAAACAGGCTGTTTCAGTGAGCTGTTTTGTGTGTTTCAGACTGTATGTTGTGTTTCACACTGTATGTTGAACTTGTTAGACTGTTCAAAAAATCTCAAAACAGAATGTCCAAAGATGGAGCTCTCGTGATTTTGTTAGATATTTTTTACTATGTTTTTACAATGCATTTACTTCAACAAATTATATTTGCTTGACACAAAGAAAAATTGTGTTTATCTAACATGTTTCATTCATGTGGAACCGATGTACACATTTGAATTAAGTCAATTCAAAGCACCATTTTTTTCAGTGTGCTTTGGCTAGGGCCCGGGTTAATTATCTAGGTCTCTGATGAACATGCTCCTTCATTTTCCTGCCTGGATGTCCAAGGGGAGTTTTTTCTGTGTTGACATCATGATACACGCTGGAAACACATTAGCTCCCTCTGAAACCATTGAAAGCAGTACACCATCATGTCTTCTCCAGCGTTGTCCTCTAATGATTATGACAGAAACGTGTCCCCTTCAAAAAATATATCCATGTACGGCTTTGCCGATTTTTTTATGATAGTACTTTCTCATTTGAAAATAGCTTGCTTAAGAAGTAAATGGTCTAGAAGCAGGCCCACACTTACCCATAATCCTCAATTTCATGTTGTGTGCCCAGTGGTGTAAGGCATAATTTTTTTTAGTTTAGATTTTTTTTTTTGCAATGGGACAGAGAGAACAATGTTTCTGTTTTAGAGCTCAGGGATTCTTGAAAGATGGGACAATCTCAACTTTTTTCCCACAAATTGTCACATCTACTCCCCCTCTCTCCGGTGTTCGATGTCATCGGTTTACTAATCACTGACTTTGACAACCATCATTACGAATACCTGGCACAATCGTTACGTGCACCTGCGCCTCGTCATTAGACACACCTGGACTCTATCACTTCACTGGGTACGGCTATGGAAGAGGTTCTTCCTAGTCTTCAATGTCTCAAACATACCTGAGAGGCGTTGCCTTCAACTAGCGGAGGATACTCTGCCACCAGTTGACCCAGCGAGCTAGCACACCAGTCCATTCAGCAGTCTGCCCAGGTCAGCGATGCCCGTTTGTCACTCCTGGAAATATATAATGGAACCACATCTAAATGCCGTGGCTTCCTACTCCAGTGCTCTTTTTATTTTGAGAATGAGAGGTCCAAGGTCGCCACAGTTATTTCTCTGCTGACTGGGCGGGCTTGGGGTGGGCTACGGCCGTCTGGTAGAGAAGAGAGGAGGAGCTGGCTTCGCATGAGTGGTTCTTGGCTCTGTTCAGAGCTATCTTCGATCATCCACCGGAGGGCAGAGATGACCAGACCACTGCTAAGTATGTGCTCACCTTCCGGGCAGCAGCAGCAGCATCCAGCGGATGGAATGAGCCAGCGCTCCTTATGCTATTCAGAAGAGGTCTGCGCGAGGAGATCCAGACGGAACTGGCATGTCGAGATGACAATTGGACGCACTCATCGTGATGGCCATCTGTCTGGATAACCTACTTTGGAAGCGTCAGTACCCTCATCGCTTCTCTCCCTCCCTCAGTGAACACTCTGTATCAGAGCCTGAACCCACAGAGGTAGGTGTCACCTCCCTCCCTGCGGAGGCAGGTGACACCATCTCATGGTCGAGGATGAAAATCACGATCTAGGCAGCCGAATGCCAGAGGACCTGCTTTCCCGTCCCCTGTGATTCCATGTCGGTTGAGAGTCCTGTGGTTGCCCTTCAGCCCAACATCCCGGAGGTATACCAGGACCTGCTGGAGTTTTTTTCCAAAACCCGCACCACCTGTCTCCCTCCTCATTGCTCCTGGGACTATCCCATAGACCTGCTTGCAGGCTGAAACCCAGGCCATGGAGGAGTACATCCATGAGGCACTCCAACATGGTTTCATCCGCACGTCCACATCTCCTGCGTCTGCAGGCTTCTTCTTCGTGGCGAAGAAGGATGGAGGATTACACCCGTGTATTGATTTCCGAGGACTAAATGAGATCACCACCAAGTATTGTTGCCCTCTCCTGTTGGTGCCGGCAGCCATCGAACAGCTCCGCGGGGCCCGTTTCTTTACCAAATTGGACCTGCGGAGTGCATACAATCTCATTCGCATCGATGAGGGGGATGAATGGAAGACAGCTTTCAGCATGATGTCTGGTCACTATGAGTACTTTGTGATTCATTTTGGGAGACCTGGCCAAGAAGGCAGCAACAATCAATACATTACATAATTAAAACATACAACAATACAACAACATGATTCAGCCTAAAAAAGCATTTAGACTCCTCTGTAACAGAGTCTCCCGTCAATATTTTAAATTCCTTCAGTGGCACTAACATATCTAGATGAAGCATGGACTGTAGACTATTCCATGTGTCTGGTGCACAAGAAGAGAAGGCAGTCTTGCCTAATACTGTGAATGTCCTGGGGACTTTAAGTAGCAACCACCTAGCAGACCGGGTATGGTAACTGCTGGTGGTGAAGGAGACCAGACTACAGAGGTAAAGAGGGAGTTTACCCAAATGGGCTTAGTAAATGAACACATACAGATGTATCTTTCTGCGCATACAAAGTGAGGCCCAACCTACAATTTGGTACAATGTGGAATGGTGGGTGAGTGACTAGGTATTTGTAATAAAGCGCAAGGATGCATGATAAACAGAGTCCAGTCTCTGTACGACGGAGGAGGTTGCATGCATATACAACAAGTCACAATAATCAATTACAGAGAGAAAAGTGATCTGAACAAGCTTCTTTCTAGCCATAAGCGGGGAGCAAGACTCATTACGAAAATAAAAACCCAATTTCAATGTAAGCTTTGTCACAAGATAAACCACATTAACTTTTTGTAGGATAACACTTTTTCAATAGATTAGCTACCAGATGTGACAATGCTAACGCTCTCTGGCAGAGTTCTAGCTCTGGTAAAGGTCATGAATTTAGTTTTTTTGTACATTCAAGACCAGTTTGAGACCAGGCCTGCAGTGACTGAAAAGCAGTCTGGAGCTCTTCAACAGCCTGAACCAGAGAAGGAACACATGAATATATGACTGTATCATCTGGATATAGATGTAACTTTGCTGGTTGCATCCCATTTCCCAAATCATTAACAAAAATTGAGAACAACACAGGAGCTAAAATGGAACCCTGGGGCACACCTCTATAAAACTCAAGAAAGCTAGATTTGTGATTGTCAGTATATGCACATTGGGTTCTGTTTAACAACTTACATCAAAGGCCTTTGATAAATCCACAAACAGAGCAGCACAATGTTGCTTTTTATCAAGTGCATTACTGATGTAATTTACCACTAGCTGCAGTTCTGGTGCTGTGTCCTGATCTAAAGCCAGACTGAACCCCGCTCAACATGTTCTTTTCAATTAAGAAGTTTTTTAACTGAGTTCACTAGAGATTCATAGACTTTGCCCAGGATAGGGAGTTTAGAGATGGGACAATAGTTATTAGCATCTGAGGGATCTCCACCCTTTAGCAGCGGGAGGACATAAGCTTATTTCCAAATGCTGGGTATGGAATTGGTCAAGAGACTCAAGTTGAAAATGTGAGCCACAGGTTCAGAAATAATACCAACTGCTAGCTTTATGATGTACTGTAAGGGTCCAGGTTTTCTGGATTTGCAGTCTTTCTAGTGTCTATAGCCTTTAGTGGTTTATAGACCTCAGTATAAGAAACAGGCTCAAAGTTCAAATGGTTCACGAGGGCATATTTTATAGTCGACTGTAACAGAGTTTACATTAGAGGCCTCACCAACTGAACCAGCAGATATGAAGTGCTTGTTAAAAACCCCTACAATATCAGCTTTATCCTTCACTTCATTATAATCCATCATTAAATGGTCAGGAAGGCCAGAGGATACATTAGAACCTGACACTGATTTGATTAGCTTCCAAGCTTCCTACTTGGTAGGGTTGTTTAGGTTCTCTGTGACTGCATTTAAATAGTAATCTGATTTGGACTTCCTGATCAGTCCTATGCATCTGTTTCTTAGCGCTCTGATGGAGGCCCAGTCAACAGGAGCATTTGAATGTCTAGCTTGAGCCCAAGAGATATCTCTCTTTCTAATTAATTCTGCCAAGTTATCTGAAAACCAGGGATTGTCCCTTCTACTGATTCTAAATTTCTTCACAGGGGCATGCTTATCACAAATCGAGACAAATTTCATATAAAAATAGTCCCAGGCAGTGTCAACATGGAGAATCAGACTTACTCTGTCAATATTAAGGTACAGTTCATGTAAGAACGCTTGCTCATCAAACTGTCTAAAATGTATTTGGCTTTGGTAATTTTTGTATTTCTAATACAAGCAATTGCACAGTGATCACTGGCATCATTACAGAATATCCCAGTCGATGTGTATTTGTGAGGGGGATTCGTTAGAATAATATAGCGTTGATTTGTTAGGTGCTCCGGGATTCGGTCTTGTAGGGACATTAATTAATTGAGCGAGATTCAGAGAGTCACACAGTTCTTTAAAAGAGTCTGATACAGATGAAAGCATGTAACAGTTCAAATCTCCTAAAATAATGAATTCAGAGTCATTTAACTTGTGCAGGACATCAGAAAGAGAGTTTAGTGCGTCTCCCGAAGCCGAGGGCGGTCTGTAGCAGCCGACTACAGTGATGTGGGAGTCCTTATATACGTTCACTTTAACCGCAAGCGTTTCAAAATGTTTGGCTTTGGTAATCGAGAGAATTTCAGAGGTGATAAACTCGGATTTCACATAAATTGCAACCCCTCCTCCTTTAGTCATCCGAACCGTTCAAAAAACAGTGTATCCATCAATAGAAATCAAGTTATTTGACACCGATTTCTTTAACCAAGTTTCTGATAAAACCATTACTTCTGCATTTGTCGTTTTGGCCCATACTCTAATCACGTCTATTTTTGGAAATAGACTTCTGACATTTTAACATGCAAGAGGCCAAAACCTGCACTGTTTTTAAAATCATAGGAAATCAGTATTCCTAACATTTAATCCTAGTAACAATTCCCTGTCTTAGGTCAGTTAGGTTCACCACTTTATTTTAACAATGTGAAACGTCAGAATAATAGTGGAGAGAATGATTATTTCAGCTTTTATTTCTTTTATCACATTCCCAGTGGGTCAGAAGTTTACATACACTCAATTAGTATTTGGTAGCATTGCCTTTAAATTGTTTAACTTGGGTCAAATGTTTTGGGTAGACTTCCACAAGCTTCCCACAATAAGTTGGGTGAATTTTGGCCCATTCTTCCTGACAGAGCTGGTGTAACTGAGTCAGGATTGTAAAGGCCTCCTTGCTCGCACACACTTTTTCAGTTCTGCCCACAAATTGTCTATAGGATTGAGGTCAGGGCTTTGTGATGGCACTCCAATACCTTGACTTTGTTGTCCTTAAGCCATTTTGCCACAACTTTGGAAGTATGTTTGTGGTCATTGTCCATTTGGAAGACTCATTTGCGACCAAGCTTTAACTTCCTGACTGATGTCTTGAGAAGTTGCTTCAATATATCCACATAATTTTCCTCCACATGATGCCATCTATTTTGTGAAGTGCACCAGTCCCTCCTGCCGCAAAGCACCCCCACAACATGATGCTGCCACCCTCGCGCTTCACAGTTGGGATGGGTGTTCTTCGGCTTGCAAGTCTCCCCCTTTTTCCTCCAAACATAACGATGGTCATTATGGCCAAACAGTTCTATTTTTGTTTCATCAGACCAGAGGACATTTCTCCAAAAAGAACGATCTTAGTCCCCATGTGCAGTTGTAAACCGTAGTCTGGCTTTCTTTATGGTGGTTTTGGAGCAGTGGCTTCTTCCTTGCTGAGCGGCCTTTATGTCAATATAAGACTTGTTTTATTGTGGCTATAGATACTATAGATACTTTTGTACCTGTTTCCTCCAGCATCTTCACAAGGTCCTTTGCTGTTCTTCTGGGATTGATTTGCACGTTTCTCCCCAAAGTACGTTCATCTCCAGGAGACAGAACTCGTCTCCTTCCTGAGTGGCTGCGTGGTCCCATGGTGTTTATACTTGCGTACTATTGTTTGTACAGATGAACGTGGTACTTTCAGGCGTTTGGAAATTGCTCCCAAGGATGAACCAGACTTGTGCTGGTTGTGTTTTTCCTGAGGTCCTGGCTGATTTCTTTTGATTTTGCATGATGTCAAGCAAAGAGGCACTGAGTTTGAAGGTAGGCCTTGAAATACATCCACAGGTATACCTCCAATTGACTCAAATTATGTAAATTATCTTATCAGAAGCCTCTAAAGCCATAACATCCTTTTCTGTAATATTCCAAGCTGTTTAAAGGCACAGTCAACTTAGTGTATGTTTCTGACCCACTGGAATTGTGATACAGTGAATTATAAGTGAAATAATCTGTCTGTAAACAATTGTTGGAAAAATTACTTGTGTCATGCACAAAGTAGATGTCCTAACCGACTTGCCAAAACTATACTTTGTTAACAAGAAATTTGTGGAGTGGTTGAAAATTTAGTTTAAATGACTCCAACCTAAATGTATGTAAACTTCCGACTTCAAATGTAACAATATATGTCAGCTGCCCACAGAAAAAAAGTAATTCAATAGTTTGAGATTTTGGAAGTATGCCATCAAGTGTAGGTCCAGTTGCATTTGAGAGTGGTACAAATGCAATTGCAAATAGAGACCATGTTCCTGGTGGTATTGACATGATGGTCTCGTCGGAGTGTTTGCAAATTGTAGTGCATAATGCGAAGATAATTCACTCACCCATTGATCATTCAGCCTATTAAATCCAGGATGGCATTGAGTAAAGAGCAGGCACAGTAACAGATACATAATGTCATTTTTTTAAAGAGGTATTTCAGCACAGGTGTGCAACGTCCAGTAGACGTTGTGTAAAAGAACATAGATTTTCCCACGGCCCACTGTGTTTCAGGTTTTCCAATCCGATAACTGCTTCTCTGCTTCTAGCCTTCAGTGTGCACCTCGTAGCTGGCCTTGCGCGCAGACAGACGCCTTCTCAATCCGAAATCTTTGTTAAAGTAAATTGCGTAAAATAGAATACAAATAATAGTTGTTATATACAGCATCCACCTTCACATAAAAATTAGTTCCTTCTTTAAATAGTATCAGGGTCATTAAAACATAAAAACTCTTAAAACTCTGATCTCAAGGATCACACATACAAACGGACAGACTGATTGGCTACCATCTTGGATTTTGTGTGTGTTTGCCAATGCTCCATCAGTGTTCCAGGCATTCATCAACGAGGTGTTCCGGGACATGCTCGGGTGCCAGGTGTTCGTGTAAATCGACGACATCCTGGTCTACTCGGCTACCTTGAAGGATCAAAACGCTCACGTCCGAGTAGTCCTGGAACACCTCCTGGCAAACCAACTATATGTCAAGGCAGAGAAGTGCCAATTTCATCAGAAAGCTATGTCCTTTCTTGGCTACAAGATCAGCCCGCAAGGAGTGATGATGGACATTAAGAAGGTAGATACGGTCAGGTCATGGCCAGACCCTGTAGGTTGGTGTGGAGTCCAGCAGCTGACGAGGCCTCCCGCCTACTGAAGGGACATTTCACCTCCACCTCATTGCTCAAACACCCAGATCCTACGCTATCCCTTGTGGAGGAGGTGGACGGTTCAGAGGTGGGCGTGGGGGCTGTCCTGTCTCAACATCAAGGTAATCCACAAAAATGGTACCGTTGTGCGTATTACTCTAAGAAACTGTTTCTGCAGAGAGGAATTATGACGTAGGCGATCGAGAGCTCCTGGTGGTGAAGTAGTTAATAGAGGAGTGGAGACACTGGCTGGAGGGTGCTCAGAATCCATTCGTAATCTTCACCGACCATTGGAACCTGGAGTTCATACGGACAGCGATGCGGCTGAACCCGCGCCAAACAAGGTGGGCCCTTTTCTTTACTAGATTTGACTTCACGCTGACCTATCAACCAGGTTCAAAGAACACCAAAGCCGATGCCCTGTCCCATCTCTACTATTAGGGAGAGGGTCCTGTCCTGAATGCATCCATAATTCCTTCCTCTCGAGTCGTAGCCCCTGTGGTCAGGGACGTAGATGTGGACATTCTCCGGAGAGGGAGAGGGAACCCGCACCCACTACTTGTCCTCCTGAGCGCATTTACGTTCCCACGGGCATAAGGGATCGGCTGCTGACCTGGGCGCACACAGCTGTCATCGCTGGACATCCAGGTATTACTCGTACTACTCAATCTATCTCAGAGAAGTATTGGTGGCCCACCTTGAGTTGCAAAGAAAAAGCCACATCTCAGACTGGCCAATAAAAAGAAAAGAAGGGCAAAATAACACAGACACTGGACAGAGGAACTCTGCCTAGAAGGACAGCATCCCGGAGTTGCCTCAATAATAGACTGACAAGTTTCAGAAGAAAGGTCTTTGTTTCTGGCCATTTTAAGCCTGTAATCGAATACACAAATGGTGATGCTCCAGATACTCAACTAGTCTAAAGAAGGCTAGTTGTATTGCTTCTTTAATTAGCACAACAGTTTTCAGCTGTGCTAACATAATTGCAAAAGGGTTTTCTAATGATCAATTAGCTTTTTAAAATTATAAACTTGGATTAGCTAACACAACGTGCCATTGGAACACAGGAATGATGGTTGCTGGTAATGGGCCTCTCTACACCTATGTGATATTCCATAAAAAAATCTGCCGTTTTTGACTACAATAGTCATTTACAACATTAACAATGTCTACACCGTTCTGATCAATTTTAAGTTATTTTAATGGACAAAACTTTTCCTTTTCTTTCAAAAACAAGGACATGTTTAAGTGACCCCAAACTTTTGAACGGTAGTGTATATCTTCAGGGGGTTAGTCATCAGTGACGGAGTTGACAAGTCATTGGCGGAGTTTACAACAGATAATCAAAACAGACATATTTTTACCTTTAAAAATACAAGTTTGATACAAACATATGTAAAATTCTTAATTTGGAAATCCCCAATAAAAACACTCTCAGATCTTTTAGCACTCCGAGTTTCACGTTAGACAAAAATGTCACGCCCTGACCTTAGAGAGCCGTTTTATTTCTCTATTTGGTTAGGTCCGGATGTGATTTGGGGTGGGCATTCTATGTTGTATATTTCTTTGTATTGGCCGAGTATGGTTCCCAATCAGAGGCAGCTGTCTATCGTTGTCTCTGATTGGGAATCATACTTAGACAGCCTTTTTCCCACCTGTGTTTGTGGGTAGTTATTTTTTGTTTAGTCTCTGTTACCTGACAGAACTGTTCGCTTTCGTTTTGTTACTTTGTTCGAGTGTTTTTCGATAATAAAATAAATCATGAACACTTTTCACGCTGCGCTTTGGTCCACTCCTTCCGACGACAGGCATTACAAAAAGAGTTAATGTTTTACTGAATTGACAAACATTTGGTACACATTCAAGTGGCATATGCAGTAGCAATTTTGTTTTTCCTCAGTTGCTTTATGACTATAAAACCAAATTAAATGTAACATATTTGAACCAAATATTCTATCGTAATCTATCATGCAGATGGAGTTGACCTATGGTTGTGACCATGGAGATTCCAATATTGTTTGTTTAAATCTATCAACATTTGAGAACTTTACAGACCATCAGTTGTCTTATGACACTACATGTAATGAGGACATAAATAAAGAGTCCTTAAGGTATAGCTGACCCTGCTCATTCCTCAACTGTTCTGCCTGCGGCTATGGAACTCTGACCTGTTCACCGGACGTGCTATCTTTTCCCGGACCTGCTGTTTTTGACTCTCTCTCTACTGCACCTGCTATCTCGACCTCTGAATGACCCTGCTGGTCATCTATGAATGTTTGAACATCTTGAAGAACAATCTTGCCTTAATGGTCATGTACTTTCTCCACCCGGCACAGCCAGAGGACTGGCCACCCCTCAAAGCCTGGTTTCTTCCTAGGTTCCTACCTTTCTAGGGATTTTTTCCTAACCATCGTACTTCTACATCAGCATTGCTTGCTGTTTGGGGTTTTAAGCTGGGTTTCTGCATAGCACATTGAGACATCTGCTAATGTGTTATTTTATAAATACATTTGATTGATTATTAATTTAGGAATCTAGACAAACCTAATCGAGTTGACCAACTCTCTGGACACATCTTTTAGGAATAACGGGGGGGGGGGGGGGGGGCTATGCCAGTGTTTGTGCCCTAAAACCACCTGAAGAAAATTCCAATAGAGATTTATCCATTGGCTTAACTTCTGTTCTTCTTATTTAGTTAACATAAACTGACCCATAACAGTTTGAGGTGACATTCTACAAGGACACAAATAAGTTAGTATAGCACACATTTCTCACCTCTGGTGAAATGCACATCACATTCAAATATCTTTATTTCACCCACACATCAATGGATGTCACCCAAACCTGATAGACATAGAAAGTACGGACATGAAACACTACAAACCCCCAACAAACTTACCCCCACTCTCTGTACACAAACACAGACATAGAACCCATAGAAGCTGGAATGTGTAACCTAGCCACACAGTTATTGAAGAGTGAGAGGCGAGTCATTCATTTTCATGGAGCTATTATTATTTTTACTGTGATATTTCCCCCTTTGTGTTCCAGGCTTCCAGTGAGCCTCTGTCCCAGTGCTGTGGTGTCATGAATATCCAGCTGTCAACCGATTGTTATGTTAAATCCTGGGTTGGTCAGAATAGGCTGACAAGGCTGGGGTCCCAGACCACCTCAGCCTGATTCATGACAGGGGAGCGAGGCAGGGAGAGCAGAGCGGCCAAGGAGACTTGGTTGGCTGGGGCTGGAGGAGAGAGACTGGGCTGAGGCTGGGGGAAGGTCTAAGGGCTGGCTGCTGCCTGCAATTCAAACACTGAGCAAATTGGGCTCCCGAGTGGTGCAGTGGTCTACGACACTGCATCTCAGTGCAAGAGGCGTCACTGCAGTACTTGGTTCGAATCCAGGCATCACATCTGGCCGTGATTGTGAGTCCCATATAGCGGTGCACAATTGGCCCGGGGTAGGCTGTCATTGTAAATAAGAATTTGTTCTTAACTGACTTGCCTAGGTTAAAGGTTAAAACAATTAAATGGAACAGAAACTCAGAGAGAGAAGCTTTGACTATGTAGAGACTCAGTGAGCATAGCCTCTATTAAGAAAGGCCGCCATAGGCAGACCTGGCTCTCAAGAGAAGACATGCTATATGCACACTGCCCACAAAATGAGGTGGAAACTGAGCTGCACTTCCCAACCTCCTGCCAAATGTATGACCATATTAGAGACACATATTTCCATCAGATTACACATATCCACAAAGAATTTGAAAACAAACCTGATTTTGATAAATTCACATATCTACTGGGTGAAATACCACAGTGTGCCATCACAGCAGCAATATTTGTGACCTGTTGCCACAAGAAAAGGGCAACCAGTGAAGAACAAACACCATTGTAAATACAACCCATATTTATGTTTATTTATTTTCCCTTTTGTACTTTAACCATTTGAACATACATAATACGACATTTATGTCTTTATTCTTTTAGAACTTCTGTGAGTGTAATGTTTACTGTATATTTTTTATTGTTTGTTTCACTTTGTTTATTATATATTCCACTTGCTTTGGCAATGTAAACATGTTTCCCATGCCAATAAAGCCCTGAAATTGAACTTTAATTGAAAGAGAGAGTGTGTGAGGAAGAGAAAGATACAGCAGGAAGAGAACCCCCCCCCCCCAGATCTTAAAACCTTAGTTACCTCTATTTTACCTCTACGATGATGTTGACTTCTTTATAGCAGGAATTACACACCAAAAAATTGTCCCCAGCTGAAAACCTCCCCTCCCACGGCCACTCTCTGTGGACCCAAGTTTATACATCATATTTCTGCCCCAAAGTAACCCATAATGGAGCACTGTATTCTGGCTTCAATGTACCATTATCTTATTAATCTACAATTCCTCATTAAATATAGCCGGGATACAGAGTACTCCATGTTTCAGGCAGCAGAAACCTAGTTACCACATTTCCTCCATTGCCCAGCTGATGAAAAAGTGTAAGTGAAAAACAGAAAGCAATTGAATCTCTGTGCCCTTGTTAAAACTGCAGCTGTTGATGGCGAGGAAGTGTGTGAATTCTTGTGTCATGGTGCAAGCCTGTCACATATGCCAGCTATCAGCACTCTACTGTATGTGTGGTCTGAAATAGCACCCTATACCCCAATATAGTGGACTACTTTTGACCAGGGCCCTATGCACAAGCAGTGCACTATAAAGCAAATAGGGTGTCATTTGGGATGCAGACTTGGCCTGTAGAGTATGGCTGTATGTATGTATGAACTAACAGCTCAGCAGCAAACCTGCCGGGCCAAAAGACAAACAGACAGACAGACAGAGAGGGGCTTGTGCATTACATCACCATTTTATTAGGAACAGTCATAGGTCTCTGGTGACACCAACATGCAGCATTTGTTAAAGGGGCAATCTACATCCATAGACTATAACATAAATGCAGTCAGTCCTTGCATCCATAGCTCGGTCTATGAAATTGAGAATAGTTACATTTCTCCAGGCCCATCCCTCAGCTGTTTACTAAAACAGTGACTTTGTAGCTTTGTTGTTGTCTGAATCCCAGATTGCCTCTTAAATACTAAGTCTGAAAGAAGAGAAAAACTCATACCTGGGTCTTCGACTCCAGCAGGGTCTTGAACTTTTATATTCATATTTTATATTTATTTAATTAAAGACAGAGCCAAATCCATTTGTCGTAAACACACAGGGGGAATAGAAACATGAAATGTTCACAGCTCTTGCCAAGACTAACGTCCTTGGCTCAATCATCAACAGTGCCAGTTGGTCTGTTCTGTGGTTAAACTACCCAGGAGCCTAACCGGGACTCTGTCTGCATCCAAAATGGCACCCTATTCCCTACATAGTGCACTATATAGTGAATAAGGTGCCATTTGAGATGCAATCTCTGATATCATTCAGTCAAAGTGTATAGAGCCGTCAAAGTCAGCCTCCTCACAGCAGACGGACTGCTCCCAGGAGGAGCACCAGCAGTGCAGCAGATAAATCACTCCCTCAGCATCTACAGTATCAACAGCTACGACAGAGCTTAGACGTTACAGGTTGCGTACACACACACACACACAGAACACACACACACTACAAAGCTTCTATGTTAAAGATCAGTGTCTCCAGGAGGAGCCAGGGGGCACAGTAAGTGCATAGACTTCATAATTGTTATCATTACTATAACTGTTTGTGCATCCCAAATGGCACCCTATTCCCTACCGTATGTAGTGCACTACTTGTGACCAGAGCCCATCAAAGGTAGTGCACTGTGTAGGGAATAGGGTGCCTTTTGAGATGCAAGGTTTGTCTGCATCTGGCAGACACCTTGGACAAGCATTTCAGTGAATGAAAAAGCCTAGCACAATGTAGAGAGAGAGGATAGGAATTGCTATGACTGCCAAGGGCCAAATGTCAGTGAATAAGCTGAACAGGAAATACTCAATACAGGAAACGTCATGTCCCTGTTGTAGCCAATCAGCAGAAGAGTTGATTATTAATCCTGGCATATACAAATAATTAATTGGGTTGATCAAATATAATTCAGTTATGTCTCTAGAGTCTCATGTTGAGTACATCTCATACCATGTCTCATACCATATGAATCATAGGGTGCCAAACAAAAAAACCCCCAAAACAAGTGCAGTGCAGTGTATGGTTAACACACATAGAAGCACACCAACACCTTTCATTGAATGATTTCCTTTTCATTCTCTACTTAAACTTTGTGGAATTAGCAGCAGCATCAAGCTAAGGATCACCGTGACAACTCTCCCCCAAAAATAATGGCTTTAGCAAAGAGCAGCGGAGAAACCAAAACATCCCTCACATACCTGCAGTGCATATTACATACACAAACAACTGGAGCCAGGTTCACCGGGAGAGTTTACCCATTCAGTCAGTAGGGGATCTGAACAAGACAAGGATAGATAGCACTCTTTTATAATCACTCTGTGTTTGGGATTTTACAAACATTCACTGCTATGTTGATGTTGGACTGGACCTGCTCACCGTGGAGATCTCAGAGTCAGCATGGAGTCAGCATGGTCTCCCAGTAGCTGGAGTTGTGGCTTCCTCTCACAATCTGCTGTGTTACAGAATGTAGACCTGATCCCAAGGAACTTCCTGACCTCATCCTCTCAACCATCATCCATCATGGTTATCTTATAATGCCTCCAGAACCATCATCCACTGCTACTTCTCAACCTGTGCATTTAAACTGTCACAGTGCTGGAAACTCTGTATTCTGCCTCGTGACACAGCACATCCTCCTCCCTAGGAAGACTCACAGTGCTTTAAGTGAGATTTACAGTCGCTGTTCGATGACATCTTTATGCTGTGCAGAGACTCGACTGATAACACACACGGCTGTGGCTTCCTACATGGAGGATGTCAGGGGAAACAAGCAAAGTGATCCAGGGACAGCTGTATCTGGGACAGCTGTCTCTGTAAGTGTGTGCTTGCGTGTGTGTGTGTGTGTGCGTGCATACGTGCGTGCGTCCGTGTGAGTATGCAGCCAGGGACCTCTTCATCGTGTGTATGTGTGGCTTGTAGGAGAGTGACGTGACCTTTGTGCCCGCAGTTTGTGTTTTCAGGGGGAGGGAAGGCAGGGAAAAGGAGGGGGGATTCGACCCCGGGTGGAAGGCCAGGAAGTCAGGGAGGTCCACTTGGCCATGAAATTAAAAAGTAAATGGAATTGGATCCAAGGTAAATAAACCCAGAGAAATGCCTTGACTCCATATGAACGGACAGTCCTAGCTGGTGATTATTGAATTGTGTTGATTGTTTCCTGGCTCTCTGACTTCAGGCTGAGACGAGCCCCCGTCTAGTGTCCTAGAAAAGTGCATAGAAATTAGAGCTTGCACAGGAGATGTTTTGTCTAAATCTACATTAAAACTCCATAATACACACACTTTGACAAACATATAACTCTTCTTACTTTTGTGTCCACCAATGAATGTCTATGGCAGATGAGTTGAGCAAAGTAGCACTCTATACATACAGTATGTGGTGCTTTTTTGGACTACAGTGAAACACCCAAACTCCTGATCCTTAAAGCCTATCCACTTCCAGCCAACCATGGCAGTGCAATCGCTGTTGCATCCAACCCAATCCCTACATAAACACCAGGAAGTCCCGTGCTCTCAGGAGATATCCTCCACCCTTCAACACAAGGAAAGACAAACAGATACCCTATTTAGCGCACTACTTTTGATCAGGTACACATAGGGCTCTGGTCCAAAGTAGTGCACTATAGGGAATAGGGTGCAATTAGGGACGGATTCTGAGGTTTTGGGTTGTCTTTGTAGTCTAATCTGGTAGCCTAGGTTTAGCTAAATGTTAAACACTAATATCATGAGTTCATTGACATCAGTACTACAGCCTACAATTCTGCCATCTTTATGTATACTATACTGACTTTTTTGTAGAATATATTATATAGGCAACAAATTAGTCTATTCCCCCTCTAGGTGCTCTAGGTGTGTCAAAAACAGCAAATCTCACCAAGACCCTCACAGAAGGTCAAATAAAAGCTGTCATTCCCTACCGCTCACCAATCTCAGCTACTGGTTGGTTCATATTGGTGAATCAATTCTCAATGGCTTTTATCCTTTAAAGGTTGTTGTCTGTTGACTAGGTATGTTGGGTATGTTGACTGGGTACTGTCTGACAGACAAATAGAGGTGCCATGGCTGAGAGAGGTCAACTGAACAACAGCAGACCAGAAGATTCAGACAAGGTGTGCATACTTTTACTAGTGCACTATATAGTGAATAGTGCCATTTGGGATGTAACCAAGAACTGCACAAATGCAACAGATACTTCTGTTTCTGAGTCCCTCAAACAGCCAGCCAGTATTTCACTCCTGCTCATCTCTGTTTCTGACTCCCTCAAACAGCCAGCCAGTATTTCACTCCTCCTCATCTCTGTTTCTCCATCTCTCCCTCCCTGGGTCTCCAGTGAGTCTGCGAGCCAACTGGTATGGAAAAGGTTACGTTTTCCTGCTGCAGCCTGGCCTTAAATGGTAAGCGGGGCCAATGTAAGCAACAGGCCTTTCCTCAGAGAGCCTCGGAGCAAATTGGTCCTCAGGAGGAGGTGGTTGACTTTCTTTTTCGCTCTGAGACCACACTATCCCTCCCGCCTGCTCTGTGGCGGGTTTCCATACCAACAGAGGCCATGGCCAATCAGGTCTCTATAGCTACAAAATAGCTATAGCATAGTGAGTGTCTGTGGATTGGAATATAGACTTCATATGCCTCCAGCTGTGTTTGAGGTTACGATGCCACTCAAGCCTATCTGCTTTTATTAAAGCAGCCTAAGAATGAATGGTGACATTCAACCACTTCAGAACAGCTACCACATTCATTTGAATTAAAAGTGACAAACCAATTATCAAAATAGGGGTAAATCAACACAAAATGGATGAGCAGTGCACACAGTACACTTACATAGTCCTATTTACACTGTAACTAACCTTGGATATAATATGAGGACATTCATGAGTAAATGTGTGAAAATGAGTGACCACTTAAGCCTGTAATCTATGCACAGAGGGATATGAGACCAGTGATCTAACAGGAAATGTTAACAATACTGCAAAAGGCTCTTTGCTGAACAACAATGGCTGTCTTATCTCCTTTGTCAAAGCTACATGATTGTACCTCAAAGCTACTCAAGAGGATGACGCAGAGAAGTTAAAAATGTACATCAGAGCTGTATTAAACCATGTATGACCCTTCAAGGCAAGGCGTTGATGTTTTAAAGAGGCCTATACCATATGTTGTGATGAACTTGACTAGATGATTTTTCAACATAATTGTCAAAGCATTGTAAAACAGTCATGGAATATGACAGTAACAACTCAACTGAAAAGCAAATCAATGACAGCCAGAGTCAATGGAAATCAGCCTGAATCCTTCCAGTCCACATCTTTTGCTCGTTACAGCAGCGATCTGATACTGCCATTTGCACTCCGCTCGGACGCAGCCTCGTTGCACATGCCACAGGAATATTTATTCACAAATTCCCACTCCAAACATAAGTAGTCAGAGAGCTGCCCCCCCCCCCCCTCTCTGGTTGGTCAGACTTCAGGTTGGTTTTCCCTGCAGTCAAACAGATAGCTTCAAAGAGCAGGGTCACATCCCGAATGGCACCATATCCCCTACAAAGTGCACTACTGTTTTACAAGAACCCTATGGGCTATAGCACTAACTAGGGAATAAGGTGACATTTGGGACACTACCCAGTTCTCCCATTGTTGCTCTGTTCTTAGAAGTCCCGCAACTCTGATTTCCTGAACAGCGGAGAGCCCATAGGCCTCTGGTCAATAGTAGTGCACTTTGTAGGGAATAGGGTGCCATTTGGGACACACAACAGGTATCCCTGCAGGCCTCAGGGGGTCCATACTGAGAGGCTGTGAGGGACGGAAAGAATGTATCAGCAGATACATACATTACTCCGATTCCAGCTTAATGTGTAGAGTGGCTGTAGCTGCACTCCACTCCAACAAGATGGGAAAAATTAAAGAAGAGTAAAACGAGTCTTAGGATTTTCACAGATCTCATTGCTTTTGGAAGATAAGCGAGAAAATACCAGCCAGCTTCACATGAAAGAAAATTGCATGGGAAACATATCACCTTTGTATGAAAGATGTGGATCAGAGGGAGCTTAAAGCAGCAATCAGCAGTTGGAACAATAACAAAGTGCACTCCCCGCCCCTGTTACATTAAAAAGCTGAGGTATGGGGCTGGAGAAATGTAACCACTCTCAAATTCATAGACAGAGCTATGGATGCAAGGACTGACCATCCATCCAGTTTTAACCATGTTTTGAGACTATATCATGTTTGTTTACATTGGAGTAAAACAGGCGTATATTTTGGGTTCTGATGGAGTACGACAGTTGAAGTAAGCTCATGAGGCATTTATAAGTTATATTCTTCAATGTGTACATATAAGTCCAAAAATGTATGTAGCAACTGCAGATTGCTCCTTTAAGAGGAGTGGAAGGCAGGCGAGGCTGTCGCCACAATGAGGAGAGGAAGGCAGGCGAGGCTGTCGCCACAATGAGGAGAGGAAGGCAGGCGAGGCTGTCGCCACAATGAGGAGAGGAGTGGAAGGCAGGCGAGGCTGTCGCCACAATGAGGAGAGGAGTGGAAGACAGGCGAGGCTGTCGCCACAATGAGGAGAGGAAGGCAGGCGAAGCTGTCGCCACAATGAGGAGAGGAGTGGAAGGCAGGCGAGGCTGTTGCCACAATGAGGAGAGGAGTGGAAGGCAGGAGAGGCTGTCGCCACAATGAGGAGTGGAAGGCAGGCGAGGCTGTCGCCACAATGAGGAGAGGAGTGGAAGGCAGGCGAGGCTGTCGCCATAATGAGGAGAGGAGTGGAAGGCAGGCGAGGCTGTCGCCACAATGAGGAGAGGAGTGGAAGGCAGGCGAGGCTGTCGCCACAATGAGGAGAGGAGTGGAAGGCAGGCGAGGCTGTCGCCACAATGAGGAGAGGAAGGCAGGCGAGGCTGTCGCCACAATGAGGAGAGGAGTGGAAGGCAGGCGAGGCTGTCGCCACAATGAGGAGAGGAGTGGAAGACAGGCGAGGCTGTCGCCACAATGAGGAGAGGAAGGCAGGCGAAGCTGTCGCCACAATGAGGAGAGGAGTGGAAGGCAGGCGAGGCTGTCGCCACAATGAGGAGAGGAGTGGAAGGCAGGAGAGGCTGTCGCCACAATGAGGAGTGGAAGGCAGGCGAGGCTGTCGCCACAATGAGGAGAGGAGTGGAAGGCAGGCGAGGCTGTCGCCATAATGAGGAGAGGAGTGGAAGGCAGGCGAGGCTGTCGCCACAATGAGGAGAGGAGTGGAAGGCAGGCGAGGCTGTCGCCACAATGAGGAGAGGAGTGGAAGGCAGGCGAGGCTGTCGCCACAATGAGGAGAGGAAGGCAGGCGAGGCTGTTGCCACAATGAGGAGAGGAAGGCAGGCGAGGCTGTCGCCACAATGAGGAGAGGAGTGGAAGGCAGGCGAGGCTGTCGCCACAATGAGGAGAGGAGTGGAAGGCAGGCGAGGCTGTTGCCACAATGAGGAGAGGAAGGCAGGCGAGGCTGTCGCCACAATGAGGAGAGGAGTGGAAGGCAGGCGAGGCTGTCGCCACAATTAGGAGAGGAGTGCTCTTGATCTGTGCGTTGTGTAACCTTCTTTTGGAGCTGTATTGCAATCTCTTGAACATTGATTTATATTTACTTCAAGCATTAGTATCACCATTCCAGCTAGACAAACAGGCTGGTGTTTTCTTCGGCCTCTCTGGGTTTTAACAAATGGCCTCAATACAGACACAAAATTAAACAGACAACGTTATCAACAATAATGATGATAAAATGAGACACAATCAACAACCTTTGCAATTAGTTGCCATTGTTTTTTAAACTAAGATACAGAACAGAAACATCTACTCTTACTAGGCTGATTGAAAAACTGTTCAGGGTGAAATTGGCGCCTGCTCTATAGTTTAGTCAACCACAGCAACACTAATATATTTGTCTATGCAAGACGAGTTAACATGTTCATTTTCAATGCTTTCAGTGCTTATAAGGCTTTTCATTATAACACAGCTGCGCAGAATGAATTTACCATCAGGTTTAATGGTCGTGACAGGCCATCCTGCAGTCTGCCGGGGTCCTTGAAGTAGGAAAAGTCTTTCCTGCGGCTCTGCTCTGCTCTGCTTTGCGCACGCACTCACACACACACACACACACACTCACACGCACACACACTCACTCACACACGCACACACACACGCACGCACGCACGCACGCACGCACGCACACACACACAAACACGCACACACACAGCTATTAATGAGAGTAGATTTCACAGCCCCCTAGGTCCTAGCACAGCCAGTCCGTACTTAAGTCTGAAGGTAAAAAAAGTCCCACACTGCTCTTCCTTTGAGCGCTGACAGAAGTTTTTGACAGTGGCAGTAAATTTTGTTCCCAGACGTGCTGGGATGCAGAGGAACAGAGAGGAGCAGTGTGTGTGTGCAAAGCAGAGCAGCAGAAAAGCCTTTCTCTGTGTGTGTGTGCGCGTGTGTGAAGCAGAGCAGCAGAAAAGCCTTTCTCTGTGTGTGTGCGTGCGTGTCTGTGTGTGTGTGCGTGCCTGTGTGTGTGTGTGTGTGCGTGTGTGTGTGTGTGTGTGTCATGGAGTAGATCTCAGCATGACCGTTCACCAAGCCCTGGTTCAGGCACAAAGACCCAATAGACACATTTCATCAACTATTCAAATTCAAATTTTCACTCACTTAGACCCAACTGCGAATGTTTTCCTCGTTTAGTGAAAGGCAAAGCAAAGACAGGTTAGTTATGAGATCATGGATGAGCTAATCTGTGTGTGCATACTCTCACGTCCTGCTCAGAGGCACCCAAACATAAAGGTGACAGGAGACAGAGCGACGACACTGGTTGCAGGCTCACAAAGGCCTGAACAGGCAGCTTCTATTCACATGGCTCTATTTAAAACCACCATGTGGTTTCCACTAGTGGCCCTGGCCTGAGTTGGAACATGACAAACCATTCACACGGGACAACGCTCAGAGAACGCCAACGCCACTCACAATGTCAAGGCATATAGGCAATAAAACGCTTAATATAAAAAGCCTTAACAAAAGGCTTTAAGGGTCTACAATTTATGGCCTGCTCAAAAGGCATCTCTCATGTATTGTTACTCACATAGGGCCGATGCTTTAATCCACAAGTCTTTAGAGAACTTGTAATCTGTTCACAGTTACACTTTGTGTTCTTTACAATGATAGATAAAGGCAAGCAAGCGTATAGCGATAAAGACAAGCAAGCGTCTTCTGCACATCTATCACTCCAGTGTTAATTGCTAAATTGTAATTATTTCGCCACTATGGCCTATTTATTGCCTTACCTCCCTAATCTTACTACATTTGCACACACTGTATATAGACTTTTCTACTGTGTTATTGACTGTACGTTTGTTTATTCCATGTGTAACTCTGTGTTGTTTGTGTCGCACTGCTTTGCTCTATCTTGGCCAGGTCGCAGTTGTAAATTAGAACTTGTTCTCAACTGACCTACCAGGTTAAATAGAGGTGAACTTTTTTTTAATTAAAAAGAGGAAAAGAACATCACATTTGTCATGGCGTTGGGAAAAAGTGAAAATAAAAGGTAAGCTACAGTAAGCTATGTAACTAACATTTCACAATACTCTAAGACCTTCAAACTCAACCCTGGACCTCAGTCAGTTCCACTGCATTTCTTCATTGTTCCCCTCTAATCAGGGACTGATTTAGACCTGGGACACCAGGTGGGTGATTCCCCTCTAATCAGGGACTGATTTAGACCTGGGACACCAGGTGGGTGATTCCCCTCTAATCAGGGACTGATTTAGACCTGGGACACCAGGTGGGTGCAATGAATTAACAGATAAAACAGAAAACCAGCAGGCTCTGGACCTCATAGGGTAAGAGTTGAATAGCCCTGGTCTAAGATTAGTTAAATTGCCTAAATTAAATGAGTTCATGTTAAATTGAATAACATCTTCTGAAAAGTGTCTCTCCAACCCTGTTCCTGGAGAGCTACCCTCCTGTAGGTTTTAACTCAATCCTGTTCCTGGAGAGATACCCTCCTGTAGGTTTTAACTCCAATCCTGTTCCTGGAGAGATACCCTCCTGTAGGTTTTAACTCAATCCTGTTCCTGGAGAGATACCCTCCTGTAGGTTTTAACTCAATCCTGTTCCTGGAGAGATACCCTCCTGTAGGTTTTAACTCAATCCTGTTCCTGGAGAGATACCCTCCTGTAGGTTTTTGCTACAACCACAGTTGCAATGTACCTGATTCAGCTTTTCAACCAGCTAATTATTAGAATTGAGTGTGCTAGATTAGGGTTGAAGCGAAAACCTACTGTAGCTCTCCAGGAACAGGGTTGAAGCGAAAACCTACAGGAGGGTAGCTCTCCAGGAACAGGGTTGGAGTTAAAACCTACAGGAGGGTAGCTCTCCAGGAACAGGGTTGGAGTTAAAACCTACAGGACGGTAGCTCTCCAGGAACAGGGTTGGAGTTAAAACCTACAGGACGGTAGCTCTCCAGGAACAGGGTTGGAGTTAAAACCTACAGGATGGTAACTCTCCAGCAACAGGGTTGGAGAGCCCTGATCTATCTGTGATATATATATGTGATGTTTTTTCCAATGTTGTTTCTCAGTTTAGTTTAGACAGTGATTAAGGAGTTGGCCAGCCAGCGCAGAAACAGAATGGCACCTAGACTGGTTACACAAATGTTTGTCTGTGTCAAAAAGTTCAAGTGTGGCATCTGCTCTTGTCTGCCTGCCTGCCTTCTCCAAACATTTTTAACACAACATTTCTCCAGTGTCTACTAACTTGCTGTTTTTGGCTCAACCTCTCCTTCCTGCTCCGAGCAGCTTCAGCTCAGTCCAACATCTGCTACTGGAATTAGAGAGAGAGAGAAATAAGTAATGTCATGGAACATTTATCTGTCATCCTAAACCTGCATCATGGCTGCTTCTGAAATGGCACCCTATTCCCTATGAAGTGCACTACTTTTGACCAGGGCCCATAGAGCTCTGGTCAAATGTAGTGCACTATGTATGGAATACGTTGCCATTTGGGACACAAGCCATGACCTTAGATATTTAAAATATGTATGGTTGTGTGGATGTTAATTGTCCAATGGGAAGCAATACAATCCCATCCAATGTTATCCAATGCATTCAAGTAAAAATAAATAAACATACAACAATAGCATAATTCATTTTTTTAAAGCTCATAAATGCACTCACTTTAAATGGCAACACTTATCTACACCGGGTTGTAGAAAGAAAAATAAAGAAATAAACATATAGCCAAGTGTCAGCTTGGGTCAGAACACACCTTTATTTAAACCCTGTCAACGCTGTCCCCTCCGGCCCTCCCTCTGACCCTAGCCCCTCCTCAGTGTGTAATGGAACAATGGCCCGCTGTGTGTCTCTGTTATGAGGAGCGAGCCTGGGAGAATGCTGCACAGCCTCCACCACCGCTGCTAGCATCCAGGCCATGGAGCGAGGGGGCGAAGGGTTCTGAGTCCCAAATCGCACCCTCTTTTGACCAGCCCTATAGGAGAGCCCTATGGGACCAAGTCAAAAAAAGTGCACTATATAGGGAATAGGTTGCCATTTAGGACGGAACCGGGGTGTGTGGGAACGCAGCCTCAGCTCGCCTGTCGACTTGTGAAAGGCCACTGCTTTGCCCAATTTGCAATTCAGATTCAGTTTGGGCTTTGGGAGGGAATCAATGGCCGCGAATCAGGGCTGCTGATGGCAAATGTCATTCCCATTTTGATTCTTGACCCCCTTTTGAACTCTGCCGTCCCCCTGAAAACTCCCCTGCTATTGTCTACCAAGGCGCTACCGGCTTTCTGTTTCACTTCTTCTTTTGGCAAATGTCCCACATTAACAAAGAAAATATATAATGAATCTCAAAATGGCACACTATTCCCTATATAGTGCACTCCTTTTGACCAGAGCACTATGGGGCAATGTAGGGAATAGGGTGCCATTTGGAACACATCCCAACAGTTCAGGGGCCTTTTCAGTTCAGGAGCAGTAATTGTCATTCACATTCAGCAGGTTGAAATATGTCACGATAAGAAAGAGAGAAAAGAACCATAGGAAATTCCCAACCTGTTAAGAAAAGTGGGCTATGTTAACTATCGCGGTCATTATCATTACCACTCTAATTTGTCAGTAAGCCATTTAGCGAGCCCTGCTAAATAAATAGATAGGTAACCAAGCAGGAGCAGGGCTGATTTGGCTGGTAGAGAAAGAATGGGCCTTTCACACAACATTTCTCCTGAAACGCAAATAAAAGGTCAAAATGGACAGGAGCTAAATCCCACTCTTCCTCCTCTACACTACACAAGCATTTTCTCTGTCTGAGACACACACACAAATAATTCAACCCAGCTTTTAGTAATATAAAAATGTGTGATATACAGTAAGCTACTTCCCAACAAACATCAATGAAAAGCTAAAAACAATGCAACTAGCTAACATAGTGCTTTCTGAAAAAGGCGCTGTTTCTAAGACCTACAGCTTTCTCACAACGTGCCAGTTATATTCAGAAATGTACTGCAGTCTAGTTTGTGCATAAGAAAAAGTATCAGTTAGATGAACCAAGTACCTCACTACCTCTCTGGAGCTCCTACTGTAGGTCCATAGAGACACAAACCAGTAAGCTGGTATAAGAGTGTAGGCACCAAGCCCTGAAAAGTAACAGTATAGTGAGCTGGGAAAGGAGTGTGGGATAGAGAGGGGCTTCACAGAACGCGGCAGACATGAGTCCAGGCCACCCAGGAGAACATGGTGAACACTGGTTATCACATTATCCATTCCCTTTTTCAGAATGAAGCAAAGCAAGCCTCTGAAACTCTGGACATCCTCAACACCACTGGCTGTAGCAGGCCACTCCAGAGTCTAGAGGCGCATCCCAAATAGCATCCTATTCCCTTTAAAGTGCACTTCTTTTGACCAAGGCCCATAGGCCATTTGGGATACAGCCTATAGGGTGGTTTGTTCGTGGCCTAATGACATGTCTGTAGACATTTAGAAGGCGACAAGTGTCGCTGGTCAAAACTACATTTCATTTATATACAGGTGGAAAGTATGTAGACCGTATCTGTGACTGTCGGTTTCTTTGTTGTACAGACATGAAAAAAGTGAATGTCTCTGCGACTGTCGCAATGTCCTTTGTCGTGGTTACTGGCCTGCTACAGCAACAAGACCAAATCTATCTGTGACAAGACTGTGCAGGAGTTCTAAAATTCTCAGATAGAATGACCTACTTTTATTTCATCACACTCACAACCTTAAGCTATTTTAAATAATGATGTGGTTGTGGTGGATTTATTTTCCAGTAATAATGAATACAAAGTATCTAAAGTTAAGACATCAGCTATACTCTGGTCAATATTTGAGCTGACTAGCTAGCTAGCTAGCTAAGAAAATAGCAATGAACCAAAACATTGCTTAGAAAATTGCTTTTAGTTGCCTGGCTTGCTAGGTTGCCATTTATTAAATTCATTTTTAAACTGATGGGTTTATTGGTGTTAAAATAAAGCAAGTATGTTATTTGTAGCACAGATGTGCTGCTGATGTGTTTATACTTTTTCTTAACAACAACAACAAGTTTGATGTCGGATGGCAATAGAATGTTCATGATGTCACTGCGACAACTGTCTACAGACATGTCGACAGACCTACTGTAAACGGCAGGGTAGCCTAGTGGTTAGAGCGTTGGACTAGTAACCGAAAGGTTGCAAGTTCATAATCCCTGAGCTGACAAGGTACAAATCTGTCGTTCTGCCCCTGAACAAGGCAGTTAACCCACTGTTCCTAGGCCGTCATTGAAAATAAGAATTTGTTCTTAACTGACTTGCCGAGTTAAATAAAGGACAAAAAAGAGTGAGTGCTTGGTGTCCAACAAGTTACACCATTGCAAGGTGGGCGTGTAAAAAAATGTGTAGATGAAGTTATATTGTACATGATTAGATAACATTACTTATTTTTTTCCTGAGTTTCTTTGAATTCTAAACACAAACAAGGTATATTTGATTTTTCAGTGGTATAAAACTACTGGGCTGTACAGACACTGGGGGAAGATTTATTTGCTTAGCTAGGAGTTTATATATATGAAAGGCTATATCAACAGGTTCTGTCATTGTTATTTCAGCACAGTTTAATTTGAATGTCCTTTCTCACCATGGAAACCAAGCTTTCCCAAGGATCCATTACAGTACATGGCCTAAGCTCCTTTATTTTCATTTCAAACAGTTTAGATTCATTCCTTCTAAATCCCCAGAATTAGGTCTCTTGGACAGAATCTAATCAATAAAACCATGGTCTGGGACCTGGGCTTCTCAGTATATTAATATGTTATAATATTCAAATTAATGATTTTAATAGATGCCTGGCGAGGATCATCATTTAACTGTGCTGTGTTAAATCATTATAGAAAATATGATTAGTTGAAACTTTAAATTCCCACCTAGTAATCACAAGTAAATGTTCCCGTTTACTCAAAGAATAAAGCATATCTAAGCACTGTCGGGCCGCAAAGTCCACATCTTAGATGTGCCATCTCATAGAGGGTGATGGTGGTACACATAAGCTGTGTCTCAAATGGCACAATATTCCCTATATAGTGCAATACTTTTGATCATGGCCCGTAGGCCACTAGAGTATATAGGGAATAAGGTGCCATTTTGGACACAACAAGCAACACCCTGGTGAGAGTTGTGCTGTGGCTTGAAAAGCTGTTAACACCAGGAAGGAACTTTCTTTGCTAAAAACATTTCATCATTCCACTGCTTCATTATCATATTATTTTCCAGTGTTGGAGTCATTTCATGTTTTCCTTTGTTTACTTAGGTTACTCTCAAAGCAGTGCCTATAAAGCAGCAGAGAATTGGTATGGTATTTTTAAATACTCTTTAGCATCTATAACAGCAGGTTAGATTGAATTATACTGAACAAAAATATAAAATGCAACATGCAACAATTGAAAGGTTTTTACTGAGTTACAGGTTCATATGAGGAAATAAGGAAATTTAAATATATTCATTAGGCCCTTATCTATGGATTTCACATGACTAGTCAGAGGTGCAGCAAAGGGTGGGCCTCAGAGGGCATAGGCCCACCCACTTGGCAGCCAGGCCCAGCCAATCAGAAATATTTTTTCCCACACAAAAAAGCTTTATTAGACAGAAATACTCCTCAGCACAAAACTCTACATTTTAAAGGGGCTTTTTATTGTCCACAGCACAAGGCACACCTGTGTAATGATCATGCTGTTTAATCTGCTTCTTAATATGCCAAACCTGTCAGTTGGATGAAATATCTTGGCAAAGGAGAAATGCTCACTAACAGGGATGTACTGTAAACACATTTGTGCTCAACATTTTAGAGAAATAAGCTTGGAGTGTATGGAACATTTCTGAGATTTTTTATTTCAGCTCATGAGACATGGGACCAACACTTTGCATGTTGCGTTTATATTTTTGTTCAGTGTATATGTCTATATCAATCAGCAGACAGACCTGTAGCTGAGTCCAGGCTATCGTCGAAAATGTATAAATATGAAATAAAAATCATCCTTAAATCTATACTTGCCTTGTCAGTTCTCCCTCTTTCTCCATCATGGTTACTGTTTCTGAGTGAGGTACTCATTATACAGTCAGCTTGTCATACCCATAAAGTTTGAGTTAGCGTTAAGTGAGAAGAGAGATTGGGACTTTACTGAGTAGCAGTGTCAAAATGCTTCTGCAGTAAATAGCTCACATACTTTCCTTGTCGAACTCTTAATGCTACTGTGCTGCTGGTGTAACTCAATTAAGACAACATCTTTCTCCAATTCTACGCTTCAAATTGAGCATTTCCCCAGATATTCCAGGAAGGGAGAATAGTATGGACTATTCAGTGACATCCATGTAATTTAGGCCTTGTGCATTGGGATCATGTGAGTGTTTGAATATGGGGTGGAACAAATCCAAATTGAAGCAAGGAGGGGGGGGGGGGGGGGGGGGGTCATATCTCGGATGAGAGCACTAAAACCTGAAGCATTTGTCAAGCACACTGACATAATGGCCCTTTGTGACCTCTCTAACAGGCAAATCACACTGGAGCCAGCAAGACAGCAGTTAAAGCATCAGTCTAGTAGGACAGACAAGGATAAGTCAAGAATAGCATTTGAGAACCCTGCTAGAGGACAGGACACAGTCTTCATCCCAAATGGCTCCCTATTCCCTATATAGTGTATCATTTTTTTTTTTTTACCAGAACCCTTTGTGCCCTAGTGGACAAAATAGGGAATAGGATTCCATTTGGGAAGCAACACTACTACCACAAAGAGAAAGCCACTGTCCTCATCCATGATGACCAATGCAACAAATTAGCAAATTCCATAAATTGTGTAGCAGCCAAAATATACTAGTATTGTTGTATCGCTATTCGTGCCATCAAATTAGAGTAAAATATTCACACATTTTCACTCCAGACCCCAAAGTGTAAAATTTGTGTTTGTTTAAGGTTTTAAATGGTGCTTTGTGTTCGATGGTGCGGATAACAAAAATAGCCCAGTTGGTAAGTGACAGCGATTCGTGTGTGGCTCATTTCTATGGCACATAGTGACTATGTCTGCAAACCCAGGTGGCACCCTATTGCCTAGATAGTGCATTACATTTGAACCAGGGCCCATAGGGCTCTGATCAAGTAGTGCACAATGTAGTGAATAGGGTGCAATTTGGAATGCAGCCTGAGGCTGGCTTGTTCACAGGAAACTGGGAGTTCTCCCGGGCTTTCTCTGGTCCAGAATGAGGGAATACTGCAAGTCTGGAAAAACAACCCCCTGACTTGATCCAAACAGCCAAAAATAATATGGTCACTGGGAACCTTGGCTGGCCTCCAATGCTAACAATTAAATGGAGCAATGTGTTAAAAAGCATACAGCAGGAGAGGTGGCAAAGGCCCATCGATTTACAGTGACGTGAGCTCAGTTTTAAGGGAATAAAATATATAGCACAGGAGGTTGGTGGCACCTTAATTGGGGAGGACGGGCTTGTGGCTGAAGGCTGGATTGGAATTAGTGGAATTCGCTCCGTTCCAGATGTTATTATGAGCCATCCTCCCCTCAGCAGCCTCCACTGATATATAGTCCCAGTCAATATTTTGGACACACCTACTCCTTCAAGGATTTTTCTTTATTTTTACTATTTTCTACATTGTAGAATAATAGTGAAGACATCAAAACTATGGAAGAACACATTTGGAATCATGTAGTAACCCAATTTTTTTTTAAACAAATCAAAATATATTTTAGATTCTTCAAAGTAGTCACCCTTTACTTTGATTACAGCTTTGCACACTCTTGGCATTATCTCAACCAGCATCACCTGGAATGCTTTTCCAACAGTCTTGAAGGAGTTCCCACATATGTTGTGCACCTGTTGGCTGCTTTTCCTTCACCCTGCGGTCCAACTCATCCCAAACCATCTCAAGGCCAAGTCATCTGACGCAGCACTCCATCACTCTCCTTCTTAATCAAATAGCCCTTACACAGCCTGGAGGTGTGCTGGGTCATTGTCCTGTTGAAAAACAAATAATAGTCCCACTAAGCGCAAACCAGATGGGATGGCGTATAGTTGCATAATACTGTAGTAGCCATGCTGGTTAAGTGTGGCTTGAATTCTAAATAAATCACAGACAGTGTCACCAGCAAAGGACTACCACACCATCACACCTCCTCCTCCATTCTTCACAGTGGGAACCACACATGAGGAGATCATCTGTTCACCTACTCTGCGGCTCACAAAGACACAGCGGTTGGAACCAAAAATGTCAAATTTGGACTCATCAGACGAAAGGACAGACTTCCACCGGTCTAATGTCCATTGCTCATGTTTCTTGGCCCAAGCAAGTCTCTTCTTCTTATTGGTGTCCTTTAGTAGTGGTTTCTTTGCAGCAATTCGATCATGAAGGCCTGATTCACAAGGTCTCCTCTGAACAGTTGATGTTGAGATGTGTCTGTTACTTGAACTCTGCAATTTTTGAGGCTGGTAACTCTAATGAACTTATCCTATGCAGCAGAGGAAACTCTGGGTCCGGATTGACTGACCTTCATGTCTTAAAGTAATGATGGACTGCCATTTCTCTTTGCTTACTTGAGCTGCCATAATATGGACTTGGTCTTTTACCAAATAGGGCTATCTTCTGTATACCACCCTACCTTGTCACAACACACTACCTTGTCACAACACAACTGATTGGCTCAAACGCATTGAGAAGGAAAGAAATTCCACAAATTAACTTATAACAAGGCACACCTGTTAATTGAAATGCATTCCAGGTGACTCCCTCATGAAGCTGGTTGAGAGAATGCCAAGAGTGTGCAAAGCTGTCATCAAAGCAAAGGGTGGCTATTTGAAGAAACTCAAATATAAAACATATTTGGATTTGTTTAAGACTTTTTTGGTTAACAAATTGATTCAAACTAAAAATGATGCATCATCAAGAGATAGCCATGCATGTTACATGAGAAGTAAGAGGATGCCTTGTTTCGAGGTCTTTTAAGTATGGGAAAATGTATTTTCATAACATATATCTAGGGGTGAGAGCATACAAAAATAAAATAATACAATAATCTCTTCTCAGTTTAGTGAAGAACCTTCACATGTCTCAATGCTGCACGAAGAAAAACTGTTTTTTTGTAGATCATTGACGATAAATGACGATTAAATCCATTTTAATCCCACTTTGTAACACAATACAATGTGAAGAAATCTAAGGGTGGTGAATACATTGAGTAATGTCAATGTCAGAGGCTGTGCCAGTGCCAGATGGGTCTGTAGACTGGTGTTGGTGAGATACAGTATACAGGATCCTCTCTCCAGGTGTCTCTGTGTGCGTCTCAAAATGCACCCTATTTCCGATGTAATGCACTACTTTTGGCCATGACCCTGGTCAAAAGTAGGCCACTATATAGGGAATAGGGTGCCATTTAGGACTGACTGAGTACAGACATCTGTCTGGCTCCCAAGGCAACCAGCAGAACATGGAGACATGCCCAATGAAATATGCATGAAACACAAGCATGATACAGTGTCTTCGGAAAGTATTCAGACCCTTTGACTTTTTCTACCTTTTGTTACGTTACAGCCTTATTCTAAAATGGATTAAATTGTTTTTTTCCCCCCCTTATCAATCTACACATTTGCAAATTCAGACCCTTCACTCAGTACTTGGTTGAGCATTGCTTCACAGCTATTTTCAGGTCTCCAGAAATGTTCGATCGGGTTCAAGTCCGGGATCTGGCTGGGCCACTCAAGGACATTTAGAGATTTGTCCAGAAGCCACTCCTGCGTTATCTTGGCTGTGTGCTTAGGGTCCTGCTGGAAGGTGAACCTTGGCCCCAGTCTGAGGTCCTGAGTGCTGTGGAGGTTGTTTTCATCAAGGATCTCTCTGTACTTTGCTCCGTTCATCTTTGCCTCGATCCTAACTAGTTTCCCAGTCCCTGCCGCTGAAAAACATCCCCACAGCATGATGCTGCCACCACCATGCTTCACCGTAGGGATGGGGCCAGGTTTCCTCCAAACGTGACGCTTGGCATTCAGGCCAAAGAGTTCAATATTGGTTTCATCAGACCAGAGACTCTTGTCCAGAAAATCACATTGTAGGATTTTTTATGAATTTATTTGCAAATTATGGTGGTAAATAAGTATTTGGTCACCTACAAACAAGCAAGATTTCTGGCTCTCACAGACCTGTAACTTCTTCTTTAAGAGGCTCCTCTGTCCTCCACTCGTTACCTGTATTAATGGCACCTGTTTGAACTTGTTACCAGTATAAAATACACCTGTCCACAACCTCAAACAGTCACACTCCAAACTCCACTATGGCCAGGGCCCATTGTCTTACATCGGATGGCATCACTCCTATGCGACGCACGTCCCTCAACCGATCTGTCTAACCAAACGTGGAACTTATCTTTAAAAAAATCTAGATTTTGCTCATCTGCCTTACCCTAGTTCCTTATTCTGAAAATCACTCCGCTCTCCGTAGTTACGGTATGATGCACTGGCTAGTGGCTATTACTGTGAGCTTGTTTGAACTGCCATTATGGTAGCTAGTTCTCCAGCTTGTTGATTAAGTTGTACGTCAACAAAGTTATGGGACTGTTCTCAGAAATCAACATGCACATGACTGACAACTGCCACTCTGCCTCACTAATTTTTAACATTTGGCTAAAGCGATAAGAGCAGATAGCTAGCTGTGTGATGCAGAACTCGGCACACTAATTACGACAGAACATTTTCCTATTTAAAAAAAATGTTACCTTTATTTAACTAGGCACGCCAGTTAAGAACAAATTCTTATTTACAATGATGGCCCACCCTGGCCAAACCCAGACACTGCCTTATCATGAAAAATAATTTGTGCTATTAGCTAGAATTTCACTCCACTAGCTAGCTAAAGGGAGTATTCAGCATTGAGTGTGGGAACTGGCATTTTTTAGCATCCCTTTCGTTTCATTATGGATTGATTTGAGACTGGTTAAACCAGCAAGCCGACGCTAATATTAGTTCATTTTGGTGCACATTTAGAATTTCATAAATACTGATTATGCAAACAGAAAACACCTTAGCTAGATGTAGAATTTGGTAGTGAGACTTGCTACAGGTATTAGCTACAGGTTTATCGTTTTTTGGTAAGATTAACTTTTTTTGAGGATGAAAAGGATTTCAGAGGACGATGACACCTTGGTAATATTTTCAAATGTTAGCACAACATATTGTAGCCAAACTTCTTTTTAGCTATCCCATGACTGTTTGCGAGTTATCAGATAGATCAAGGTTTTGTCGAGAAGGGATGCAGCTTTAATTGGCAGTTACTTTTCATAGTAAATTTAGGAGAACTTACACGGCATGTTAAGATAAATAAAGTAGCAGGTTAGGATAATTGGGATAGCATGCTAGTAGATACCCATAGACTTCCAGTCATTGCGCTAATGCTAGTTAGCATTGGCTCACAAAACTACCTTTAACTTCCTTCATAGTGGACACAGTCACATAACAATGGTATCCACAAGTTCAACTGACTATGGGGAAGTAGATAAATGGCATCTTTGCCAAAATCCTGAAATATCCCTTTAAAACTTCCTTTTACTTATGAAGTTGAAGAAGTCAATGGAAAAGTGTGTCTTCAGAATTATGGCCAGCCCCTCCCCCATCTGTCATGTCATCATGTGTGATAGGGAATACGGAGCTTAAGCAAAGCTCTTCCTGTCATCGCTGTTGCCACGGTGAGATAACTGCCGCGTGGCCAGCTGTTGCCAGTACTCAGGGCCAGTACAATGGAGTCCTGTGTTGGTTGGTTGGAGAGCATGCGCACGCACGCACACACACACACACACAGCTGTGCTGCACAGCAGAGCTAACACCATTTCATAACAAAAGGAGGGGATGTGGGGAGGCAGTAAGGGGGGTCAGTTAGCTAGTAACAGAGATATAAAATGCTACATTAACAGATTTCTTCAATTGCAACGGCCAAAGCAAAGTGAGGGTTGTTATTGCATGTCTAGTTCACTTATGCATGCCCATTTTCTATTCTTAATCTAATGGCAATTACAGGAGAATGTTTTAGACCACAGCATTAAGATCGTATGGGCAGATAGTTATGAATGGATGACAAATCGCTGCCAATTCTGATCACACCTAGCAGAACATAAAAAGCGTGGACTGTAACATTTGAATGAAAGGTTAATTCGCTTTTAAAAGCACCACTTAAAACATGTGTTTCTGTTAGAGTACTGGACCTCATGTTCACATGCACACATTTGAAAGGGTTATGAGAGGCCATAGGATCCACTCTAAATGTAAATAAGTGGTGTTTTAAATGGTCATTTACCCATGGTTGGTAGAGAATGAGAGATACCCTGTTGGTAATGGGGTCAAGTCCTTCATTAACCCAACTGCTACAGTGATGACTGAATCTGTATCCCAAATGACACCCTATTCTATATATAGAGCACTACTTTTGACCAGGACCCATAGGGAATAGGGTTCCATTTGGGGTGCAGCCAGCCTCATCTCCTCACTCCATTATCTAGAGACAGACAAGTAGTTCTAATTCTGAATGACTTCTTAATAATTGTGAGTGACTACCAGAGTTGGGGTCAATTCCATTTGAATTCCAGTCAATTCAGGAAGTATACTGAAATTCCAATTCTCTCTCCAATGTTTTTCAATGAGGAAAATGTGGAATTTGGTTTACTTTCTGAATTGACTGGAATTAAAATGGCATTGACCCCAGCCCTGGTGACTACAAGAGACAACACTTTGCTATATATTTTATTCATTCCTCTTGTTTTTCTCTTAGCAAAGTACAAAATAAGGCGAATAACATTACTTGAATGGCCAAGGCTGCGGGTCTGTAGGTAACCGCCCTGTCCCTCCCCCATGGATCCCTTTTCCGAGAGCTGAAGTTTTCGAATCACGTTCTGTGTTTCACGTTCTGTGTTTCAATTCCCACTGTGAATTGTGAATTCTTCAAGTTTACCGGTGAAATGTCAACGTAGCATCTGCATACCAACCATTTGATCCCAATCATTTTCATGGGGATATGCATTAGATCTGGAGTTATACTGTAACGGAGACGCAGGGAGTCAGGAAGCAGGTGAGTTGAATAGGAATGAACATGGCATGAACACAAAACAGGAGTAGCGTCTAAACACGAAAACAGGAAACAATACCACCTAATGTGTGAGACAACAGAGTGATAGATAAAAAACGGCCCTAGACTTTGATCCAAACCGGCCCACCAGAACTGGCCCCCGTATACTCCACCACGACCCCCGACCAGCCCCTAATTTAACCACCTAACTACATCATAACCATTGATCACTATTGCAGTACTACTTTAAAAAGGCTGCAGAACACACACACAAACGCTGCACATTGTTATAAAACTTCTACAGAACACACTGAATTTGTCATGATTGAACTACCTCACATCACATGAAGCCTTGAGTGAAAAAGAGATTCTAAAATTTCCATAATACTCACTTTGACATAAAACTGTCTAACTGCTGCTCAGGGTCAGCTGGCTGGCTTTAAGTCATGGGAGTACACCTTCTAAAAAACAATGGTTGAAACCTCTCCAAACATAGAACGTAACCTGTAAGAAAGCAGCACAAGCCATCATGAGTCATGATTCATCTACATCACCTGAAGCCTAGCGTAAAACAGAGATGCTATAATATCCTCAGTACTCACTGAAACATAGAACTGTCTAACTGCTGCTCAGGGCCAGCTGGCTGGCTCCACTCTGTCAAAGTACTGGACAGCAATATTACAGAGAGGAAAAAGAGACATTAGAAATGTAGGAGTAAAATAATAAGTAAGCAAGTTATAGGAAATATGTTGCAACTACCTTATTGGAGGAGCAATTTTCTCAACACCTCGCTTTTCTCTGCAACTCTATCGATCAACATGTCAGTATCCAGGGCCATTGGGATGTCCTTCTCGGTGGCCATCAGCATGAAGGCCTCTAGGTGTTCTTGTGAGAGAGTGCTCCTGAGTCTGCTCTTGATATACTTTAAGGTAGAGAACTTCGCTCACAAGCTACCTGGGTAACTGAGAGGGTGAGTAGGAACATGTAGCCAAGGCCAAGGATATGGTATGTATCAGTCAGCAGGTTGTACCGTCTAAGCATCTGGTAACAACACAGTGGACATTCTTTGCAGGATGAGCAGCATTTATTATTCATTTCCACCTTATCTTCATTTCCATCAGGGCCATCCTCCACTGTCCTGGTTATGTTCCTGAACTTTTCAGTCTTTTCTACTGTACAGCGAGGCTCCTCAGCTCACACTGCAAATTGTCAACAGTTGCTTGGCTATCAAATCGAAGCAAACATTTGCTGATCTCTTGAAGGGCTGTCTCTGGAAGACAATTGGATGTTATTTGTGAGAAGTTTCTAGGGCCCAGAAGGGCTAGGTCAGCATATAGAGTGCCATGAGACAGAAACCTCCTGTGGATACTATCTGTGACTGTAACCATAATTTGATTATGGACTTGAACTTTATAGGCACTCTCTGCCTCAGTCAAAGCTTTATCTTGAGCCATCTCTTCAGACATGATTTTCTTCTTTCTTGCCCTTTTCTGTGGCATTGTGGCTTCCACCTCCTCCAGCTCTGTGTCCTCATCCTGTTCTTTGATCTTCTTATTTGCAAACTGAACAAATGTGTCTGTAGCTGCCATAATGGTGTCAAAGTCTCTTGACATGCCTTTCAGGGTTTCCTGTGTAGCCACAACCATTCGATGGGCAGACAGGATGTCCCTCCAACTTGTCTGCAGGTATTTGGACAGTGGTAACGTGTTCTCAAATATCAGAAGAAATATTTTAACTGTCAGTATCGTCTCATTCTGGAGAAGAGCCTCAGTAAATCCTCTTGCCTTCACCCAAACAGTTTTCTTCATGTTGACCTGTCCTTGTGTGGCTGATAGTGTGAAGAGTACTTCAACATAGAGACCCTGGTCTGGTTTTCCAAAGGATCCAAAGACCTTCTTCAAAGCACTATCCTTAGCCCACCAGCGTGTTTCTCCGATTGGAGATACGCGTCTGTGTTGTGTCATGCCTCTTCTTCTTCCACACATCCATCCATTGGTAGGATTCACGGAGTAACTCTGCAATGTTGTTAAGGAGAGCAAACAGTGACCCGCTTGTTAAGACAATTTCAGTTGTTCAGTTGTCAATTTCAGTTGACAAAACCAGATTAAGGACATGTGCATAGCACCATACATGCACTTGATTGGGGGACTTTGAGGATAACAGAGTAGAGACAGAGTCTGCACATATCTCACAATGACAGAATACTGGTCTTGAGTTATGTCCTGAGTTGTGTCGACCTGGACAAAGAACATTCCAGCTTACTCAATTTCACTTGACATGGTCTGTTGGATAATACTCCGAATTGTGTGAATGATGTTGTTGACAGTATTTTTTGAGAGAAGTGTGATTAGAGAACCTCTGCGTCTTGTCCCAGACTGATGTAGGTTCTTGCTTTTCTCAATGCATTCGGTGAGATGTTCTTTCAAGCAGACGTCATACTTTCCCAGCAGTATTATCATCACCAAGAAATTACCATGAACATATTTCCAATCCGTTATTCCACTCATAAAAATACTGCTGTCAATAGGCTTTGCAAATGCCATACAAATTGAAAAGTATAATGCAAGGCTTTCTTCATTGTATGACAGCCATTTCCGATTGGTGCCGCCTTTAAAACAGAAAACCCTCTGTACCACAGAGTTTTTGATTCCTGCATAGGGTGGAAACAAAACAATATTTTTAGGTCATCTGACTTGGTTCTCTTGAAATAATCAAAAGTTGGTCTGGCATCCTGGCCTTCCCTGACTCTCTCTTCCACTGAAACTGAACTGGACCTATCATCAACCTGGATATGAATAAAATAATATAGAAATTAACTAATAAAGGCCCAATTTTGAAAAACTACAAAAACACAGCTGCAGCCCCACTATTTCATATCAAGTGACAACACAACATGGTTTTTTTGTGTGGCTTTACTTGCGGTTCACACCGGACTGTTGGCATGATGATGAATTTCAATGCATTGTCTAGTAAGAGGCAAAGTGGTAGAAACCGTGGGGATGAGGATTATTGCTAGCAAATCACTGTAGCCATATTATCCTGCACAAAATATGAATTTGAGAGGGAAAGGACTTGATTGGTTTTACAATATGTATACTATTTGCAACCACTGGCTGTATAGACATTAAATAAAATTAGCTAATTAACATTTGTATATGTCTAATGCAATTTAGCTTTTAGAACGACAAGGCAAAAGCAATAAGAATCAAATGAAAATGCTTATTTTAGCTAAGTAAAATTATACGACAGTAAGTCACTGATACTCATGTGATTGCCATTTCCCACAAAATCCCCACAGGACGCTGAAATCTATGCTTTGCTGGGCGTCAAATTTGAGTTTTTCCGCTAGCCGGTTTGAATACCCAGTAACTGTAAATTTTTACCTCAATTCTTTCTTTATGGTACATTTACACAGCAGTAGCTGACCAATACTATTTGCATTTCACTCATAAATTCTGATATAAAAGAGTATATTTGTAACACATTTAGGCACATATCTACCACTTCGGCTGCACAATTTTTGGCTTCGCTGTCCTCTCCGTATACTCTTTTACTCTATGGGGGTTCCACAGGGTTCAATCCTCGGGCCGACTCTCTTCTCTTTGTACACCAATGATGTTGCTCTGGCTGCTGGTGATTCTCTGGTACACCTCTACGCAGACGATACCAACTTGTTCTTAACTAGCCTACCTGGTTAAATAAAGGTGAAATATTATTTTTTTATATAAGTTACCCGCAAACCGGGTTGTGGCATCTTCCTCTTGCCGGTCTAGCACTTTGATGTTAGCATCGGTGCCACTGGTACTAGTACTACTACTACCGAATAAGTCGGTTAGTTTTTTACATTTACTTGCATTTTAGTGAAGACTTTTGACTCTTGTCTCTTAACTTTTCAGCCCCACCCTTAGGTTTTTTACTCTGCTTTCCCATTTTCTATTGTAGCTAGTTTTCGAGCTGTCACTGTCAGTGTCAATGTGTATGTGAGCGAGACAAAGGGGGCGGGGCTAAGGGTTGCATAGACGCTCGTTTGGAATAGACCAACAGGCCTGGGTGAAAGGGGGGGTAAAACATGTATAAGGCAGGCAGCCCACCAGCCCAGAGGTTGACCAGCCCACCAGGAATGAATTCTTCCGATACCCCCGGTGGACAGTCCGCTACTGGATAAAGGGGAATTAATCAGGGAGTGATGAAGTCCAGGAGTGCCTCATGATGGGGAGCAGGTGTGCGTAATGATGGTTGCCAGGTGTGCGTAATGATGGGTAGCATTTGTCTCTCATGTGGCCAAATACTGTATGTGCTTTGATTGAAACTAAACAAAGGTAGGCTATGCTACATTTTGTTTACACCATCTGCTCTACAAATCGCTCAGTGTGCATTATTCAAAACAACATTGGATGGTTCGTAGACCGGCGAGGTTGAACGCCAGAGTGGGAGTAGACCTGACATTTACAGTGTTGTTTCAGAGAAGCATCCAATGTTGTTTTGAATAATGCACACTGAGCGATTTGTAGAGCAGATGGTGTAAGCAAAATGTAGCATAGCCTACCTTTGTTTAGTTTCAATCAAAGCACATACAGTATTTGGCCACATGAGAGACAAATGCGACCATTCGCACAATCATCTTAAAATCTCATAAAAAATTAGGTTGTATTTTTTGTCTTACAGTAATTTTATACTATGCTATTAAATTTGGTTCTGTTATGTAGAATACTATCATTATGTGAAATTGTAGAGATTGATTCAACTAACTTTATGAATCGAGCACCATTTGCCAGAGTAGCCTGTTCTCTATGAGTAGAGCAGAGATGTAAAGTAGAGAATCCTGCACATGCTCAGAAGTTTTGGGACCTTTAGCTATTGGGAAGGGGGGTCCAGAAAGTCAGATCCGCAACCACTCGATGTTTTAATAAATGTAGCCTACTGTTCAACCTGTGTATAAAAAACAGAGAGAACTTGATTAAATCATTCTGACCTGGAACTTCACATTTCATTCTCGTCTAGGATGTGGACTAACAGCATCAGGCCTTCAAGATGGAAATGATGATTGCCATCCCTGATAAGGGCATCCTCTAGTCTACAGTAGATAAATAGTGCATAAAATAGTGATTTAATATAGTGTTCCTATTCTGAAAAACTATATAGGTTGTATAGGTTCAGCCTTCATCCACATTGGGTCACATGGCCCTCCCACAGTGGAAGTGTATCAGGGAGGTGAGAGGAAAAGCAAGGAGAGGAGAAGAGAAGTGAAAATAGGGGAGGGGAGAGGAGATGGGAAGTGAAAATAGGGGAGGGGAGAGGAGAAGTGAAAATAGGGGAGGGGAGAGGAGATGGGAAGACAGAAAAAGAGGAGAAACGGGAGGACTCGGAGAGAGGTGAGGAGAGGAGAAGAGAGGTGAAAATAGGGGAGAGAGGAGATGGGAAGACAGAAAAAGAGGAGAAAAGGGAGGACTCAGAGAGAGGTGAGGAGAGGAGAAGAGGGAGAGGAAAGGAGAAGGAATGGTAGGCAGCAAGGAGGAGAGGAGATGGCCTGCTGTGTTCTGCTACCTTCTGCTGTTCCTCTCCCCATCCCCATGTAGTGTTCATTCTGCAAGCGCAGTCAGGGGGAGAGGAGCTGCTACAAGGCACAGTGGCCCCCAGTTGCAACGACAAGTTCTGTGGGCCTCCCTCTCAGTAGGGGTCTCTGCACCATGCGGCTCCCGACAGGCTCAGCATGGCCTGGAGCTAACACAGACACACTACAGCGGCAGCCTGACAGGAACATGCTGATATCTGTGTCAAGGCCCTGTCTCCCTCTCTTCCTCCCCCTGCTCATCAGTATGACTAATGGAGTCCTTGCAGGAGAGAGAGAGAGAGCGATAGAGCGAGAGACAAAATACCACAGCGTGCAATCACAGCAGCAAGATGTGTGTTCTGTTGCCATGAGAAAAGGGCAACCAGTGGAGCACAAACAACGTTGTGTAAATAGCACCAATATTTATCTGTTTATTTATCTCCCCTACTATTCGTACTAAAACTATTTGCAATTTGCTTGAACACAGTACATACACTGAGTGCATAAAACATTAGGAACAGCTTCCTAATATTGAGTTGCACCCCCTTTTGCCCTCAGAACAGCCTCAATTTGTCGGGGCATGGACTCCACAAGGTGCCAAAAGCGTTCCACAGGGATGCTGGCCGATGTTGACTCCAATGCTTCCCACAGTTGTGTCAAGTTGGCTCTATGTCCTTTGGGTGGTGGACATAAAAGCCAGAGTTTTTGTTTATTTCAACAGGCCCCTCCGTCGCGACGTCCCCTGAATTCCCATCTGCTAGCCTGCTAGCTGTCTAGAGCATATTGGACTGTTAGCTGAAGAGATCCATCGGCCAATTTCTTGTGCCACTATACCTATTTTGCCAATTGGACTGGACCCCTTTACTACACGGACCCCTACTAATCCATCACGACTGGTCTGCCGACGTAAGCGCACGAGGAGGCTCCGCACGAGGAGACTCCGCACGAGGAGACTCCGCACGAGGAGGCTCCGCACGAGGAGGCTCCGCACGAGGAGGCTCCGCACGAGGAGGCTATAACAGACTTCTTCTGTTGCGACGTCCCTCTAAGGCCCTTCTGCTAGCTTGCTAGCCCAGGCCCGCTAGCTGTCTGAATTGCCGTGTCTCTAGCCAGCCTAACTACTCACTTGACCCCTATGATCACTCGGCTACGCATGCCTCTACCTAATGTCAATATGCCTTGTCCATTGCTATTCTGGTTAGTAATTATAGTCTTATTTCACTGTAGAGCCTCTAGCCCTGCTCAATATGCCTTAGCTAGCCCTTTAGTTCCACCTCCCAAACACGCAGTGACGTCACCTGGTCTAAATTATGTTTCTAGAGACAATATTTCTCTCATCATCACTCAATGCCTAGGTTTACCTCCACTGTATTCACATCCTACCCTATACTTGTCTGTACATTATGCCTTGAATCTATTCTATCATGCCCAGAAACCTGCTCCTTTAACTCTCTGTTGCGAAAGTACTAGACGACCAGTTCTTATAGCCTTTAGCCGTACCCTTATCCTACTCCTCCTCTGTTCCCCTGGAGATGTAGAGGTTAATCCAGGCCCTACACTGCCTAGCTCCACTCCTATTCCCCAGGTGCTCTCATTTGTTGACTTCTGTAACCGTAAAAGCCTTGGTTTCATGCATGTTAACATCAGAAGTCTCCTCCCTAAGGTTGTTTTATTCACTGCTTTAGCACACTCTGCCAACCCAGATGTCCTAGCCGTGTCTGAATCCTGGTTTAGGAAGACCACCAAAAACCCTGAAATTTCCATCCCTAACTATAACATTTTCAGACAAGATAGAACTGCCAAAGGGGGCGGAGTTGCAATCTACTGCAGAGATAGCCTGCAGAGTTCTGTCTTACTATCCAGGTCTGTACCCAAATATGTTGAGCTTCTACTTTTAAAAATCCACCTTTCCAGAAACAAGTCTCTCACAGTTGCCGCTTGCTATAGACCACCCTCTGCCCCCAGCTGTGCCCTCGACACCATACGTGAATTGATTGCCCCCCATCTATCTTCAGAGATTGTGCTGCTAGGTGACCTAAACTAGAACATGCTTAACATCCCGGCCATCCTACAATCTAATCATTGATGCCCTCAATCTCACACAAATGATCAATGAACCTATCAGGTACAACCCCAAATCCGTAAACACGGGCACCCTCATAGATATCATCCTAACCAACTTGCCCTCCAAATACACCTCTGCTGTCTTCAACCAAGATCTCAGCGATCACTGCCTAATTGCCTGCGTCCGTAATGGGTCTGTGGTCAAACAACCACCCCTCATCACTAACAAAACGTTCCCTAAAACACTTCAGCAAGCAGGCCTTTCTAATCGACCTGGCCCAGGTATCCTGGAAGGATAATGACCTCATCCCGTCACTAGAGGATGCCTGTTTTTTCTTTGCCTTCCTCACCATCTTAAATGTGCATGCCCCATACATAAAATGTTGAACCAGGAACAGATATAACCCTTGGTTCACTCAGGACCTTACTGCCCTTGACTAGCACAAAAAAACATCCTGTGGTGTACTGCATTAGCATTGAATAGCCCCCGTGATATGCAACTTTTCAGGGAAGTTAGGAACCAATATACACAGGCAGTTAGGAAAGCTAAGGCTAGCTTTTTCAAGCAGAAATGTGCATCCTGTAGCACAAACTCAAAAAAGTTCTGGGACACTGTAAAGTCCATGGAGAATAAGAGCACCTCCTCGCAGCTGCCCACTGAACTGAGGCTAGGAAACAATGTCACCACCGATAAATCCACTATAATTGAGAATTTCAATAAGCATTTTTCTACAGCAGGCCATGCTTTCCAACTGGCTAACCCACCCCCGGTCAACAGCCCTGCACCCCCCACAGCAACTCGTCCAAGCCTCCCCCATTTCTCCTTCACCCAAATCCAGATAGCTGATGTTCTGAAAGAGCTGCAAAATCTGGACCCCTACAAATCAGCCGGGATAGACAATCTGGACCCTCTCGTTCTAAAATTATCTGCCGAAATTGTTGCAATCCCTATTACTAGCCTGTTCAACCTCTCTTTCATATCGTCTGAGATTCCCAAAGATTGGAAAGCTGCCGCGGTCATCCCCCTCTTCAAAGTGGGAGACACCTTAGACCCAAACTGCTACAGACCAATATCTATCCTACCCTGCCTTTCTAAGGTCTTTGAAAGCCAAGTTAAAAAACAGCTTACTGACCATTTAGAATCCCACCGTACCTTCTCCGCTATGCAATCTGGTTTCAGAGCTGGTCATGGGTGCACCTCAGCCACGCTCAAGGTCCTAAACGATATCATAACTGCCATCGATAAGAGGCAATACCGTGCAGCCATATTCATCGACCTGGCCAAGGCTTTCGACTCTGTCAATCACCACATTCTTATTGGCAGATTCAACAGCCTTGGTTTCTCAAATGGGTGCCACAGGGTTCAATTCTCGGGGCCAAATCTCTTCTCTGTATACATCAATTATATCAATTATATCTCTCTTGCTCTAAGCAGACAACACCATTCTGTATACCTCTGGAACTTCTTTGGACACTGTGTTAACTAACCTCCAGATGAGCTTCAATGCGGCAGGGTAGCCTATTGGTTAGAGCATTGGACTAGTAACCGGAAGGTTGCAAGTTCAAATCCCTGAGCTGACAAAGTACAAATCTGTCGTTCTGCCCCTGAATAAGCAGTTAACCCACTGTTCCTAGGCGGTCATTGAAAATAAGAATTTGTTCTTAATTGACTTGCCTAGTTAAATAAAGGTAAAAAAATGAAATAATCAAATGCCATACAGCTCTCCTTCCGTGGCCTTCAACTGCTCTTAAATGCAAGTAAAACTAAATGCATGCTCTTCAACCAATCGCTGCCTGCACCTGCCCGCCCGTCCAGCATCACTACTCTGGTTCTGACTTATGTGGACAACTACAAATACCTAGGTTAGATTGTAAACTCTCCTTCCAGACTCACATTAAACATTTCCAATCTAGAATCGGCTTCCTATTTCGCAACAAAGCATTCTTCACTCATGCTGTAAAACTGACCATCCTACCGATCCTCGATTTTGGCGATGTCATTTACAAAATAGCCTCCAACACTCTACTCAACAAACTGGATGCAGTCTATCACAGTGTCATCCGTTTTGTCACCGTAGCCCCATATACTACCCACCACTGCGACCTGTATGCTCTCGTTGGCTTGCTTCATACTCGTCGCCAAACCCACTGGCTCCAGGTAATCTACAAGTCTTTGCTAGGTAAAGCCCCTTATCTCAGCTCACTGGTCACCATAGCAGCCCCCACCCGTAGCACGCGCTCCAGCAGGTATATCTCACTAGTCACCCCCAAAGCCAATTCCTTATTTGGCCGCCTTTTCTTCCAGTTCTCTGCTGCCAATGACTGAAACGAACTGCAAAATCACTGAAGCTGGAGACTCATATCTCCCTCACTAGCTTTAAGCACCAGCTGTCAGAGCAGCTCACAGATCACTGCACCTGTACATAGCCCATCTGTAAATAGCCCGTCCAACTACCTCATCCCCATACTGTATTTATTTATTTATTTATCTATCTATCTTGCTCCTTTTGCACCCCAGTATCTCTACTATAATTACTTCGCCACCATGGCCTATTTATTGCCTACCTTATCTTACCTCATTTGCACACACTGTAAATATACTTTTTTCTACTGTATTATTGACTATGTTTGTTTATTCCATGTGTAACTCTGTGTTGTTGTATGTGTCGAACTGCTTTGCTTTATCCTGGCCAGGTTGCAGTTGTAAATGAGAACTTGTTCTCAACTAGCCGGCCTGGTTAAATAAAGGTGAAATAAAATACATAAAAATGTATTATTGATACACAGGGGAAACTGTTAAGCATAAAAAACAGCACCGTTGCAGTTCTTGTCACACTCAAACCAGTGCACCTGGCACCTACTACAATTCCCCATTCAAAGGCACTTACATCTTTTGTCTTGGCAATTTACACTCTGAATGGTACACATACACATATCTCAATTGTCTCAAGGCTTAAAAATCATTTTTTAACCTGTCTCCTCCCCTTTATCTACACTGATTGAAGTGACATACATAAGGGATCACAGCTTTCCAAGAGTGTGCCAAGCTCAAGAAAAAAGGGTGGCTATTTGTAGAATCTAAAATCTAAACTATATTCTTTGGACACTTTTTTGGTTACTACATGATTCAATATGTGCTATACAATGTAGAAAAAAAGCAAAAATAAAGAAAAACCCTTGAATGAGTAGGTGTTCTAAAACTTTTGACCGGTAGTGTGTGCGAATATATATATTTTTAGAGAGAGAGAGAGAGAGAGAGAGAGAGAGAGAGAGAGAGAGAGAGAGAGAGAGAGAGAGAGAGAGAGAGAGAGAGAGAGAGAGAGAGAGAGAGAGAGAGAGAGAGAGAGAGAGAGAGAGAGAGAGAGAGAGAGAGAGAGAGAGAGAGAGAGAGAGAGAGGTGGGAGCAGAGAGAGGGAGAGACAGAGAACATGAGACCAACAGAAACAGAGGAAGGGGGGCAGAGAGAAAGAGATAGAAAAGCCTCCCAGTCTTCCACAGTGGCAGAGAGAGAGGTAGGGTGATGAGGGGCAATAGTGAGGGGCCCATATAGGCTTGTGTACAAAGAAGATGGGTGAAGCAAACACTGAGTAAACACCCCCTCCCCTCCCTTCACTTCCCTTCCCTTCCCCCCTGAAGAGGACAGGGCAGGGCTGTTTACCATACAGATAAAGCTTGTGTGCGTGTGTGTGCGTGTGTGTGCGTGTGTGTGCGTGTGTATGGGACTGGGACGGGAAGGCTAAGCCACTGAGAGCGGAATGCCAATTAACATTGACTCGATGCTTTCACACAGACCTACTTTGGGTTGTGTGGACTTGAACCTGAAGAGGTAAGCCAGAGCAATGTTTTTGCCACTATTTAAAGCATGCACAATCTATGTCTAAATTGTCACAAGGCTTAAAAATTGTTCTTTAACCTGCGTCTCATAGGGCTCTTGTCAAAAGTAGCACCCTATATAGGGAAGAGGGTCCCATTTGGGATGCAACCATCATTTCCTATTAGTGCTCTTACAGACCATGTCTGATTCTCACTCAGCAGCTCTGTCAACCCAACTGCTCAGCTCCTATCTGTCTGTCTGCCTGTCTATTTGCCTTTAGACAATGTGTTGTTTAAACCCGGCTTCATCTGAATAGAATGGAGAACCTACCTCCGCTCCAGAGAGGGGACTGAGAAACTGAGATGGTCTGGATTAGTGCAGTGTGATGTATGCAGATTGTCTCCGGTGGGGTCTGGCCCCCACTTGTAATCTCCCCTGTCTGACAGACAGCGTGAAACTGTACCTCAGCCCTCCATCCTTTTTAATCAGCAAATGGACAAATAATCCCCAATTTGCTTCTGCTCCTCCTGGACTAGGCTCCACCCTGAGCCACCTGGGCCTTTCAATGCAAATGGTGCCTAAAGAGATGTGATTTGGCAAACAGAAAGAAGACCCATATGCGGCTGCGGTTAAGTTATTGCAAAGGTGCATAACACACACCACACACACACACAACTCCTCAGATAATTGATTGGTTTACTCCAGACTTGTTTTAGGGGTGAAATAGACTGTATTATCTTGGCTAATGGAAAAGCTAGAGGATGGTCAGTGGTTAAGCTGTGGACCACAGGGTTTGAGATTGTTTGGTTTGAACATAGAAGTAGCCATCAATTTCATAAAAACCTGTGCTTTCCACTAATACATCTCAACAACAGACTTCAGGAATCAGTATACCTATTTCCTCTGAAACACGTCTTTTTGGCTGCAACTCAAAAACTCCTTCAAGCTCAAAGCAAAACTGAAAAAACGAGGTCGAATCACACATATACACTGTGTGTACAAAACATTAAGAACACTTGCTGTTTCCATGACATCGACTGAACAGGTGAATCCAGGTGAAAGCTGTGATCCCTTATTGATGTCACTTGTTCAATCCACTTCAATCAGTGTAGATGAAGGGGAGGAGACAGGTCAAAGAATGATTTTTAAGCCTTGAGACAAATGAGACATGAATTTTGTATGTGTGGCATTCAGAGGGTGAAATATTTACAGTGCCTTGCGAAAGTATTCGCCATCCTTGAACTTTGCGACCTTTTGCCACATTTCAGGCTTCAAACATAAAGATATAAAACTGTTTTTTTTGTGAAGAATCAACAACAAGTGGGACACAATCATGAAGTGGAACGACATTTATTGGATATTTCAAACTTTTTTAACAAATCAAAAACTGAAAAATTGGGCGTGCAAAATTATTCAGCCCCCTTAAGTTAATACTTTGTAGCGCCACTTTTTGCTGCGATTACAGCTGTAAGTCGCTTGGGGTATGTCTCTATCAGTTTTGCACATCGAGAGACTGAATTTTTTTCCCATTCCTCCTTGCAAAACAGCTCGAGCTCAGTGAGGTTGGATGGAGAGCATTTGTGAACAGCAGTTTTCAGTTCTTTCCACAGATTCTCGATTGGATTCAGGTCTGGACTTTGACTTGGCCATTCTAACACCTGGATATGTTTATTTTTGAACCATTCCATTGTAGATTTTGCTTTATGTTTTGGATCATTGTCTTGTTGGAAGACAAATCTCCGTCCCAGTCTCAGGTCTTTTGCAGACTCCATCAGGTTTTCTTCCAGAATGGTCCTGTATTTGGCTCCATCCATCTTCCCATCAATTTTAACCATCTTCCCTGTCCCTGCTGAAGAAAAGCAGGCCCAAACCATGATGCTGCCACCACCATGTTTGACAGTGGGGATGGTGTGTTCAGGGTGATGAGCTGTGTTGCTTTTACGCCAAACATAACGTTTTGCATTGTTGCCAAAAAGTTCAGTTTTGGTTTCATCTGACCAGAGCACCTTCTTCCACATGTTTGGTGTGTCTCCCAGGTGGCTTGTGGCAAACTTTAAACAACACTTTTTTATGGATATCTTTAAGATATGGCTTTCTTCTTGCCACTCTTCCATAAAGGCCAGATTTGTGCAATATACGACTGATTGTTGTCCTATGGACAGAGTCTCCCACCTCAGCTGTAGATCTCTGCAGTTCATCCAGAGTGATCATGGGCCTCTTGGCTGCATCTCTGATTAGTCTTCTCCTTGTATGAGCTGAAAGTTTAGAGGGACGGCCAGGTCTTGGTAGATTTGCAGTGGTCTGATACTCCTTCCATTTCAATATTATCGCTTGCACAGTGCCCCTTGGGATGTTTAAAGCTTGGGAAATCTTTTTGTATCCAAATCCGGCTTTAAACTTCTTCACAACAGTATCTCGGACCTGCCTGGTGTGTTCCTTGTTCTTCATGATGCTCTCTGCGCTTTTAACGGACCTCTGAGACTATCACAGTGCAGGTGCATTTATACGGAGACTTGATTACACACAGGTGGATTGTATTTATCATCATTAGTCATTTAGGTCAACATTGGATCATTCAGAGATCCTCACTGAACTTCTGGAGAGAGTTTGCTGCACTGAAAGTAAAGGGGCTGAATAATTTTGCACGCCCAATTTTTCAGTTTTTGATTTGTTAAAAAAGTTTGAAATATCCAATAAATGTTGTTCCACTTCATGATTGTGTCTCACTTGTTGTTGATTCTTCACAAAAAAATACAGTTTTATATCTTTATGTTTGAATCCTGAAATGTGGCAAAAGGTCGCAAAGTTCAAGGGGGCCGAATACTTTCGCAAGGCACTGTAAGTGCCTTTGAACAGGATATGATAGTAGGTGCCAGGTGCAGCGGTTTGTGTAAAGAATGTATCAAGAATGGTTCACCACCCAAAGGACACCCAGCCAACTTCACACAACTGTGGGGAGCATTGGAGTCAACATGAGCCAGCATCCCTGTGGAACGCTTTTGTGGAACGCCCTTGTAGAGTCCATGCACTGACGAATTGAGGATGTTCTGAGGGTAAAAGGGGGTGTTCCTAATGTTTGGTATACTCAGTGTACAACAAGAAACAATAAGAGTGAGCTGCACTAATAATGTGTATTTTGCTGATGCATGTTTCATACAGCAGCTAGTTTGTTTTGCAGGTGCACCTTTAGCCAAAATAAATGCACCATGGGATGCGCATGCTGAGCAGTATCAACAGTGGTTCGTGTAGAATGAATCCCCCAGAGTTTTATCTGTCTGTGTTTGTCTCAAATTGCACCCTATAGTGCACTACTTTTGACCAGAGCCTTATGGGTAGTGCACTATAAAGGGAATAGAATGACATTTGAGATGCATGCTGTCTCTCACTGACTGCAGCACCATCTCCCTAACACTGTTTCTCGGTCCCTGGACACCGAAGTACTGATGTACTTCACACAGGTAGGAGAGGAGGCCTGTTGCTGCTGGTCCTGATCTGCTTCATACAGATGGGATGGGGGATTGAATTATCATTTCAGTTTGGAGGGTTGGGGGATTCTTTCTCTCTTCTCTGCATTTCTCCTTGTATTGCCTCTTCCCCTCTCTCTTTCACTCCCTCTCTCCTTCCCTCATTCTTTTCTGCCCACTCTTTCTTTCTCCTTCCTCGACTCCCCATATCCTTCATCCCAGTCCCTCCTCCTCCCTCTCCTCTCTCTTTCCATACCCTATCTCCCCCCGTTTTTCTCTCTCCATTCCCACTCCCCTCCCCGGCTCTCGCCCTCCTCCCCCTTTTCCTCCCTCTGAGAGGCTGTGCCTCTGCTTTGTGCTGCTGTTCAGGGTCAGTGACATCACGGCAGGAGGCTTCAGTCAGAGTGTACCTGGCGGCTGGAGATGTTATTGGTTTCCCCTGACCTTTAAGACGTCCTGGCTACACTCCAAATGACAGCCTATTTCCTACATAGTGCACTACTTTTGACTAGGGCCCAAAAGTAGTGCACTGTGTACAGAATAGGGTGGCATTTGGGAAGGAAACGTTCTCTCAGCAGCCCACCTCAGCCTCGGCTAGGCAAAGGCGTGAAAAGACTCTTCTCTCCGCGGCTCCTCACACACTGCGACTGAATTGAGACCGTAAGGAGAGTCCTTAACCTTACGGCTAAATAATTAATGCATTTTAAAAACAATGCAGTAAGGTCTTCTAACATATGGCTGGCTGACTGGCTGCTGTTACAGCTGTCTTTCAAGAGGGCTGGCTTAGCCTACTACTCCAAATATCCAACAACAGTGGGTGGCCAGAGCTCAGTTTTTATATAAAACAAGATACATTTGCCAGTGGGAATTATTCAAGCAATGTACAGAGATTGTGGCTCACGGTCTCATGCTTTTTATTATTTTTTGTGTGTGTTTGATAACTCATAGAATCTTTTGCGAATATACTTTACATAAACAAACGTATGTGGACACCTGCTCGTCAAACATCCCATTCCAAAATCATGGGCATTAATATGGAGTTGGTCCGCCCTTTGCTGCTATAACAGCCTCCACTCTTCTGGGAAGGCTTTCCACTAGATTTTGGAACATTGCTGCGGGGACTTGCTTCCATTCAGCCACAATATTAGGCCTGGCTCACAGTCGGCGTCCAATACATCCCAAAAGTGTTCGATGAGGTTGAAGTCAGGGCTCTGTGCAGGCCAGTGAAGTTCTTCCACACCGATGTCATGATATACTGTAGCGTTAATATTTCCCTTCATTGGAATTAAGGGGTCTAGCCCGAACCACGAAAAACAGCCCCAGAGCATTATTCCTCCTCCACCAAACTTTGGAGTTGGCACTATGCATTCGGGCAGGTAGCATTCTCCTGGAATCTGCCAAACCCAGATTTGTAAGTCAGTCGGCAGTCCCGTTCTGTGAGCTTATGTGGCTTACTACTTCACGGTTGAGCCGTTGTTGCTCCTAGACGTTTCCACTTCACAATAACAGCACTTACACTTGACTGGTGCAGCTCTAGCAGGAAGAGCTGACAAACTCTTCAGTGAGGCCTTTCTACTGCCAATGTTTGTCTATGGAGATTGCATGGCGGTGTGCTCGATTTTATACACCTGTCAGCAACGGGTGTGGCTGAACTAGCCAAATCCACTCATTTGAAGTGGTGTCCACATACTTTTGTATATATAGTGTATTTGGTTCATAGAGATAGACAGAGGTCTCATCTTTGTATCTGTGCCGTTATAGCATCTGTGACAGCATGGGCAATGCCATTGAGGCTATCTCTACTCGGAACATGACTCCAACAGGGTCACCAGGAGAGATCAGCCAATGAAGTTGGAAGTCCCACACAGTTGACTATATTAAAATGGTAGACACCCTCAATGGCGCTGCCCATGCTAATATAGCCTTTTGGTCACTAGAGCCTTTTATCATTCTCTATGATCCAGTTCCTTAAACAATGGAGTGGCAGAAATGCAGTAATAATTTAGTGACTAAAATATTAGTCAAACACCTATTTTTCAGTTGCAATTGAAACTGACAAAAAAACTATTACTAAATGAAAATGAGACAAGACTAAATTATCTCCGTGACTAAAATCTGGCTAGTAAGGGGACTGGACAAGAGATTGAGACCTTTTCAGTGAATCATAATTAATATTAGCAGCACAGATGCGCAGCACAGTTCTGTTCAGCAGCAGCACACACAGCCTACAGCAGCTGGTGAGCTGGGGGAGCAAGTGATGTGAGTGGGCAGACAGGCTCTGCTCTGGCTCCGCCTCCGACTATACACATCACGCAGGTTGACTCTCTTGCTTCTTTGAAGCTAACCAGTAACAATCAGCCTTTCAGTTAGCTACCTTTTGCCTGGTTAAGAAACACAAGCTGGTTTACAATAGCAACATTTTGTTTAATACTAAACCAACAGTCTAGCTATGTTTTTCTCTACCTTGAGGATAGAAAAGTAGGCTGTCTTTGAATTTGTCGTCTCACTCAACCCTTCCACTTTCCCCACTGCATTTAATAGCCAGGTTCTGTAGCCAACATAGCCAATTAAGTCTCCCTATTTTCCTCAGAAGAAAATTGATGTTTCTAGCTCCTTACATTGAAAAGATATGAGCCATTTTACATTAAAAAAACGGGGCTACTTGCAGACCGGATCGTTAACCATTTGTTTGGGCTACACCTTGTCAGTCATGTTACCTCATTAGCTTTCTATAGCTGACAACCTGGGGCGCATTCATTTTGCAACATTCAGATAAAAATATGCTATGAAGAACAAACATGCCTCTCTGACATGTTGAATAAGGAATAATGTAAGCTCTTTTCATGGAATTTCTATCTGCAACGTTCGACAACGTTTTGCAACTGAACGTGGACCTGGTAACATTACCAGTAGCCTATATACAAACATTTGGTGGCACAGAAAGGAAGGGAAAGAGATAGCACACAATTTATTGACTAAATTCCACTATATCTGACTGGGTAAATACAGTTGAAGTCGAAAGTTTACATACACTTTAGCCAAAAACATTTAAACTCAGTTTTTCACAATTCCTGACATTTAATCCTAGTAAAAACTCCCTGTCTTAGCTCAGTTAGGATCACCACTTTATTTTAAGAATGTGAAATGTCAGAATAATAGTGGAGAGAATTATTGATTTCAGCTTTTATTTCTTTCATCACATTCCCAGTGGGTCAGAAGTTTACATACACTCAATTAGTATTTGGTAGCATTGCCTTTAAATTGTTTAACTTGGGTCAAACGCTTCAGGTAGCCTTCCACAAGCTTCCCACAATAAGTTGGGTGAATTTTGGCCCATTCCTCCTGACAGAGCTGGTGTAACTGAGTAAGGATTGTAGGCCTACTTGCTCCCACACACTGTTTCAGTTCTGCCCACAAATCTTCTATAGAATTGAGGTCAGGGCTTTGTGATGGCCACTCCAATATCTTGACGTTGTTGTCCTTAAGCCATTTTGCCACAACTTTGGAAGTATGTTTGGGGTCATTGTCCATTTGGAAGACCCATTTGCGACCAAGCTTTAACTTCCTGACTGATGTCTTGAGATGTTGCTTTAATATATCCACATCATTTTCCTCCCTCATGATGCCATCTATTTTGTGAAGTGCACCAGTCCCTACTGCAGCATAGCAACAACACAACATGATGCTGCCACCCCCGTGCTTCACGGTTGGGATGGTGTTCTTCGGCTTGCAAGCCTCCTCCTTTTACTCCAAACATAATGATGGGCATCATGGGCAAACAGTTGTATTTTTGTTTCATCAGACCAGAGGACATTTCTCCAAAAATTATGATCTTTGTCCCCATGTGCAGTTGCAAACCGTAGTCTGGCTTTTTTAAGGTGGTTTTGGAGCAGTGGCTTCTTCCTTGCTGAGCAACCTCTCAGGTTATGTCGATATAGGACTTGTTTTACTGTGGATATAGATACTTTTGTACCTGTTTCCTCCAGAATCTTCACAAGGTCCTTTGCTGTTGTTCTGGGATTGATTTGCACTTTTCGCACCAAGTATGTTCTTCTCTAGGAGACGGAACGCCTCTCCCTCCTGAGCGGTATGACGGCTGCGTGGTCCCATGGTGTTTATACTTGTGTACTATTGTTTGTACAGATGAACGTGGTACCTTCAGGCGTTTGGGAATTGCTCCCAAGGACGAACCAGACTTGTGGAGGTCTACAATTTTGGCTGATTTATTTTGTGTCAAGCAAAGAGGCACTGAGTTTGAAGGTAGGCCTTGAAATACATCCACAGGTACACCTCTAATTGACTCAAATTATGTCAATTAGCCTATCAGAAGCTTCTAAAGCCATGACATCATTTTATGGCATTTTCCAAGCTGTTTAAAGGCACAGTCAACTTAGTGTATGTAAACTTCTGACCCACTGGAATTGTGATACAGCGTGAAATAATCTGTCTGTAAACAATTGTTGGAAAAATTACTTGTCATGCACAAAGAAGATGTCCCAACCGACTTGCCAAAACTATAGTTTGTGGTTGAAAAACAAGTTTTAATGACTCCAACCTAAGTGTATGTAACCTTCCGACTTCAACTGCATATTTCATTTTTATTAATAACTGAAATGAGTTTCAATTCAGTTTCATTCAGCTGTTTTCTAGACAATGTACATTTATTCAATGTTGACAAAATAACGGAAGAGCACATGGACATCTACAGTACCTTCGGAATGTATTCAGACCCCTCAACTTATTCCATATCTTCTTTTGTTACAGCCTTATTCTAAAATGGACTTCATTTTTTAAAATCCTCTGAAATCTACACACAATATCCCATAATGACAAATCAAAAACAGATTTTTAGAAATGTTTGCAAATGTATATAAAACAAACAGAAATACCTTATTTACACACCTGTCTATATAAGGTCCCACAAAACCAAGCCATAAGGTCGAAGGAATTGTCCAGTGCTCCGAGACAGGATTGTGTCGAGGCACAGATCAGGGGAAGGGTACCAAAAAATGTCTGCAGCATTGAAAGTCCCCAAGAAGATAGTGGCCTCCATCATTCTTAAATGGAAGAAGTTTGGAGTCTTCCTAGAGTTGACCGCCCAGCCCAAACGGAATAATCAGAGAAGGGCCTTGGTCAAGGAGGTGACCAAGAAACCAAATGGTCATTCTGATAGAGCTCCAGAGTTCCTCTGTGGAGATGGGACAACCTTCCAGAAGGACAACCATCTCTGCAGCACTCCACCAATCAGGCCTTTATGGTAGAGTGGCCAGACGGAAGCCACTCCTCAGCCAAGCGTCACGTCTGGAGGAAACCTGGCACCATACCTACGGTGAAACATGATGGTGGCAGCGTCATGCTGCGGGAATGTTTTTCAGCGGCAGGGACTGGGAGACTAGTTGAATGGAGCAAAGTACAGAGAGATCCTTGATGAAAACCTGCTCCAGGGCGCTCAGGACCTCAGACTGGGGCGAAGGTTCACCTTCCAACTGGACAACGACCATAAGCACACAGCCAAGACAACTCAAGAGTGGCTTCGGAACAAGTCTCTGAATGTCCTTGAGTGGCCCAGCCACAGCCTGCACTTGAACCCTATCGAACATCTCTGGAGACCTGAAAATAGCTGTGCAGCGACGCTCGCCATCCAACCTGACAGAGCTTGAGTGGATCTGCAGAGAGGAATGGGAGAAACTCCCCAAATACAGGTGTGCCAAGCTTGTATCGTCACACCCAAGAAGATTCGAGGCTGTAATCGCTGCAAACGGCACTTTAACAAAGTACTATGTAAAGTGTCTGAATATTTATGTAAATGTTATTTCAGTTTGACATTTTTTATAAATTAGCAAACATTTCTAAAAAACACATTTTGCTTTGTCATTATGGGGTAATGTGTGTAGATTGATGAAAAAATATATATATTTTAGAATAAGGCTGTAACCTAACAAAACATGGAAAAAGTCAAGGGGTCTGAATACTTTCCGAAGGCTCTGTATTCAGCAGCTAGTTGTTAACATATTAGATAAGCTATGCGCCCCCTCAAAGGATAGTTAACCCAAATTACATATTGGTTGTCTTACCTTGTCAGCAGTCTAAGGACAAGGTATGACATCAATCCATACTTTGGTTTTGTTTCCCTGGCCATTGTTTCAAATGCTTTTTAGCATATTTTCTCTTAAAACACACAAGGACTAATTTGTTAGGGAGTGAAAGATGGATAGCGATACTATCTTCAGCACTAAGGTTATACAGGCCTCCAGGTAATACTGCTGTGACAGATTTATATACCACAGACCCGGGAAATGAAAGGAGCACAGCATGTGCTCTCCAACTAGCCCAGGACATCAAGTCGTTTGGAAGGAAACTCCCTCATACCATTAATATCGTTCTGTTTTCAAAGAACAGTCCCTTAAAGTTACAAAGGCACATTTTTCTTAACCATTCAAATGTAAGTGCTCTTTGTTGGGGAATATTGTGCATTTGGACTGGTATGTTACCAAGAGATAGAGAAGTCAGTGCCCTCTTTATGACCACAGCATTGAACACTAACATGACATTTGTTACTGGAATACTAAAAATAACTAAAATCACTAACATTACTGTATTTCCCATTAGACTAAAGCCACACCCTAATGTGCTTGAGGGTAACAACAGATACTACTGAAGTGTGCGTGTGTGTGTGGCATATTTGCACATGCGCCTCTAGCTCCCAACAAGGATAATCAGAGGGACTTTTCATTATGAGAATATTCTCATCTGGAGCCCAGTAAAAACAGGTTATTAAAGGGAACTGCACCCGCTGATTTGTCCTCATTTTTTGGCTGGCGGCCATGACAGAAGCCAAACATGAGATGGCTTGGGGGTGGGGTTGGATGTGGGTGTTTCTTGGGTGTTTCATTGCCACCAACAAGACACACAAATCTGTCAGAACATTGCCCGCAGCTGTTTGACCCCGCTCAATCACAACAAACAAACCTCCTGCAGGTTGAGTTCAATAACAGGCAGATGGTGAGATGTATGGTGAGGTGCAAAAGGAAGCTTTGACTAGGTCAGTAGCCTACAGAGCAATATGAGAAGAATGCTATTGCTGAATTTCTGTAGATATTCTAAACTAAGAGTTTTGATAACTTTTAAATGTAGTAACAGGTCAATGTAGAATAAACAACCATTTACATAATACCATAGAAGCAGTGTTCTGCTAATATAACAAAACAACCCTTTACATAGTACCATAGAAGCAGTGTTCTGCTAATATAACAACGTGCACCTTTCATCTTTCATTGTCATTCCCAGCCGATACAGATACTCTGCCTACGGCATTTTGTCTGGCGGTAATGGAGCTACCTTGGCAAACTTGTCAGAGTAGTCATACAGTGCATTCGGAAAGTATTCAGACCCTATGACTTTTTCGATATTTTGTAACATTACAGCGTAATTTTTTTAATTAAGTTACTTTTTCCCCTCATCAATCTACACACAGTATCCCATAATGACAAAGTGAAAACAGGTTTTTAGAAAATTTTGCAAATGTATATACAGTTGAAGTGGGAAGTTTACATAAACTTAGATTGGAGTCATTAAAACTCGTTTTTCAACAGCTCCACAAAATTATTATTAAACTATAGTTTTGGCAAGTCGGTTAGGACTTTTACTTTGTGCATGACACAAGTAATTTTTCCAACAATTGTTTATAGACAGATTATTTCACTTAGTGGGTCAGAAGTCTACATACACTAAGTTGACTGTGCATTTAAACTGCTTGGAAAATTTCTGAAAATGATGTCATGGCTTTAGAAGCTTCTGATAGGCTAATTGACATCATTTGAGTCAATTGGAGGTGTACCTGTGGATGTATTTCAAGGCCTACCTTCAAATTCAGTGCCTCTTAGCTTGACATCATGGGAAAATCAAAAGAAATCAGCCAATACCACTGAAAAAAATGGTAGACCTCCACAAGTCTGGTTCATCCTTGGGAGCAATTTCCAAATGGCTGAAGGTACCACGTTCACCTGTACAAACAATAGTACGCAAGTATAAACACCATGGGACCACGCAGCCGTCACACCGCTCAGGAAGGAGACTCGTTCTGTGTCTTAGAGATAAACATATTTTGGTGCGACACGTGCAAATCAATCCCAGAACAACAGCAAAGGACCTTGTGAAGATGCTGGAGGAAACGGGTACAAAAGTATCTTTATCCACAGTCAAACGAGTCCTATATCGACATAACCTGATAGGCCGCTCAGCAAGGAAGAAGCCAATGCTCCAACACCGCGTTCCTAGGAAACTATGCAGTTTTTTGTTTTTTTACGTGTTATTTCTTACATTAGTACCCCAGGTCATCTTAGGTTTCATTACATACAGTCGAGAAGAACTACTGAATATAAGATCAGCGTCAACTCACCATCAGTACGACCAAGAATATGTTTTTCGCGACGCGGATCCTGTGTTCTGCCTTACAAACAGGACAACGGAGCGGATCCTATGCAGCGACCCAAAAAAACGACTCCGAAAGAGAGGGAAACGAGGCGGTCTTCTGGTCAGACTCCGGAGACGGGCACACCGTGCACCACTCCCTAGCATTCTTCTTGCCAATGTCCAGTCTCTTGACAACAAGGTTGATGAAATCCGAGCAAGGGTAGCATTCCAGAGGGACATCAGAGACTGTAACGTCCTTTGCTTCACTGAAACATGGCTCACTGGAGAGACTCTATCCGAAGCGGTGCAGCCAACGGGTTTCTCCACGCATCGCGCTGACAGAAACAAACATCTTTCTGGTAAGAAGAGGGGCGGGGGCGTATGCCTCATGGCCAACGTGACATGGTGTGATGAAAGAAACATACAGGAACTCAAATCCTTCTGTTCACCTGATTTAGAATTCCTCACAATCAAATGTAGACCGCATTATCTACCAAGAGAATTCTCTTCGATTATAATCACAGCCGTATATATCCCCCCCCAAGCAGACACATCGATGGCTCTGAACGAACTTTATTTAACTCTATGCAAACTGGAAACGATTTATCCGGAGGCTGCATTCATTGTAGCTGGGGATTTTAACAAGGCTAATCTGAAAACAAGACTCCCTAAATTTTATCAGCATATCGATTGCGCAACCAGGGGTGGAAAGACCTTGGATCATTGTTACTCTAACTTCCGCGACGCATATAAGGCCCTGCCCCGCCCCCCTTTCAGAAAAGCTGACCACGACTCCATTTTGTTGATCCCTGCCTACAGACAGAAACTAAAACAAGAGGCTCCCACGCTGAGGTCTGTCCAACGCTGGTCCGACCAAGCTGACTCCACACTCCAAGACTGCTTCCATCACGTGGACTGGGAGATGTTTCGTATTGCGTCAGATAACAACATTGACGAATACGCCGATTCGGTGTGCGACTTCATTAGAACGTGCGTTGAAGATGTCGTTCCCATAGCAACGATTAAAACATTCCCTAACCAGAAACCGTGGATTGATGGCAGCATTCGTGTGAAACTGAAAGCGCGAACCACTGCTTTTAATCAGGGCAAGGTGTCTGGTAACATGACCGAATACAAACAGTGCAGCTATTCCCTCCGCAAGGCTATCAAACAAGCTAAGCGCCAGTACAGAGACAAAGTAGAATCTCAATTCAACGGCTCAGACACAAGAGGCATGTGGCAGGGTCTACAGTCAATCACGGACTACAGGAAGAAATCCAGCCCAGTCACGGACCAGGATGTCTTGCTCCCAGGCAGATTAAATAACTTTTTTGCCCGCTTTGAGGACAATACAGTGCCACTGACACGGCCTGCAACGAAAACATGCGGTCTCTCCTTCACTGCAGCCGAGGTGAGTAAGACATTTAAACGTGTTAACCCTCGCAAGGCTGCAGGCCCAGACGGCATCCCCAGCCGCGCCCTCAGAGCATGCGCAGACCAGCTGGCCGGTGTGTTTACGGACATATTCAATCAATCCCTATACCAGTCTGCTGTTCCCACATGCTTCAAGAGGGCCACCATTGTTCCTGTTCCCAAGAAAGCTAAGGTAACTGAGCTAAACGACTACCGCCCCGTAGCACTCACATCCGTCATCATGAAGTGCTTTGAGAGACTAGTCAAGGACCATATCACCTCCACCCTACCTGACACCCTAGACCCACTCCAATTTGCTTACCGCCCAAATAGGTCCACAGACGATGCAATCTCAACCACACTGCACACTGCCCTAACCCATCTGGACAAGAGGAATACCTATGTGAGAATGCTGTTCATCGACTACAGCTCGGCATTCAACACCATAGTACCCTCCAAGCTCGTCATCAAGCTCGAGACCCTGGGTCTCGACCCCGCCCTGTGCAACTGGGTACTGGACTTCCTGACGGGCCGCCCCCAGGTGGTGAGGGTAGGCAACAACATCTCCTCCCCGCTGATCCTCAACACTGGGGCCCCACAAGGGTGCGTTCTGAGCCCTCTCCTGTACTCCCTGTTCACCCACGACTGCGTGGCCACGCACGCCTCCAACTCAATCATCAAGTTTGCGGACGACACAACAGTGGTAGGCTTGATTACCAACAATGACGAGACGGCCTACAGGGAGGAGGTGAGGGCCCTCGGAGTGTGGTGTCAGGAAAATAACCTCACACTCAACGTCAACAAAACTAAGGAGATGATTGTGGACTTCAGGAAACAGCAGAGGGAACACCCCCCTATCCACATCGATGGAACAGTGGTGGAGAGGGTAGCAAGTTTTAAGTTCCTCGGCATACACATCACAGACAAACTGAATTGGTCCACTCACACAGACAGCATCGTGAAGAAGGCGCAGCAGCGCCTCTTCAACCTCAGGAGGCTGAAGAAATTCGGCTTGTCACCAAAAGCACTCACAAACTTCTACAGATGCACAATCGAGAGCATCCTGGCGGGCTGTATCACCGCCTGGTATGGCAACTGCACCGCCCTCAACCGTAAGGCTCTCCAGAGGGTAGTGAGGTCTGCACAACGCATCACCGGGGGCAAACTACCTGCCCTCCAGGACACCTACACCACCCGATGTCACAGGAAGGCCATAAAGATCATCAAGGACATCAACCACCCGAGCCACTGCCTGTTCACCCCGCTATCATCCAGAAGGCGAGGTCAGTACAGGTGCATCAAAGCTGGGACCGAGAGACTGAAAAACAGCTTCTATCTCAAGGCCATCAGACTGTTAAACAGCCACCACTAACACTGAGTGGCTGCTGCCAACACACTGACACTGACTCAACTCCAGCCACTTTAATAATGGGAATTGATGGGAAATGATGTAAATATATCACTAGACACTTTAAACAATGCTACCTTATATAATGTTACTTACCCTACATTATTCATCTCATATGCATACGTATATACTGTACTCTATATCATCGACTGTATCCTTATGTAATACATGTATCACTAGCCACTTTAAACTATGCCACTTTGTTTACATACTCATCTCATTTGTACATACTGTACTCGATACCATCTACTGTATCTTGCCTATGCTGCTCTGTACCATCACTCATTCATATATCCTTATGTACATATTCTTTATCCCCTTACACTGTGTACAAGACAGTAGTTTTGGAATTGTTAGTTAGATTACTTGTTATTACTGCATTGTCGGAACTAGAAGCACAAGCATTTCGCTACACTCGCATTAACATCTGCTAACCATGTGTATGTGACAAATAAAATTTGATTTGATTTGAGATCACCGACCATTTCGAATCCCACCGTACCTTCTCCGCTATGCAATCTGGTTTCAGAGCTAGTCATGGGTGCATCTCAGCCACGCCCAAGGTCCTAAACAATATCATAACCGCCATCGATAAGAGACATTACTGTGCAGCCGTATTCATCGACCTGGCTAAGGCTGTCGACTCTGTCAATAACAACATTCTTATTGGCAGACTCAACAGCCTTGATTTCTCAAATGATTGCCTCGCCTGGTTCACCAACTACTTCTCAGATAGAGTTCAGTGTGTCAAATCGGAGGGCCTGTTGTCCAGACCTCTGGCAGTCTCTATGGGGGTGCCACAGGGTTCAATTCTCAGGCCAACTCTCTTCTCTGTATACATCAATGATGTCGCTCTTGTTTCTGGTGATTCTCTGATCCACTTCTACTCAGACGACACCATTCTGTATACATCTGGCCCTTCTTTGGACACTGTGTTAACTAACCTCCAGACAAGCTTCAATGCCATACAACTCTCCTTCTGTGGCCTCCAACTGCTCTTAAATGCAAGTAAAACTAAATGCATGCTCTTCAACCGATCGCTGCCCACACCCGCCCGCCCGACTAGCATCACTACTCTGGACGGTTCTGACTTAGAATATGTGGACAACTACAAATACCTAGGGTTCTGGTTAGACTGTAAATTCTCCTTCCAGACTCACATTAAACATCTACAATCCAAAATTAAATCTAGAATCGGCTACCTATTTCGCAACAAATCTTTCTTCACTCATGCTGCCAAACATACCCTCGTAAAACTGACCATCCTACCAATCCTCGACTTTGACGATGTAACTTAGCCTCCAAAATAGCCTCCAACACTCTACTCAACAAATTGGATGCAGTCTATCACAGTGCAATCAGTTTTGTCACCAAAGCCCCATATACTACCCACCACTGCAACCTGTACGCTCTCGTTGGCTGGACCTCGCTTCATAATCGTCGCCAAACCCACTGGCTCCAGGTCATCTACAAGTCTCTGCCAGGTAAAGCCCCGCCTTATCTCAGCTCACTTGCCACCATAGCAGCACCCAGCCGTACCACGCACTCCAGCAGGTATCTCACTGGTCACCCCCAAAGCCAATTCTTCCTTTGGCTGCCTCTCCTTCCAGTTCTCTGCTGCCAATGACTGGAACGAACTGCAAAAATCACGAAAGCTGGAGTCTCTTACCTCCCGCACTAGCTTTAAGCACCAGCTGTCAGAGCAATTCACAGATCACTGCACCTGTACATAGCTCATCTATAAATAGCCCATCCAACAACCTCATCACAATACTGTATTTATTTGTTTATCTTGCTCGTTTGCACCCCAGTATGTCGACTTGCACATTCATCTTCTGCTCATTCTACCATTCCAGTGTTTAATTGCTATATTGTAATTACTTCGCCACCATGGCCTATTTATTGCCTTACCGCTCTTATCCTACCTCATTTGCACATGCTGAAAATATATTTTTCTACTGTATTATTGATTGTATGTTTGTTTATTCCATGTGTAACTCTGTGTTGTTGTATGTGTCGAACTGCTTTGCTTTATCTTGGCCAGGTCGCAGTTGCAAATGAGAACTTGTTCTAAACTAGCCTACCGGGTTAAATAAAGGTGAAATAAATAAAAAATAAAATGAAAGAAATAAAATATTAAATAAATCATTCTCTACTATTATTCTGACATTTCACGTTCATAAAATAAGTGGTGATCCTAACTGACCTAAGACAGGGAATATTTACTAGGATTTAAATATATTTGGGTAAGGTGTATGTAAACTTCCGACTTCAACTGTATATATATAGATTTTTTATTTATTTTTATTTTTACATAGAGTTGAAGAAGTCGGAAGTTTAAATACACCTTAGCCAACTATATTTAAACTCAGTTTTTCACAATTCCTCACATTTAATCTTAGTAAAAATTCCCTGTCTTAGGTCAGTTAGGATCTTTTATTTCTTTCATCAAATTCCTAGTGAATCAGAAGTTGACATACACTCAATTAGTATTTGGTTGCATTGCCTTTAAATTGTTTAACTTGGGTCAAACGTTTCAGGTAGCCTTCCACAAGCTTCCCATAATAAGTTGGGTGAATTTTGGCCCATTTCTCCTGACAGAGCTGGTGTAACTGAGTCAGGTTTGTATGCCTCCTTGCTTGCACACACTTTTTCAGTTCTGCCCACAAATTTATGGGATTGAGGTCAGGGCTTTTTTGATGGCCACTCCAATACCTTGACTTTGTTGTCCTTAAGCCATTTTGCCACAACTTTGGAAGTATGCTTGGGGTCATTGTCCATTTGGAAGACCCATTTGCCACCAAGCTTTAACTTCCTGACTGATGTCTTGAGATGTTGCTTCAAAAATTCACATAATTTCCCTTCCTCGTGATGCCATCTATATTTGTGAAGTGCACATTTCTCCAAAAAGTATGATCTTTGTCCCCATGTGCAGTTGCAAACCGTAGTCTGGCTTTTTTATGGCTGTTTTGGAGCAGTGGCTTCCTCCTTGCTGAGAGGCCTTTCAGATTATGTCGATATAGGACTTGTTTAACTGTGGATATAGATACTTTTGTACCTGTTTCCTCCAGCATCTTCACAAGGTCCTTTGCTGTTGTTCTGATATTGATTTGCACTTTTCACACCAAAGTACGTTCATCTCTAGGAGACAGAACGCATCTCCTTCCTGAGCGGTAGGACAGCTACGTGGTCCCATGGTGTTTATACAGTGCCTTGCGAAAGTATTCGGCCCCCTTGAACTTTGCGACCTTTTGCCACATTTCAGGCTTCAAACATAAAGATATAAAACTGTATTTTTTTGTGAAGAATCAACAACAAGTGGGACACAATCATGAAGTGGAACGACATTTATTGGATATTTCAAACTTTTTTAACAAATCAAAAACTGAAAAATTGGGCGTGCAAAATTTCGCAAGGCACTGTACTTGCATACTATTGTTTGTACAGATGAACGTGGTACATTCAGGCGTTTGGAAATTGCTCCCAAGGATGAACCAGACTTGTGGAGGTCTATCATTTTTTTCTCAGGTCTTGGCTGATTTCTTTTGATTTTCCCATGATGTCAAGCAAAGAGGCACTGAGTTTGAAGGTAGGCCTTGAAATACATCCACAGGTACACCTCCAATTCACTCAAATGATGTCAATTAGCCTATCAGAAGCTTCTAAAGCATGACATTTTTTTCTGTCATTTTCCAAGCTGTTTAAAGGCACAGTCAACTTAGTGTATGTAAACTTCTGACCCACTGGAATTGTGATACAGTGAATTATAAGTGAAATAATCTGTCTGTAAACAATTATTGGAATAATTACTTGTATCATGCACAAAATAGATGCCCTAACCAACTTGCCAAAACTATAGTTTGTTTACAAGAAATTTGAGTTTTAATGACTCCAACCTAAGTGTATGTAAACTTCCGTCTTCAACTCTTAAGTATTCAAACCCTTTGCTATGAGACTCGAAGTTTCTACAACTTGATTGGTGTCCACCTGTGGTAAATTAAATTGATTGGACATGATTTGGAAAGGCACACTCCTCACTTTATAAGGTCCCACAGTTGACAGTGCATGTCAAAGGAAAAATCAAGCCATGAGGTCGAAGAAATTGTTCATAGTGCGCAGAGACAGGATTGTTTCAAGGCACAGATCTGAGGATGGGTACCAAAAAATGTCTGCAGCATTGATGATCCCCAAGAAGAGAGTGACCTCCATCATTCTTAAATGGAAGAAGTGTGGAACCACCAAGACTCTTCCTAGAGCTGGCTGCCCGGCCAAACTAAGCAATCGTGGGAGAAGGGCCTTGGTCAAGGAGGGGAATGGGGAATGGTCACTGTGACAAATCTCCAGAGTTCCTCTGTGGAGATGAGATGGTTGTCCTTCTGGAAGGTTAACCATCTCTGCAGCACTCCACCAATCAGGCCTTTATGGTAGAGTGGCCAGACGGAAGCCACTCCTCAGTAAAAGGCACATGACAGCCCGCTTGGAGTTTTCCAAATGGCACCTAAAGACTCTCAGACCATGAGAAAGAAGATTCTCTGGTTTAATGAAACAAAGTCTTTGGCATGAATGCCAAGCGTCCCATCTGGAGGAAACCTGGCACCATCCCTACAGTGAAGCATGGTGATGTCAGTATCATGCAGTGGGGATGTTTTTCACCGGCAGGGACTGGGAGACTAGTTGAATGGAGCAAAGTACACAGAGATCCCTGATGAAAACCGGCTCCAGGGCGCTCAGGACCTCAGACTGGGACGAAGGTTCACCTTCCAACAGGACAACGTTACACAGCGAAGACAATTCAGGAGTGGCTTCGGGACAAGTCTCTGAATGTCCTTGAGTGGCCCAGCCACAGCCTGCACTTGAACCCGATCGGACACTTCTGGATAGACCTGAAAATAGCTGTGCAGCAATGCTTCCCATCCAACCTGACAGAGCTTGAGTGGATCTGCAGAGAAGAATGGGAGAAACTCTCCAAATACAGGTGTGCCAAGCTTGTAGCATCATACCCAAGGCTGTAATCGCTGTCAAAGGTGATTCAACAAAGTACTGAGTAAAGGGTCTGAATACTTATGTAAATGTGATATTCCCATATTTTTCTAAAAACCTGTTTTTGCTTAGTCATTTTGGGGTATTGTGTGTAGATTGATGAGGGGAAAAAACTATTTGATCAATTTTAGAATAAGGCTGAAACGTAACAAAATGTGGGAAAAGTCAAGGGGTCTGAATACTTCCCAAATGCTCTGTACCTTCCTGTGTGGTGTCCCGTATACAACATGAGTTCCCTGATTCTGGTGCAGAATACACAGTGTTTCTCCCGACCCATATTGAGTGATACCATTCAATCAATTCAATAAAAAAAATGACAACATAAGTCAAAGTTGTGTCTAGTAAACATTTTATGCAGAGGGCCCGGTTGTTTCTCTCCATTCAGAGACATCAGTACCAAGCCCGTGTGTCAGTCTGGACTTCATCACATCATCTTGCAAGTATTAATGTGCTGGCTCCATACATGTTTCTGTGAACACATACACACTAGGGTAGAATATTTTCCCGGTATGTTACAAATATTCCCGACCCGAGAATAAATCACTTTTCTCCTGGGTAACCCGGCATTTCCCACCAAAACCAGAAGTGTTATTCAAAAACATGATAAAGCATATACATAGACCGATGTCTAGAATAGATTAGAGCTTTGATTGAAGATTCAAGCCTGATGACATATATTCAGCACTACATTAAAGATATTTAATGAGCCCAAGCCTCAAAAAGCCAAAAGAATTGTGGGCCATTAACCAATACAAATATGACATATAGGTTACTGCACATTACGCATGACAGAAAAACATAACAACCCATATACTGTATGTAGCTAGCTTTATGATCCCTTGGATAGATACATGAAACAAGCTCCAGTAGGCTAATCTTTTTTAATGTGAACTGTATTACCGTACTCTATTGTATTATACTGTACTATATGGACTGGAATTACGCACCTCATTCAAACCATGATAAAGCAGGGAGAGAACATGCGATTCTGGGGCAGTGGCCTTCAAATTTACAAGTATAGGCTAGCGAATTTGATTTTAATATTGAAATATAATTGGACCTATTTGTCCAAGTAGTAAGTTTTAAGTTCCTCGGCGTAGACATCACGGACAAACTGAATTGGTCCACCCACACAGACAGCATCGTGAAGAAGGCGCAGCAGCGCCTCTTCAACCTCAGGAGGCTAAAGAAATTTGGCTTGTCACCAAAAGCACTCACAAACTTCTACAGATGCACAATCGAGAGCATCCTGTCGGGCTGTATCACCGCCTGGTACGGCAACTGCTCCGCCCACAACCGTAAGGCTCTCCAGAGGGTAGTGAGGTCTGCACAACGCATCACCGGGGGCAAACTACCTGCCCTCCAGGACACCTACACCACCCGATGTCACAGGAAGGCCATAAAGATCATCAAGGACAACAACCACCCGAACCACTGCCTGTTCACCCCGCTATCATCCAGAAGGCGAGGTCAGTACAGGTGCATCAAAGCAGGGACCGAGAGACTGAAAAACAGCTTCTATCTCAAGGCCATCAGACTGTTAAACAGCCACCACTAACATTGAGTGGCTGCTGCCAACACACTGACTCAACTCCAGCCACTTTAATAATGGGAATTGATGGAAATTGATGTAAAATATATCACTAGCCACTTTAAACAATGCTACTTAATATAATGTTTACATACCCTACATTACTCATCTCATATGTATATAATGTACTCGATACCATCTACTGCATCTTGCCTATGCTGTTCTGTACCATCACTCATTCATATATCTTTATGTACATATTCTTTATCCCTTTACACTTGTGTGTATAAGGAATTGTTAGGTTAGATTACTCGTTGGTAATTACTGCATTGTCGGAACTAGAAGCACAAGCATTTCGCTACACTCGGATTAACATCTGCTAACCATGTGTATGTGACAAATACATTTGATTTGAATTAGTAGGCTGATGCAAATATACCTTTCATAATATTTCCCCTAATGTTATTAGCCTACCTCCTCTTTCTCCCTCTGGTGTTTCTTCATTCCTTCCTCACTTTCAACAGTTAAATCTAACACGTTTTGTTGTCCTTATCTTCATCATTCTAATGACATGCTTCAATAATATAGGACTTGAATTAGATGCAGAAGGCTTTCACTTCTCTTCATGAAGATTGAATTGTTATTGGTCTGAATAAATAACTGCTTTAGCCTACCGCCATCGCACGTTCTCTCTTCTTTCAAACTACCTGTGAGTTCTATTAGCTTCTGTATTTAACATTTAGCAAACAAGAGCTTGCATCCCTCTTCAAATAGTCTATTGGTATAATAAATGCCCAAAAGATTATGTCCAGCAAGCTATTCTAGTCTAGCTTTTCCTGCATGGGACTCCAAGAGCTAAGTAGCGTTTTTTAAGGAGAGTGGCCTTCAGAGCACAGGTGTGTGCGTATTGCGCAAGAGACAGAAGCTATAAGTTAGAAGCTTATTATGCATAACCTATCATTCATTAACTAAATATAAGGCTAAAACTGCATTGAATTTTTGAATCTATATATAGCCCTATCAAAACAGTATTACCTATTTTGTATGCAATTTGAACAACATTAATGGAGAGAAACACTGCGAGAGTGCTCATTTATGCACTGATTTAAAGCAATGATATTCTAGTGATAAGCTAAAACTGTGCAGCTGCAATTTTAAAAAAAAAGATATCTTTACAATTAAAAAATAAGGTGACCCCTGAAATCCAGATTTGTAAATTAGTCGTGCATTCAGTCTTTATATTAATGTAGCATAGGCTATGCTGCAGCAAATGTAGGCCCACTTGCCTGTCACAATAAAAAAATGAGATGAGATGATAGGTCTACATGTATTGTGAACTGTGCTCCATACTGAGATGGGCTGTCTGTCACCACCCTGAGAGTTGGTGATTCATCATGCAGAGCAGAGAGAAGGCCGTAGAGAAGATAGATAGACATCACATATAATTTAAGTTCCATTCCATTTCACGTCATGCTTTTCATTTAAATAATTTATAATTACCAGTCTCCCTGAGTTATCTATAACGGGAAAAGGGAGTGGTTTTGGACGGTAAGTCTCGGAAACCGGGTTCCCCCCATTCAACCCTAATACACACATAGTCACTGTTCTATTACCAATGGCAGTTAGGATAGGAAATATATGACATACAAACAGGTACTATGTTGAAGTTTGAACAGGTCAGATAAACCTACCCAATTATGGTCTCCCCATCAAACGACTGAGGCTGCCGTCTGGCCAAAGCATCTCCAGTCCATCTGTAGAAATAGGCAGAGGTCATCAGTGACACATGGAATGAAAAGGGTGTTGCTATTACTGGGTATGTGTGCTGTACTATTAACAATCACCTCATTGTGGATGTGTTGAGTGCCAGGTCTTTCTGCATCTCATGCATCTGTGAACACATACACACAGTAATGGCAGTTAGGATAGGTGATATCTGACACACAAACATATACTATGTTGAAGTTTGAACAGGTCAGACTAAACCTACCTAATTCTGTTCTCCCTATCAACGACCGTTGGAGTGCAGGCAAGAGGTGAGGCTTGAGGTGAGGTCTTTGCCATAAAATGTGAAGTCAAATAGAATGGGGAACACAGCGATCAGGCTGGTTCCACCAGACTAGGTTATGCCCTGGACATTATATGCCTCTTAAGAAGTAGAAAATAAGCAACAAATAATGTCAGTTTACATAAATAATGTTTCCCATTTGGATTATCAAAGTATTTAAGTGGGTTACCTTCTGTATTTGATGATGAGTCTGTGAAAGCTGTTGCTGGCCAGATACTTGCCAACTGACTGTGGCTCACAGGGAATGATGCTGATGAGAGCTTATTTTGCATGTTCGGCTGCAACCTGGGCAGAACACCTGCTGCAGGCAATCAGGTGGTCTTTGGGAGGGCCTGTGACATAATGCATTGCTAAAGAAATGACAGCTTTTTGATAATGCACTTCACAACCAAAATGACTATCTGCTTGGCTGGGGAATTAGTTTATCAAGCCGGGTATTATTGAATACAATTCTCACATAACACACATTACCTGTCGTTGATGATGAAGCTGTCTGTGTCCTCAGGGCAGTAACTTGGGTCACTATCAGAGGCATCATGATGGCGTGTCCTTTTCATAGGAGTCGAGGGAGACTCTGGCAACAACGGAGGTGGTGTCACAAGGGTACTTGTGTCGCTTGACACACTTTTTTTGTAAGGTATTGCCTGACAAGCTGTGAAAATACCAAGTGAACAGTGAAATAAAATATGTAGGTCACAAAACCATTTCAATCACATTGCTGGACATGTTAAGATACCCACCTTTTTTCCTTCTGGTAGACCCTGGGTTGGGTTGAGTTTGTTGCTGCTAGTTAGTACTCTGTTGTAGTCAGAGATGAGTTAGCTAGTACACACCATAGCTGCACACAATATTTATTTGTGCCCTAGACATGGGTTGCACCTCGGAGGCTAATGTGACTGTTTCATCTAAATTACATTAATTTAGAGAGGCCTGGAAATACGATGACTTTGCTAAAGTAGGTCGTTATTATTATGTCGACAAATTTACTTTAGAGAGATGGCAATGTTGCCATTACAGTTACTAGCAAAGTTAGTCAAAAATAGCTAGCAATGTTAATGTTAACTAGCTAAAATACAGCTATGTTAGCGATGATAGTGATAATAATTATAGAAATATACAATACCAGATACATAACCTGCAGTCTATTGTCTAGCTACCGGTAAACTCACCACCACTTGGGACCAACGAACTCCAAACACCTATTTTGCATGATAGGGTCCTTTGGCAGGGCATGCAAACCAGTTGGCTGTGCATCCTGCTTGAACCATGCATTGCTTGGTTAATCCGTATAGGGCTTTTCAGTCTCAAACGTCCGTGATCCTTTGAGTGCGTTGGGGGCGATGAAACAATGAAAGAAAGCAAAGTGGGCAGAGGGGCAATTTGCACGTGGAGTTTGACAAAATGGGGCATGATTTCTTGACATAATTGTAATCCTAACCCAACCTTCATTTACTTGTTGTGATGCACTGAGGTTCCAAACTCCGTTTTAGACGAGACTGACCAAAATGATCCTATTTACACTTTGCAGTCAATTTCGACACCAGAATAAATGCTTCTGACTCGTATTTATTTTTTAACCTTTATTTAACCAGGTTGGCAAGTTGAGAACAACTTCTCATTTACAACTGCCACCTTGGCCAAGATAAAGCAAAGCAGTGCGACAAAAACTACAACAGAGTTGCACATGGGATAAACAAACGTACAGTCAATAACACAATAGAAACATCTGTATAATTACAATTTAGCAATTAACACTGGAGTGATAGATGTGCAGATGAGGATGTGCAAGTAGAAATACTGGTGTGCAAAAGAGTAGAAAAACAAATAAGGGATGAGGTAGGTAGTTGGTTGGATGGGGTATTTACAGATGGGCTGTGTACAGCTTCAGCGATTGGTAAACTGCTCTGACAGCTGATGCTTAAAGTTAGTGAGGGAGATATTGATGCCACTTAGGCCGTTTTGAAAGGAATTTGTTGTTTTTTAGGGGCAGTCAATCTTTAAAAAGCATTCAGATTTAATTTGCAACATTTCATTTTACCTCCCAAAATGGCACTTACAGCTGAATAATAGTTATTCAGTGATTAATATAGTTTAAAACAAATACCATGATCTGCATCCCAAATGGCACCCTATTCCTTATATGGTGCACAACTTTTGACCAGGGCCTACGATGCACCCATAGGTGTAGGGAAAAGGGTGCCATTTGGGACGTAACCACCATGTTTTTGAGGAATTAAAAAGGGTATAATATACACCTGTGTTTAGTCAGGAATTCATCCGCTGGGTTGTTTTCCCGGCTCACGCTGGCATTTTAGTCACATTCTTGGCAGCAGTACCACAACAGACAGACAGCTGCCTAGCTAGCTATATCAGACTGTACACCAGGATGGACTGAAACCTGCCCAGACATCTATCTAGATTACGTCCCAAATGGCACCTTATTCCATATACAGTAGAGTGCACTACTTTTGACCATGGCCCAACTGGTACAATATATATATATAGAGAGAATAGGGTGACATTAGTGCCCTTTATAGGGAATAGAGTGCCATTTGGGATGCAAACTATTACCTTCAACAGAGATTGAAGACCTGACTTCAACCCAGCAGAGGCAAAACTCTCTGTCTGTCTGTATACTTTGCAACATATCATTCCCATGACACCTGGCATGATAGGGAGGTTCATGCTTAATCTGCCTCCGCAGCCACTTCATCTAGCATCAGGATTCATTTCAATACAATGTGACTGACAGACAGAGGCGTGTGCTCAAACACGTACACACACACGTTGACAGACACACACACACACACACACACACACACACACGTTGACAGACAGACACAGACAAAATCATAGATGAGAGCAGTAGACTTCTTTCTTTGCAAACCTTAGATGATAATGACCTCTTCTGACCACGATAGTACACCTACAATATTCAGTTGGACCTGGGAACATTTTCAGATATATTATTATGACACAATTTTAAGATTCCACATCTAACACTTTCCAACAGCTCAGGAAAGTTTAGTTAATTATATGTTGTTTTTCCTGAACTGGTTTCCACCCTGGGCAAATGTACAAAGGCTGGGATCAGTAGCAGGACAGAACTCAGCCTCCAGCCCAGAGGGACCACATTACTTGGTGTTCTGGCTAGCGTACAGTATAAGAAGATAAGTGTTAAATTGAAGCAACTTTTCTCTTAGAGATTTAACGACCCCTGGTTAAACTAAATAATCCAATGCTGATCTATCGGCTTGGGCCGATGCTGGTGGCGGTGCATTCAGAAGGTCTATGTGAATATGTCTCCTGCACAAGGCATTGTCTGCACCCTATTTCCTATGTAGTGCACAAAAGTAGTGCACCGTATAGGGAATAGGGATTCATTTGGGACTTGTGGAGCCCACTGTTAAAGACTGGATACAGATGGTGACATCATGCCCTGAGGTGAGTTGGTTACACACACTTCACTCTCCACTGCCAACAATTAAGACCATGTGGCTTCTGTCGTCAGGTAACAGATGAATGGTTGTTCTAGTCGTGGCACGCTCCTGCCAACTCTGAGGGAGGACTATATTCAGTGTGCATGTGTGCGTGTGTGTCTGCGTCCATGTGTGTCTGCTTATGGTTGCATCCATGGTGAAGCTATGTGTTTTTGTTTCTATGTTTGCCACATAAAGACATAATCTACTGTCAATGTGCCATGGAACCATTGCCAAGGACAAGGGAAAGGAAACCCTAAACAGCAGTACTGTTAAGACACATATGGTAATTCCGTATCAAATGCCTCTTTCTCTAAACAGTAGAGTGAGTTAGCCTATTATATGTGATGCTGACATGTCAAGGTAACTCTAAAAGTAATATACTTCCAGGGACTGTCCAGTCCAGGACTGCATGGGCTATTGGGTTACTCCTCGGCAGACTAACGTGCAATATCCTCCGAGTGTATTTAATTTCCATTTCCCATTTCACCAGCAGTGTGATTAGGGAGAGGGGGTGGGCATGTAGCCAAGGGTTACCAGTTTCACAGCAGACAGACAGAGGCTGGAATACAGCTGCTCTGCAATACGGTAGGTGAGAAAAGTGCCAAAGCAGTTTCACTGAGGAGCCGTCTCAAATGGCACCCTAATGCCTATGTATAGTGCACTACATTTGACGTTTCCACGTATTTATCCAGGGATTATTGGAGGCTGTTGAATTAAATTAATTCGGTATTCAATATTTTTTGCATGCAGGCAGGTGCTGTTTGCACTTGGATTTTTCTTATGGCAGTGTGTTAGGGAAAGGGGGATACCTAGTCAGTAGTACAACTGAATTATTCAACTGAAATCTGTCTTCCGCATTTAACCCAACCCCTTTGCCTTAATCGACATACACGTCACGTGCCCGTGGAACAGTGGGTTAACTGCCTTGCTCAGGGGCAGAATGACAGATTTGTACCTTGTCAGCTCGGGGATTCGATCCAGCAACCTTTTGGTTACTAGCCCAACGCTCCTAACTGCCAGGCTACCTGCCGCCCCTGTTAGTAGTCTGACTGCCGTTTGGGTTTGTACATGTATTAAATACACATGAAATGATGTGAACATTATCTAGTTAGTGCTCATGTTGATGTTTGGGCTTTACCGTGGATACTCTCGCAACAATCATTAGGTCAGCGATGGACTGGGAATACAGATATGCATTTGTTAGTCACAGACACCTTAAAAAAACAAGTAGGGGCATGGATCAGAAAACCAGTCAGTATCTGGTGTGACGACCATTTGCCTCCTGCAGCGCGACACATCTCCTTCGCATAGAGTTGATCAGGCTCTTGATTGTGTCTTGTGGAATGGTGTCCCACTCCTCTTCAATGGATGTGTGAAGTTGCTAGATATTTGCGGGAACTGTCATACACTTTGATCCAGAGCATCCCAAACATGCTCAATGGGTGACATGTTTCGTGAGTATGCAGGCCATGGAAGAACTAGGACATTTTCAGCTTCCAGGAATTGCTACAAATCCTTGCGACATGGTGCTGTGCATTATCATGCTGAAACATGAGGTGATGGTGGAGAATGAATGGCACAACAATGGGCTTCAGGATCTCGTCACAGTATCTCTGTACATTCAAATTGCCATCGATAAAACGCAATTGTGTTCGTTGTTCATAGCTTATGCCCACCCATACCATAACCCCACCGCGAGGCACTCCAATCACAACGTTGACATCAGCAAACTGCTCGACAACATGACTGCCATCTGTCCAGGTACAGTTGAAACCGGGATTCATCCGTGAAGAGCACACTTCTCCAGTGTGTCAGTGGCAATCGAAGGTGAGCATTTGCCCACTGAAGTCGGTTACGATGCCGAGGATGCAGGTGAGCTTCCCTGAGATGGTTTCCGACAGTTTGTGTAGAAATTATTTGCTTGTACAAACCCACAGTTTCATCAGATGTCTGGGTGGCTGGTCTCAGACGATCCCGCAGGTGAAGAACCCGGATGTTGAGGTCCTGGGCTGTCGTGGTTACACCTGGTCTGCGTTTGTGAGGCCGGTTGGACGTACTGCCAAGTTCTCTAAAACGATGTTGGCTGTGGCTTATGGTAGAGAAATTCTCTGGAAAAAGCTCTGTGGACATTCCTGTAGTTAGCATGCCAATTGCAACTCCCTCAAAACTTGAGACATCTGTGGAATTGTGTTGTGTGACAAAACTACACATTTTAGAGTGGACTGTTGTTGTCCCCTGCACAAGGTGTATGTGTGTAATAATGATCATGCTGTTTAACCTCTACGGGATGGGTATCCACCCCACGGGACTGTAGAGCGAATGTGCGCTAATGTGATTAGCATGTAAGTAACAAGAACATTTCCCAGGACATAGACATATCTGATATGGGCAAAAAGCTTAAATTCTTGTTAATCTAACTGCATTGTCCAATTTACAGTAGTTTTTACAGTGAAAGAATACCATGCTATTGTTTGAGGAGAGTGCACAGTTATGCACTTGAAAATGTATTAATAAACCAATTAGGCACTTTTGGGCAGACTTGATACATTTTGAACAGAAATACAATGGTTCATTGGATCAGTCTAAAACTTTGCAGATCATCACCAGATGATTAAAAATAATCTTTAAAAATTAATGTTTTATCTTTGTATTATCTTTTACCAGATATAATGTGTTATATTCTCCTACATTAATTTCACATTTCCACAAACTTCAAAGTGTTAACTTTCGAAATTGTATCAAGAATATGCATATCCTTGCTTCAGGTACTGAGCTACAGGCAGTTAGATTTGGATATGTCATTTTAGGACAACATTTTTAAAAAAGGGTCTGATCCTTAAAAGGTTTTAATAAGCTTCTTGATATGCCACACCTGTCAGGTGGATGGATTATCTTGCTAAATGAAAAAGTTCACTAACAGGGATGTAAACGCATTTGTGCATCAAATTTGAGAGCAATAATATATTTGTGAGTATTGGAAAATTTCTGGGATCTTTTATTTCAGAAACATGGGACCAACACTTTACATGTTGCGTTTATATTTTTGTTAAGTGTATTTTTGTGATTCACTCAAGTAGGACACACCAAACTCGATAGCATGGCAATGGCAACTGAAAAAGAAAGTCCCGAATATGGAAGGATGGAGGGTGAGATGGACTTGACGAACAGACTGGAGACTTCACATAAACCATTTCCCCAGCAGTTCTCAGTTAACTTTCATCCTTTCTTTCTTTTCAGATGCTTTTACAGTGACGCTGTGAAAGCAGTCTTTGTTGCCACGGTCTGCAGCATATGAAAGGAGCTCGAACAAAACCCCAAGTGTACTGATCCCCCAAGACTGGACCTGAATTAAATTCTCTGCTCAGCCACACAATGAGAAAACACTCATTTTTTTGTCAGCTTGCACTAATGGATAAGACAATATTCTCCAGAAAGGTGGGATGGGACATGGGCAGGAGTTCACACTCATTTGCATTTAGGCAGTGTGAATCTATTTGTTTCCAAAAATACACAAAAATAAAAGAACGCTTCAGTTGCACCTCAAGTGTTGGCCTGTTTTATTTTCCATTCCATTCTAAATGTGTTATCTCTTCTCTATTCAATCAATTCTCAGATTACTTAAGCTCGGTCAGACTGAGAAAACTAGAGCTATTTGAAGATACATATCTCAATATCAGTGCCATGCAGGTGCACTCTTCAGATGGAAGACAAATTGTGTTTTATACAAGTGCACCAGGTGTTGTTTACTTCATGCAACATTTGTTTGATGGAATTGTTTATGTCTTGCAGCTACTGATAGTATACAACATGGCCTCCTGTGTGGCCTTATCCCATTTCACCATAAAAAAAAGTAAAACTAGTCTCTCAACTAGGACCCTTCACAGCTGCCATGTCAAGACACATTTTTTTAATTTACCAAAATAATCTAAAACTTTTTCACTTTCAGGAAAAGCCTCAGGCTAAAATTCCTCTTGCTCATGAGTGAGATCAATGCTCAGCTGCTTTAATGGAAAGAGCTTTGACTGAAAAGGGATCTGATGGTGTTGGTGGAGGCCATCCCCATACAGAGTGATAAACATCAAATCTAGTATAGACATCTTTCCACAATATAATTTTCTTAAATTGGATGTTATAGGTTCCTAATAACACTCTGATAATTATCAGGGTTATGCTTATAAATGTAGCCATGTGTATGGATCGTCACCATAGAAATCACTTCAAATGCAAATCTGTCATGACTGAACTGCAGACTTGTATGCCTAGTCAATGCATCAAATGAACTAAACATGAAAGCTGCAGATACAGTGCCTTGCGAAAGTATTCGGCCCCCTTGAACTTTGCGACCTTTTGCCACATTTCAGGCTTCAAACATAAAGATATAAAACTGTATTTTTTTGTGAAGAATCAACAACAAGTGGGACACAATCATGAAGTGGAATGACATTTATTGGATATTTCAAACTTTTTTAACAAATCAAAAACTGAAAAATTGGGCGTGCAAAATTATTCAGCCCCCTTAAGTTAATACTTTGTAGCGCCACCTTTTGCTGCGATTACAGCTGTAAGTCGCTTGGGGTATGTCTCTATCAGTTTTGCACATCGAGAGACTGACATTTTTTCCCATTCCTCCTTGCAAAACAGCTCGAGCTCAGTGAGGTTGGATGGAGAGCATTTGTGAACAGCAGTTTTCAGTTCTTTCCACAGATTCTCGATTGGATTCAGGTCTGGACTTTGACTTGGCCATTCTAACACCTGGATATGTTTATTTTTGAACCATTCCATTGTAGATTTTGCTTTATGTTTTGGATCATTGTCTTGTTGGAAGACAAATCTCCGTCCCAGTCTCAGGTCTTTTGCAGACTCCATCAGGAGTCTGCAAAAGACAGAATGGTCCTGTATTTGGCTCCATCCATCTTCCCATCAATTTTAACCATCTTCCTTGTCCCTGCTGAAGAAAAGCAGGCCCAAACCATGATGCTGCCACCACCATGTTTGACAGTGGGGATGGTGTGTTCAGGGTGATGAGCTGTGTTGCTTTTACGCCAAACATAACGTTTTGCATTGTTGCCAAAAAGTTCAATTTTGGTTTCATCTGACCAGAGCACCTTCTTCCACATGTTTGGTGTGTCTCCCAGGTGGCTTGTGGCAAACTTTAAACAACACTTTTTATGGATATCTTTAAGAAATGGCTTTCTTCTTGCCACTCTTCCATAAAGGCCAGATTTGTGCAATATACGACTGATTGTTGTCCTATGGACAGAGTCTCCCAATTCAGCTGTAGATTTCTGCAGTTCATCCAGAGTGATCATGGGCCTCTTGGCTGCATCTCTGATCAGTCTTCTCCTTGTATGAGCTGAAAGTTTAGAGGGATGGCCAGGTCTTGGTAGATTTGCAGTGGTCTGATACTCCTTCCATTTCAATATTATCGCTTGCAGAGTGCTCCTTGGGATGTTTAAAGCTTGGGAAATCTTTTTGTATCCAAATCCGGCTTTAAACTTCTTCACAACAGTATCTCGGACCTGCCTGGTGTGTTCCTTGTTCTTCATGATGCTATCTGCGCTTTTAACGGACCTCTGAGACTATCACAGTGCAGGTGCATTTATACGGAGACTTGATTACACACAGGTGGATTGTATTTATCATCATTAGTCATTTAGGTCAACATTGGATCATTCAGAGATCCTCACTGAACTTCTGGAGAGAGTTTGCTGCACTGAAAGTAAAGGGGCTGAATAATTTTGCACGCCCAATTTTTCAGTTTTTGATTTGTTAAAAAAGTTTGAAATATCCAATAAATGTCGTTCCACTTCATGATTGTGTCCCAGTTGTTGTTGATTCTTCACAAAAAAATACAGTTTTATATCTTTATGTTTGAAGCCTGAAATGTGGCAAAAGGTCGCAAAGTTCAAGGGGGCCGAATACTTTCGCAAGGCACTGTATGTACATCTCTGCTGCATATCCACTCCCCTGCCATTTCACTGTAATTGTGTTAAATTACAGAAGCTTGCAGAATATAAACTTAACTGAATGGAATGTTCTGTCTGTTCTCTATGTTCAGAACCACGTTGATGTGTCTATATATTTCAATGCTCTGTGTGTTGTTGTGTTGCCCTGTATGTTTTGCCTATAGATACTGGAAAGTGGGAAGTGAAATATCATTCTTATCTGACATTTTCACAGAACTCTAGGTCACGAGTCCGACCGAGGGTGGCTTCCCTTCCCGGTCGGGTGGCGCTCGGCGGTCGTCGTCACCGGCCTATTAGCTGCCACTGATTGTCTTTCCTCCCCCTCCTTGTATGTTTATTGTTAGCACCTGTTAGGGAATCATTAGTTGGGCTTTATTAGACAGCCGGCCCGCCTGTTTCTTTGTGCGGGATTAATTATTGTGACCTTCGGTTAGGTAGTAGAGGAACGTGTTTGTTCCTGGTCGTGTATTCTGCTGTACTATTTTCGTCCCCCGTGTTTGGGGCATTTTGGTTTTGAGCACCCAGTGTTGCGTTAGTGCATTAAAGAGCACAGTATTGCACTCTCTGTTTCCTGCGTCTGACTCCACACCCACGACACCCGGAGCGTTACACTCTAACTGTCCAGGATCTCTGGGGTCAAGACTCAAAAGCTTAGATAATCAGCAATGTAAAGACACTGTTCCCTAGAAAGGGGGGGGGGGAATCTAGAAATTACATGGTCTATGCATTTTCATCATTATATACTGGAGCAGCAGGTTGCCTAGTAGTTAAGTATCGGGACAGTAACCGAAAGGTTGCTATATTGAATCCTCGAGCTGACAAGGTAAAAATATGTCGTTCTGCCCCTGAACATGGCAGTTAACCCACTGTTCCCTGGTAGGCCGTCATTGTAAATATAATTTGTTCTTAACTGACTTGCCTAGTTAAATAAATAAATAAATATACATGGTTTGAACCTGAGAGATTATGCCTACTGTGTTGGCTTTTCATTGTCTCTCAATGTATACCATGATAACTATCAATGTACAAAAATTAAGAGCTAAATTCTAGTCTCTGTGGTTGTCAATGACTAGAAGACGATGCCTTTAATTTTCTGATATAAAGTAATGGTACATGACATGTAACAGAAGATACAGACCTCAAAACACCAGTCATACACAGAGACAGACAGAAGCCTAGTCTGTGTAGTGTGTATTTGCTTTCAGAACAATACCACAGACACACAAACACACACACACACACACGCTTTACATGTCACTCCTTTAATTACGTAATGGTTTGTTTGACTCTGTAATTGAGGAGGACTTTGGGTGGTCTAGTCTGTGTGACTCTCTGCAGCATAATCATAGTCTGATTCTCAAATTGCATCCAATTCCCTATATAGTGCACTTATTTTGACCCTGGGCCCTGGTCAAAAGTAGTGCACTACATAGGGAATAGGGTGCCATTTGGGACACATACATAATCACCCAGAACAAAGACCTGGGACGTGAGTCACTCCAGTTAACGTTCCAATTTAAAGAGCAAGTATCTGTTCTCTATACTGAAGAACAAACATGTCACCTGCAAAACCTCTCCTATGATCATTGACACATTAGACATATTCAAATCTTTCAAATGAAATGGCTTTATATATAGCATATGATTGGAGACCTATGGGCATCTTTGTCCATTTCAGTAAGGTTACACATGTTACAATTAATAGTAATGGGCCATGTCCAAGTATATAGTTACCCCTTCAAATGAGTGGATTTGGCTATTCCACCCTCACCCTTTGCTGACAGGTGTATAAAATCGAGCACACTGCCATGCACTCTCCATAGACAAACATTGGCAGTAGAATGGCCTTACTGAAGAGCTCAGTGACTTTCAACGTGGCATCATCATAGGATGGCACTTTTCCAACAAGTCAGATCGTCAAATTTCTGCCCTGCTAGAGCTGCCTCGGTCACTTGTAAGTGCTGTTATTGTGAAGTGAAATGTCTAGGAGCAACAACGGCTCAGCCACAAAGTGGTAGGCCACACAAGCTCACAGAACGGTACCGCCGTCTGTCCTTGGTTGCAACACTCACTGCTGAGATCCAAACTATCTCTGGAAGCAACGTCAGCACAATAACTGTTTGTCGGGAACCTAATGAAATGGGTTTCCATGGCCGAGCAGCCGCACACAAGCCTAAGATCACCATGCACATTGCAAGCGTCGGCTGAAGTGATGTAAAGCTCGCCACCTTTGGACTCTGGAGCAGTGGAAACGCGTTTTCTGGATTGATGAATCATACTTCACCATCTTGCAGTCGGATGAACTAATCTGGGTTTGGCGGATGCCAGGAGAACACTTCCTGCCTGAATGCATAGTGCCAACTGTAAAGTTTGGTGGAGGAGGAATAATGGTCTTGGGCAGTTTGGGCTAGGCCCCTTAGTTCCATACAGAAATTGTTTGTCGAGATCGGTGTGGAAGAACTTGATTGACTGAGCCCTGACATCAACCCTATCGAACACCTTTGGGATGAATTGGAACGCCGACTGCGAGCCATGCCTAATTGCCAAACATCATTGACCGACCTCACTAATGCTCGTGGCTGAATGGAAGCAAATCCCTGCAGTAATGTTCCAACATCTAGAAGAAATCCTTCCCTGAAGAGTGGAGGCTGTTATAGCAGGAATGTTATTGCCAATGATTTTGGAATGAGATGTTCAACGAGCAGGTGTCTTTTGGTCACCTAGTGTATGTAGTATGATCAGTTCATACACACCATGTCATTTTAGTAAGAAGTAGTCAAGACATATTTCAGACACAGCTATTTTGTTTAGGTTACAGGGAGAAAGAGCTAGTGAGTGGAGGTCACACAACTAGGTGGACAAAACCCTGGTGGACAGATAAACTTCATTACCTGCATTTTCCACTGATACCAAATATTTATTCAAAGTGATACGACATGATGTCAAAACGATTTCACCCCTGGTCTATCAGACAAGCATGCCAAATAACCAACCAGCACCTTTCCCATCGGCTCCAGATATCAGGCCACTGTCAAACCAGACATTCCCTTTCCTCTCTTCTTGTGTAGGAGATTGAGCCAGCGGAACCAGTCACAGTGAATGAATGTTAGCGTCACCACTACACTACGCAACCCTAGAGTCCTTCGCTGAGGGAGAGAGGCGGCTCCCCTCCCCTCACTCCTCTGGTGCTTTGACTCCTGCCTGACTCTAGGCTGGCTAGTGTGGTGCAACATTCCTGGGCCTGCCTGCATCAAGACAGGCAGACAGAAGTCTTCCTCTTCTACACACACATACACACACACACACTCATGCATGCACGCACACACACACACACATGCGTAGACACAGATACCACACACACACACACACAAACACACTCCTCTATACAGCCTCACATCTGATTGGTCTTGCACAGGCCAGATAGTCAGACTACATGCCCTGGAGGGAAGTGGCAGGCCATACCACTCACCACGCCTCACTGGCATTCTGCTCATGGACTGAATACTGATTTATATGTAACAGGGGTGATATTAGAAAGTATATATGTTCTATCTAACCAATGGCTTTCTGTAGGTCACCAAAATATAATGTGTCAACCATGACTTGGTTGGTTGGCCGGTAGTAGTTGTTGTTCATGTTGTTTGTCAGTAGGGGATGCTATACACTTCTTAACACAATATTCTTCAAACGAACAGCACAATATCCTTCAAACGAACAGCACATATTTTGACATAACGTTGCATTTCAGCTATCCTTCCACCTGTAGAAAGACGCATCACATTTACCAGGATTGTATTCATCAACAGTGGTGATTTTAGCATGTATCTCTTGGTGGTACAAAACAAAATAATGTTAGATGCCAGTAAAGCCACTACACAACACTAAACAATACATTAATTGCACTATATTGGTGACAAACGGTGCCCACAAACTGTTAGGGCCCACATAAAGCTGTCCCAACAGCAGAGCTTTCTTTTCAGCACCACTGCTACACCTGGGTATCAGCAGAGCCTTGTCTGGCGGCGAAACAGATTAAACAAATGACAGTTGAGATGTACAAACTATGGCATAAGGGGATGACAAGCGGATAAGAGGCAATCCGTAATTTCGATAAAGACATCAATGAGCGAGCGAGGATGGACCTAGTCAATGTAACTATTTGTTCAGCACTTCTGAAATGTGCAGCGACAGAATTCAGAACATGGACCGTTCTTACAGTATGCTCCCTGTACAAGTCAGAACCATAGGATAAATAAGGGGGGCATATAAGCAGACAATGAAAGCTCTTACAATATTTGATTATGACATTTCTCTAAAACATGCTATAGGCTACATTTGCACCACCAAGTCAGAACAGTAGGCTAAGTTATGAGATGGAAGGGGACCAAATTATTAGGGTGAGGCACATGGCCTAGTAACAGTTTACTACACAACATACAGTTAGTATTACTTTCTTAGCTAGAGTATACATATCTCCATGGCATATTACATCATTTATGCAGCAGCATACAATATCTTTTTGGACTCACCTTGTTGTGCTGTGCTCACTTGAACAGGAAGGTGGCGTGGCATTCCTTCTTGTGGGTAAACTTTGTCATCAAAGTCTGGCATTCTCTGGATTTATTGTGCTTTCAAGACAACTGGGAACTCCGAAAAACACAAGATCGAATCATGATGTCAGTGATCTTCAGGTCGGAGCTCTAGAAAGAGGCCAGAGTTCCCGACTTGGAATTCCGAGTTGGATGACCGTTCAAAACATATTTTCCCAGTCGGAGCTCTTTTTTTTCAGAGTTTCCAGTTGTTTTGAACTCAGCAGAAGTTATGCTGGATTGACAGCATGGCCAATGCATTCAATATTTTCTGGCCCATGGTGTTGCATGTGAATCTTTATCCTTTTAAGCTTGGAAAAGAGACCCCTAAATCCAGACTTGGACCACACACCCACCCCACTGAACAGCAGGCTAGTGATTGCTTTACAATGCTTGCAGTTAGCTACTGATTCCTTCCAAACCACTCATTGTTGAATTTGCGATTTCCAACTTGTTGTGTAATGTTTATGATGAGCCCCCACTTAATTCCATTCTGCCAGCAAACGTGCAATCTTTAGATAATAAAATACATGACCAACGTGGAAGATTAAACTACCAACAGGACATTCAAAACTGTAATATCTTATGCTTCACGGAGTCGTGGCTGAACGACAACACTATCAACATACAGCTGTCTGGTTATACGCTGTACCGACAGGATAGAACAGCGGCGTCTGATAAGACAAGGGGTGGCGGACTACGTATTTTTGTAAATAACAGCTGGTGCACGATATCAAAGATATCTTCTGTTGAATCTGACAATTAATCTTAATGGTTGTACAGTCGTCTCAAATAAAACTGAAGGACCTCGGCGTTACTCTGGACCCTGATCTCTCTTTTGAAGAACATATCAAGACTGTTTCAAGGACAGCTTTTTTCCATCTACGTAACATTGCAAAAATCAGAAACTTTCTGTCCAAAAATGATGCAGAAAAATTTATCCATGCTTTTGTCCCTTCTAGGTTAGACTACTGCAATGCTCTACTTTCCGGCTACCCGGATAAAGCACTAAATAAACTTCAGTTAGTGTTAAATACGGCTGCTAGAATCCTGACTAGAACCAAAAAATTTGATCATATTACTCCAGTGCTAGCCTCCCTACACTGGCTTCCTGTCAAGGCAAGGGCTGATTTCAAGGTTTTACTGCTAACCTACAAAGCATTACATGGGCTTGCTCCTACCTATCTCTCTGATTTGATCCTGCCGTACATACCTACATGTACGCTACGGTCACAAGACGCAGGCCTCCTAATTGTCCCTAGAATTTCTAAGCAAACAGCTGGAGGCAGGGCTTTCTCCTATAGAGCTCCATTTTTATGGAATGGTCTACCTACCCATGTGAGAGACGCAAACTCGGTCTCAACCTTTAAGTCTTTACTGAAGACTCATCTCTTCAGTGGGTCATATGATTGTAGTCTGGCCCAGGAGGTTGAAGGTGAACGGAAAGGCTCTGGAGCAACGAACCCCCCTTGCTGTCTCTGCCTGGCCGGTTCCCCTCTTTCCACTGGGATTCTCTGCCTCTAACCCTATTACAGGGGCTGAGTCACTGGCTTACTAGAGCTCTTTCATACCGTCCCTAGGAGGGGTGCGTCACTTGAGTGGGTTGAGTCACTGATGTGATCTTCCTATCTGGGTTGGCGCCCCCCCCCCTTGGGTTGTGCCGTGGCGGAGATCTTTGTGGGCTATACTCGGCCTTGTCTCAGGATGGTAGGTTGGTGGTTGAAGATATCCCTCTAGTGGTGTGGGGGCTGTGCATTGGCAAAGTGGGGGGGGGGGTTATATCCTTCCTGTTTGGCCCTGTCCGGGGGTGTCATCGGATGGGGCCACAGTGTCTCCTGACCCCTCCTGTCTTAGCCTCCAGTATTTATGCTGCAGTAGTTTATGTGTCGGGGGGCTAGGGTCAGTTTGTTATATCTGGAGTACTTCTCCTGTCCTATCCGGTGTCCTGTGTGAATTTAAGTATGCTCTCTCTAATTCTCTATTTCTCTCTTTCTTTCTCTCTCTCAGAGGACCTGAGCCCTAGGACCATGCCTCAGGACTACCTGACATGATGACTCCTTGCTGTCCCCAGTCCCCCTGGCCGTGCTGCTGCTCCAGTTACAACTGTTCTGCCTGTGATTATTATTATTTGACCATGCTGGTCATTTATGAACATTTGAACATCTTGGCCATGTTCTGTTATAATCTCCACCCGGCACAGCCAGAAGAGGATTGGCCACCCCACATAGCCTGGTTCCTTTCTAGGTTTCTTCCTAGGTTTTGGCCTTTCTAGGGAGTTTTTCCTAGCCACCGTGCTTCTACACCTGCATTGCTTGCTGTTTGGGGTTTTAGGCTGGGTTTCTGTACAGCACTTTGAGATATCAGCTGATGTACGAAGGGCTATATAAAATATATTTGATTTGATCTAAGCAAGTCACAAGCTATTGCTCACCTGAGGTAGAGTATCTCATGATAAGCTGTAGACCACACTATCTACCTAGATAGTTTCCATCTGTATTTTTCGTAGCTGTTTTACATACCACCACAGTCAGAGGCTGGCACTAAGACAGCATTAAATGAGCTGTATTCCGCCATAAGCAACCAAGAAAACGCTCACCCAGAGGCGGCGCTCCTAGTAGCCAGGGACTTTAATGCAGGGAAACTTAAATCCATTTTACCAAATTTCTATCAGCATGTTAAATGTGCAACCAGAGGAAAATAACTCTGGACAACCTTTACTCCACACACAGAGATGCATACAAAGCTCTCCCCTGCCCTCCATTTGGCAAATCTGACCATAATTCTATCCTCCTGATTCCTGCTTACAAGCAAAAATGAAAGCCAAGTGAATAGTGGGTACAAGCTGTTTAGAAGCTTTTAGTGAATATATCAATAAAAAAGTGGTCAGATGAAGCAGATGCTGTTTTGCTAGCACAGACTGGAATATATTCCGGGATTCCTCCAATGGCATTGAGGAGTAAACCACATCAGTCATTGGCTTCATCAAAAAATGTATTGATGATGTCGTCCCCACAGTGACAGTATGTACATACCCCAACCAGAAGCCATGGATTACAGGCAACATCCGCACTGAGCTAAAGGCTAGAGCTGGCGCTTTCAAGGAGCAGGACTCTAACCTGGAAGCTTAGAAGAAATCCCGCTATGCCCTGCGACAAACCATCAAACAGGCAAAGTGTCAATACAGGACTAGGATCGAATCGTACTACACTGGCTCTGACACTGGTCAGACATGGCAGGGCTTGCAAATCATTACAGACTACAAAGGGAAGCACAGCCGCAAGCTGCCCAGTGACACGAGCCTACCAGACAAGCTAAACTACTTCTATGCTCACTTCGAGGCAAATAACACTGAAACATGCATGAGAGCACCAGCTGTTCCGGAAGACTGTGTGATCATGCTCTCCGCAGCCGATGTGAGTAAGACCTTTAAACAGGTCAACATTCACAAGGCCACAAGGCCAGATGGATTACCAGGACATGTATTGCGAGCATGCACTGACCAAAGAGCAAGTGTCTTCACTGACATTTTCAACCTATCCCTGTCCGAGTCTGTAATACCAACATGTTTTAAGCAGACCACTTTAGTGCCTGTGCCCATGAACACTAAGGTAACCTGCCTAAATGACTACCGACCCATAGCACTCACGTCTGTAGCTGGTTGGTTATGGCTCATTATTATCCCAGAAACCCTGGACCCACTCCAATTTGCATACCGCCCCAACAGATCCAAAAGATGACGCAATCTCTATTGCACACTGCCCTTTCCCATCTGGACAAATGGAACACCTATGTGAGAATGCTATTCATTGACTACAGCTCAGCGTTCAACACCATAGTGACCTCAAAGCTCAACAATAAACTAAGGACCCTGGGACTAAACACCTCCCTCTGCAACTGGATCCTGGACTTCCTGATGGGCCGCCCCCAGGTGGTAAGGGAAGGTTACAACACACAGGGATGCGTGCTCAGTCCCTTCCTGTACTCCCTGTTCACTCAGACTGCACGGCCAGCACGACTCCAACATCATTAAGTTTGTTGATGACACAACAATTGTAGGCCTGATCACCAACAACGACGAGACAGCCTATAGGGAGGAGGTCAGAGACCTGGCTATGTGGTGCCAGGACAACAACCTCTCTCTCAACGTGATCAAGACAAAGGAGATGATTGTGGACAACAGGAAAAAGAGGACCGAGCATGCCTCCATTCTCGTCGATGGGGCTGCAGGTTGAGAGCTTCAAGTTCCTTTGTGTCCACATCACCAACAAACTAACATGGTCCAAGCACACCAAGACAGTCGTGAAGAGGGCACGACAAAACCTATTCCCCCTCAGGAGACTGAAAAGATTTGGCATGGGTCCTCAGATCCTCAAAAGGTTCTAAAGCTGTACCATCGAGAGCATCCTGACTGGTTGCATCACTGCCTGGTATGGCAACTGCTCAGCCTCCGACCACAAGGCACTACAGAGGGTAGTGCAAACGGCCCAGTACATCACTGGAACCAAGCTTCCTGCCATCCAGGACTTCTATACCAGCCGGTGTCAGAGGAAGACCCTAAAAATTGTCAACGACTCTAGCCACCCTAGTCATAGACTGTTCTCTCTGCACGGCAAGCGGTACCAGAGCGCCAAATCTAGGTTCAAGAAGCTTCTAAACAGCTTGTACCCACAAGCCATAAGACTCCTGAACACCTAATCTAACCAAATCAGACTATTTGCATTGCCCCCGCCCCCTTTTTTTACACCACTGCTACTCTCTGTTGTTATCATCTACGCATAGTCACTTTAATAACTCTGCCTTCATGTACATATTACCTCAACTAACCGGTGCACATTGACTCTGTACCAGTTGCTCCCTGTATATAGTCTCACTATTGTTATTTTACTGCTGCTCTGAATTTACTAAGGAGTGGCTCGGTAAGAAGCATCTAAAGGTCCTGGAGTGGCCTAGCCAGTCTCCAGACCTGAACCCAAAAGAAAGTCTTTGGAGGGAGCTGAACTTCCGTATTGTCCAGCGACAGCCCCGAAACCTGAAGGATCTGGAGAAGGTCTGCATGGAGGAGTGGGCCAAAATCCCTGCTGCAGTGTGGGCAAACATGGTCAAGAACTACAGGAAACGTATGATCTCTGTAATTGCAAGCAAAGGTTTCTGTACCAAATATTAAGTTCTGCTTTTCTGATGTATCAAATACTTATGTCATGCAATAAAATGCAAATTAATTACTTAAAAATCATACAATGTGACTTTCTGGATTTTTGTTTGTTTAGATTCCGTCTCTCACAGTTGAAGTGTACCTATGATAAAAATTACAGGCTTTGTAAGTCGGAAAACCTGCAAAATCGGCAGTGTATCAAATACTTGTTCATCCCACTGAGATATATATATATATATATATATGCAGTTGAAGTTGGAAGATTACAAACACTTAGGCTGGAGTCATTAAAACTCGTTTTTCAACCACTCCACAAATGTCTTGTTAACAAACTATAGTTTTGGCAAGTCGGTCAGCACATCTACTTTGTGCATGATGCAAGTAATTTTTCCAACAATTGCTTTTAGCCAGATTATTTCACTTATAATTCACTGTATCACAATTCCAGTGGGTCAGAAGTTTACATACACTATGTTGACTGTTCCTTTTAAACAGCTTGGAAAATTCCAGAAAATTATGTCATGGCTTTAGAAGCTTCTGATAGGCTAATTGACATCATTTTGTAACGGTTTTCTGTATGAGAAGGAGAGTCGGACCAAAATGCAGCGTGTCGATTGCGATCCATGTTTTAATAAACAAACGTAAAACACGAATCAATACAAACACTACAAAAATAAAGAACGTAATGAACGTAACGAAAACCTAAACAGCCTATCTGGTGAAAACACATAGACAGGAACAATCACCCCCAAACACACAGTGAAACCCAGGCTACCTAAATATGGTTCCCAATCAGAGACAATGACGAACACCTGCCTCTGATTGAGAACCATATCAGGCCGAACATAGAACTGGACAAACTAGACATGTAACATAGAATGCCCACTCAGATCACACCCTGACCAACCAAAACATAGAAAATACAAAGTAAACTATGGTCAGGGCGTGACAGTACCCCCCCCCCAAGGTGCGGACTCCGGCCGCAAAACCTGAACCTATAGGGGAGGGTCTGGGTGGGCATCTGTCCGCGGTGGCGGCTCTGGCGCTGGACGTGGACCCCACTCCATGACAGTTTTAATCCCCCTCCTAAACGTCCCTAAATAGGTTACCCACCACAATGATAACATGGGACAGAGGGACAGCTCGGGACAGAGGTAACTCGGGACAGATAGGTAGCTCAGCACTGAGAGGAAGCTCAGCACTGAGAAGAAGCTCAGCACTGAGAAGAAGCCCAGGCAGGTAGTAGAAACTACCAGAACCTGGCTGGCTGGCGGTTTCAGCAGATCCTGGTCGACTAGCAGATCTGGGAGAATCTGGTCGACTGGCGGATCTGGGAGAATCTGGTCGACTGGCGGATCTGGGAGAAACTGGTCGACTGGCGGATCTGGGAGAATCTGGTCGACTGGCGGATCTGGGAGAATCTGGTCGACTGGCGGATCTGGGAGAATCTGGTCGACTGGCGGATCTGGGAGAATCTGGTCGACTGGCGGATCTGGGAGAATCTGGTCGACTGGCGGATCTGGGAGAATCTGGTCGACTGGCGGATCTGGGAGAATCTGGTCGACTGGCGGATCTGGGAGAATCTGGTCGACTGGCAGATCTGGAAGAATCTGGACGACTGGCAGATCTGAGAGAGTCTGGTCGACTGGCAGATCTGGAAGAGTCTGGTCGACTGGCAGATCTGGAAGAGTCTGGTCGACTGGCAGATCTGGAAGAGTCTGGTCGACTGGCAGATCTGGAAGAGTCTGGTCGACTGGCAGATCTGGAAGAGTCTGGACGACTGGCAGATCTGGAAGAGTCTGGACGACTGGCAGATCTGGAAGAGTCTGGACGACTGGCAGATCTGGAAGAGTCTGGACGACTGGCAGATCTGGAAGAGTCTGGTCGACTGGCCGATCTGGAAGAGTCTGGTCGACTGGCCGATCTGGAAGAGTCTGGTCGACTGGCAGCTCTGTCTGCTCCATGCTGACTGGCTGCTCCATGCTGACTGGCAGCTCTGGCTGCTCCATGCTGACTGGCTGCTCCATGCTGACTGGCAGCTCTGGCTGCTCCATGCTGACTGGCTGCTCTGGCTGCTCCATGCTGACTGGCTGCTCTGGCTGCTCCATGCTGACTGGCTGCTCCATGCTGACTGGCTGCTCCATGCTGACTGGCGGCCCTGGCTGCTCCATGCTGACTGGCGGCCCTGGCTGCTCCATGCTGACTGGCGGCCCTGGCTGCTCCATGCTGACTGGCGGCCCTGGCTGCTCCATGCTAACTGGCAGCTCTGGCGGCTCCTTGCAGACTGGCAGCTCTGGCGGCTCCTTGCAGACTGGCAGCTTTGGCGGCATCCAGCAGACAGGCAGCTCTGGCGGCTCCTTGCAGACTGGCAGCTCCATGCAGACTGGCAGCTCTATGCAGACTGGCAGCTCCTTGCAGACTGGCAGCTCCTTGCTAACTGGCAGCTCTAAGCTAACTGGCAGCTCTAAGCTAACTGGCAGCTCTAAGCTAACTGGCAGCTCTATGCTAACTGGCAGTTCTGAACAGGCGGGAGACTCCGGCAGCGCTGTAGAGGCGGAAAGCTCTGACAGCGCTAAACAGGCGGGAGACTCCGACAGCGCTGGAGAGGAGGAGGGCTCCGACAGCGCTGGACAGGCGAGGCGCACTGTAGGCCTGATGCGTGGTACTGGCACTGGTGGTACTGGGCCAAGGACACGCACAGGAAGCCTGGTGCGGGGAGCTGCTACCGGAGGGCTGGGGTGTGGAGGTGGTACTGGAAAAACCGGACCGTGCAGGCACACTGGAGCTCTTGAGCACCGAGCCTGCCCAACCTTACCTGGTTGAATGCTCACGGTCGCCCTGCCAGTGCGGCGAGGTGGAATAGCCCGCACTGGGCTATGCAGGCGAACCGGAGACACCGAGCGCAAGGCTGGTGCCATGTAAGCCGGCCCAAGGAGACGCACTGGGGACCAGCTGCGTAGAGCCGGCTTCATGGCATTAGGCTCGACGCTCAATCTAGCCCGGCAGACACGCGGAGCTGGAATATACCGCACAGGGCTATGCACCCGCACTGGAGACACCGTGCGCACCACTGCATAACACGGTGCCTGTCCGGTCTCTCTAGCCCCCCGGTAAGCACAGGGAGTCTGCTCAGGTCTCCTACCTGGCATAGCCATACTCCCTGTTAGCCCCCCCCCAAGAAATTTTTGGGGCTGCCTCTCAGGCTTCCATCCGCGTCGCCGTGCTGCCTTCTCATACCAGCGCCTCTCTGCTTTCACCGCCTCCATTCTACGGTAACCTTCCTCGCACTGCTCCAGCGAATCCCAGGCGGGCTCCGGCACTCTCCCTGGGTCGGCCGCCCACCTGTCGATCTCCTCCCAAGTAGTATACTCCATACTGTACTCCTCCTTGGGCTGTTCCTGTTGTTTCTTCTCCCGCTGCACCTTAGTGCGGCTACACTCCCCTGGTTTAGCCCAGGGTCCTCTCCCGTCGAGGATTTCCTCCCATGTCCAGAAATCCTTATTGCGCTTCTCCTCGCGCTGCTCCTGCCTGTTGACACGCTGCTTGGTCCGTTGGTGGGGGGTGATTCTGTAACGGTTTTCTGTATGAGAAGGAGAGTCGGACCAAAATGCGGCGTGTAGATTGCGATCCATGTTTATTAAACAAACGTAAAACACGAATCAAAATACAAACACTACAAAATAAAGAACGTAATGAACGTAACGAAAACCTAAACAGCCTATCTGGTGAAAACACATAGACAGGAACAATCACCCCCAAACACACAGTGAAACCCAGGCTACCTAAATATGGTTCCCAATCAGAGACAATGACGAACACCTGCCTCTGATTGAGAACCATATCAGGCCGAACATAGAACTGGACAAACTAGACATGTAACATAGAATGCCCACTCAGATCACACCCTGACCAACCAAAACATAGAAAATACAAAGTAAACTATGGTCAGGGCGTGACACATTTGAGTCAATTGGTGTACCTGTGGATGTATTTCAAGGCCTACCTTCAAACTCAGTGCCTCTTTGCTTGACATCATGGGAAAATCTAAATAAATCAGCCAAGAACTCAGAAAAAAATTGTAGACCTGCACAAGTCTGGTTCATCATTGGGAGCATTTTCCAAACACCTGAAGGTACCACGTTCATCTGTACGTGAAATAATCTTTCTGTAAACAATTGTTGGAAAAATTACTTGTTTCATGCACAAAGTAGATGTCCTAACTGACTTGCCAAAGCTATAGTTTGTTAACAAGAAATTTGTGGAGTGGTTGAAAAATTAGTTTTATTGACTCCTGTCACGGTTTTCTGTATGTGAAGGAGAGTCGGACCAAAATGCGGCGTGTAGATTGCGATCCATGTTTAATAAACAAACGTAAAACACGAATCGATACAAACACTACAAAACAAAGAACGTAACGAAAACCGAAACAGCCCTATCTGGTGAGAACAGAGACAGGAACAATCACCCACAAACACACAGTGAAACCCAGGCTACCTAAATATGGTTCCCAATCAGAGACAATGACTAACACATGCCTCTGATTGAGAACCATATCAGGCCAGACATATAAATAGACAAACTAGACAATGAAACATATAATGCCCACTCAGCTCACACCCTGACCAACCAAAACATAGAAATATACAAAGTAAACTATGGTCAGGGTGTGACAGTTCCCCCCCCCCCCCCCCCCCCCCAAGGTGCGGACTCCGGCCGCAAAACCTGACCCTATAGGGGAGGGTCTGGGTGGGCATCTGTCCGCGGTGGCGGCTCTGGTGCTGGACGTGGCCCCCACTTCACCTTAGTCTTCCCCCACCTTGTCCTCTTCCGTGGCCTCCTCACCATGGCAACTCTTCTCAATGGACAGAGGGGCGGCAGCTCGGGACAGAGGGGAGGAAGCTCTGGACAGAGGGGCGGAAGCTCCTGGCTGACTGGCGGCCCCTGGCTGACTGGCAGATCTGGAAGAGTCTGGTTGACTGGCAGATCTGGAAGAGTCTGGTTGACTGGCAGATCTGGAAGAGTCTGGCTTACTGGCAGATCTGGAAGAGTCTGGTTGACTGGCAGATCTGGAAGAGTCTGGTTGACTGGCAGATCTGGAAGAGTCTGGTTGACTGGCAGATCTGGAAGAGTCTGGCTGACTGGCAGATCTGGAAGAGTCTGGCTGACTGGCAGATCTGGCTGCTCCATGCTGACTGGCTGCTCCATGCTGACTGGCAGCTCTGGCTGCTCCATGCTGACTGGCTGCTCTGGCTGCTCCATGCTGACTGGCGGCTCTGGCTGCTCCATGCTGACTGGCGGCCCTGGCTGCTCCATGCTGACTGGCGGCCCTGGCTGCTCCATGCTGACTGGCGGCCCTGGCTGCTCCATGCTGACTGGCGGCCCTGGCTGCTCCATGCTGACTGGCGGCCCTGGCTGCTCCATGCTGACTGGCGGCCCTGGCTGCTCCATGCTGACTGGCGGCCCTGGCTGCTCCATGCTGACTGGCGGCCCTGGCTGCTCCATGCTGACTGGCGGCTCTGGCTGCTCCATGCTGACTGGCGGCTCTGGCTGCTCCATGCTGACTGGCGGCTCTGGCTGCTCCATGCAGACTGGCAGCTCTGGCGGCTCCTTGCAGACTGGCAGCTTTGGCGGCATCCTGCAGACTGGCAGCTCTGGCAGCTCTATGCAGACTGGCAGCTCCTTGCAGACTGGCAGCTCCTTGCAGACTGGCAGCTCCTTGCAGACTGGCAGCTCCTTGCAGACTGGCAGCTCCTTGCAGACTGGCAGTTCTGAACAGGCGGGAGACTCCGGCAGCGCTGTAGAGGAGGAAGGCTCTAACAGCGCTAGATAGGCGGGAGACTCCGACAGCGCTGGAGAGGAGGAAGGCTCTGGCAGCGCTGGACAGGCGAGGCGCACTGTAGGCCTGATGCGTGGTGCTGGCACTGGTGGTACTGGGCCGAGGACACGCACAGGAAGCCTGGTGCGGGGAGCTGCTACCGGAGGGCTGGGGTGTGGAGGTGGTACTGGAAAGACCGGACCGTGCAGGCGCACTGGAGCTCTTGAGCACCGAACCTGCCCAACCTTACCTGGTTGAATGCTCACGGTCGCCCTGCCAGTGCGGCGAGGTGGAATAGCCCGCACTGGGCTATGCAGGCGAACCGGAGACACCGAGCGCAAGGCTGGTGCCATGTAAGCCGGCCCAAGGAGACGCACTGGAGACCAGATGCGTAGAGCCGGCTTCATGGCACTTGGCTCGATGCTCACTCTAGCCCGGCTGATACGCGGAGCTGGAATGTACCGCACCGGGCTATGCACCCGCACTGGAGACACCGTACGCACCACAGCATAACACGGTGCCTGCCCGGTCTCTCTAGCCCCCCAGTAAGCACAGGGAGTTTGCGCAGGTCTCCTACCTGGCATAGCCATACTCCCTGTTAGCCCCCCCCAAGAAATGTTTGGGGCTGCCTCTCGGGCTTCCTTGCCAGCCGTGTTCCCTCATATCGCCGGCTCCTCTCTCCGGCTGCCTCTGCTCTCCTAGCTGCCTCCACCTGTTCCCATGGAAGGCGATCCTTTCCCACCAGGATCTCCTCCCATGTGTAGCAACCCTTGCCGTCCAACACATCGTCCCAAGTCCATTCCTCTTTGAGCCGCTGTTGCCTGTCACCACGCCGCTTGGTCCTGTTGTGGTGGGTGATTCTGTCACGGTTTTCTGTATGTGAAGGAGAGTCGGACCAAAATGCGGCGTGTAGATTGCGATCCATGTTTAATAAACAAACGTAAAACACGAATCGATACAAACACTACAAAACAAAGAACGTAACGAAAACCGAAACAGCCTTATCTGGTGAGAACACAGAGACAGGAACAATCACCCACAAACACACAGTGAAACCCAGGCTACCTAAATATGGTTCCCAATCAGAGACAATGACTAACACCTGCCTCTGATTGAGAACCATATCAGGCCAGACATAGAAATAGACAAACTAGACAATGAAACATAGAATGCCCACTCAGCTCACACCCTGACCAACCAAAACATAGAAATATGCAAGTAAACTATGGTCAGGGTGTGACAACTCCAACCTAAGTGTATGTAAACTTCCAACTTCAACTGTATATTATTACCCCACCTGCCCTGAATGACGAGTCGCCACTGTTCATTAGGCACCCAATGGAAGAAAACAGACTGAAACTGGGAGGGACTACCTGAGCTCCAATAAGAAACACTTGTTTTCATATTCCATTGCAAGACATGTTGTTTACGGTTTGCAGACACTACGTACAGTAACTAAGGCAATACATAAGGTGACGGCCTACAGGGAGGAGATGAGGGCCCTCGGAGTGTGGTTTCAGGAAAATAACCTCACACTCAACGTCTACAAAACTAAGGAGATGATTGTGGACTTCAGGAAACAGCAGAGGGAGCACCCCCCTATCCACATCGATGGGACAGTAGTGGAGAGGGTAGTAAGTTCCTCGGCGTACACATCACAGACAAACTGAATTGGTCCACCCACACAGACAGCATCGTGAAGAAGGCACAGCAGCGCTGCCCACAACCGTAAGGCTCTCCAGAGGGTAGTGAAGTCTGCACAACGCATCATCGGGGGCAAACTACCTGCCCTCCAGGACACCTACACCACCCGATGTCACAGGAAGGCCATAAAGATCATCAAGGACAACAACCACCTGAGCCACTGCCTGTTCACCCCGCTATCATCCAGAAGGCGAAGTCAGTACAGGTGCATCAAAGCTGGGACCGAGAGACTGAAAAACAGCTTCTATCTCAAGGCCATCAGACTGTTAAACAGCCACCACTAACATTGAGTGGCTGCTGCCAACACACTGACTCAACTCCAGCCACTTTAATAATGGGAATTGATGGAAATTGATGTAAAATATATCACTAGCCACTTTAAACAATGCTACTTAATATAATGTTTACATACCCTAGATTATTCATCTCATATGTATATGTATATACTGTACTCTATCATCTACTGCATCTTTATGTAATACATGTATCACTAGCCACTTTAAACTATGCCACTTTGTTTACATACCCTACATTACTCATCTCATATGTATATGCTGTACTCGATACCATCTACTGCATCTTGCCTATGCCGCTCTGTACCTTCACTCATTCATATATCTTTATGTACATATTCTTTATCTCTTTACACTTGTGTGTATAAGGTAGTAGTTTTGGAATTGTTAGTTAGATTACTCGTTGGTTATTACTGCATTGTCGGAACTAGAAGCACAAGCATTTCGCTACAATCGCATTAACATCTGCTAACCCTGTGTATGTGACAAATAAATTTGATTTGATTTGACGTAACACATTTAAAGAAATATGTTTGGCTCTGTTCCATCACATGTAATCACATTTTCAATAATATCACTAAGCAATATAATGGCAATATAACCAAACTGTTTGTTTCCTTTACAATCTCTATAATGTAATTGAATACAGCGGCTTTAAGCGGGGGGAGTTGGAGCTTCCTTAAGTTTGCCTATTTGTTCAGGGGCTTGGAGGAATAGTATTCAGTGTGAATGGGAAGTCAGAGAGAATCTGCTTACATTGGGGTCAATTAACAAGACAATGGGGAGGATTGTAAAGAATCAATGAGGCTATTTGTCAGCACACATCTGATTTGTGTAAATTAGCTCCCAAACTATAATTATCACCGACAATTAGTGGGAGGAAATGTATGTTTAGATTGTTGACAAAACCGATTAACTGGTGAATTCTCCTCCAGTGCCACCCAAAGACTAACCGCTCTGTCTCCTGCAGCAAAGACCTAGCCTGTGTTCACAATGGCACCCTGTTCCCTATATCAGGGCTCTCCAGCCCTGTTCCTGTAGGTTATCTAGCGCACCTGATTCTGATAATTAGCTGGTTGATAAGCTGAATCAGGTTAGTTACAACTGGGTTTGGAGCGGAAAACTACAGGAAGGTAACAGGGTTGGAGAGCCTTACCCTATAAAGTACACTACTTTTTCTCAAAAGAAGTATGAAGGGAATAGGATGCCATTTGGGACACAGGGCAAGAGTAGTCACTACTGCCCCTGCAATACACAGCCAGCCTTAAAGACTGCAGTAATACAGTGCCAACTCTTCGATTCAATTCAAAAACACATGACGACAAAAGGAAAAACTGTAATGTCATATCGAATAGGTTACAATACATCATGCAATTATGCTCTACAAAAACATACAGTTGAAGTCGGAAGTTTACATTCACTTAGGTTGGAGTCATTAACTCGTTTTTCAACCACTCCACAAATTTCATGTTAACAAACTATAGTTTTGGCAAGTCATTTGGGACACCTACTTTGTGCATGATGCAAGTTATTTTTTCCAACAATTGTTTACAGACAGATTAGTTCACTTATAATTCAATGTATCATAATTCCAGTGGGTCAGAAGTTTACATACACTAAGTTGACTGTGCCTTTAAACAGCTTGGAAAATGACAGAAAATGATGTCATGCTTTAGAAGCTTCTGATAGGCTAATTGACATAATTTGAGTCAATTGGAGGTGTACCTGTGGATGTATTTCAAGGCCTACCTTCAAACTCAGTGCATCTGCTTGACATCATGGGAAAATCAAAAGAAATCAGCCAAGACCTAAGAAAAAAAATGGTAGACCTCCACAAGTCTGGTTCATCCTTGGGAGCATTTTCCAAACGCCTGAAGGTACCATGTTCATCTGTACAAACAATGGGACGCAAGTATAAACAACATGGGACCACGCGGCTGTCATACCGCTCAGGAAGGAGACGCGTTCTGTCTCCTAGAGATGAACGTACTTTGGTGCGAAAAGTGGAAACCAATCCCAGAACAACAGCAAAGGGCCTTGTGAAGATGCTAGAGGAAACAGGTACAAAAGTATCTATATCCACAGTAAAACAAGTCTTATATCAACATGAAAGGCCGCTCAGAAGGGAAGAAGCCACTGCTCCAAAACTGCAATAAAAATGCCAGACTACGGTTTGCAACTGCACATGGGGACAAAGATCGCACTTTTTGGAGAAATGTCCTCTGGTCTGATGAAACAAAAATAGAACTGTTTGGCCATAATGACCATCGTTATGTTTGGAGGAAAAAGGGGGAGGCTTGCAAGCTGAAGAAATCCATCCCAACCGTGAAGCACGGAGGTGGCAGCATCATGTTGTGGGGGTGCTATGCTGCATATGAGGGACTGGTGCACTTCACAAAATAGATGGCATCATGAGGTAGGGAAATTATAGGGATATATTGAAGCAACATCTCAAGACATTAGTCAGGAAGATAAAGCTTGGTCGCAAATGGGTCTTCCAAATGGACAATGACCCCAAGCATACCTCCAAAGTTGTGGCAAAATGGCTTAAGGACAACAAAGTCAAGTTATTGGAGTGACCATCACAAAGCCCTGACCTCAAACCTATTGAACATTTGTGGGCAGAACTGAAAAAGCGTGTGCGAGCAAGGAGGCATACAAACCTGACTCAGTTACACTAGCTGTGCCAGGAAGAATGGGCCAAAATTCGCCCAACTTATTGTGGGAAGCTTGTGGAAGCCTACCCGAAACGTTTGACCCAAGTTAAACAATTTAAAGGCAATGCTACCAAATACTAATTGAGTGTATGTAAACTTCTGACCCCATGGGAATGTGATGAAATAAATAAAAGCTGAAATAAATCATTCCCTCTATTATTCTGACATTTCACATTCTTAAAATAAAGTGGTGATCCTAACTGACCTAAAATAGGGAATTTTACTGGGATTAAATGTCAGGAATTGTGAAAAACTGAGTTTAAATTTATTTGGCTAAGGTGTATGTAAACTTCCGACTTAAACTATACATCTGTAGTTGGCTACCGACAAGAGAAATCAAGAGGAAAAACTAGAAAATTAGATACACTTTGCTGAAATCATCATAAGCTTCATGCACTTTTCATGCACTGAAACAAAGTCAATTCCAGTGGTTACCCAAACCTGTGAGTGGACTAAAGAAACCCCAGGGCTAGTCAATGGCTCACAGGCTGTGTACCAAATGGCACCCTATTCCCTATATAGTGCATTACTTTTGACCAGAGCCCTATGGGCCATATGGTCAAAAGTACTGCACTACATATGGAATAGGGTGCCATTTGAGATGGAAGCACAGGACTACCTCAAAGCCTCTGCTTTGCAAGTGGGTCTTGGCTCTACTCTCAATATAAACCACTGAGCTCAGCTGGGTAAAAACATGGCAATGAAATGAGAGAGTATGAATACACAACCTTTCCAAGCAGAAGATGCCGATCAAAATCTGCTCCAAAATGGCAATGTGGTAAACAGCATGGCAGAGTTGGATAGAGATGGGAATAGAAAACTGATCTCATTTCACTTATCTTCCCTTTAGTTCCTCTGGTGTATCTTCGCAATATTTCTCAAATTCAGAAATGAAAAACCTTGAAATAAGAAAATATCAACCCACACTGAATGTGAACCCTCCAACAAAGCCAGAATAAACAACTAGCTCTTTGAATGGAATAGTGGAGGGTAAAAGGCTAAATGAATTGGTATTATAAGACTGTAGATATACATTTATAAATACTATGAAACCCAAATAGATGTCTCAATAGAGTAAATTAGATTTGAGTTATTTACAAATGTTGTTAATTTTATGGATTAACACGCTACTGTAAAACAAGCAGATAATGGGAATAATCTATATTTATTTAACACTAAGTTATCATATATTCATAATTATATTATATTTTTAATAAATTCCAGATACTAAACTAACCTAAACCTACTCATTCCAGGGTTTTTCTTTATTTTGACTGTTTTCTACATTGTACAATTATAGTGAAGACATCAAAACTATGAAATAACACATATGGAATCATGTAGTAACCAAACAAGTCAAACCAATCAAATAAATATTTTAGATTTTAGATTCTGCAATGTAGCCACCCTTGGCATTCTCTCAACCAGCTTCATGAGGTAGTCACCTGGAATGCATGTCAAATAACAGGTGTGGCCTTGTTAAAAGTTAATTTGTGGAATTTCTTTCCATCCTAACGCATTTGAGCCAATCAGTTGTGTTGTGACAATGTAGGGGTGGTATACAGAAGACAGCCCTATTTAGTAAAAGACCAAGTGCATATTATTGGCAAGAACAGCTCAAATAAACAAAGAGAAACGACAGTCCATCATTACTTTAAAACATGAAGGTCAGTCAATGCGGAACAGTTCAAGAAAAGGAAGACCCAGAGTTACTTCTGCTGCAGAGGATAAGTTCATTAGAGTTAACTGCACCTCAAATTGCAGCCCAAATAAATGCTTCAACAGACACATCACAACATTAACTGTTCAGAGGAGACTGCGTGAGACTGCGTGGCTTTCATGGTCAAATTGCTACAAAGAAACCACTACTAAAGGACACCAATAATAAGAAGAAACTTGCTTAGGCCAAGAAACACGAGTAATGGACATCAGATTTTTGGTTCCAACCGCCGTGTCTTTGTGAGACGCAGAGTAGGTGAACGGATGATTTCCGCATGTGTGGTTCCCACCGTGAAGCATGGAGGAGGAGGTGTGATGGTTTGGGGGGGGCTTTGCTGGTGACACTGTCTATGATTTATTTAGAATTCAAGGCACACTTAACCATCATGGCTACCACAGCATTCTGCAACTACACGCCATCTCATCTGGTGTGGACTTAGTGGAAACATAATTTGTTTTTCAATAGGACAATGACCCAAAGCACACCTCCTCCAGGCTGTGTTAGGGCTATTTCACCAAGGAGAGTGATGGAGTGCTGCATCAGATAACCTGGCCTCCATAGTCACCAGACCTCAACCCAGTTGAGATGGTTTGGGATGAGTTGGACCACAGAGTGAAGGATAAGCAGCCAACAAGTGCTCAGCATATGTGGAAACTCCTTCAAGACTGTTGGAAAAGCATTCCTCGTGAAGCTGGTTGAGAGAATGCCAAGAGTGTGCAAAGCTGTCATCAAGCAAAGGGTGGCTACTTTAAGAATCTCAAATATAAAATATATTTAGATTTGTTTAACACTTTTTTGGTTCCTACATGATTCAATATGTGTTATTTCATCGTTTTGATGTCTTCACTATTATTGTACAATGTATAAAATCGTAAAAAAAATAAGAAAAACCCTTGAATAAGTAGGTGTGTCCAAACTTTTGACTGGTATTATATCTATATGGGGTGTGAAGGCTGTGTGACTGCTACATCACTAGAAAGAGGGAAGGCATGATTTTATGGATAGGCATAATTTGATGGAACAGCTATGCTGATCAAAACAGTAATTTAGCCGGTGAGATAAAATAGACAGATGTTGCAATTAATGAACGTGCCAATATAACAACATATATTGAACAAGGTTAGAAGAGTACACCAAAGACAATCACCAAAATAATGACAAATGAACAAATAACTGATGCACTGAAAAAATATATAACGCATTGTATTTACCAGCTACTAATGAGTGGGTCTTTGTGAAGACACATTCAAGATACACGTTGTTAAGACATGGTAGGAAGTTTGACTAAGCTAATGAAGGCTCTTTAAGTCCACATCTCTCCATCTAATGGTTCTTAAATGGAGGAACCCACCACCCAACACCCCACCATGTCTCTATACACATTCCTTGTGTTTTCAACAATGGCAACACTTCCTTTTTGGCCTAATGGGCAGGGAGCCCCAGCCATTTTGTCCTGATTAAGCTGGCCCATTCCAGGCTCAGCCTCTCTAATTGCTGTGGCTTTGTGTGGCTCCGCTACTGTAAGAATGAATGAGACACAATTAATCACCCTACAAGTCCTGGGCCTCAGCAAATCCCTGAGTACCCCCATGAAGAGCGGAGAGTGGAGGGAGAGAAATGAGAGGAGGGGAGAGAGAGAGGAGAAAGAGGAGTGCAGACAGGAGAGAGGAGAGGAGTTGGGAGGAGAGAGAGGAGGGGAGAGGAGGGGAGAAAAGAGGGGACAGACGAGGGGAGAGTAGGAGGGGATATGAGGGGAGAGAAGAGAAGAGGATATGGGAGAAAGTAGGAGGGGAGAGGATGGGAGAGAGGAGGGGAGAGGGGAGGGGGGGAAGGGAGAAGCTCAGACCTATTGTCCAAAAAAGGGCTGTGCTGTATTCTTTCTTAGTAATATAGGTGTTTTTACTCAAAGTCGCTCATAATTAGGCGCACGAGAGAGGAAGAGAAAAGGGGGTGAAAGGAGAAGAGGAGGGAGGGATAGGGGTGTTCAATAGGCAATTGCAAAAGGCCTGTAGGTACAAAGGCAAAAGAATGACATGTCAGATGACTGGAGGAGAGAAATGAAGAGAGAGAGTGGTGGAGGAATGAGAGGTAGAGAGGACAGGGAAGAAAGGGGACAAATAGATAGAGAGGTGAAAACACACAGCTAGCCAAAAGGAATAAAACCCTGACAGGACCTTTTCCTCTTTCTGAGCCCATTAGGATATGGGAATGCGCTGACATTGAGTGATGTGTATTCTGAGAGTGAAAGAAAGGCTGAAGTAGACAGCATGTTAAAGGGACCTTTGAGACCAGCCCATAGTCTGACTCAAGAGGGAAATGTTCCTGTGTTCTCCAGGCAGGAGCACGGTGTGGGAAGCAAGCTAGGCTGGTGCTGAGGAGGAGTTGGAGCATTGCTTCCAAATGGCACTCTATTCCCTATTTAGTGCACTACTTTTGACCAGGGCACATAGGGATCTGGTCAAAAGTAGTGTCTTAGGGAATAGAGTGCCATGTAGAACACACTCACATCTTTACAGAGGAGCTCTTGACTAGGACAACTCACAGCATTGTTCCCCTGGCTGAAGTTATAACGTTATTTTTCTCTGTCATTCAAGACTGGCGATTTTGAACAGTTCTTGTGTGAAATATACATAGCTCTTCCACTGTCTGAGACTCCTGAGAATGACACCTGTCCTTGTTAGACTTTCTGTCTATCAAATTGTATGTAAAATGCCTCTCTGCTTGAAACATATCCAGTGTCACATGCATTCTTAATCTACGTGAACAGCAAATCTAAATAATATATACAGTGGGTATCATAAGTATTCACCCCCTTGGATTTCTTCTCATTTTATCGTGTTACAAAGTGGGATTAAAATAGATTTAATTGTAATTTTTTGTCAACGATCTACACAAAATAATCTAATGTCAAAGTAGAAGAAAAATCTAAATAAAACACTACTATACCTTGATTAGATAACTATTAGCCCCCCTGAGTCAATACATGTTAGGAACAGCATTGGCAGCTATTATAGCTGTGAATCTTCTTGGGTAAGTCTCTAAGAGCTTTGCACATCTGGATTGTGAAATATTTTCCCATTATTATTTTCAAAATTCTTCAAGCTCTGTCAAGATGTTGGGGGATCATGGCTGGATGGCAATTTTCAAGTCTTGCCATAGATTTTCAAACATATTTAAGTCAAAACTGTAATTTGGCACATCAGGAACATTCACGGTCTTCTTGGTAAGCAAGTCCAGTGTAGATTTGGCCTTGTGTTGTAGGTTATTGTCCAAAAGGACCCTGAACAGCTTCTAACCCCAAGCCATAAGACTGCTAAATAGTTAGTTAAACAGATAACCAATAGCCACCCGGACTATCTGCATTGACCCTTTTTGCATTAACTCTTTTGACTCATCACATACGCTGCTGTTACTGATTAATGTCTATCCTGTTATCTAGTCACTTTATCTCTACCTATATGTACATATCAAACTCAATTACCTCGTAGCCTGCACATAAAGCAGTTTGAAGCAGGTTTTCCTCAAGGATTTTCCCTGTGCTTAGCACCATCTCGTTTCTTTTTATCATGAAAAACTCCCAAGTCTTTGCCGATGTCAAGCATACCCATACCTTGATGCAGCCACCACCATGCTTGAAAATAGGAAGGCATTCACTCAGTGATGTTTTGTGTTGGATTTTCCCTAAACATAAGGCTTTGCATTTAAGACATTTGTAGTATTAAATCAAATCAAATTTTATTTGTCACATACACATGGTTAGCAGATGTTAATGCGAGTGCAGCGAAATGCTTGTGCTTCTAGTTCCGACCATGCAGTAATATCTAACAAATAATCTAACCTAACAATTTCACAACAACTACCTTATACACACAAGTGTAAAGGAATTAATAAGAATATGTACATAAAAACATATGGATGAGTGATGGCCGAACGGCATAGGCAAGATGCAGTAGATGGTATAGAGTACAGTATATACATATGAGATGGGTAATGTAGGGTATGTAAACATTATATAAAGTGGAATTGTTTAAAGTGTCTAGTGATACATTTATTACATACATTTTTCCATTATTAAAGTGGCTAGAGTCGAGTCAGTATGCTGGCAGTAGCCACTCAATGTTAGTGATGGCTGTTTAACAGTCTGATGGCCTTGAGATAGAAGCTGTTTTTCAGTCTCTAGGTCCCCGCTTTGATGCACCTGTACTGACCTCGCCTTCTGGATGATAGCGGGGTGAGTAGGCAGTGGCTCGGGTGGTTGTTGTCCTTGATGATCTTTATGGCCTTCCTGTGACATCGGGTGGTGTAGGTGTCCTGGAGGGCAGGTAGTTTGCCCCCGGTGAGGCGTTGTGTAGACCTCACTACCCTCTGGAGCGCCTTACGGTTGTGGGAGGAGCAGTTGCTGTACTAGGCGGTAATACAACCCGACAGGATGCTCTCGACTGTGCATCTGTAAAAATGTGTGAGTGTTTTTTGGTGACAAGCCAAATTTCTTCAGCCTCCTGAGGTTGAAGAGGCGCTACTGCGCTTTCTTCACCACGCTGTCTGTGTAGGTGGACCATTACAGTTTGTCCGTGATGTGTACGCCGATGAACTTAAAACTTTCCACCCTCTCCACTACTGTCCCGTCGATGTGGATAGGTGGGTGTTCCCTCTGCTGTTTCCTGACGTCCACGATCATCTCCTTTGTTTTGTTTACATTGAGTGAGAGGTTATTTTCCTGACACCACACTCCGAGGGCCCTCACCCCTTCCCTGTAGGCCGTCTTGTTGTTGTTGGTAATCAAGCCAACCACTGTAGTGTCGTCTGCAAACTTGATTATTGAGTTGGAGCCGTGCATGACCACGTAGTCATGGGTGAACAGGGAGTACAAGAGAGGGCTGAGAACGCACCCTTGTGGGGCCCCAGTGTTGAGGATCAGCGGGGTGGAGATGTTGTTACCTACCCTCACCACCTGGGGTCGGCCCGTCAGGAAGTCCAGGACCCAGTTGCACAGGGCGGGGTCGAGACCCAGGGTCTCGAACCTGATGACGAGTTTGGAGGGTACTATGGTATTAAATGATGAGCTGTAGTCGATGAACAGCATTCTTACATAGGTATTCCTCTTGTCCAGATGGGTTAGGGCAGTGTGCAGTGTGATTGCGATTGCGTCGTCTGTGGACCTATTGGGATGGGTAAGCAAATTGGAGTGGGTCTAGGGTGTCAGGTAGGGTGGAGGTGATATGGTCCTTGACTAGTCTCTCAAAGCACTTCATGATGACGGAAGTGAGTGCTCCAGGGCGGTAGTCATTTAGCTCAGTTACCTTAGCTTTCTTGGGAACAGGAACAATGGTGGCCCTCTTGAAGCATGTGGGAACAGCAGACTGGAATAAGGCTTGATTGAATATGTCCGTAAACACACCAGCCAGCTGGTCTGAGCATGCTCTGAGGACGCGGCTGGGGATGCCGTCTGGGCATGCAGCCTTGCGAGGGTTAACACGTTTAAATGTATTATTCACTTGGCTGAGGTGAAGGAGAGCCCACAGGTTTTGGTAGCGGGCTGTGTCAGTGGCACTGTATTGTCCTCAAAGTGAGCAAAGAAGTTGTTTAGTTTGTCTGGGAGCAAGACATTGTGGTCCGCGATGGGGCTGTTTTTTATTTTGTTGTCCGTGATTGACTGCAGACCCTGCCACATACCTCTCGTGTCTGAGCCGTTGAATTGCGAGTCTACTTTGTCTCTATACTGACGCTTAGCTTGTTTGATTGCCTTGCGGAGGGAATAGCTACACTGTTTGTATTCGGTCATGTTTCCGGTTACCTTGCCCTGATTAAAAGCAGTGGTTCGCGCTTTCAGTTTTGCGCGAATGCTACCATCAATCCACGGTTTCTGGTTGGGGAATGTTTTAAGAGACGCTGTGGATACAACATCACCGATTCACTTGCTAATAAACTCGCTCACCGAATCAGCGTATTCATCAATGTTGTTGTTCGGTCCACCAGCCACTGTGGGATGTATACTGAACAAAAATATAAGCGCAACATGCCACAATTTCAACAATTTTACTGAGTTACAGTTCTTATAAGGGAATAAGTCAATTGTACTGTTAAATTCTCTAAAATGACGTTGGAGGTGGCTTATGGTAGAGAAATTAACATTCAATTATCTGGAAACACCTCTGGTGGACATTCCTGAAGTTAGAATGCCAATTGCACGCTCCCTCAGAACTTGAGGCATCTGTGGCATTGTGTTGTGTGACAAAACTGCACATTTTAGAGTGGCCTTTTATTGTCCCCGGCACAAGGTGCACCTATGTAATGATCATGATGTTTAATCAGCTTTTTGATATGCCACACCTGTCAGGTGGATGGATTATCTTGTCAAAGGAGAAATGCTTACTAACAGGGATGTAAACAAATAACCTTTTTGTGTGTACGGAACATTTCAAGGATCTTTTATTTCAGCTCATGGGACCAACACTTTACATGTTGCGTTTACATTTTTGTTCATTGTAGATTTTTTTAAAAATCTACCAGCCAAAATCTCCCAGAATCTCAGTTAAAATATTACATAAAAAAAAACAGAAGACCACGCTTTGGAATGTTTCTAAAACAAGAAATGTATTTGTAAGAAGTAATGTGGTATATTTAAGCAATAAGGCCCGGGGGGGTGTGGTATATGGCGAATATACCACGGCTAAGGGCTGTTCTTAAGTATGACGCAACGCCGAGTGCCTGGACACAGCCCTTAGCTGTGGTATATTGGTCATATACCACAAACCCCCAAGGCTACCAACGTAATTAGAGCAGTAAAAATAAATGTTTTGTCATACCCGTGGTAAATGGTCTGATATACCACGGCTGTCAGCCGATCAGCATTCAGCATTTCCTTTAACCAAAATATCAGAGACAAAATGTTCAGCTGCCCCTTTAAGAGTGGGAGGTTACCATGGTAACGGAGCCACTCGGGTCATGTCATGGTGTGTCTGTCTGTGTGAGATTTTGGATCTGACTAGTAGACAGTGTCTCTTCGCTATCAGTTGAAGAAGCAGCAGACTCAAACTAACATTGAAAAACAACAGAGCTGTGAACAAAACATGAAGACAAAGTCTCACTGTTGACTTTTGAGTAAATTAGGCCAAACTTTTAAGCCTGTGCGCAGCGCAGATTCCTTGTGATTATGTTCTTTGTTAAGCCAAATGTTACTCCTGAACTAATTTAAGCTTTCCTAAACAAAGGGAGTTAATACGCAACAACTATATTTTAGTTAGGTCCCATTTAATTTGATTAATTTTATATATGAAAAAAATATTTTCACTTTGACATTTTGAGTAGGCTATTTTGTGTAGGTCAATGACAAAACAATCACAATTCAATATATTTCAATCCCATTTAGTAATGCAACAGAATGTTTCTAAAAATCCAAGGGGTGTGAATACATATGATACCCACTGTGCCTATATGGGTAATGGGTAATGATGGGTAATGATGGCAAAATATACTTATGATGATTTCATACTGATACCCAATCCAGATTCTCCTCAATAAGCCTCTCCGTTCAACTACTGTCCTTTATTTAATCATGAATTACCACAAGATATATTAGATTAGAACTATTTTAGAATTACTAATGATAACTGAAGTGAGGAGCTGAAGGATTTCAGGGTGGTGTTTTTTTAATAGCTTGGCAATGCAGTAGAGTAGAGTCATTTATTATTTTGTGTGATAATCCCAAACCAAACAGGAAAGTAATTTCAGTCTTCTGGCTGTTATTTTATCTCAAACCCTCTCAGTCACATCTCTTTCCTTTGGCTGATCGCAACAGCGAACAAGACAACGATCTCAGTGAAAGTTCAGTCTGTCTGCACACTGGTCCCTCACACACCTTTGTGTGCATCCCAAATGGCACCCTATTCCCTATATAGTGCATTACTTTTGACCAGAGCCTGGGGGGCCCTATGGAGCCTTGTCAAAAGTAATGCACTAAATAGGGAATACGGTGCCATTTGAGATGTACCTTAGTGCCTGGCCAAGTTCTTTTAGTGAGTGCTGCCTCTCAACTCCTGGCTGAACCCCCTTTGTTTCTCCTGTGACCCTCTTTAGCACAGGTTGCAGCCTGCAGCAATTCCACTTTGGATTTGGACCCTATCATGTATCACATTGCTAAGTAGACCAGGCCTGGGCCTCACTCCATTCAGCCAGCCAGGATGGCCAGTCAGTGCTATTAGTCTGTCCTGTCCTCCCCATACCTGTCCAAACGGAAGGGAACACTACCACTACCTCGCTCTCCAGTCAAGGTGAATTAAATGAGGAGAAAACTGAAGTGAAGAGGAAATTCAGCAACTCTTGGAGGGCAGTGGAAGTGGATAAATGTGTATCTTTATTGTTAAAGGTTTTAACAATAAAGAAGCTGTTTAATCCACTGCTCTGTCTCCCCTGTCTCCCCTGTCTGCCAGCCTGCCCTGTCTCCCCTGTCTCCCCTGTCTGCCAGCCTGCACTGTCTCCCCTGTCTCCCCTGTCTCCCCACTCTGCCAGCCTGCCCTGTTTCCCCTGTCTCCCCAGTCTCCCCAGTCTGCCAGCCTGCCCTGTCCCCCCTGTCTGTCCTGTCTGCCCTGTCTCCCCTGTCTCCCCTGTCTGCCCTGTCTGCCAGCCTGCCCTGTCTCCCCTGTCTGCCCTGTCTGCCCTGTCTGCCCTGCCTCCCCTGTCTGCCCTGTCTCCCCTGTCTGCCCTGTCTCCCCTGTCTGCCTTGTCTCCCCTGTCCCCCATGTCTGCCTGCCTGCTTGCCCTTACACCCCTGTCTGCCCTGTCTCCCCTGTCTGCCAGCCTGCCCTGTCTCCCCTGTCTGTCCTGTCTCCCCTGTCTGCCTTGTCTGCCCTGTCCCCCCTGTCTGCCTGCCTGCTTGCCCTTACTTCCCTGTCTCCCCTGTCTTCCTTGTCTGCCTGTCCTGTCTCCCCTGTCTGCCAGCCTGCCAGCCTGCCCTGTCTGCCCTGTCTGCCAGCCTGCCCTGTCTCCCTTGTCTCCCCTGTCTCCCCAGTCTGCCAGCCTGCCCTGTTTCCCCTGTCTCCCCTGTCTCCCCGGTCTCCCCAGTCTGCCAGCCTGCCCTGTCCCCCCTGTCTGTCCTGTCTGCCCTGTCTTTCCTGTCTGCCAGCCTGCCCTGTCCCCCCTGTCTCCCCTGTCTCCCCTGTCTCCCTGTCTGCCCTGCCTCCCCTGTCTGCCCTGTCTCCCCTGTCTGCCCTGTCTCCCCTGTCTGCCTTGTCTCCCCTGTCCCCTATGTCTGCCTGCCTGCTTGTCCTTCCTCCCCTGTCTCCCCTGTCTCCCCTGTCTGCCAGCCTGCCCTGTCTCCCCTGTCTGTCCTGTCTCCCCTGTCTGCCCTGTCCCCCCTGTCTGCCTGCCTGCTTGCCCTTACTCCCCTGTCTCCCCTGTCTTCCTTGTCTGCCTGTCCTGTCTCCCCTGTCTGCCAGCCTGCCCTGTCTCCCCTGTCTGCCCTGTCTCCCATGTCTGCCAGCCTGCCCTGTCTCCCCTGTCTTCCTTGTCTGCCAGCCTGCCCTGTCTCCCCTGTCTTCCTTGTCTGCCAGTCTGCCCTGTCTGCCAGTCTGCCCTGTCATCTTTGTCTGCCCCGTCTCCCCTGTCTGCCAGCCTGCCCTGTCTCCCCTGTCTGCCGTCTGCCAGTCTGCCCTGTCTCCCCTGTCTGCCTGTCTGCCCTGTCTCCCCTGTCTGCCAGTCTGCCCTGTCTCCCCTGTCTGCCCTGTCTCCCCTGTCTGCCAGCCTGCCCCCCCTGTCTGCCCTGCCTCCCCTGCCTCCCCTGTCTGCCCTGTCTGCCCTGTCTGCCTTGTCTCCCCTGTCCCCCATGTCTGCCCTGCCTGCTTGTCCTTACTCCCCTGTCTCCCCTGTCTGCCTGCCTGCTTGCCCTTACTCCCCTGTCTGCCCTGTCTCCCATGTCTGCCAGCCAGCCTGCCCTGTCTCCCCTGTCTCCCCTGTCTCCCCAGTCTGCCCTGTCTCGCCAGTCTGCCCTGTCTCGCCAGTCTCCCCTGTCTCCCCTGTCTGCCTGCCTGCTTGCCCTTACTCCCCTGTCTGTCCCATGTCTGCCAGCCAGCCTGCCCTGTCTGCCCTGTCTGCCCTGTCTGCCCAGTCTGCCTGCCTGCTTGCCCTTACTCCCCAGTCTCCCCAGTCTGCCCTGTCTCCCCAGTCTGCCCTGTCTCCCCAGTCTGCCCTGTCTTCCCAGTCTGCCCTGTCTCGCCAGTCTGCCAGTCTGCCCTGTCTCCCCAGTCTGCCAGTCTGCCCTGTCTCCCCAGTCTGCCCTGTCTGCCCAGTCTGCCCTGTCTGCCCTGTCTGTCCTGTCTGCCCTGTCTGCCCCGTCTCCCGTTTGCCCCGTCTCCCCTGTCTGCCCCGTCTCCCCTGTATGCCCCTGTCTCCCCTGTCTGCCAGCCTGTCCTGTCTGCCCTGTCTCCCTTGTCTGCCAGCCTGCCCTGTCTCCCCTGTCTTCCTTGTCTGCCAGTCTGCCCTGTCTTCCTTGTCTGCCAGTCTGCCAGTCTGCTCTGTCTCCCATGTCTGCCCTGTCTGCCCTGTCTCCCCTGTCTCCCCTGTCTGCCCTGCCTCCCCTGTCTGCCCTGTCTCCCCTGTCTGCCCTGTCTGCCTTGTCTCCCCTGTCCCCCATGTCTGCCTGCCTGCTTGTCCTTACTCCCCTGTCTCCCCTGTCTGCCTGCCTGCTTGCCCTTACTCCCCTGTCTGCCCTGTCTCCCCTGTCTGCCAGCCTGCCCTGTCTCCCCTGTCTGCCCTGTCCCCCCAGTCTGCCCTGTCTCCCCAGTCTGCCCTGTCTGCCAGTCTGCCCTGTCTTGCCAGTCTGCCCAGTCTGCCCAGTCTGCCTGCCTGCTTGCCCTTACTCCCCTATCTTCCTTGTCTGCCTGTCCTGTCTCCCCTGTCTTCCTGTCCTGTCTCCCCTGTCTTCCTTGTCTGCCTGCCTGTCCTGTCTCCCCTGTCTGCCAGCCTGCCCTGTCTCCCCTGTCTGCCCTGTCTCCCCTGTCTGCCAGCCTGCCCTGTCTCCCCTGTCTTCCTTGTCTGCCAGCCTGCCCTGTCTCCCCTGTCTTCCAGTCTGCCCTGTCTCCCCTGTCTTCCTTGTCTGCCAGCCTGCCCTGTCTCCCCTGTCTTCCTTGTCTGCCAGTCTGCCCTGTCTCCCCTGTCTTCCTTGTCTGCCAGTCTGCCCTGTCTCCCCTGTCTGCCAGTCTGCCCTGTCTTCTTGTCTGCCCTGTCTCCCCTGTCTGCCAGTATGCCAGTCTGCCCTGTATTCCCAGTCTCCCCAGTCTCCCCAGTCTGCCCTTTCTCCCCAGTCTGCCCTGTCTGCCCTGTCTTCCTTGTCTGCCCTGTCTGAGTCTCCCCTGTCTTCCTTGTCTGCCAGTCTGCCCTGTCTCCCCTGTCTGCCAGTCTGCCCTGTCTTCTTGTCTGCCCTGTCTCCCCTGTCTGCCAGTATGCCAGTCTGCCCTGTATTCCCAGTCTCCCCAGTCTCCCCAGTCTGCCCTTTCTCCCCAGTCTGCCCTGTCTGCCCTGTCTTCCTTGTCTCTCCCGTCTGCCCCGTCTCCCCTGTCTGCCCTGTCCCCCCTGTCTCCCCTGTCTGCCCTGTCTCCCCTGTCTGCCCTGTCTCCCCTGTCTGCCCTGCCTCCTCAGTCTGACCTGTCTCCCCTGTCTGCCAGCCTGCCCTGTCTCCCCTGTCTTCCTTGTCTGCCAGTCTGCCCTGTCTCCCCTGTCTTCCTTGTCTGCCAGTCTGCCCTGTCTCCCCTGTCTGCCAGTCTGCCCTGTCTTCTTGTCTGCCCTGTCTCCCCTGTCTGCCAGTATGCCAGTCTGCCCTGTCTCCCCAGTCTGCCCTGTCTTGTCTGCCCTGTCTCCCCTGTCTGCCAGTATGCCAGTCTGCCCTGTCTCCCCAGTCTCCCCAGTCTGCCCTGTCTCCCCTGTCTCCCCAGTCTGCCCTGTCTCCCCAGTCTGCCCTGTCTCCCCAGTCTGCCCCTGTCTCCCCAGTCTGCCCTGTCTGCCCTGTCTTCCTTGTCTGCCAGCCTGCCCTGTCTCTGCCCTGTCATCTCTTGTCTGCCAGTCTGCCCTGTCTCCCCTGCCTTGTCTGCCAGTCTGCCCTGTCTCCCCTGTCTGCCAGTCTGCCCTGTCTTCCTTGTCTGCCCTGCCCTGTCTCCCCTGTGTCTCCCCAGTCTGCCCTGTCTCCCCTGTCTCTTCCTTGTCTGCCAGTCTGCCCTGTCTCCCCAGTCTGCCCTGTCTGTCTCTTGTCCCAGTCTGCCCCTGTCTGCCTGCCCTGCCAGTCTGCCCTGTCTGCCCTGTCCTGTCTGTCTGCCCTGTCCCCCCTGTCTCCCCTGTCTGCCCTGTCTCCCCTGTCTGCCCTGTCTCCCCTGTCTGCCCTGCCTCCCCAGTCTGCCCTGTCTCCCCTGTCTGCCAGCCTCTGCCCTGTCGTCTCTGTCTGCCCTGTCTCTCCAGTCTGCCCTGTCTGCCCTGTCTGACCCGTCTCCCCCGTCTGCCCCGTCTCCCCTGTCTGCCCCGTCTGCCCTGTCTGCCCCGTCTGCCCTGTCCCCCCTGTCTGCCCTGTCTCCCCTGTCTGCCCTGTCTCCCCTGTCTGCCCTGCCTCCTCAGTCTGACCTGTCTCCCCTGTCTGCCAGCCTGCCCTGTCTCCCCTGTCTTCCTTGTCTGCCAGTCTGCCCTGTCTCCCCTGTCTTCCTTGTCTGCCAGTCTGCCCTGTCTCCCCTGTCTGCCCCGTCTCCCCTGTCTCCCCTGTCTGCCAGCCTGTCCTGTCTGCCCTGTCTGCCCTGTCTCCCTTGTCTGCCAGCCTGCCCTGTCTCCCCTGTCTTCCTTGTCTGCCAGTCTGCCCTGTCTTCCTTGTCTGCCAGTCTGCCAGTCTGCCCTGTCTCCCCTGTCTGCCCTGTCTCCCCTGTCTGCCAGCCTGCCCTGTCTCCCCTGTCTCCCCTGCCTCCCCTGTCTGCCCTGTCTCCCCTGTCTGCCCTGTCTCACCTGTCTCCCCTGTCTGCCCTGTCTCCCCTGTCCCCCATGTCTGCCTGCCTGCTTGTCCTTACTCCCCTGTCTCCCCTGTCTGCCTGCCTGCTTGCCCTTACTCCCCTGTCTGCCCTGTCTCCCCTGTCTCCCCTGTCTGTCCTGTCTCCCCTGTCCCCCCAGTCTGCCCTGTCTCCCCAGTCTGCCCTGTCTCCCCTGTCTGCCCAGTCTGCCCAGTCTGCCTGCCTGCTTGCCCTTACTCCCCTGTCTCCCCTGTCTTCCTTGTCTGCCTGTCCTGTCTCCCCTGTCTTCCTGTCCTGTCACCCATGTCTTCCTTGTCTGCCTGCCTGTCCTGTCTCCCCTGTCTGCCAGCCTGCCCTGTCTCCCCTGTCTGCCCTGTCTCCCCTGTCTGCCAGCCTGCCCTGTCTCCCCTGTCTTCCTTGTCTGCCAGCCTGCCCTGTCTCCCCTGTCTTCCTTGTCTGCCAGTCTGCCCTGTCTCCCCTGTCTTCCTTGTCTGCCAGTCTGCCCTGTCTCCCCTGTCTTCCTTGTCTGCCAGTCTGCCCTGTCTCCCCTGTCTGCCAGTCTGCCCTGTCTTCTTTGTCTGCCCTGTCTCCCCTGTCTCCCCTGTCTGCCAGTATGCCAGTCTGCCCTGTCTCCCCAGTCTCCCCAGTCTGCCAGTCTGCCAGTCTGCCAGTCTGCCCTGTCTCCCCAGTCTGCCCTGTCTGCCCAGTCTGCCCAGTCTGTCCTGTCTGCCCTGTCTGCCCTCCCGTCTGCCCCATCTCCCGTCTGCCCCGTCTCCCCTGTCTGCCCCGTCTCCCCTGTATGCCCCGTCTCCCCTGTCTCCCCTGTCTGCCAGCCTGTCCTGTCTGCCCTGTCTCCCTTGTCTGCCAGCCTGCCCTGTCTCCCCTGTCTTCCTTGTCTGCCAGTCTGCCCTGTCTCCCCTGTCTGCCCTGTCTTCCTTGTCTGCCAGTCTGCCCTGTCTCCCTTGTCTGCCAGCCTGCCCTGTCTCCCCTGTCTGCCCTGTCTCCCTTGTCTGCCAGCCTGCCCTGTCTCCCCTGTCTGCCCTGTCTTCCTTGTCTGCCAGTCTGCCCTGTCTCCCCTGTCTGCCAGTCTGCCCTGTCTGCCAGTCTGCCCTGTCTCCCCTGTCTGCCAGTCTGCCCTGTCTCCCCTGTCTGCCAATCTGCCCTGTCTGCCAGTCTGCCATGTCTCCCCTGTCTGCCAGTCTGCCCTGTCTGCCAGTCTGCCCTGTCTCCCGTCTGCCCTGTCTCCCCTGTCTGCCAGTCTGCCCTGTCTCCCTTGTCTGCCCTGTCTTCCTTGTCTGCCAGTCTGCCCTGTCTTCCTTGTCTGCCAGTCTGCCCTGTCTCCCCTGTCTGCCAGTCTGCCCTGTCTGCCAGTCTGCCCTGTCTGCCAGTCTGCCCTGTCTGCCAGTCTGCCCTGTCTCCCGTCTGCCCTGTCTCCCCTGTCTGCCAGTCTGTCCTGTCTCCCCTGTCTGCCAATCTGCCTGCCTGTCCTGTCTGCAACACATGGCTCTCTGTGTCTCTCGGTGTCCTAGTGAAGGGCCATCAATTTCTCCTAGTTATAATGTTTGAATAGTACTATTGCTTTGCTACAGTTGTGTGTCTCTTTGCATTTATCCTAGTTATATTGTTTGGTTGATACTTATTGCTTTATAGTTGTGTCTTTTTGCATTTCTACATGGAGGGCAAAGTGTTATTCGTCACATGGTCTCTCCTCTGTTATAGGCAACTATGATACAACAACAGTGTAGTAAATATGGCCATAAAACATCATGGCTTTTATACGTGTGAAATGATAAGCATGCCACGCTGCATAATGGTGTAACCATTAACTAAAATAACAACATACTCTGTTGTTCAAGTGCATGGATATGTCATCTGTCACTTTCCCTGGCTGACAATGATGTCACATTTAAAAAGGTGTTAACATTTACTGTTCTGTTGTTGCTTCCTACAAATCAGGACTGCATCCCAAATTGCACCGTATATAGTGCACTACTTTTGACCAGTGCCCTATGAGCTCTGGTGAAAAGTAGTGCACTAAAAAGGGAGCCATTTAGGACGCAAAGCCAGTTGGTGATAAAAATAGTAGATTTACATTATGACGCACATGCATCAGAATCCAGCCACTCTATTGGACATAGAGATTTATTGCAGTTTCTGGAATTTTTAATAAAGAATTTCTTCATGGTTTTATTAGCATGTATTTCATATCTTTATATCCTTTATGCAAAGTGTTGTAAAGTTTGAAGAGCTCAACGGGTCAATCTCTATAACAAAGTGTATTGTACAAAACCTCCCTCAAAATACCATGTGTTTTCACTGCATGAGTACATATTGTACAGTATGCAAGAAAATATTTTTGCATGTGTCTGACTGCAGGAGATGCCTATCTAGTAAAACATGGACTCTCAACAGAAGCACGCGTGGACACTTAGCAAGGCAGCCACAGACAGTCATGTGCAGGACTTTTACAGGCGTACCTTCCAGACAGGCCCAGAGGGTCCTCTTTGTGGCTGAACAACATGGGCAATAAGAACGGAGTTGAGTTCTTACTACTGGCTCAAAGGTCCTTCTATAAATGCCATAAACCAAAATGACATCCACTTAATCACGGCGTGGTGTTGTTTACAATCCCTCAACTGTAAATCTATATTGAAATATATCACACAATGATAAACCACATTTAGATGTTTTAAAGACATGCTGAAGTGTGACTGCTGAAATGGGAAATGCCTCATAATTGGGTGTTAAGTAAAAATCAGTGTGACACTAAAAATATCTATGACATCTCGCAGAGGACCACAGGGAGTAATTGCATAGTTAATGTATGTTTCAACCACAGGCAGTCCAAGTCAATAGGTGTTTCTATCAGATGCCAGAAAAGGTATTCCCTACAGGTTTTCCCTTTCTCTCTCCCTCCCCCTTCATATCTATTTAGTCCATTTTGAATTCAGCCTGTATCAACAAAATGTGGAATAAGTCGAGGTGTGTGAATACTTTCTGAATACTATGTGTTGATAGGTTCATGGACAGTGCATTATGCTACTGAACGTATATAGCCTATGTGGAACCAGCAATAGTACGAACAACACATATACCGAATTGATTCTCTCTCATTCACAATGGGCAACGAGCCTCTGTCACTTTCAGAGTGAACGTCAAACATATGTATCTATTTCCTGGACAGTAAACACCACGTTACATCCTTATGTCAAGGATAAATATAGCACCTACTATAGAATAACAGAAACAATATCTCCATGGTAACAAAACACAGGATATAAGCATACAGGGCTTCTCTGATTAGTAGGTACAGGCAGTCTGGAATCAGACTGGACTGTGTAACTTTGCAATATAATAGTTGATGGTACAGTACCAGTCAAAAGTTTGGACACGCCTACTTAGTCCAATTTAAAAATATATATTTTCTACATTGTAGAATAATAGTGAAGACATCAAAACTATGAAATAACTAATAAGGAATCATCTAGTAACCAAAAAGGTGTTTTATATTTGAGATTCTTCAAAGAAGCCACCCTTTTCCTTCAAGTGCAGTCGCAAGTACACACTTAAAAAGAATCTGTCGCAATACTCCTGACCTTCGACCTAGTCTTGGGAACACCCTCCTCATTCCTTGTCTTAATGCCTGTATTGTAGGCCTACAGCCATCTCCCTCTCTCTTCGTTAGCCTATGACAACACTAATGTTATCTCACTAATGCAGGTTCTGGCATCAGAGGAAACTGCGCCCTTTATTGACACTTTAACACAGCGATAGTAAGGCCTATTCTGTGGTGAGATAGCTTTAACGACTGAGCTAATGAACGCTGGACGTGTACTTAGTCATTCATACACTGACAGACACCTCTCTCACACACACACTGCTCTGTGTTGTTTTTTTTAAAACACTAATTCTGTCACACTGGTTTTCATTTATCCCCTCTCCTCTGCTCCCTCTCTCTCTGCTTATGCTCCTGTTCCAGCCACTAGAGCCTCAGCCGTGCTGTCTCAGGCTGGTTAAGCAGGTATACAGAACTACAACTTTTTCCAGTTTATATTAACACTTTATGATAGGCTTTCCCTCTCTTTCTCTCTCCCCCAGTTCTCCCTCTCTCCCCCAGTCCTCCCTCTCTCCTCATGCTCGTCTGGGGAGGCTGGTTCTGGAGCTCTCGGTTCAATGTGAAGCTGCCAGTGTGTTAGTCCGTGGTTGTGTCCCAAATAACACCCCATTCCCTATATAGTGCACTAAATTTGGCAAATATAGTGCACTCTATAGGGAATAGGGTGCCATTTGGGACTCAACCAGTGTGTCAGGATTATTTCTCCCGTGGACCAAGGGGCTTGGCCCACAGCCGGGGCTGCCCGGTGCCGTCTGGCCTGGTCGGCTTGTCACGGCTGTGTGGAATGTGTCGAGTGGGTTCAACCCATAGGTCCCTGCACCGAGTACATGCTGAAGTAGGGCTGCTGTTAGGCTGCTGTTTGGACCCTGACATGGGCAAACATAGCAGGGCATCGCTGAAGGTTAAGCTGGTCGGTCAACACCCTGGACTGCACTACCGGGGTGGGGCGTTTGTGTGTGTGCGTGCGTGCGTGTGCGCGTTCGTGTATGCGCACGTTTGTGTCTAGGTCAGGTGTTTTCAACTCTTATCATATGAGGTCCAGAGCCTGCTGGTTTTCTGTTCTACGTGATAATTAATTCTACACACCTGGTGTTCCAGGTATAAATTGTTCCCTGATTAGAGGGAAACAATGAAAAAATGCAGTGGAACTGGCTTCGAGGTCCAGAGTTGGGGTTGAGGGGTCTAGGTGTTCCAAGATAATGAGGAAACATGCCTATTTAAAAGTACAAGAAAATAATATGCTGAGCATTTTGGTTTGCAATCTTCTCTCATGTTGTTACATATGATCTGATAACCATCTTGAATGAGTTTTCCAGCCCTGCAGCATTGGAAGCCAGGGGCTGCATCCGTAATGGCACACTATTGCCTATTTAGTGCACTACAATTTACGTAGTGCACTAAATAGGGTATTGGGTTTCATTTAGGACTCAGCCCAGAGGTAAAGGGGGCAACAGGTTCACTAGTGGTAAAAACCCACAGTCTACACAGAGGGCATGATGCCAACTCCCCACTTGCCTGAGAGGATGAGGGCAAGGCTTTTTTAGTTCTAAAGTGATGGGATGCTACAAATCTCCTCTTTAACCATAAAACAAAATGGCTTCCGGAGTATAAAGAGTATAAGAGAGTATAAAGTTTTTCCAATAGCAGTATTTACTAGTACTAACTCCATTTATCAGAAATATGCTGTAATACATCACATTGACTTTAGAGACTGAGGGGGCACATTATCCCAGAGGTCACTACTGTTAAATCAGGACAAGATATACTGTAGCTTAGGATCCCATTATTACTGAGCTCCTAGTCTCTCATGGCCATCCTTCCAAGTCTTGCCTCATTGACTCGACAATTTCGAACAGAACGTGAGAAGCCAGGGATTTCCGAGGTAACTGAAATGTAACCCTGCATAGACATTGTGTGACACAACTATATCATGTCCAGAAGATTTTAGTTCGATTCCAAGCTGACTGAAATCTCTACCATGCTGGGAAAAGGGAAAAGTTATATTACAAAATGTCTTCCTTTTCCACAGTGGCTTTGTCTAATTACTCAGAGAAATTATCTCGGTGAGCAGTCGGACTGCCTCCAAAATGTGACCCTATTCGCTATATAGTGCACTACTTTTTACCAGAGCCCACCCTATTCCCTATATAGTGCACTACTTTTTACCAGAGCCCACCCTATTCACTATATAGTGCACTACTTTTTACCAGAGCCCACCCTATTCACTATATAGTGCACTACTTTTGACTAGGGCTCTGGTGAAAAGTAGTAGTGCACTATATCGGGAAATAGGGTGTGTTTTGGGACTGAGGGCCACTGAGTAGTCTAGCCCAGGCATTCCGTCAGATGAGAGGTTAGCAATAAACCATCATGAATAGCTCAAAGTGCACTAGCTAGTAGGATTCCAGCTTGTCGTCACAGTTCTGATGAATCCCTGGTTGTGTGAAGCCAGAACGGCCCTGTTTCCCTTACTGAGGACGTCATAGCAGCAGAAGAAAGAGTTTAATTATAAACATGGCATAAATGTTTCCAGTTCTTCCCTTTAAAATAGCCCCATGCTTCAGGGTTTATTGACGTTTAGAGAAGTGTTCATTTAGAAGGGCACACATGGCACCCTAGGTGTGTTGGGCTCACACGTTACTAAATTAACTATGTAGACTAGGAACATGTTCTCTATTTTTTTCTCAGAGATCCATCATTCGCTTTCCAATGGATTTGTTTATTAGCTATTATTGATGTACCTGTTACAGTATGTTTTTCATTATCATGTTTACCAGCCAGGTACTTTCAGAGACTACATTCACAACAATCCCATCTTTGTAAAGGCAATGCATGCTGGCCAGCTCTCATACTATCCAACTATGTGAGTGAGCGCTAGGCCTAATCAGCAGATTACTGTGTTCACTGACCTGCTCTGCTCTGCTCCTCTCAGCAGCAGACTGATTGGAGGGGTGGGCCTTCTTTGTTAAGGTAACAAGCTGGAGGTATGCTCATTCAATAGATACAACCTTTGTCACCTCAGGGCTACTGGGGAGGGACGTGTGTGTGTGTGTGTGCGTGTAGTTGGGGGCCCAGATACACCTAAAATAAAATACTATTTTATTTGTCACATGGACATGCACCAAACACAATACAGTGTTTGTCACAGGCCTTTCCCCAACGAGGCAGAGTTAAAGAAGAAAAATAGAAAACACATGAGAAATCAAACTGATTAGCAGCAAATCTCTGGGTATACAAAACAGACAGGGGTCTGCTACAACTACAGGTTGGGAAGTGAATCAGCACTTGGAAAGTGTTGGTATTGGGGGTGTAGGGTGATGTTGACCTTAGACGCTGATCTTGGGTCAGTATAGCATTTACCTTACTAATGGTTAAGGTTTTGGGGGAGGGAAAGCTGATCCTAGATCTGTACCTAGGAAGAACTTCACCCTGAAGCGAGGTGGGCAGTACTGAGAGGCACAGCGCGGCTATGTTTGTAAATTGGTTATTCATTGGGTGCTAAGAACTCAGCAACAGTGTCACACCCTGACCATAGTTTGCTTTGTATGTTTCTATGTTTTGGTTGGTCAGGGTGTGAGCTGGGTGGGCATTCTATGTTACATGTCTAGTTTGTCTAGTTCTATGTTTGGCCTGATATGGTTCTCAATCAGAGGCAGGTGTTCGTCATTGTCTCTGATTGGGAACCATATTTAGGTAGCCTGTTTGGTGTTGGGTTTTGTGGGTGATTGTCCTTTTTCTGTCGTGTGTATGTGCACCAGTATTGGGCTGTTTCGGTTTTCGTTACGTTTATTGTTTTTGTATTGGATTCGTGTTGCTTCAGTTTCATTAAACATGGATGCAATAGCCACGCCGCATTTTGGTCCGACTCTCTTTCCCATACAGAAAACCGTGACAAACAGGTCAGTATCCCATCAGAGATGAAGGGTGGCATCCTAAAGACTGTGTTCAAACTAAAGTAAACATTGTTTTGAGAGAGAGGAGGCCCAATCTCTTTTCAGTCCTAAATGAGATCTAGTTACTGTCAGCCCACTTTCCTAATACACATGATTCCGCTTTACCTTAGGACCAAAATTACATGTTTATTTACTTTTTCCAGACTTCAAAAGATATTCTGAAACCTGATTTAGTTAGCAAAATAGGCCAGGATGCTCAGTCTAGCATTTCCTCTGGATTTTTCAACTAAGTGCTACAGAAATCAATCGTAAAAAGTGTATTTATAAATAATTCGTAACACAACAATCGCGAACAAGTATCATCCTTGTAAAATGGTCCAAATATCCAATATGTTATAAATAACTGAGTAGGTTTACATGCACAGTAATAATTCAATATAAAAGTGATGATGGCTGTGGGCAGATTATGCAATAGTCATGTAAACACAATAGTAAGCATACATCATTAAAACACCTGGTTTCATGAGCAATCTTTACAATTATTAGGACATGTAAACACCTTAATCTGAGTTACAGTTGTGTATTTGATATGCGCTGGTGATACCACTATCTGAGCGAGCCTCCCTCTTTAGCGCGACTTTGGAACAACTGAATGTATGTGTCTTAGAAGTGGTTTTCGCATAGAAACTTTATATGTCCGAACTCAGAATCAAATACGCGTCCCAAAAAGAACATGGTCGCTGTGATTCAACGTCTATGTGTCTCAAATTAGTCTTATTCCTCTCTCCCTCTCTTTCTCTAGTTCTCTCTCTCTCTCTCTCCTCCACTTCTCGCTCTCTCGCTCTCTCGCTCTCTGTCTCTCCCTCTCCCCCCTCCTCTCTCTCTCCTCCACCCCGCTCTCTCTCCTCCACCCTTCTCTCTCTCCCTCTCCCCCCCCTCTCTCTCAAATCAATTCAATTTGCTTTATTGGCATGATGTAACAATGTACATATTGCCAAAGCTTACTTTGGATATTTACAATATTAAGATAATAAGAATCAAAATTGTCAATGGGACAACAGTAACAAAAATAACCAAAGGTCTAAATAACCATACATTCAACAATAACAATAAGTATACAGTAGAGGACATGTGCAGGTTGATTGGTCTGTCAGACACTGTCCCTCATCTTATGGCAGGCAGCAATGTAGTGCGCTGCCAACCCACAGCTCTCTGCGTCCTCCCCCAACAGGACGGGTAGCCTACTCTCATCAGAGAGATCTTTGAATAAGGGCTTCAAATTTAGGGAAATGACACTAATTGTTTTATTTTTTACATTTTGTAAGGAAATGCAGCTCTGTCTCAGGTTCTGCTGTTGTGCAGTGGTTGCACAGCCTTTCCTCTACAGGGAGCCAGGTTTTCCTGTGTCTACCTTTCTCAATGGCAAGACTGTGCTCACTGAGCCTGTACTTTGTCAAGGTTTTTCTAAGGTTTTGATCAGTAACCATACTCAAATAGTTAGCCATGTTGTACTGTCGATTTAGGGCCAGATGCACTGCATTTAGCTTTGTGCTTGTTTTTCCCAATAAGTAATGTAGTTTTGTTTTGACTGTGTTGTAATTTGTTTTATTCTGATTGATTGGATGTTCTGGTCCTGAGGCTTCAGTGTGTTAGTAGAGCAGGTTTGTGAACTCAGCCCCAGGACCAGCTGGATGGGGGGACTCTTTTCTTTGCCCTAATTCTGCCCTGCATGCATTGTTTGTAGTTTTCCTCTGGACATTTAGGAGAATCTTACAGAACTCTGCATGCAGGGTTTCAATGGGGTGTATGTCCCATTTGGTGAAATCTTGTTTTGCAAATGGATCCCACACCTCGCTGGCATAAAATGCAATTGGTTCAATAACATATTTAATGGAGAAGAATGCCCTGCGTGCTTTCTCTCTCAGTTCATTCACTGCATCATTAAGGTGTCCAGTTGAGCTTATTTTTAAACCTAAGTAATTGTAGTGTGTGCAGTACGCTATATATTTTGTACCAATTGAAAACGTTGGTCTAATTCCCTGAGATCTGGATCTTCTCTGCAAAAATATTATTTTAGCATTTTTGGGGTTTACTGCCAGGGCCCTCTCGCTCTCTCTCACCCCCCCCCCCCCCCCCCCACTCTGTGTCTCTCCCTCTCCCTCCACCTCTCTCTCCCTCTTTCTATGTCTCTCTCTGTCTCTGTCTCTGTCTCTCCCTCCTCTCTCTCTCGGTGTCTCTTTCTCTCGCTATCATTTCTCTCTCTCTCTCTCTCTCTGTCTTCCACCTTTCTCTCTCTCTGTGTCTCTTCCTCTCTCTTTCTCCTCCACCTCTCTCTCTTTCTATGTGTCTCTCCCTCTCCCCCACCTCTCTCTCTTTCTATGTGTCTCTCCCTCTCCCCCACCTCTCTCTTTCTATGTGTCTCTCCCTCTCCCCCACCCCTCTCTCTTTCTATGTGTCTCTCCCTCTTCCCCACCCCTCTCTCTATGTGTCTCTCCCACTCTCCCCACCCCTCTCTCGCTCTCCCTTTCTCTAGTTCTTTCTCTCCTCTCTCTCTCTCTCCCTGGCATCATGAACTGTGAGAGCCCTGGGAGAACAGGCCAGAGAACATAGAGTAGAAATTGAGTTTTAAACAGATGCAGTAATTCAATTTCCACCCTTTTAAATTTGGAATGCAGGGGGCCATATGTAACCCAACACTTGCTATCGCAGTTACAAAAAGGGGCAGCGTTTCAACAGTTGGTGGCTGGACTGCACCTCTATCTGTCTTTTAATCAATACAGGGCCCTATGACTCTAATATACACAGGTTGCATCCCAAATAGCACCCTATTCCCTATTTAGTGCTCTATGTAGAGATTTGGGTGCCATTTGGGACACAAACCCTTGTAATGGGGGCAGGGAAGGAGGTGAAGCACTCACAGAAATCTATGTCAATGCAGAGTAGCCAGTGGCAGGTGTTGGAAGCACGGCTCTGCCAGCTTTCCTTGAAACAAAATGCATGAAGACCACATAAGTGCCATACCTCAATGTTTTAAATGATGTGCCTGTCCTCCTCCATTCTATGATGATCGTAGCCTATTGGAGAATGGTGGTGAAAGAGAGGAAATATGTAGATAAGACCAGGAGACTTGGGCAGTTGGTCACTGTAGTAAAATAACCTTATGACTTTGCTTGAGATTACCCTAACCAATTAGTGCACCAACAGAATCACGTTAATGACAGCCGTCACATATATTTCCAATCTATCAGCTTTGTTCATCTATTTCCCCATAATCCATCTACTTAGACTATTGACACATATCCTCAGGAAGTTTGTTGGGCGTTGACAGGCATTTCGGTAATCACCTCCTCAGCATGGGGCCTATACAAGCACTAAATTAAACATTGGCACCACAATTAAGACCTCTTTCTTTAGTTTTGGACAACGCCCTGGGGACTCCTAACTCTCCCACATGAACCCCCACTGTCTCCACACTGCCCCAAAGTGCGATGAAATGTGTTCCTTGGGTCTATACAGAGCACAGTGTTAAAGGTTTCCAGTTAATGTATTACATTTAAAACCACGATATGCCCCACGTCATGAATATCTCCATATTTCTCAAATTGCATCCATGATTGACTGAAATGTAAATATCCTTTTGAATGTGTAAAGGTGTCAGCATGCTTCAGTTGGGCTGGCGCCTAGCTGAACCCAGCTAGCAGAACCGAACAAGTGTGCTGGCATACTCTCTTAAAAGACATTTGCTAGTTTTTCAAGCGAATGTATTTTCAGGGAGTATGCGAGCACACTCGTTTGGTTGGGCTAGGCGCCAGCCCAACTGGAGCATGCTGACGCCTTTAGGTGTGCCTCGTGCAGTGTTTCCCTGATTTGAACATGGGGTTACAGAGAAACTCTGGGTTATGTCAGTAACATCCAGAGAGGTTTCTGATTTCTTCCTACAAATGTGGCTCTATCTTTTGAATGGTTTAAGCTACAAAATATTATGACCCCATCACTGACCCCATCACTGACCCCATCACTGAAAGATACGACTCTCAGGAACACGTATGTGTCTTTTGTTTTCTTCTACAATGCCCACATTAGAACAGAGTGGACAAGACCAGGCACTAAATGTGATGGGGGAAAATAACACCATCTCAATGATGTTCTTTTCTACACAGAATATAATACACTATTGCCTGATGATCTTCTGAACTTCCCAATACCTTTCTGGTGCATTCCAGTCACTTCAAACCATACTTCCTTCGGACAAATACTGTCAAAAGTACTGACAGAAGGATTTGCAATCATCATAGCCCCAATTAAAAAAGGACATTGACCATTGATTACATCACTTTTTTTTACATGGTGGGTCGTGATTTTTTTTTATATAAATGGTGTCGCGGGTCAAAAGTTTCTGAACCCCTGGCCTAGTGCATGATTACACTGTGACCTAATAAGGACCTTGTGAAATAGGCCTTCATTTACCTAACAATTATTGCAATGCAACAGATCAATCAGCAAAAATGTTTATATTTCGGAAGCTTAGGCCTGTGTTAATTTACCCATAACACAAGCTCATGTTAAGGTACAATTCAATTCACTGCATAACGAGAAGAATAAACAAAGACGAAGTCATTAAAAAAATATTATTCTATGGAGGGGAACATGTAAACAAACACCTTTGAGAAACACTTGATTGATTTACGCTGGTTCCCCGCCCCCGTCGCTCTGTGATTAGGCGCTCCAATAGAGGGAGTGACTTCGCCTCCCTCCATATATATCCCATTCAATGCATCCGCCAACAACAGAGCATGCAGAGCGATCAAAAACAATGGTGCCATTTACGAACACGGGGAGAAACCGAATGGTATCGGCGCGTAAATCATAGTCTGGCAGTCAATAGCAGACGGAGAAGAGTGGTCGATTTTTACAGAATAACGTCAAATCAATATATAATAAATCGGTGTGCTGTGTGGATTCCCTACCATTTTATCAGACAGACGAGACACCCACATGCTACTCCCCAAGAACACTGTCTGCGCCAAGGATGAGTTTATCAGCCTCTCTTGATTAATCGGACTTCACAGCCTACTTGCAAGCGCTAATTCGTTGGCACTTGGAAGCAGACGAATTCAACAGTGAGTGATGATGGAGTGTAACTTGCTGGGTTTGGGGTGGTGCATGTTTTTTGCACTTGTTCTACACAGGTCGAGCTGCGCCGCGGCGAAGGAGCTACAATGCCAGGAGATATCCGTGCCCTTATGCAAAGGAATCGGATACAACTACACCTACATGCCCAACCAGTTCAACCACGACACACAGGACGAGGCAGGGCTGGAGGTGCACCAGTTTTGGCCCCTGGTGGAAATCAAGTGTTCTCCGGACCTGAAGTTCTTTCTCTGTAGCATGTACACTCCTATTTGCCTGGAGGACTACAAGAAGCCCCTGCCGCCTTGTCGGAGTGTCTGTGAGAGAGCCAAGGCAGGCTGTGCGCCTCTGATGAGACAGTACGGGTTCCCGTGGCCAGACAGAATGAGATGCGATTTATTACCAGTGCAAGGTAACCAAGATACACTATGCATGGACTACAACAGAAGTACGACGACTGTTTCTCCAGTGGTTGCAAAGCCCACACATCGGCCTGTTAAACCAGTAAACCCACGAAAGAAAAATGGACAAGGCCGTTCTAACGACCCCAGTAAACACAAACCTCCGAGTTCTCCATGCGAACCCCAGTGTCACTGCCGCGCTCCCATGGTTCCAGTCAGCAACAGTAATCCTCTATATAACAGAGTTAAAACAGGACAGATACTCAACTGTGCCATGCCTTGCCACAACCCTTACTTCTCCCAAGACGAAAGGACATTTACTGCATTCTGGATAGGACTATGGTCCGTGTTATGTTTTATCTCTACTTTTGCAACAGTGGCAACTTTTTTAATCGACATGGATCGTTTCAAATACCCGGAGCGACCCATTATATTCCTCTCTGCTTGTTACATGTTTGTCTCGGTCGGCTACATTGTCAGACTAATTGCTGGACATGAACAAGTGGCTTGTAACATGGAGCATGATACCGAACACATCCACTACGAGACCACCGGCCCTGCGCTTTGTACCATTGTTTTTCTACTTATCTACTTTTTCGGCATGGCAAGTTCTATTTGGTGGGTCATTCTGTCTCTTACCTGGTTCCTGGCTGCGGGGATGAAGTGGGGGAATGAGGCCATAGCCAGTTACTCCCAGTATTTTCATTTAGCTGCCTGGCTGATACCCAGCATGAAATCAATAGCTGTATTGGCGTTGAGTTCAGTGGATGGTGACCCTGTGGCAGGAATATGCTACGTTGGCAATCAGAATTTGGATAATCTCCGGGGCTTTGTTTTGGCGCCTTTGGTTATCTATCTTTTCATTGGAACTATGTTCCTCCTGGCTGGGTTTGTGTCACTGTTCCGGATCCGGAGTGTTATAAAGCAAGGAGGGACGAAAACAGACAAGTTGGAGAGACTGATGATCAGGATCGGTATTTTTACAGTGCTTTACACTGTCCCAGCCACGATTATAGTAGCATGTTACTTCTATGAGCAGCACAACAGACAGACTTGGGAAATAACCCACAACTGTTCATGCTTGTCGGAGCATGAAATGCAGAAGCCGGACTATGCTGTGTTCATGCTGAAATATTTAATGTGCCTTTTAGTTGGCATCACGTCCGGCGCGTGGGTCTGGTCGGGAAAAACTCTAGAATCCTGGAGGACTTTTTGTACCCGCTGCTGCTGGGGCAGCAAGGCCACGAGCGGGTCAATGTACAGTGACGTTAGCACTGGATTGACGTGGAGGTCCGGTACTGTGAGCTCTGTTTCTTGTCCCAAACAGATGCCATTGTCACGGGTTTGAAAAGGAAGAATGGACCACTAATTGCGTTGGGATTGACCATCAGCGTGTTCCAATTAGCACATTAACGAGCACCTAATGATTTTTCTTGCACAATGAGACCCGCATCCAGTTTAGAACCATATAATCAGAAGAATTAGAGGCTTTGCCTAATTTTTACCTATAAAATGAACTTTTCACCTGCAAAATGAGCTTTTCAAAGATGATTTGAAGTAGGCTATGCCTTAATGTCATACGGGTTTCGTTGGTGCTTAATGTATTTATATAATTATTGATGTACAAACATTGTAAATTTGTATATACAATTTATACGAGATTGAATATATGTATAATTCACTTTGATAGAAGATCTTTATTTTGGTAATAAAAGTAATTTTATTACATTTTTACCTGTGCGTCTTGATAGTCATTCTGCGCCAAAGCTGCGCACCACTTCTATATTTTGCAAATGTAATTTTTGCTTTTCTGTCTTCATGCCGTGATACGATATTTTTGGATAAGTAGAACCCCCTATTCATATTTGTCAAATAGTGATCTAATTATTAATTCACATAAATGTAATAGGCCTACACAACAGTTGGTTGTTGGGTTCTTTTTGGGTAGCATTGTGGAAAAAAAGTACGCTACACATTGTAACGAGCAGTGGTGGTTGGCTGTTGCGTTCCTTTTTGTTATGGTGGTTATCACTGTTAGGTATTCTTGATGCAACCACAAGCAGTGGGGTACGAGGAGGATTCATAGAAACGTTGAAATGGCAGTGAAAGCCCTACATGTGGTCTGTTCAAGTAATCCTCTCTTTAGGGAACCCCTCTGTGCAACAATTATGTTACAACGCTGCGTAATCTGCCCTCAATTAATATTGATGACCCAGTGAAACATGTCACACACTGACCTGCATATGAATATGAAATCAAAGGGATTCTACTACTATTCCTATTAAGGTTTGTGTGGGGCAGAGTTCTGGATACTCGCCATTCTTACTGTCAAGATGTCATAGGCCTTATAATTAAGATGTCAGACAGTGAGGGAGGGAAGACTGGTATGAATCCCAAATGATACCCTGTTCCCTATATAGTGCACTACTTTTGACTTGAGCCACATGGGCCCTGGTCAAAAGTAGTGCACTATATGGGGAATAGGGTGCCATTTGCGACTCAACCCACACTCAATAGGTGACCCTATGTTTTCCCAGTCTGGTCTCATAGATTATTCATAGTGCACGTAAATCCGGGACACTCAAAATAGTATGATATGTTACATTTGGTATGGTTTTATTTAACAAGGCAAGTCAGTTAGGAACAAATTCTTATTTAGAATGACAGCCTACCCCAGCCAAACCCTCCCATAACCCGGACGATGCTGGGCCAATTGTGCGCCGCTCTATGGGACTCCCAATCACGGCCGGTTGTGATACAGCCCGGGATTGAACCAAGCTCTATAGTGACGCCTCTAGCACTGTGATATAGCGCCTTAGACCCCTGTGCCACTTTTGAGCGATTATGGTTACATAGGACAGATGGTTACTTGTCCGGGTGGTTGGGTAGGTGTATAGTGCGAATGTCTAGTAACCCAAAGGTCGTGAGTTCGAATCTCATCACGGAAAACTTTAGTATTTTCGCTAAGTAAGAACTATTCAACTACTTTTTAGCCACTTTGCAACTACTTAGCATGTTAGCTAAACCTTCCCCCAACCATAACCTTAACCCTTTTAGCTAAACTTACCCTAACCTTAAGTCTTTAACATAACTCTTAACCCTAATGCTTAGCCTAGCTAACTTTAGAATTCATAACATATTATACGTTTTTCAAATTTGTAAGATATTGTACATTTTGCTAGTATTTCTAATTGGTACAGAATAACGCAATGCTCTGGGACCAGGCTGCAGCTCATGGTTAAAAGGTCATTAAGACTCGGTGTGTGGTCGGTTTACTGTGTATCTGACCATAACAGCGCTTAAACAGCTGGATTATCTTCTTAACAAGCATAAAGAAACTATTGCATTTGAAAACTGCAAATAGCACCACTGCTTGGTGCGAACACACTTGTGTTTTAGAGGCCCACGCTTTCAAAATGAGGCCTCTGTTTACTTTATCAAAGTTAAACAGTGTGTTTACTGTTTAGCCAATACCCAGATATATAATAATATGAAATAAAAATGTACTTATAAATAAATAAAAATGTTCTTATGCATTTGGAGATTTAGAAGAGGTCATGTCCATCACAGATCGTTGGCTTACCTCTTAAAACTGTCTAACCAAACAGGGACTTTACAGCATGATGTTGTTGGGAGCCAGTTGTAATTGCTCTCATCCTAGTTCATAAACTGCAATCCTGACTTAATTTGACATTTATTTAAAAGATAGACTGCATCAACTTGGCTACTGCAGTCAGTGATACCATACTGCCACCCTGTGGACAAAGAATATCCCCATGAGTTACAAGCTTTCAACAAACCTGTAACAAGCACTTAATAAACATTATTTCAAAATATTTTTTATTTATTGAATATGCACAATATCACATTATCAATTGAATACATTTAATTATTTTGTTTTTTCAATACCTTTAAGTAATTGACGTTCCAATAAAATATAAAACAATTGGTAGGCCTATGCTATTTTAACAATATATAGGGAACAAACAGGTGGCTACAACTATGCTTCAGCTCAGAGACAAACTCATATGTTGCTTCCCAAATTGCACCATATTTCCTATATAGTGCACTACTTTTGACCAGCCCTAGTCATTTGGGACGTAGCCAGAGATTCTTCCAATCCAATGCAGAGAAAAGTCAGGGCATGCGCACGTGTGTGTGTGTGTGTGTGCAGGTCAGGCTGTGTACACTCTAGGCTAAAATCAACAGAGGAAATGAGATTATGGAGGTCACGCCAGATCCACCTCCTGCCAAGATAAACAGGAAGTTCACTAGTGGGTACAGGAAGGGACCATCACTTAGAGGCCATCCATAGCATGTGTCCCAAATGGCCCAGGTCAAAAGCAATGCACTTCATAGGGAATAGGGTGCCATTTATTAATAACGGCACATTGAATGGTGTCTTTGTCTACTGATTGATTTGAGAAACATCTGTTGAAATTGAATACAGAAGTATGATGGTGCCACAGTTAAAAAGGCCACATAACTGTGACAGAAAATCCAAACGTATACAGAATATTGTACATCAACGTATACAGTACATTGGCTAACATCGAGACAATTCCATAAGGATTCTGCAAGGAAAACATCAAAGGGAGTAATTTATTCAGTTTTAGATGAACTGACTACTGATTTCAGCCAGAGGGACTGCTGGCCACCCCTCGGGTTTTACTAGGATCTGTGTCCCAAATAAAATAAAATCATATTTGTCACATGTAAACAACAGGTGTAGACTAAGAGTGAAATGCTTACATATGGGCCCTTCCCAACAACGCAGAGAAAAATATATAAGAAAAATAACAACAGAAGGAATAAATACACAATAAGTAACAATAACTTGGCTACAGACACGGGGTACCAGTACCGAGTCAAACCGCAGGGGTACGAGGTAGTATATGTACATATACAGTACCGAGTCAAACCGCAGGGGTACGAGGTAATTGAGGTAGGCAGATATATGTACATATACAGTACCAGTCAAACCGCAGGGGTACGAGGTAATTTAGGTAGGCAGATATATGTACATATACAGTACCAGTCAAACCGCAGGGGTACGAGGTAATTTCGGTAGGCAGATATATGTACATATACAGTACCAGTCAAAAGTTTGGACACACCAACAGATTCAAGGGTTTTTCTTAATGTTTTACTATTTACTAGCTTGTAGAATAATAGTGAAGACATCAAAACTATGAAATAGCACATATGGAATCATGTAGTAAACAAAAAAGTGTTAAACAAATCAAAACATTAAACATTTTAGATTCTTCAAAGTAGCCCCCCTTGCCTTGATGATAGCTTTGCACACTCTTGGCATTCTCTCGACCAGCTCCATGAGGAATGCTTTTCCAACAGTCTTGAAGGAATTCCCACATATGCTGTGCACTTGTTGGCTGCTTTTCCTTCACTCTGAAGTCCAACTCATCCCAAACCATCTCAATTGGATTGAGGTCAGGTGATTGTGGAGGCCAGGTCATCTGATGCAACACTCCATCACTCTCCTTCTTGGACAAATAGCCCTTACACAGCCTGGAGTTGTGTTGGGTCATTGTCCTAGTGTGGCAAATTATAGTCCCACTAAGTGCAAACCAGATGGGATGGTGTATTGCTGCAGAATGCTGTGGTAGCCATGCTGGTTAAGTGTGCCTTGAATTCTAAATAAATCACTGACAGTGTCACCAGAAAAGCCTCCCACACCATCACACCTCCTCCTCCATGCTTCACGGTGGGAACCACACATGCAGACATCATCCATTCACGAACTCTGCGTCTCACACGGTTGGACACACGGTTGGAACCAAAAATCTCAAATGTGGACAGACCAAATTACAGGTTTCCAATGGTCTAATGTCCATTGCTTGTGTGTCTTGGCCCAAGCAAGTCTCTTCCTCTTATTGGTGTCCTTCAGTAGTTGTTTCTTTGCAGAAATTCAACCATGAAGGCCTGATTCACGCAGTCTTCTCTGAACAGTTGATGTTGAGATGTGTCTGTTACTTGAACTCTGCAATTTCTGAGGCTGGTAACTCTAATGAACTTATCCTATGCAGCAGAGGTAACTCTGGGTCTGCATTGACTGACCTTCATGTCTTAAAATAATGAAGGACTGTCATTTCTCTTTGCTTATTTGAGCTGTTCTTGCCATAATATGGACTTATAACAAGGCACACCTGTTAATTGAAATGCATTCCAACTTATCCTCTGCAGCAGAGGTAACTCGGGGTCTTCCTTTCCTGTGGCAGTCCTCATGAGAGACAGTTTCGTCGTTGCACTTGATGGTTTTTGCGACTGCACTTGAGATTCACTGAACCTCATCTCTTAAAGTAATGATGGACTGTCATCTCTTTGTTTATTTGAATGTTTTTTGCCATAATATGGACTTGGTCTTTTACCAAATAGGGCTACCTTCTGTTTACCACCCCTACCTTGTCACAACACAACTGATTTTCTCAAATGCATTAAGAAGGAAATAAATTCCACCAATGAACTTTTAACAAGGCACTCCTGTTAATTGAAATGCATTCCAGGTGACTACCTCATGAAGCTGGTTGAGAGAATGCCAAGCGTGTGCAAAGCTGTCATCAAGGCAAAGGGTGGCTACTTTGAAGCATCTAAAATAAAATATGTTTTGATTTGTTTAACACCTTTTTGGTTACTACATGATTCCTTGTGTTATTTCATAGTTCTGATGTCTTAAACTATTATTCTACAATGTTGAAAATAGTAAAAAATAAAAAATAAACCTTGAATGAGTAAGTGTGTCCAAACTTTTGACTGGTACTGTGGGTAAGGATAAAGTGACTAGGAAACTGGATAGATTATAAACAGTAACAGCAGCGTATGTGATGAGTCAAAAGAGTTAGTGCAAAGCGGGTCAATGCAGATATTCCAGGTAGCTATTGCGGTGATGCAGCCAGTCAAGATGCTCTCAATGGTGCAGCTGTAGAACTTTGAAGATCTGAGGGCCCATGTCAAATCTTTTCAGCCTCCTGCGGGGGAAGAGGAGTTGTCGTGCCCTCTTCACGACTGTGTTGGTGTGTGTGGACCATGATAATCTTAACACCGAGGATCTTGAAGCTCTCGATCTGCTCTACTACAGCCCCATTGATGTGGATGGGGGCGTGCTCGTCCCTCCGGTTCCAGTCCTACCACCATCGTGTCGTCAGCAAACTTAACAATGGTGTTGGAGTCGTGCGCGGCCACGTAGTCGTGGGTGAACAGGGGGTACAGGAGGGGACTAAGCACGCACCCCCGTGTTGAGGGTCAGCGTGTCGAATGTGTCGTTGCCTATCCTCACCACCTGGGGGAGGGCAGTCAGTAAGTCCATTGATTGTGGCCTGTGGAATATTGTCCCATTCCTCTTTACTGGCTGTGCGAAGTTGCTGGATATTGGCGAGAACTGGAACATGCTGTTCCAGGAATTGTGTACAGATCCTTGCGACATTGGGGCCGTGCATTATGCTGAAACATGAGGTGATGGCGGCAGATGAATGGCACGACAATGGGCTTCAGGTATCCTTCACGGTATCCCTGTGCATTCAAATTGCCATTGATAAAATGCAATTGTGTTCATCGTCCGTAGCTTATGCCTGCCCATACCATAACCCCACCACCACCATGGGGCACTCTATTCCCGATGTGATGTTGACATCAGCAAACAGCTCGCCCACACAACGCCATACAGGCGTCTGACATCTGCATGGTACAGTTGAAATCGGGATTCATCCGTGAAGAGCACACTTCTCCAGCATGCCAGTGGCCATCGAAGATGAGCATTTGCCCATTTAAGTCGGTTACGAAACTGAACAGTTTGTGCAGAAATTCTTGGGTTGTGCAAACCTACAGTTTCATCAGCTATCCAGGTGGCTGGTCTAAGACGATCCCGAAGGTGCTGTACAAATCTTTTTGCCCATGCTGGCGCTTCAGACTGCTATATCAGTCTGCTAATACATGACTATTAAAGGCCCAGTGCACTATCTTTGTGAGAAATGTTTTTTCTATTAATATATATATATATTTTCTTCTGATTTTCCAGGGGATGCTGCAGAACCCTCTGCACCCATACTTCTCATGGCTATGGCCACACCTGTCAGGTGGATGGATTATGTTGGCAAAGGAGAAATTATCACCAACAAGGATGTAAACAATTTGTGCACAAAGTTTGAGAAAAATGTTTTTTGTGCGTATGGAACATTTCTGGGAACTTTTATTTCACATAATAAAACATGGGACCAAAACTTTACATGTTGTGTTTAAATGTTTGTTCAGTGTATGTTCAGTGTTTGTTCAGTGTATGTTCAGTGAAGCAGGCTCTCTAATTCCTTTACCACTATATCTTCAGACAGGGTTGTACATCGTTCATTAATCACTCAAAATTAGACTAGAGGTGAGGGTTGCAAAGGTCAACGGTTATGGCTATATCCGTCAGTCCATGTTCGTGAAAGTGTGTATGTATGTGTTTGTGAGTAAGTCAATGTATGCATGACATTTCCATTTCCATATACAGGAAAAACAACAATTTTGCATATCTATTCTATGTTGCCTCTACTCTGATGGTGTTTTCTAATTCTTCAATACACAGAGAACACTAATAGCCTGTATACTGTCTCTCCACTTATTTACATTACACAACAGAGTCATATTCACTAGGCCCCAAACAAAGAAAACATACTAAAACAGCAAGGGACTTTGTCCTGTAAGAAATGCTCGTTTTCGTTTTCTGTTGCAAAACAGTTTGCTACGTTTTGATACGGTTCGCAATAATGAATGCAACCCTGTAGGCTTGCTGGGAATCGTCCATTGTATGTAGTGATCTCTACATTTACTCCGACATCAACATCCAAGGAGTGAGAATGGATTTTTCTGTCACCAAGGACAACAAACATATAATCCTACTGAATTCTCTTCACAACATGCAATCTGGTCTCAGAGAAAGACTTATAATACTATACGTCCTCCAAGATGTATTATAAGTTACAACATCCAATTCGTATGCTATTTATTGTATGATCAGGTAAAGCATATACTCTACGTCCTCTCATTCCTATGATATTGTACAACTGCTATTTCATTCAAATTGTAACCTAACGTAATGTATCATACTAAATTAAGGAGAACAGAGTTTCTTACCAAATCTTACATGTTGATATTTTCTATATATTTTTGATGTTCTCTTATGCTCAATGCTGAATTCTCTGCCTAAATTAATCTATCACTAGTTTCTGTCAACCATGAGATCTGAGTACTGTACCAACAGCATATAGGACCAGTGAGGGTTGGATAATTTTCAGATGAACATGGCTCTGGTCAAAAGTAGTGCACTATTTAGGGATAGGGTGCCATTTGGGATGCATATGAACAGTGGATCAATAAGGTTGACTCCCTGTTGTGGTTTTCCCATGTGAACACCAAACATCATGCTTGCAAAACAAATTCAGAAAATAAAAATGATTTAAAATATAAAAATAATTAAGTTACAATTTACAGTTAAGGAAAAATACCTACATACAGTATGTATAGGTATTTTAAAATGGATTAAGAATTTGGCAGTGGTTCTTTCTTGTATCTGCACTTTCATTTATCTACCAGTGGAGGGCAGTAAAGACAATGGCATACACTTATTCAGATGTTACGCGGACTTTCCATTTTTATTTATTTAAATAGGCAAGTCAGAACAAATTCCTATTTACAATGACAGCCTACCCCGGCCAAACCCTACCCAAACGACGCTGGGCCAATTGTGTGCCGCCCTATGGGACTCCCAATCACAGCTGGTTGTGATACAGCCTGGAATTGAACCAGGGTCTGTAGTGACGCCTCTAGCACTGAGCTGCACCACTCGGGAGCCCTAAAACAAACAAGGTAATGATTATGGCAGCCCCATGTGTACATACATGTTTAATAGTCTGTACAATTACTTAAAAAACTAATTATTTAAATGCAGAGAACTTGCCTACGAATTGAACAACGAAACAACATCCCTGTCCCAGACAACTATATCTGAATGTAGGCATATATTTAAGATGCATATACCACAACCCCATTCCTTTAATTAACCTTTGACCTACCAGCATCATCACCCACTTACCCGGAGTAAGTTGTTTCAAGAGACCACTTTCTTTGGAAAAGATACACTACTAAAGTATGTGGACGTTCTTTACACCACTCCAGCCGACGCTTGGCATTGCCATGGTGATCTTAGGCTTGTGTGCGGCTTCTCGGCCATGGAAACCCATTTTATGAAGTTCTCGACACACAGTTATTGTGCTGACGTTGCTTCCAGAGGCAGTTTGGAACTCTGTAGTGATTGTTGCAACCGAGGATAGATGATTTTTACCTGCTACGCTCTTCTGCATTCGGCGGTCCCATCCTGTGAGTTTACGTGGTCTACCACTTCGCGGCTGGGCCGTTTTTTGCCGTATTCACAATAACAGCACTTACTGTTGACTGGCGCAGCTCTAGCAGGGCAGGAATTTGACCAACTGACTTGTTGAAAAGATAGCATCCTTTGTAGCTTAGTTGGTAGAGCATGGTGATTTCAATGCCAGGGTTATGGGTTTGATTCCCACGGGGGACCAGTATGAAAATGTCTGCACTCACTACTTACTGTAAGTTGCCCTGGATAAAAGCATCTGCTAAATGACTAAAATGTCAATCCTATGACGGTGCCATGTTGAAAGTCACTGAGCACTTCAGCCAATCTACTGCCAATGTGTGTCTATAGAGATTGCATGACTGTGTGCTTGATTTTATACAGCAACGGTGTGGCTGAAATAGCCAAATCCACTAATTTGAAGGGGTCCACATACTTTTGTAAATATAGTGTATGTTTTCAAAACTGTTTTTTTAATTATTTCCAGGGATGCACAACATACTGAAATATATGTAAATATCTTTGTTAGAAAGAGAACCATATTTCCCTTGAAGGAGTGATGCTGAGTGTAACAAATGGCTCTCCCCTACACTCAAAACCACACGAAGGCTTGAATCCAAGGCACGTTGTAGAGCAGTATATTGTGTTTGACTTTTAAATGTAATTTACACTTGAGCTGACATCCACAGCATTGTTGACAGTAGGTTGGCTTGCATTCACCTCAACTTTTCCATCACTGGCCTCCTGTAAAGCCTCTCCTGACATTTACAATGTATTAATTTAGCAGATACTGTTATTCAGAGTGACATACAGGTGCAATTAGGGTTAAGTGCCTTGCTCAAGGGCACATCAACATATTCTTCACCTAGTCGGCTCAGGGATGCGACCTGACGGTTACTGGCCCAACGCTCTTAACCGCTAGGCAACCTGCCACCCTGGTAGCGGAGTAATGTTCCTTTGTTTCCCTCAGTTCTCCAAGTGGTCTTAGCTTCTGATGAGTCAGGGCATGTCAGTCTTGTCTGACTGTTGTTTGGGAACCCAATGAAAGACTGTGTGAGCTGAACAACAGCGGAGTGCGGCCATCATTGCTCTTGAAGGTCAACTAACTGGCATTAATTGGATCACCCATTATAATTCTGTTAGCTAACACATACAGTGAACACATTCTGTTTGTAGAGCTGAAAGTGTGAAGTCACAACAGCAAAATGCAATGTAGCCTATTATTACAATTTGGGGAAAAATGAATTTAAGTGTATGTAATGAGTAAATCATCAGAGTTGTTGAACTAAAAAACACAGCTCTCCCATTGTTGTGTTGCTGCCTTGCATAGAATTACATAGGTCTAAATAAACAATCTACTTTACTGAGCGTCTGATGAGGAAGAAGAATCACTGGAAGAGCTTGAGGAGCCCCTTACTTCCTGCAGGTTGACGTCGTCCAGGAGCCTATCACGGGATTCTGCACTATCATGATGCTGCTCCAGGAGTGTTGCGTCTACCATGGTGGACTGGCCATGCCTCCGACCACTGTACATTTGTGAGGGTGTAAATTGGCGTGACACTACTACTGGGTCTCTCTCTAACTGCCGGGAGAGAGGGACGGAAGATGAACGGGAGATGTGGTTGGGATGAACAAAGTGCCCGCTCCATGGAGCCCCCATAGGAATGGGGTGAAATGGCGGTTCAATCTTTGCATCCCTCCGCGGCAGCCTGCTCCCCTGCAGTGGTTGGGCAGCCACCCTAACGCGAGTCTCATCATTTATTCTGACTCTTCTGTGTGAAAGGTCACCGTTTTGGTTACAGTTCGAGGTTGGTTTGTCCATGTGACTTTGTCCTCTCTTGAGGACAGTTTTGGGGGTCTTGTGGTTCTGGTTGTACATGACTTCCATGTCCTCCCCAACCCCATCTTTCATCAACCATCTTCCCTTTCTCCTGGTCCTCTGTGTCACCATCCATTGCACAGAGCACACAAGATCTGCCAAGTTCAGTAGCAGAGACAGGGAGGCAGCCGCCAGCATGAAGTTGAGCATGATGGTCTTCTCTGTGGGGCTGGAAATGTAGCACTCCACCATGGACGTACAGGGAAATTCATAACACTGGAAGCTCCTGGGGACAGAGAAGCCATAGAGGTAGTACTGGCCGGCACTGAACGCTGCCTCCAGCAGAATCCGCAGTATCACATCCAGAAGATAGGCACTTACAAAGTTAGGTGTTCCTTTTGGTAGAGCGTGTAGAGGGGTGCACAGAGTGCCTGCTCCGGTCTGACTTCTGCTCCCAGAGAAATAGTTCCCTCTGATACGGAGAGTTGACGATACTTTGTGGATGATATAAGAGATGAACATCAGGTGAGGGAGACAGAGCATGATCAGTTGGAACAGCCAGAAGCGGAAGAGGGAGAGGGGAGCAAAACTGTCGAAGCAGACGTTGGTACAGCCTGGCTGGATGGTGTTGCACACAAAGTGCTCCTGCTCGTCCCGGAAGAGGGGATAGCCAGAGAACAGGAGGATGAGTAACCTCAGGACCACCATCAAGATCAACCATGTCTTCCCTGCAGTAACAGCAAATCAATTCAATATTCACTCACACACATTTAAACATTTTGGTAATTTAGCAGATGCTCTTATCCAGAGCAGCTTCCAGTCAGTGCATTCAACTAAGGTAGGTAAGACAACCACATATCACAGTCATTGCAAGTACAACAAACATTATTTTAGTGTTAGATACTCTTGAAAAAAAGCTTCATGTTAGTAACATTAACTATCTCATACATACAGCATCTACAGGCTCATCTACATTCAGTACAGTATGTCCACGTGGCGGAAAGGAAAACCTACCCAGAAAAGTGACGTTGTGATTGAAAGTAATGAAGAGTATTTCCATTAGGCCCGTCTTCTCCATGATAAAAACAACAAGCAGCTCACCCCATAGAGATCCTGTCTGTATACCTTGATCCAATCCAGATTACTCAGCAAGGGTCCAGTTCAGTCCAATCAATCCAGTTCAGTTCAACTCAATCAATTCACTTCAATTCAAATCAGTCCAATTCAAATCCAAGTACCTCATTTGGTTGTAGAGAAGTGGCTCCAGAGTAAGTTGTCAGTTCCCCAGAGTGTATGTCTACTAGACTATAGATCTCTCTCAAGTGTTATAAACAGCTCAGTGATGCCAGGCAGGGTCCTCTCTCTGCTATTATTATCACATCCAAATCATGTTACCATCAAAGCATTGCTAGGATATTTCAACAAAATACACTGATCTAAGACAACTGGACGGGTCTACATAAAAGAAGCATCGTGATTATAGAATGTTATTCGAATTGAGGTGACCAGGTTAAAGGTTATAGGACAATAATGAGAATTGTAGCTTTGTGCCCAAATGGTGGCGATCTTGGCCTCCTGTCCATTAACCTCAATACACAGGCTTCCTCACATTCGTTCGGAAATAGCAGTGATTAATGATACTTGGGTGTGCATCCCAAATGGCACGCTATTTCCTATATAGTGCACTGCTTTTTACCCGAGCCGTATGGGCCCTAGTCAAAAGTAGTGGACTACATAGGGATTGGGTGCTATTAGGACGCATTTTTGGGGATATGGTAACGCGAGACTACATCTCCATGAAGCCATTTTAATGGTCATGTCAAGACGACAGCTGCTACATGTTGGATATGTAACAGTATGGCTTCTGTCCCTCTTCTAGCACACAGCCAACTAGCTCGCAATTCCACATTGGCTACAAATAGACGGCTAATAGGGGGATTTAATGATTAGCATACACACGTGATCTAACAAGTTCTCCACATATAAACATAAATTCATACAACAGTCAGACAAACGCTTTGGAAATAAGTGTATTTTACACTTTCATGTGTTGTCCTCTTGGATTTCTAAACTGTACAAATAGTTTTCACCCAAAAATAAATGATTCAAAATCAAAAGACATTTTATTTTATTACAAACATGGATCAACGCCTTCATATAAATATTTCAAAATTAAGTTAATGATCGCATCATCACTTTAATACTTGATTATACACTGTACAGTTTATTTTCAAAATAATTCAGACAATTGTAGTGCTTCAGTTGTCAGTAGGGTCTTCTTGACAAATGAAAAAACACAAATAAAAGTTGATCATGAATATAACAATATTAATATATTTATTAGACAAAATCAAACTGTATAACGTTTGGAGGAGCTATGTTATATAGAAGTTGGCTCAGTGTTCAGGTTTTTGTTCTTAAACAAATAAAGAAACATTGTAGCTTAAAACATCGAGTTCTAAAACAAAAAACACAAGTCATGCTTCACACGGTGTATCAAGTATGATAACCCATTTCTATCCTTTCATTGGTCACCTTCTTGTCAATATAACCTACTTTGAATCCTGTGGATGACACATTCACAGTAGCTAAATCACTCAGATTTACACTACATGGCCAAAGGTATGTGGACACATATTAATCATGGGCATTAATGTTAATCCCCAATTTGCTGCTATAACAGCCTCCACTCTTCTTGAATAGGCCTGGCTCTCAGTCAGCGTTCCAATTCATCCCAAAGGTGTTCGATGAGGTTGAGGTCAGGGCTCTGTGCAAGCCAGTCAAGTTCTTCCACACTGATTGTGTGCATTGTTATTCTGAAACAGGAAAGGACCTTCTCCAAACTGTTGCCACAAAGTTAGAAGCACAGAATCGTCTAGAATGTCATTGTATGCTGTAGCGTTAAGATTTCCCTTCACTGGAACTAAGGGGCCTAGCCTAAACCATGAAAAACAGCCCAAGACCATTATTATTCCTCCTCCACCAAACTTAACAGTTGGCACTATGCATTCGGGCAGGTAGTGTTCTCCTGGCATTCGCCAAACCCAGATTCGTCCGTTGGACTGCCAGATGGTGAAATGTGATTAATTCCTCAGGAGAACACATTTCCACTGCTCCAGAGTCCAATGGCGGTGAGCTTTACACCCCTCCAGCCGACGCTTGGCATTGCGCATGGTGATCTTAGGCTTGTTTGGGGCTGCTCGGCCATGGAAACCCATTTCATGAAGCTCCCGACGGGTTCTTGTGCTGACGTTCTTCCAGAGGCAGTTTGGAAATCAGTAGTGAATGTTACAACCGAGGACAGACGATTTTTATGAGTTACGCGCTTCAGCACTCAGCGGTCCCTTTCTGTGAGGTTGTGTGGCCTACCACTTTGTGGATGAGCCATTGTTGCTCCTTGATGTTTCCACTTCACAATAACAGCACTTAAAGTTGACCAAGGAAGCTCTACCAGGGCAGAAATGTGGCTTCTTATGACGGTGCCACATTGAAAGTCACTGAGCTTTTCAGTAAGGCCATTCTACTGCCAATGTTTGTCTGTGTGCTCAATTCTATACACCTGTCATCAAGAGATGTGTCTGAAATAGCCGAATCCACGAATTTGAAGGGGTGTCCACATACATTTGGCCATGTAGTAAATCATTGATGAATTTAGCTGCAGATCCGAATATAACATTCTGAGTATTGGGATGTACAGTAACTAGGGAGATATACTAGTGGAAAGGTACCCACTGGGCACAGACGTCAGTTCAACGTCTATTTCTTATTTACATAAAAAGTTTAGGTTAAAAGTTCAGTGAAAAAATACTTTTTTCAAATCCAATCAGTTTTCCACATTCCAATGATGTGGAAACCATGTTGATTCAACGTCATCACATTGAATTGTTTCGTTGAAATGATGTGGAAACCATGTTGATTCAACGTCATCACATTGAATTGTTTCGTTGAAATGATGTGGAAACCATGTTGATTCAACGTCATCACATTGAATTGTTTCGTTGAAATGATGTGGAAACCATGTTGATTCAACGTCATCACATTGAATTGTTTCGTTGAAATGATGTGGAAACCATGTTGATTCAACGTCATCACATTGAATTGTTTCGTTGAAATGATGTGGAAACCATGTTGATTCAACGTCATCACATTGAATTGTTTCGTTGAAATGATGTGGAAACCATGTTGATTCAACGTCATCACATTGAATTGTTTCGTGGAAACCATGTTGATTCAACGTCATCACATTGAATTGTTTCGTGGAAACCATGTTGATTCAACGTCATCACATTGAATTGTTTCGTTGAAATGATGTGGAAACCATGTTGATTCAACCAGTTTTTGCCCAGTGGGTAGTAAAGTAATATGGTCAACTTGTTTGAACATGAACAAAATAATTGTGTTCATTAAGAACTAAATGTTTCTGGAATTTTAATGTAGATCTCCAGTAGAAACGCCTGCACAGCTAGAATGCTGTTTTACCTGATCAAATGATGTCTGCAGGTACTTGGGTTTGGTCGGCTATAGCAGTAGGCAGTGAAAACAACCTTATGAACACAAAATGAATATAAACCCTTTCACCAAAAGTTACAGAACCATCTCCAAAGGCAACCAACTGTCTGTCGTGCCACGCCAGCTTGGACAGTCTAGGATCCATGATCGTATTCATTAGTGCACGCCATAGCAAAACCTTTTCAACGGAAACCGTTTCTTAATGGACAAGTTCAGTTCATCCAACCGTTTCAGTCCTTTTTCTTTTGTTTGGTACGACACAGGAAAAGAGGTCAAATGACACTGAAATGTTGTTTTCTGACAACTTCTCTGTTGGTTTGCTGCTACAACGCATAAAGCTAATGTTTCCACAGTGATGGTTGGCTGGCTACTTCTGATGGTCTTGATGGTCACCTGGCTGCTTCTGTCCACAGAAAACTGTGATGTCATGAGATCTCTTAACAGTCATCTTTATGTTGTATCACAAAGAAGCTTTCATTTGTCTTACTCTTAACAGTCAGTGAACTACCAGTCCTATAGAGAGCTCTTCCCTGTGTTACAGGAGCGGAGGCACTGTGAAGGCATCTATCTGTGACAAGGTCGGTCTGTCTATCCAGGTTCGGGTTGCAGAATTCAGGTAACTTTTCCAAAATTCCCCAGGAATCCAGATTGGATGATTCCCGGAATCAGCAGGAAATCGGGAATCCTCCAATCAGGTATTCTGGAAAACCTGGGAATTTTACCATGCTGGCCTCTATCCCAGCCTCAGGCCTCGTCTCAGGCCCAGCCTCAGGCCCAGTCTCAGGCCCAGTCTCAGGCCCAGTCTCAGGCCCAGTCTCAGGCCCAGTCTCAGGCCCAGTCTCAGGTGTGGTCTACGTTCCTGGTTGTTAGGAAAGGATGGCAGGGACCCATCGCACCCCGACCAGATTGTCCACGCTCGCTGAGCGCTTCTTGGCAGCTCTCCTGGCATCCTTGTACTTGTCGTCACATAACCTTGAGATCGCCTGCAGGAGCAACAAACATGATGAATCGATAAACAAACTCGCTTGAACAAAACTGTTACTGCCCTTCAGGCATAGACTAAAAGATGTAGTTAAAGTGTTAAACCAAAACTATTCAGAGGATCAGCTGCCATCAACACAAGCCATTTTCAGATCAGCCGTTGACACAAAGTGCTCTATAGTAACCCAGCCTACCCTCTACTGCATAGCCTCTGCTTCTCTTGAGGTCTTGGCCGGGCTACTGTAAAATCACCTTGTGACAGCTGCTAATGTAAAAAGGGCTTTCTAAATAAATCTAGTTATTGATAAACAGCTAAATTGAGCAGTGGCTCACCTCTAGTCTCTGGGCTTTGTCCCGGCTCAGGGGCTCCAGAGGGAAGCTCAGGTTGTTGGTCTCTGACAGTGAGCGCAGGTCAAAGTAATACTTGGCATAAACACTTGATGGAACGTTGATGTTGAACTGCAAAAGCTCCAGAAACTGACGCTCCAGCTCGTTCCTGTTGAGAAAAAAAATAGAATATATGTTTTTCACAACAATTGATGGCACTCAGCTCACTGTCCTAGAGATCGACACCAACATATTAGGGGCACATATCCAAAACATCAGTGTAAAAAACAAATTGCTGAATGTACAGTACATGGTTTTGATTTCACAATGTGGTCCAGTGTCAGACCTACAGTAAGTCAGTAAAGTCTGAGCTTTCCAGAAACACTGTGTACACACTAAATGTGAGCAGCAAAACAGGGCAGCTGAAATTAGCCAGCAGAAGTCCCTGATTTATCTTCTTCTTACATGTCCTCCACGGTGATGTCTTTGAGGATCTGGCAGTAGTCTACGTTCCAAACAGCCTGGTCATCCCAGACCTTAGAGGCCAGCAGAATGGCTCCCAGTACCATACGCTTCCAGTTCTCTGGGCCAATGTCTATCTCTGCATACGTCAGCAGCCTCTCAACGTACACCTGAAAAACACAGTGGGAAAATGAATACTAAAGTCATGAGGTAATTGAGGCAACTAACTTTGTGATATTGGCTGCTTCCCATATAACACCGTATTGCCTAAATAGTATGTTAATCTCCTGATAATGCGTGGCACACGCAGAGCCATATTACAAATCTGACCCGTATCTGAAGCTTGATTCATACAGTAACCTCCTGTGAAATCCCTCTTAACCCACCTCTTCTCACCCGAGGCACACCACCCCCCATCCCTCACCCCTACTCCCATACAGCCCCCTATCCACCCTCCCTCTCCTCACTCCCACATAGCCCCCCTCAACTCCTACCTACTCACACACAGCCCGCCCATCCTTCCTCCCTCCCCCCTAATCACACACATCCCCCCGATCCCTCATCCATCCCCCTCCCCCCTACTCCCACACAGCCCCCCTCAGTCCCCAGGGCCATCCTCCCTCCCTCCCCCTACTCCCCCTCAGCCCCCAGGGCCCTCTCAGGATGACCTCCTGAGAGAAGACAAGGATGTGTGTAAATTTAAGACAAGGCCACAACGTTGGTGCATCGAAATGTCACTTGGTGTGTGGAGAATGTGCTTCTGTGATGCTGACGTTAGCTCTGCTCTGGCTGCAGACCATCTGTGTGTTCCTCTGGCAGTAGAGTAGTAGAGGCCTTTTACTGTACATTCGTGCAGTAGAGGACAGAGTGGCTAACTGGCTTTGGCCCCTGGCGGTTGGCCTAATTTTCCTCCACTGCTGCTCATGTCAGTGAATATCACTGGCTCTGACACTGGCTGCCAGCCGCCCACAGACACAGGCTAGTTAGGAGGCTTCTTCTGACAGAATTGGCCTGCATCCCAATTCCCTATATAGGCCTTGGTCAAAAGAAGTGCACTAAATAGGGAAAAGGGTGACATTTGGGAAGCAACCACAGGCTAGTTAGCAGCCTCTGACAGACTGACTGACATGATGATCAGCCTGAGACAGGAACACTCCAAGCCTGTGTCTGACCAAGGATAGACAGACAGGCAGTAACCAACAAGACACCAGTTGATCAAACATAAAAGGCTGTAGCTAAAGGGGAGAGAATAACTTGGTGGAGAGTTCTGTCTGCCCTGTCTGAGAAGGTGTCAGACGAGTTGAGAATGAACTTTTCTAAAAATATATAGGTCTAATTTATGACACCTCTGATGAAACAAGTGTCCCATTGGTAAGCTACCTGGTCAAAAGTAGTGCACTATGTAGGGTATAGGGTCAGGTGCCATTTGGGACGCAAACAATGGAGTCAACCAGTCCCCCTCCTTTACCAGTGTAACAATGGCACATTCTGCAGTGAGCTGAGCAGCGCTGAACAGCGTCCGGACGAAGCGGTAGATCTGCTTCTGCTCGGGGTCATGTTTGTCATAGTCAGACGGCACTTCAGATTTCTGAGAGAGTAGAAGAACATGAAGGCAATACGAACATGGTCACTGTATAAAACTAAATGTATAGATTCATACATAAAGGCATACACACACACACACACACACACACACACACACACACACACACACACACACACACACACACACACACATACATAGTGGGTCACTATGAATACAGGAACGGATTGCATTGGCTGTTACCGAGAGAGGGTGAAGCTTCTCGTCAAAAATGTCTTGCCGCATTCCTCCATCTGTGTCCCTGAAACAGGCCATTCAGGAACGCTCAAAGGTCAAATGTTTTACTGGACTGTTACACTAGCTAACCAAACTCTCCATTCAAGGCATTGCTTGCTCACAGTGATAGAGTATTCTTACCTATTCTTGATATGGTAATATATTGCAAGAGATACACTGTAAAGAAAGAAGGGTAGCTGTTAAAGCATTTGTCACAACCAGTACTTTCTGTCTGTCCCATAGGTCAACCCATGTAAACGGAACTGGGACATACACTCACCATTTAATGGTGAATTTAAGATTGGGCTGACTGACTGTGTTGTCATCCAGGAAGATGGTGGAACAGGAGCTGTGTTTTCTTCTAGTTGATCCATGCTATAAAAATGAAATAGAATTACAAATACACATCTCTACATTGCTGCAATTATAGAAGTTGACCATTAGTCAAGGGCATTTTGTTACTAGAGGGCATATTGATACATTAAATAAGGTTTCTACTGAGGCTACCTCCTCAAATGTAGCATGCGATGAACATGCGTGGCAAATTAAGACATAATTGTGTATTCACTATTTAAAGATTGCTAATCATTGTCAATAATGCAGAGGGTCCTTCACCCCTAACATGTTACCATGAATGATGCAAGTCAGCCCTAACTATATGAATTTAACATGATGTCACATGAGTAGCAATGAAATGGATCCATGGAGGACACACATAAATAATGTTGTACCTTACCTTTGACTCGTCAATGTGTGTTAACTTGTAAAAACAATTTAAAGAATTACCATGGGCAATTCATACATTATTATGAATCCGTTACAAAGACTAACTGTCCAATATAAGGAAATAATATATTAGCCTGAATCTATATTTAATCCGTATTTAATACTCACATGATTGATGAAGAGGCTCTTTCTTTTTTCACGCACTAAACAGAGATAAGAAGAGAAAGATTGAGATAGGCTCTTATCCTTTGTTATCAGCATTGTCCTAGAGCAGCGGTATTCAATGTCGGGGTCACGAACTGCAGTGGGGTCGCCAAAATGTTGATATTTTGTTTTTACAAAAAATGAAGAGTACAGGTTATTTTATGGGACAATATACAAATGTTTTTGAGAAAGATACATTTTGAAAAATAAAATGTTATTGAGTAAATGTATTTATTGGTTGATAAGAGATGAACATGTAATGAGTTGAAGGTTATTTGTTGATGTAAAAATCTAAATGTACAGATTTTAAGCTTTTGTCATTAGATTTGGGATGGGGTGGGTTTGCGAGAAATTCGTGGCCAAAACAATGGGGTCCCCAGAAATTCTGGTGAAAAAAATGTGGTTCCTGCTGAAAAAGTTACAATACCACTGTCCTAGAGATTGCGTAAGCAATAGAAAAAAGCACAATGGCAGATGAGAGTTTCAGCATGTTCAGCAAGACATTCTGCACTGAAACAGCAACGCTTCTATGGACCCTACATGCGTTATTTGCAACATACTGTACAGCGAGAAGCGTAACCAAGTGTGCACAAAGAGGACAAAGTGGTTAATATCACACTATCAGAGATGATTCATTATGGTTAGGGCTGGTGACTGGTTATGAACAGAGAGTATTAGAGGCAGACATTACTCCACAGCTAGGGGGAAACAGAAGCACTCAGTATTACTGTATCTATACACTACTCACCACTTTTGCTGGACAACTCCACTGAAAAACAAACCAAAAGCCATCTACTTAATTTACCGGTTCAACTCAAACACACAACTATCCCTGGCTCTCACTTTAATAAAATAGTATGTATCAAATGTAGCTTCTATCCTGGACAATTGTGTCACTTAACCTGCTATGCTAATACTGTCTTGTTACAGTATAACATAGCTAAGCATGACTCAAAGTTTCTAGAATCACTGTGTTGTACTAAAATCCTTCCTAGTAAAATGGAAAGATTTATCAGTGAAAAACAGTGTGATAGGATGAGAATCCCAGAGGCTGTAGATACTGTAGTACTTCTAGGGAAACACCCCAGGGCAAGGCATACATTACCACACAGAGCTGAGCTGGCTGTGTTCACTGGAAGCAGTCTTGTGATCTGGGAATATCCTACTTTATAACATAATACAGAGGTTATACTGTATTGCCAGTATCCATGAGTTTTCCCTGATAAACCTGTGTGTTTTCTTGTTCAGGTCACATGGTCAGGAAGAAACCCTGATACGTCCCCAATGGCACCCTGTTCCCTATATAGAATAGAGTGCCATTTGGGACGCAATCCTGGTTTTAGCTAAAGTCCTGAACGTGGAGTACAGGGCCTACCAGTATGTCCAAGTTAAATGCACCCGTTGAGTGACGTCAAAGATTCATAATTTTTTATTGATTGACTGAGAGCCACTCACCATCCGTCTGAGATTTGCTGAGGAATATTGTGCTGGCCCGAGGATGGTCAGAGGGGTTGTACTCCATGTTCAGCTCTGAGAAAACAAAGACAATCACGCTGTCAGTTACTGAATATAACACCCTATTCCCTTCACTTTAGGGCCCCGGTACAGGGAATAGGGTGCTATTTGAGACACAACCTAAATATTAACCTGTCGGATCAGATGTGTGGAGTTCCTCAAGTTACAACACAAATGTTTTGCAAGAGAGTGAAAAACACCCTCTTGTTGAATATGAAAACATTTCATTGTAGACAAACACATGCAACTTACAACTGACCGCCAAAATGTAGGGGTGAGATGACATCATTTCAAAGGTTACATTTATACCCAAAGTTTCTCTCTCATCCATGCATTGGCCTCGTTGTTAACTCATTCAGCCAGTATATGGCATCAGACAGAACATAGCCACATGCCTATTTCACACAATAGGGCCAAACCGAGCCAAACCAAGCAGAGCTGTACTGGGCTGGCCTGATTACACATCAAGATAGTTGCTGGAAGCGTACTGGAAAGGACAATGTGAAAAGAAAATATCCAAACCAGCACAGTACAGTTCAGATGGACTCCCTAGACAGACAGGAGGCTATATGTGTCATACATATAGAGCTGTTGTGAAGGAAGTTGTCAAGGAGATGAGTCTGTGTTTATCCAGGACCTCCTGCCCTCACCTACCATCAACCAATCATGTCAATGTGGAGCTATACGGAGCCCTCTGCATTGTTACACATTTTGAGAGACACACGGTAGTACCGGGTATGAAGCTCAATTTGGCCTCTGCATGCCTCCGGAGGCTTCGCAATTGCGTCACACCATCAACACGGAGCCTCCGACCACATTTTCGGATCAAGCATAAATCGGTGATAAATAATAATAATATAATTAGAATACTAATTAATAGCTTTTCTGAAAAACACAGGGGACACAGTCACATAGGCTATAGGAAATGAAAGAGTGAGCTGCCTTAACAGTGAAGCGCCATAGGATGCGTCCCGAATGACAGCCTATTTGCTATTCCATAGTGCACTACTTTTGACCAGAGCCCTGTGTGTTGTTTGTGTTATCTGCTGTCCCCTCTAGTACTCATATATACATTGTTGTTTTTTTATGTTTTTTTTGGATTTTTTATGAATTTATTTGCAAATTATGGTGGAAAATAAGTATTTGGTCACCTACAAAAAAGCAAGATTTCTGGCTCTCACAGACCTGTAACTTCTTCTTTAAGAGGCTCCTCTGTCCTCCACTCGTTACCTGTATTAATGGCACCTGTTTGAACTTGTTATCAGTATAAAAGACACCTGTCCACAACCTCAAACAGTCACACTCCAAACTCCACTATGGCCAAGACCAAAGAGCTGTCAAAGGACACCAGAAACAAAATTGTAGACCTGCACCAGGCTGGGAAGAATGAATCTGCAATAGGTAAGCAGCTTGGTTTGAAGAAATCAACTGTGGGAGCAATTATTAGGAAATGGAAGACATATAAGACCACTGATAATCTCCCTCGATCTGGGGCTCCACGCAAGATCTCACCCTGTGGGGTCAAAATGATCACAAGAACGGTGAGCAAAAATCCCAGAACCACACGGGGGGACCTAGTGAATGACCTGCAGAGAGCTGGGATCAAAGTAATAAAGCCTACCATCAGTAACACACTACGCCGCCAGGGACTCAAATCCTGCAGTGCCAGATGTGTCCCCCTGCTTAAGCCAGTACATGTCCAGACCCGTCTAAAGTTTGCTAGAGAGCATTTGGATGATCCAGAAGAAGATTGGGAGAATGTCATATGGTCAGATGAAACCAAAATATAACTTTTTGGTAAAACCTCAACTTGTCATGTTTGGAGGACAAAGAATGCTGAGTTGCATCCAAAGAACACCATACCTACTGTGAAGCATGGGGGTGGAAACATCATGCTTTGAGGCTGTTTTTCTGCAAAAGGACCAGGACGACTGATCCGTGTAAAGGAAAGAATGAATGGGGCCATGTATTGTGAGATTTTGAGTGAAAACCTCCTTCCATCAGCAAGGGCATTGAAGATGAAACGTGGCTGGGTCTTTCAGCATGACAATGATCCCAAACACACCACCCTGGCAACGAAGGAGTGGCTTCGTAAGAAGCATTTCAAGGTCATGGAGTGGTCTAGCCAGTCTCCAGATCTCAACCCCATAGAAAAACTTTAGAGGGAGTTGAAAGTCTGTGTTGCCCAGCAACTGCCACAAAACATCACTGCTCTAGAGGAGACCTGCATGGAGGAATGGGCCAAAATACCAGTAACAGTGTGTGAAAACCTTGTGAAGACTTACAGACAACGTTTGACCTCTGTCATTGCCAACAAAGGGTTTATAACAAAGTATTGAGATAAACTTTTGTAATTGACCGAATACTTATTTTCCACCATAATTTGCAAATAAATTCATTACAAATTCTACAATGTGATTTTCTGGATTTTTTTTCTCATTTTGTCTGTCATAGTTGAAGTGTACCTATGATGACAATTACAGGCCTCTCTCATCTTTTTAAGTGGGAGAACTTGCACAATTGGTGGCTGACTAAATACTTTTTTGCCCCACTGTATATGAGCTACGGATGGGCGTTCATGTCTCACATCAAACAAATAGTTACACTCATATGCTATACATATGCTATAGTATGGTAAATTACCCTAATGGAGAAAAAGGTACTGAAGGATATTAATAAGCCACTATAGCTACCATTCACTTGGACTGTGTATCATTATGAAGTCTCCATGATAATGTCTGCAATGTGTCAAAATATACATTTGATACCAGTGAACGCTACTCTAGCCCTCACAGAGTTACTTTCCAGAGGCAACAGCACCACAACAACAACACCTCAACAACACCACAACAACAACACCTCAACAACAACACCTCAACAACACCACAACACCTCAACAGCACCACAACAACACCTCAACAACACCACCACAACAACACCTCAACAGCACCACAACAGCACCACAACACCTCAACAACACCACAACAACACCTCAACAACACCTCAACAACAACACCTCAACAACAACAGCTCAATAACACCTCAACAACAACACCTCCACAACAGCTCAACAACAACACCTCCACAACAACACCTCAACAACAGCTCAACAACAACAGCTCAATAACACCTCAACAGCACCACAACAACAACACCTCAACAGCACCAGGAAATGGGGGTTTCATGCTCAAACAACAGGACTATTGGTACTACCTTAAATAATTGAATAGAATAAACTCAAACCACAAAGCTAGGCCAACTTCATACTCAAGAGTGAGAAAAGTCCCTCGAAGATAGCCTTGTACTGAAATGGAGTACCTTGAAGAGCCTTTTTTGGTCAATTCTGAATAAAGAACTGCCAGGAATGCAGGGAGGTCCTCTAACTCCTACAGTGGCCCAAACAGCACCCTATATAGTGCACTATTGGGCCCTGGTTAAAAGTAGTGCACTATAAAGGGAATAGGGTGCCATTTGGTATGCACACAGCTCTACTGTATCCCTTCCCCTGGCAGGCAGACCGAGACCCAGCCAGTAGATTACAGAACAATATACCACAGAACTGAACTGTCAATGACAAGCTGCAAAGGAGTTGCTATGAGGGATGTTAAAAGGAAAAATATGCTTTCTGCCTTGTGTCATTTATTCATTGTTTTTTCTTATCATCTTGTTTCAATACAACAAATGTCTACTGTGATGGGTGGAGAGACCTGGTGGTGCTGTTGCTGCTGATGAAGAGGTCTGAGGTGTTAGTCAGCAGCAGAGGGATATGACCTGGCGGCAACCCAGACAGAGAGCATGCTGGGCTGGCTGTAGGCCAACTGACCCGGAGGGGTGTGCCAGAGCTGAGAGAGGCCCTTTTGGTTATAATTTTCGTTAGTTCGCTGAGACGTGGGGCAACTCTAAATGGGCTGACAGTGTGGATTAGTCTTGCATAAAACACAGCCTTTCCGTAAATTTAGCACACTTATGCAACAGAAACCCAGGTTGTGTCTGAAATGGCATCCTATTCACTGTATATTGGACTACTTTTGACCAGGGCTAACAGGGCTTAGGTCAAAAGTAGTGCACTAAATAGGGAATAGGGTCCCACAGAATTACACTGAGAGACGTTTCAACACATTCAGAAATTAGAACCAGGAGGTATTCAGAAGCAGAGGTCACTTGAACACAATTAGCGAAAGGGGGTCAGGCAATCCTCTGACAGAAACAAAACCCTGCAGTTCTGCACCATGGACAAGGAGGCAGGGTAACCTAGTGGTTAGAGCGTTGGACTAGTAACCTGAAGGTTGCAAGTTCAAATCTCAGAGCTGACAAGGTGCAAATCTGTCGTTCTGCCCCTGAACAGGCAGTTAACCCACTGTTTCTAGGCCGTCATTGAAAATAAGAATTTGTTCTTAACTGACTTGCCTAGTTAAATAGTATCTTTTCTGTAGAGCAAAACTGTTTTTAAATAGATTCAAGTACACAATACGGTAAATCCATTAACCTTAATCCATTCATTTTATATGTAATCAATCAATTTCAATAAAAGAGCGTTCACACTTCATTTTCCCCTTTCACTTTGCAGTACACAGTGGGTTGCATCGCAAATCCCTAGTGCACTACTTTTGACCAGAGCCCTAGGTGCCATTTGGGACACATTCCAGTGTAGATGATTTGGCATCATCCCTGACAGCATGCAGACAGGAAGGATATGAGAGTTTAGCATTTTATTCCATGCCTGTTGATGCCCACTCACAGCATCACCACAGAGTATAGACCCGATCTGGGACTCGAGCGGGTCCGGATCCAGAATTCTAAATAATGTCACAGGTCTGATCTGATCGGATTGTCACGGGTCTCGGGTATGTGTAATTTTAACAGACTTGTCCGGAAGGGACCATACAGATCAGAACGAGACTGCTGCAGTGTGTAAAGAAAGAGATATTTGATAATTTATGCTGCTCCTCTTGCTTTTCACGAGAGTGGAGCGTGGCACGTGTAGTTTGTTGTTTGCCAATCATGAGTCATCAAAGAGGCAATAGGCTACGGTCATAGAGCCTCGCTCAGTGTGTGGCAAAAATGAGGAGATATCTAATCAATGGAAGATGGTTAGTTAATGGAGGCTACAACTACCAGGAGCCAACAGGCAGGCTGCTACTTAATATTCTGAATGGAGTTGTTGTTATTTGTAACAGTAGGATGAGAAAGCACACGCACTGCAGCCTCAGTTAGCCTAGTTAGCTAGCTTAACTAGCTTCTCCCGGTTTGATGCAGTCCAAGACAGGTACTAGGTAAATAGTATTTGATGATAAATAACCTAGCTATGGCAGCGATTAGTCTACTATAGCATCTCACTCCTTCCTCCCGTGTCACTCGCTCACAGTACGGCCCCTCCTTGCCTGCTGGAGCGGCACCTCTCTCCCTCTCGCGGGTCTCTATATTTAAAACATGTATTTATGCATATCTGGTCCAGATAGGAAAGCCCCAGGTCCCTTACGGAACGGATCCAACTTTTTGGACCCATGAAGACCTCTACCACAGAGCACTACCACAGAGCACCACTACAGAGCACTACCACAGAGCACCACTACAGAGCACTACCACAGAGCACCACTACAGAGCACTACCACAGAGCACCACTACAGACCACTACCACAGAGCACTACCACAGAGCACCACCACAGAGCACTACCACAGAGCACTACCACAGAGCACCACTACAGAGCACTACCACAGAGCACCACTACAGAGCACCACTACAGAGCACTACCACAGAGCACCACTACAGAGCACTACCACAGAGCACCACCACAGAGCACTATCACAGAGCACTACCACAGAGCACCACTACAGAGCACTACCACAGAGCACTACCACAGAGCACCACTACAGAGCACTACCACAGAGCACCACTACAGAGCACTACTACAGAGCACTATCACAGAGCACCACTACAGAGCACTACCACAGGGCACTACCACAGAGCACTACCACAGAGCACCACTACAGAGCACCACTACAGAGCACCACTACAGAGCACTACTACAGAGCACTACCACAGAGCACTACCACAGAGCACCACTACAGAGCACTACCACAGAGCACACTACACAGCACTACCACAGAGCACCACTACAGAGCACTACCACAGGGCACTACTACAGAGCACTACCACAGAGCACCACTACAGAGCACTAACACAGAGCACCACCACAGAGCACTACCACAGAGCACCACTACAGAGTACTACCACAGGGCACCACTACAGAGCACTACCACAGAGCACCACTACAGAGCACTACCACAGAGCACCACTACAGGGCACTACCACAGAGCACTACCACAGAGCACCATTACAGAGCACTACCATAGAGCACTACCACAGAGCACCACTACAGAGCACTACCACAGGGCACCACTACAGAGCACTACCACAGGGCACCACTACAGAGCACTACCACAGGGCACCACTACAAAGCTCTACCATAGAGCACCACTACAGAGCACTATCACAGGGCACCACTACAGAGCACTACCACAGAGCACCACTACAGATCACTACCACAGAGCACCACTACAGGGCACTACCACAGAGCACCACTACAGGGCACTACCACAGAGCACCACTACAGGGCACTACCACAGAGCACCACTACAGAGCACTACCACAGGGCACTACCACAGAGCACTACCACAGAGCACCACTACAGAGCACCACTACAGAGCACCACTACAGGGCACTACCACAGAGCACCACTACAGAGCACTACCACAGGGCACTACCACAGAGCACTACCACAGAGCACCACTACAGAGCACCACTACAGAGCACCACTACAGAGCACTACTACAGAGCACTACCACAGAGCACTACCACAGAGCACCACTACAGAGCACTACCACAGAGCACACTACACAGCACTACCACAGAGCACCACTACAGAGCACTACCACAGGGCACTACTACAGAGCACTACCACAGAGCACCACTACAGAGCACTACCACAGAGCACCACCACAGAGCACTACCACAGGGCCCCACTACAGAGCACTACCATAGAGCACCACTACAGAGCACTACCATAGAGCACCACTACAGGGCACTACCACAGAGCACCACTACAGAGCACTACCACAGGGCACCACTACAGAGCACTACCACAGGGCACCACTACAGAGCACTACCGCAGGGCACCACTACAGAGCACTACCATAGAGCACCACTACAGAGCACTACCACAGGGCACCACTACAAAGCACTACCATAGAGCTAGGGGCAGAGAGAGGGGAACAGCAGCCTATGCTATCACAGAGTATGCAGCCATACCCGTTTCTGGGCTCCATGAGAGAGAGTCACCTGAGACATGGCTCAACACCACTGACAACTGAACTGACAGAGAGATAATCAGCATCGTAGGTCTACCTCTTTCCCTCTGTCTCAATCTGACACTGTCCTTCTTTTCTTACTCTGAGTATAATTCTGTTGTCAGACAGCAGGTTGTCAAGCAGTAGGATCTAATGCAGCTGAGACACCATCTGTGGCCAGCCTGCTCCTTCTACAGCAAGGAACTAAAAAAAAAAATGACAAGACCTTGCGACCATAGCGAGGTAAATACCTGTCTATTTACTAAAATTACACTGGTTAACGCTTTAGTCATATCACTGTTTACTTATTTACTTATGTCGCTACCTACTCCAGATGACTCATTTTTCAAATTATACTTAACAAAAACATAAACCAACATGCAACAATTTCTAAGATTTTACAGTTCATATGAGGAAACCAGTCAATTGAAATACATTCATTAGGCCCTAATCTATTGATTTAATGACTGGGAATAAAGACAGGCAACTGTTGGTTACAGATACCTCTAAAGTAAATGGGCCTCAGGATCTCATTGCGGTATTTTTGTGCATTCAATTGCCAAGCGATAAAATCCAATTGTGTTCGTTGTCCATATGTTATGCCTGCCCAAACCATAATCCCACCATGGGGCACTCTATTCACAATGTTAATATCCGCAAACCGCTCACCCACACGACGCCATGGTCTGCGGTTGTGAGGCCGGTTGGACGTACTGCCAAATTCTCTAAAACGACATTGGAGGTGGCTTATGGCCGAGAAATGAACATTCAATTCTCTGCCAACGGCTCTGGTGGACATTCCTGCACTCAGCATGCCAATTAGACGCTCCCTCAACAAGAGACATCTGTGGTATTGTGTTGTGTGACAAAACTTCACATTTTAGAGTGGACTTTTATTGTCCCCAGCACAAGGTGGACCTGTGTAATGATCATGCTGTTTAATCAGCCACACATGTCAGGTGGATGGATTGTCTTGGCAAAGGAGAAATGCTCACTGACAGGGATGTAACAAACAAAACGCTTTTTGTGTCTATGTAACATTTCTGGGATCTTTTATTTCAGCTCAAGAAACATGAGACCAACACTTGACATGTTGCGTTTATATTTTTGCTCAGTGTATATAAGCAAAACATATTATCTGTATTCGGAATGGTTAGCCAGACAAAATTAAATGTGCTTATTTATATAATGATTACAAGTTTGGTGGTTGAAAATTATTAATTGTTAAAGCATTAAACCTCTCACTTAAAGCTTCAGTTATACTAAAGTTATACTTAAACCCAGGGGTGCATGATCCCCTCCCCGTTTGTCGTAATGAGTAGACCAAGGCGCAGCGTGAGTAGTTCCGGACTGCGGACCGTCTCAGGAGGTTCCGGACTGCGGACCGTCTAAGGAGGTTCCGGACTGCGGACCGTCTCAGGAGGTTCCGGACTGCGGACTGTCTAAGGAGGTTCCGGACTGCGGACCGTCTAAGGAGGTTCCGGACTGCGGACCGTCTCAGGAGGTTCCGGACTGCGGACCGTCTCAGGAGGTTCCGGACTGCGGACCGTCTCAGGAGGTTCCGGACTGCGGACTGTCTAAGGAGGTTCCGGACTGCGGACCGTCTAAGGAGGTTCCGGACTGCGGACCGTCTCAGGAGGTTCCGGACTGCGGACTGTCTAAGGAGGTTCCGGACTGCGGACTGTCTCAGGAGGTTCCGGACTGCGGACTGTCTAAGGAGGTTCCGGACTGCGGACCGTCTCAGGAGGTTCCGGACTGCGGACTGTCTAAGGAGGTTCCGGACTGCGGACCGTCTCAGGAGGTTCCGGACTGCGGACTGTCTCAGGAGGTTCCGGACTGCGGACCTTCGCCGGAAGCTCCAGACTGGGGACCGTCGCCGGAAGCTCTGGACTGGGAACTGTTCCCGGAAGCTCTGGACTGTGGAGGTGCACTGGAGGCCCGATGCGTGGGACCGGCACAGGTGGCACCGGGCTGATGACACGCACCTCAGGGCAAGTGCGGAGAGGAGGCACAGGACGTACTGGACTGTGGAGGCGCACTGGAGACCTGATGCGTGGGACTGGTACAGGTGGCACCGGGCTGATGACACGCACTTCAGGGCGATTGCAGAGAGGAGGCACAGGACGTACTGGACTGTGGAGGCGCACTGGAGACCTGATGCGTGGGACCGGTACAGGTGACACCAGGCTGATGACACGCACCTCAGCACGCCCGCTCTGCAGCGTTCTCAACGCCAGCACCTCTCTCCGGAATCTTGCATCGAGCTCCTCACTCGACTTCCTGACTGGCTCCATGTGCTCCCTCAAAAAATTATTGGGGTTTCTGTGAGCTTCCACCCCGACGTCGTTGCTGTCCTCTCATGCTCCTAGGCGACTCCCGCCAAGGAAGGCAATCCTGTCCGCCAGGATTTCCTCCCAAGTCCAGGATCCCTTCCCATCCAGGATCTCTTCCCAAGTCCAGGATACTTCCTCCTCCTGGGCACACTGCTTGGTCCTTTGTTGGTGGGATCTTCTGTCACGTTTGTAGTAATGGGTAGACCAAGGCGCAGCGTGAGTAGAGTTCCACATATTTTAATAAACTGAAACTCACCCAAAAAAAAATCAATAAAGCACAAACAAAACATGAAGCTACTGGTGTGCACTCAAGCAACTAAATGTAGACAAGATCCCACTAATAACCATGGGGAAATGGCTACCTAAATATGATCCCCAATGATAAACAGCTGCCTCTGATTGGGAACCATATCAGGCCACCATAGACATACAAATTCACCTAGATGACCCAAGTCACTATCACGCCCCAACCAACACAGAGAATAAACAGCTTACTATGGTCAGGGCGTGACACCCACATTCTGGGTAGGCTGTTTTCCGGTGGATTTAGGACCGTACAGTCACCATAGAGCTTGCAGACAGGCTGTGTGAAGGCAAAGCTTCTGAAAGGCTGGCGTATAGGACCAGCTTGGGAGAGATGAACAGAGGCAGCTGCTGTCTGTGTTGTGCTTTTTCTCTTGTAAAAGCCAGCAGAGCAGAAAATGGCCACTCTTTAGTTCATTAATCTAGCGGGCAAAGTAACTGCTGTTTGACAGAAGAAGAAAAAATATTCCTAGTTCTGAGCTAGTAAAGTAAACTCACGTAACCTCATACATCGCCTTGGTCCGTACAATTGCCCTTATTTTAGCGCCCCAAAAACATAATACTTCCAGATCAACTGTAATGTCAATACCATTGTAAAGCACAATTTCTCCCCTTTCCAACATAATCAATTACATGACCTAAACACGGCCCGTTTCTGCATAATTCAAGCAGGCAATGAGCCCCGTCGGGTCTTTTTAAAAATGGCGGGTGGGGAAGCGAAACTAATGCGTGATAGTGAGAAGGAGAGATGTTGTGTGGGAAAATAGCTTTTTTTCACTCGATCTGTCCAACGTATCACCTTATCGCCTCTAAAATGTAAATTAAACACTACAAAGAGTTTATATAATGTGTCATTACATACCTATTTGAAGGTTTGTGTTGAATTTGAATCAGGTTTTTAGGGCGGTGCTAAAGTGATCTTAGAAGTAAACAGCGGCTTTGAGAATGATGATCGCATGCAATGATGACGAAAAAATGACTAGGTATCCCCCAACCCCCGTCACTGTCAATTTCTTGTTTTTAAAGGATGAGAGAAGTGCTACCCCTGGTGGAGAGAGATTGTAAGACAGAAATAGTTGCTTCAAATCAAATCAAATTTTATTTGGTTAGCAGATGTTAATGCGAGTGTAGCGAAATGCTTGTGCTTCTAGTTCCGACAATGCAGTAATAACCAACAAGTAATCTAACTAACAATTCCAAAACTACTGTCTTGTACACAGTGTAAGGGGATAAAGAATATGTACATAAGGATATATGAATGAGTGATGGTACAGAGCAGCATAGGCAAGATACAGTAGATGGTATCGAGTACAGTATATACATATGAGATGAGTATGTAAACAAAGTGGCATAGTTAAAGTGGCTAGTGATACATGTATTACATAAGGATATAGTCGATGATATAGAGTACAGTATATACGTATGCATATGAGATGAATAATGTAGGGTAAGTAACATTATATAAGGTAGCATTGTTTAAAGTGGCTAGTGATATATTTACATCATTTCCCATCAATTCCCATTATTAAAGTGGCTGGAGTTGAGTCAGTGTCAGTGTGTTGGCAGCAGCCACTCAATGTTAGTGGTGGCTGTTTAACAGTCTGATGGCCTTGAGATAGAAGCTATTTTTCAGTCTCTCGGTCCCAGCTTTGATGCACCTGTACTGACCTCGCCTTCTGGATGATAGCGGGGTGAACAGGCAGTGGCTTGGGTGGTTGATGTCTTTGATGATCTTTATGGCCTTCCTGTGACATTGGGTGGTGTAGGTGTCCTGGAGGGCAGGTAGTTTGCCCCCGGTGATGCGTTGTGCAGACCTCACTACCCTCTGGAGAGCCTTACGGTTGAGGGCGGAGCAGTTGCCGTACCAGGCGGTGATACAGCCCGCCAGGATGCTCTCGATTGTGCACCTGTAGAAGTTTGTGAGTGCTTTTTGTGACAAGCCGAATTTCTTCAGCCTCCTGAGGTTGAAGAGGCGCTGCTGCGCCTTCTTCACGATGCTGTCTGTGTGAGTGGACCAATTCAGTTTGTCTGTGATGTGTATGCCGAGGAACTTAAAACTTGCTACCCTCTCCACTACTGTTCCATCGATGTGGATAGGGGGGTGTTCCCTCTGCTGTTTCCTGAAGTCCACAATCATCTCCTTAGTTTTATGCTTTATGCGTGCTGTACGTTACATCGTGGCGTGTCATATTGTAACGGAGGGTCCGTTTTTTCAACTGTTCTCCAATACTATAGATCCATCACCATGTCAATCAACGCTTGAATAGAAACCTAGTTCACACCCCCGATTTTGAAGTCAACACAGTCGCTACAGTCCCATTAGTTTTCTTTGTAGCCTCGTTTGAATGTTGCGGTTGCGCACATTTGTACGGAATGGGGTTGGTCCATACAATCTTGCATTATATTATAACAATCAGTGAATGGATACTAAGTTCCATCTTGAGTTGATGGGTAGACTACAGTCTGGGATCTGGGAATAATGGTCATTTCAATTGTTGAACCATTGTATTATCCATGAATAGAATCAATGTATAAATGTACATCAATGTAATTATTTGTCATGCCTCATCTGAGCAGGATCAGATGGTGACAGGGGTCTCATCGGGGTCAGGCAGCCAGGGAAGACCAGTCTGACTGAGATGAGGTGAATTTTTGCAGACACAACACTATTTTCTCTGTGCAGCAAACACTGGACAAGCAAAAAGATTGAAAATATTGTAGGACAGTCTGACAAACCTCTAGTTTGTTGAGGATGATAAAGGCTTTTCCCGATGACACAAAACATGTAAAACTAAAATGTGAGGAAGACCTGGGAGACGCTATGCTATATTCATGACGACGAATGAATGTTACGTTAGAATGCCCAGTCATGTTCATATAATCTCAGACATAAATTACTGCAGTTTAAGACCATCAATAGAGCAACTACAGTTGAAGTCGGAAGTTTACACTTAGGTTGGAGTCATTAAAACTAGTTTTTCAACCACTCCACAAATTTCTTGTTAACAAACTATAGTTTTGGCAAGTCGGTTAGGACATCTACTTTGTGCATGACACAAGTAATTCTTCCAACAATTGTTTGCTGACAGATTATTTCACTTAGAATTCACTATATAACAATTCCAGTGGGTCAGAAGTTTACATACACTAAGTTGACTGTGCCTTTAAACAGCTTGGAAAATTCTAGAAAATTATGTCATAGCTTTAGAAGCTTCTGATAGGCTAATTGACATAATTTGAGTCAATTGGAGGTGTACCTGTGGATGTATTTCAAGGCCTACCTTCAAACTCAGTGCCTCTTTGCTTGACATCATGGGAAAATCAAAAGAAATCAACCAAGACCGCAGAAAAAAACGTAGACCTCCACAAGTCTGCATTATCCTTGGGAGCAATTTCCAAACGCCTGAAGGTACCATGTTCATCTGTACAAACAATAGTACGCAATATAAACACCATGGGACCACGCAGCCGTCATACCGCTCAGGAAGGAGACGCGTTCTGTCTCCTAGAGATGAACGTATTCTGGTGTGAAAAGTGCACATCGATCCCAGAACAACAGCAATATACCTTGTGAAGATGCTGGAGGAAACAGGTACAAAAGTATCTATATCCACAGTAAAACAAGTCCTATATCAACATAACCTGAAAGGCCACTCAGCAAGGAAGAAGCCACTGCTCCAAAACCGTCATAAAAAAGACAGACTACGGTTTGCAACTGCACATGGGGACAAAGATCGTACTTTTTGGAGAAATGTCCTCTGGTCTGATGAAACAAAAATAGAACTGTTGGGCAGCATCATGTTGTGAAGGTGCTTTGCTGCAGGAGGGACTGGTGAAGTTCACAAAATAGATGGCAACACGAGGCAGGAACATTTTATCTCAGCATGTCTACAGATTTTTCCCTGTTTTTTTTTGTTGCTTGGAAATGTTGATACTGAGACTGTTATCAGAAGAAACAGTGTAACCTAGCATTTATAGGGGCTATGAAATGCATTGCAATTAATAGAAAGGTTGGCTATCCTCCCACAATGGATGGTAGAAATGTCAAATTATGTATCACTAGATTATATTTATTACAAAGCCTTACAGTGCATTTGGAAAGTATTCAGACCCCGTGATATTTTCCACATTTTGTTACTTTCCAGCCGTATTCTAAAATTGATTAAATTGTGTTTTCCCCCCTCATAAATCTACACACAATACTCCATAATGACAAAGCAAAACAGATTTGTAGAAATCTTTGCAAATGTATAAAATAAAATAAACTTAAATATCACATTTACATAAGTATTCAGACCCTTTACTCAGTAGTTTGTTGAAGCACCTTTAGCAGTGATTACAGCCTCAAGTCTTATTGGGTATGACGCTACAAGCTTGGCACAGCTGTATTTGGGGAGTAACTCATTCTTCTCTGCAGATCCTCTCAAGCGCTGTCAGGTTAGATGGGAAGCGTTGTTGCACAGATATTTTCAGGTCTCTCCAGAGATATTAAATCGGTTTCAAGTCCAGGCTCTGGCTGGGCCACTCAAGGACATTCAGAGACTTGTCCCAAAGCCACTCCCGTGTTGTCTTGGCTGTGTGCTTTGGGTAGTTGTCCTGTTGGAAGGAGAACTTTCGCCCCAGTCAGAGGTCCTAAGCGCTCTGGAGTAGGTTTTCATCAAGGTGCTCTCTGTACTTTGCACCGTTCATCCTTCCCTCGATCCTGACTAGTCTCCCAGTCCCTGTCACTGAAAAACATCCTCACAGCATAATGCTGCCATCACCATGCTTCACCGTAGGGATGGTGCCAGGTTTCCTCCAGATGTGAAGGTATTCAGGCCAAATCTTGGTTTCATCAGACCAGAGAATCTTGTTTCTCATGGTCTGAGAGTCCTTTAGGTGTCTTTTGGCAAACTCTGGCTGTCATGTGCCTTTTACTAAGGAGTGGCTTCTGTCTGGCCACTCTACCATAAAGGCCTGATCGGTGGAGTGCTGCAGATATGGTTATACTTCTGGAAGGTTCTCCCATCTCCACAGAGGAACTCTGGTGGTCTGTCAGAGTGACCATCGGGTTCTTGGTCACCTCCTTGACCAAGGCCCTTCTCCCCCGATTGCTCAGTTTGGCCGGGCGGCCAGCTCTAGGAAGAGTCTTGGTGGTTCAAACTTCTTCCATTTAAGAATGATGGGGGCCACTGTGTTCTTAGGGACCTTCAATGCTGCAGACATTTTTTGGTGCCCTTCCCTAGATCTGTGACTCGACACAATGCTGTTGTGTCGAGTCAGGGCTCTAGGGCTCTACGGACAATTCCTTCGACCTCATGGCTTGGTTTTTGCTCTGACGTGCACTGTCAACTGGGGGACCTTATATAGACAGGTGTGTGCCTTTCCAAATCATGTCCAGTCAATTGAATTTACCACAGGTGGACTCCAATAAAGTTGTAGAAACATCTCAATGATGATCAACCAAAATAGGATGCACCCGAGCTCAATTTTGAGTCTCATATCAAAGGGTCTGAACACTTATGTAAATAAGGTGAGTGAGCACGCGTGTTCAATGTAAGGACTAGTTGTGAAGTATTTTTGGCAAAGACTGAGATGTGCAATACAATTATTCATTACAGGGCGAACCACTGTAAAAGCTTCATTACATTTCTGGTTGTCTTTAATTGATTTATATGGTAAAATATAAATAGTAGGTCATTGAGGAAATGCATTTGACTGTGGAAGAGTAGTATGAATATCAGGAATGTAACGTTCATGGCCCAGGCATTAGTAGAGTATCTGAAAGTAGCTAAACTCCTGACAAAGATTAAGCCTAGTTCTGGACTAAGAAAAACTTTCAATGGAAAATGTATGTCTGGGAAATCAGCCCTGAGAGTGTTGACAATTAGTCCATGTTATTACTCAAAACAAGTATTATGACACAAAAAAAATTGGTTGGCCTGAATAGTATGGTTCAACTGGTTTCAGTTATGTTCTCTTCATGAGATAGAGCGGTGTAAACCAAGGTGCTTTAAGTCAGTCATTTACCCTGTGTTTTCTTTGACATTCCATTCATTCATAAAACACATGTACAGTGACCACAAGCTTACTGTACAGCTTAATGTAAACATGGTGTGTTTAGGTAAATTAATCACCTTGGTTAAAGGTGACACAGATACAGTATATTATAGAACATGTATGTATTTGGGACTTGTGGTGAACTGCAGCACACTTATCGGGAGTCAACTGTGGAACATTAATGGAATTCACAGACAGCACTGCTGGTAAACTTTAACAAAGATTTAGGGGCACCCTATTCCCTTTATAGTGCACTACTTTTGACTAGAGCCCTTATGACCAAGACCCATAGGGCTCTAGTCAAAAGTAGAGCATTATGCAGAGTTTCCACCTGAGAATTACCCCAGTGTGACTTTTCTGTTTCTATCTCCACGGACCGGCACACACGGACCGGCACACATGGACCGGCACACATGTCTCACTGGGTCATGGCCTCGGTGGACCTGCTCTGACTTGGGGGTCAAGCAACTGGACCTGGCAACTGGACCTGGCAACTGGTACTTTTCAGCTTTCATTTACATAACAATGGCTCACTGTGAACATGGGTTAACACCTTTCTAGAACTAAAACATCACAAAGCAACTATCTTGATTATGCAGGGGTTGTTTATTTTGCTCTTTGCAAATCGCCAGTAGTTTATTCTTCCCCAAGTCTTTAGTGTCCCACTCCTGATGGAAACAAAATAACACTAGAGCTAACATTAACATAAACACTGGTGACACACTGGTGCTGGGTAAATCTCAGGTGGAAAATCACCAAATATTATGTAGGGAATATGGTGCCATTTGGGATGCAGCCCGTGTAAGTGAAGGCTATCGCCTGTAGCGTAGGCCTGCTGTTCTCTGATAGGCTTTATGAATTAAGAATGGGACCGTTAAACAGTCCTGTGAACAGAGAGAGAGAGAGAGAGAGAGAGAGAGAGAGACAGAGACAGAGACAGAGACAGAGACAGAGACAGAGACAGAGACAGAGACAGAGAGAGACAGAGAGAGAGAGAGAGAGAGAGAGAGAGAGAGAGAGAGAGAGAGAGAGAGAGAGAGGAGAGAGAGAGAGAGAGAGACAGAGAGAGAGAGACAGAGAGCGAGGCATAAAGGAGGAAAGAACAGAGGCTGGGGCTACCACAACACAGGCCACATATCACAGTCACATGTTTGTTTGGAAACACTGGATGCCTGCGGGTGACTAGTGACAGGTGACTGGGGCAGGCAGGAGGGAGGGGGCCATTTTTGTTGTTGTTTCTGTTAGACTTAACAACAGGGATTGAATAGATTTAAGGATTCAATACAGCAACAACACATTTAGATTTGGTCCAAAACAATAGAGTTTTCAGTTTGAGAATATCGGTATGAAGATAATGGGAGAATGATAGAGTAGTCAATTAAAAAGAATAAGCTGTAAAATACTTCCATATAATTTGCGAAAGGTCTTAAGTGTAAGGCAACGCTAGAAAATCCCTGAAGAAATAACAACACTTGTTTCCTCTGCTCTCTGTCTCTGTTGATACTTTACAAGAGGACTCCTCCTAAGGATCTAGTCCAGTGATGTCAACATGAGTATTTACAGTGTTGACCAGATGACTACTGGCTGCCATTCTTTTGTGTGGCTCTCACTACGCTAAAAGGATTCTCTTAATATTACTGACTGATAGTTGCTGCAACTACTTTGCACATAAATGCATCTTTGTGTCAACTGAACAGAACGACACTTCCTTTATAAACTCCTAACCCAAAGCAAAACATGCAAATGTCAGAAGGGAGAGAATTAACAAAAACAGCTACTACTCCCAAACGACTGTCTGTATCATCCATCCTGTCACTTAGCAAACACAGCCTGTGTCCAAAATAGCATCTTATCCCTTATATAGTGCACTACATTTGGCGAGGGCCCATAGGACTCTGGTCAGAAGTAGTGCACTATGAAGGGAGTAGGGTGCCATTTTTGGATGCAGACCCATCAGGCCGTTGTCTAATCTCCCTAACACTGTTCCAACAGACACCCCATTGTTGGGCTACAAAAGTTGACTGTAAGAGTGTAGTGGATGGTGGTGGGTCCAGTTTAGACAAAACGCTGAGCTGCGGAGCTCTGTCTAGGAGAGAAAGGGTCTGTGTCCCAAATGGCACCCTATTCCTTATATAGTGCACTACTTTTGACCAGAGCCCTATGGGTGAGAAAATTAGCACTGACAGGGCCAGACTGAGGCCAGAGCACCATTAGTCTTGTCAATCAGATATGTAACTAATTGCTTCAGTCTTCCCCTGAGAAGACTATTTCTCTGCAACTGAAGAATCCAAGAATCTTACTCAACACCAGACGGGGATGTCAACTCAGATTTGTATAATTTCATTATTTGCATAATGGCAAGTGAAAATCAGATTGGCAGTAAATGATTTCCTCTGAGCACGTTATTGAAGGCCAATGACACCAATGCTTCTAAATGGGTTATTCATGTGATGAGATGCTCACTGATGGGAATAAATGACTCTCCTTTTACTGGTCAATAAATCAACTAACCACCTCTCGTACTCCTGCCAAGGCTTAATCTGCTAGAAATGATTCATTAGCAGTAAGCGGAATTTAACTTCTCTCCTTCCTGCAAACTTTGGACATTTCTTTTTGCACAGACATCTTCAATGGTTTAAGGCACACTAATTCCAGGTATAGAGATGATTGGTTTGTGATTACAGTCAAAAGGTTTTGCAAAAATGCTTACCTTTTCCTCTCTTCAAAACCACCGGTTTTAACAGAGGGGGGTATTAAAAGGAAATAGGACAGCGTCTAAGCATCTCTACATTTGCATAATTTCAGATGAGGCCGGTGTCTACAGACAGAGAAGTAGGAAGGAGGAGACAGGATGGGAGGAATAGGGAGCGAGTGATGGAAGAGAAGAAGAAACAGAAATGGAGTAGAAAGTGGTGGATAATGTATGAAAGAACAGTGAGATTGTCTGTCCCCCGTTTCTCCTACTGTGTCAAACTGTACCATAACAGCTAACTTGTACAGTTGAAGTCGAAAGTTTACATACACTTAGGTTGGAGTCATTAAAACACGTTTTTCAACAACTCCACAAATGTCTTGTTAACCAACTATAGTTTTGGCAAGTCGGTTAGGACATCTACTTTGTGCATGACACAAGTCATTTTTTCCAACAATTGTTTACAGACAGATTATTTCACTTATAATTCACTGTATCACAATTCCAGTGGGTCAGAAGTTTACATACACTAATTTGACTGTGCCTTTAAACAGCTAGAACAATTCCATAAAATGATGGCATGGCTTTAGAAGCTTCTGATAGGCTAATTTACATAATTTGAGTCTATAGGAGGTGTACCTGTGGATGAATTTCAAGTCCTACCTTCAAACTCAGTGCCTCTTTGCTTGACATCATGGGAAAATCAAAAAAAATCAGCCAAGACCTCCGAAAAAGAATTGTAGACCTCCACAAGTCTGGTTCATCCTTGGGAGCAATTTCCAAATGCCTGAAGGTACCACGTCCATCTGTACAAACAATAGTACGCAAGTATAAACACCATGGGACCACGCAGCCGTCATAATGCTCAGGAAGGAGACGCATTCTGTCTCCTAGAGATGAACGTACTTTGGTGTGAAAAGTGCAAATCAGTCCCAGAACAGCAGCAAAGGACCTTGTGAAGATGCTGGAGGAAACGGGTACAAAAGTATCTATATCCACAGTAAAACGAGTCCTATATCGACATAACCTGAAAGGCCACTCAGCAAGGAAGAAGCCACTGCTCCAAAACTGCCATAAAAAAGCCAGACTATAGTTTGCAACTGCACATGGGGACAAAGATTGTACTTTTTGGAGAAATGTCCTCTGGTCTGATGAAACAAAAATAGAACTGTTTGGCCATAATGACCATTGTTATGTTTGGAGGAAAAAGGGGGAGGCTTGCAAGAAGAACACCATCCCAACTGTGAAGCATGGGGGTGGCAGCATGATGTTGTGGGGGTGCTTTGCTGCAGGAGGGACTGGTGCACTTTACAAAATATATGGCATCATGAGGTAGGAAAATTATGTGGATATATTGAAGCAACATCTCAAGACATCAGTCAGGAAGTTAAAGCTTGGTCGCAAATGGGTCTTCCAAATGGACAATGACCCCAAGCGTACTTCCAAAGTTGTGGCAAAATGGCTTAAGGACAACAAAGTCAAGGTATCGGAGTGGCCATCACAAAGCCCTCACCTCAATCCTATAGAAAATGTGTGAGCACAACTGAAAAAGCATGTGCGAGCAAGGAGGCCTACAAACCTGACTCAGTTACACCAGCTCTGTCAGGAGGAATGGGCCAAAATTCACCCATCTTTTTGTGGGAAGCTTGTGGAAGGCTACCCAAAACGTTTGACCCAAGTTAAACAATTTAAAGGCAATGCTACCAAATACTAATTGAGAGTATGTAAACTTCTGACCCACTAGGAATGTGATGAAAGAAATAAAAGCTGAAATAAATAATTATCTCTACCATTATTCTGACATTTAAAATTAAATGTGAAATAAAGTGGTGATCCTGACTGACCTAAGACAGGAAATTATTACTAGGATTAAATGTCAGGAATTGTGAAAAACCTGAGTTTAAATGTATTTGACTAAGGTGTATGTAAACTCCCGACTTCAGCTGTATATCTCAACAGGCCTGAAGCACACAGAGCTTGTGATACATTACAAGACGTTTTCTTCAAGGCATGAGCAGTGAGCACCATCTTATATCTGATAATAAACCAGTCTATTTGACATATATAGGCAGTGATAAATGTAAGAGAGAATAAAGACAGTTGAGGAAAGGGTTTCTATTTTTATTTTTTTATTACTTCCTGTTGACTACTCCATGTACAATGCACACGCTAGTCACATGGGGGGAGAGAATAACATGGCAAGGGACTCATGCAGAGTAATGAGTAATAATAATATATAGACCGTTTCTGACCATATAATCAATAAAGGATGTTCCTTCTGCACCAAATAATTAGTGCAATGAATGGAATCTAGCCACTACATTGATAAATACAAAGGAGAGGGCATGTTTAGAACACCTCCAGAAGGCTACAGGAGTTCTTCCCCATTACATTCAAGATGATATCACTCATCATCAAATACTTCCAAGTAATGAGCTATAAATCGACTTCAAAGCACCCAGCATGTTAGGTCAGTGCGTCCCAAATGGCACCCTATTCCATATATATTGTGCTACATTTGACCAGAGCCCTATGGGGAATAGGGTTCCATTTGGGACGCAAGCCGTGTCTTAGCTCACCCAACCCTGAGAGCCCATTATGGACTTAATAACAAGATACCATTACACAAACCCCACAGAGAGAAGAGAGGAGAGACTCCCTGCATCTATAAAAGTAAATAGGAGCGTCAGCTGATGCCTGCCTGGCGCCCTGGTCTGCAGAATGAGCAATCATCTTAAGGCAAGATTCAGGAACACAGTAAGCTTTGTGTGACAGAGAGAACATAAGACTGCGTTGTCTCCCCCCCCCCCCCATCTCCCTCTGAGAGTGTCTATTTCTTTGTGACCATCTCTCTCTCTCCCTAGCTCTTTCTCTCTCTCTTTCTCTACAAAATAAGTTTTCGCTCAAAGATATTATTCAAATTTTAACTAGAGAGAAATTATATTTATTCTAGGATATTTCCTGAATATAGGACACAGGATCGTTGGTATTGAACATATTGTCTTCTATACTCAGGTAATGAGAAAAAATGGCCTTGCCAGTCGGCACCATTCTCAACAGAATAATTGTGTCCCAAATGGCATCCTATTCTCTATACATTGAACTACTTTTGACCAGAGCCCAGACACTTGTGAAAGGTAGCGCACTGTAAGGGGTGCGTACTGGTGGCAGAGAAGTCAGGTGCAAGAGAGCAAAACCTGTGTTACAACGGTGCAGTATAAAAATCACCGTAAATAGAACAATCAATACAATGAGTACAAAACCCGTCGCACACCAGAATAACGTGCACAAGCACTTACAATAAACAATTCCGGACAAGGACATGGGGGGAACAGAGGGTTAAATACACAACATGTAATGATGGAATTGAAACCAGGTGTGTGGGAAGACAAGACAAATGGAAAATGAAAAGTGGATCGCTGATGGCTAGAAGACCGGCGACGCCGACCGCCAAATGCCGCCCGAACAAGGAGAGGAACCAACTTCGGCGGAAGTCTTGACAGCACTATAAAGGGAATGGGGTACCATTTGTCATGTGCATATGTGAGGCAGATCCACCCAGGAGTCATCTCTGGACAAAGTAAGACATGCTCTGAATTTCTTCAAAAACAGCCTGCCTGCCTGGCCCGTCAGTCTGAAATCTAATCTTAGTATCAGCCAAGAGATCAGTTCATACAGGGCAAGCATGGGGTTTGAAATAGTGTTGTGATGACCCCTGCTTAAAAACACAGGATGGAGAGAGTCACTTTAGGAAAGGGCCACAAAGCTATAAATGGGATGTGACATAACCCAGGCTGCCCGGGTCAGACATCACATAACCCAGGCTGCCTGGGTCAGACATCACATAACCCAGGCTGCCCGGGTCAGACATCACATAACCCAGACTGCCCGGTTCAGACATCACATAACCCAGGCTGCCCGGGTCAGACATAACATAACCCAGACTGCCCGGGTCAGACATCACATAACCCAGGCTGCCCGGGTCAGACATCACATAACCCAGGCTGCCCGGGTCAGACATCACATAACCCAGGCTGCCCGGGTCAGACATCACATAACCCAGGCTGCCCGGGTCAGACATCACATAACCCAGGCTGCCCGGGTCAGACATCACACAACCCACCCTCCCCGGGTCAGACATCACATAACCCAGGCTGCCCGGGTCAAACATCACATAACCCAGGCTGCCCGGGTCAGACATAACATAACCCAGGATGCCCGGGTCAGACATCACATAACCCAGGCTGCCCGGGTCAGACATCACATAACCCAGGCTGCCCGGGTCAGACATCACATAACCCAGGCTGCCCGGGTCAGACATCACATAACCCAGGCTGCCCGGGTCAGACATAACATAACCCAGACTGCCCGGGTCAAACATCACATAACCCAGGCTGCCCGGGTCAGACATCACATAACCCAGGCTGCCCGGGTCAGACATCACATAACCCAGGCTGCCCGGGTCAGACATCACATAACCCAGGCTGCCCGGGTCAGACATCACATAACCCAGGCTGCCCGGGTCAGACATCACATAACCCAGGCTGCCCGGGTCAGACATAACATAACCCAGGCTGCTCGGGTCAAACATAACATAACCCAGGCTGCCCGGGTCAGACATAACATAACCCAGACTGCCCGGGTCAGACATCACATAACCCAGGCTGCCTGGGTCAGACATAACATAACCCAGACTGCCCGGGTCAGACATCACATAACCCAGGCTGCCCGGGTCAGACATCACATAACCCAGGCTGCCCGGGTCAGACTCAGGCTTCTCATTCAAACAGAACTAGACCCAGACTGCCCGGGTCAGACATAACATAACCCAGACTGCCCGGGTCAGACTCAGGCTTCTCATTCAAACAGAACTAGACCCAACCTTATACAAACACAACTTTATGGCTTGATGAAGTCTTCATAAGTCCTTTATAGACTATTCTTCAGAAGTAGGGTCGTTTCACGAAGAGTACAATTTAAGTGTCTGTGATATTATAAGTAAATATGTGCAGCACCAATATTAAATAAAACAATGATGTTATACTAAATGAAGTTTACTAATTATACCACATGGAAATTCAATGAATCAATTGATTTAAATCAAATTAATTTTGTCTTCTTTTTTTTTACACACTTAACGCCAACATTTCTTCAAGTTGTTACCATCATTGCAAAGCCCTAGTTATGTTCTTGCTTTGACAGTCTTTTCTGAAGATAATTATTTATTTAATATTATTAGTGAATCATTTACATCTGTCCCTCATTTTAAGGTCAACCCTGTTAAGTGAACAGAACTCTCATTTTATTATGGTGAAACTATTCCATTTTAAATTATTTTTTCAAATATATATATATTTTTAATAATAGTGTAGAAGCTGGTTCTACTACTTTTAGCCATTTTCTGGTGTTTGAGCTGAGCGAGTCGAGCATAACACATCAACCCTGTTACCCATAGTTAGGCTAGAAATATTTTAACAATGTCATTTTTGGGGTGAAGCTTACATTCAATTGCTACTCCCGGTTGCCACAACAAGCATCCATCTCCCCCGTCACAAGGAGATTTATGGCTGATTATGATGAAAACCTCAACCCTGTTACGGTCAACCCTGTTAAGTTCAAACCTGTTACGTTCAACCCTGTTACGGTCAACCCTGTTATGGTCAAACCTGTTACGGTCAACCCTGTTACGGTCAACCCTGTTACGGTCAAACCTGTTACTTTATTGGCACTTACTATTGTCACTTTTTTTTATTCAACCCCCGGAGATGGGAAAACATGTTTTTATGAAGTTGAACATGTGCTCATTACATCAGAATGTCATGTTTTTTTACCAAGTTACACGACACAAAATGTACTCTATTCGTGGAACAACCCTGTAGTTCTTTTAAAAGAGGGACCCAGAACTATTTTGACAAGAGTATTCTAATAACAAATACTGAGATTTAGTCCATGAGAGTCTTGGGGTTAACAGTCCATCCTTTCAGAAGTGAATAACCCTCTTTATAGTGTCTCATAAGACTCCCCATCTCTAAATGAAGGCATTAGTTTGTCTCTCTCAGTAGTGATTTGTCCCGCTGGGCATGTAATTTGCATCTACAGGCTTCAGCTGCTGCTGTGGTAAGACAGCTACAGATAACACACACACAACTGCTGTGGTAGGACAGCGACAGACAGCCCCCTGATCAGTCTGCTGTTCAGAAGCACATCGCCATCCTGTCTGTGACCTCACTCGCAGACCTCGTCCCAAATAGCACCCTATTCCCTATATATAGTGCACTACTTTTGACCAGGGTTCTGGATGCTGTCTGACAGACACCCAACATTGTATAAGCCGCCTTAATTTAGCTGGACCCCAGGAAGAAGAGATGCTGCTTTGGCAGGATCCATAATAAATACAAACACATTGACCAATATGCTCCTTTCAAATCACGAAATGAGCAGTCCCCAGTATCTCTCTCTCTGTCAGTCTCTCTTTAATCTCCCTCCCTCTATTTTTTTCCTCACCATCCATATGTGTAGTAGAGGGATACTCTGTGTCACATTGCTCTCGTCTTCAAGCTAAATCTCAAAAGCAGAGGTGTTATTGGTGGTGTTTCTAGGGACTCGCAAGGCTGATCCAGAATAACATCCTGGGTGCATTAAACCCACACCACCAGATTATGGGTTTGCTGTTCTGTCCATTCCAGCTCTCAGAAGTAAGAGCCAAGGCAGAGTGAGACAGCCTATAATTAAAACTGTACAGACAGTCACAGCTTCTATCCACCACTGTAGGTTCACTGTGGCTTGGACATACCCCGTGTTTGAATTGGACCGGTACACACCGGTACCACCACCTCAAAATATTCTACTGCTTGAGTAACAGAATATCTTATAGAATATTGGATCAAATATTGTGGAGTACTGTCACCTAAATATATACAATACTGGGCTGGACACAAAGTGAGTACCGGCCTATATTTAAATCCACTTTAAGCACTGGAAATACCCATAAGAAATACTGATGAATCTTCAGTGGCCTGATGTCGTGACAGGGAATGGAGGAAACCCCAATAGCAGTTGATGTCAAATGTGCAGACTTTGCAGTTCATGGATTTTCAGACATGCGTGTTGCAGAGCAGACCTTACAATATTTAACTTCAGAGAATTTAATCTCTACATGAGTCGGTCCAGCTTGAGTAGGTTATACCCATTTACACTTTGAGAGTAAATGTATCCATTTTTAATATATGTTTCTATAAAGAGTGCTATACCATGCCACCGTTGGTGTGTCTTTCATGCTCCAAGTGAAAACAAAGAGAAGCATTTATGAACAGGATGTTGTCTGCTCTGGTGCACCAAGGCTGTCCCCCAAATGGCACACTATTCCCTATAGTGCACCACTTTTGACCAGGACCTATAAAGGCTCAGTCTACGGTCAAAAGTAGTGCTCGTTAATGGGAATAGGGTGCTATTTGGGACAACCCATATTTCAACATGTCACATGGGACTGAGAGGCAGACTGGATGCCCATGCTGCCTGCCCCCATGTATAGAAATACCTATGTAATAATATATGTAACAACATACATTCAGATAATCTGGCTGGCCTAATATATGCATTAAGTCAATCACAGAGATCCATTGCCAGGGGGAGGAGAAAGCCTTGCTGATAGGACTATGCATATATTATAAATTACCAATAAAGGTCCCACACTAGTAAATGTTGCCGACATGCAGCCTGGTCTCATACACTAGATGTAACATAGTAAATATAAATCCTGGATACTAAAATTAGTATGGTATGTTACATGTGGTATGGTTATATAAGACAGCTGGTTATTTAAGGCAAAAAAATTAAATAGGGTGGTTGATCAGGCATATAACACTAACGTCTAGCAACCCAAAGGTTGCGAGTTCGAATCTCATCAGTCAACTTTAGCATTTTTGCTAATTATCAAACCTTTCAACTACATACTACTTTTTAGCTACTTTGCAACTACTTACTGTGTTAGCTAACCCTTCCCCTAACATGAACCCTTTTAACTAACCCCTCATATAACCCTAATCTTAACCCTTTAGCTAAACCTTCTCCTAACCTAGCTAACATTAGCCACCTAGCCAGAATTCCTAACATATCATACGAAATGGGTGATGGACATCTACAAATTAATGCATACCTTATGAAACTTAAAATACATTAAATGGAGTGTCTTGGTTTCCGTACAGAATAATACTGTAATGAAACAAGCAGGGAGCAAGTCTCGAACCCTCGACCTTCGAGCCCGAGGTCCGGCGCGCTATCGACTGTGCCGCAAGGCAGAGTCCATTTCCCCGCTTATAAACCCAGTGTATTATAAACCCAGGGTCGTTACAATACGAAATACTCTGAGACCAGGTTGCAGCGACATGTTATATTTATAGCCTATTTGGCAAGCCAAACCAATAAAACATTCAGTGTGAACTTCAAAATGTTGAGTCGTGTTTCAAAACACTCACCACCATCACACGAGAACATTAAACATTAATAGGTCTACATTAGGCAATTATTTTATACTTTACCGTCGACATTCTCTCGGTCGCTGATGTGCTGCAGGTTGCAGCCCGTATCCTCCCTACTCAACTCCGGCTCGGTGTTGTACGACTCCAGCCTCGAATGAGCATTTCTTCGGAGCTTCGGACTTGAAGACACACAGCAAGAGGTCGTGCTCCCCATCCTTCCAATGCGTTACAATGTTGCTATTACCTATTGGAAGAATGACACCGGTAGTTCAAATCGCTACTGAAGCGGGGAGGAGGATCAAAGCAACGAGGGTGAAACCACCGCCGCGACCAGCACATGAATACACTGTCATTGATAAATCCTCCAACAACATCTGCAACTAAGCAGAGAAATGATTCGCATTTTACACTGTAAACTGTTTTTAGCCAGCCTACCTTCTTCTAAGTAAATCAATTAAGCTTCCACAGTCGGCCAAGACCACGCATTAACCACGCTTTTGAACATGACTAACGTTCATTTTTAAATCATCCATGCTTGATGAGGAGGAGACATCGTCGTTTTTATCAGTTGTGTAAAGGGAATGTAAATGAAGCTCTGCGATACACATGATCGTGAAGGCAACACAGTTGTAGCTTGAAAAGGTTCCGGTTCAAGTGGGTGGTTACAATTTAGCTCAGAACCTCCTGTCGGGATCACATCAGAGACACATATTCCCAGATCACACAGACCCACAAAGAATTCTATAAACTCCCATATCTTTTAGGCGAAATACAGCCATGTGTAATCACAGCAGCAACATTTGTGGCACGTTGCCAAGAGAAAAGGGCAACCAATGGAGCACAAACAACATCGTAAATACCACCAATATCTTTCTGTTAATTTAATTCAATTCAAAAGGCTTTATTGGCATTGGAAACGTGTTTACATTGCAAAAGCAAGTGAAATAGATCATAAACCAAAGTGAAACAAATAATATAAAAATGAATAGTAAATATACTCAAAAGTTCCAAAGGAATAGACATTTCAAATGTCATATTATATTATACTGTGTTGTAACGATGTGCAATTAGTTAAAGTACAAAAGGCAAAATAAATAAACATAAACATTATTTATCTTTCCCCACTATTCTTACTACAATTATTTACACATTGCTAAAACACTGCACATAGCTGATATTATAAACTGTGTGGTTCAAGCCCTGAATGCTGATTTGCTGACAGCTGTGGTATATCAGACCTTATACCAGGGGTATGGCAAAACATGTCATTTTACTGCTCTAATTATGTTGGTAACCAGTTTATAATAGCAATAAGGCACCCCGGGGGTCTGTGGTGTATGGACAATATACCATGGCTAAGGGTTGCATTGTGCATAAGAACAGCCCTTAGCAATGGTATACTGGCCATATACCACACTCCCTCGTGCCTTATTGCTCAGGACTACCTGGCATGATGACTCCTTGCTGTCCCCAGCCCACCTGGCCGTGCTGCTGCTCCAGTTTCAACTGTTCTGCCTGTGATTATTATTATTTGACCATGCTGGTCATTTATGAACATTTGAACATCTTGGCCATGTTCTGTTATAATCTCCACCCGGCACAGCCAGAAGAGGACTGGCCACCCCTCATAGCCTGGTTCCTCTCTAGGTTTCTTCCTAGGTTTTGGCCTTTCTTGTCACGTTCTGACCTTAGTTCCATTGTTTTGTCTTTTGTTTTAGTATGGTCAGGGTGTGAGTTGGGTGGGTTGTCTCTGTTAGTTTTTCTATGATTTTCTATTTCTGTGTTTGGCCTGATATGGTTCTCAATCAGAGGCAGCTGTCTATCGTTGTCCCTGATTGAGAACCATATTTAGGTAGCCTGTTTTCAATTGTGTTTTGTGGGTGGTTATTTTCAGTCTTTGTGTGTCTGCACCAGACAGAACTATTTTGGTTGTTTCTTTGTTGTTTTTGTTATTCAGTGTTCAGTTTGGATTATTATTAAATAATTTGAACACTAACCACGCTGCGTTTTGGTCCTCTCCTTTTTCCACCCAAGACAGCCGTTACATTTCTAGGGAGTTTTTCCGAGCCACCGTGCTTCTACACCTGCATTGCTTGCTGTTTGGGGTTTTAGGCTGGGTTTCTGTACAGCACTTTGAGATATCAGCTGATGTACGAAGGGCTATATAAATACATTGGATTTGATTGCTTAAATATAACACTTGAAATGTCTGTTTTTATGGAATGGATAGGTGTGGTGAGCATTGGCTCCACAGAAATCTGTCTTGTAAATCATGAACTCACTGCCATGAAGCTCGGGAACTTAAAAATATACCCATGCACAGATAAGGATTAGACAAAAGGAACCTTATACATTTGAAGTCGGAAGTTTACATACACTTAGGTTGGAGTCATTAAAACTAGTTTTTCAACCACTCCACACATTTCTTGTTAACAAACTATAGTTTTGGCAAGTCGGTTAAGACATCTACTTTGTGCATGACACAAGTAATTTTTCCAACAATTGTTTACAGACAGATTATTTCACTTATAATTCACTATCACAATTCAATTCCAGGGGGTCAGAAGTTGACTGTGCCTTTAAACAGCTTGGAAAATTCCAGAACATGATGTCATGGCTTTAGAAGCTTCTGATAGGCTAATTGACATAATTTGAGTCAATTGGAGGTGTACCTGTGGATGTATTTCAAGTCCTACCTTCAAACTCAGTGCCTCTTTGCTTGACATCATGGGAAAATCAAAAGAAATCAGCCAAGACCTCAGAAAAAAAGTGTAGACCTCCACAAGTCTGATTCATCCTTGAAGGTGAAGGTACCACGTTCATCTGTACAAACAACAGTACGCAAGTATAAACACCAAGGGACCACGCAGTCGTCATACCGCTCAGTAAGGAGATGCATTTTGTCTCCTAGAGATGAACGTACTTTGGTGCGAAAAGTGCAAATCAATCCCAGAACAACAGCAAACGACCTTGTGAAGATGCTAGAAGAAACAGGTACAAAAGTATCTATAGCCACAGTAAAACGAGTCCTATATCGACATAACCTGAAAGGCCGCTCAGAAAGGAATCAATCAAATGTATTTATAAAGCCCTTCTTACATCAACTGATGTCACAAAGTGCTGGACAGAAACCCAGCCTAAAACCCCAAACAGCAAGCAATGGAGGTGTAGAAGCTCGGTGGCTAGGAAAAACTCCCTAGAAAGAAACCTAGAGAGGAGCCAGGCTATGAGGGGTGGCCAGTCCTCTTCTGGCTGTGCCGGATGGAGATTAAAACAGAACATGGCCAAGATGTTCAAATGTTCATAGATGACCAGCAGGGTCCAAAAATAATAATCAGAGTGGTTGTCATGGGTGCAACAGGTCAGCACCTCAGCACGATCATTCAGAGTATCTCTACCGCTCCTGCTGTCTCTAGAGAGTTGAAAACAGCAGGTCTGGGACAGGTAGCACGTCCGGTGAACAGTTCAGGGTTTCATAGCCGCAGGCAGATAAGTTGAAACTGGAGCAGCAGCACGGCCAGGGGAACTGGGGACAGCAAGGAGTCATCAGGCCACGTAGTCCTGAGGCATAGTCCTAGGGCTCAGGTCCTCCGAGAGAGAGAAAGAGAGAAAGAAAGAGAGAGAATTAGAGAGAGCATACTTAAATTCACACGGGACACCGGACAAGACAAGAGAAATGCTCCAGATATAACAGACTGACCCTAGCTCCCCAACACATAAACTACTGCAGCAAAAATACTGAAGGCTGAGACAGCAAAGCACCCACACAACATGATGCCGCCACCTCCGTGCTTCACGGTTGGGATGGTTGGGAAGGAAGAAACCACTGCTCCAAAACCGCCATTAAAAAGCCAGACTACGGTTAGCAACTGCAAATGGGGACAAAGATCGTACTTTTTGAAGAAATGTCCTCTGGTCTGATGAAACAAAAATAGAACTGTTTGGCCATCATGACCATCGTTCTGTTTGGAGGAAAAATGGGTAAGCTTGTAAGCTGACGAACACCATCCCAACCATGAAGCACGGAGGTGGCAGCATCATGTTGTGGGGGTGCTTTGCTGCAGGAGGGACTGGTGCACTTCACAAAATAGACGGCATCATGAGGTAGGAAAATTATGTGGGTATATTGAAGCAACATCTCAAGACATCAGTCAGGAAGTTAAAGCTTGTTCGCAAATGGGTCTTCCAAATGGACAATGACCCCAAGCGTACTTCCAAAGTTGTGGCCAAATGGCTTAAGGACAACAAAGTCAAGGTATTGGAGTGGCCATCACAAAGCCCTGACCTCAATTCTATAGAAAATGTGTGGGCAGAACTGAAAAAAGCATGTGCGAGCAAGGAGGCCTACAAACCTGACTCAGTTACACCAGCTCTGTCAGGAGGAATGGGCCAAAATTCGCCCAACTTATTGTGGGAAGCTTGTGGAAGGCTACCCGAAATGTTTGACCCAAGTTTAACAATTTAAAAGCAATGCTACCAAATACTAATTGAGTGTATGTAAACTTCTAACCCACTAGAAATGTGATGAAAGAAATAAAAGCTGAAATAAATAATTCTCTCTACTATTATTCTGACATTTCACATTCTTAAAATAACGTGGTGATCCTAACTGACCTAAGACAGGGAATTTCTACTAGGATTAAATGTCAGGAATTGTGAAAAACTTAGTTTAAATGTATTTGACTAAGGTGTATGTAAACTTCCGACTTCAATGTACGTTTCCATACGAAAGTATGAACGTGATAGAGAAGTGCAGGTGATCCCTCATTTACAGACAGAATGTCATTCGATGCAATCAAATATAGATGCAATATCTGTTTTAAGCTGTGACATATCTTAACCAGAGATGTTTTATTGTCATGTATGTTACAGCCCTTGTAAGTAGTTTGGGCTCAACTACATTTAAGTTCTTTAAGATCTTTGATGTAATAATACCCTCTGTCCACAAGAGGCCAGTGTGGATCAACTATCAGTGAAGGTAGTGGCTTCAGAATTGACCACTGGAGAGCGCAATTTCCTGTAGTGGAAATTTCCACTTCAACCAGACAGTATGAACTTCAGTAAGATGTTGCAATGCTGCTAATACAATATTAAACATACACCCACCTCAAGTTGTCCAACTTCTCAGTTTTGATAGGTCCTTCGTTCATTCACTCTTCAAATGGGCACTTTCTGTGTAAGTGAGAATTGGACATAAATTCTGAAAGAATCTATTCACATGTAATCCTCTTTAAAATAACCGACCTCTTTAAAGTGAACTCTTTGGTAAAAATATAAATGTAAGAACTCAGTTCTCTTTGTATTCACACTGCCCTTGGCTTTGATTGAGGACTCAACTTTTATGCAGGTTCACTTCACCTATTTTGTGGTCGGAGTTCTCTTTGCGTTCACATTGCTATGTTCAGAAAGGAACCAAGATTTTTTTCCAGTAGAATACCTCGTACTGAAGAGCTCGGTGACTTTCAACGTGGCGCTGTCATAGGATGCCACCTCTCCGACAAGTCAGTTTGTCAAATTTCTACCCTGCTAGAGCATCCCCGGTCAACTGTAAGTGCTGTTATTGTGAAGTGGAAATGTCTAGGAGCAACAACGGCTAAGGCGCGAAGTGATAGGTCACACAAGCCCCCCGAATGGGACCGCCGAGTGCTGAAGCCATAAAAATAGTCTGTCCTCAGTTGCAACACTCACTACTGAGTTCCAAACTGCCTCTGGAAGCAACATCAGCACAATAATTGTTCGTCGGGAGCTTCATGAAATGGGTTTCCATGGCCGAATAGCCGCACACGAGCCTAAGATCACCATGCACAATGCCAAGCGTCGGCTGGAGTGGTGTAAAGCTCACTGCCATTGGGGCAATGGAAATACGTTCTCTGGAGTGATGAATCACGCTTCACCATCTGGCTGTCTGGACAAATCTCTGTTTGGTGGATTCCAGGAGAACGCTACCCGCCCCAATGCATAGGGCTGTTTTTCATGGTTCGGGCTAGGGCCCTCAGTTCCAGTGAGGATAAATCTTAACGCTACAGCATACAATGACAGTCTAGACAATTCTGTGCTTCCAAGTTTGTGGCAACAGTTTCCTGTTTCAGCATGACAATGCCCCATGCACAAAGCGAGGTACATACAAAAATGGTTTGTCGAGATTGGTGTGGAAGAACTTGACTGGCCTGTACAGAGCCCTGACCTTAACCCCATCGAACACCTTTGTGGTGAATTGGAACACCGACTGAGAGCCAGGCCTAATCGCCCAACATCCGTGCCCAACCTCACTAATGCTCTTGTGGCTGAATGGAAGCAAGTCCCCGCAGCAATGTTCCAACATCTAGTGGAACGCCTTCCCAGAATTGTGGAGGCTATTATAGCGTCAAAGGGGGGGGACCAACTCCATATTAATGCCCATGATTTTTGGAATGAGATTTTTGACGTGCAGGTATCCACATACTTTTGGTCATGTATGTTGTCGTTCTCACACTATTCAAACCCCACAATCATTAAATAGCTTATGAAGCTCTCTTAGCCTATAGATCTGTGCATCCTTGACAATCGCTAATCAATATCCAAAAACAGCACACGTTTTTTCAGCGAACCTACACATGTTCATCTTCTCGTGGCACAAATGTGAGGGGTTATGTCAGGGGAAACACTGTTGCAGTAGTCTAGTGTGTGGTGCGGAAATAATGACAAGCGAACCTGGGGAGCTTTGTGTTCACATTGCCTTAGAAAAGGGAACCGAACCAAGGATTTCAAGTGAACTGAACTCAGACCACCTCTCGATTTGGTCAGTTCGGTTCACTTCAGAGGCTCTTTTGAGGGGTCTAAGTTCCTTTGGAGTGTTCACACTGGACAGAAAAACACACAGAGTTCACAAACATTTGCTGAAAGGGACCAAGTGTGAAAACACCTTAACACATTGTACTAGATAGGCACTTGTATATTGTGTTGACATCACAGAATATAGTGGAGGGTCACAGAACAGTGAGGAAAAACAGAAGTTGTTTTAAGCTTTCATTCCAACGCCCCTGTTCACAGGTCCAGCCCATCCACTCTGCAGTGTCCACAGACCTGAACAGGAGAGAATAATGCACTACACCTTCACACTAATACTTCCAGAGATGAGAAATTCAAGGCTTAAAAATAACAAGAAACTTGAGGGCAGTTAGTAGAGCAGAAACAAGGTATAAAACAGTATTGTTTCCTAGCTATACTATAAAGCAATAAACTGTTATTGTACTTGAGATAGTCTGTATCAAGGCACAAGGCGAGACCCAGATGCAGATGGTTGGAGTCTTACTCTGTTTAATAATCCAAAGGTGTAGGCAAGAGAATGGTCATGGACAGGCAAAAGGTGAAAACCAGATCAGAGTCCAGGAGGTACAGAGTGGCAGACAAGCTCATGGTCAAGGCAGGCAGAATGGTCAAGCAGGCAGGTAGAGTCCAGAAACAGGCAAGGGTCAAAACCGGGAAGACTAGAAAAAAGGAGAACAGCAAAAAAGAATACAGGAAAAAACCGCTGGTTGACTTAAATACACTGGGGAAAATAAGCCACACCTGGAGGGGGTGGAGACAATCATAGAAACAGGTGAAACAGATCAGGGTGTGACAGTCTGTGTGATATAATGGTATAACAGTGATATTCCTTCGGGACTCTAGGGGAGAAAATCTATTTCTTATATGCATTTCTGATGCCTGGAGTATCATAATGAATTATGTTAGAGCATCATGAAGATGTAAATTGTCTGGTGTAACACTTCTGTTGTGAAATGTTGTGATGTCAGAGTTAAAGGTATCTGAGGTGAAGAGAAATTATGTTGGTTAGTATTTGTTCATCCTTGTGCTTGTTATTTCAGAGGTGAGCCCAAAGGCATTGTGTGGTACAGACTTCAGTCAATACAGTGTGTAGTTTTCTGAATGAGGATTAATCTAACACATCATTTCAGTGTAATTCATACTGTGGTATGGACATTTTATTAGAAATAGTATATTTTGACAATATTCAAACATAAGAGGGATCAATACACATGAGGTGAACATCTGGCTTTAAGAGCTAACCTGTTTGACATACTTTTCAATTCTATCCAAAACATTTACTGAGATCAAATTTATTTTACATCTCACCTGAATTGTATAACTACTGGCCTGACAACAAACATACAAAGGACATATACATGTAAACAGAAAGGTTATCAGGAAATTCAAAGCAAGCGGGAGGCTGCAAAATCACTGCAAGCAGAACTGGTGTGAGGAAAGAAAACAAAGCTACATCATCATCATCATCATCATAGTCAGGTCTGTGCTCTCATGGACATACCTTTCAAACAGAGCAGTCATGAACTCTATTTTTACATGCCAACTGGCACACTATTACCTATTTAGTGCACTAATTTTGACCTGGGCCCATAGAACTCAGGTCAAAAGTAGTGCACTATAAAGAAAATAGTGGGCCATTTGGGCCATATCTTATATGTTATGATCAACTAATTCACATAAAACGTTTATAATGAGTATCAAAATACCCAAACATCAGCTTATCAGCACTTTCAGTACTTCTTTTGTACAGTACACTGGCACAGCACAGTACTGTTCCGAGACAGACAGACAAAGGGGACAACGACTGGTGAGAGATTCAGTGAACATCAAATGTAGCAATTTTGTGTGGTAAAGCAGTAGTCATTTCAAGATGGTCTTAGTGAGATAAGATTCCTCCAATGGCTAGAAATATATAATAATTTTAGATACACTCATCCGAGGGCCACGCCATGTTAATTTTACATTTTAAATTGAACTGTGTTGTTTGAAAAGAGACCAAGTGAAAGGCGTATACTCACATCCTCGACACTGGGTTTTACACATTGATTCAGGTAACACGTGAAGTCATTAGACAACCCCGATTGACAGTCAAAAGGACAAATATAGAATTTCAAAACTAAAATAATTTCGGAAAGTGTATTTACTCATCACACTGTCCTGAAAGATGAGGTCCACCTGATTTAACAAAGGTATGTTGACAACAGCCAAGGTGAGCAGAGAAGTACAGTAATATAAGGAGAACAACTGTAGCTAGCAGTGACAAGTAAAGATATATAGGTTTAGCCTGGTCCCAGATCTGGTTGTACTCTTGCCAACTCAAATGCTTTCATTGTCAAGCCAAATGTGATAAAAAAGTAACAAGGAGTTGGCATGACAGCACAAACAGAGTCCGGCTGTGGTAGGTTGACTTGCTGGTGAGTCTGCGTGCACTTAATGTGAACTTGCTGGCTGATAGTGAGGCTCTTTCGCAGCTTCTGCTTTTCAAATGCGGTGAGCCAGTGGTGGTGAGCGGTGTGCCTTCAGGAAGCATATCTACTTCCTCTTCCTCTGCAGGCTAGCATCTCATTGGCTGCCTCCCTGCAAACAGCAGAAGCAAACGCGGCTGGGCGTCACTTGTGTATTCACATACAAGCGCAAGGACAGACAGGGGTCCTGTCCGGAGCAGGACTTGACTTCAGCCCGGAGAGCACAAGCCTACGGCCACCTAACAACCTCCGGTGCAGCATCAAATTGACTGGGCCCAAACAAGCGGAGTAAACGAGAAACAAAGACAGTGAAAGTAGTTTTCGTCCCAGAGTCTTTTTTTTACAGCAGTCAATCTGTAAACTCCACTCTGTGCATTCTCAGTAGGATCTCTCTCTCTCTCCTGGCACAAGGCTGAGAGCAGCTACTCAGCTACTCATTCTTGTGGCAGTAAATGTCCTTTAGCGCTTTGAGTTCCTCAATGAGGGTCTTGTTTTGGTTTTCCAGCACGGCCACACGGTTCTCCAGACACTTGACATACTCTTTCTTTTTCTTGCGGCACTCCCTTGCAGCCTCCCTAGAGAAGACAGAGTAAAAGAGACAGCGGGAGAAATCCCAGCTCTAAGCACCAATCAAAAACACTTTAGAGACTTCCCATAACATCCAGTCAACCTTTATAGATAATCAATTATCAAAGGGGTGCTTTAAAATCTACAGGAAACTGAGAATGAGGACCATGAATGATTTAGAAATCTGTTCCCCTTTTGCAGTTGTTGACCAAATTCAGAGCAACAGAGTAAAACTAGTATGTGTCCCAAAAGGCACCCTATATAGTTCACTACTTTTGAGTGGGCTTCAGGGCTTCTGGGAAAAAGTAGTGCACCATAAAGGGAAGAGGATGCCAATTTGGGACGCAACCTGTGTCTGTCTCACCTGTTCTTCATGAGGCGGACCTCCCTTTTGCGTGTTACCTCCTCAGTGTGCACCGGGGGATTGTGCATGGACAGGGAGCCTGGGGACGCAGCCATCACCAGACCCTGGGGCAGGCCCGACGAGGTGGGCGAACGGAGCTGGTATGCCGGCATATCTCCAGTGGCAGCTAGGGGACACAGACAGAACACCAGGGTTCATTTTAATATGACTTCTTTTAACCAAGTTTATCACTTGCACAGACAGACAGGACATCAGAATTGGAAGTGATTACGTCATTTATTCAAGCAAGGTGGACACTGGAGAACAAATTCTCGCTTGCATTGACCACTTACCTATATTTAGCTCACTGGGGCAAAAACTAAGTGCTGTATTTTTTTACTCCAGTCCTTCAATCACACAGATTTCTCATCTTCTATCTACTTAGAGGATAAGCGACCATAAATTAGACATAAACGCTGAACACAAATCATGTAGATGGGTCCATTTCACAACAACTAACAACAACTGACCACTTGTTTAATGTTTTTTCTGTTAAAACAACCAGACAAGACCAGATTCCAACGGACCGTGAATTAAGCAAACCAAACCTCATTTAAATGTTATTTTTCTACAGACAGATTTAAGATCACAGCACAGGTGCCAAATTAGGGAGAGTAGGCCTAAGCACAGATCTAGCTTTGTGTGGTTTGAGTACCCACATGAACAAATACTACAGTTTACTATAGAATACTACAGTACTTACTAATGAATTCTGTAGTATACTGTAGAATGCTATACTACACACTAAACTATCCCTTGATCATGTGTAGTACTTTCTATAGAATGTTGTGGTATACTGTCCGGGGGGGGGGGGGGGGGGGGGGGGTTTACTACAACTACCTCCTTGACATGTCTTTGTCAGACTATGTTAAGACAATCGTCTTTCTCGTTGCTGGGTGGATAACTGCCATCCAAGTGAAAGAGAAAAGACAGTAGCACTGGCTGTAGCCTATGTTTCAGCCTACAATATTTGGTGATGATTCACTACTGATTCATTCATTTTGGGGTCAAACAAATCTTGTACTTTGAAAAATAATTCAGTAGTGTACAAAGCAGTCCAAAGCAGCGGTGTGATCCTCCATTCCCCCACTCACTTTCCGTACTGTATCCCTCTTATCCATCTCCCAATCTACATTTCTGACTACTATCGGTCAATAAAAAAACTAGAAGAACACAATAGATGTATAAAAAACCCAGAAGAGAACACATGAAAGTATTTCCAATGTGCTCCTTGGTGTAGGAATGTGGTTCGGATCTGACCACTAGTATGTTGATAAATGTCTCTCTGACATTTCCTGATACTCGAGAAAACTATCATCCTTATATGGCAAGAATAAACACTTATTCAAAACAACTATATTTTCACAACAAAACATTTGACTATTTTTTCCATTTATGAATTTATAATAGCCCAAATGCCACCACTGCCCCCGTGTTTTAACGCAAGAGTGAGCAAGTAACAGCTTGCAGATCTAAAGGGATAAACAAGGCTGAATTCTTCTCTCTCCTGTCGTTATCGAAGTGGATGACTAAGCTGGTAGCGCTGAAGCTGTGATCACTGCTCTTTCACTGCTCCCACTGAGGGCTCTGTTCTGTCTGGAATCACAGTACGACTCCCAGCTGACGTCAATGTGAGTCTCACTCGACAGTTAGCATTCTCATTTCCCTGGCCCCATCTGGTTCCAGGAAACCGGAGTGACGTCAACGCCACCCCCCCCCCCCCCCCCCTGGCTGCTCCAGAGAAGCGTTCTGTTTGAGTGTTTTAGGGGGCATTCAGACAGACAGGAACTGGGTTGAGCAAGCTAACTAAACACTTACTACCATGTTCGGTCAACATAATGTCTAGCTTTTCACTATGGGAATGTTGAATGGTAATTATACAGTACTCTTGTAATGTTTTCAAGTCTCAGAGAGAGAACTGTGGGCAGGATGCCTCTGTAGTAGATATCTATTAACCTGAATTAGTTAGTCAGTGCACGTCAGTTTGCTAATACTCTGAAACACAGTTGAGGCTTCCAACTGAGCCAACTGCTATGACTTAATAACTATGGTAGACTAGACACACACTTTTGAATACATTTTAAAAGTTCTGTAAAGACACTTAACAATCCAAACTTTAAAGTAATTACTCACAAAAAAAACATGTATTTAGTCCTCTAAATACAGAAACAATGCAAGTACATCTCTGAATTGAACAACAATGCAGGTATACATTATTTATCACTGCCAGCATGATACATTTAACTTGCTATAAAAATTAAACTGAGAAATACTGAGAAAGGAAAACAGACAAAGATAGTTACATACCTGATTCAGTCTCATCTCCAGTAACAGCCATATCTTCTACTCTCTAACAATCTGGGATCCACAGTATTACACACTCTCTCTTTTTATCTAGCTGACTGTGTGTCTTTCTCTCTCCCTGCCTGCTCTCTACATGGAGTGGACACCCATCAACTTCGCACAACATTAAAATTAAGGACACTGACATCACAATGACATCATTGGACCTGCTGAAGTCAATAAGACACTCTGCCTCTAGGCCCCTCCCCTGCTCTGCTCCTGGATCAAATGCTAAAGTGGAGCAACACAATGCAGCAAGATAGGGGAGGGAGGGTTAGCTGGTTATTTTTAGACCCTATGACGCAACTAGGCGATGTAGAACAAACATTAGGATATTGTGCCCAAGTGACAGCAGCCGTACTAATGTGAGCACCCTGATTGAAGCACTCCCAGGCAATTCACTTTTAATACTTGTTATTAATATATGATTATTAAGCTTTTCATTCATTTCTCTGAAAAATAAGGTAAATAAGTTCAGCCTAATAAAGAAGTAGCCTAACAGAAAGGTTTTAGAATAATAAAAAGTGGGAAATGTTCCAGGTGTTGGATTGATAAAAATACTGACGTTTTACTGAAACCCCTCAGGGGGAAAAAGCGTACATTACTCTGGTGGACATGACTTCAACTAACATCATTTGAATCTATTCTACTGTTAAATCATAACACTGGTTCCATAGTAACATTACGGGGTCAACCAGCCAAACTTTACACTTTTTAGAGACAAACTAGTCAAGCTCCAGCCATTTCAAGAGCTTCCTTTTGTTCATTTACCAAATTAATGCAAACCTATAAGTTGATGAATCACATTTTTCCCTACATAGTGCACTACTTTTGAGTTCATTTAGGTATAGGTGTTCCTACCTTGTATCACCACCTGGCCACCTTGTACAGAGAAGAACTGCTGTCCTGAGTCCCCTGCCTGGGTTGCATACTGCAGGATCTGGGGTGTACCAGAGTTGGACATGGCCAGAGTCTGTACGCCCTGCAGACCCTCACTGCCTGGGCTGGTTATCTGGATGGCTCCCCCCTGGGTGATGGCAACTGAGGAGGGACACACATTTTTAGAAGTGATGGGTTACTCAGAGGTATATTGTGAATGTTTGTGTGAATCTTATTAAAACTTATCTGACCAAAATATAGATAGTAAATGTGCAGAGCTAAAATGGAGTGTGCATTTCTGACCACTGCTACAAATAGCTGATTATCAGCTGCTTCTAAGCAAGATGTTTTGGTCCATTAGATTAGATGTTTTTCTTGAAATAAAGGAAAGTACTGTACTTTATGGAAGGTCACTGGCTTATTGATGCACAACTGTAACCTGGAGAATTTGGCCTCCACAATGAATCTTCCGTTTAAGATCTCTTACACAATAACACAAACTGGATATAGAAATTAATGTCAGGGTTCTCCCCAGGATCATTTCAGAAGGTGGTGCTGTGGAGTACGGCACGGGGGGAGGCCCCGAAAAGGGCCAGTGTCCCGTTTTGGACTCAAATGTATGTGGACACCCCTTCAAATTAGTGGATTTGGCTATTTCAGCCACACCTGTTTCTCTAAGAACGGGATCGGCTAGTGCTGAAAAATCATCTGTTCTCGGTAGCAACACTCCGAGTTCCAAAGTCAGCACAAGAACTGCTCGTTGGGAGCTTCGTGAAATGTGTTTCCATGGCCGAGCAGCCGCACACAAGCCTAAGATCACTATGCGCAATGCCAAGCATTGGCTGGAGTGGTGTAAAGCTCGCCACTGGACTCTGGAGCAGTGGAAACGCATTCTCTGGAGTGATGAATCACGCGTCACCAACTGGCAGTCCGACAGACAAATCTGAGTTTGGCAGATGCCAGGAGAACACTACCTGCCTGAATGCATAGTGACAACTGTAAAGTTTGGTGGAGAAAGAATAATGGTCTGGGGCTGTTTATGGTTTGGGCTATGCCACTTAGTTCCAGTGAAGGGAAATATTAACAATTTTGTGCTTCCAACTTTGTGGCAACAGTTTGGGGAAAGCCCCTTCCTGTTTCAGCATGACAATGCCCTCATGCACAAAGTGAAGTCCATAGAGAAATGGTTTGTTGAGATCGGTGTGGAACAACATGACTGGCCTGCACAGAGCCCTGACCTCAACACCTTTGGGATGAATTGGAATGCAGACAGCGAGCCAGGCATAATCGTCCATCATCAGTGCCCGACCTCACTAATGTTCTTGTGGCTGAATGGAAGCAAGGCCCTGCAGCAATGTTCCAACATGTAGAGGAAAGCCTTCCCAGAAGAGTGGAGGCTGTTATAGCAGCAAAAGGGGGGGGACCAACTCCATATTAATGCCCATGATTTTGGAATGAGATGTTTGACGAGCATCACATAGTGTATATACACTTCTGTTCAAAAGTTTGGGGTCACTTAGAAATGTCCTTGTTTTTGAAAGAAAAGCACATGTTTTGTCCATTAAAATAACATCAAATTGATCAGAAATACGGTGTAGACATTGTTAATGTCGTAAATGACTATTGTAGTCGGAAACGGCTGTATTTTATGGAATATCTACATAGGCATACAGAGGCCCATTACCAGCAACCATCACTCCTGTGTTCCAATGGCATGTTGTGTTAGCTAATCCAAGTTTATCATTTTAAAAGGCTAATTGATCATTAGAAAACCCTTTTGCAATTATGTTAGCACAGCTGAAAACTGTTGTTCTAATTAAAGAAGCAATAAAACTAACCTTCTTTAGACTAGTTGAGTATCTGGAGCCTCAGCATTTGTGGGTTTGATTACAGGCTCAAAATGGCCAGAAACCAAGACTTTCTTTTGAAACTCGTCAGTCTATTCTTGTTCTGAGAAATGAAGGCTATTCCATGCGAGAAATTGCCAAGAAACTGAAGATTTCGTACAACGCTGTGTACTACTCCCTTCACAGAACAACGCAAACTGGCTCTAACCAGAATAGAAAGAGGAGTGGGAGGCCCCGGTGCACAACTGAGCAAGAGGACAAGTACATTAGAGTGTCCAGTTTGAGAAACAGATGCCTCACAAGTCCTCAAAGGGCAGCTTCCTTAAATAGTACCCGCAAAACACCAGTCTCAACGTCAACAGTGAAGAGGCAACTCCGGGATGCTGGCCTGTGTTCTTTTGCCCATCTTAATCTTTTCTTTTTATTGGCCAGTCTGAGAAATGGCTTTTTCCTTGCAACTCTGCCTAGAAGGCCAGCATCCCGGAGTTGCCTCTTCGCTGTTGACGTCCAGACTGGTGTTTTGCAGTTACTATTTAATGAAGCTGCCAGTTGAGGACTTGTGAGGTGTCTTGTCTATAATTAGATACATGCATTAGCATTCTCTCAAGATGCTGAAAGAAAGAAATCCTATTTTTTCACTCCTGTTTTCAAGTCAACATTTAGCCTCCATTTGGTTTATAATTTTACTGCAATAAATGCTTAATTCTGCAGGAATTATTATAAAGGCTATGTGAGAGGTTATAGACCTACAGTCAGTGTCCAGATTTCAGTTTCCATTCAACACATCTAAACAGTAGGTTACAGTTCCCTTGATGTGCTATAGGCCTATTTGAAGTCCTGTCTTGTGACTATCGAATTTGTATAGCGCCTCACAATCATCACACATAACATAGCCTGCTATCAACCTCTTTTACCACTTCACCTAATCTTTCCCAAACATTACTTTTCTGTTCCCCCCTTCTCTTAATGTTCAACTCTTCATTTTGCTGCTTTTCTCTTATTTAATTAAATGTCAATATTGTCCTATTTGCATCTGTGGATCGGTGTTAACATTTTCTGCAACGGTAACGTTTTCTGCCCGTTCCTAAAAGCATTAGGTGATAGGCGTGCAGTCTATTTGGTACATTTCCAGTTTGGCCCTAAAGGTTAGGCTTACGCACTAATACCAGATAGCCTAAAATAATTTAAGAAAACCCTAAATTTAGCCTATAGATATAATTTGCACACAAATTATACATTTATGTATTTTTTAAGGTATTGTTTTCACTTTATTCAACCACACAATATTTAATAACCCTAAACCCGCCCACCTCTCAGATATAACTGCGGTTATGAGTCAACCCGTGCATCACCAACTCTTACATTATTTGGGGAGAACCCCCAATGTCACAATAGTGAGTGCACATCAACATTTTGACCATAGTTGCGTCCTAACTATGGCAACCTATTCCCTGTATGGTGCACTAATTTTGACAAGAGCCTAATGAAACTCACTGTATTGGCCGCTGCTGGTCTGATAGATTGAAGTTGGCACTTGAACTGCAGGCACACTGGAGGATGGAACCTCATCTTCGGGTTTCTCTTCCTCGATTCTCGGAATTGAGGAGGAATCTGATGATAGTTCATTGAGGATTTTTCTGAAAGAAAGAGGAAAGCACGTAATAAACTACTCTGCTTCGATTGCTTTGAAATGTCATTGCTTGTTTATCAAATTACATCTTGCTCCCTTTATAGTGCACTACTTTTTGTTTGTTTCATATTTGCACCGTTTTTATGTCTACCAACCGATAAGATGGGCGTCTCGAGAGAATCTCTCTTCTTTTCTGTGTGTCTGTGGCTGTTGACTCCCCGTCTTCAAGCCCAGCTATGGAGGTTATCTGGAGCAAAGAAAAACACTATGAAGTCTGAAAGTAATGCATAGATATGATCCCTGTGTACGGTCACCTCCCTCCATTTAAAATACCTTACTGAATACTGAAAAATAAAAGTCATTCCCAGTGCTGAAAACAAATTTGGACAATAGTAGAAACCTCAGGGTGTTTCCGAAAGGACACACTATTCCCCCACAGGGCTCTGGTCAAAAGTAGTACACTATATAGGGAATATAATGCCATTTGGGACAGATTCTCTGTAATTTAGAGAATAAAGGACAACTAGGGTGACATCACGTGCTGATTTGTCTAATGAAAGCAGACAGTGTGTTGTCTTAGAGACAGTCAGACACAATACAACATTCTGTGTACATGAAGGTTAAACTTTGTGCTTTTGCTAACTTCAATGGTGTCATTGTCAAGCCAAGCATGTTTGGAATGATAAAGAGTGACAAGAATTTTGCATGATGGGACAAACAGACTGGCACTCAGGCTAAGAAACTATAGCTACAAGTACGCAAAACCATTCTTTGGTTTTTCTATGGGGAAAAATAACTACTCAGTAAAATAACACAATGCAGATTTGACTGAATTTAGCCAAGAAGACTATAGTGACAAGAGTCTGTATCCCAAATGGCACATATTCCCTATATAGAGCACTGGTCAAAAGCAATGCACTATATAGGAATAGGGAAGGAGCTACCTGTACATTCTGCATCTGTGGTGACTGGATGACAGAGGCCTGAGGAGCCTGGATGACACCCTGAACATGAAGTGTCTGCCCACTAGGTAACTGCACCACTGTCATGCCAGCGGAGTCTCCTGAAACCTAGAGGAAGACGAGAGATGTTCAATTATTTTACAAGCAATTTAAACAATATTTGAGAAATATTTGAGGAAATGCAAACGCCTTGTCATTTATTGTCATATTTGGCTTGACAATGAGTAATGGGAGTTGGCAAAAACATAGACAGATCTGGGACCAGGCTATTTAGACCCCGATACACATCTGAATTATAAGAGTGATGATGAGTGACATTGGCCACAACACACACTTCACAAAGTATCTACCTGAGTGATTACTGCAGTGGGTGAGTTGGATTCACTCTGACTTGGATCCTCATCAGACAGAGAGTCATCAAAACGTCCCTCCTGCTTTGACGACACAACCTCTGTGTCCATGGTCATCGGACTGGAAATGTCAGGAAATTAGGCAAAGTACAATTAAAGTCTACTTAGCTTGGTTTCTTTAAGTTTAAGGTTATTTTAAAATCCATAATTATTGGGACAGTGACCATTATGTTTTTTTTTACTCTGTGCTCCAGCACTTTGGATTTGAAATTATACAATGACTATGAGGTTAAAAGTCAGCTTTAATTATTTGAGGGTATTTTCATCCATATCGGGTGAACAGTTTAGAAATTACAGCGCTTTTGGTACATAGTCCCAACATTTTAGAAGACAAAAAGTATTGGGACAAATTCACTTGTTTTTTTATTTAACTAGGCAAAGAACATTCTTATTTACAGAATTCTTATTTACAATGACGGCCTACCCCGGGCCAATTGTGCGCTGCCCTATGGTACTCCCAATCACGGCCGGATGTGATACAGCCTGGATTCGAACCAGGGACTGTAGTGACACCTCTCGCACTGAGATGCAGTGGCTTAGACCTCTGCACCACTCAGGAGCCTGACTTATATGTGTAAAGTAGTCTAGTACTTGGTTTAGTACTTGGTCCCAAAGTTAGGTCTTCTCCTGTGCTGTAACCATACTAATTAAACAGGGATACAAGTGTTTTAAATAGATGCAAGGAATGCTTTTGTGTCTTCGCTTGTTGGAATACATATGCAACAGAGGAGGCTAGTGGGAGGACCTATAGGATGACGGGCTCATTATAATGGTTGAAATGGAACAGAATCAAATGTGGTTTCCATTTATTTGATACTGTTCCATAGAATCCATTCCCGCCATTACAATAACCCTGTCCTCCTATAGCTCCTCCCCCCAGCCTCCTCTGATATGCCATCAAAGTTCCAAGAGCTCTTCATAAAGTTTAAGTCAAGTGGCCTTCAAATCAAGCATTACAAGAACACAGTTCAACCAGAAGGTTGATGTGATTGTGAATCAAATTAATGTATTCAATGCAATGTAGTGTTAAATATGACAGTTGCTATTGCTTGGACCTTGGTTCATATTTTCACTTAACTTTCCCCCCATGGAGCAAACATGCGCCTGTCTGAATTCGAAAGGGAGGAGTCTTGTTTCTAAACTGGTTAGTTTGTACCTGTAGCGAGGTTGTTACATATGAAACTTGCTGCTACATCTGTAGCCATATTCAGCACCTAAAGAAGATACATTTGGTACATTTATTAAAGGGTATTGCTGACAACCACAATGTATTTTCTTCAGTAGCTGGCTAACGTTAGCTTTTCAAAAAGAGAACGAGAATGGAGTTGCGTCGTTTAGCTATGCAGCTGTTCGATAGAAATTGCGACTCGCACCGAAAAGCATTAAGGGTGGTAACGTTAGCTTTAGATAATGTAACTAGCAGCTAACTAGTAGCAGGGAGTTACAAAAAAAAGTTAAGTAATAATATACGGTCACTGGTTGGCAAGCCAATTGTCACTGTATACCATGTCAGCTAGCAAGCCAAACACTATTGCATTTGTTTCTGTGCATGAAGTTGTTCAGCTGGCTAGCAAGCAGGAAGTAGATTCGACTGCGAATCGAAAGTTTGTCCATGCGTCATTGTAAACCGTGAACGTTCTGTCTTGTCGCTCCTTTTTTTCTGGGCTTGTGCCGCGAGTAGGCTACAGTGTAATAACTTACCAAAGTTATAAATTACGTAGTCAGACTCGTCACTAATTATGGTAGGAGTGGATGGCTCGAGCCACGTAGTCCCCACGTCAGTCCTGATGATGCAGCGCTAAAATGTCGACCAAGCACTCGTCCCCTCCAACTGAACCCTACAGAAAAACACTACACGTGGGAGGAGCTTCACAGATTACTGTACTCAGCTACTGTAGCTAGACTGAGGGCAAATCATTCTGTTCATGTTTAACGTTAGACAACAATGCACTGGATACACTAATAATAATCTTAGAATTAACCTTTGACACAGTATATTACTAGCAATACTGTGAGTTAAAAATAGTATAATAGTGTTTAGACCTACTCTTTGAAATTTAAAGAGTTAGCCTAAACATTGTAATTATATTTTACTTCTATCACATGTGCACAGTGAACACTTAACATTGATCGTATTTTTTTCAGATCATGTTGTAACTTGTAATGTAAGCCAAGAGTTGCCTGGCTGCACAAACTTCAGTTGGAATAGTCAGGCAAAGTTTACAGTATGTCAATTTTATCTGGATGTGCTATCTAGTGGTTGTAAATGGGAAAACAACTCTGGTTTGAAATGTATACATTTTTTATTGATTTAACCTTTATTTCGACAGGGAGTCATGCTGAGAGCAAGGTCTCTTTCTCAAATGAGCCCTGCATACACATAAAACACATCAGTACACCCAGAGAAAAACAATAATAGAAAACACATTCTTAAGTTAAAAAAAAAAAAATATATATATATATACAGTAAGGAGAACAAGTATTTGATACACTGCCTATTTTGCATGTTTTCCTACTTACAAAGCATGTAGAGGTCTGTCATTTTTATCATAGGTACACTTCAACTGTGAGAGACGGAATCTAAAACAAAAATACAGAAAATCACATTGTATGATTTTTAAGTAATTCATTTGCATTGTATTGCATGACATAAGTATTTGATCACCTACCAACCAGTAAGAATTCCAGCTCTCACAGACCTGTTAGTTTTCCTTTAATAAACCCCCTGTTCTCCACTCATTACCTGTATTAACTGCACCTGTTTGAACTCGTTACCTGTATAAAAGACACCTGTCCACACACTCAATCAAACAGACTCCAACCTCTCCACAATGGCCAAGACCAGAGAGCTGTGTAAGGACATCAGGGCTAAAATTGTAGACCTGCACACGGCTGGGATGGGCTACAGGACAATAGGCAAGCAGCTTGGTGAGAAGGCAACAACTGTTGGCGCAATTATTAGAAAATGGAAGAAGTTCAAGATGATGGGCAATCATCCTCGGTCTGGGGCTCCATGCAAGATCTCACCTCGTGGGGCATCAATGATCATGAGGAAGGGGAGGGATCAGCCCAGAACTACACGGCAGGACCTGGTCAATGACATGAAGAGAGCTGGGACCACAGTCTCAAAGAAAACCATTAGTAACACACTACGCCGTCATGGATTAAAATCCTGCAGCGCACGCAAGGTCCCCCTGCTCAAGCCAGCGTATGTTCAGGCCCGTCTGAAGTTTGCCAATGACCATCTGGATGATCCAGAGGAGGAATGGGAGAAGGTCATGTGGTCTGATGAGGTAAAAATAGAGTTCTTTGGTCTAAACTCCACTCGCCGTGTTTGGAGGAAGAAGAAGGATGAGTACAACCCCAAGAACACCATCCCAACCGTGAAGCATGGAGGTGGAAACATCCTTCTTTGGGGATTATTTTCTGCAAAGGGGACAGGACGACTGCACCGTATTGAGGGGAGGATGGACGGGGACATGTATCGCGAGATCTTGGCCAACAACCTCCTTCCCTCAGTAAGAGCATTGAAGATGGGTCGTGGCTGGGTCTTCAGCATGACAACGACCCGAAACACACAGCCAGGGCAACTAAGGAGTGGCTCCGTAACAAGCATCTCAAGGTCCTGGAGTGGCCTAGCCAGTCTCCAGACCTGAACCCAATAGAAAATCTTTGGAGGGAGCTGAAAGTCCGTATTGCCCAGCGACAGCCCCGAAACCTGAAGGATCAGGAGAAGGTCTGTATGGAGGAGTGGGCCAAATCCCTGCTGCATTGTGTGCAAACCTGGTCAAGAACTACAGGAAACGTATGATCTCTGTAATTGCAAACAAAGGTTTCTGTACCAAATATTAAGTTCTGGTTTTCTGATGTATCAAATACTTATGTCATGCAATAAAATGCTAATTAATTACTTAAAAATCATACAATGTGATTTTCTGGATTTTTATTTTAGATTCCGTCTCTCACAGTTGAAGTGTACCTATGATACAAATTACAGACCTCTACATGCTTTGTAAGTAGGAAAACCTGCCAAATCAGCAGTGTATCAAATAATTGTTCTCCCCACTGTATATTTGAGCTCAGCAGACTTGAAATTTGCTCAGTGCTGAAAATATTGAGAGAACATTGCATATGGCTATTTAAAAATATATATATTTAACCAGGCAAGTCATTCTTATTTACAATGACGGTCTAGCCGACGCTGGGCCAATTGTGCGCCGCCCTGTGGGACTCCCAATCACAGCCGGATGTGATGCAGCCTGGATTCGAACCAGGTACTGTAGTGATGCATCTTACACTGAGATGCAGTGTCTTAGACCACTGCACTCTATTTCCTATATAGTTCACTACTTTTGACCAGGACCGATATGTTACCTACCCTTTTCTGTGGAAAGATACTTTTTGTCATTGGCCCCCCAGGGCCACCATATGGTGGCATTTATGCCAGGTCAGGTCATACTGTTCCTACACCAAGCCAGCTAATGTTAAAGAACGAAGTCATTACAGTAGCACCCTTATGTTGAAATATTGAATATATTAGGCTACGGCACATAAAATGATTAAATAGTTGGGCAAAGTATTGCCCGCCAGGTTCCTTCAAGTGTGTGTGTATATGCGTGTGTTTATGTGAGTAACGGTGCTTGTGTTGTGTTGGGGGGAGGGCATTGGCTTCCCAAACCACAGTTACAAAATTCCTAAATAAAACACTGACCATAGCTTGGCTTCTGTCCCCTCCTCCACCTTTACCACTCCCTTCCTGTCTAGGAAGGTGTACCTGTGTATGGCCCAGATGGCACCCTATTCCCTATATAGTGCACTACTTTTGACCAGAGGCCTATGGGTCCTGGTTAAAAGTAGTGCACTATATAGGAAATAGGGTGCCATTTGGGATGTAATTATGGAGGGCAGTGTCCAGATGGCGAGGCAACAGCAAGGGGACAACAGGAGGTACAAAGAGCGGCAGCAGGGGGTAACACAACCCTCAATCGACAGCTCTGATCAGGAAATTATTATATTAAACAATTTACATTATTTAACATTACATTGACATTTTAGTAATTAAGCAGTTTGTCTTATCCAGAGCAACTTACAGTCAAGGAAAAACAACCACATTTCACAGTTATTGGAAGTAGACCTTAATCGAAATATCTGCTATCAACAGAATCAGTGGCAGGAAAGTTGTTGTTCTGCTGGCCTCATTTACACTATCTTAACTATTTACACTTTCTTAATCTGGTTCTGGCAAAAGGCAAGTTTCCTCAGTACATTGTTCGTTGCAACGTCATCTCACCGAGTCGACCTCTACCCCAAAAAATGTAACTTGTGAAAGTACAACAGTAACATAACACTCACAGGAATGAACTGTTTTACATTTTGCACATAGATAACAATAAAATACTTCAAATGTTTTACGAAATATCCTTACATAAGGTAATTTTGTACTTTGTCTCTAGAAATATATTGGTACATTTTGTGTAGCGGCATATCTCAAAATACTAGTAAAACAAACAGTATAGTATAAATACAGTATAATGGGCCTATATTTATAAAGGCTACCATTCAATACATAGCTATACAAATAATATGGGTATTTAGGTGCAATTAATACAGGTAACGAGTGGTAGACAGAGGAGACTCTTAAAGAAGTTACAGGTCTGTGTAGGTGACCAAATACTTATTTTCCACCATAATTTGCAAATAAATAAATTAAAAATCCTACAATGTGATTTTCTGGATTGTTTTTTCTCATTTAGTCTGTCATAGTTGAAGTATACCTATGAGGAAAATTACAGGCCTCTCTCATCTTTTTAAGTGGGAGAACTTGCACAATTGGTGGCTGACTAAATACGTTTTTTGCCCCACTGTACACTAAATTGACTGTGCCTTTAAACAGCTTGGAAAATTATGTCATGGCTTTAGAAGCTTCTGATATGCTAATTGACATAATTTGAATCAATTGGAGGTGTACCTGTGAATGTATTTCAAGGCCTACCTTCAAACTCAGTGCCTCTTTGCTTGACATCATGGGAAAATCAAAAGAAATCAGTCAAGACCTCAGAAAGAAAATTGTAGACCTCCACAAGTCTGGTTCATCCTTGGGAGCAATTGCCAAATGCCTGAAGGTACCACGTTCATCTGTACAAACAATAATACACAAGTATAAACACCATGGGACCACACAGCCGTCATACCGCTTAGTAAGGAGACACGTTCGTTCTCCTAGAGATGAACGTACTTTGGTGCGAAAAGTGCAAATCAATCCCAGAACAACAGCAAAGGACCTTGTGAAGATGCTGGAGGAAACAGGTACAAAAGTATCTATATCCACAGTAAAACGAGTCGACGCAACCCGAAAGGCCGCTCAGCAAGGAAGAAGCCACTCCTCCAAAACCGCCATAAAAAAGTCAGACTACGGTTTGCAACTGTACAAGATCGTACTTTTTTGAGAAATATCCTCTGGTCTGATGAAGCAAAAATTGAACTGTTTTGGCAATAATGACCATCGTTATATTTGGAGGAAAAAGGGGGAGGCTTGCAAGCCGAAGAAAACCATCCCAACTGTGAAGCACGGGTTGGCAGCATCATGTTGTGGGAGTGCTTTGCTGCAGGAGGGACTGGTGCACTTCACAAAATAGATGGCATCTTTAGGGAGGAAAATTATGTGGATATATTGAAGCAACATCTCAAGACATCAGTCAGGAAGTTAAAGCTTGGTCGCAAATGGGTCTCTCGAAATGGATAATGACCCCAAGCATACTTCCAAAGTTGTGGCAAAATGGCCTAAGGACAACAACGTCAAGGCATTGGAGTGGCCATCACAAAGCCCTGACCTCAATCCTATAGAAAATGTGTGCCCAGAACTGAAAAGGTGTGTGCGAGCAAGGAGGCCTACAAACCTGAGTCCGTTACACCAGCTCTGTAAGGAGGAATGGGCCAAAATTCACCCAACTTATTGTGGGAAGCTTGTGGAAGGCGACCTGAAATGTTTGACCCAAGTTAAACAATTTAAAGACAGTGCTACCAAATACTAATTGAGTATATGTAAACTTCTGACCCACTGGGAATGTGATGAAAGAAGTAAAAGCTGAAATGATTAATTCTCTCTACTATTATTCTGACATTTCACATTCTTAAAATAAAGTGGTGATCCTAATTGACCTAAGACAGGGAATTTTTATTAGGATTAAATGTCAGGAATTGTGAAAAACTGAGTATTTGGCTAAGGTGTATGTAAACCTCCGACTTCAGCTATATATTTGATTTAAAGTGGAACGCAAATTAATCTTTATCTCACCCTGATCGATCTGTAGAGGCTCGGGTAGACTGCTGTGCTCCACGCATCATGAGTAGTTGTGTTTAGTACCAGAGATGAAGATGGTTTTATGCAGTTGGTAAGTCAAATCATGATTAGGTTTGATGTCTGTTGCCACATGTAGAGAGGTTGGCTTCCCATCCAGCTCCCACTTAACAGAGATGTCCTTGACCCGGTCTTCTCCAGTTCTAGGTCTAATGACCACTTCAGGACTAACTGTCAAGGACAGAACATTAGAATACAAAATCCCATGCACTCTACAAGACAAAGTGAACTTCCAAATCCTTTATTTCTACAATCATCAGTTTTGTACACTAACCATTGCCCCCCTACTTATAATTGTGGGTACAATACAGTACTATAGTATACAGTATTGTACTATACAAATCAGGAATTAACTTCACATTTTGCCTAAATATCCTCATTCACATACAACAGATATACAACAAATACAACAAATAAGATAAGTAAGATATATTGCAGTGTGTATGCACAGGTTGCCAATGCTGCCAAACGGGTCATACAAGATAGTTATTTGTTCCTACGTTGTTCCAGTGTCATTCCAGTGAAATGTGGTTGGACCATCATACGTTGGGTATGTCTCAGATTATTTGATTAGCATCATACAGTACAGTTTGTTAGAATGCCATTAGACAACAGTTGGTATAATTAGGCCTATAATCGACGATGGGCACAGATACATCCAACGTGTCTTGTTACAAAATACCCTAAAGACCAACATATCAAAATAAACTACAAAATACTGGTTCCAAAAAAATATTATGCAGGAAATACATTTATAAAAACAACCTGTCTATGACCCTTGGCTAACATGCTGAACACTACCAATAGCCTAGACAATTGGCACAGTTCATAGTGTTTTGTGGCCCCTATTACTCGAGATTTGTTGCATTGGTGTTAGAATTGTAAAAAATAACTCAGCCCTTTTAAAATGCAAAATGACAAAATACAAAAAAGTTAGTATAGTAAGTATTTCAAATACATCTAACAGAAAAACTGCCCCTATCTGATCAAGCCAAAACTAGATAATATCTGTATGTGAAGCCTTGCTGAACTCTTATAGCAATGTACAATAACTCTATATATTAATATCATGCAACTAATATTAAAAGTTGATAGCTGTAAGAGGATGTATATATATATATGTTTTACAAATCTATATCAATTGAACCAATGCATGGTCAGAGCCATAACATTTAATAAGTGATTTTACCTTTTCTGTTGATGGCCATCTTACTGTGTGTAAACGTTCTTCAATCTTGGAACACAATCACGTTTCACATAGGGCAAATTACTTTGGTTCTAAAGTTTATACCCATCCAGAATGGTCTTAGTTGCTAATGCCATTGCATGGGGAACTGAGTGGCTCCAGAGCATGGTGTCATCATCCAAAGAAAGAGAGTGTATTTCCCATTGACAGAGAACTTGTACAGTCCCCTCTGGATTCCATCATGGTCTAATTCACAACCATATATTAACTGAATAAGTGGACCTTAAGAAAACAAATGTACGTACATACTACATATCAATAACCTTTCATACATGACACATAGGCTGCATGTTACATTCCTGAGTCATCCGTTTATGTTCTTACTGTGACAAAAATACAATATAATATGCCCATACAATGTGCAGTATATGTAATCAGATAATTATTGTCAATCTACCATTTAGTAAGGCGATGGATTGGGGCTAAGGCCCAGCAGCCGAGTAATGTCCTGTCCAGGGAGTGTACTTGTACATCAAGCTGCCTCACGCTACAGAGGCCCTATGGGCTGTTCCGGCTCAGACAAGGCTTACTTGTCCAAGGCTTACTTACTTACCATTAAATCCTAGAGTGGCATTTGCATGTCTTGTGAAGGATTGAAAGTAGCCAGGTTTAAAACGAGTGCAGTCCTGAGTGTCTCAGGGGACTGGAAAAGTCTCTTACATTGCTTTTATAACTAAACACTCTTTGGTCATCGAGCATTTCAGAAGAGCAGTACTCTGGTAAATGTCCGCGTGCAAACATCCAATATATGATCAAACTATGGTTTCCTAGATGAGAAGGGTGAACATGTTTGTCATCAATATGCCAGGTTCGTGGTAGCACAATATGGTCTGTCAATGCACTAGCAGGATCATGCCGTTAGTCAAGATTAACGGACAGGCAAATTGCTTCATGCTTTTTTGTATGTAATTTAAATAAGTGCTCTCCAGTGTACAACTACAAAACCAACCTGAATAGTTATTCATCTCTACAATGGGGAACAGGCACATGCTAATGCCTAACGTTACCTGTTGGTTTCACAGAACAACAGCTTATTAATAACCACTTTATGATTGTTCTCAACAGAATTTCTCTAAATATAGAAGTTTCATAATGGTTATGTTGTTAAAAATGCACTGATATGGGGTTCCTGAGTGGCACAGGGTATAAGGCACTGCATCTCAGTGCTAGAGGCGTCACTACAAAAACACTGGTTCGATTCCAGGCTGGTCGATTCCAGGCAAGTCAGTTAAGAACAAATTCTTATTTACAATGACGGCCTACCCCGGACAAAGCTGGGACAATTGTCCTCCCAATCACAGCCAGATGTGATATAGCCTGAATTTTAACCAGGGACTGTAGCGACACCTCTTGCACTGAGATGAAGTGCCTTAGATTGATGTGCCACTCTGGAGCCGAAACTTTATATTGGAGTTGTGCCTAATGGATATAACCCATTTTAGCATGTACGTTGAGTGCTACCACAATTTTAAAGTAGGCCTAGTCAACTGGGTGGGTATTCCTATTAGTTGGGAGCAATCATCCAATGAAGAAGAAGACGCCATGATGGCACAGATACTGTACCAACTCCAATTCACATACCGCCCCAAAAGATCCACAAATGGCACAATCTCTATTGCACTCCACACTGCCCTTTCCCATCTGGACAAAAAGAACACCTTCATTGACTACAGCTCAGTGTTCAACAGCATAGTGCCCTCCAAGCTCATCACTAAGTTAAGGGCCGTTGGAATGAACTCCTCCCTTTGCAACTGGATCCTTGACTTCCTGACGGGCCGCCCAAAGGTGGTGAGGGTAGGCTACAACATATTCGCCACGCTGACCCTCAACACGCAGGCCCCTCAGAGTTGCTTGCTTAGTCCCCTTCTGCCCTCCCTGTTCGCCCGTGACTGCGTTGCCGAGCACAACTCCAACATCATCATTAAGTTTGCCGTCAACACGACGGTGGTAGGCCTGATCACCGACGATGATGAGACAGGCTATAGGGAGGAGGTCAGAGAGCCAGGACAACAACCCCCTGTCAAAGTCAGCAAGTCAAAGGAGCTTATTGTGAAATGCAGGAAATGAGGGCCTAGCACGCCTCCATTCACATCAACTAGGCTGTAGTGGAGCGGGATGATAGCGTCAAGTTCCTCTGGGTCCACATCCTTAAGGACCTATCATGGGCCAAACACACCAACACAGTCGTGAAGAGGGCATGACAACATCTCTTCCCTCCCTGGAAGCTTAAAAGTTTTGGCATAGGCCCTCAGATCCTCAAAAGGTTCTACAGCTGCACCATTGAGAGCATCTTGACTGGCTGATTCACTGCTTGGTATGGCAACTGCTTGACATCTGACTGTAAGGCGCTACAGAGGGTAGTGCATACAGCCCAGTACATCACTGGAGCCGAGCTCCCTGCCATCCAGGACCTCTATACCAGGTAATGTCGGAGGAAAGCTCTTAAACTGTTCTCTCTGCTACTGCATGGCAAGTGTACCGGAGCGCCAAGTCCGGGACCAAAAGCCTCCTGAACAGCTTCTACCACCAAGCCATATGACTGCTGAACAGTTAAACAAATGGCTACCCTGACAATTTGCATTGAACCCATGTATTTGCACTGACTCTCTTGTATAGCCGAGGGACATATAATCCCTAATCTTACTACATTTACACACACTGTATATAGACTTTTCTATTGTGTTATTGACTGTACGTTTGTTTATCCCATGTGTAACTCTGTGTTGTTTGTGTCGCACTACTTTGCTTTATCTTGGCCAGGTCGCAGTTGTAAATGAGAACTTGGTCTCAACTAGCCTACCTGGTTAAATAAAGGCAAAACAAAAAAAACAAAAACAATTCTAAATACACACAAAACACACATGCCTATTGACGCTACACACATTCACAAATAGAGACACTCTTTCACACTGCTGCTGCCTTGTTTACTATCTATCCTGATTACCTAGCCACTTTTATCCCTACCTACATGTACATATTATTCTGTAACAACCAGGGGGTGGCATATTAGCATACCTCTTGTATTATCTGATCAAATGAACACTTACAAAAAAAAATACTTCTACATGTTGTATAGGAATAAGGCTACATGAGGAAATAAGTTATATTGATTGTGCATTGTTACACAATGAAAAATGAATAAAACATTACAAATCAAATCAAATTTATTTGTCACATACACATTGTTAGCAGATGTTAATGCGAGTGTAGCGAAATGCTTGTGAAATGCGAAATAGCGAATGTAAGACACACACAAAAAGATGCCTTAGTACAGAGGCTAGGATTCAGCGCTTTTAGACTTCTCAGCTTGAAATGCCTCCACCTGTGGCATCAAATGTTTATCTTCTTGGTGGAGCAGTTGTCAAGAGGGCAGCCACCTATGTTTGCGAGATAGGATCCAATATTGAATACCAGAGTGGGCTGGTGAGGAAGGAAACAGTACTTTTATTAAGCAAGCTGTGGGCTATGTGTTACATTTGATTGCCCATAAAGATGTTAATTTGTGTCTGACTGTCAGGATTAAGCCTTAAATGGTGACATGATGAGTTGTGTTGCCCAGGGCCCTGGCTGGCTGAGTTATGGATGTATCTTAAATGGCACCCTATTCCTTATGTAGTGCACTACTTTTAACCAGGGTACCCGGCTCCGGTCAAAAGTAGTGCACTATATAGGAAATGTGGTGCATTCTGGGACACAGGCAGTGTTATGAGTTTGTTGTGATGGAGAAGCCAAGTTTCTATACAGCCCACCAGACCCTCTGGTACTGGGAGAGAATCCTGGGATGAGCCAGGCTGCTGTTTGAACATGCCAAGAGATGGCATATGCCTTCATATTGAGATGTCATCCCAAACTGATGAGAGATTGGCCGCAACTGGAAAAACTTGCCCTGAACTTAGTGAGAGGACATTCGTCAATGGCCTATGCTTCTTACAGGTCAAGTAAGCCAAGTGCAGTACGTAAACATTCCACAAGGTGTCGCCCAAAACTTGCATGTTGACATTGCAATAAAAACAGTAAAAAACGGAACATTCAAGATGTGACGAGTTCATTGACCCATTACAGTTATTACTACAATTCTGTCAGGCAAACATTATTGAGTAAATGTATAACATCCCATTAAGAAATAAATAAATAAAATATTTAAAGGTCATTTTAAAGCATTTGCACCAGCTGGCCTTGGTCAATATCTTCTTTCAGGTGGTCAATGTTGAAATATTGATAATTGACCCAATTGTTCACGCACACATGGGTGCAATTGCTCGCGAGCGCCATATACCACCTTCGACAGTTCCAGTCTTGACCGGCGTGTGGAGGCCGTTCCCCAATCGAATCCTGATGGAGCTGTTGCTCCCTGCACTAGTCTGGGAACGTGGAAACAGAAGGAGAAGGACTAAACAGGTGGTCAGAAACACACAGCTAACAATGTCGTCCCTGGATAAAATGTGAAAGATATTTTGGTCTCATCTCTTTTTAAGGATACAAGATTCAATAACCAAAGATAATTCATGTTTCGGCTGACTTTCAAAGGGATAATTTATCCTCGGTTTTCCTCCGAACCTGGGCAAGATCTATCGGATATTAAACTATGAAAGTGACTGTGTGTTTTGGAAGGACTAGGGTGGTGGTACCGTGCGGAGATGGAAATATCAAAATCCATATTCTCATCCTGCAAGCCGTCATGAGATACAAAAAAGCAATTGCAAAGGTAAGTCGCGTTTACTTTGTATGGCGTGTTTGTTTCCAATGTTCCATTTACAGCATTGGGTCTGGAAACAATGTTGCAATGCCTGGACGTGAGGCTCGCGCAAATATGGCGCAAATTTGTAAGAGATGAGCTAAAATGACCAAATTATTCAACATGCCTTTCGTTTTATCCTGCTGACTAAAACAAACAACGCATGTTAGGCTGAGTTGATACATCACCATAGTTGGCAAAGTCCTGTGTAAATCCACGAAAACTTCATTTGGGATTTCACCCTTTCCCAACTGAAGTGCATGGAAAGATGGCACATAACGCTAACTTAAGTAGTTAACTAGCTAACTAACTAGGATATAATATGCAAACCTATTTAGTTCTAGAAGTAAAAGGATAATGATATCTACCAATTCGAGATTTGACTCCTTGGAAGCTGCTAGCTGGATGCCTGCTAGTTAGCTGACTTTTATAGCTAGCTAGTTAGCATCAGCAAGCTGCAGGATGGCATTGTTTTTGAAATGGGGATACTGCCTAACTTAATTAAAACATGTAATTTTTAAAAAGCGTAAAATTTCCTATCGATGTCATGCCGATTGTACCTTTTTTATTATTGTTATGTTACCAAGATGTCTATACTACATTTTCACTGGCACCCGAGTTTCTCTTGACTTTGTACCCCTAGCTAATTAGCCTATTATGTTGTTGGCATAGCTAGCTAGCTAAGAAGCGGTAGCTAGCTTGCTAGCTGGGTCATTCCTAAATATGGGGTGCCTTTTCTGTTCCCAGGAAAAATCACTTACTTAGTGTAAAATGTAGATTCCAAAATGCTTTAAATATAAAACCATTTATCATTTTACCTTAAAAACAAAAATATGGACCTTGAAGTGGAATTATATGCATTTAACACTTTTTTTGTCTTCTCCTCAGTGGATGTAGGCGTTTTATGCTATGTCTGCCGGTGTTATTCATCCACTTCCACGAGAAATATGAATACATTTAATGTCCCATGTCAGTCTCACACTCAAATGTCCACTCTGTTAGGCTAAATTATTGAGAAAATTAACCAAATTTCAAAATGTTTGATAGAAGTTAAAATCCGATTAAAGTGTTCACCGTTATGCTAGCTCAATCTTGCACACTCACAGAGCTGTCTAAATTAGGCTCCAGATTTCCACCCTGTTAGGTTCCATCCTGTTAGGATTATGCAACTAACAGGTTGGGAAATGCACCTAAAAAAATAATTGCTTAGCTTGACCAATGTGTGTTTTTTTAAAAACTCAATGATGCCCTTTTTTCTGATAGAAATACAATTTAAAATTATACCCAGCTAGGCTAGTATCAATCAAGGAAGAGCGCTTCAAACAAAGATTGTATCTCGAGTCTGTCTCACTTCTACTCACATCCCAAATTTAAAATCTAATTTCTAGAATGATGCATGGTGGAACGTCAGAATGTTTCCCAACATGGTTTGTTTCCATTCTGTCTCAATTGTTTGAACTGGAAGTGGGGAAGAATCTTTCTTGAGCCACATGCTTCCTGAGAGCAATTTGCCCTTGAGGAAAGAGGGAAACAGCATGTGCCCTGCATTTTTAAGAGTCTACTGAGGACAGGAGAACCTTCATTGATATTTGTTTGAAGATAAACTTCCATGTCAGGATAAATGGTTCAGCTGACTATCATGATATTGTGCAATTTCTTAGCATATGATGGTTGTACTGGCATGCCTGGACAGCTGAGAACTAGATAATTTGATTACTCAGTTTTGGAGATGCCAAGTTGATGCAGTAGCTGGTTATTTGATTCACTTCCACAGAATGCTAATTTCCCTCATACAGGAGACAAGCATAAACTGTTTTTGTATGTGGGTGCAGACCATATTGCAACCTATAAAGCTGCACTATGCAGAAATCGATCCTTCATTTCCTGGTTGCTAAAATTCGAATAATTTGCCTAATATCCGTTTGTGGCAAAGCAAGCACATATAGTGTAGTCATTGAACCATTTATACTGCTTTGAAATAGCTTTTCCATAACAAACAATTTTATTTTCAGCTGTTTGAAGCTGGTGTACAAAAAAAAGATACAAGAACAAAACTTAAGGAAGCATAAAATCGGCACACACAGAACATATCTACCGCTTCTTGGACCTGCTTTGAATGCAAATGACAGACTTGAAACGCACATTTCTGTGAAATTGTTTGGGTGTCCCAAAAAGTTAATATGTAACTTTAAAAAAAAAATATATATATATATATATATATATTTAAAGGTCATTGACAACAAACTTGATTACATTGATATTAGATCTAGCCATGTATGTAGGATCCAGGAACATGAGGATTCTATAATTAAATCATGCATGGCACAGCGTTGTGTGGCGGAGCAGTCTCATTTGTTTCAATGTTAGTAACCCAGATGACATGGTGCAGTGAGTGCATGTCCTTTCAATAATTCAATGATGTCTGACAGTGAAGCGCTGGAGAAGAATGGGCCTATTTCTATCGTGAGGCTGTGACTGGGAGGCAGACTGGTGGAGCATATCTGGGGGACTTACACTTAGCCTTATCTATATCAATACAATCCTGCATATACTTTGAGTGTTTGGCTGTGTGCTGTCAGTATAGTTTACACTTTTGGTAGAAGTTTTTCTTTGCCCTCCGATAGAAATTGTGGTCATTGTTTTTTTCCCAAGCTGACTTTCTAATGCAATTGGAATGTAACGTATGATAATTGTAACAGACTTCTATCATGGAAGAAGGAGAAGTGTGGAAATACTGAATATTCTCAAGCTGAGAGTGAATTGGTCTTCTAAGCAGTAGTGGTGCATGGGTACAATCACTGGGGAAGCCAGGCCAGAAAAACTAAGCCATATTGCCACCTGTGTTGTGATACTTGTTTGTTCTATAACCTGTAATGGCCAGTTTATACTTGGTCTGTCTGTAGGCAATTAGAATGTGATGTGTCGCTGGTCAAAATGTTTCATATATACTCCTGGGGAATGTCTAGATTGTCGCTTCAACTGTCAGTTTCCTTGTCACACAGACATGGAAAAAAGTTTACGTCTCCATTGTCGTGGTTACCGGACTGCCACAGCAACTAGACCAATGATGCAGGAGGTCTAAAATTCTCAGATAGAATTACCTACTTTTATTTGGTCACGCAGTGGCGTTAAGCTCGACATTGCCTTGTAAATAATGATGTTGTGGGTTTATGTAACAGTTTTACTTCAGTCCGTCCCCTCGCCCTGACCCGGGATCGAACCAGGGACCCTCTGCACACATCAACAACTGCCTCCCACGAAGCATCGTTACCCATCGCTCCACAAAAGCGTTGGCCCTTGCTGAGCAAGGGGAACAACTACTTCAGGTCTCAGAGCGAGTGACGTCACCGATTGAAACGCTATTAGCGTGCACCACTGCTAACTAGCTAGCCATTTCACATCGGTTAAATTTATTTTCCCATAATATTTAATTCAAAAGTAGCCAACGTTTTAAGAGACGTTGTCAGGTATACAGTCGTGGCCAAAAGTTTTGAGAATGACACATTCATTTCCACAAAGTTTGCTGCTTCGGGGTCTTTAGATATTTTGTCAGATGTTACTATGGAATACTGAAGTACTATTACAGGCATTTCATAAGTGTCAATGGCTTTTATTGACAATTTACATGAAGTTGATGCAAATAGTCAATATTTGCGGTGTTGGCCCTTCTTTTTTAAGACCTCTGCAATCCGCCCTGGCATGCTGTCAATTAGCATCCGCCAACTCCTGGACAGTCTGTGGTGCAACGTGGCGTTGGTGGATGGAGCGAGACATGATGTCCCAGATGTGCTCAATTGGATTCAGGTCTGGGGAATGGGTGGGCCAGTCCATAGCATCAATGCCTTCCTCTTGCAGGAACTGCTGACACACTCCAGCCACATGAGGTCTAGCATTGTCTTGCAGTAGGAGGAACCCAGGGCCAACCACACCAGCATATGGTCTCACAAGGGGTCTGAGGATCTCATCTCGGTACCTAATGGCAGTCAGGCTACCTCTGGCGAGCACATGGAGGGCTGTGCGGCCCCCCCAAAGAAATGCCACCCCAAGACTGACCCACTTCCAAACCAGTCATGCTGGAGGATGTTGCAGGCAGCAGAACGTTCTCCACGGCGTCTCCAGACTGTCACGTCTGTCACATGTGCTCAGTGTGAACCTGCTTTCATCTGTGAAGAGCAGAGGGCGCCAGTGGCGAATTTGCCAATCTTGGTGTTCTCTGGCAAATGCCAAACGTCCTGCACAGTGTTGGGCTGTAAGCACAACCCCCACCTGTAGACGTCGGACCCTCATACCACCCTCATGGAGTCCGTTTCTGACTGTTTGAGCAGACACATGCACATTTGTGGCCTGCTGGAGGTCATTTTGCAGGGCTCTGGCAGTGCTCCTCCTTGCACAAAGGCGGAGGTAGCTGTCCTGCTGCTGGGTTGTTGCCCTCCTACGGCCTCCTCCACGTCTCCTGATGTACTGGCCTGTCTCCTGGTAGTGCCTCCATGCTCTGGACACTACGCTGACAGACACAGCAAACCTTCTTGCCACATCTCGCATTGATGTGCCATCCTGGATGAGCTGCACTACCTGAGCCACTTGTGTGGGTTTTAGACTCCGTCTCATGCTACCACTAGAGTGAAAGCACCGCCAGCATTCAAAAGTGACCAAAACATCAGCCAGGAAGCATAGGAACTGAGAAGTGGTCTGTGGTTCCCACCTGCAGAACCACTCCTTTATTGGGGGTGTCTTGCTAAATGCCTATAATTTCCACCAGTTGTCTATTCCATTTGCACAACAGCATGTGACATTTATTGTCAATCAGTGTTGCTTCCTAAGTGGACAGTTTGATTTCACAGAAGTGTGATTGACTTGGAGTTACATTGTGTTGTTTAAGTGTTCCCTTTATTTTTTTGAGCTATATATCTCTATATCTAAACAAGCAAACACAAGACACCTGTGTTTTTCACGCCCATCTCAGTGAAGTATTCCATTGTGGCAGCTGTGGGCATGGCATACTCCAAGAGGAAGGGGAGTGTGGCACAATGCGTTCTCATTGTGTATATATAACACCAGACACCTGTCTTTTCCACACCCATCTCAGTGAACTAATCCATTGTGGCGGCTGTGGGCATGGCATACTCCAAGAAGAAGGGGAGTGTGGCTAAGATGCACGTCTCTCTCCAGAATGCTCTTTCTCCCTCCAATTTGGGCACATTCTTTGTTCATAATTAATTGTGAATTGTTTGTTTGCTTGTTAGTCTATCAATTCCCCATTTACATATATAACCAGTAGTACATTTACCATTAATTCCAATTATTTCAAATCTACAATTTTTTTTTGGTTACTGTAATTTCCGTTAATGCAGTCTATTATTCCCGTCTTTACCGTTCTCATTGTCGGAGTGGACACATTGTTTGCAGGGTGGACAACCTATGCTACACTTGTTTCTCACAAGTTTGTTTAAAAAAAAAGTAATTCCATTTACGAGTTTTGTTAATTTAGTAATTGTCTTTTGTTTGGACGCTCCTGTCAATTTTGAGTAAGGACACCTGATTACGCCTAGAAGTAGTGTGTGTGTCTATATTTGGAAAAATACACGTTTAAAAAGACGACTTTCGGTCAGCCAATTAAAAAAAAAAAAAAAAAATCCCCTTCGCACAGTCCTATTTCCTATATAGAGTCCAAGTCTAGCAGGTGAAGTGGGAGATTTCTAATGAATGCAAAATTGAATTCAAATGACGGAATTAAGTTGTCTAAATGAGAAAGGGTAGGCTACGATCAACCAACTGGTGTTCTGTCAACACCATTTTTTTCTCTCTTTTAGGGGTGGTCATTTTAAATATTTCAGTATTTGACAAATGTTTTCCCCCCAATATGTTTTAACGATGTTTTGTTTGAGTGGTGATTTGAATGACCGCATAGACTCTGCTCACAAGAAGTCACTGAGCAGTAGCCCTGCACCATACTAATGACCATAGCATCAACACTTTCTTCTCACATGCCCATCCTGAGGCATTGCAGATCAGATCAAAGGCAGTTTCACATTAATCAAAATAGTAATTTGTGTAATAAAATTAAATATACCTGGACAAGACCATCACTTTTGGTGGTTGAAATAATTACCCTGTCATCAGTTTAACTAAAAATAAATCCGAATTGAGCTCACCATTGTAAATACCAAGTAGGCCTATGTATGTTATTAATCACAAAACATTCCAAGTTGTTTTCCTCAGGGTCCTTGATCCATCCTTTTCTATCTGAACTTAAGTAACCAGAATTGTCAGCAACTAACACCAGCAATCACTCAGATGAATATGGTCAGAGCACTTTTCCTGTACCTTATCTGGATATTGGGAACAAATATCATATTATTCGAATACTGAAATGCTTTCCCTAAAAGAGAATGGTGTTGACAGAATGCCATTGAGAAGACCACTTAGGCCTAAATGCTTTTCTTGAACAAGATCCTCAAACGTGGTGTTCAGATGGAATATTACATTTCCATTTTAGTCCTTTAGCAGATGCTCTTATCAAGAGCAATTATTATTATTAAGTGCCTTGCTCAAGGGCACATTGACAATTTATTTTTTAACCTAGTCTGCTCAGGGATTTAAACCAGCAACCTTTTTATTAACCTTTTTATTAATTGTTTTCCTCAGGGTCCTTAATCAATCCTTTTCTATCTGAACTTAAAGTATCCAGAATTGTCAGTAACACCAACAATTCATATCCAACAGCAATCACTCAGATGAATATGCAGCAAAGTGGCCTGGCTGCTAGCTGCTGTCTGGTGTGAGCTCTGGAGCCTGGCCACCTGAGGTCCCAGGGGAGGACGTCATTCATCCTTTAACACCCGTTACAGACAATGAAAAAGATACGCGGTCGACAAGTGGTTGGAGCGTTTTCCTGTACTTTAATACTACGCCTACATGTCACATCAGGATTTTTAAAATGTATTTAACTAGGCAAGTCGGTTAAGAACAAATTCTTATTTACAATGGCGGCCTACCAAAAGGCCTCCTGCGGGGGCTGGGATAAAAAAAATAAAAATAGAACACACGCATCACGACAAGAGACAACACAACATAAAGAGAGACCTAAGACAACAACATAGCAAGGCAGCAACACATGACAACACAGCATGGTAGCAGCACAAAACATGGTACAAACATTATTGGGCACAGACGAGCACAAAGGGAAAGAAGGTAGAGACAACAATACATCATGGAAAGCAGCCACAACCGTCAGTAAGAGTGTCCATGATTGAGTCTTTGAGATTAAACTGTCCAGTTTGAGTGTGTGTTGCAGCTCGTTCCAGTCGCTAGCTGCAGCGAACTGAAAAGACGAGCGACCTAGGGATGTGTGTGCTTTGGGGACCTTTAACAGAATGTGACTGGCAGAACATGTGTTGTATGTGAGGATGAGTGCTGCAGTATATATCTCAGATAGGGGGGAGTGAGGCCTAAAAGGGTTTTATAAATATGCATCAACCATTGGATCTAGCATGGGTAGGATGGTCATCTGAATCAGGGTAGGATTGGCAGCTGGAGTGAAAGAGGAGCGATTTACGATAGAGGAAACCAAGTCTAGATTTAACTTTAGCCAGCAGCTTTGATATGTATTGAGAGAATGACAGTGTACCATCTAGCCATACTCCCAAGTACTTGTATGAAGTGACTACCACAAACTCTAAACCATCAGAGGTAGTAGTCACACCTGTGGGGAGAGGGGCATTCTTCTTACCAAACCATATGACCTTTGTTTTGGAGGTGTTCAGAACAAGGGTAGAGAGAGCTTGTTGGACACCAAGAAAGCTTTGTTGTAGAGCATTTAACACAAAATCCTGGGATGGGCCAGCTGAGTATGAGACTGTATAATTAGCATATAAATGAATGAGAGAGCTTCTTACCGCCTGAGCCATGTTGTTGATGTAAATTGAGAAGAGCGTGGGGCTTAAGATTGAGCCTTAGGGCACTCCCCTGGCGACAGGCAGTGGCTGAGACAGCAGATTTTCTGACTTAATACACTGCACTCTGAGGTAGTTAGCAAACCAGGCCAAAGACACCAATACTCCTTAGCCTGTTTACCCCCTCCTTTTTCGAACATTCTGTTAAAAATCGCAACTTTTCAGCGTCCTGCTACTCATGCCAGGAATATAGTATATGCATATGATTAGTATGTGTAGATAGAAAACACTCTGAAGTTTCTAAAACTGGTTAAATCACGGCTGTGACTATAACAGATTGTGTGTTTCATTGAAAAGCGCAAGAAAAACTGCTCTCTGAAAGCTAAAAATTATTTCCATGCGTCACTTTCATGGGTTGTTAAAAGGGCACAAAATTTATTATCGACCTGCATGCAATTCCTACAGATTCCACACGATGTCGATGCCATTGTCGTCATTTTCAAAGGAGTTTTTTCTTGGTAAATCCAACTAACTGGATTCCGTTTCTTCCGGTCTCCACCAGGATGTTTTGAATGTGCACATTGGCAGCCATTGATTTGAAAACGAGGAGCTATTGAATATACATCGCCCTGTAATCATTTTGATAGATTATAAACGTTTACTAATACCTAAAGTTGGATTACAAAAGTATTTCGAAGTGTTTTGTGAAAGTTTATCGTCGACTTTTTTAATTTAAAAAAAATACGCAGCGTTTAAAAACGATGTTTTTTTCTGAATGACACAGCTTCCATAGAAAGCTATTTTGGGTATATATGGACCGATTTAAACGAAAAAAAGACCCAATAGTGATGTTTATGGGGCATATAGGAGTGCCAAGAAAGAAGCTCGTCAAAGGTAATGAATGTTTTATATTTTATTTCTGCGTTTTGTGTAGCGCCGGCTAAGCGATATCTTTGTTTACATCGCATTCAGGCATTTTGGGGTGTTGCATGCTATCAGATAATAGCTTCTCATGCTTTCGCCGAAAAGCATTTTAAAAATCTGACTTGTTGGCTAGGTTCACAACGAGTGTAGCTTTAATTCAATACCCTGCATGTGAATTTTGATAAAGGTTTGAGTTTTAACGAGTACATTTAGCATTTAGCGTAGCGCATTTGCATTTCCAGGTGTCTACTTGAGACATCTGCGTCTCAAGTAGGAGCAAGAAGTTACCTGACCCACAAGAATGGAATGGTCTACTGTATCACAAGCTTTGGCCAAGTCAATAAAAATAGCAGCACAACATTGCTTAGAATCAAGGTCAATGGTGACATCATTGAGGACCTTTAAGGTTGCAGTGACATCCGTACCCTGAGCGGAAACAGATGTCTATAGTATTCTCTCTGGTATGCCATCAAGAAATTCAGTCAGTTGATTATTATTCCAACACTAAACAGGGCAAAATAGAAATAGGCCTGTAACAGTTAGGATCAGCTTGATCCCCCCCCTTTAAATAAAGGACGAACCGTGTCTGCCTTCCAAGCAATGGGAACCTACCCAGAAAGGAGAGAGAGGCTTGGCGATGATAGGGGCAGCAACCTTAAAGAAGGAAGGGTCTAAACCATCTGACCCAGATGTTTTTTTTTGGGGTCAAGTTTCAGGAGACCTTCTGGCACCTCGAACTCAGTGACTGCCTGCAGGGAGAAACTTTGTAGTGTGGCAGGGGAAAAAAGGGAGAAGCATTGGGGATAGTCTCATTAGAAAGGGTGGAAGATGAGGAAATGTTGGACAGGCAAGGAGGCATGGCTGAGTCAAATAGGAAACCTGACTTAAGTGGTGATTAGAGCTCAGGCATGTGCTTCTTCATTAACAACCACATCAATTTTAAGGGACTTGGGCAGCTGTGAGGAGGAGAGTTTATTCTTCAGGTCTTTAAGTGTTTTGCAGAACTTCTTGGGGTGAGACCAATTGACGCGCATTCAACGCGCAAAATAAATTGGCATTTTGGGGATATAAAAAAGGAGTTTATCGAACAAAAGGACCGTTTGTGAAGTTTCTGGGACATATTGGAGTGCCAACAGAAGATCTTCAAAGGTAAGGTGTGAATTATATCGTTATTTCTGAGTTTCGTGTCACACCTGCTTGGGTGAAATATGATTTTCCTGTGTTTGTATGGTGGGGTGCTGTCCTCAGATAATCGCATGGTTTGCTTTTGCCGCAACGCCTTTTTGAAATCTGACACGGTGGCTGGATTAACAAGAATTTAAGCTTTATTTTGGTGTATTGCACTTGTGATTTTATGAAAGTTAAATATTTCTAATAGTTTAATTTGAATTTCGTGCTCTGCAATTTCACCGGATGTTGCCGAACTAGGCGTAACAGGTTAAAGTAACTAACTTTGGCCTTCCGGATAGCCTGAGTACACCTATTTCTCATTTGCCTGAATGAGAGCCAGTCAGCCTGAGTGTGCGTGTGCCGAGCCTTTTGCCAAATGCAATTCTTGAGGTGGATTAACTCTGCAAGATCATAGTCGAACCAGAGGCTGAACCTGTTTATAATTCTCATTTTCTTTATGGTGGTGTGTTTGTTAACAATACCACTGAAAATATCAAATAAGGTCCAATCGTATTTGACAGAGGGGATCAAGCGGATTCTATACCATTTTACAGAGGCCAGTTCATGAAGGAAGGCTTACTCATGAAAGTTTTTAGCAAGCGTCTACAACAAATCAGGAGAGGTCGTTTCACTGAGCAGCCATTACGGACACAGGCTGTAAAACAGTGATCACTAAGGTTTCAGTCTGGTGTTTTCTGTAATGACCTATCAGGATTATTTGTGAGGATAACATCAAGAAGAGTAGCCTTTTCTGGGTGTTTGGATTCATACCTTGTGGAATTGGTAATAATCTGAGAGAGATTTAGGGAGTCATATTGCTTTAGGACTTGGTGGGTTAAGCATGTCCCAGTTTAGGTGACCTAGCAGGACAAATTCAGACTTGGTGTAATGGGCCAGGAGAGCGCAGAGGGCAGGTAGGGTACAGGCCGGTGCTGATGGAGGATAATAGCTCTTTGTTGACTGTTGCTGGGTGCTATTTGAAAGTTTAATACTTAAAACTAGCAAGTCTAATTGTTTGGGGAGAGACTTGGAGACAACTGAGCACTGAAGGTGATCCTTGGTAAAGATTGCCGCTCTGAACCCACACTTTCAATTGATCCATTTTAGATAATAAGCTTCTAGTGTTAACGTGCCGAAAACCCAGGCTTTTACGAGATCAGAAATTAGTGAAGCAGATATCAGAGCAGAAGTCAGAATTGGGGCTAGCAACAGTAGATGGGCCAGGGTGTACATGCATATTTCCAGATATCATCAACAGTAATACAATCAAGGCACAGCATAGGACAGGGAGAGCTCTGCAGTGCTGATTTTATGACATCTGAATGTGCATCAGATGGCAACAAGATCATATTTTTCAGTAATTTCATCAGTTAACATGAATACAAAGCCGGCCGAGAGGTGGTTAGAATGGGATGGAGGCCAAAAATCTGTGTAACCAATAGAGTCAGAGTCCCGAGAGTGGGAACAGTCTTTCCCACGGTTGGGTAAAGAAAGTTTGTAGTCAACAAAGCATGCAGAAGTCATGAGGCAAATAGCGAAATAGCAAACTGCACAAGAAAAACAAAATGTAATATATAACGACTTGGGGCTAGCCATTGTAAGTTCAGAGTCACTTACCCCACCAGTGCCTGTGTGCTGGACGTGAGTGAAAGCTCGGGGGGGGGGGGGGGGGGGGGGGGGTGTATTCCTGTACCAGTACCAGACGGGGAGACAGGCCAGGGCAGACGGTGAACAGATCACCAGGTGGAATCCAAGCAGCAGGCAACGGGAGTAGGTGTCACACCCACTTGGGAGAAGCTTTAATTTCTGTAGGCAGATTTCTTGTAGAAAAGCCCTGAACAGCAGGAGGGGGCTTCCAGGCCTCACGATTTGGGTGGGGTAGCCTGCCATTTGTTGAGCTCAAAGGCTTCGACACCTCTCGCTGAAACAATTGAATCAAAAGTTCTAATCCATGGATTTCATAGGCTACTCAATCATTAGTCTTGTCATAAACAATCATGTTCGGCAGGTATAGGAGGGCAGGTGGCCAAGCGGTAAAGATGGTTGGGCCAGTAATGAAGGTTGCTGGTTTAAATCCCTGAGCAGACTAGGTTAAAAAAGAACATGTAAATGTGCCCTTGAGCAAGGCACTTTAATAATAATTGCTCTTGATAAGAGCATCTGCTAAATGACTAAAATGGAAATTTAATATTCCATCTGAACACCATCAATGGCATTCTGTCAACACCATTCTCTTTTAGGGAAAGCATTTGAAATTATTTCAGTATTTGAATAATATGATATTTGTTCCCAATATCCAGATAAGGTACAGGAAAAGTGCTCTGACCATATTCATCTGAGTGATTGCTGGTGTTAGTTGCTGACAATTCTGGTTACTTAAGTTCAGATAGAAAAGGATGGATCAAGGACCCTGAGGAAAACAACTTGGAATGTTTTGTGATTAATAACATACATAGGCCTACTTGGTATTTACAATGGTGAGCTCAATTCGGATTTATTTTTAGTTAAACTGATGACACCAAAAGTGATGGTCTTGCCCAGGTATATTTTATTTCATTACACAAATTACTATTTTAATGTGAAACTGCCTTTGATCTGATCTGCAATGCCTCAGGATGGGCATGTGAGAAGAAAGTGTTGATGCTATGGTCATTAGTATGGTGCAGTGCATCACACGTGCGAGCTACTGCTCAGCACGTGTTATCAGCACGTTGTTATCATGCTATTTGCCATGCCAAACAAACATGCAAGGAGTGGCATGATGGCACTAACACTAGTAACCAGGCTATAATATTGCACCTTTTGCTGCTGAACGGTGTTTGATCCTGTCACAGGGCTGTGTGAGACAGTGGTTTGGCCTCGTGCTCCAATGCTGGATTAAAAGCTAATTTGATCATGTGTGTTAATCCCTGGGCAATGATTGGGACCCTGGCTGAGTCCCAAATGGCACCACATTCACTATGTAGTGCACTGCTTTTGACCAGAGCCCTTTTGGGGTTTTGCATCCATACTGATTTACACCGTTTCCCAGCTGCATGTAACGGCCTTGCATAAGCCGTCAGATTTGATTTTCCAGCGTTGACATCTTAATGAAGGGGATACCTAGTCAGTTGCACAACGGAATGCATTCAACAGAAATGTGTCTTGCAGCTTTAACCCAACCCCTCTGAATCAGAGAGGTGTGGGGGCCTCCCTTAATTGACACCCACTACCTTGAATAAATGTGTTCTGGTGCAGCCAAAATCATAAAACATCTGGAGTGCTGAGCTAGGATCATGTTTCCATTCTTATTCATTATGATTTAAAATGCAAAACTCATCCTAGATCAGCACACTGAGACGATTTATGAATACAGGCCCTGATTTTAAACCATTTCTAACTGCATGTTACAGGAAGTGACACAGTAGTAGGGATAAGTAGCTCTACTCCAGGGGATGGCATCTCTAAGGGCAGCACTAGTGGCCTCTTGGAACAGAGTTAACGGGAAGTTAAATCATAACACTTCATGACATGGAGTGCTTACTTAAGTGGTTTATAGAGTGCTATGCAAACAGATTACATGCACCCTGGCAAAGATCCAGTCAGCTGAGTGTTGCCTACATACTGTATTTCACTATATATTGATGCATGGACAGGTTTGGGTTTTTACTTGGCCTTGTATAGCAGTATTTCAGTGTTTGTTAAATGTTATGCCACTCCGCCGCGTGTAATGTCAGTTTAAAAAATAATTCTTTACTCCGTTTGCTGCTTGTCGTCTCTCTACTTCCACACAGCCCCGCCCACTGTCACTCAGAGAGCTGTTTTTGGGCTCTACCACGAGTCACAACCACTTGGAGTCTGCATGGTCAATGTTGCAGATGCAACAAGATGTTGGTGACAACTATGCTGCTTCTTTATAGAAATCTTGTGGATTTATATTAATAACACTATCTTTCTGTCTGTGAAACCGGGGCTATACTGCACCGCTGTAACTCTGCGTTGTGTGTGGTTGATTGAGACTAAAGACGTGGACTTTGGAGATCAGGTAGTTTTAATCAAGCAGAACTCACTTTCTGCATCCTGCATCCAAAAGGAAACAAAACATTTGTAGAGCACATGTTCTGAGAATCGTCGCCTCTTTCTCTCTCAGTGCATCAATGATTTTCTAATACAAAAATTAATACTCTCTCCTTATTATACATAACATATTTTACATAGATAAAACCACATACCTGCATCCAAAAGGAAACAAAACATTTGTAGAGCACATATGTTCTGAGAATCGTCACCTCTTTCTACAACAGATGCACAATAGGAGGGACTGGGATCATTCGAGGAGCTAGCCATCGTTCACACATACCATAGCTAGCTATTAACCGCATGTTGATATCATCCAAAAAAGTACAATTACAAGTGCATCTTAACAATACCACCCACTTATGAGTAACCTCTAAATATACATCATTATTCATGAACAAAACACTCTGTGTATGACTTTGTACTTTTCTGAAGACAGAAAAAGCGTGCCTGCCTCTCTCAGTGCATCAAAATGATTTGAGCACGAGCACGCAGGGCAAAACGTAAGTACACACTCCCCTTCTCCCAGGATGCAGGCATGCATAAGAACAAATCAACACTTGACATATTAATATATGAACAACCGTTACATCTGCAAACATTTAGCATGTTGTGGCTAAAATAAATTGTGTTAGCGACTAATGCTAATCGCGAGTTAGCTGGCAAGCTAGCTAGGTAAATGTTCTTAGTCAGAGAACGTTGCTAGCTAATACAGCCTGATACCAGTGCTGCTGTAAGCCTAGATCAGAATGAGTTTTTTTTTGTGTGTGCAATGGCATATTCTAAATCATAAAGGAATAGGTGATGCATGAATATTCTAACTACTTCAAGGCCGCTTTTCAAACTCAAAGCAGACAGCCTCCTAAATACTCACACCGTGAATTACGTTTTATATCGTCACATCCAGGTGTACCTTAAATGCCCCTTGCCCAAGCGAGGGGGAATGATGATCGGAGAGGCGATGTCCTTGGTGGAAATCTTGCAGTTGAGCTTAAAAACAACCAACCTAAAGCTATTAATGTACCTAGTAAACTAACATATCTAGCACTCCTGCCAGGTAGCTATCTACAGTTACACATAGCTAGCTAGCTAGTTTTATAGTTTACGCGTTTTTATTCCAATACATTTCCGGAATCTCCAAAATATGTTTATCTAGCTAAGTTTTATTAGCTCCTCACTAAAACATTAAGCCAATTTGCCAACGGTAAAATACATTTTTTTTAGCAAGCTAGCTTTTTTTTTGACATGCTGAAAATGCAGCCTTGTTGATTCAATTTGACATTTCACGGCCACCAGAGTTTGACATGACTACAGTTTGCATTGAATTGTGGGTCATATCAACCTCGTAAGTTACCAAAGGTGTTCACTCGTTCCCTCACGCTAAATCGAGGGTCGATGGGGCAACGTTAGTAAATTTGACCTCCACTTAAGATGGCAATCAAACTGCATCCGGTTTCGACAGGGATCTCCCCCCCCCCAGAGGGAAAGTGGCTAGCTCAAGGGCTAAGGGGGTAATGTGTTTGGACTGCAGCACAAGTACGAGACCATTTAATCTAACATCTAATTAGGGTCCACTGGGAAACACTGACCAACACTTTGGTTCCTGCCCTGTCACAATAACCCCTCCCTGTTTTTTCCATTCATTGACATGTCAAACAACTCTATTCAAAGTGCCTACTATATTTCAAGTTTGTTGTATACTGTTCAATCAATCAGAATGAAAGCCCCCCAAAAACACAGAATGTATGTGTTGCTACCCTAAAGTCATACACTACTCATAAAACATATTTAGAACTTTTGTTAAAAAACCTAAAATAGCCTCCCGGGTGGCGCAGTGGTTAAGGGCGCTGTACTGCAGCGCCAGCTGTGCCATCAGAGTCCCTGGGTTCGCGCCCAGGCTCTGTCGTAACCGGCCGCGACCGGGAGGTCTGTGGGGCGACGCCATTTTCCAAGAGTTCGATACCGTTGCATTCATTACATTCCAGCTGTTACTATGAGACTTCCTCCCCTCACTAGCCACCACTACGGGACACAACACTTTACGAGGCTTTGATGAGGTCTTGATGGGATATAGGCCTAGTTTTTGGTTTGAAGTCTCATTTTTGCATCTGCTGAGAAGCTCTAGCTTTAGGTCTTCTTCCATAAACCGAGGAAGCGCCTGCATATAAACTGGTCATGACGGGGTGAGGCAGCTTTTAATATATATTTTTTTAGCTTTTATGATATCCGCTCCCTGCTTTGCTCTGAGTTTATTGCATGTCTTTGTCCACCTTTGTCAGCCTGCAGAACCTTCTTATACGTGGTTGGGTGCACAGCCTCAGATGCTCTGACCTGAGTTTATTTATAAATAAGGTTCTTCGGTTGCCTCCACAGAAGTGTGTTTGTGGTAAGTCATGGGCGTTTTCCTGAAGCTGGTGGTCTGTTTGGCCTAACCCTGGCAAGCAGAATATGGCCATATTTGGCTTCCCTGCAGGGTTATTTGGTCTCCTGCATAAGCAGTGGTGTTTTTTCTAGTGTTCTTATTTCTTTATCAATATCTACGACTGGCCATTGGTGTTGGAGCCGGTCTCCTTGCTGACAGAAGTCTCCATTTTGAGGTTATAAGAAATGTAACCTTAGTTTGAGTTTGTTAATAGAGGATCATTGTGGTTTATGCCTCATGAATATTCAAATCGTTCTGGAACAGTTATTTATTCTGAGGTAGCCACGTATAACTGGATAGCTAGCAGCAGCATACAGGTTGTGTCCCAAATGGGATATACCCATTAGGCTCTGGTTAAAAGTAGTGCAATATGTAGGGAACAGGGTGCCATTTGGGATTAACAGTTTTTCCATAATTCACCAGAAACTTGGTTAAATATCGTATCAATGAGACCATTCTTATGAACAATGCACACGGTTGGACTCTACTTGTATCTGGGGTAACATTGAGCCAGTTTACTCTAATTAAACCAGGTGTCAATTTGGCTTGTTGCAGCATAGGACCCTCATGAACATGTATATTGAAGACCACATTTGAAACGAGCCTCTGGTCTTTGTGTGTAATCCTCCATAATGTTAGAAGGCTGCGCCACACTAAGAGTACTATGCAGGCTCATTTTAATGATCTAATAAATTGAATCAAATCTCTGGTTTTGTTCCCCAGCTCCATGACTGTGTTCCAATGGCACCCTATTCCCTATATATTGCACTTCTTTTGACTATCGTCCTATGGGCCCTGGTCAAAAGTAGTACAATATGTATAGGGAATAGGATGGCATTTGGGATGGAACCCATCTTTGGTTTTGTTTCCCCAGCTCCATAAATGTGTTCTTGTCCTCAGAAGCACGTTTCTGTGGGGAGGCTGGCCTGTTCAGAGCTCTCCATAACTGAACACTTTGAAATGTCAAGGCCTGTGTGTGGAACACTGAGCACAGGGAGAGGATTGTTTCAGAGGAATGTCTGGCCATTAAATAAACATCTTTCCGTGGCTCAGATGTACTGTACGAACGACTCCGCTCTGCAAAAATGCATCTACTCATGATATTTAATTTCAAGACCCTTTCTTTTTACTTCTTGCACAGACATCTTTATTCTTGCACCGTTCAGGCTGGTGCCGTTTGTTTGAGCAATGCTAGGCTACCATCAACATTCCACAACCAGTTAAGTGTGGTCTGTGTTGTGTGAAATGTGGTGCTTTAGTGATACAATAAGAAACCAGTGCTAGAGCTAGCCTGTAGGTCCTACCACTACCAAAAAGCTTCAACCAGCACGGTCTTAAATCTACTTTCTTTGCAAAGTAATTTTAATGAGTAATAAATAATTATGCCCTTTGAAATTGATGTCACTGCTCAGGCTGATGAGACCATGTCTGTGTCCCAAATGGCACCTATATGCTGCACTGCTTTAGACAAGAACCTTATGGATCCTGGTTAAAATGAGTGCACTGAATAGGGTGCCATTTGGGACGTGCACAATATTTATCTGCTATATATAGCAGGAGATCCTTTTTTTATATAAAGAGCTCCTCTGACAGAATTGATTATTAGCCTATTAAAGGGAATAGGGTGCTATTTGAGATGCAGACATGTAGATTTGAGATTCGTTATCCTGGCGACTGCACCTCTAAGTTTGAGTTAAGACTGCAGTAAAGCATCGCCTAACCCAGACATCTGTACAAAACCACAAGTGCATGTTGATATCTGCAGAATGGTTTTCAGTGACGGGTTGTTAAGTATTAAATCTGGTGTCAGGCTCTCTGAGCTAGTGAGTGCAGAACAGGCCACATTCACAAAGCGTCTAGGATCTGGTCCACCCTTATCCATATAATCTCATTCCTTACGATTTAAAAGGTAAAACAGACCCTAAATCAGCCCTCCTGCTGTGAGATGGTTGACATATAGCATTGATGTCCTCACCAGTGAGAGTGTACCACAGAACAGAGCTCTAGTACTGGTTGGCCTCAGATGGGAAATGCTATGTGTAGCATATATTCAAATCACATTTTATTGGCTCAATACACGTGTTTAGTAGATGTTATTGCGGGAGTAGCGAAAAGCTGCTCCCTTACTGTTTGACCATGAGATGATGCAATGGCACATTTCCAATGAGGATTTACCTAGGTGTTTTACCCAAAGCCTCAGACGTTTCTGTTTCCATCTACTCAGGCTGGCACCAGTGTTTCACTGGGCCATGGCTCCGGCAGACCTGCTCTAACTTGGAGCCCAGGCAAGACCCTGGGTAGTTTTCAGCTTGCATTTACAAAACAAGGACTAACTGTGAATTGTAACACGTGCTCACAAAACAACAGTCTTGAATGATGCAGAGGTTGTTGATTTTGCTCACCACAAGTCTGTCCATACAGAATCACAACAACACACGGCCTTCTGCCCCATTGAAGGGCATGCATTGTTTTCGTGAAGTTGTCAGAAGGGACAAAACCAGTATTTTATTTATTTATTTATATATATATACACACACACACACACACACACAGTGCCTTGCGAAAGTATTCGGCCCCCTTGAACTTTGCGACCTTTTGCCACATTTCAGGCTTCAAACATAAAGATATAAAACTGTATTTTTTTGTGAAGAATCAACAAGTGGGACACAATCATTTATTGGATATTTCAAACTTTTTTAACAAATCAAAAACTGAAAAATTGGGCGTGCAAAATTATTCAGCCCCTTTACTTTCAGTGCAGCAAACTCTCTCCAGAAGTTCAGTGAGGATCTCTGAATGATCCAATGTTGACCTAAATGACTAATGATGATAAATACAATCCACCTGTGTGTAATCAAGTCTCCGTATAAATGCACCTGCACTGTGATAGTCTCAGAGGTCCGTTAAAAGCGCAGAGAGCATCATGAAGAACAAGGAACACACCAGGCAGGTCCGAGATACTGTTGTGAAGAAGTTTAAAGCCGGATTTGGATACAAAAAGATTTCCCAAGCTTTAAACATCCCAAGGAGCACTGTGCAAGCGATAATATTGAAATGGAAGGAGTATCAGACCACTGCAAATCTACCAAGACCTGGCAGTCCCTCTAAACTTTCAGCTCATACAAGGAGAAGACTGATCAGAGATGCAGCCAAGAGGCCCATGATCACTCTGGATGAACTGCAGAGATCTACAGCTGAGGTGGGAGACTCTGTCCATAGGACAACAATCAGTCGTATATTGCACAAATCTGTCCTTTATGGAAGAGTGGCAAGAAGAAAGCCATTTCTTAAAGATATCCATAAAAAGTGTCGTTTTAAAGTTTGCCACAAGCCACCTGGGAGACACACCAAACATGTGGAAGAAGGTGCTCTGGTCAGATGAAACCAAAATTGAACTTTTTGGCAACAATGCAAAACGTTATGTTTGGTGTAAAAGCAACACAGCTGAACACACCATCCCCACTGTCAAACATGGTGGTGGCAGCATCATGGTTTGGGCCTGCTTTTCTTCAGCAGGGACAGGGAAGATGGTTAAAATTGATGGGAAGATGGATGGAGCCAAATACAGGACCATTCTGGAAGAACCTGATGGAGTCTGCAAAAGACCTGAGACTGGGACAAAGATTTGTCTTCCAACAAGACAATGATCCAAAACATAAAGCAAAATCTACAATGGAATGGTTCAAAAATAATCATATCCAGGTGTTTGAATGGCCAAGTCAAAGTCCAGACCTGAATCCAATCGAGAATCTGTGGAAAGAACTGAAAACTGCTGTTCACAAATGCTCTCCATCCAACCTCACTGAGCTCGAGCTGTTTTGCAAGGAGGAATGGGAAAAAATGTCAGTCTCTCGATGTGCAAAACTGATAGAGACATACCCCAAGCGACTTACAGCTGTAATCGCAGCAAAAGGTGGCGCTACAAAGTATTAACTTAAGGGGGCTGAATAATTTTGCACGCCCAATTTTTCAGTTTTTGATTTGTTAAAAAAGTTTGAAATATCCAATAAATGTCGTTCCACTTCATGATTGTGTCCCACTTGTTGTTGATTCTTCACAAAAAAATACAGTTTTATATCTTTATGTTTGAAGCCTGAAATGTGGCGAAAGGTCGCAAAGTTCAAGGGGGCCGAATACTTTCGCAAGGCACTGTATATATATAAAAAAAATCTCAATGCAAAAATGAATCCATGAAGCAGTCAAACTCTGTAGTCCTTGAAAAACCTGTTATATGTATAAAAAATACTAAATATATATATATATATATATATATATATATATATATATTGTGCACTGTAGCTTGGAAATTAAAGTGACTCTGGATGACAGCATAATGTTTTTTTTCCAACATTAGGGCGGTTTTCCTAAAGAAGTTACGTTTTTGTTTCCTTGCCATGACACTAAGGAGTATTGCAATACTACTATTGTCCTGGCTCTAGTTGTCAGCCAACCAGTCTGTCTATACATAACCACACTAACGATAGTTGAAGGTGCGTTCTGAGCAAAGGAGAGACTGAGTCTAGACACTAGAATGTTCTGTTAAAAGGCATGCGAGTATATTTTCATACAACTCTCCAATGGACAGTTTCACATATGGCCACCTACGTCACTGATGGTCATAATATATTTATTATATGGCAACCTTTATCTTTATAAATATTTAGTTTGTATTCGGAACTGACTGTCAAGTTCGCCAGTCATTAATATTTTGACCACATGCCCCCTGGAAGGTCTGTGCATGGCCCTGAGCAAGGGACAAATTGAGCTCTCTGTATTAGCAATCCCTGGAGTGCTGTTGAGTCCGTGCTGAGGAAATGCTCTATCGCAGCTGGGGAATCAAAGCTGTGCCCCTTAGCTACCAGCCCTCAGCCCTGGCCTGTGTTAACCCAGCCTCTGACTCCTGCCTGCCTCTCCTCTCTTCCTGACAAGATAATGACCGGTTAATAGGAGCTGTTTAACCTTGCGTGGGTGGAAGGAGGACTGTCAAACAAGAAACACAGAGGAAAATGCTTGTTTGGAGGAAGAGTCCTTTTTTCAGAATATGAATAGTTTAGTTGAAGTCTAAGCTGCAGTAGTGATTTAGTTTCAATCAAATAAAACATCTTACTGTGCTGTTTTATAATAGAGGCATGTTGAGTGCAATGCAAAGTGAAATGTGGGAAGGACATTGGAGTTGTCGTTGTGTTAAGAGGAACATATTTAGCAGTGTAGAGGTGTCACCAGCCCAGACTGGGAAATTATTCTTAGTCTGTCCTTGAAGCTCCTACAGATCCTTGTCCTAAATTGATTATACAAATAAAATCTAAGTGTATGGGTTGCGTACACAGATGTGCAGATGTTATAGTCGATGCAGCTAAATGCTTAATGTTACTAGCTCCAGCAGTGCAGGAGGTACATATATGACAATGTCACCTCCAATCATTCAGCCAGGGCTATTGGTGCCCTCTGAAACTCTGCATCTATAATGAGACCCGCATAGATTTTTTTATTTCACCTCTAAATTCAACCCACTCACTATTACATACATGCACACTGTTATAGTCTACCTTCAGTGTATTTCACAAGCCTGTTCAATAGTCTCTGTACTACAATCTCTCAAAACACCATGCTTGTTGTAACAATATTCATAGCATGTAAATACTGTCTTGGCCACCAAAAAGAACAAGGAAACAGAGCACAGTGCTGGGGTTTGACCTCTGGTTTGTCTTTCTGTAAACGCCTTCTAGAAAGCCCCGCAGCTACCGCTGTAGTCGTGAAACCATTAGCATCTCTTGACTAAATAATTCCTATATTGTCAAATTCTGCCATGTGTTCACTGACTGAACAGAGTCTTCTTAGAAAATAGAAAGGCCCTTATTTATATACAGTATTTCTATTAATTGGCCTGGTCAATTTGAAATGGAAATCCTAAGAACTGTGATGTTAAAAGTGAGATGATGTGTTTGGTTGGAGTTGGACAGCCCAGTTATCAGTCAACATTTTACAGATGTCCTCCGAGGCTGTTTGACAGGCTTTGTATTGCGATGTTGTAGTAAGAACACTGTCCTTTTTCTACCCAGGCTGCCTTTACAGGGATGGGAAAATGGCACATTCATGCCAGTGAATGCAAGACCTAGCTGTCTTACTACAGCTGGCATTAAATACACCGCACATACAGGCCCAGTGTTGTTTTTTTGCTCCCGCTATTTTTATTTTTGGTGAGGATTACGCAAACTCCAGAAAAAAACTGCCACTTTGTCAAATTTGACATGGCCATAGTATAGCCTAGTACATTGTCGTCATCTCTAGTTGTGGCCTTGATTTCCATGTAATTAACCACTTATGCCTCACATATGATTATATAAAGGTTTGGCCTCAGATATGAGCAGCCTCTTTAGTTCCAGGCCAGTTTTCCATATGGTTTTTATGATACATTTCAAGGTGAAATTGTAGGTGACATCACCAAATGAAACTTTGGCAACAGTAGGCCTACGTCTTTTTTGGTCATGAGAAAAATATCCTTACACCTCGGGTTATTTTCAAACCAAACTACAGTTTGCTATTGGACCTGACAGTGTGGGAGACATAAAGAAGACTGGTCTGTGTAGCTAACATCCTCTGCTTACTGGGGGCAGTATCACTCATGAATGTTAATCATCATTCTCCATCTCCCCCCCTCTTCTTCATACACTACTCCATCTCTCCCTCTCTTCTTCATACACTACTCCATCTCCCCCTCTCTTCTTCATACACTACTCCATCTCCCCCTCTCTTCTTCATACACTACTCCATCTCTCCCTCTCTTCTTCATACACTACTCCATCTCTCCCTCTCTTCTTCATACACTACTCCATCTCTCCCTCTCTTCTTCATACACTACTCCATCTCTCCCTCTCTTCTTCATACACTACTCCATCTCCCCCTCTCTTCTTCATACACTACTCCATCTCTCCCTCTCTTCTTCATACACTACTCCATCTCTCCCACTCTTCTTCATACACTACTCCATCTCTCCCTCTCTTCTTCATACACTACTCCATCTCCCCCCCTCTTCTTCATACACTACTCCATCTCTCCCTCTCTTCTTCATACACTACTCCATCTCCCCCCCTCTTCTTCATACACTACTCCATCTCTCCCTCTCTTCTTCATACACTACTCCATCTCCCCCTCTCTTCTTCATACACTACTCCATCTCCCCCTCTCTTCTTCATACACTACTCCATCTCTCCCTCTCTTCTTCATACACTACTCCATCTCTCCCTCTCTTCTTCATACACTACTCCATCTCTCCCTCTCTTCTTCATACACTACTCCATCTCCCCCTCTCTTCTTCATACACTACTCCATCTCTCCCTCTCTTCTTCATACACTACTCCATCTCCCCCTCTCTTCTTCATACACTACTCCATCTCCCCCTCTCTTCTTCATACACTACTCCATCTCTCCCTCTCTTCTTCATACACTACTCCATCTCCCCCACTCTCTTCTTCATACACTACTCCATCTCCCCCACTCTCTTCTTCATACACTACTCCATCTCCCCCACTCTCTTCTTCATACACTACTCCATCTCTCACTCTCTTCTTCATACACTACTCCATCTCTCCCTCTCTTCTTCATACACTACTCCATCTCCCCCTCTCTTCTTCATACACTACTCCATCTCCCCCTCTCTTCTTCATACACTACTCCATCTCTCCCTCTCTTCTTCATACACTACTCCATCTCTCCCTCTCTTCTTCATACACTACTCCATCTCTCCCTCTCTTCTTCATACACTACTCCATCTCTCCCTCTCTTCTTCATACACTACTCCATCTCTCCCTCTCTTCTTCATACACTACTCCATCTCTCCCTCTCTTCTTCATACACTACTCCATCTCCCCCTCTCTTCTTCATACACTACTCCATCTCTCCCTCTCTTCTTCATACACTACTCCATCTCCCCCTCTCTTCTTCATACACTACTCCATCTCTCCCTCTCTTCTTCATACACTACTCCATCTCTCCCTCTCTTCTTCATACACTACTCCATCTCCCCCTCTCTTCTTCATACACTACTCCATCTCTCCCTCTCTTCTTCATACACTACTCCATCTCCCCCTCTCTTCTTCATACACTACTCCATCTCCCCCTCTCTTCTTCATACACTACTCCATCTCCCCCTCTCTTCTTCATACACTACTCCATCTCTCCCTCTCTTCTTCATACACTACTCCATCTCTCCCTCTCTTCTTCATACACTACTCCATCTCTCCCTCTCTTCTTCATACACTACTCCATCTCTCCCACTCTTCTTCATACACTACTCCATCTCTCCCACTCTTCTTCATACACTACTCCATCTCCCCCTCTCTTCTTCATACACTACTCCATCTCCCCCACTCTCTTCTTCATACACTACTCCATCTCCCCCACTCTCTTCTTCATACACTACTCCATCTCTCCCTCTCTTCTTCATACACTACTCCATCTCTCCCACTCTTCTTCATACACTACTCCATCTCTCCCACTCTTCTTCATACACTACTCCATCTCCCCCACTCTTCTTCATACACTTCTCCATCTCCCCCTCTCTTCTTCATACACTACTCCATCTCCCCCTCTCTTCTTCATACACTACTCCATCTCTCCCTCTCTTCTTCATACACTACTCCATCTCCCCCACTCTCTTCTTCATACACTACTCCATCTCTCCCCCTCTCTTCTTCATACACTACTCCATCTCCCCCACTCTCTTCTTCCTACACTACTCCATCTCTCCCACTCTTCTTCATACACTACTCCATCTCCCCCTCTCTTCTTCATACACTACTCCATCTCTCCCACTCTTCTTCATACACTACTCCATCTCCCCCTCTCTTCTTCATACACTACTCCATCTCTCCCTCTCTTCTTCATACACTACTCCATCTCTCCCACTCTTCTTCATACACTACTCCATCTCTCCCACTCTTCTTCATACACAACTCCATCTCTCCCTCTCTTCTTCATACACAACTCCATCTCTCCCTCTCTTCTTCATACACTACTCCATCTCTCCCTCTCTTCTTCATACACTACTCCATCTCTCCCTCTCTTCTTCATACACTACTCCATCTCTCCCTCTCTTCTTCATACACTACTCCATCTCTCCCTCTCTTCTTCATACACTACTCCATCTCCCCCCTCTCTTCTTCATACACTACTCCATCTCCCCACTCTCTTCTTCATACACTACTCCATCTCTCCCACTCTCTTCTTCATACACTACTCCATCTCCCCCTCTCTTCTTCATACACTACTCCATCTCTCCCTCTCTTCTTCATACACTACTCCATCTCCCCACTCTCTTCTTCCTACACTACTCCATCTCCCCCACTCTCTTCTTCCTACACTACTCCATCTCCCCCACTCTCTTCTTCCTACACTACTCCATCTCCCCCACTCTCTTCTTCCTACACTACTCCATCTCCCCCACTCTCTTCTTCTCCTCTCCCAGCCCTCTCAAGCTGAACCTCTGAAAGAACACACTGCAAGTGTTCATAGTAAACAAGTGTTCTCTATAACTCATCTCCACATATAGATTTTTTTTTTACGGTACATCGTATCGTTTTTTATTTGTATTTTTTTTAATACAATATTGCAATATTATTTTTGTGGTAGTTGGCTGTACCTGCACCAAAAATCCTGTACTTTTCCTTAATTTCTTGTTCTCAATATTTTTAAACGGAGACAATTTGTTTACAGCACTTCTATTTCCATGACTGATCAAAACAACGTGTTTTCTCTTGTCCTTCTGCAGCAGATATATGTGAGCAATGGAGCCTTAATAAAATCAGTTTTGAATCACAATACATAGAATCGTGACAATCGCAATAAATCTAATTTTGTCACATGCACCGAATACAACAGGTGTCGACCTTACCGTGAAATGCTTACTTACAAGCCCTTAACCAACAAAGCAGTTCAAGAAATAGATAAGAAAATATTTACTAAATAAACTATAAAATAACAATAACGAGGGCTATATGTACGGGGTACCGGTACCATTTCGATGTGCAGGGTAGTCAGGGTAATTTGTACATGTAGGTAGGCGTAAAGTGACTATGCATAGATAATAATAAACAGCCAGTAGCAACAGTGTACAAAACAAATTAATTGTTCAGTCTTATGGCTTGGGGGTAGAAGCTGTTAAGGGGCCTTTTGGTCCTAGACTTGGCACTCTGAGTCTTTGACAATTTTTTGGAGCCTTCTGACACCGCCTAGTACACAACACCTAAGTAAGGCTGAATTGTGATATTGTTTGAGGTACCTGGAAATAGACAGGCAGTAGGGCTGGGTGTCTACTTTATAGTTTGGATTTGGTTAGTTCTCATAGGATCGTATAAAAAAAATATGTAGCTCCATTATCGGTTTTTACATACTTTATCTGGTTTTATTCGTTTAAGTTTACACTGAGTGAGGGCAAATGTACGTGTACTTTTTGTGGGCCTGAAAGGAAGCGGAGTGTAGATTAGAGCAGCTGTCAAAGTAAGTACATTGGCCTGTATGTAACGTCTCAGATTAGGAGTGCTAATTTATGATCAGTTTGGCCTTTGTGGTCATACTGGATAAGATTACATACAGGGGGGACCTGATCCTAGAACAGCAATCCTACTGATATTCGCAGCCTGGGCTTTTAAAGGAAACTCTGCCAGGACTGAGGAGTAAGCAGCAGAATCTGAAGCACGGCTGGACCCAGCTGTCTGTCAGTGACTGTACATCTGCCTGTCCAAACCGGTCTGTGTGTACGTCTGTCTCTACATGCTCTACAGTCACTCTTCTGAATGATGCCGGCACCTGGGTCCACACCTTAGTGCTAATATTCAAAGTCTTGAGAAGAAAAACAACTTCTACAGGGAGGGCAAGCCTCCAGTACTCTGGCACAGGGATGTTACCACTGCTAATATAGAGTTATTGTTTTGGCAAGTCATCCCCTCTGTTATTGGTTATTTTAAGGCCCGTCTCAGTTGTCATAAACATGTCAGTTAATATTCACTTGACCATAATGCACAATGGTAGTTCTGGATTGAGCATTGAGCTGCATGTAAAGGCTGTAAAATAAACCTATTATTAACATGTTTTCATTTACAGATGACTAACCTTTAAAATTCTCAGGCTGACGTTCATAGAATTACCCTGAACTGAATATAAAGGCTCAGGCTGAAATAAAACCTAACCTAACTCATTTGTTAGGATAGCCTATTTCTAGTTTTAGTATGATATAAGAATGTGATGTTCCTGACAACCAGCACTTTCGGCAGCGAAAAACTGTTCCGCTTTGTCACTAATCCTCACACAATTGTGCATCCCAAATGCCACCCAATTCCCCATGTAGTGCACTACTTTTGACTAAGGCCCATAGTGAATAGGGTGCCATTTGAGACATGGACAACATAACTGCATCCTCTGGTTATAATCTGCTGTAGATTGTCCATATCACCCACAATGTAACTGCATCCTCTGGTTATAATCTGCTGTAGATTGTGGGTGATATGGACAATGTAACTGCATCCTCTGGTTATAATCTGCTGTAGATTATGGGTGATATGGACAATGTAACTGCATCCTCTGGTTATAATCTGCTGTAGATTGTGGGTGATATGGACAATGTAACTGCATCCTCTGGTTATAATCTGCTGTAGATTGTGGGTGATATGGACAATGTAACTGCATCCTCTGGTTATAATCTGCTGTAGATTGTGGGTGATATGGACAATGTAACTGCATCCTCTGGTTATAATCTGCCGTAGATTGTGGGTGATATGGACAATGTAACTGCATCCTCTGGTTATAATCTGCTGTAGATTGTCCATATCACCCACAATGTAACTGCATCCTCTGGTTATAATCTGCTGTAGATTGTGGGTGATATGGACAATGTAACTGCATCCTCTGGTTATCTGCTATACAGTGCATTGCGAAAGTATTCGGCCCCCTTGAACTTTGCGACCTTTTGCCACATTTCAGGCTTCAAACATAAAGATATAAAACTGTATTTTTTTGTGAAGAATCAACAACAAGTGGGACACAATCATGAAGTGGAACGACATTTATTGGATATTTCAAACTTTTTTAACAAATCAAAAACTGAAAAATTGGGCGTGCAAAATTATTCAGCCCCCTTAAGTTAATACTTTGTAGCGCCACCTTTTGCTGCGATTACAGCTGTAAGTCGCTTGGGGTATGTCTCTATCAGTTTTGCACATCGAGAGACTGAAATTTTTTCCCATTCCTCCTTGCAAAACAGCTCGAGCTCAGTGAGGTTGGATGGAGAGGAGAGCATTTGTGAACAGCAGTTTTCAGTTCTTTCCACAGATTCTCGATTGGATTCAGGTCTGGACTTTGACTTGGCCATTCTAACACCTGGATATGTTTATTTTTGAACCATTCCATTGTAGATTTTGCTTTATGTTTTGGATCATTGTCTTGTTGGAAGACAAATCTCCGTCCCAATCTCAGGTCTTTTGCAGACTCCATCAGGGTTTCTTCCAGAATGGTCCTGTATTTGGCTCCATCCATCTTCCCATCAATTTTAACCATCTTCCCTGTCCCTGCTGAAGAAAAGCAGGCCCAAACCATGATGCTGCCACCACCATGTTTGACAGTGGGGATGGTGTGTTCAGGGTGATGAGCTGTGTTGCTTTTACGCCAAACATAACGTCTTGCATTGTTGCCGAAAAGTACAATTTTGGTTTCATCTGACCAGAGCACATTCTTCCACATGTTTGGTGTGTCTCCCAGGTGGCTTGTGGCAAACTTTAAACAACACTTTTTATGGATATCTTTAAGAAATGGCTTTCTTCTTGCCACTCTTCCATAAAGGCCAGATTTGTGCAATATACGACTGATTGTTGTCCTATGGACAGAGTATTCCACCTCGGCTGTAGATCTCTGCAGTTCATCCAGAGTGATCATGGGCCTCTTGGCTGCATCTCTGATCAGTCTTCTCCTTGTATGAGCTGAAAGTTTAGAGGGACGGCCAGGTCTTGGTAGATTTGCAGTGGTCTGATACTCCTTCCATTTCAATATTATCGCTTGCACAGTGCTCTTTGGGATGTTTAAAGCTTGGGAAATCTTTTTGTATCCAAATCCGGCTTTAAACTTCTTGTTACGGATACAGGTATCCTGTGTTTGTGTGTATCCTGTGTGTGTTTCTTTTCTCTCCTTCTCCCCTCACAGGTGAAAATCATCACTCCCCAATCAGTCAACAATCAACCCATCAATCAGAAGACACACCTCCTCCTGTTTCCTACCCTATCACAGTTCCTTTCCCTTGGTTTAAAAACCCTATCATTTGTTTGCTCTGGAGCTCAATCTTTGTAATGCCATGTTGGTAGATAGCTGTTCTTGTAGATTTCAGAAGAGCTCAATCTTTGTAATGCCATGTTGGTAGATAGCTGTTCTTGTAGATTTCAGAAGAGCTCAATCTTTGTAATGCCATGTTGGTAGATAGCTGTTCTTTGTAGATTTCAGGAGAGCTCAATCTTTGTAATGCCATGTTGGTAGATAGCTGTTCTTGATAGATTTCAGTAGCACAATCTCTTTGTAAATGCCATGTATGTAGATCTCTCTCTTTGTGTATTAATTAACCTCTTCTTTTGTTTGAGCACCTCCAAATCACTTTGTCATCTCCTGTGAGTATTGTTTTTGCTTATGGTGTTTGCTGGTGGGAAAAGGGGAAACCAAGACAAGTCGCCCATGGGCATACACTACCCGTAGGTAAACTTTGTTAAAACACACTAGTTAGAACTGGGCGGACCACCCACTGTATTTTTGGTTAGTTAGTTAGCTGTTGTTGAAATAGGCTAGTCTAGCTTAGGGGTGTTTTGAATACTTATTGTTTCTTTCCTTGGGTCCAGCTCAGCCCCTTTTCCTGCTCCCCCCCCATTACCGTGTGTTTATAATAAACCCTGAGTTTGACGGTATTATTTCGGTTGTCGTGGTTATTTCGTTCACTTTTACTTTGTCACTATTATAATTTACATGAGTTATGTTACGGGTCTCACTACCATCCCCCCTAGACTGTCGGGCCAAAAGAGATTCGTAACACTTCTTCACAACAGTATCTCGGACCTGCCTGGTGTGTTCCTTGTTCTTCATGATGCTCTCTGCGCTTTTAACTGACCTCTGAGACTATCACAGTGCAGGTGCATTTATACGGAGACTTGATTACACACAGGTGGATTGTATTTATCATCATTAGTCATTTAGGTCAACATTGGATCATTCAGAGATCCTCACTGAACTTCTGGAGAGAGTTTGCTGCACTGAAAGTAATGGGGCTGAATAATTTTGCACGCCCTATTTTTCAGTTTGATTTGTTAAAAAAGTTTGAAATATCCAATAAATGTCGTTCCACTTCATGATTGTGTCCCACTTGTTGTTGTTTCTTCACAAAAAATACAGTTTTATATCTTTATGTTTGAAGCCTGAAATGTGGCAAAAGGTCGCAAAGTTCAAGGGGGCCGTATACTTTCGCAATGCATTGTAGATTGTGGGTGATATGGACAATGTAACCGCATCCTCTGGTCATAATCTGCTGTAGATTGTGGGTGATGACGCATTGGGACCAGTTGAGTAGAGATTTTCTCAATTGGCCCCCTATTCCCTATATAGTGCACTAGCTTTGACCAGAGCCATATGGACCCTAGTTAAAAGTAATGCACTATATAGGGGGCCATTTAGATGTCAGGTCAGAATCCTTCACAGGTCCTTCACACATCCAGCAGTGTGAAGGAGGAGGAAGCTGTAAGGTGTTGGGATATGGACATCTCTCCACTTCCCAATGACCTTTTCAATGGTGAAATATTGTAGTTTGAGTCGGTCTGAGTGGATGGAGCTTGTCCGGGGGGAATATAGTGTACTATATCGGGAATAGCGTGCCATTTGGGACACCTCCCCAGTTGACTCTCCATACTAACATCCTGGCCCTGGGCCCAGGCACTCACTAAGGGAAATCACGGCCAGCGTCCTTAGGATCCAGTCTCAACACGATCTTAGATCTGTTACAGGCGCTGGCGTTTCTCACTACATTATATATCAATGTCCTCAATGGCACCCTATTCCTATATAGTGCACTGCTTTTGACCAGGGCCTTAAATCTCTGTCAAAAAATAGTGCACTATGTAGGGAATACGATGCCGTTTGCGGTGCAGTCTTTTCCTCAGTGGTAAGATTTGAACTTTGATCCTTGGGAGAACCTTGTCAACCGCTAACATGTTTAGCTTTGCCTGTCACCGCAGCAAAATATTCCTATTTTACGCTACTCTTAACAGAATGATCAGTTGCTCTTATGGGTCTGCACACATGGAAATGGGCTGTGTCTGCTCAGCTACAACTGAAGAACTGATTTTTAGCGGTTTCCTATTTTGGGGAGTGGCACCATGTATTCCACTGTTCCAGTCCTGTTGTTTTGACTTTACTTTGTTTGAGGGGAATAGATTAAACAGAGTGAGCTCATCAGATACACGCTTGGAGCACCTTTGGGAGGCTCTGCACTCTCTTCACTGGAGGGAGGTGGGGAAGAGAGGATGGCACCCACCAAGAATGTGTCCCAAATGCATCTACGGTCACTATATAGTGCACTACTTTTGACCATAGCCCTATAGGCCCTGATCAAAAGTAGTGCACTATAAAAGGAATTGAGTGCCCTTTGGGACAAAACCCAAGCCTCTGCATAATCAGCTCAACACAAGTTAAATGACACCAGCTGTGCTCCGGGGCTCAACGCTGTTATTCTCTGGTCTGTGTCCCCCAAATGGCACCCTATTCCCTATGCAGTGCACTGCTTTTGAATAGAGACCTATGAGCCCTGGTCAAAAGCAGTACACTGCAGGGAACGGAGTCTAATTCAGACAACTCTGTCATCACCTCAGCCACCCCCCTGAAGAGCAGAAGGAAGCAGCATTTCCACAAAGGGATAGTTACCCAAATGACAAAATGACTTTGATTTCCTTGCCCTCTAAGCAGTCTATGGACAAGGTTTGACAGAAATTCATGATTTGGTTTAGTTTCCCCGGCACTGTGAAAAGATGAGACTCACAAACTCAACGGTGTTCCTAGTTTTGCTCTGCACACACACACACACACACACACACACACACACACACACACACACACAAGCGTCTTGGGACTCAGTACAGCCCATCTGCCAACTTCTGTCTGTCTGAACAGTTTCGGCTACACACTAATATGACGCCTCTGTGGAGGTGTACTTGTTTGTAAGAAATTTGTGTCGGTTGCTAGGACATCCACAAGCCACTCCTCTGAAGACCCCCCCCCCCCTGTATGGAAGTATACACTGCTGCTCAAACGTTTGGGGTCACTTAGAAATTCCCCTTGTTTTTGAAAGAAAAGCACTTTTTGTCCATTTTTAAAATAACATAAAAATGATCAGAAATAGTGTAGACATAGTTAATCTTGTAAATGACTATTGTAGCTGGAAACGGCTGTATTTTATGGAATATCTACATAGGCGTACAGAGGCCCATTATCAGCAACCATCACTCCTGTGTTCCAATGGCACGTTGTGTTAGCTAATTCAAGTTTATAATTTTAAAAGGCTAATTGATCATTAGAAAACCCTTTTGCAATTATGTTAGCACAGCTGAAAACGGTTGTTCTGAATAAAGAAGCAATAACACTGGTCTTCTTTAGACTACTTGAGTATCTGGAGCCTCAGCATTTGTGGGTTCAATTGCGTGCTCAAAATGGTCAGAAACAAATAACTTTCTTCTGAAACTCGTTAGTCTATTCTTGTTCTGAGAAATTGCCAAGAAATGGAAAATCTCGTACAACGCTGTGTACTACTTTCAGAGAACAGCGCGAACTGTCTCTAACCAGAATAGAAAGAGGAGTGGGAGGCCCCGGTTCCCAACTGAGCAAGAGGACAAGTACATTAGTGACTAATTTGAGAAACAGACGCATCAGAAGTCCTCAACTGGCAGCTTCATTAAATTGTACCCGCAAAACACCAGTCTCAATGTCAACAGTCAAGAGGCGACTCCGGGATGCTGGCCTTCAAGACCGAGTTCCTCTGTCCAGTGTCTTGTGTTCTTTTGCCCATCTTAATCTTTTATTTTTATTGGCCAGTCTGAGAGATGGCCTTTTCTTTACAACATTAACAATGTCTACACTGTATGTCTGATCAGTTTTCTTTAAAAAATAAGGACATTTCTAAGTGACCCCAATCTTTTGAATGTAATTTTTTTCACTGATCTTTCTTATTGCTCAGATATAGGACAGACACTTCAGAACAAACTTATTTTAGATTTTTTGGGGGGGACTGTTCCATGTAGTGAATCTGTTATTCAATGCGCTTGTATGGGATAGTAGCAGTAAGGCCAAATAAAAAAAATGTAATCAATTTAATATTTTTTGTTGATACTTCAAGGGGTCTTAATTCAAAATCAAATAGCTAAATCATCCTTGGTAGGACCTTCTTGTTGGTAATGACGATTAACCGAAGCCATCACCCAATAGACTTTGCTTGCTCATAAGAAATTATTGTCTTGGTGTAGGATCTCTGATCAGATTTACTGATTTGAACTATTCTGTGTAGAAAATGGGACCCTATTCCCTAATATTGCACACTTTTGACCAGGACCCATGGAGTTAGGGAATAGGGTGCCATTTGGGACACAGCCCCTGACCACCTGAAGTCACTGGAGATCAGTCATTATGAAGTGGCAGCCTTATGAAGTAGAGGGTTAAGAATCCAGGATGAAACCTGAAGAGGCCCAGAATGAAACGGTACCGGGCTGGCACCGAACCCCTCCAAAGCTGATCTCAGGTCTGCCAATGCTTTGAGCTGCTGCCTCTTGAGCCTCACTTTGCTGAAGGTCTATAAATGTAATCCAGTTCATTGATCTAGCAGCCAGCTATGTGTGTGTATGAAAGCCATACTTGCTCTCTCTCCTCTCAGCTCTGTTTGTACTTTCTTCCTGACGTTCGTCCCAATCGCTTCCATTGCTTTGTATTCTGTACTTTCAAGTCAGTCTTTCAGGTATTTTTCTTTTGGTGCATCTAGTTTGTTTAATATGCTGCTATGTTGCTGCAAACTGTATCAATAACCAATGAGACTGGTGATATGATACACTCTATCTAATGTAGCAAGAAGATGGGGGGATTCTCAAGTTGCAGTGTGTGGCCTCATTCAGAATCTCGGGCTACACCCCCCCCCCCCCCCCCCCCCCCCCCCATAGTAACATAACCCATGTCCCAGGAGAGCACGACATCAGCAGACAGCAGGTGTACTGTGTGTAGAATAACAGCAGGTTAATGGGCTGTGGAAGCACCACTGTGCCCTGAAGAGGGTGGAGACATGTCGGGCCTACCAGGTAGTAGTCGGTCTGTCCTTCCCCCAAATGGCACACTGAGCCCTGTTTTTTAAAAGTTGTGGTCAAAATAGGGATAGGGTGACTTTTGGGACACTGTGTGGCACTAACTTTTTTTAGTCTGTTTTGCTTGATTTCTTGTATTTTTCAAAAACAATCTGACATAATAATAATTATTTTTTTAAAGCATGATTAAATGCTTTAATCTTGACCAACTCAGTCCTGGGGTGAAGACGGGCGTGTATCTGAAGATCTAGCCTGGCTTTTCTAGTCTGTTTATTGTAAGCTCTGTAAAATTGTGTGCAGAACAGATTGGCCTAAAAGACACGGAATTCCTTTTTGTGCACCTTAATTTTTTTGTATAAAAAAAATGTTTAGTGTTCTCTGCACTCTAGTCTATACAGTACACACACGCATTTGCAAGGGCCATCTTCATTTCCAGTGGATCAGGACTTTGTCTGTTCCTCTCTCTACTTTTACACTGAGCAGACTGTGAGCTCTGCTCGCCTGTTACTCGTCAGAGGTTCTGTCGGCGGCGACAACACGCCTACCAAGGATTATGTTCCCTGTTGAACTCCACATGACTCAATTCAGAGTGCGAATTATATAGTGCTGTTCGGGTAGGGATGGGCGACGTATATAGACTTAATTTAAATGTATGTTTTAGCGCGATGTTCCAAATGCCTGTATCGCAAGAATCGAGGTGTTCATATATTTGTATTTTCATGAGCGTTGTCTCGTCTCCTTCACTCCTTCTGTGCTGTGTGCACTGTGCACCTTCCCACTCACTCACACACCAAGCCCATTCCCCTGCCACTCACAACAACAGACGCAATATAACTACTTCCTCTCTGACACCAAGCAGTTTAAACTCGCTATTTGCATGCTTAAGGCACGTTCACACAAATGAGCAGGGACCCTGGGCTTCTTTGGTGATTTTCAGAGTCAGTAGCAAGGCTTCTTTAGGGTCCTAAGTTTTCATAACTGTGACCTTAATTGCCTATTGTCTGTAAGCTGTTAGTGTCTTAATGACCGTTCCACAGGTGCATGTTCATTAATAATTTATGCTTCATTGAACAAGCATGGGAATCAGTGTTTAAACTTTTTACAATGAAGATCTATGAAGTAAATGTATAAAAATCCAAATATCTTTGAAAGACTGGGTCCTGAAAAAGGGATGTTTCTTTTTTCAAAAAGAAATGTCAAAAGTTTTGCACTGTATAAGGAAACAGGGCATCTGTGACCCATGGTACACAGCCCTGTTCTGCCTGTTGTTTCCTATCATCTCATGCTAGGACATGTCCCCCTAGCCCATCAGGCTTCCAGACTGACAAACAAATCCTTATAGAAGTGATATGGTCTCAAATTGTTATCCATTCAAAATGGCCTAATCCCATTGACAGAAGAGTGCCTAAAGAATAAAGGATTTGTTTGGGTTATCACTAAAGCACTCCCATGTCTGCTTTCCTCTTGTTTGGACTTCCTCTCCATTCAGTTAGGATAACGCTCTCTACCTCTTATCCCCAATTTGTGAAGTTCCACTGGATTCATTTGTGTGGGGGAACTTTTCCTATTTATTGAACTGCCATTCAGGCTTATGAGTGTTTGCTGAATTCTGGGCTCTGGCAAACCCCTTACTCAATTCTGGGATAGTTTGTCTTCCACTAAGACTTCAGTCTTCTTTTATTCGCCAACATCAAGCGGTCTAAGTAAGGGGTAGTGTTGGCAGTGTGACAGCCAGTGTAACTGAAGACTCTGACGTGTGTCTTCGGTTTCCCTCCCATTTCTCTCTAATGGATTGACCTTAAATAGAAATTCCAATTGGCTGTATTTTTTTCTCTGCTCCACTCCTGCTTTTTTTTTGCTGTCTGCGAAAATGTTTACATTTGAACTTTAATTTTTCTGTACTTTGTATTTTTCTGTACTTTTCTGCGATTGCAGACCTGTCGTTGTTCGGAAGGTACTCGATGCATATTCGTTTTGGCGTGGTTAAATGAATAGCGGTAGGAGGAAACCTGATTTTCCCTGCTGAAAGGCACTGTGCTGAAATGTTGGAGTATAATACTGTACATTCCCTATCAATTTCTCATGACTGGGTTTCCTGAAAAGCAGAAATGTTTGCCCACAGAATGTTTTCTGCCTCCATGCTATTCCACAATATGCTTTTGGATTGGCTGCTTCATTTAGGGGATCGGAATGCCATTTAATTCCGTCCCAAATGGCACCCTATTCGCGATATTAAAAGTATTGCACTATATAAGGAAGGGAATAGGGTGCCATTTTGGATGCGTATTTATTACAATGAGCTGTTGGCTGTGTTATCTTTCAGAGTAGGCGTAATGGAATGAAAATGTCTGATACCGTTGACTTAATTCATGAACATTATTGTGATTTAGATTTGTTCTCTTTTGCTCATTTGCTTTAATTGCTGTTCTTTCCAGCGGAAATACCATAGACTTGTATATAATGGTGAAATACCAAACTGCAACTTGAATTTTAATACTAGAATCCTGGTAGGTGCAGATAGCTTACAACTAGTTTTTGTATGCCTACTTGAATTGCGTCATTAACAACTTTAGCTGCCGCAAGGAGCAAAATGGCCAATTTGTGAATGGCGTTTGGGTTACGGCGGGTTGTGGTCAAAGTAGGTGCTTGCGTGCCTGTGTAGTGCTTACGCTGACCTGCACAGATGAGGGTCTAATGGATGAATGAGCCACTCTGTGATTGTGGATGGTGTCTTTTTACACACTGGCCCTAGCCTGCCGTCTGAGCTGGGTGTCCTGTGACACCACCTGGACAGCTCTCTTTCACCCACACCAGAACCTGGGTACAGATACTATTTTAAATATTTCAAATACTTTGAGCATTTGCACTAGCCTGCCTGGAGTTCCACTCAATGGGCTGCGTTTGGGTCTATTCTTTAAGCCAGGAAAGTTCAGTCGAGCACAAAGTGTGAAATTATTTCAAATCGCATTTAAAACAAGGTCTGACCCACACTGGCTCAACTAGAGAAAGGAATCAGTGAGAAAGATGCCCGTCCCTCCTCCCTCCTCGTTAACACTGAGTTCCCTGTGTCCTCGCTAGGCCTCTAGGGAACACTCCTAATCTCCTCAACACCCATACGAGGGGAGAGAATACTTACGTCTCTCTGTGTCTGTCTCTGTGGCTGTCTCTGTGGCTGTCTCTCTGTGGCTGTCTCTCTGTGGCTGTCTCTCTGTGGCTGTCTCTCTGTGGCTGTCTCTCTGTGGCTGTCTCTCTGTGGCTGTCTCTCTGTGGCTGTCTCTCTGTGTCTCTCTGTGGCTGTCTCTGTGTCTACACTAGAGGTCGACCGATTAATCGGAATGGCCGATTTAATTAGGGCCGATTTCAAGTTTTCATAACAATCGAAATCTGTATTTTTGGACACCGATTTGGCCCCTTTTTTTTACACCTTTATTTAATCTTTATTTAACTAGGCAAGTCAGTTAAGAACACATTCTTATTTTCAATGACTGCTCAGGAACGGTGGGTTAACTGCCTCGTTCAGGGGCAGAAGGACAGATTTTTACCTTGTCAGCTCGGGGGATTCAATCTTGCAACCTTACAGTTAACTAGTCCAACGCTCTAACCACCTGATTACATTGCACTCCACAAGGAGACTGCCTGTTACGCGGATGCAGTAGAAGCCGAGGTAAGTTGCTAGCTAGCATTAAACTTATCTTATAATAAAACAATCAATCAACCATAATCACTAGTTAACTACACTTGGTTGATGATATTACTAGTTTATCTAGCGTGTCCTGCGTTGCATATAATCGATGCGGTGCGTATCGTTGCTCCAATGTGTACCTAACCATGAACATCAATGCCTTTCTTAAAATCAATACACAGAAGTATGCATTTTTAAACCTGCATATTTAGCTAAAAGAAATCCATGTTAGCAGGCAATATTAACCAGGTGAAATTGTCACTTCTCTTGCGTTCATTGCACGCAGAGTCAGTGTATATGCAACAGTTTGGGCAGCCTAATTTGCCAGAATGTTACGTAATTTTGACATAAAGTTGAAGGTTGTGCAATGTAACAGGAATATTTAGACTTAGGGATGCCACCCGTTAGATAAAACAAGCCTATCAACTCTCGAGATTAGACTGATGTAACCAATGTGAAATGGCCAGCTAGTTAGCAGGGTGTGCGCTAATAGCTTTTCAAATCGGTGACGCAACTCGCTCTGAGACTTGGAGTAGTTATTCCCCTTGCTCTGCATGGGTAACTCTGCTTGGCTGTTGTCGTTGTGTTCCTGGTTCGAGCCCAGGTAGGGGTGAGGATAGGGACGGAAGCTATACTGTTACACTGGCAATACTAAAGTGCCTATCAGAACATCCAATAGTCAAAGGTTAATGAAATACAAATGGTATAGAGAGAAATAGTCCTATAATTCCTATAATAACTACAACCTAAAACTTCTTACCTGGGGATATTGAAGTCTCATGTTGAAAGGAACCACTAGCTTTCATATGTTTTCATGCTCTGAGCAAGGAACTTAAACGTTAGCTTTCTTACATGGCACATATTGCACTTTTACTTTCTTCTCCAACACTTTGTTTTTGCATTATTTAACCTCTTGAACCTCTGGGGGCAGTATTTCATAATTGGATGAAAAACGTTCCCGTTTTAAACAAGATATTTTGTCACGAAAAGATGCTCGACTATGCATATAATTGACAGCTTTGGAAAGAAAACACTGACGTTTCCAAAACTGCAAAGATATTGTCTGAGTGCCACAGAACTAATGCTACAGGCAAAATCAAGATGAAATTTCATACAGGAAGTGAGCCAGATTTTGAATGCGCTGTGTTCCAATGTCTCCTTATATGGCTGTGAATGCGCAAGGAATGAGCCTACACTTTCTGTTGTTTCCCCAAGGTGTTTGCAGCATTGTGCCGTATTTGTAGGCATATCATTGGAAAATTGACCATAAGAGACTACATTTACCAGGTGTCCGCTCGGTGTCCTCCGTCGAAACTATTGCGTAATCTCCAGGTGCGTGCATTTTTCCATTTTGAACAGAGGAGAAACCAAACTGCCACGAGTGATTTATCATTGAATAGATATGTGAAAAACACCTTGAGGATTGAGTCTAAACAACGTTTGCCATGTTTCTGTCTATTATGGAGTTAATTTGGAAAAAAGTTTGCCGTTGTAATGACTGAATTTTCGGGGTTTTTTCTTAGCCAAACGTGATAAACAAAACGGAGCGATTTCTCCTACACAAATAATATTTTTGGAAAAACTGAACATTTGCTATCTAACTGAGAGTCTCCCCATTGAAAACATCCAAAGTTCTTCAAAGGTAAATGATTTTATTTGAATGCTTTTCTTGTTTTTGTGAAAATGTTGCCTGCTGAATGCTAGGCTTAATGCTATGCTAGCTATCAATACTCTTACACAAATGCTTGTGTAGCTATGGTTGAAAAGCATTTTTTGAAAATCTGAGATGACAGTGTTGTTAACAAAAGGCTAAGCTTGTGAGCCAATATATTTATTTCATTTCATTTGCGATTTTCATGAATAGTTAACGTTGCGTTATGGTAATGAGCTTGAGGCTATAATTACGCTCCCAGATACGGGATTGCTCGTCGCAACAGGTTAAACCAAATTGAACATGTTTCATTTTTTATTTGAGGCTAAATTGATTTTGATGTATTATATTAAGTTAAAATAAGTGTTAATTCAGTATTGTTGTAATGGTCATTATTACAAATAAATAAATAAAATCGGCCAATTAATCGGTATCGGCCCTTTTTGTCCTCCAATAATCGGTATCGGATTGAAAAATCATAGCATTGAAAAATCATAATCGGTCGACCTCTGGTCTACACCTCCTTTGCTCTCACATCGTGGTGTTGAGAAAAGGCCTCTGCTGTGAAGTGCTGTGTTTTCTCCACTGGTTGACAGTGAATTGATTTAGCGTTCCAGGTTAGTCCCTCTGAAGGTCGTAGTGGCAGTGTGTGCTGCTCTCCAAGTCCTGTTCATCTAAAAAGCTTTTCATGTGGCCTGGTTAAGCAGATTATTTCTTTAGGTGGATTGAGATCAAATGGGGCGACATAGGTAGACCTAGCTACTCCTCATTGCCAAGCCTCTCTTCCCCCCCCAGTTCAAACTCAGCAAAACCTTGCCACTAATATAGGTCAAACTATTCCAACCTGATGTGAAACGGGGTCCTACTAATTGCTTTGAGGGGCTCTGTTCGACCCTAACGATTGAAGTAACGAGCAAACATCCAGTCTTAAGTAATTACAGATATTTGTAGAATCTACTCTGCCTCCTGTTTTTAATATTTTCATTCTTGATTGGATCAGAGACCACAACTGCACTTAATAAATCTGAATGTAACATTGTGTGTTGAGTGGGACCCCTTCCAGGAAGGGTATGCTTGGCCCTGTGGCCGGGAGCTCACGAGGGGGGGGGGGGGGGGGGGGGTAGGGTTGGACTTGAGGGGCTAGCTCCTGGCTGTATGTCATGTGGAAGAGGAAGCCTCTGAGATATTGAGTCCTGTCTGATGGGGTTCTGAGGTTACATTCCAAATGGCACCCTTTTCCCTACATAGCAGTGCACTATATAAGGATTAGGGTGCTATTTGGGAGACATTGTCTGCGGGCTGACTGGCCTGGTACCGAGGTGACGAAATAGGGGTGTTTGAGAGAGAGACGGGTTTGGAGGACAGAGTTCTATAGCTGAGAACTATAGCTAGCTCAACTGGTTCATTGTGGCTGTGTTTTTGTGCCGTGTCATTGTGATTTAAAACGAGACATTACCGTTCCTCTTAACCCCCTTTCTCCGTTTCCTCAGATCAGTCTAACAGGAGTTATTGCTGACTACAGTCTCTCTATCACACAGTGTAACACTGGAAAAGGGCAGCCTGGTTGTAAATTGAGTGAATAAGCAGTATTTCCCACTGAGGACCTGTACTTAAGATTCCGGATGAGCTTATAGTCAGTCGCACGCGCACACACGGAGGAATGTAACGCACTTGACTTCAGGACTAAGCACAAAGCCATGCCTGCAGAGAGTAATGAACGTAGGCTAGGTAATAGGCATATCTTGTTACTGACACAGGCCCTGGCTATGTCCCAAATGGTAGCCTATATAGTGCACTACTTTTGACCAGCCTCTATGGGCCCTGGTCAAAACTAGTGCACTATATAGGGAATAGGGTGCCATTTGCGGGACACAGTGTTGTATTGGCCCCTCTGCCTATCATTATTTATCTCCATTTCAAATGGCACCCTATTCCCTATATAGTGCAGTACTTTTGACCAGAGCCCTATGTAGGGAGTAGGGTTGCTATTTAGGACACAAGCATGTGCATGGTGTACGTGACCTTGTGTGGTCGCCGATTTCATAATATATGAACTTGACTTTAGATAGCTACCCAAATTTGTAGCGAGATTTGTCAAAATTGATTTGTGGGTAATTTTTGAGTCATGACACAACATTGTTCTAATGTTAATTTGTGTTGTGCAGCTCCATTGCTTCACATCTCTGCTGTGTCTGGAAGGCTCTGTTCCCTCACACCTCCATGTTTCTCAATCCCAGTTTACACACAGGGTGTTTTACACTACCAAAATATGAAGTAAGATCTTCTTCTACATCTGTTTACATTATTGGAGGTAGTGTGGGCCATGGCCAAAGCTTTATGTGTGTCTAGCTAATAGTCTACCTCACCGGTTGAGTTGTCAGCCTTCTGATCAGATAAACAGTAAAGGTGAGCATAGACTGGTCAAAATGAAAGAGCGTGCCATTTGGGACACAGCTGTTGGAGGGCAGGTACGGTAGAGTGAACGAGTCCTCCAGAATCAACCATGCTAGAGTTGTTCTCGCCAAAGAAATGGTACCTCAGAGAGTTCTATTGTCATGAAGGTCTCTACTGTTTGTCTTGGCCTAGATGAGACTGGCTGTGCTCAGTTAGCTATTTCTAGACCATGATCAGTTTACTGGAGCCTGGTCCAATCCCAAACTCTTTCACCCCCTAGCAGACCTCCTCAGATACCTCCCAAATGGCACCCTATTCCCTATATAGCCTAGTGCACAACTTTCGACGAGGCTCCATAGGGCGCATGTTAAAAGTATTGCACTATATAGGGTGCAATAGGGAATCCTTTGTACATTACAGTAGGGTTGGCGTGCTGCTAGGACAGGAGAAAGAAGTATGTAAGGGGATTTCTCTGGATTGTATTATGTTGTAATGTTTGTTAATCTCCCCCCAGATAGTTGCAGTAGCTTTGTCTTCATTTTGTCAGCTCCCAGCCACGTTGCCTAAGTAACTTACTGTCCTCCATCTGTCAACGCAACACACGGAGAGGCTCTCCCTCCATGCTTAATCCTAAATCTACAGTCACTTAATTATGCTCTCAGATGTGTGTGTACACGCACGTGTTTCCCCCTCCAATTTGTTCTCTGCATGAATTCAGACCAGAAAGAGAGCGCTGCAGCAAAACTGGTTCTCAGGGCTATACTAAAACCTCATGGCAGTGCAAGTTTTTGTCAGTCATACAGTAAACTACATGCAAATGAGCCTACATGACCGAGGAAGGAGGGGAATGGGTTTGGCTACTAAACCTGCCTTTGGTGTTCTTCGCTGTAGGGATAGGGAGAGATTTGAAGATGGATGAGTTTGGCTCTTAAACCTGCATTGGGTCTGCTGAGAAACTGTGTTGTGAGGATGACTTCTGCTGAGCAGAACAAATGCAGCATCAGTACTTTAATATTAATGAAGTATAAATATACAGTGCCTTCATGAAGTATTCATACCTCTTAACTTATTCCACATTTTGTTGTTGCAGCCTGAATTCAAAATGTATTAAATAAGATACAACATCTCACCCATCTACACACAATAGCTCATAATGACAAAGTGAGAACATGTTTTTAGAAATGTTTGCAAATGTATTGAAAATGAAATACAGGAATATCATTACATGAGTATTCACACTCCTGAGTCAATACATGTTAGAATCACCTTTGGCAGCGATTACAGATGAGAGTCTTTCTGGGTATATCTCTTAAGAGCTTTGCACACCTGGATTGTACAATTTTTGCATATTTATTCTTAAACCTCTCAAGTTAGTTGTTGATCATGGCTATACAGCCATCTTCAAGTCTTGCCATAGTCTTGAAAATCTAAGTCAACTGTAACTCAGCCACCCAAGACCATTCAATGTCATCTTGGTAAGCAACTCCAGTGTGTATTTTTGGGCTTGCATATTAGGTTGTCTTTCAGTGTCTGGTGGAAATCAGACTGAACCAGGTTTTCCTCTAGGATTATGCCTGTGCTTAGCTCTATTCTGTTTATTTTAAGCCTAAAATCCCTAGTCCTTGCTGATGACAAGCATACCCATAACATGATGCAACCACCACCATGCTTGAAAATATGAGGAGTGGTACTCAGTGACATGTTGGATTTGCCCCAAACATGCTTTGTATTCAGCACGTAAAGTTAATGTCTTTGCCAAGTATTTTTGCAGTTTTACTTTAGTGCCTTAATGCAAACAGGATGCATGTTTTAGAATATTTGTGTTCTGTACAGGCTTGCTTCTTTTCACTCTGTCATTTTAGGTTAGTATTGTGGAGTAACATCAAATAGGGCTGGGTAATATATCAAATTAGTTTAATTCTAATGTGTGTTTTAACACAATGTTCAAAATGCCTGTATCGCAAGAATCAACGTTTTATATATAGTTTTCGTATTTATGAACATTTTTGGTCTCCTTCACTCCTTCTGTGCTGTGTGCACTGTGTACCTTCCCACTCACACACAGACACCAAGCCCATTCCCCTGCCACTCACAACAACAACAAAAGATAACTTCTTCCTCTCTGACAAGCGGTTTAAACTCGCTATTTGCATTTCAGGTTTGGTCCAACTGAATCGGTCATATGGACACAAACGCCTAGAGATATTTATTTGACTGTAATAGAGGAGAACCCGGCCTTTCTAACAATGCCCTTTTCATGTCTCAACTCCCAAAATGTAGAACAGAGCAGACCCTACTAAAACGAGAGTATCAATGAACTTGATTGTGGAAAATTAATGCTCAGTTTGTCAAGTGTGGCATTGCGGTACCACGTACTCGCTAGCAACATTTTAGCCAGACTTATGTGCTAGCTGTCTAGTTTGTTTTATTAATGTGCAATGAGCATAAGACACATTTATATAAAGAATTGGCAACTCGTTGTCATTCTGAGAAATAAGCAGCATCTTATCCAGTTAGGCCACTTGATTTCAACATCTAAAAGTGAACAGGCTGTGTTTCAAACAGTTGGAGATGGGAAGGAGGGTGTGTTTATAAATTCCATTGTTTTACTTTGTTAGCAAGCAAATAGATCCACGTTGGCTAGACTTCATATTTAACATTTAGCTGACTTCTCACTAGCACGTGGGCTTGCCCTTCAGAGATTGAGACCTGTGTTAATGTTCTATAATGCTATCAGAAGTTAGTCATTATTAGTGAATGTGCCTTATGCATGTTTCTGGTTTAACTAAAAGGGCATTTTCATAGACTCGAAAGCCAGATAAGTGATTATTGCAAAAAAGCAGGTTAAACTATTTTGATAAAATAATGAATTTATTAGTGGGTCTTATGGTTGTGGAAGGCTTATATTTAGCCTAGGTATAGTTGTACATGCAAGGTTTTGACCTTTAAAAGATTATTTTAAAGAACATTAAAACATTTTGAGATGTATTGTGAAGCCCATAAATTTGGAAAAAATATAGATTTTTTGGCCATATCGCCCTGCCCTAACTATGTCGTAGATCCATCTGCAGTTTTCTCCGATCACACTCATCAAACTGTAACCATTTTAAAGTCACCATTAGCCTCATGGTGAAATCCCTGAGCGGTTTCCTTCCTCTCTGTTAACTGTTAGGAAGGATGCCTGTCTCTTCTGTTGTGACTGGGTGTACATACATCATTCAAAGTGAAATTAATTACTTCACAATGGTGAAAGGGATATTCAATGTGTACTTTTTTAAATTTTTTAACCCATCTACCAATCGGTGCCCTTCTTTGTGAACCATTGGAAAACCTCAAATCTGTGTTTTGAAATTCACTGCTTGACTGAGGGACCTTGCATATAATTCTGCGTGGGGTACAGATAGGTACCCCAATGAGGTAGTCATTTAAGTCATGTTAAACACTATATTGCGCACAGTGAGCCCATGCAACCTATTATGTGACTTGTTAAGCACATTTTTACTCCTGAACTTATTTAGGCTTGCCATAACAAAATGATTGAATACTTATTGACTGAAGACATTTTAGCTTTTGCTTCTGTTATCTGTTATCTGTTAACATTTCTAAAAACGAAGTTCCATGTTGACATCATGGGCCATTGTGTGTAGATCAGTGACACAATCTCAATTTAATCCATTTTAAATTCAGACTGTAACAAAATGTGGAAGTTCTGGAAGAGCGCAAGGGAGCGTGAAAGAGTGGAGAGTGAGATGCTGGCAGCCAGAAATGCTGGGAGAGAGGAAAAGCGGTATGCTTAGCCTTGTCACACAGTCCATCCTCCCTCCAGCCAGCCTGTTCCTTCAGTACAACACTGGTCTTTGTGCATACTGCTCTTAGTGCTCAGCAGTGCATGGCAATGCAACACACGTCATTCACAGAGTGGCCTGTCTGTGCACTGAGCTAGAACCTCCACTGCCTGTTTTGGACTGTGCCCAGAACCCATGGTGCTCTGCATTATCCCAGGTAGAGGTCGACCGATTTTATGATTTTCAACGCCGAAAGCGATTGGAGGACCAAAAAAAGCAGATTAATCGGCCGATTAAAAAAATTAAAAAGAAAAATATATATATATTTAATTGTATTTTTACATTTTATTTATTTGTAATAATGACAATTGCAACAATACTGAATGAAAACTTTTATTTTAACTTAGTATAATCAATAAAATCTATTTGGCCTCAAATAATGAAACGGGTTCAATTTGGTTTACATAATGCAAAAACAAAGTGTTGGAGAAGAAAGTAAAAGTGCAATATGTGCCATGTAAAAAAGCTAACGTTTAAGTTCCTTGCTCAGAACATGAGAACATATGAAAGCTGGTGGTTCCTTTTAACATGAGACTTCAATATTCCAAGGTAAGAAGTTTTGGGTTGTGGTTAATAGTATTTATCTCTGCCATTTGTATTTCATATACCTTTGACTATTGGATGTTCTTATAGGCATTTTATTATTGCTAGTGTAGCAGTATAGCTTCCGTCCCTCTCCTCGCCCCTGCCTGGACTCGAACCAAGAACACATCGACAACAGCCAACCTCGAAGCATCGCTACCCATCGCTCCACAAAAGCCGCCGCGGCCCTTGCAGAGCAAGGGGAACTACTACTTCAAGGTCTCAGAGCGAGTTGCGTCACTGATTGAAACACTATTAGCGTGCACCCCGCTAACTAGCTGGCCATTTCACATTGGTTACACCAGCCTAATCTCGAGAGTTGATAGGCTTGAAGTCATAAACTGCTCAATGCTTGAAGCACAGCGAAGAGCTGCTGGCAAACGCACAAAAGTTCTGTTTGAATGAATGCTTATGAGCCTGCTGCTGCCTACCACTGCTCAGACTGCTCTATCAAAACAGACTTAATTCTAATATAATAAAACACACAGAAATACTAGCCTTTGGTCATTAATATGGTCAAAACCCGGAAACGGTCATTTCGAAAACAAAACGTTTATTCTTTCAGTGAAATACGGAACCGTTCCGTATTTTATCTAATGGGAGGCATCCTTAACTCCAAATATTCCTGTTACATTGCACAACCTTCAATGTTATGTCATAATTCCGTAAAATTCTGGCATTAGTTCTCAACCAGCCAGGCAGCCCAAACTGTTGCATATACCCTGACTCTGCGTGCAATGAATGCAAGAGAAGTGACACAATTTCCCTAGTTTAACATTGCCTGCTAACCTGGATTTCTTAACGAAATACGCAGGTTTAAAAATATATAATTCAGTGTATTGATTTTAAGGAAGGCATTGATGTTTATGGTTAGGTACATTCATGCAACGATTGTGCTTTTTACGCAAATACGCTTTTGTTAAGTCATCTCCCGTTTGGCGAAGTTGGTCTTCACACAGTTTGCAACGAGCCAGGCTGCCCAAACTGCTGCATATAGCCTGACTCTGTTGCACAGAATGCAAGAGAAGTGACACAATTTCCCCAGTTAAAAGAAATTCATGTTAGCAGGCAATATGAATTAAATATGCAGGTTTAAAAATATATACTTGTGTATTGATTTTAAGAATGGCATTGATGTTTATGGTTGGGTACACATTGGTGCAATGACAGTAATTTTTTTCGCGAATGTGCTTGTTAAATCACCCGTTAAGGTGCGACGTAGGCTATGATTCAATGATAAATTAACAGGCACTGCATCGATTATATGCAACGCAGGACAAGCTAGATAAACTAGTAATATCATCAACCATGTGTAGTTAACTAGTGATTATGTTAAGATTGATTGTTTTTTCTAAGATACGTTTAATGCTAGCTAGCACCTTACCTTGGCTCCTGGCTGCACTCGCATAACAGGTAGTCAGCCTGCCACGCAGTCTCTTCATGGAGTGCAATGTAATCAGCCATGATCGGTGTCCAATAATGCTGATTACCGATTGTTATGACTACTTGAAATCGGCCCTAATTAATCGGCCATTCCGATTTAATCGATCGACCTCTAAACCCAGGACACATCCTCGTAGAGAAGGGCCTTAAAACTACTGCTCTGGGCAGGTCTGGAGTAAGGCCAAAGGCAACATGCAGCCAAGCTAGGTGAACCAGGGGGAACCCCAGGATCAGATTAGCAGGCTTAGCTATAGCATACAGAGTTCTAGACTTCTCATTGAACTCTACACATACTCCTATACGCGTAACATTACTTTCTGTACATGTTTGAGACCAGAAGGGTGTTCCTGCAGCCATTCTGACTCCAGGCCTGTTGCTGCAAGAGTCGGTTGATGAGGACAGAGCTGGAGCCTGTCTGAGATGTTCCCACAGTGTGTGTGTGTGTGTGTTGAAATAAGATGCACTTTTTGATTCAAGAGACTAATTGTCTCCCTATTTAGAATATGGAGAACAAGCTATGAAGGAAAAATACTGCTGTTTTGGTGCCGATACAGCTAACAAGTGCAAAAACTCTATTGGGATTTTGTCAACAACACGATATATCAACAAAAACAAAAAATCCCAATATGTAACTGTTGATTCCCTACCCCCCATCACTAAAGGCTATGGGGTTGATCATTTATGCAATGTGTGTCTGAAGGTTAGGGGTTGAGTAAGGACAGAAGCTGTGCCGAAATGGAAGAAAACAGACAAACATGGAGTGAACTAGCCTAACCTGAACCTGCTTGTTTTTCGTTGCAAAACTGTTTGTTGCCAAACGATTTGCTACGCGGGCACTAATGAATAGGATCCGGGTTTCCAGCATGCTACACCACCACAACTGTCCTTATTTACTCCAGATCCAGAAACCCACTGGGACATGTGGTGTGTTATTTACGCTTGGCTGTTTTTACTGGACGGACTGGGGCTTCTAGGAATGCATTTTACACACTGCTCTCTGATGTGGCTGACCCTGTTTAACCAAAGAAGATAGTATCCCCTCAACAGACTACTACACAGAACTCGTGCTTGAGGCCAAGCCCCCTGGGTAGAAATACAAAATAGACATGGGCCAATATTCACTGAAAATCACTGACGGCTCTGGTTCAACCAGGATATGACTGCTCTGAAGCTGTGTATACAGTATATAGGTGTTCTTGTAAGCAACTGAATGGCCACAGAAAGGGGAATAGTAGCCTTTTAATACTTCAGCCTTTTTAATACTTCAGCCTTTTTTAATACTTCAGCCTTTTTTAATACTTCAGCCTTTTTTTAATACTTCAGCCTTGAACAGACCATAAAAGGCCATACCATTGCAGTGTTGAAGTGAGAGGCTGACGAGTGTTGTAGAAGGGGTCAAAGTGGCCTACTCGCCCCAGGGCCAGTGTGCTTACTGTGGATCATAGATCAACCTGTCTGTCTGTGTTGGTCTCGCGCTCTCTAAAAAATTGTGAGAATAGATTAACATCAATCCAGTTTGTGCACTCAGTATTTTAGAAAATAAATGGGCCACTTGGCCACCCACCACCTCACTCCCTCCCCCATTGTGATTTGTTTTGTGTACACTCTGTGTTTGCACCCTACCCTGAGCCATCTGACCACTAAGGGACTGGCTCTTTAAGGATGCACGAGTAGGTCCAGTTTGTCAATTTAACTGGTTATGTTAAGGAATCCATTGGTGTAAATTTGTGCTCTGCTCTCCACTTTTTCCTGTAGTCCACTCCCTCTATCCCCCTGACAGACTGTCATTCTGGCTGCACCCTAATTTGGAGTTACCAAGGACGTGTTCATTAGGCACCAAATGGAACAAAACAGACAAACAGAGCGGGATGATCTGGTCCAATAAGAAACACATTTCCAAACACTCAGTTTACCGTTGTATGCCCTAAGGAACAAATCTATGTTTTATTGCCATCTGAGACAGGTCCTCTTTTAATATGTAATTGATTGAACCAAAACCGTTCCTTCAATGGGGTATCAGTGGAGAGGTGCCTCCCCCTCCCCTCCACACTTTCCCCAGGTCTGATGTGAGGGGGTGTGGGCGAGAGGAGTGAGGCTATCAGAATAGGAATGAAGATCTAGGATCAGTTTAGCCTTTTAACTCCATAATGAATAAATGGCAGTCCTGATCTTACAGCACTGCTACTTTGAGACGCTATATGAATACTGGCCCAGATGGTATCTCCAGGGGTCCAGTACTGCCTACATGTGGTGAGTGACTTGTCTGTCAGAGTCGTAATGATCTTAATGCTATGCGTCAGCTCCACAAGGTCTCCTCCATTGTCCCTCACTGTCAGGGTTTAACACCATGGGGACACATCAGTCACGGTTACAGAATGCAGAATATATTACAGTGCAAGCCAGCCATATTCATCACTCTCTGTATATCTGCTCTCTCCTCTCTGTCTCTCTGTGTAGGCCTACCTCTTGGTTCTTCTCACTCTTTCTCTCAATTTCTCCGTCTCCTTTTTTGATGTTTCCCAACACTCTTATTGTTGAATCTGTGGACATGTTGACAGTTGATCTGTGTCTGCTGTGTTATGGCCCTAGCCTTGGCCATTTCTTGTAAGTGGAACCAATTGTAATGCAGGTCATTCTCCCAGTATTGTGAAAGATTGTCAGTCTATACAGTATAAATTATATAATGTGGCTACCCTCAGGGCTGTCTTCACGTCGCTGTGCTCTTAAACCGTCTCAACCCTGTCAAGACTGGCCCTAAACATCTCTCCCTGCTTTCTCTCCTCTCCACCCTCCCACTCGCTCAGGCCGTCTCTCTCCTCTCCATGTGTTGTATGGGTATTTTTACCAGAGACAATGGGATATGTAAAAGACTCATTTCTCATGCGGTAAATGGACAATACATGAATCTTCTCCTTCTTCCCCTAGGATGCCAGCTACTGGTTACAGGTGCACCGGTTGGAGCATGGGGACGGAGGTATCCTGGACCTGGATGACGTGCTGTGTGATGTGGCTGATGACAAAGACCGGGTAAGGGAACTGAAGCATGGGGTGTTCTAGCGGTTTAAGACAGTGAGAGAGTGGGTTTGAGTCCAACCTGCTGTTTTCTAGCACTTTCTCCTGCCTGTCCTGTCAGTCGTTCACTGTCCTATAGTAAACACGTGGTTGGAAATGCTACTTCAAGCAAGGGCCATGTGTCATCATGTATAAAGGATGACATGAGAGCAAAAATTCAGGGCATAAGTAGGTTTTGCCTACACTGTACGTGAACAACCCTTTTGGCAACAACACTGGCTATCTGGTTAGTGCTTGGCATTTGTTGTTTGATACAGGTAGCTAGGTTGCTGCCAAAATAATGGAAACGCATGTTCCGGGGTTCATCCATTGGCATTCAGGAGTATACCACCTCAGTCATTGGCTTCATCAATAAATGCATCAACAACGTCGTCCCCCCCACAGTGACTGTTCGTACATATCCAGTACATCACTGGGACCAAGCTTACTGCAATCCAGGACCTTTATACTAGGCGGTGTCAGAGGAAAGCCCATAAAATTGTCAGGGACTCCAGTCACCCACGTCATAGACTGTTCTCTCTGCTACCGCACGGCAAGCGGTACTGGATCGCCAAGTCTAGGTCCAAAAGGCTCCTTAACAGCTTCTATCCCCAAGCCCTTCTTTGGACACTGTGTTAACAAACATCCAAACAAGCTTCAATGCCATCCAACTCTCCTTCTGTGGCCTCCAACTGCTTGTAAACGCTAGTAAAACTAAATGCATGCCTTTCAACTGATTGCTGCCCGCCCGACTAGCATTCTGAATATGTGGACAACTACAAATACCTAGGTGTCTGGCTAGACTAAACTCTCCTTCCAGACTCATATTAACCATCTCCAATCAAAAATTAAATTTAGAATTAGCATCCTATTTCGCAATAAAGCCTCCACTCACGCTGCAAAACACCATCGTAAAACTGACTGTCCTCGACTTTGGCGACGTCATTTACAAAATAGCCTCCAACACTCTACTCAGCAAATCGGATGCAGTCTATCACAGTGCCATCCGTTTTGTCACCAAACCACCATATACTACCCACTGCGACCTGTATGCTCTCGTCGGCTGGCCCTCGCGACATATTCGTCGCCAGACCCACTGGCTCCAGGTCATCTTTAAGTCTTTGCTAGGTAAAGCCCTGCCTTATGTCAGCTCACTGGTCACAATAACAACACCCACCCGTAGCACGCGCTCCAGCAGGTGTATCTCACTGGTCATCCCCAAAGCCAACACCTCCTTTGGCCGCCTTTCCTTCCAGTTCTCTGCTGCCAGTGACTGGAACGAATTGCAAACATCTCCCTCACTGACTTTAAGCATCAGCTATCTGAGCAGCTTACCGATCGCTGCAGCTGTACATAGCCCATCTGTAAATAAGCCCATCCAATCTACCTACCTCATCCCCATATTGTTTTTAACTTTTTTGCTCTTTTGCACACCAGTATTTCTACTTGCACATCATTATCTGCACATCTATCACTCCAGTGTTAATTTGCTAAATTGTAATTACTTCGCTACTATGGCCTATTTATTGCCTTACCACCTCACGCCATTTGCACACACTGTATATAGACTTTTTCTATTGTGTTATTGACTGTACGTTTGTTTATTCCATGTGTAACTCTGTTTGTGTCGCTTTGCTTTATCTTGTCCAGGTCGCAGTTGTAAATGAGAACTTGTTCTCAATGAGCTTACCTGGTTAATTAAACGTGGGGGGAAAAATGCTGCTAAATATTTATTGAACTGGCCACACAGACTATTTACATTTTCTGCTGCCTCTCGCTGTTTATTATCTATGCAATAGCACTTTACCCCCACCTAATATGTACAAATTACCTTGACTAACCTGTACCCCTGCACATTGACTCGGTACTGGTACCTCCTGTATATAGCCTCGTTATTGTGTTCTTTGAATTTATTACTTTAGTTTATTTAGTAAATATTTTCTTTACCAAACATGCAGTTCAAGAAATAGAGTTAAGGTTGTATTAACAACCGTACCTGTTGTATTAGGTGCGCTTGAAAAATACGATTGGATTTGACTTGAGAATATAAAGTATATAGAAATTCCATCATGCGTAAGGTCATTTATAAAAATGCTGGGGAGGCCATTCGTTTTGGCTAATGAGGCTATACCCCCATGGGATGACAATTCCCCCATCCACTGGACACGAGTGGTCCCTGATTGGTTTAATGAGCATGAAAATGATTTAAGCCGTATGCCATGGCCGTCTGTCACCTGATCTCAACCAAATTAAAGACTTGTGGGAGATTCTGGAGAATCTATGCCAAGGTGCATTGAAGCTGTTCTGGTTTGTAGTGCCCTAACGCCCTATTAAGACTGTTGGTGTTTCCTTTATTTTGTTTGTTTTTCATCAATAACATAGATGCATAAATAGATGAGGCAAGCAGTAAACTGTCTGTCTACTTAGAAAAGGCTTGGGCTACTTCACGCACCCCTCTCCACAGAATAGACTATGACCGCACCCAACACTATTCCCTATATGATGTACTACTTTAGACCACGTCCGTTGCCCTCTGGCCACTCGTCTCATTTCCTCATCTGTCACTGTTTCTCACCATTATGAAATGAGTCTGATGGAGAGCGAATCCTCTGAGTGACGGACAGCAGAGGTCATCAAGGGTCACCTTCTCAGCTGGGTCTGCTGTGCGCCAAGGGCACCGGGCTATATCAGAATCCGTGTTACCGCAATACACTGGACTGAATGTGACCAACGTAATGTTAACATTAGGATGCTGTAATGAGTTGCAGCTGGGATTTAATATGGGAATCCATCTGGGAAACCTCCACCAGATTTAGGCTTGGTACAGTGTGTATTGCATATACAAGTGAGTAAATTTTAGACTAACGTTCTTCTTACACAGTGGATGTAGCAATCCTGCTTAATGTGAGTGACTCTTACCCGAGTTTACAGCCTGATTCGGGCTCTGCCCAGACCATGGTGTGGGTTTGTTTGAGAGTGTATGCATGTTTCCAATCCAATTGGAGACGATTTTCATGCAAATATTCTAAAAAATGCATAAAAGTAGTATGCGCTTTTCCCCACCAGCGATGTTACTATCAAATTGACTTGTTGAGGATAAAAAGCTGTGTGTGATGAGTGCACAGAAAAATACCTTTTGCAGTTAATTTCCTATGTACAGTGGGGCAAAAAAGTATTTAGTCAGCCACCAATTGTGCAAGTTCTCCCACTTAAAAAGATGAGGCCTCATTGTAGGTACACTTCAACTATGACAGACAAAATGAGGAAAACAAATCCAGAAAATCACATTGTAGGATTTTTTATGAATTTAGTTGCAAATGATGGGGGAAAATAAGTATTTGGTCACCTACAAACAAGCAAGATTTCTGGCTCTCACAGACCTGTAACTTCTTCTTTAAGAGGCTCCTCTGTCCTCCACTCGTTACCTGTATTTATGGCACCTGTTTGAACTTGTTATCAGTATAAAAGACACCTGTCCACAACCTCAAACAGTCACACTCCAAACTCCACTATGGCCAAGACCAAAGAGCTGTCAAAGGACACCAGAAACAAAATTGTAGACCTGCACCAGGCTGGGAAGACTGAATCTGCAATAGGTAAGCAGCTTGGTTTGAAGAAATCAACTGTGGGAGCAATTATTAGGAAATGGAAGACATACAAGACCACTGATAATCTCCCTCGATCTGGGGCTCCACGCAAGATCTCACCCCGTGGGGTCAAAATGATCACAAGAACAAAAATCCCAGAACCACACGGGGGGGCCTAGTGAATGACCTGCAGAGAGCTGGGACCGAGGTAACAAACCCTACCATCAGTAACACACTACGCCGCCAGGGACTCAAATCCTGCAGTGCCAGACGTGTCCCCCTGCTTAAGCCAGTACATGTCCAGGCCCATCTGAAGTTTGCTAGAGAGCATTTGGATGATCCAGAAGAAGATTGGGAGAATGTCGTATGGTCAGATGAAACCAAAATATAACTTTTTGGTAAACTCAACTCGTCGTGTTTGGAGGACAAAGAATGCTGAGTTGCATCCAAAGAACACCATACCTACTGTGAATCATGGGGGTGGAAACATCATGCTTTGGGGCTGTTGTTGCAAAGGGACCAGGACGACTGATCCGTTTAAAGGAAAGAATTAATGGGGCCATGTATCGTGAGATTTTGAGTGAACCTCCTTCCATCAGCAAGGGCATTGAAGATGAAACGTGGTTGGGGCTTTCAGCATGACAATGATCCCAAACACACTGCCCGGGCAATGAAGGAGTGGCTTCGTAAGAAGCATTTCAAGGTCCTGGAGTGGCCTAGCCAGTCTCCAGATCTCAACCCCATAGAAAATCTTTGGAGGGAGTTGAAAGTCCATGTTGCCCAGCAACAGCCCCAAAACATCGCTGCTCTAGAGGAGATCTGCATGGAGGAATGGGCCAAAATACCAGCAACAGTGTGTGAAAACCTGTCATCGTTGAAGTGTACCTATGATGAAAATTACAGGCCTCATCTTTTTAAGTGGGAGAACTTGCACAATTGGTGGCTGACTAAATACTTTTTTGCCCCACTGTACCTAATAAAAAAATACAAGAGAAATTGGTTTCCATTGCATTTTCAACTCACCAAGTTTGTTTTTATGTAGCGAGTGTGCCTACTCTGGTATTAGCACTCTCAACAATAGCGTGCAGATACAGTAGAATCTGCCTGCCGATGGCTAGAGCGCACGTATAGCCTACATGAGATTATTATGGACAAAAAAACAGATTTATTTTTAATTGTCGAACGGCAGCCAAGCATTGGATCAAAAATGTAAAAAAAATTGTGTACTGATTCTAAGAAAGAAACATGGCTGTTTATGGTTAGGTACATTTGTGTGCAATGATTGTGCTTTTTTCGCTAATGAGCTTTTGTTAATTCATCACCCGTTTGGCGAAGTTGAAGTAGGCTGTGATTCAATGATAAATGAACAGGCACGGCATTGCATATAATCAACGCAGGACAAGCTAGTTACCCTAGTAATATCATCAACCATTTGTAGTTAACTAGTGATTATGTAAAGATAATTTTAATGCTAGCTAGCAACGTACCTTGGCTCCTTGCAGCCACAGGTCCTTCTGCTGCTGCACTCGCGTATCAGGTGGTCAGCCTGCCACACAGTCTCCTCATGGATTGTAATGTAATCTGCGTCCAAAAAGGCCGATTACCAATTTGTTATGAACACTTGAAATCGGCCCTAATTAATCAGCCAACTTGTCTAGTGTGTTTTGTGAACATTTTAAAAGTTTACCGAAATCAGGCCTGTCGTGAATATATTTAGCTGACATGTACTTTACTTGCATAAAAAGGCTGAATGGAAACTTGGAAAGGGGGATACCTAGTTAGTTGTACAACTGAATGCCTTCAACTGAAGTGTCTTCAGTATTTAACCCTTCTGAATCAGAGGTGCTAGGGGCTGCCTTCATCGGCATCCACATCTTCGGCACCCGGGGAACAGTGGGTTAACTGCCTCGCTGTGGTCTATGAGATTAGGGTCCATGTCCGATTTAAAAAAAATAAAATAAAAAATAAAAAACATTTAAAGCCTGTGATTCTATTCAAGGGGGATGGATGATGAATGAGACTGGGATTGGAAGTGACTGACGGCTTGAATTAATCTGTAGAGGGAGATGGGCGGGGGGAGAGAGCAGCTTTGTTCAGTTATGGGTGTAGTTAGTAAGCATAGTGGCTGACGGAAGCTTCTCTCCACAATAAATGGTTAGTTAGTGGATCAGCATCTCTACAATAAAGGGGGTAAGTGAATCCCGTGACCTTAGTGCTGGCACAATTACCGTATAGCTGTGTAACTGACGATTATGGATGAAGACAGTCATGAAAATAAAATAATCGTCTCAACCATAAATTAAACTTCAATTCAAATGAACAGCTGACTGAATGACCACAATGCTGCTGCATCAGCAGCAAACGTAGAGGGAGAGAATGAATAGAACAGACTTGGAACCTCTAACCCGGGCAATTTGACTGGTAAACTCACGGGTACACTCATGGGTCGCCTAGGATTGTCATGCAATAATTCCATGGTAATGTCATATGTTCATTCAAGTCATGTTAACCCTTTAGACCCCAATATAATTCTGGAATGCTGCTGTAGACTTCCAAAAACAATGAACTTGTAATTGTCATTCGTTAACTTAGTTTTAAAGAGCACAACCTCTTCTTTAATGACACCACATTCATGTCGATATGAATAACACTCATCGTCTTCCATTGTGTAGACACTCATTATTAACACTCAACACAACAATAAACAAGAGTATTTAAATTGTAGTACATTTTGAGTGAGTAATTTAGTCAAATGTACTAAGTATAATCTATTATACATATGTGAAAATGTAACCGGAGGACAATATTCAGAAAGTATTTCAAAACCCACACAAAGTAGGCTATTTGATTGACAACAATTCTTACTTCTGTAACAATGTAAAAATACAAACAACCATTCAGACTATTTCAAAATATAGACGCCCTCAATAAGGATTAGTACAGACCAGGCCTGAAACCAAATGTAGAAGTAGTAGCCTACTCTGACAACAATTCAGTGAATGCAGACAGAGATTTCAGGACAAATTAATATTTCACCCTGCCATTTGAGTGTTTGCATTTAGCCTACAACATGTCATGGATCTTCTGGAAGCACGGCCCCATCCTGCGAAGTCGCACAGAACACGTAGAGCACTCAGAGGAAGTTACTAGATATCTCCCACTCTTTGCCCTGCGTCCACTCTGGATACACACCACACACTGTCTCCTACGCCCTTTAAACTTCACCAGGGAGTGGCCTGCTTTCAAATGATGAGTAACAACTCGGTCCACACCCCCGGGTGACAGACTCTTGTCTCCCCGCTTCCTGCCACTGTAGCCAAGTGAATGCACAAGCTGCATTTTGAATGCCTTCAGGGATGAGCGCATGCGGTTTCTGGGAAGGGGCCTTTGCAGGGTCCCCACACTGGTCTACTGACGCCGCCCTCAGGACGCCCTAGATGGGTAGCAATATGACACGCCACCGCTTTGAGCAGCTATGTAAGTACATGCACTTTTCAGATCCCAATTCAACAAATGAGACAGACAAATTGCACAAAGTAAGCTGTGTGCTACAAAGGTGAATGTTGAGAATTGGGGCAGACACTTTCCATGGAAACACAGGCTCCCGTCTCTGGTGTCCTTCCTTCTCCTCTCCATGTTCCTCTTCCTTGCCATGTCTCCATCGCACACTATTCCCTGTGGGCACTGGTGAAAGTAGTACGCTATATAGGATACCATTTGGGACACACTTATGTCTGTATATATTGTTGTGTCAGTCAGTTTAGTCTGTTACTCTACAGCCATAGAAATGTAATAGGTAGACTTGAATGAAGAGTTGATTGTGGATTCCCGTTCTACTCATTCCACTTCTCTGGCTACAGCAGTTCTGACCTGGAGTTAATTACATAGCTGTATGATGCCATAATCGGCTACTAGCCCAATAACCACTTCACTAAACATGAATCCACTCTCCTGGCAACTCACTCTGCATCTCTGACATGTGTGAGATGCTTTTTAAAGACTGTGGAGAAGGAATGTGTGGCCTGGTGAGCGATGTGGCTTTTATTGGGTTACAGCGTGTCATCGCTGCTGCCAGGAATGGTGGCAGACAGCTCAGGGATTCACTGAGTGTTTTTTCAGATGCTGTGTATCTTTCTGTCTGTCCCTCCCTCCATGTGTTCTCATTTGGCCCACAGTCCAGCCTTGAGCCTTGATGGTATTCCCGTCTTTAACGGTCAGTCAATGTCCACCCTGCCTAGTAATAATTACCCAGAGATGGAGGATAGGACATTCAACACACACACAACCTTGGTGCCAGGAGACTGGCGTGTCCCAGCACCCTCCTGAGGTCATGAACATTTCAGGGCTATGCTGTTTCAACCCCACATTCTCCATGTGTCTGGGAAGGACACGCGTGCACGCACACACACACACACAGTGGAATCCGTGTGTCTGGGCAGGGCAGACAGCTGCACGGGCCATCTCCACTTAATCACTTCTTGACAGACACGCACTTCTGTGTAAATACATTTAAATTCACATACACAATCCATGTCTCAAGACTTAAAAATCCTTCTTTAACCGGTTTCTACCCCTTCATCTACACTGATTGAAGTGGATTTACCAGGTGACATCAATAAGGGATCATAGTTTTCATCTGGATTCACTCGGTCAGTCTGTTATTGAAAGAGTAAGTGCTCTTAATGGTTTGTACACTGTGTGTAGTGCACTACTTTTGACCAGGGCCTATAAGGATAGTCATTTAGGACACACCCCAGCAAGTCAAACCACTCATTGGACCCAGTGAAACCACTGTCAAGTGTTTCTATGACTCTAGGGCTCAATTGTACACCTGCTGAAAGTGAGACGATGTGGGCTTGTGCTCCATAGAGAACAAGGATGGCGAGGTAACAGCCATTTGTGAAATCAAACAAATCCACTTTTATTGACAAACCCTGCTGTGTTCCCCTTTGGGAGGGTGCTGTTCAATTGTGTTATATCCACGAAAACATAAATGTTTACATGTATTGATTTTGGGGCCTCTATATTTAGCCTGCTTGTTTGTCCACCAAGTGCATTGATTTTTGGAGCACATGATGATGCTTTAAAAATGAGTATTGACCCCATTATAATACATACTGGTACTTATGAGGAATGTCTTATGTATTCTAAAGCATTCAATATAAATACAGTTGTGTGGAAAGAAAAACACTTTAAAAAAACATGGTTCAAACTGGTGATGAGTTGACTTAGACCATGCCTCTGGGCTGCTTTTATCACTTTCATTAAATCTTCTCTGAAGCCATAGAGAGAGCAGAGATGCCCTCGAGCAGGGATTGGCAACTGGCGGCACGCCAATTTATGAAATAAATAAACATGTAAAAAAATGTATATATTTGAAGTCGGTCGGGGTCTCAACTTACTGTTGAGGGTTGGAATAATAGAATACACAAGGTGCAATTTCCAAATTTGGTTGTACATCAGTCACTCAATTAGTCTGTCAGCAATTTTTATTTAGATTTGTAAGTTAGCGACCAGCTTTCTAAACTTGTAGTAAGCATGGCTGAATTACCGACCGGGGTAGGGCCCATTTCTTCATCAGTTATCATATTAAAAACGGCAAACGTTTGCCCCCCCCCCCCCCCCCAATGGCAAAATATGTAGAATTGAAGGAAATTAAATTTAAAACGTACATTGTTTTTTGTCTTCACTGTCACAAGGGGGGAGGCACTAAAATACTTTGCGCGCACTGTTGGGGGGTGAATGTATGTGGGTATGCAGAACCACGAGCCACTGCGGCCCCTCGTGACGACTTGTTTTTTTGTGGACCCCACACGCATCAAATAGTAGGTATACCTGTCTCCACCCATCACTACATAACCTAGTGGTGACCTGTGTGTGTGATATCCTTCATCTGCCTCTCCATCAAAGACCTCCTTCAGAGAAGAGCTGCTAACTAATGACCTTCTATTCCACGCTCCTCCTGCGTCCCGCCCTAATAGGAACAGCATGGTGTCTATTGGACTCTGCTAAGATGTGGTTGATAGAAAAGTCTATAGATGAGGTTAACACACACTAAGGTACCATGCTTTTCATATCCGTGGTGCTGGGTCTTACTGCCCGCGCGCGCACACCATTTTTACCTCAGCACGTGGATTTGCCGACTTTCGCTGCAAGACCTTTTTGAAGACCGGGTAGAAAGGTCTCTGTTTGAGCCTCTGTAGTGGTAGACCAGAGAGTCTACTGGCTAAGACCAAGTCAGGAACATGATTCATATGATATGTAGGTAGCTGCTGCTAAACACAAGTGGCCATTTCAACACTCAAACACTTGAAGGGGATTTAAACTGAATGGAAGCGGAAAACTCAATATTAATTATGGTTAAATGCTTCTAATGAGGTTAGAGTGGAACGTTGTGAAAGGAAGCTGTCACTGGGTATTCATCATTTGGGCACTACTCATTAAGACCAGCGTGACGCACATTTGTCAAGAAATTCACTGTACATTGACCTAGAAGTAGGCCTGTATACAGAAAAATACACTGCTCAAAAAAATAAAGGGAACACTAAAATAACACATCCTAGATCTGAATGAATGAAATATTCTTATTAAATACTTTTTTCTTTACATAGTTGAATGTGCTGACAACAAAATCACACAAATTATTAATGGAAATCAAATTTATCAACCCATGGAGGTCTGGATTTGGAGTCACACTCAAAATTAAAGTGGAAATCACACTACAGGCTGATCCAACTTTGATGTAATGTCCTTAAAACAAGTAAAAATGTGGCTCAGTAGTGTGTGTGGCTTCCACGTGCCTGTATGACCTCCCTACAATGCCTGGGCATGCTCCTGATGAGGTGGCGGATGGTCTCCTGAGGGATCTCCACACAGACCTGGACTAAAGCATCCGCCAACTCCTGGACAGTCTGGTGCAACGTGGCGTTTGTTGATGGAGCGAGACATGATGTCCCTGATGTGCTCAATTGGATTCAGGTCTGGGGAACGGGCGGGCCAGTCCATAGCATCAATGCCTTCCTCTTGCAGGAACTGCTGACACACTCCAGCCACATGAGGTCTAGCATTGTCTTGCATTAGGAGGAACCCAGGGCCAACCGCACCAGCATTTGGTCTCACAAGGGGTCTGAGGATCTCATCTCGGTACCTAATGGCAGTCAGGCTACCTCTGGCGAGCACATGGAGGGCTGTGCGGCCCCCCAAAGAAATGCCACCCCACACCATGACTGACCCACCGCCAAACCGGTCATGCTGGAGGATGTTGCAGGCAGCAGAACGTTCTCCACAGCGTCTCCAGACTCTGTCACGTGCTCAGTATGAACTTGCTTTCATCTGTGAAGAGTACAGGGCGCCAGTGGCGAATTTGCCAATCTTGGTGTTCTCTGGCAAATGCCAAACGTCCTGCACGGTGTTGGGCTGTAAGCACAACCCCCACCTGTGGACATCGGGCCCTCATACCACCCTCATGGAGTCAGAAACGCACATTTGTGGCCTGCTGGAGGTAATTTTGCACGGCTCTGGCAGTGCTCCTCCTTGCACAAAGGCGGAGGTAGCGGTCCTGCTGCTGGGTTGTTGCCCTCCTACGGCCTCCTCCACATCTCCTGATGTACTGGCCTGTCTCCTGGTAGCGCCTCCATGCTCTGGACACTACGCTGACAGACACAGCAAACCTTCTTGCCACAGCTCGCATTGATGTGCCATCCTGGATGAGCTGCACTACCTAAGCCACTTGTGTGGGTTGTAGACTCTGTCTCATGCTACCACTAAAGTGAAAGCACCGCCAGCATTCAAAAGTGACCAAAACATCAGCCAGGAAGCATAGGAACTGAGAAGTGGTCTGTGGTCCCCACCTGCAGAACCACTCCTTTATTGGGGGTGTCTTGCTAATTGCCTATAATTTCCACCTGTTGTCTATTCCATTTGCACAACAGCATGTGAAATTTATTGTCAATCAGTGTTGCTTCCTAAGTGGACAGTTTGATTTCACAGAAGTGTGATTGACTTGGAGTTACATTGTGTTGTTTAAGTGTTCCCTTTATTTTTTTGAGCAGTGTATATTGGGTGTTTCCTTCTGTAAAGACTGAATATACCTTGTATTTTACAAGCCACATGTTGTACTTCCCAAAAAGTGGGTGTAGTTGGCGAGTTAATGAAAGCCAGCCTTATGGGAAATACCTTGCCAGTGCTCTGTGGCTCAATGGAGCCTTCCTTGTTAGCCTAGGTTTCCATGGAGCTATGATGAACCACATAAAGCAGTGTATGTAGCAATGGTGTGTGTAGGCTACGGTTAAGTCTCACCTTCATTCAGCCCATCCCCCATGAGAGGAACACACCCACGTTTACATGAGTGAGTCATAGATAGTCATACAGCCAGGGAGATGGGGAGCAGTTGCAGGACTGTAGAGAGCGAATGAGCAACGCCTTTGATCTGCTTTGTTGTGATGAGGCTTTTGGTTGGCTCTCCTGCTCTGTCATGGGTCTGTGGCCAGGACCGATAATGTAACAAGCCTTTTTAGGTGCAAACTCTGAGTCGAGTGGGGATCTGTACATGGAGGCAAGATACAGTAAGTCAGAGAATGGCTTTACCTCTCTGGGATATGTGGGACGGTAAGTGTTCCACCTCGCCAACAGCCAGTGAAATTGCATGGCGCCAAATTCAAAACAGAAATCTCATAATTAAAATTCCTCAAACATACAAGTATTTTATACCATTTTAGAAAGAAACTTCTTGTAAATCCAGCCACAGTGTCCAATTTCAAATGGGCTCTACAGTGAAAGCTCACCAAACGATTGTTAGGTCAGCACCTAGTCACAGAAAACCTTACAGCCATTTTCCATCCAAGGCGAGGGCGCACAAAAATCAGAAATAGCTATTAAATAAATCACTAACCTTTGATCTTCATCAGATGACACTCATAGGACTTAATGTTACACAATACATGTATGTTTTGTTCGATAAAGTTCATATTTATATCCAGAAATCTGTTTACTTTGGCGCGTTATGTTCAGTAGTTCCAAAACTACTGAGAGCCACATCAATTTACGGAAATACTCATAATAAACATTGCTAAAAGATACAAGTGGTATGCATGGAATTTTAGATCCACTTCTCCTTAATGCAACCGCTGTGTCAGATTTCAAAAAAACTTTACTGAAAAAGCACACCATGCAATAATCTGAGTACAGTGCTCAGACGCAAAAACAAGCCATACCCGCCATGTTGTGGAGTCAACAGAAGTCAGCATTATAGCATTATAAATATTCACTTTGATGCCGAGTCCATCAGTTGGGCTGCTTCTGGGCCTACTCCTCATTGCTAGCTGGGGTGTAATGGTTTAAAACACCGATTTATTTTCAAGATACAGTATATTAGTGTTTCACATACATTCTAATGTTTTTGTGAATTCTTCTTCTACTTTGACAGAGTATTTTGTGTATATTGACAAAAAACAACACTTAAATCCTTTTTAATCCCCCTTTTGTAACACAACAAAATGTGGAGAAAGTTAAGGGGTGTGAATACTTTCTCCCAGACAGTGTGGGTTTTTGTCTGCTGTATGAGGCCACAGGGAAAATCTGATTATTTGTGTGTGAAGTCCACAGGAGTCCATATTAAACAGGGTGCACGATAAAGGGAATTTGGTCCCTTTTGGGACACATCCAGGCTGTAAAAGATGAAGAGCAGATGTTAATCAGATTGGAACCTCCCTTGTCTCCATCTCCCAGCTGAATGTTTTTTTATGCTCTGAGGGAATTTGGGGTAAAGGACAAACTTTTCTCCTGTGTTTCCTGAAATTGAAGACTGGTTTCTTAGCAAACTCTTCAACATAATCTATTTGACATACCAGTAGTAACAATAAAACCGAATATTTTTTTGTTGTTGTGTGTGCTTGTCACGTTGACATAGCATCACTACAAACACATCCTTAGCCAGCATGTAGTAAGTCCAGGGTCAGTACAGAGGAACAACGCTGCCCTCCTGAGGTTTACATCTGTAAGTGCAACATGTCTTTCCTTTTCCCCCTCCACTGCTTCATCTCAACTATGGCTGAATGCGCATTTCTCTTCTGGCTGACTGCAATTCTCACCCTGGCTGACTGTAATATCTTAAGCTTTTCAGTGATAATCTGTTGCCTTTTGAAAGCGGTAATAGTACTGCGTGGAAGATTATTCATATTTCTCACCTTTTGTTGAAAGTTTGTGTGAATGAAAGATTGAAAAAGTGTTTTATGCTGTTTTCTTAATGTAATAATAAGTGATTATTGGCACCCCAAGACCTTGACTACTGAGACTTCTGTTTTTTTAAGAGCAGCCACAATGAGCTGTTATTGGCCTATATGTTTTTGGAGCCACGACCACAACTACCCAGCAACACAACACAGATACGCCAACACACAATACAGCCATGGAGATGGGCAAACACTTCTGCTCCAATAGAAGTCTCTGATCACACTTGTAGGCAATGTCATGGTTACGTTGGCTAGCTAAGCTCATGCGCAGAAACACTTCATCGGGTCTAACGGTCGTTTCATGCCGAACTACGCATGTGCATGCCGTCAAATCAAATGCATTCTTTAGATATAGTTTTTGACTAAAATTAAAACGTGTCAGTTTGTCACTCTCACAAGGTTGTAGTAATATCATGTTTGACTACTTAAGACATTAGCTCAAATCTAGGTTGTCCCTTTAGATTTGGAGAAAATTAACTAAGGAAGAATTTTTCACTTCTCTCATTGACTTCTCAAACCCTAAACGCCGGCCTGGTGGTCTTGGTCTATGAAGTCGTGATTTTTGCAGCTGTGGGTTTAGAAACTCTGATACCACTTTGTGTTCTGTTCTCAGCTGGGTCCTCATCTCAGATATGGCTTAGTTACATATGAACTGTGGGATGTTTTGTTACATGTTCTGTAGCCTCGCCTCCAATCGAAGGAGGTGTGTGAGAGAATAGTAAACTAACCATCAAAATCAGACTGGGGACATTTCGTTCGTCCCCACAAGGGAAAATGCTATTTCTGTGGTTTAGGGTTTGGGGATAAAGGCTAGGAGTTAGGGTTAGGTTTCCTGTGTGTGAGAGATGTCTGTCACTTCGAGACACATACTGTGTCGTTGATGCTGTTTTAGGTAGAGGTGCCATCCTTGTACCTGTCTAATCGAGCCAAGTTAAAGTAATACATCCTTTGAATGTTCAGGTCCATTCATGAGATTAAGGTCTGTATTCATAAAGCATTTCAGAGTAGGCGTCCTGCTCTAGGATCAGTTTAGTCTTTTAGATCAGAAGGAATAAGATCATATGGACAGGGAGGGGACCTGGTCCTAGGTCAACACTGTAATACTGCCCAGTTGTGTGTTCTCTGTTCTCTTTCTGTCAGGACAGTCTAACTTTGACCAACAGAGGTCTCCCTTGGTACATAGTCATTGAGATTGTCCTGCTCTGACATTGCTAGACTAATGTAGTCATTAGTGGGAGAATGTGTACACGCTTTCATCGTTACATGTAACAGCTCATTGAAACGTCTCGCCCAGTAAAACAGGAAACCACTAACTGGGGTTTGGCTCTGTTTCCCACACTTGGCCAGTACTTGTCTGCATCACAAATGGCACCCTATTCCCTATTATAGTGCAGTTTTTTCTGACCAGAGTTCTATGGGCCCGGTCTAAAGTAGTATAGGGAATAGGGTGCCATTTGGGACACATACTTGGTTTTATGACAGAGCAAACACTGGACCCTCCATGTTAATCCCAAGAGGCTGTCCTGCCCAGAGAAAAGAGGGCTTGTTACACACACACACACACACACACACACACACACACACACACAGTGCCGTCTAGCCACCGGGTTCCCACAGTGAGTCACCAGTGCCAGCCAGCTGTGGTTTGTTTGTGGGAAGAAATGGCTTGTCGCTGCAGTGAGGATTCAGGAAGTGGTAGCTAGGCCTACATGGCACACAATAAAATCAAGTCCTAATTAAAAATGTATTTGTCACATGCTTGGTAAACAACAGGTATACACTGAGTGTACAAAACATTAAGAACATCTGCTCTTTCCTTGACAGACTGACCAGGGGAATCCAGATGAAAACTATTATCCCTTATTGATGTCACCTGGTAAATCCATCTCAATCAGTGTAGATGAAGGGGTAGAAACCGGTTAAAGAAGGATTTTTAACTCTTGACATGGATTATGTATGTGACATTCAGAGGGTGAATGAACAAGACAAAAGATCTAAGTGCCTTTGAACGGGGTTGTTGTAGGTGCCAGGCGCACCAGTTTGAGTGTGTCATGAACTGCAACATTGCTCGGTTTTTCACGATCAACAAGTTTCCTGTGTGTATCAAGAATGGTCCACCACCCAAAGGACATCCAGCTAACTTGACACAACTGTGGGAAGCACTTGAGTCAACATTTCGACACACACTGTGTAGATTCCATGCTCGACGATTGAGGCTGTTTTGAGGGCAAAAGGGGGTGCAACTCAATATTAGGAATGTGTTCCTAATGTTTTGTACGCTCAGTGTAGACTAACAGTGAAATGCTTACTTACGGGCTATTCCCAGCAATGCAGAGAGAACATAAAGGAAACAACTTGAGGGATAAATACACAATAAGGAATGATAACTTTGCTACTGTACATACACGAGGTTACCAGTACCAAGTCGATGTGCAGGGGTACGTGGCAATTGAGGTAGATATGTTCATAAAGTCGCTAGGTAACAGGATAAGCAATAAACAGTAGCAGGAGTGTAGGTGATGAGTCCGGTAGCTAACTATCACACTGTGGCAGCACGTTCAGTTCACACACCCACACACTGAGACGTGTGGTTATTCTCTTCTGTCTATTACTGTACACTAGAGGGGACATAGTTAGCCCTCAATTGCCTATTGTGACAACATATCACATTGAGAAATTGTGATAGAAATCTCTTTTGTCTCACGACATTTCGTTGGTTCATTCATATGACAGTTCATTCGTTCTCTCCCCACCTGCTTTGTCTCTGTACTCCTGATGGAATGCATCTCACAATGTGGAAGTGTTTGTGTGCTGCTTGCCCAAGCCTTCCTTGAATAGGCATAGGTTTTGCCCATTGTTGATGCCGGGCACCCCCCCCACACACCACACACACACACACACACACACACACACACACACACACACACAATGAATACTCTTAACTTCCAGAAGGGGACACTGTGGTGTTAGCATTGAGATGGTGCCGGCCCTTTCTCTTCTCTGGGGGGAGAGCACAGACTCTAAACCCCCATAGACTTGCATCATGTCTTGTGTCTGCTGTGCAGGACAATAGAATACAGGTAGTCAAGCCATTGTTATGCTGCGCTTGCCTGTCCGGTCATCCAAACAGTAGCAGTGTTGTGGTCTTGCCTGTCCGGTCATCCAAACAGTAGCAGTGTTGTGGTCTTGCCTGTCCGGTCATCCAAACAGTAGCAGTGTTGTGGTCTTGCCTGTCCGGTCATCCAAACAGTAGCAGTGTTGTGGTCTTGCCTGTCCAGTCATCCAAACAGTAGCAGTGTTGTGGTCTTGCCTGTCCGGTCATCCAAACAGTAGCAGTGTTGTGGTCTTGCCTGTGCCTCCCTGCGACGATGACTTCCTGCATTTTCCCCTGTCACTGCAGAAATGCCTTGGACAGGAAGGGATAGACAGGAAGTGTATACACACAGGTCAACAGGATGTGGTGATGTGATGGAGGCAGAGTCAGTCAGAAGTGCGGACTTGATTCCAGATTCAGTTAAGGACAAATTCATATTTACAATGACGGCAAAACCTGGCCAACTGGGCCAATTGTGCGCTGGATTTGAACCAGGTACTGCAGTGACGCCTCCTGCACTGGGATGCCTTGTCTTAGACCACTGCACCACACGGGAGCCCAGGATTAGGATCTCATAAAGCTCCATCTAAACAGCATCCCCTCCAGCCAGAGAGGAAAGACCACCACTTACCCAAAGGAAATCTCGTTTAGCCTACACACAGCCTGAGGAGGAACAGGAGAGGAGAGAGGCACGATGAACTAACCCAATACTGTACCTCCTCAACCTCCACCCACCAACTGCTGGGCACCTTTCATCTTCATTAGGCTGCCAAGAGGAAGCCCAGCTCTGAAGTACACAACAACCCTCTAAGATGTTTTCTGGTGTTGTGATGTTAGCTAGTAGCTACAGTAACATTGCTAGCTGCTCATAGCATTTCACTGTAAGGTCTGTTACAACTACCTGTTGTAGTCAGCGCATGTGACAAACAAAATTAGATTTGATAGTTCACCACCATCACATGTTAATCCCATACAAACAGGGAGATAAAACATGCATCACTGCTCTTAAGTTGCTGACATCAACACAGGCTGCAGCCGCATTGGTGGGAGCTGGTTGGTCAATGGAGAGGAGAAGCCAGCCAGCCACCATGGCTGTGTGGCGTGAGCTACGTACTCACAACATCTTCATTAACCAATGCTGCTTCTGTCTCTGCTCTCGCTGTTGTGGCAACCATACCTCAGAAGGTGCTGACGCCCAGAGAGGGAGAGCTGGGAAGATCTAAGGGTGGAGGCCGTGGACACAAACGCTGCCCTACCGGATGAGCTAAACACCTTTTTCTCACGCTTCGAGCATAGTGACTCTGAGCGACCGAGGGGAGCCCCTGAAGACAACGAGGGCAATTTGCTTACTGTCTCCACAGAGGACATACAGTTGAAGTCAGAAGTTTACATACACCTTAGCCAAATACGTTTTTCACAATTCCTGACATTTAATCCTAGAACAAATTCCATGTCTTAGGTCAGTTAGGATCACCACTTTATTTTAAGAATGAAATGTCAGAGTAAAAGTGATTTATTTCAGCTTTTATTTCTTTCATCACATTCCCAGTGGGTGAGAAGTTTACATACTAATTGAGTGTATTTGGTAGCATTGCCTTTAAATTGTTTAACTTGGGTCAAATGTTTTGGATAGCCTTCCACGAGCTTCCCACAATAACTTGGTTGAATTTTGGCTCATTCCTCCTGACAGAGCTGGTGTAACCGAGTCATGTTTGTAGGCCTCCTTGCTCTGACACACCTTTTCAGTTCTGCCCACACAATTTCTATAGGATTGACGTCAGGGCCTTGTGATGGTCACTCCAATACCTTGCCTTGGTTGACCTAAAGCCATTTTGCCACAACTTTGGAATTATGCTTGGGGTCATTGTCCATTTTGGAAAAACTCATTTGCGACCAAGCTTTAACTTCCTGATTGATGTCTTGAGATGTTGCTTCAATATATCCACATAATTTTCCTACCTCATGATGCCATCTATTTTGTGAAGTGCACCAGTCCCTCCTGCAGCAAACAACCCCCACATGATGCTGCCACCCCCGGATTGATTTGCACTTTTCGCACCAAAGTACGTTCATCTCTAGGAAACAGAACGCGTCTCCTTCCTGAGCGGTATGACGGCTGCATGGTCCCATGGTGTTTATTGTTTATACAGATGAACGTGGTACCTTCAGGCGTTTGGAAATTGCTCCTAAGGATGAACCAGACTTGTGGAGGTCTCAAAAAAAAATTCTGAGGTCTTGGCTGATTTCTTTTGATTTTCCCATGATGTCAAGTAAAGAGGCACTGAGTTTGAAGGTAGGCCTTGAAATACATCCACAGGTACACCTCCAATTGACTCAGGCTAATTTACATAATTTATCAGATGCTTCTAAAGCCATCATATAATTTTCCGGAATTTTCCAAGCTGTTTAATGCAACCGCTGTGTCAGATTTAAAAAAAACTTTACGGAAAATGCAAACCATGCAATAATCTGAGTACAGCGTTCAGACAAAGCAGCCAAAAAGATATCCGCCATATTGGGTGGTCGACATTAGTCAGAAATAGCATTATAAATATTCACTTACCTTTGATCTTCATCAGAATGCACTCCCAGGAGTTGTAGTTCCACAATAAATGTTTGTTTTGTTCGATAATGTCCATAATTTATGTCCAAATAGCTTCTTTTGTTAGGGCGTTTGGTAAACAATTCCAAAAGCGCGTTCAGGTCCAGCCGAACGTCGGACGAAAAGTTCAAAAGGTTCTGTTACAGCCCGTAGAAACATGCCAACCTAAGTATAAAATCAATCTTTAGGATGTTTTTTTCATAAATGTTCAATAATGTTCCAACCGGAGAATTCCTATGTCTGTAGAAAAGCAATGGAATGAGAGCTAACTCTCTCGTGACCGCACCTCAGAGCCTGTGGCAATCTGCCAGACACATGACTCATTCCTCTCTTTCGGTCCCACTTCACAGTAGAATCCTCAAACAATGTTCTAAAGACTGTTGACATCTAGTGGAAGCCTTAGGAAGTGCAACATAACCAATATCCCACTGTTTCTACAATAGGGGCGGAGTTAAAAAAAAACTACACGCTTCAGATTTCCCACTTCCGGGTTGGATTTTTCTCAGGTTTTCGCCTGCCATATGAGTTCTGTTATACTCACAGAGATCATTCAAACAGTTTTAGAAACTTCAGAGTGTTTTCTATCCAATTCTACTAATAATATGCATATATTAGCATCTGGGACAGAGTAGCAGGCAGTTTACTCTGGGCACCTTATTCATCCAAGCTTCTCAATACCGCCCCTGTCACCAAGAAGTTTTAACAAGAAATTTGTGGAGTGGTTGAAAAACTAGTTTTAATGACTCCAACCTAAGTGTATGTAAACTTCTGACTTCAACTGTATGTAAATCATTCAAATGTGTTAACCCTTGCAAGGCCGCTAGCCAAGGCAGCATCCCTAGCCACGCCCTCGGCGCATGTGCAGACGAGCTAGCTGTTTTGGGACATTTTCAATCTCAATCTCTAGCTCAGGCCGTTGTCTCCACCTGCTTCAAGATGTTTACTACCATCCCCGTGCCCAAGAATGGAAATGTAACTGAACTGAATGACTACCGACCTGTAGCACTCACTTCCGTCTTCATGAAGTACTTTGAGAGGCTAGTCAGACTACATTACCTCCTCCCTCCTGACACACTCAACCCTCTCCAATTTGCCTACCACGGCGCAATCGCCATTGCACTGCACACTGCCCTCACTTACCTTGACAAGAGGAATGCATATGTGAGGATGCTGCTCATCAATTACAGTTCGGCGTTCAATAACATAATGCTCTCTAGGCTCACATCCCTTGGACTGAACTTCTCCGTATGCAACTGGGATCCTGGACTTTAAGTTCCTTTGCATACACCTCTCAGAGGAGCTGGAATGGTCAAACCACACGTGAAGAAGGCACGGCAGCGACTCTTTAACCTCAAGAGCCTGAAGGAATTTGTCCTGTCCCTGATGTCCCTCAGTGTTCTACAGGTGCACCATCGGGAGCATACTGTTGGGTTGCATCACAGCCTGGTACGGCATCTTCACCACTGCTGACTGCAAGGCACTACAGAAAGTGGTACGCTCAGCCGAACGCACCATTGGGTGCACACTGCCTGCCCTCCAGGACACCTACAACACCAGGTGTCACAGGAAGGCCAAGAAGATCATCAGGGACCTCAGCCACCCGAGCCACAGCCAGTTCTCCCCGCTTCATCACTTAGACGCAGGCAGTACAGGAGCATCATAACTAAAACAGACAGACTGGCCAATAGCTTCTACCCCCAGACCATCAGGCTGCTGAATAGCCACGACTAGTCGGTTACCTGCCCCCCCCCCCCCCCCGGACTTTCTTAACCCCCCCGCTGCTCCTCTTTTGAACCCCCCTCTCAACAGACAGTCTACCCTGCCCCCAAACCAATGGACATGTATCATGCTGAATAGCCACCGCTACTCCTACCCCCACCTGCAATGTTGGAGCTGGAAGCTTAAGTATTTCACTGTACATTGCAACTACATATGTGACCCTGTGCATGTGACTAAATGAAACGTTAAATCTAATTTAACTGTATTTCATGTCTTAGACTTTCTTACCATCTAGGCCAGTCATATAGACTAGTGTCCTGTCCAGGGGGTGTACTTGTACATACAGCTTCCTCACGCTACATAAACAGGAGATGGCTTCTTGCACTATGGTCCATTCTGGCTCAGACAAGGCTTACTTAGTCATATAGACCCATATTTATGTTTTTATGTGTCCTGGTTTTGATCTGACAACACGGGCATGGGCAGTGTTTTGGCTAATAGTCAATCTGCTGCTTGTTTTAAGGATTGTGAGAAGTGGACAGTTTCTCTGCTTTGTGGGGGAGAAGAAAAACAAACCCACACTTAACAGACAGACAGCGCCAGAGATCCTGGCATGGACTGATTTAGGTCGAATGGTTTTAACATGGGAAGACCAAGTCAGGTGCACAACCAGCCAACCACTAATCACTGCTCTCACCACCCAATGGGACTAAATGGGTCTATCTGTGCTCTCTATCTGTGCCCCTCAATGGACTGCGGGCTACTCGCAGATGGATAGGATCGCTGGCTGAGTCCGTCTCTCTACCATGCTGTGTCACGCTGTGTGCATTAGCCAGTCTATGTAAAAGAGGGAATTACTGGAACAGACCACAGATAGCCAATTTGATCATTACGTCTGGTGTTTTGATGGTGATGGGCATCTTGTCTGGGAAACCTCTTTTTAATCCGTTTCCTTACTGTAAGTGTGTACTGAGACTACATTTGGTCCAGTCTACTGTAGACTAGGCCCTATCATATTAAGAATATTCAATGCCTTGATGATAATCAAAAAGTAAGTAATGACTATAATGCTGAAGTGATGATCATGCAATCTTTTCAATAGGAGATTGATTGGGTCTCTTCTCTGGCAGGCTATCAAAAGTGTGGCACTCATTTTGGTCACAAGGGTTGTCAGCGATTTGCTGTGCGTGGATACTGCTCTTGATACATTTTCTTAGAAGAGAATAAGGTAATTTCACTTTGAAAATCAGAAGCCTTGCTTCAAGGAGAAGCAAATTGCCTGTATAGCATGTCAGCCTTTCATTAGGAGTTGGAGTGTCCGTGAGAAAATTTGAGATTTAGGAGGGGGTCAACTGGCTGGGGTGTTGGGCAGACCAGGGCAAGTTTGACCCTTAACATAGAGGGTGTGGATACGGACCTCTGTGGTCCCCATGGTTATATTTGAGCTCGCTGTCAGTATCACTTATTGCAGAGTGAGTCAAGGTACCTCTAAACATTCCCTCTCCTTTCTCTCTGGCTGTTTGGTGTTGGAAGCTAGAAATTGAGGTTTCCAAGGAATTCAAGAAATGAAGATAAATAATTTTAAGACATTCTAGAGCAAATATGGACTGTTCAGTTTCAGACAAGCTAATAATTTAAAACTGTTTTCCTCAACCCATGTTAGCGGTATCGTACATCTGTTATTTGTTTCATCTCTGCAATAGTGCTACTGTAATAATATCACTGAAGGACAAAACTATTTCCTCTGTTTCGAGATCCCCTTTGGAACTGTAAATCGTAACACCATCATGATTGGTCCTGGACTCAATTGAAAGGATTTCTTGGAGCAATTTAAAGTAATATTTGTCTGTCTCAAAAACCTGTATTACAAAACTGCACCCATAATGACCCATTTCTGTCAGCTTATGTCCAATTTCTGACAGGAATTTTTTTTAGAAGCCAGAGACCTCCAGTCTTAATGGGCTTGAGAGTAATTTCTCAGACTTTCAAGAATAGTTGTCTTCTGCAGATAGTGACCCATATGAACAGTACTATGAATGGCAATCTATTCCCTTTTATAGTGCACTACTTCTTTTGAACAGAGCCTGGTCAAACAGTGCACTATACAGTGTATTCGTAAAGTATTCAGACCCTTTTGACCTTTTCCACATTTTGTTACGTTACCACCTTATTGTAAATTGGATTCAATTGTCGTCCCCCCCCCCCCCCCAATCTACACACAATACCCCATAATGACAAAGGAAAAACAGGTTTCTAGAAATGTTTGCAAATATATAAAAAATGAAAACTTTAACACATTTACATAAGTATTCAGACCCTTCACTCAGTACTTTGCTGAAGCACCTATGGCAGCGATTACAGCCTTGAGTCTTCTTGGGTATGACGCTACAAGCTTGGCACATCTGTATTTGGGTAGTTTCTCTCATTGTCTGCAGATCCTCTCAAGCTCTGTCAGATTGGATGGGGAGCATTGCTGTACAGCTTTATTTAGGTCTCTCCAGAGATGTTCGGTCGGGTTCAAGTCTGGGCTCTGGCTGGGCTACTCAAGGACATTCAGAGACTTGTCCCGAAGCCACTCCTGCATTGTCTTGGCTGTGTGCTTAGTGTCGTTGTCCTGTTGGAAGGTGAACCTTTGCCCCAGTCTGAGGTCCTGAGTGCTCTGGAGCAGGTTTTCATTAAGGAGATCTCTGTACTTTGTTCCGTTCATCTTTGCCTCGATCCTGACTAGTCCCTGCTGCTGAAAAACATCCCCACAGCATGATGCTGCCCCCACCATGCTTCACAGTTGGGATGGTGCCAGGTTTCCTCGAGACATGACGCTTGGCATTCAGGCCAAAGAGTTCAATCTTGGTTTCATCAGACCAGAGAATCTTGTTTCTCATAGTCTGAGAGTCCTTTAGAAGCCACTCTTCAGTAAAAGGCACATGACATCCCATTTGGAGTTTGCAAACAAACTCCAAATGGGATGTCATGTGCCTTTTACTGAAGAGTGGCTTCTGTCTGGCCACTCTACCATAAAGGCCCGATTGGTGCTGCAGAGATGGTTGTCCTTCTGGAAGGACAACCAATCTCCACAGAGGAGCTCTGTCAGTGACCATCAGGTTCTTGGTCACCTCCCTGACCAAGGCCCTTCTCCCCCCGATTGCTCAGTTTGGCCAGGCGGCCAGCTCTAGGAAGAGTCTTGGTGGTTCCAAACTTCTTCCATTTAAGAATGATGGAGGCTGCTTTGTTCTTGGACCTTCAATGCTGCCTAATGTTTTTGTACCCTTCCCAAGATCTGTGCCTCGACACAGTCCTGTCCCGGAGCTCTACGGACAATTCCTTTGACCTCATTGCTTGGTTCTTGCTCTGATATGCACTGTCAGCTGTGGGACCTTATATAGACTGGTGTGTGCCTTTCCAAATCATGTCCAATCAATTTAATTTATCACAGGTGGACTCCAAGTTATAGAACATCTCAATCATGATCAATGGAAACAGGATGCACCTGAGCTCAATTTCAAGTCTCATAGCAAAGGGTCTGAATACGTTTTTATTTTTTTTAATATACATTTGCAAAAAATTCTAAACTGTCATTATGGTGTATTGTGTGTAGATTTGAGGGGGGGAATTATTGAATCTATTTTAGAATAAGGCTGTAACGTGGAAAAAGGGAAGGGATCTGAATACTTTCCCGAGTGCACTGTATATGGAATAGAGTCCCATTTTAGGACACAAACTATTCCTGTCTGTCGTGACAGATCTGTTGGCTGTAGCTCTCTGGTCGGGAGGGACAGTCTGCCTGTCATTTATTTATGTGTATAGGGACATCATACACGCATGTTGAGTTTATTGTGTCCATGTGTTTGGAGTCAGACTGAGAAATGTACTGAAGCTATGGCCCAGTATGAAAATAGTAAAATACTGTAGGCCTGGTGATTTCTTGCTCAGTCATAGGCCTATTAACTGTGCTTGCTATGCCACTCTAGTCCAAAGCAGTAGTACGGATGAGCATCTACATGCTTGTTATTGAGTGAAAGGATGTAAAAATCATTTATTTTTGTGTACAACATGTATATGCATTGTAAAGCAGGACTTGAAGATGTTTACTTGTGAATGTGCTGTAATATTTCATGTTGTACAGCATTTACACAGGCATCCTTTGTCACTGCAAATTAGCTAGCTTCCTTTTCTCAAGTTTTTCCACAGCTTGTTCTATTCTTTGGGACAATGTGTATTGTATCGTTAGGATTTTCTGCTGTCTTTGCTATACGTAAAAGTGCTTATTTCATGCAGTACAAGGCCAGCCTTGTGTGCTGCTGTGTTCCTCTTCCTCCCCAGACACCGAATAAAGTATACATTTCCTCTTAATATACACGTCTCCATGGGCAAGCCTGAATTCCACTTCTACTCCCTATTTTTCATTTGGTAATTGGCAATAGTCTCTAGTTTAGGCGGTATAGCGTTTCTACTTCCGCTGTTGTAGTACGGTGGTAGTGCCGTGGTAGTACTCTCTCAGTGGTCTTGTAAGGGAGCAGATAGTGATTGTATTCAATTTGGGTGCAGCGTATTGGCATTCCTTGTTAGTCTGTGTGTGTGCATGTAGTATTAATAATATTAGCAGCATTTTGCTTTAAACATCTTTTGACCTACGAGGCAACCAAAGCCAAGCATTAGCAGTAACATAACGTATCATTCAATGATTGAGCCTGGCCTTCAGTTGACCTCCATTGTGGCAATTCAGCATCACCATTAACAGATTCCACAGTGTGTCTGGGTGAATATGTTTGTGGTGGTTTATCTGTTAGACTTTTACTGTGTCTGCCACCTCTCAGTACACTGTAGGTTATGTGTGTGAAGGTTTAGGCTATCCATTTGGACTTAAGTCTCCTCCCGGTTTTTGTGTTTGGGTGTGGCTATTTTCTCTGGGATCTGATGTGACCATGCAGGCAAGTAATTTCCCAGTCCTTAGTCAGGACTGGGCAGTCAGACTGACAGTCTCTTATACTTTTCCACAGGCTCCACTTTACTCCAACTGCATCGCATGTGGACTGTATTGTGCTCCAAACAAGTTTCACATGTCCATTGTGGATACTGCACTGACCTAGAAAGTTCTGTCAATATTGAACTACGGTAGCAACCTGTACTTGAAATAAAAAAATAAAATAAAAAAGTACAAATTGAATTTGGACAGTGTCTGACTTTGGCACGGTGGTGGTGATCGGCATCTAGGAACACACTGGGAACTGACCACCTTGTTGAATTACTTGATTTGGGTCAGGGCATCTATGGTACTGTAAATAGCAGAAGATCACATATAATTTAAAGTCATAAGTCATTGTCATAAGAACATGCTAAAATGTGAATCGGGACATTATGCCCTTAGTTCTAGCAAAAGAGCAAAGTGGGAACTGATTTGTCCCTGTGTGCCACAGTCAGTTTTGTGTCGTCATGCCCCTTCCCCAGTGCCGTCATGCCCCTTCCCCAGTGCCGTCATGCCCCTTCCCCAGTGCCGTCACGCCCCTTCCCCAGTGCCGTCACGCCCCTTCCCCAGTGCCGTCACGCCCCTTCCCCAGTGCTAGAACAGCAGACTGTGCCCAGGCAGGTAAGCACACACTTAAACTGATGACTCCTGTGAAAACCATGTCTTGTGTTATGCCAGTGTTACCGGGGAGTCTTCAGGTCTCAAACTTTGTCCCAAATGACACCCTATTCCCTACATAGTGCGCTACTTTAGACCAGTGCTGGATAGGGCACTATATAGGGGAGAAGGGTGTCATTTGGGATGCTGCCGGTCTGTCCATCTTATTTTGATTTGTGCCAAACTCCCAAAGACATGACTTTGATTTGACAGTTTAATTTGTGCTTATTGGAGTTTAATTAGGTTTTGTGGCTTAGCTCTGGGAGGTTAGGATGGTGAAAGGAAGAGCGATGTGATTAAGTACGTTGAGGGCTCTCATTGCTCCTAGTGGTCTTCTAGCAGAGAGAAGGAAGAAAACAGAGAAGCAAGACAACCTTTGGCAGAGAGAGACAGACTGAAGAAATAGAGCAGGAAAATGAGCTTTTGCAGAGAAAATGTTTTTTTTTTGGGGGGGGGGTTCACATTTGAGTCAGGACCCAGTGCAAAATTAAATGGAGAATTTGCTGAGCAGTCTGAAGTGGACAATATGGAGTTGGTCCTCTCTTGTAACCTCTTGATAACCTAATGCATTTATCATGGTTTGTCAAGACCTTTAATGAGCGCTAATCTCCACTGAGATTTCTATGTATTTGAAGTGTAGTATTTTCTAATCCAAATCCTGCCCAATGTAATGAATCCAAGGGGATAAGTATACTTATCAAACTGAAGTAGGACGGTGTCCTATTTCTGACGGCATCAGCAGAACTATAATTTCTCATTAACAAACTGTCACTCCACCCCCTCAAATGTGCACTCGTCCTCCAATTACAGATAAGGGTGTTTTTACACTTGGTCCCTTTCAGCCAATTTTTGTGAACTCAGTGCGGTTCTCTTAATGTTGTGTTCAGTGTGAACACTCCAAAGGAACTTGGACTACTCAAGAGCCCCTAAGCGAACCGAACTGAGACCATTTGGTTTGATTGAATTCCGGGGTCCGTTTCCCTTTTTTAGGACAATGTGAACATAAAGCTCCCCGGGTTCACTTATCATTGGTGTAGGAATACACACTAGACTAGACTACTGCAACACTGTTTCCCCTGACATAACCCCTCAAATTGGTGCCAAAAGAGACAAGATGATGTGCAGGTTTGCAGAAGAAAAAGTGTGGTGTTTTTGAATAGGCCTATTGATTAGCGATTGTCAAGGATGCATAAAAATTCCAAAACGTGTGTTTTTATTTAAGATTATTTGTTTGCAATGTGATCTATAGGCTAAGAGAGCTTCATACGCTGTTTATTTGATTGTGGGGTTTGAATAGTGTGAAAACAACATATTTGGTGAGAATCACAGTACAGTACAAAATCAATACTAGCTCTTAAGCATGAGACACACCAAGAATCTTACTGCCGATAGACTGCCAAATAGATACTGATCACAGTGGGAGGCCTTTCTTTCTTTTGCTAGAACATAAGCGGTACCTGCTGCGTGCCGACCTGGTAGCGACCAACCAATTGCAATGCTCGTCAGTGGCCAACAACTTGACTTTGCGCCAATCAGAGAGCACGAACCTCCACGTGGGGGAGCCAACAATGTTTAAAAAGTTTTTTTCTCCGTACATCCACAGATGAGACAGTCACATTTCATTTGCCATGTAGGCTATGGGATGGTAAGTGCACAGATGCAATGCACACAACACTAAATACTTCCTCCAAGCTAGCTAACCACTGTAGCTAGTATTGACGTTTATAATTACATCACAATGGATTAGCGAGTTTCCATGAAACAGCTGCCTGTGTTAGCTGCCGAGTTAGTGCAGTGTCTTTAACCAGCTAGTTAGCTACCTACAGTGCCAGTCAAAAGTTTCGACACACCTACTCATTCAAGGGTTTTTCTTTATTTGTCCTTTCTACATTGTAGAATAATAGTGAAGGCAACCAAAAAAGTGTTAAACAAATCAATATATATTTGAGATTCTTCAAAGTAGCCACCCTTTGTCTTGACAGCTTTGCGCACACTTGGCATTCTCTCAACCTGCTTCACCTGGAATGCTTTTCCAACCGTCTTGAAGGAGAGAATTAGCTCAACTAATTAAATGACAATCTCACCACAGAATAGGCCTTACTATCGCTGTGCTAGTGTCATTTAAGGGTGCCTCTGATGAGCCTGCATTAGTGAACATTTATGTTGTCAAAAGCTAACCAAGAGAACGGGAGATGGCTGCCAACCTACAATACATGCTTTGAGACAAGGTATGAGGAGGCTGTTTCCAAGACGGGGTCAAAGGTCAGGGGTGTTGCGACAGCTTATTTTTAAGAAGTGTGTACTTGTACACTTCCTGCCATGGATGAACAAGCATTGGATTGCTGTAAGCATTGGCTAGCTAGAGAAGAGTTTCCGCCATCGTTAAATCCATGATCGGAGTTAACGATGGTGGACAATCGGGAAAAGGGTGGAGAATCAGGTTGTAGACTTATGAGACACTCTTTTAACTCCTTCAGTTAGCATGGAGCCAATGCATAATTCTATATACAGTACCAATCAAACGTTTGGACACCTTTATTTTTAGTATTTTCTACGTTGTAGAATAATAGTGAAGACATCAACTATGGAATCATGAAGTAACCCAAAGTGTTAACCAAATCAAAATATATTTTAGATTCTTCAAAGTTGCCACCCTTTGCCTTGATGACAGCTCTGCACACTCTTGGCATTCTCTCAACCAGCTTCACCTGGAATGCTTTTCCAACAGTCTTGAAGGAGTTCCCACATATGCTGAGCACTTGTTTGCTGCTTTTCCTGCAGTCCAATTCATCCCAAACCATCTCAATTGGGTTGAGGTCCGGTGATTGTCGAGGCTTGGTCATCTGATGCAGCACTCATCACTCAAATAGCTCTAACACAGCCTGGAGGTGTGTTGGGTCATTGTCCTATTGAAAAACAAATGATAGTCCCACTAAGCGCAAAACAGATGGGATTGGATATCGCTGCAGAATGCTGTGGTAGCCATGCTGGTTAAGTGTGCCTTGATTTCTAAATAAATCACTTGACAGTGTCACCAGCAAAGCACCCCCACACCATAAGACCACCTCCTCCATGCTTTACGGTGAGAAATACACATGCGGAGATCATCTGCTTCTCACAGACACGGCGGTTGGAATACAAATCTCAAATCTGGACTCATCAGACCAAAGGACAGATTTCCACCGGTCTAATGTCCATTTCTCGTGTTTCTTGGCCCAAGCAACTCTCTTCTTATTATTGGTGTCCTTTAGTAGTGGTTTCTTGCAGCAATTTGACCATGAAGGCCTGATTCACACAGTGTCCTCTGAACAGTTGATGTTGAGATGTGTGTTACTTGAACTCTGAAGCATTTATTTGGGTAACTCTGGGTCCTTTCCTTTCCTATGGCGGTACTTATGAGAGCCAGTTTCATCATAGTGCTTGGTGGTTTTTCTGACTGCACTTGAAGGAACATTCAAAGTTCTTGAAATGTTCCGTATTGACTGACCTTCATGTGTTAAAGTAATGATGGACCGTTTCTCTTTGCTTATTTGAGCTGTTCTTGCCATATGGACTTTGGTCTTTTACCAAATAGGGTAATCTGCCGTATACCCAACCCTACCATGTCACAACACAACTGATTGGCTCAAACACATTAAGAAGAAAAGAAATTCCAATTAACTTTTAACAAGGTACACCTGTTAATTTAAATGCATTCCAGGTGACTACCTCATGAAGCTGGTTGAGAGAATGCCAAGAGTGCAAAGCTGTCATCAAGGAAAGGGTGGCTACTTTGAAGAATCTCATATCAAATATGTTTTGATTTGTTACTACATGATTCCACGTGTTATTTCATAGTTTTGAGGTCTTCACTATTATTCAATTTTATAGAAAATTGTAAAATTAAAGAAAAACCCTTCGCTATGGGCTGGCACTGGCAGGATTATGGGGAGTCAATTAAATTGTTTCTTCATCTTGCTAGGTAGTTATCCAGCTCTGGCCATCTAGCTAGTAACAACAAGGGCTTTCTACAAAATAGCAACATTAGAGCAGATGGCTTGGAATCTAGACCGTAAGCAATACGTACGGATATTCATTGCCAAACAACGCTACTGTCACCTGGTTTGGAGTATTTTAAAAGGGCTGAGTGGCTGATGACATCCAAGGTCTTTGCTGTGTGAACACAAAAGAGAGTACGAAACAATTACAACTACAGAATAATTTAATCTGCAGTTATTCTTCAGCTATTTATTTTCTTACTATTGCACAAATTATTGGTGTCTTCTGATTTACAATGATTATGGAATGGCTGGTCCTGCACTTTGTCAAAACCCAGAATGCATTGAGTGAATGTTAGGAAAAATATATTGTTTCCTTTCTAAACATAGCAATGTGAACGCAAAGAGGACTCAGACCCCAAAATAAGTGAACCTGCATAAGAGTTGAGTCCTCATTCAACGGCAAGGGCAGTGTGAATACAAAGAGAACTGAGTTATTTTGTTTGTTTTACCCCAGAGGACTGAGATTGATTCTTTTAAAGAGGACTGTGAAAAGTCCAATTCCCCAACTAGTCCCCATGGAGTGCCAGTCTCAGACCCCCCATTTTGACCTGCTGACGGGGTTAAGTGTTGGCGCTCACCGTCAGCACTCATCAATAACACAGCGTTGATCTCTTCCAGATGCATCGTGGGTCAGGACGAGGACTTAGTCATCTGCTCGAACAATGACCATTAGCTGTTCTCAGCTCACTTATAATAGGTTACGTCCCAAATGGCACCATATTCCCTACATAATGCACCATAGGGCTCTGGTTGAAAAGTAGTGCACTATGTAGGAAATAGGGTGCCAAATTGACTGTTGTAGCTTAGTTGGCTTATGGTGTTACTCTTTAAACCATAGCTCTAGCTGATTCTTCTTCATTAAGTGCGTACTGGTGTAGGCCTTGGCCTTATCAGGGGCCCTGTTACTGGATGAGTTGAGAAAAGCAGAGCTGTTGAGAGGTCGAGAGGGGCTCTGAAGGCATCCCTACTCTGCATCCCAAATGGCACTCTGCTCCCTTATTATTCCACTTCTTTTGACCAGGTTCCATAAGGCTCGGGTCAAAAGTAATGCACTACATGGGAAATAGCGTGCCATTTGGGTCAAAGCCCTTCTTTACTGGGGGAAACGCTGACCTGGCCTCACAGGGTGGGAGGTATTTGGACACCCGGGACTCTTCCAGACGCTGTATGATGAAACATTTCTGCTTCAGTCCTTTTTCACGCTGATCACTTTTAATTGTACAGATTTATTGCGATAAGCAAAGGAGCTCTTGTTTTCTTTCCTGAGTAGCCTAGTGGCAGGTAGCCTGGTGGTTAGAGCGTTGGGCCAGTAACCGAAAGGTTGCTGGATCGAATCCCCGAACTGACAAGGTAAAAATGTGTTGTTCTGCCCCTGAACAAGGTAGTTAACCCACTGTTCCCTGGTAGGCCATCATTGTAAATAAGAATTTGTATTTAACTGACTTGCCTAGTTAAATAAAGGTTACATTTAAGAAAATAAGTTCCGCATGTTGGCTCGTTGCGTTGTGAAACACAATATAATTGCTCAACATTGACAAAGTTGAGCTTAGCCAGCTGTATCGCAATGAATGATGCAACTTCCCTTCTACTCAGCTGGCCAGGCCAGTGAATACAGTACAGTCAGAAGGCATCTGACTCCCACTTGGAGGAAGCGTTATGTTCTCTGGCCAGACAGACACTATGGAGAAAGACTTCATTTATTACTGTAGGTTTTGCAAACTTTCTCTCGACATGAGGCTATCGAGAGGAGGTAGCTCAGGATGTCTCAAGCTCCTTTTTGGAAGATGTCCCTTTTTCCAAGGAGCTGGCTGGAAAGGGCAGTCACACACGTGGCCTTTACCGCACTGCAGGAAAAGCAATCGCCTTTCCTACAGTCCAGGATAGATGTTGCACCACATACAAAGAAGTGCCATGTTCTGCTGGCAGGTTCTCTCTCAAATGGCTACAACTAAGGCCCAGTGTCTCTTTGTACAGGAAAACAAGCTACAACAGACAATGTCTGTTGATTAACGATCCGACGGTAGCGCAGACACCACCTCATAAAAATGTTGTGGACTCACCGTGACTTTTATGAGGGGAATTGAAAAGCTATTGCTGTCGAGAATCGCCTAGCAACATGATGGTAATGGCAGCACATGCATACTCAAAGATTTGTCTCTAAGCTCTGTTCTCTTCTTGAACCATAGAAATAGAATGCGTAGTGTTCTGTGTCTAGAACACCTTGGCCCATGCTGGGAGTGTGAAGTAGCAAACTGTCTCCATGTCCTCTGCTCTCTTGGGACTCCATAAACCTAGTTAATAACCAAACGCCCACCAAAGACCTGGAGAAACCATACACTGCCGCTCTACAGTCACCATGTAAACCTAACTGAAGTTATTTACTGACGTTTCCTTCTTCCTGTGTCTGCCAAGTGGACCGTATTATCAGCCAAGCTCCGTGGGTTCTACTGGATCTGTTTTGATGTAAGAGTTGGGTGAGATACTGTATTTTTAACAAACATCTCCATAGTGCAGCGGAAAGCACGCCAGGATGCCATTCTGACATTCGGCCATAGGTGTTGTCATTGAGCCTTTTCATACAGCCTCCTTTAAGCGCATCCTTCTCTGCCGCAACGTGAGACAAATTGTTCCCAGCTAATTGAACACCCGCATTGTAAAATATGCCCATGATGTCTGATTAAGTGTTGATTGGCTTGAGAAGCTGTTATTGCAGTCCAAACAGGAAACATGTACCTCCAATGTGATTAAGGGTGATACTGTGTGATGCATGATTCTCATTAACTGTTCTCCCGCCAGGCTTAGGAAGTTAGTTGCTCCTAATTCTTCAGACTATACTGAGGTGCTTAATTGGGTGGTGTTCTGTTGAATTAACCAGTAGGCCTAAAGCAATACACATGGAATAGCTCTTCATTTTTGTTTTGTCTACTTCGAACATTCGAACAACAGTTCTAGAAGAATTAAGGGCTTGTAAGTAAGCATTTCACAGTAAAGTCTACACTTGTTGTATTCGGTACATGTGACCGTTTGATTTAAGTAGGCCTATTGTTTGTGGAGCCTCTTCTTGTTTTGTCTTCGTTCTCCAAATCTTCTATGTGAGAATGTTAACACAAGCAGCACATGTACAGTAGTTCATGTGAGAACAAACCTTTTCAGGTCTCACGTATCTGAAAGATGTGGACTGTAGTTGAGGTTTACTTTTTAGTTTCAATTTCCTACAGCTTACGTGTAATTTCACTTTGCTATAAATGAAAGCTGTAACAACCTTTGTCTAGCCTTTATCCCAGGAAATTATTTCTTTTTTTTATTCATTTGCATTAGTATAGCTCTGTCCCCTATTACGATTCCATTATCTCTGTAATTCAATGTACACTATATACACAAGTATGTGGACACCCCTTCAAATGAGTGGATTCGGCTATTTTAGCCACATCCGTTGCTGACAGGCGTGTAAAATTGAGCACATAGCCATGTATTCTCTATAGACAAGCATTGGCAGTAGAAGGGCCTTACTGAAGAGCTTAGTGACTTTCAACATGGTACCGTCATATGATTGCTTCCTTTCCAATAAGTCAGTTTGTCCAATTTCTGCCCTTCTAGAGCTGCCCCGGTAAACTTGAAGTGATGTTATTGTGAAGTGGAAACATCTAGGAGCAACAACGGCTCAGCCGCAAAGTAGTAGGCCACACAAGCTCATAGAACGGGATCGCCGAGTGCTGAAGCGCGTAAAAATCGCCTGTCCTCGGTTGCAAAGCTCACTACTGAGTTCCAACCTGCCCCTGGATGCATCGTCAGCACAATAACTGTTCGTCAGGAGCTTCATGGAATGGGTTTCCAAGGCTGAGCAGCGGCACACAAGCCTAAGATCACCATGTGCAACTCGTCGCCGTTTGGCTCTGGAGCAGTGGAAACACGTTCTCTGGAATGATGAATCACACTTCACCATCTGGCAGTCTGACGGACAAATCTGGGTTTGGCGGATACCAGGAGAAAGCTACCTGCCCTAATGCATAGTGCCAACTGTAAGGTTTGGTGGTGGAGGAATAATGGTAGGGGTCTGTTTTTTGTGATTTGTCTAGGCCCCTTAGTTCCAGTAAAGGGATATCCTAACAGGATACAATGACATTCTAGACGATTCTGTGTTTCCAATTTTGTGGCAACAGTTTGGGAAAGGCCCTTTCCTGTTTCAGCATGACAATGCCCCTGTGCAGAGCCCTGACCTCAACCCCATCGAACACCTTTGACGAATTGGAACTCGAACTGCGAGCCAGGTCTAATCGCCCAACATCAGTGCTGACCTCACTAATGCGCTTGTGGCTGAAGCAATATTCCAACATCTAGTGGAAAAGCCTTCCCAGAAGAGTGGAGGCTGTTAGTCCCCCCTTTGCTGTTCTAACTCCATATTAATGCCCATCATTTTGGAATGAGATGTTTGACGAGCATGTGTCCACATACTTTTGGCGCAGGTCTTATTCAGATGCACCTTTTCCCCCAGATATTTTCTGTAGTTTCCATTAAGTGAAATGGATAGGGGGTTATTACAGTCAAACTGCTTCTTCCATTCTAGTCACAATTGTTCTACACTTGAACATGATTCTACATTTCGAGTGGGTTGTATGCTCGCTCTCTGACGTGCGTGTGTAAGATTTGCGTCAAGTGTGATTGTACTGTACGTCTACATTTACAAGCCATCTGTCAAGACACTGTGATTTAATGGGCGGATTGGATCGAATTGATGCCTGACTGCTTGTGTGATGTTGACCATATCTTATAATAAAAGTCTATAAACAAGTCATCTCGCCCCTATCATGCCACAAATGTGTGGTTAAGAACAAATTCTTATTTTCAATGACGGCCTAGGAACAGGAAAAGCTAACTGCCCTGTTCAGGGGCAGAACGACAGATTTTTACCTTGTCAGCTCGGGGATTCCATCTAGCAACCTTTCAGTTACCAGTCCAACACCCTAACCACTAGGCTACCTGCCACCCCTATAGTTTGGAAAATCAATAAATGTGACTCTTGATGACGACAATGATAGTTCCTGACAACACAGTTGTTTACATAAAGCAGTGAAGAGGTGCTTAATGTTTTGTTTCCTTGCCATGATACTAACAAGTAGAGGTCGACCGATTTAATCGTAATGGCCCGATTAATTAGCGGCGATTTCAAGTTTTCATAACAATCGGAAATCGGTATTTTTGGGTGCCGATTTAAAATTAAAATAATAATAAAAATAAAATAATATTATACATTTTTTATACCTTTTATTTAACTAGGCAAGTCAGTTAAGAACACATTGTTATTTTCAACAACTCTTCGTTGTGCATCAAGCATTGCGCTGTTTATGACTTCAAGCCTATCAACTTCCGAGATGAGGCTGGTGTAACCGAAGTGAAATGGCTAGCTAGTTAGCGCGAGCTAATAGCGTTTCAAACGTCACTCGCCCTGAGCCTTCTAGTAGTTGTTCCCCTTGCTCTGCATGAGTAACGCTGCTTCGAGGGTGGCTGTTGTTGTTGTGTTCCTGGTTCGAGCCCAGGGAGGAGCGAGGAGAGGGACGGAAGCTTTTCTGTTACACTGGCAATACTAAAGTGCCTATAAGAACATCCAATAGTCAAAGGTTAATGAAATACAAATGGTATAGAGAGAAATAGTCCTATAATTCCTATAATAACTACAACCTAAAACTTCTTACCTGGGGATATTGAGGAACCACCAGCTTTCATATATTCTCATGTTCTGGGCAAGGAACTTAAACGTTAGCTTTCTTACATAGCACATGTTGCACTTTTACTTTCTTCTCCAACACTTTGTTTTTGCATTATTTAAACCAAATTGAACATGTTTCATTATTTACTTGAGACTAAATTGATTTTATTGATGTATTATATTAAGTTAAAATAAGGGTTCAATCAGTAGTGTTGTAATTGTCATTATTACAAAAAAATACAAAATAAATTGGCCGATTTTTAATCGGTAGCGTCTTTTTTGATCCTCCAATAATCGGTATCGGCGTTGAAAAATCATAATCGGTCGACCTCTACGAACAAGTATTACGATACTGGTACCTTCCTGTCACACGCAAACACACATGCACGACATAGCAGACACACACACACGCATACATGACATATCAATCATGTAAGTGTGTGCAGAAACACACGTATACAGTCTCTCAGGGCAATCAACACACATTTGAAGTTGAACAGTTATTGTGTAGTCATCCTCAGGGAAAGACCACCCCTGTTGATTGTGTGTGTGTGTGCGCGCATGTGAATGAGTTATCTTGTGGTGGGGCCAAGTATGTGCTTGTCAACAAATGTAGCAATTAGTACTGAGGAGGGGGAGTTTCCTGCTGTGTAGATTGCTTCACCGCACACTTGTGTGAAGTCGCCAAATACCCTGCTGCAGTTTACTGGAGTATTTTAACCATTCTATTACCAAGTTGAGGCCAGGAAAGCGCAACTCCGTTCTCTGATATCGAGGCGGAGTTGCATATTAATAAGTGGTCGCACGATTTGCTAGCAACAAAATGGAGTCATCAGTCGACACTAACAATATTCCGCGGGGTGCTGAAATAAATACTTTTAATAAACTTTTAGCGAATACAACCACCAATTGAATCTCAACTGGCATGTAGAACAGAGTTGAGCGTTCCTCAGCTATCCATTGACCACAAGCATGTAGAACGGAGTTGAGCGTTCCTCAGCTATCCATTGACCACAAGCATGTAGAACGGAGTTGAGCGTTCCTCAGCTCTCCATTGACCACAAGTATGTAGAACGGAGTTGAGCGTTCCTCAGCTATCCATTGACCACAAGATTGTAGTCTCTCACATTCTGGGCACTCCACATAGGGCTGGCACAATGCAGCAGCACACATAGCAATATAAATAATAGATCGGGCTTGGAACCTCTAACCCTGGCAATTTGACTGGTAAACTCATAATGTGGTAAAGAGGTCAATCGAACTCGACCAAAACAATGGAATTACCATTTAGTGGGGGAAAGATTGTGAGTCTCCTCATTGCCCCCAACAAAATTATCATACATTTAGATTATGGTTTATATGTATTTCACAATATGTTGAGGTCAAAATCTGAGTATAATGCTTGTATGGATGTTAAGCCCAACACATGTTAGTCATCGTTACCAATCAACAGCATTACAGTTAAAATGTACTTTGACTACCACCACCGATTACCGTATGCTTGCTATGCTAACCAGTTTGTTCAAACGGGACTTGAAAAGGGACAACCTGAAAAGGGACCATTTCTACATGTTATGCAGCATAAACTGCCAAATATATCCAAATCGGACTTAAGTAATTACCTTTAAAGCTTTTAAGAAAGCCATTGCACTGTACTTGTGACGACATTTAAACCTTGAAACTTGTGGTCCTGTTACAATACATAAATCATGACGGATTTGACGAATATCCACTTTGTTAGATTTGTTGAATATGCCCAAACTCCTTTACCACATCTATGGGTACACTCGCAATGGCTGCCTGGTATTGTATGTTCATTCTAATTATGTTAATTTATTTGGCTCATGCTAGGTTGAAGAAATATAGGTTAAGACAATGGTCACTAATCTGGGACCAGTGCCGCTGCCAACTAGCATAGCTGTTCCCATTGTTGCAAAGAGTTATATGATATTAGAATCATGTTGTCTTAACTTTTTAGGGCTCATGCATTGGCATGTGTTTTCTGTAATGTCAGTTGAGTCGAATCAACAAATCACAGCACATCTTGAGTACACTTCCTGTTTTTACTTCCTGCTTTGCTCCTATGAAGACACTCGCAATGGCCGCCAGTCCACCCAACCATGCCATCATTAACTTGAATGGGGACATGTTCTATTCATTTTATTTTGTTGGCAACACATGCAGTCAGGAGCATAGCGTTTGCTATTTGAACAGTTATTACGGAGACCGCGGTCATTCGGCTGGCCAATTACCACCATCCAAAATTCAATGACAGTCACCCTAGCTCTGCACACTCAACACTAGTAGTCCCCTACCTGGAGATACAGTGAATGTGATAAGAGTGAAATGCAATTCAAACAACTTGAGAGACAGTGTTGTGATGTAGTGATTAGTATGTTAGTGCATCATTCTCATCCTTACCATGGCACATAACTTACCAGTAGATATTATCACAGATCCTTTATCATAGGCTTGAGAGTGACACATTCTGGAGACTGGTCAAAATAAGTGCACTTTACATTCAATAGTGTGCCATTTGGGAAAAAGACCGTATACCTCCAGTGGACAGATATCGGTAGTGTTATTGTGCCCTCAAACTCTGCCTGACTCTGTCTCTGTTGTGGCCAGTACGGGAGTCAGAGACGGACAACAGTTGGTTGCCTTTGGGCCTCTGCTGTACAACATGGTGAATAAGATCCGTTTCTAATGTGGCTGTCTGCCTGTGTGACTGTGACTGTACTGTTATTGGCCTTTTGATCTATTTTGATCCTTCCTCTCCGCACCGAACCAATAACGCAAGCCAGCTGAACACACGTGGACGTCTTAGTGACGGCTTGAATGTCATATTCAATTAACTGCAGGGGTTCTTGTCCTTGGAAGTAATAAGGCCTCCGTACGATAGGAAGCCTGAATCATACAGTAGATAAAATCATTGGTGGGATCCATATCGATTAGAGTCAGACGTCAACTTGAATTCTTAAGTCGTGTTTCTTTTTCCTCCTATCTCTCTTTCTCTCTCCTTCTTTTTCTCTTTGTCTCACACATTTTTCTTGCTCATATTCCCTCCCATCTCTCTCTCGCTTCTTCCCGACTTTCTATTACTCCTTCACACCACACACTAAGCTTTTCACTATTCTATACAGTACCAGTCAGTAGTTTGGACACCTACTCATTCAAGGGTTTCTCTTTATTTTTACTATTCTACGTTGTAGAATAATAGTGAAGACTTAACTATGAAATAACACATGGTATCATGTAGTAACCAAACCCTTGAACGAGTAGGTGTCAACTTTTGACTGGTACTGTATGTCTTGCTCCCAGATACAGTATATGATTTACAAAAGATACATGTCTGTTGATAATGTAATGATTCCAGGAAGAGTAGCTGCCACTTCTGCATATGTAATACATGTAAATGGTCAATAAAGTAATCATCTTTTTCCCTCTTTCCGGCAGCTGGTGGCAGTGTATGATGAACAGGAACCTCACCATGGTGGCGACGGCACCAGCGCCAGCTCAACGGGCACCCAAAGTCCCGACCTGTTTGCCACCGAGCTCAACACAAGCAGCTTGTCTGCTTTCCAGCCCTACCAGGCCGCCAGCGAGATAGAAGTCACTCCGTCCGCACTCCGAACTAGTAAGTTCACAAATCAAACACCCGGGTTACGTAAAATGAGCATGCCTCCGACATGTACACCAAGGAATCATGTCTGCATGGATTTTGTCTGCAACGTTCGACAACGTTTTGCATCAGAACGTTGCACTGGGTCCAAGGAGCATTAACCATTGATGGGAATTATGTAGCATACAGATACAGTGCCTTGCGAAAGTATTCGGCCCCCTTGAACTTTGCGACCTTTTGCCACATTTCAGGCTTCAAACATAAAGATATAAAACTGTATTTTTTTGTGAAGAATCAACAACAAGTGGGACACAATCATGAAGTGGAACGACATTTATTGGATATTTCAAACTTTTTTAACAAATCAAAAACTGAAAAATTGGGCGTGCAAAATTATTCAGCCCCCTTAAGTTAATACTTTGTAGCGTCACCTTTTGCTGCGATTACAGCTGTACGTCACTTGGGGTATGTCTCTATCAGTTTTGCACATCGAGAGACTGAAATTTTTTCCCATTCCTCCTTGCAAAACAGCTCTAGCTCAGTGAGGTTGGATGGAGAGCATTTGTGAACAGCAGTTTTCAGTTCTTTCCACAGATTCTCGATTGGATTCAGGTCTGGACTTTGACTTGGCCATTCAAACACCTGGATATGTTTATTTTTGAACCATTCCATTGTAGATTTTGCTTTATGTTTTGGATCATTGTCTTGTTGGAAGACAAATCTCCGTCCCAGTCTCAGGTCTTTTGCAGACTCCATCAGGTTTTCTTCCAGAATGGTCCTGTATTTGGCTCCATCCATCTTCCCATCAATTTGACCCATCTTCCCTGTCCCTGCTGAAGAAAAGCAGGCCCAAACCATGATGCTGCCACCACCATGTTTGACAGTGGGGATGGTGTGTTCAGCTGTGTTGCTTTTACGCCAAACATAACGTTTTGCATTGTTGCCAAAAAGTTCAATTTTGGTTTCATCTGACCAGAGCACCTTCTTCCACATGGTGTGTCTCCCAGGTGGCTTGTGGCAAACTTTAAATGACACTTTTTATGGATATCTTTAAGAAATGGCTTTCTTCTTGCCACTCTTCCATAAAGGCCAGATTTGTGCAATATACGACTGATTGTTGTCCTATGGACAGAGTCTCCCACCTCAGCTGTAGATCTCTGCAGTTCATCCAGAGTGATCATGGGCCTCTTGGCTGCATCTCTGATCAGTCTTCTCCTTGTATGAGCTGAAAGTTTAGAGGGACGGCCAGGTCTTGGTAGATTTGCAGTGGTCTGATACTCCTTCCATTTCAATATTATCGCTTGCACAGTGCTCCTTGGGATGTTTAAAGCTTGGGAAATCTTTTTGTATCCAAATCCGGCTTTAAACTTCTTCACAACAGTATCTCGGACCTGCCTGGTGTGTTCCTTGTTCTTCATGATGCTCTCTGCGCTTTTAACGGACCTCTGAGACTATCACAGTGCAGGTGCATTTATACGGAGACTTGATTACACACAGGTGGATTGTATTTATTTAAGTCAACATTGGATAATTCAGAGATCCTCACTGAACTTCTGGAGAGAGTTTGCTGCACTGAAAGTAAAGGGGCTGAATAATTTTGCACGCCCAATTTTTCAGTTTTTGATTTGTTAAAAAAGTTTGAAATATCCAATAAATGTCGTTCCACTTCATGATTGTGTCCCACTTGTTGATTCTTCACAAAAAAATACAGTTTTATATCTTTATGTTTGAAGCCTGAAATGTGGCAAAAGGTCGCAAAGTTCAAGGGGGCCGAATACTTTCGCAAGGTACTGTATCTACTGTGGCTATGCAGATATTTTCCTGTGGGAGGAATCTAGGGCAGTCAGTTCTTTAGCCACATAAAATTATCACATTAAATGTTTTGCCCGCTGGTCTTGAGTGGTTACAGAACATCAGGAAGATGCCATTAACTAACATTAGTCTAAGTGGGCTTTTGGTTGGAGACTGTTTTTGAATGGGAGTTCTGTAACAGAATAGCAGTATGTCATCAACAGCAAACAAGACTGTGCTACAGTATATACAAACATTTAGTTGTTGTGTGCAGCACAAAAAGAAAAGCAACAAAGTTAAGCTCCATTCATTTTCAGCGTTCTTCTCCAAACTGTCAGAAATCCCAACGGCTTATTTGCTGCTCCACTGGGTCCAATAAATGGACCACAACAGAGAGCAGAACCCTGGAAAATCTGTAGCTAAGACACTGTTTTCATAAAATACCTCTCCAAGGCTTTTGAAGATACCAAGTGTCACATCACCATGTTCTGACTCATGGGAACGTCTCCACTATGCTGCGGCTCCTCAGTGCTACTTCCAATGGCTCCTCTCCCCTGCATGTCTCCCAGAACATTCAGTGTCACAGCACCATGTTCTGACCGATGGGAACGTCTCCACTATGCTGCGGCTCCTCAGTGCTACTTCCAATGGCTCCTCTCCCCTGCATGTCTCCCAGAACATTCAGTGACACATCACCATAGAGTTCTGTTTATGACTAGCTCCTTCATCCAAACTGGAACACCGAGTAGGAGTCCCATGACGCTGTGAAAGTGGGCGTCTGTTCACCAGGAGCGTGAGAGACGTGTTCAGAACTATGGTGTCTCTGTCTTAGTCATGGGACAGAGCATTACAGGGAGGGAGGAGAGAACTCTGTCCTAACAGGTCTGACCACCCAGACTCAAACTCCGAGGCCTCTCTGTCGGCCTCTCTAGCTGCCTACTGGAATCAAATTGCTGAAGACAGCATTCCATTAATTGTCAAGATTATAATTAGGAATATGATCAGGAAAAACTATTAGATATATAAGTTTACTCTCATTTTATTCAGAGTCCCTCCGCTATCCAGTCTTTTTAGCTGTGTATTCTTTACTCTTTGGCCAAGAGCCAATTGTCCAAATTATTCTACTGGCAAAATGTCATCTTCCATTAAAAACTGTTCCAATTTACATAGAGGACCCTGTGTAGATTCATTCAATTTATACCAGTTTTGCAAGATATAGTAATATAAAGTTAGGCCCTGTTAAAAAATATATATATACCGCCAGTTAAAACTTCTTAGGGCTGAAATCCCGTTAATGGGATCGATATGACAACAGCCAGTGAAAGTGCAGGGCGCCAAATTCAAAACAGAAATCTCATAATTACAATTCCTCAAACATACAAGTATCTTATACCATTTTAAAGGTCATCTTGTTGTTAATCCTACCATAGTGTCCAATTTCAAATAGGCTTAACAGCGAAAACAGCCATGTCACAGAAAAACACAGCCATTATTCCAGCCACTGAGTGGAGTCACAAAAATCAGAAATAGAGAGTTAATCACTAACCTTTGATGATCTTCATCAGATGACACTCATAGTGTTACTCATGTTACACAATACATGTATGTTTTGTTCGATAAAGTTCATATTTATATAAAAAAATCTCAGTATACATTGGCGCGTTATGTTCAGTAGTTCCAAAAACATCCGGTGATTTTGCAGAGCCACATCAATTTACAGAAATACTCATTATAAATGTTGATGTTACAAGTGTTATACATGGAAATATAGATAAACTTCTCCTTAATGCAACCGCTGTGTCAGATTTCAAAAAAGCTTTACGGAAAAAGTAAACCATGCAATAATCTGAGTACGGCGCTCAGAGACCCAACAAGCCAAAAATATATCTGCCATATTGTGCAGTCAACAGAAGTCAAAAATAACATAATACATATTCACTTACCTTTGATCTTCATCAGAATGCACTCCCAGGACTCTCAGTTCCACAATAAATGTTTGATTTGTTCAATAATGTCTATAATTTATGTCCAAATAGTTACTTTTGTTAGTGCGTTTGGTAAACAAATCAAAACTCACAAAGCGCGTTCACTAGTTGCAGACGAAATATCAAAAAGTTATGTTACAGTCCGTAGAAACATGTCAAACGATGTATAGAATCAATCTTTAGGGTGTTTTTAACATAAATCTTCAATAATGTTCCAACCGGAGAATTCCTTTGTCTTCAGAAAAGCAAATGGAACGGGAGCTACCTCATGTGAATGCGTGTGACCAGCTCGTGGCTGCTGGCAGACCTCTGACTCATTCCCCTCTCATTCAGCCCCCTTTCACAGTAGAAGCCTTTAACACGTTTCTAAAGACTATTGACATCTAGTCGAAGCCTTAGGAAGTGCAACATGACCAATATCCCACTGTATCTTCAATAGGGGCTGAGTTGAAAATCGACCAACTGCAGATTTCACTTCCTGGTTGTATTTTTTTTCTCAGGTTTTTGCCTGCCATATGAGTTCTGTTTTACTCACAGACATCATTCAAACAGTTTTAGAAGCTTCAGAGTGTTTTCTATCCAAATATACTAATACATATATTAGCAACTGGGACTGAGGATCAGGCAGTTTACTCTGGGCACCTCTGGGCACCTTATTCATCCAAGCTACTCAATACTGCCCCCAGCCATAATAAGTTATTAACTATAGTTAGATGAGGTTAGAAAGTATATTGCTCTAAAAGGTTATAAATTAGGAACCTGCTTGGCTTGGTCTGATTATGCCGAAAATGTGTCATTATAGCATATTCACATCTAATCTCAAAAATCCAATTTAGTTGACTGACCTGTTTAGTACAATCTAATGTGAAAGCCCTCCGAAGCTACTCAATCAATCACTAACCCAGGGTTTCCCAAACTAGCGGCCACGGCGCCGTGTGCGGTCGCCTGATTTTAAAATGGGGTTGCGAGAGAATTTGCCCTTGTTTCACAAAACTTACGCTAGATGCCGTTGTAATAAAGAAGTTTATTATGACCCCATCACCGAAAAATGACTGTCAGGTACATAATGTTTCCCTCTACTATGCCCACAAGCCGTTAGAACCGAGTGGACAAGACCAGGCACTAAATTAGACTGGGGGAAAAAGAACATCAATGTTATTTTCTACACAGAATATAATACACTATTGCCGGATGATCTTCTGAACTTCCCAAGACCTTTCTGATGCATTTCAGTCACTTCAAACCATACTTCCTTCAGATTGAAATACTGTGGGTCTGATATGTAATGTCAAAAGTAAACATTGGCCGTTGATTACATACCTTTTTTTACATAGTGGGGTAACAGATGTTTTTTGTATGAAAATGGGGTCGCGGGCCAAAGGTTTTGGAACCCCTGCTCAATATTTTTTATGCAACCTTTATTTAACTAGGCAAGTCAGCCTACACCAACCTCCGATAATTACTGAGCATAGGCATAATAGTGGGCTCCAGAACACCAATTTACAGCTGATAGTGGTGAACTGATAGTGATAGTGGTGAGCTGATTTGTGTATTGACGCAGCACTGGGAACCCAGACTGTAATGGCTTTATAAGAGAGAATCACCTACACTGCTCTGGTTCACATTAAGAATGGACTAATTACTACTGTGAGAAGGGAATTGGCAAGAACTGCTGCTGAGCATCATAGTCTGTTTGGGTGTGTTGTAGTCCAAATCAAACATGTGTCCTTGCTGAAACTAAGGTCCTGATTAGGACCAATACACAAACCTAATAAAGTGACACAAAGCAGACATCAATATGGAGGAGCCTGGAGAGAAGGTCAACTGAATGAAACCCAGCTGTTTGCTGGAGCGATGGGCCAAAGTAAGGAAGTACATACTTTCCCAAATAAATTCATTTTGACCTTCTCTGCCGTCTCTCCCTCCTCTCTGTCGTTCACCATCTTGCACGGTCTCTTGTTCTCCTCCAGATATGCCCCTCCATGTGCGTCGCAGCAGTGATCCAGCACTGGCAACGGTCAACGGGCCATTCAGCGACCCCCGTGTGACCCTGCCGCCAGAGGAGCCGTCCAGGAAGAACCCCACCCGCTGGTCCACCACAGCTGGTTTCCTCAAACCACGACACTCTGTTGGAGACACCAGCACTGAAGACAACAGCCTGGAGAGAAAGGTTGCCAACGATCATACAACTCCCCTGTACACTATCTAAAGCAGGGGTGGGCAAACTATGGCCATTCAATCTGACCCGCACTCAAGGCCAATAAATTGCCCACTCCTGATCTACAGTGTATGACATTAGCTACTTGTGTCCTCTCAAATGCTCTCCCCTAAGTGTACTGTATGTAGACGTACTTAGCAAGGGCCCCCCACGCTAACTGTGTTTATAGCCTTTATCTTTAAAGGGAAACTTTGGGATTATGTAAATGAAACCCTTTATCTACCTCCCCAGAGTCAGTTTGAAGGAAGTTGTATGCAGTTTGAAGGAAGTCACTTACTAGCTCTAGCGCAATTGCTAGCTAGCGTTAACACAGTGACTGGAAGTCTATGGAATCTGCTACCTCCCTTCATACTGGACATACAAATAAAGTGATATGCACAAGTTCATCTTACACTGGGGAAGTACATAAAGGGCCTCTTACACTGGGGAAGTACATAAATGGCCTCATTGCCAAAATCCTGAAGTATCCCCTTAAGGGATGGTTTCCCAGACCCAGATTAGCCTAGCGTATAGTACGACTAGGGATAATCTGTGTCTGGGAAACCAGCCCTAAGATTCTTCTTTGTTCCTTTGTCTATCCAGGGTAAGGTTGTGGACACGTACCGTAGTCTCCCCCGTGACTCAGGGACCTGGGCAAACCAGAGAGAGTTCCAGAGAGAGATGGCCCGCTCCTCCCTGAGCGCCAACCACCCCATGGTAGACCGCTGGCTGGAGAGACAGGAGCAGGTAGCACCACACACTGTACTGTACATGCAAACCTGGTCACATTAACATTACGTATATTTGAGTAATTTAGAAGACTGTATTATCCAGAGTGTGGGGGCCCTTGCTAAGTACGTCCCGCGCTCTCTGCGCCCTCGCTCTCTGCGCCATCTGCGTCCTCGCTCTCTGCGCCTTCGCCCTCTGCGCCCCTTGCCCTCTGCGCCCTCTGCCCCCTGCCCCCTGCCTCTGCGCCCCCTGCCTCTGCGCCCCCTGCCCCTTGCCCCTGCGCCCCTTGCCCCTGCGCCCCTTGCCCTCTGCGCCCCTTGCCCTCTGCGCCCCTTGCCCTCTGCGCCCCTTGCCCTCTGCGCCCTCTGTGCCCCCTGTCTCTGCGCCCCCTGTCTCTGTGCCCTCTGCGCCCCCTGTTTCTGTGCCCCTTGCCCCTGCGCCCCATGCCCTCTGCGCCCTCTGTGCCCCCTGTCTCTGCGCCCTCTGCGCCCCTTGTCTCTGCGCCCTCGCTGCTTCGCTCCCTCTCCTCCATGTAAACCATGGCATTAGCTGACAGAATGAGTTCAGATGTTCATCTGTCTGTGGGCGCTGGGCCGACTGAGCTGCTCTGCTGTGGAGAAGCCACATTGACGACAACTGGTGGGTCTGTGTCCAAAATGGCACCCTATTCCATATAATGGACTTCTTTTGACCAGCTCTGGTTGAAAGTAATGCACTATGTAGTGACTAGGGTGCTATTAAGGACACAAGCCGGAAGTTCATAGCCTAGGATGTTTCTCATAATAGTGATCGTCATATAACTTCTTTCTTCCGACCGTTCATTTATTTTGTCAGCGCCATGAGATATGAGCTGATTTTAAAAGGACATGTGGAGCCATGAACGATTTAGTCACTCCATTAATCAGACTGGATTGGAGAGGCATCTTCCAACAGATGTCTTTATTGTATAGGGCTGTAGCCATCACCGTGAAGGGTGTCAGTGGTTGTATCACAAATAATACCCTATGCCCTATTTCGTGCACTTCTTTTGACCAGAGCCTTATGGGCCCTGTCTAAAGTAGTGCACTATATAGGGAATAGACTGCCATTTGGGAAGAATCAAGTGGCTCTGCTTTCTCACTGCTGTAAGTGTTTGTTCAGATTTTTTTCAGAGGGGAAGGATGGAGGGATGTTGAAAGTTGGGAGAAATGTCTTGTTTGTCCAGTGATGGAACTCCGTGAAAGTCATTGAGGTTCTGAGAATGCTCTGAAAACTCAAACTGAGTTTGTGATGTGAATCCTGAAATGTTATCTCCTTCATCTGCTCTGGCAACAGGTACTGTTGCTGTGGCAACATGAGAGCGCAGAGATCTGTGTGTGTGTTCATAAATCTGTCATGTGTTTTAATGAGCCACAGCTGGCAGTGCAGGAGCAGGGTGTAATGACCACTTCTCTTGCCAATCTGAAGAAGGACTACATGGGCGACAGTGTGTAAAAAACCCACTTTGTAGGGTCTGTTTGTGTATGCTTGAATACACTTCTAGGTAATGACCGACCACTTCTCACAGCAGACAGAGTATCTCACAGCCAATCTGATGGGGGATCACTTGGATGACAGTGTGGAGACAACACTATGGTTGTGTCCTAAATGACACCCTATTCTCTCTATAGTGCACTACTTCTGACCAGGACCCAAAGGGGATTCAACACACTTTTTGGTATGCTTGAATACACTTACTATCTATAAAGTATGGGTGCATATACATTCTTGCGTGTGAGTGTCTGGCTCAACATAGATAGCAGAGCGTGGGACTTTCAATTCAATAAAAAACATCTATTGAACACCATCATGCAATGTGAACTGTCTCTTTGGCCGGAGTATTGCAGTAACAGCCAGTCCCCCCCACACACACACACACACACACACCTGCAGATGAAAGAGGAGATGCCTGTACAATACCCAATGCCCACCCATATCTTGTTCGTTGCTGTAATTGGAATTCTTTAGAAATGAATATTTATAAGAAATGGGCTTTGGCTTCAATTCTCACTTGTATCAGTATTGCCTGAGGTTAGCGTGGATTTGCTTGGTTGCCCCTGGCTGTATACGCTTCATGCAGCTCCTGAATGAATGTTACACATGCAATCCATGTCAGGCGAAAAAAGATACCACCACCGTTCCATGGATTTACCTAATCATCATTCTGTCCGGTTTGTCCTTGTCCATTAGGCCATTGTGTGTATCCATGTCCTTTGTCATGGTTGGACTTGGTTTAGTGATCGGTGCATTAGTTAACCACAGGGGAGATGAGAAGCCTGTTTCACACAGGCGTACAAACAGTAGGTTAATCATCACTGCTGGCTAACTACATGCAGTAGAAACTGCTAGCTAGGGTCCCTCCAGCACTCCCTGATGTCCTGCACACTACAACAAAGATGGGGAAGTCCCTCAGGTGGCACTGGTGCAGAACAGAAGCCTACAGTCACCTGGTTTGTTATGATAAATCATGTGAAGCTAGGCTGTGGAGCCATAAATCATGGCTAATGGAGCTGCTTCAGGAGGATGTGCTGCTGGCTTCCTGGTAGCTAGCGGTGGAGGTGTTTGTATGAGGCTTAATAAGACAGTTGAGGGTGATTGGTCGACTTCTTGTCTTGGCCACTGGGGACCACAGCTCCATAAGCCCATACAGATACTAGAGAGGTACTAGAGTTCTTCTCCGTACGCCCATAGAGCCCGGGGCTCTTCTCCATACGCCCATAGAGCCCGGGGCTCTTCTCCGTACACCCATAGAGCCCGGGGCTCTTCTCTGTACGCCCATAGAGCCCGGGGCTCTTCTCCGTACGCCCATAGAGCCCGGGGCTCTTCTCCGTACGCCCATAGAGCCCGGGGCTCTTCTCCGTACCAGTAGGTGCTGCTGCGGCCCCAGGATTGTGGAGAAGTACTTAATGGGGGAGTGGTATTATTTGTTCTAGGTTACTCTCACTCTGTCTGACTCTCTTTTTCCTTCTTATGCTCTTGCTCTCTATACTGTCTCTCTCTCCCCTCTGTGCTGCATCTCAACCCTTGCTTTTCTCTGAGAACCTCTCATTCGCTTGCTCCTCTTCCCCTCTCGTACCTCAGCTCATCTCTCTCTGGTCTCCATGGCTGCACCGACCGTACTAGAATCTCGCCGTCGTTCTGTCTCATCTTTATCTTTCTCCTCTCCCTGTGAGCTTTGTTCTCTTTTGTTTTAATGTGACACCCCCGCTGAGCGAGATGGGAGTTCCAAGGCTGGTCTCTCCCTGAGGGTCCACTTCTAGCAGAGAAAGACACCTGGGAATTTCTCCCTCCCAGAGGCATTGTGCATATTGTCGCGGCATTCAACCCCACAACACGCTAATTACAACACTAATTAAACCCCCTAGCAATCAATACACGGTTAATGATTTCCAGAAACCATTCTTCAGATTTGTGATTGTCAATACCTGAATGAGAGTAGAACAGGACACTGTTAAATGTGAACAGGGGAACAGGACACTGTTAAATGTGAACAGGGGAACGAGAGCAGGAGAACAGGACACTGTTAAATGTGAACAGGGGAACGAGAGCAGGAGAACAGGACACTGTTAAATGTGAACAGGGGAACGAGAGCAGGAGAACAGGACACTGTTAAATGTGAACCGGGGAACGAGAGCAGGAGAACAGGACACTGTTAAATGTGAACCGGGGAACGAGAGCAGGAGAACAGGACACTGTTAAATGTGAACCGGGGAATGAGAGATGTCCTTTATCCTTTTGTGTTTTATAATTGGTTTAAACATGAGTGGTACTATCAAAAGTAGCGCCAAAATGCCATCTATATCATTAGAACTAATACTCACTTTGACATGATGCAGTGCCCTGGCATGATACCACTTAGTATGGGCCTCTGACTGTGTAACACAAATATAAAAACAGTGCTTGTCGTTCTGTCCTTCTGATTTCCATTCTTAAAAGAGCATTACCAGTCGTCAGACCGTGTCTCCCCAGTGATATCTGTATCCATCCCAAATTCAATCCGCAAATGCTGGTTTGTATCCCAAATGGCACCCTATTCCCTTTAGAGTGCACTACTTTTGACCAGGACTCATAGGGCTCTGGAGGGGTAGATGTCTGAGAGGGGTGGGGGGGGGCTGCTGAGGTTGAAGAGCTGCTGTCGTACCTTCACCACGGTCTATTGAAGGCCGAGGTGTAGTCAATAAACAGCATCCCTCTTGTCCTGGTTGAGGGCAGTGTGCAGTGAGTGCGTTGGCGATTGCGTCGTCTGGATCTGTCGGGCGGTAGGTGAATTGGAGAGGGTTGAGTGTGTCAGGGAGGATGGAGGTAATGTGGTCTTTGACTAGCCTCTTGAAGTACTTCATGATGAACGAAGTGAGTGCTACAGGTCGGTAGTCGTACAGTTACTTCCCCATTCTTGGGCACGGGGATGATGGTAATCATCTTGAAGCAGGTGGAGACAACGGCCTGTGCTAGAGAGATTGAAAATCCCAAATCACAATACCTAACTGGTCTGCACATGTTCCAAGGGTGCGGCTAGAGATGCCGTCTGGGCCGGCAGGCTTGCGAGGGTTAAGATGCTTGAACGACTTCCATACGTTCTCCGTGGAGACCGTAAGGACGTAGCCCTCATTGTCTTCAAGGGCTCTCCTCGGCAGATCAGTCGTTGTTGTTCGAAGCGTGAGAAAAAGGTGCTTCGCTCGTCTAGTAGGGTGGCATTGATGTCCACGGCGTGACTAGCTTTCTTTTTGTAGTCGTTAGAAGATCATTAGAAGCCTTGCCACATATGCTGAATTGTCTTGGAGTAGGAGTGCTGATCAAGGATCCGAGCCCTCCTGTCTGTATTTGCTACAATCTAAAAGGCACGTCTGATCCTAAATCCTAGCACTCTGAGTCTTTATGGACTGCTTGACGCTATTGCTGAACAGAACCAATTCTATTGAAAAGTGGAGAGCCACAAAGGTGAAATTCCTTCACTTTTAAAGAAAGCAGTTGGTACCATTTATAAGCATACTATCATAACCTAGGATAAATGTGACTCCACCAGCCTTTTCTCTAATGAGGAAAAAAGCTGTAGTTTCTCTATCTTCTGCTAGCTCCAAGACTGCCATGCGTCTTCCCTGCTAGCTCCAAGACTGCCATGCGTTTTCCCTGCCAGCTCCAAGACTGCCATCTCACAGGACTAGTTGTGTGGGTAATAGGCCTCTTGTGAAATTTGTTTGCTTTTTCTTTCTTGCAATCTCCCCCCCAGCTTTCAGTTGTCACCATTTATGTAGGTCTCTTATTAACCTGACATTTTTTGTTTTATGGAACATTTTGTTTAACAAGTCAGTTAAGAACAAAGTCTTATTTACAATGATGGCCTAACCCGAACGACACTGGGCCAATTGTGCACCTCCTTATGGGACTCCCCAATCACGGCCGGTTGTGGTACAGCCTGGATTGAACCAGGGTCTGTAGTGATGCCTCTAGCACTGAGATGCAGTGCCTTAGACCGCTGCGTCACTCGGGAGCTTGTTCCTGCCTGTAACACAATGTTACTCTGATACACCACTGCAATCGACCTTTAGCAAGTTCTTTATGTTAACCAACTAACACTGAAGTGACCTTCGCTGCTTTACGGCTAATCTGTAGATTCATTTCTTAAACATGCATGGGCCATTTCTGTTGCAGAAATCAACTAGATTCAGCCACGGGACATTTTTTTTCTTGAGCGGACTGTCGGGGGGGCCGGAACAGCATCCCATTTGTAGACTGCAAATTGACCACAAGAAGCCCAAACAGATATGTTTGACCTAAACCTTGTTTACATTTCTGTATGATCATGCGTGTGTCTAATATCTGTGGGAATACTTGGCAACAGATTTCTTCAATTTAAGTGACTTGGAGCTGATTTCCTGGTGTTTTTACAGATTGTGTCCAACAATGAATATTTGAAAAAAGCAGAACTTGGGCCAAATAAAGGCCCACGGGCCGCCATTTGGGGAACCCTGTTCTATTGTCACCTCAGTGTAGCGTGTGTATTCTGCTTACGTATATATTTATTCCTCCTCCCCATTGTGTGAAACTATGCATTCATTGTTCTGTTTCATCCTCACCTTGGCTGGCACACACAAGCCTGTTAATTCCTGTTTGATGTGCTCAGTGGAGTGAGAAATGGCTCCCTCCATGCAAACAGTCTCACACCAGCTTCATTACCACAGTAGAGACACTGCGTGTGTCCCAAATGGCACCCTAATCCCTTTATTGTTCACTTATTTTGCGTAGAACCCTACAGGCCTGGTCAAAATTTGTGCACTGAATACAGAATAGTGTGCCATTTGGGACGGAGGCACAGTGGACTCGGAGACCGTAAACACTTCTGGAATTCACACATTAACAGGTGGAAACAATGCAATACTACATTTAGTCAGGTCGAAATCAATACAGCTCCAAATGTAAACACATAATTATGCTATTTATTTGTACTGCGCATATATAACTACATAGAGCCATGATTACATGGAACTCTATTCCACATCAAGTAACTCATGCCAGCGGTAAAATTAAAACCAGATAAAGTAGATTTTATGGAACAGTGGGGATTGTCAAGCAACACAAACAGGCGCAAACGCACAGACGATAACATATGCACTATACACACACGTACACATGTATTTTGTGTTGTAGAATAGGGGCCTGATGGCACACACTTAATGTGAATGTATTGTATAACAGCCTTAACAAATACAAATGTGTGTGTGTGTGTGTGATCCCACCCAACTTTCAGAGATGATCAGGAAGCTCATATGAAGGATCCCACCTTCTCAGACTCATTAGTTGTGTGTGTGCATTCCAGCTCCTGCAGTGCCTCATGTCTCATATGTTTCCAATTACGCTGTGTCCTGTACCCCCCCAAACACAACATAAACCGCTGCTATGTGTTGGACCAATTACGCTGTGTCCTGTACCCCCCCAAACACAACATAAACCGCTGCTATGTGTTGGACCAATTACGCTGTGTCCTGTACCCCCCCAAACACAACATAAACCGCTGCTATGTGTTGGACCAATTACGCTGTGTCCTGTACCCCCCCAAACACAACATAAACCGCTGCTATGTGTTGGACCAGCACCTATGTCAATTCAGGAGGAATTTGTGTGATTGTTGTAAAAAAATAAGCAATGCGGGTATCAGGGAAGGAGTATACTAATAGCAGGGCTGTCCTGTGGTAGTCAGTCTGTCAGAGGAAACCGTTAAGATGGGTTTATGTATAAACCAGCTCTCTCTACAAGGAACTTGCAGTGTTTTCTACTTTCTACGTCCATTAAAACAGCATTTAAAATGTAATTGTATTTGTCACATTCTCTGAATACCGTGAAATGCTTACTTTTACAAGCCCTTAACCAACAAAGCCATTTGAAGAAAATAGAGTTCAGAAAATATTTACTAAATAAGCTAAGGTAAAAAATAAACCATTTTTAATAAGTATCACAATATAATAATGAGGCTATATACAGGGGGTATTGCTATGCAGATTCATATCCGGTGTGTCATGTTGGTATTTAGTCCGTAACCTCCTCTCCCATTGCTCAGTCGGTGATCGTATGGATATCTCCTCGGTGATCGTATGGATATCTCCTCTCCCATTGCTCAGTCGGTGATCGTATGGATATCTCCTCGGTGATCGTATGGATATCTTCTCTCCCCTTGCTCTGTCGGTGATCGTATGGATATCTCCTCGGTGATCATATGGATATCTCCTCTCCCCTTGCTCTGTCGGTGATCGTATGGATATCTCCTCGGTGATCGTATGGATATCTCCTCGGTGATCGTATGGATATCTCCTCTCCCCTTGCTCTGTCGGTGATCGTATGGATATCTCCTCGGTGATCGTATGGATATCTCCTCGGTGATCATATGGATATCTCCTCTCCCCTTGCTCTGTCGGTGATCGTATGGATATCTCCTCGGTGATCGTATGGATATCTTCTCTCCCCTTGCTCTGTCGGTGATCATATGGATATCTCCTCGGTGATCGTATGGATATCTCCTCGGTGATCGTATGGATATCTCCTCTCCCCTTGCTCCGTCGGTGATCGTATGGATATCTCCTCTCCCCTTGCTCTGTCGGTGATCGTATGGATATCTCCTCTCCCCTTGCTCTGTCGGTGATCGTATGGATATCTCCTCTCCCCTTGCTCCGTCGGTGATCGTATGGATATCTCCACTCCCCTTACTCTGTCGGTGATCGTATGGATATCTCCTCTCCCCTTGCTCTGTCAGTGATCGTATGGATATCTCCTCGGTGATCATATGGATATCTCCTCTCCCCTTGCTCTGTCGGTGATCGTATGGATATCTCCTCTCCCCTTGCTCTGTCGGTGATCGTATGGATATCTCCACTCCCCTTGCTCTGTCGGTGATCGTATGGATATCTCCTCTCCCCTTACTCTGTCGGTGATCGTATGGATATCTCCTCTCCCCTTGCTCTGTCGGTGATCGTATGGATATCTCCTCTCCCCTTGCTCTGTCAGTGATCGTATGGATATCTCCTCGGTGATCATATGGATATCTCCTCTCCCCTTGCTCTGTCGGTGATCGTATGGATATCTCCTCTCCCCTTGCTCTGTCGGTGATCGTATGGATATCTCCACTCCCCTTGCTCTGTCGGTGATCGTATGGATATCTCCTCTCCCCTTGCTCCGTCGGTGATCGTATGGATATCTCCTCTCCCCTTGCTCCGTCGGTGATCGTATGGATATCTCCTCGGTGATCGTATGGATATCTCCTCTCCCCTTGCTCTGTCGGTGATCATATGGATATCTCCTCGGTGATCGTATGGATATCTCCTCGGTGATCGTATGGATATCTCCTCTCCCCTTGCTCCGTCGGTGATCGTATGGATATCTCCTCTCCCCTTGCTCTGTCGGTGATCGTATGGATATCTCCTCTCCCCTTGCTCTGTCGGTGATCGTATGGATATCTCCTCTCCCCTTGCTCCGTCGGTGATCGTATGGATATCTCCACTCCCCTTACTCTGTCGGTGATCGTATGGATATCTCCTCTCCCCTTGCTCTGTCGGTGATCGTATGGATATCTCCACTCCCCTTGCTCTGTCGGTGATCGTATGGATATCTCCTCTCCTCTTGCTCCTCGGTGATCGTATGGATATCTCCTCTCCCCTTACTCTGTCGGTGATCGTATGGATATCTCCTCTCCCCTTGCTCTGTCGGTGATCGTATGGATATCTCCTCTCCCCTTGCTCTGTCAGTGATCGTATGGATATCTCCTCGGTGATCATATGGATATCTCCTCTCCCCTTGCTCTGTCGGTGATCGTATGGATATCTCCTCTCCCCTTGCTCTGTCGGTGATCGTATGGATATCTCCACTCCCCTTGCTCTGTCGGTGATCGTATGGATATCTCCTCTCCCCTTGCTCCGTCGGTGATCGTATGGATATCTCCTCTCCCCTTGCTCCGTCGGTGATCATATGGATATCTCCTCTGTGATCGTATGGATATCCCCTCTCCCCTTGCTTCGTCTGTGATCGTATGGATATCTCCTCTCCCCTTGCTCCATCAGTGATCGTATGGATATCTCCTCTCCCCTTGCTCTGTCGGTGATCGTATGGATATCTCCTCTCCCCTTACTCTGTCAGTGATCGTATGGATATCTGAAATGGATGCTCATGAATTAAGTGGATTTACCGACAGAGCTCATTGTTGTTATTTTGAGAGTTTAGAAATCTAATGTTGCGCCTCCGTATTGTTATTGCTCTGCTGCTGTTGCTCTGAAAAAGGCTTAGCTGGGTGTTGTATCTTTTGGATTTTTCTCCACTCTCATTGCCTGTACAGTACACCAGGCAGTCCTTAGCTTTACACTACCTCAGACTGGGTGAGGGGGGCATTGTCATGTCAGCCTCAGAAGTTTCAACCATCCACCAGGAAAGTGGTTACGTGCCTTGCATACTGGTAAGAGCCACTTAACAAAACCGCAACGATGAGGCCTATCTCAGATAATCGCAATGACTTGAGCTGACACTGACAGTCCTACTACACTTAGACTGCGTATCTTAAATCTATCCCCTCTCAATTCTTAGACCGTTTATGAGAATAATTGAATGACGTGATGGGTGTAGTTGAATGTTGTGGCAGGGGTAGTTGAATGTCGTGGCAGGGGTAGTTGAATGTCGTGGCAGGGGTAGTTGAATGTCGTGGCAGGGGTAGTTGAATGTCGTGGCAGGGGTAGTTGAATGTCATGGCAGGGGTAGTTGAATGTCATGGCAGTTGAATGTCGTGGCAGGTGCAGTTGAATGTCGTGGTAGTTGAATGACGTGGTATAGGGCTCCTATATGATCCTGTGGGAACCTGGAACTCTGTGTATACATATCACATTTCCCAGAAATGGACCCAAATCTAACCTTGAGGGGTTTCCTGAGAGGGGTCACCCAGCCACTGACCCAGAACCTGTTTGTCCGGTGTGTCTCTGTCAAGACTCCGATTGTGGATGAGGAGCATTGTGCTCGCCCAGTGTTTCCTCCTGTTATGAAAACATGGCAGCGAGGCAGGATGGACATATGTGACTCTGGACAGGACAGAAGATGTAGTGGGGTTAAGTGTAAAGGACATTCAGGATAGTCACCTGGGCTAAGAGCATATGTCCAAGTTCCACGTTTACTCCATGTATTAGTCTGTCCTGTAGGTAATGTATGGGTGTTGTTTCTTTCTTGTGTCTGTGTCCGTAAACAATCAGCTGTTCATTTCCAGCGGGAGCACACTTCATTAAAGTGCACTTTGGCCGTCTGCTACACGGTCCACTTCATTCACACTGAGATGGATTTTACTATTAAAATGTAATGAGCCCACAGGCCCAAGTGCCATTGTGGCCAAGACACTCGCACTAAGATGAGGAAACAAACAATGACTCAGCTGAAAAATAAAATATGTCCTGTCCTGTGGCTTTCTCAAATGGCACCCTATTCCCTATATAGTGCACTACTTTTAACTAGAGCACTAGGAGCTGTCTAAAGCAGTGCACTATAACGGGAATAGGGTGCCATTTGGGCCACGACCTGCCCTACCTACCCGCCGTAGCCTGTCTTCCCAGTAGCCATTAACTCCAAGCCCAGCCCTGAATTATAGATGTGATGATCTAACCACTTGGTTAGAATGGGAGGATATGTACAACCTGATGTCACAGGAGGGGCTAGTGCCATAGTGCAGTTAAGTGACTTTTGAACAGTTATTTGGTTGATGTTGTATTAATCAAATGTGAGATCTTCAAAGCACATCTTGTACTGTAGCTGTCTGTGTTGTAGGGGCATTTTTGAATGTGTTTTAGTGCAAACAAAACCATTTGATTCACTCAAGTCACTCCAAACCAACATGAGCTAGTATAGGCAGTTTGTGTTTGTCATGAGGCCCTATACCCCCGAGCCAGTCGTTTACTGATGGAAAACTGCCACTGTCCCCTCAACATTTTCTGTCACCTCAGTGTCCCTGCTCCTTACCTGGGGGGAGAGACACTGATGCATCCCAAATGGCAACCTAGTCCCTTTAGAGTGCACTTTCTTTTGACCAGGGTCCAGTGCACTATAAAAGGAATAAGGGGCCATTTGGGACTCAGCCTGTGATGTTGGAGAGCCAAGTCGAACCCCACTGTGCAATTCAGGAAATGGAATTGTCACTCGATGAATAAAACAAAAGTCCATCGAAGGAGCTACTATTGAAATGTGGCCGTGTGACTTTCCTCCTGTATCTGTGGTGATGAATGTGATTCACATGCTCTTCAAGGAGCATAGTGTTGTCTTGGGGAATAGAATGTGAAGATTGTATTTTTCTTGACCTTTTCATAAATATCTCCCTTTCTATGTCTACACCATGCAAGAATTGTCATGTACGTGTAACCCACAGTGTCCCAAACCGTTTTCCTCTTGTTTAGAAACCCATTCACAACCTTTTAAGCATAGGACACGATTCCTATGAGACATGCTCTGTAGCCACTGTCATCCTGTTGTGAAGGAGGCCAATAGGACTGGATTACCGGTGTACTACAGCCCTCCACTGTACGTCGTCGCCCCCCCCCCCCCCCCCCCCCCCCCCCCGCAGCAGCAAACAGTGCACTGTCATGGCAACCATACAGGGAACTGTGGCGATGTGTTCATTTTCATACTGGTGAGGCGAGCTGTTGCTGCCGTTGCCGCGGCTCCTCTGCCTTCTCCAGTATCACCATGAAATTTTAATGACCCTGTCTAGTCCACCATCTCTTTTTCTCTCTCTTACTCCTTGTTCTCTCACTCTCTCTCTCGCTCTCACAATAGGAATCGGTCCTGAACATTTGTTCAGGTTTTAATAGTGGCATAGGCTGTAATGGGTGCTCATATGTAGGTTACCCGTTTTATGTCATGTTGTCTGCGTACCATTTTTTTGTGACTCATTTCAGCCAGTGTGGAATGGACCATCTTTCAATGTCTGTGCCAATGAGGCTTGGTTTGATTTTATGCTCATGTTGAAGTCAGAGATCCTAGAAGTCATGTAATTCTATGGTTGTTGTCTTGTTTTGCAGGAGGAGGGGGGGCACGGGGAGGAGGAGAACGGCAGGATCCAGCCGGTTGGCCGAGCTGACTCCTGTATGGCCCACACCCCTGTGAGGTCACTGGAGTAAGTCGTCTCTGAAAGGGTCGTCCAATTACAGATAGAGGACTACGTCCCAAGTGGCACCCTTTTCCCTTTATAGTGCACTACTTTTGACCAGAGCCTTGTGGATCCTGGTCAGAAGTAGTGCACTATATAGGGAATAAGGTGTCGTTTGGGATTCATCCAGAGCTTCTGTCTCAACGTAACCACCTCTCTGATCACCTGACATTGATCCCTAACAAGTACAGGAATAACATTAATCTGTAGCAGTGGAATGAGTACCAGTTAACTACCTACCTCTAAGCTGAACCGAACACTTCTGATCTTATATTGTATTCTCCATGTAATCATTTATTGTCAAGAGTCTTCGATTTAGGCCAATAAATATTGCATTCCACAAGTTTGGAGATAATCTTTATAACCCCTGGCTAATGTTCTTTTAAGGAACTTGAGCATAAACCAAATGTCATCATAACCATAAAAGGTACCATGTACTGATCCATTGTCATGGTGATAGTAATAACACTCGTTTTCTAACTGTCATCTCTTTCATGCCATCAGTCTAATCTTCAGGTACAGTATGTTATTGATATTATTTCGCCCAAAAAGGAAGGCGTCCTCGCCTCCTAATAGAATACAACTATATTTTTATGCAAATAACCTTTGTCCTAAAGGTAATAGAAACACAACTACTAAGCACCAATCTATGGACACTCGAGGGGTTAGAGGTCAAAGAATACAAGTACAACACTATTTTTTTTTAAAGGAATTTGATAGTTTACTTGTCTCAGATTTCCCTATAAAAATCCTATGTGATAGACTGTCTGAAGGTCAAGACATAAGATATGATATGTATATGTAGTGTGTATGGAAACCTCCCTTGACGCTCCTTAGAACTGGGTTCTGAATGATGCGTTTCTGTCACCTGGGATGTTGGGAGAAACCAAAACCTGGCGTAATGCTCATCCCTAGTGGTTTATTCATTTCTTCCTGCTCTATTTGTTGTTGTTTTTCTCCCCTTCCTGATTTCCATGTGGTTTCACCCCTCCCCATCCTCATTGTCTCACAGTGACATTGTAAAGCTGGTAGAAGTGTCCAATGACGGTGGGCCCTTGGGGATCCACGTAGTGCCTTTCAGTGCCCAGGACCGCAGGTAAAGCCCTCCCCCTACAGCCACCACTGGATAGACAGGCAGCAGGCTACTTACGCTATGCAGGCATAACACTGTCACGATTAAGGAGGGGGGAGAGAGAGTGAGAGGGAAGGAGGGGGGAGTGAGAGGGAAGGAGGGGGGAGAGAGAGGGAAGGAGGGGGGGGAGAGAGAGAGAGAGAGAGAGAGAGAGAGAGAGCTTAGTCTGCTATGGCACCTGCATCCTCATGTGACCCAGTAAAACAAACACACACACACACACACACACACACACACACACTCCCCCTACACATGGACCTACGCAACATGCATGTCATGCTCACATCATGAAGTGATTAGCTAGTTTACAGTGATCAATCAGGATTGTTCAGTGCTTGCAGGTGACTGTCATGTTCCTCCGTCACTCCTGTCTGAAGTATTTCCTTGATGTAAAGGTTGTACTCAGCAGTCCTATACACATTTACAGTCCACACACGTCTCTGTTAGAAGATGTAATGGAATAATTGATTTAATGGTCCAGCTCTTTCACATATGTCCACTAGCACAGATCTAGGTTTACAATTCCTAGCCTGGTCCCAGATCTGATTGTGCTGTCATGTCAACTCCTTGTCATGCCAAACATGACAAGGTGTGGCAAGGATTGGCATGATGGCACAAACACGGGTACCCAGGCTAGCTTATTCGCTACTGATTCAGAGGAACTTCCAACTAGAAGTTCTGGAAAACATATTTTGTTATAATGAATCTGTGTTTAAACATACCTGTGAACAATAAGTATTATTTTAATAGTTCTAGCACTTTTAATTTGTATGATTTTGGATGACCTACTCTGTATTCAGTATTTCAGTGAAGTCAGCATTGTGTAGCAGTCAGGAAGCCCGAGGCATCTTGCTACTGTATGGAGGGTTACTGCTTTCTCTGACAGCTGTCACAGCTGAAGACTTCCCAAACTCACATGTGATGGAGCAGCATTTCTCTAATTCCTACATGTTACTGTAGATTTAACTGTTTTCTCTGTCAGAACGCTAATGGTCTCTATTTGTTTTGCATAAGGCAGCTCAGTCAGGAGCGAAACTTTGCATTCAGGTAGAGAGAACGGGCACACCTAGCTACAGTAACTAGACCTATGCTGTTTTAGAAGACGGGCACTTTCATCTAGACACCAAAATTACTACTGACAAACATAACGCCACCAACTTAATAATCATTTATTTGAATTTATGTAACGCTTTTCTACCAACTGAGGTACTCAAAGCGCTTTACATAGTAGGGAGAATTTCACCTCATCCACCCCCAATGTGAGGCACCCACCTCAGTGATTCATGGCCAGAACGCTCACCACACATCAGCTATCAGGTGGAGAGATGAGGAGTGACATGCCGATTAGGAACGAGGGGGATGACTAGGTGGCCAGAATGGAATGTGACCAGGTTGGGAATCTAGCCAAGACAGTGTCTCATATCTCACTTCCACTTTACACTTTGCATGAATTAAAACCATACACCAATCAGTGTTAGCCTGTAAACTAAGGATGCAGATGACATGGAGGACATGTTGCTTATCTCTTCGTTATGAGCCTATGCAGGGAATAGAGTGCCATTTGCAACACACCTTATTCATGTAGAGCCTAGGTGTTTGCTGGAGCTTCAGTAGTCCTCCCCTTTCCAGGCCTGCTCTGTCTACCCCAACAACCATATTGAACCCTAAGGCCTCCTCCACAGCTGCCAGCCGTATTACACCAACGTCTGCTTCTGAATGTTTCCAGGACTCTCGGCTTGTTGGTCAAGCGCCTGGAGAGGGGAGGCAAGGCGGAGCAACATAGTCTGTTCCAGGAGAATGACTGCATCGTACGCATTAATAATGGAGACCTGCGAAACATCCGCTTCGAACAGTAAGACGCCTGTACCTACCGACCGGGACCACCGGTCCTGAGCCCCCCTCCACTCCCTGCCAGCCCTCCCCTGCTCCTCTCCCTTACTCTCCACTGCCATGTCTTCTAACCAAAGCATGGCCTCTGCTGCTTTCTGTTGCTAAGCTAACCCCATTCCTGTTTGATGATTCCTAAGTCGTTCCTCCTGTTGGATCTTGGTAATATGAAGGCTGCCTGCCATTCCTCTCAGCCTCTGTCCTCTCCATACTTGCAATCCTTTCTATACCTCCATGTATTTAGCAGCTCCATCTGTTGCTACTGGATGCTAACATCTTCCTATTAGACTCCTAGATCAAACCTACCTCTGCTCTACTTGCCTGGCTTCTGACTTTCAGGGCATCCCCGGCTTTGATCTGTCTCTCTCCCTCAGCTCCTCAGTCTGAGCAGATCTTAACAGCCTAGCTAACTGCTGCTGCCTCCCATTGTTCTCTGCTGCAGATACTGTTCCATAGAAATAGAATGATAGCTTCCTGCTTCATTCCTATTTTGTACAGTCAAAATGGATGCCAGGCCACCCATTATGCTGTCATTGACTTGAATGGGGGAGGCCATTCTATTCATTCTAGTTCTGTTGTACGCTGCTTGCATGCCATTCTAGAATCCAGCTAAAGCTTTTGAATGCAATGTTACATTACATTCCTCATCATGCTTTATGTAATGTGCTTTTCTGAAGCATAAGCATTGGTGTACTGTGAAAAAACAGCTGTCATTTGTTTTGTGTGCACACTTACACACTCACAATAACCTATAGCTATAGTGTAGCCAGGATTCCCATGTGATTCTGGGAGGGATGGGAGTGAAGTTCTAGAGTCCAGTTCAGGACAGGAACAAGTCTACAGCCCTCAAACGCAACTCTGGACCTCAGTCAGTTCCACAGCATTTTTTCCCTTTGTTCCCCTCTAATCAGGGACTGATTTTAGACCTGGGACACCAGGTGGGTGCAATGAATTATCAGGTAGAGCAGAAAAGCAGCAGGCTCTGGATGTCTTAGGGTAAGAGTTGAGTACCCCTGGTCTACAAGAATAGTTAAAAACTGAGTTTTATTATATATTTTTTGGGGCGGAAATGTCATGTGGAGTGTTGCACGAAAACGACTGTAGGCTAGGCCTAATATGGTTTACGCAATAAAAAATAAATGGCCATTTCCCGCCTACCCCTTCCGCCGGGGTCACTCCCGTAGTATTACATTTGTTGTATAAAATGCTGCGGTTTAATCAAATAGGCTACCAGCTGGAGAGCTGGAGAGTCGGACAAGCAGCATTGCTGCTCTACTCACTTTACCATCAAGCCCAATTGTTTACGTATTTAACTATACCCGTGCCATCTGAGGTGAAGAGTGACATAAAAATAGATCACCTGAGTGGCAGTACTGCATAAGTTTATTTTCAAATGGTCACATTGGGAATTTTCATGTGTGCAGTGCTCAGTTGTAGGCTACAGATTTGTGCTGTTATGTGCAAACCATACCTGCTGGGGGGTCTGCCCTCATCCTTCAGCCTTAATCAATATACATTTAGGTCATTTAGAATACGTTCTTATCCAGAGCAACTTAGGCCTACAGTCAAATCAAACTTTATTTGTCACATGCTCCGAATATAACAAGTGTAGACCTTACCGTGAAATGCTTACTTACAAGCCCTCAACCAACAGTGCAGTTCAAGATTAGTTACAAAATATTTACCAATTAAACTAAAGTAAAGAATTTTAAAAAGTAACACAATAACATAACAATACCGAGGCAATATACAGGGGGTACCGAGTCAGTGTGCGGGGGGTACAGGTTAGTTGAGGTAATTTGTACATGTAGGTAGGGTTGAAGTGACTATGCATAGATAATAAACAGCGAGAAGCAGCAGTGTACAAAACAAATGGAGGGGGGATCAATGTAATAGTCTGGTGGCCATTTGATTAATTGTTCAGCAGTCTTATGGCTTGGGGGTAGAAGCTGTTCAGGAGTGTTTTGGTCCTAGTCTTGGCGCTCCGGTACCGCTTGCCGTGCGGTAGCAGAGTTAACAGTCTGACTTTGGTGTCTGAAGTCTCTGCCAATTTTATGGGCTTTCCTCTGACACCGCCTGGTATAGAGGTCCTGGATGGCAGGAAGCTTGGTCCCAGTGATGTACTGGGCCGTACGCACTACCCTCTAGCGCCTTATGGTCAGATGCCGAGCAGTTGCCATACCAGGCGGTGATGCAACCGGTCAGGATGCTCTCGATGGTGCAGCTGTAGAACTTTTTGAGAATCTGGGGACCCATGCCAAATCTTTTCAGTCTCCTGAGGGGGGAAAGGTTTTGTTGTGCCTTCTTCACGACTGTCTTGGTGTGTTTGGACCATGATAGTTTGTTGGTGACGGGGACACAAAGGAACGTGAAACTCTTTACCCGCTCCACTCCAGCCCCGTCGATGTTAATGGGGGGGGGGGCAGATCTGTTGTTGCTACGCTTACCACCTTGGGCAGACTGTCAGGAAGTCCAGGATCCAGTTGCAGAGGGAGGTGTTTAGTCCCAGGGTCCTTAGCTTAGTGATGAGCTTTGTGGGCACTATGGTGTTGAACACTGACCTGTGTTCCCTCAGGGAGACACAAATGTCAGTGACGACACCAGTTGGGCCTGGCAACCGATATCGCGGCGCTACTTCCCAATTTCAGGCTATATCAATTTCCAGACAGGATGTAATAGGTTTCCCAACCCAGGTTACTTACTGCTGTTGAATTAAATATATCAAAACAGACAGGGTTTTCACACATGCTAAATGTCAGAAAAGCTTCTCCATTATATTTTTGAGGAACTTGTGGGAGGGCTACATCATTAGAGGTTGACATGGGAGTGAACATTCATTATTGTTCTGTCATTGTTGGTAATGGGCTTATAAGTACGCATTGTATTCGGAGCTTGTGGCAAATCACATTTGATTTGGGAATATTATTAGTGGCTGGGAATTTTGGCAAGGAATTGCACGGTCGTTGGGAGTGAGGTAATGATGTCTGTTAATCTGTTTTGAGAAAGGAGTTGCCTGTGTGCATCCCATATGGCAACCTATTCCCAATGTAACACTGTAACACAAAAGTAGAGCACTATATTGGGAATAGGGTGGCATTTGGGACATATCTGAGATGTCTAGCAAAGGTCAGCTTTAATCTACTGTAACAGGTGTGGCTAACAAGACTACTGCTATGGCAAGATTACACTAAATAGATGGTTTCAGTTCATATCTACACTACCTAATGTTGAAGGGGTTTAAAATGATTTTTCTCCAAACGTGCTTCAGAAACCCCATTCCTTTCATCTGAGCCATATGAGGGATTACATGATGAAACTGGCAAGCCTATTCTAAAGCTATACATTCTTACTCTCTACAAGCTTTAATCACTGTGCTGTGCAGGTGCCTTACCAGTAGGGTTGATAACCACAACTAATGTAGTGTGTAATGTGTGCTTGAGTCATAAATTGGCACCAAATAATTTTTATTGAGCACTACTTTCAACGAGGCATTCAGGACACTCCTCCTGAGCCATTTGAGATGCAGACTATGTCGGATCCAACATCTGTGTTGAGTTGTTTTGCTTCTCCCTCCTTCCTGTCCTCAGAGCCCAGAACATGTTCCGCCAGGCCATGCGTTCACCAGTCATCATGTTCCATGTGGTTCCCAACCTGATGAAGGCCCAGTACGAGCAGCTGTCACACAGCGAGAGGAACCCCAACGTGGCCTACTCCTCTGGAAGCTTCAGCCCTGACTCCCTAGCCAGCGAGAGAGGCAGCACAACCTCAGGCCTGGACCACACCCCACAGGTCTCTCTACGTTTTGTATATTGTCTGTCGAGTGTCCAGAGTGCTGCAGCGGTCTAAGGCGGAGCATCTCAGTGCTACAGGCGTCACTACAGACCCTGGTTTGATCCGGGGCTGTATCACAGCCGTCCGTGATCGAAGACCCATAAGGCGGTGCACAATTGGCCCAGCGCCGTCCGGGTTACGAGGGTCTGTCGTTGCGTTTATGATGCAAGGCAAATTTCTTTCAAAACTGATAATGAAATGCTGTCTTATCTTATATCACAGAGGATGTCCCGTGGTCCCCACCCTCACCAGCACCCCGAGCAGGGTGACGCCTACACCTCTCTACCTCACCCCCATGGGCTTGCCCATGGGGGCACCATGGGCAAGCCCCAATTAGGCCACGCCCCTCCAGGCCGCACCCCCTCCCCTCACAGGGTGCTAAACTCCACCCCCACGGCGGGCTTCACCAAAAAGGTCGGCAGGAGATTGAACATCCAGCTGAAAAAAGGTCAGACAACACACATACACACCTAAAAAATCTGTGATTGGACTTTACAGAGAAAGCATTAATCTAATCCTCTCCAGCACATCTAATCCTGGCCAGGGGTCTAAGAAAATTGTCTTAAGGCGTCAGCATGCTTCAGTTCGGCTGGCGCCTAGCCGAACTCGGCTAACCGAACGAGTGTGCTCGTAGACTACCTTAAAAGACCATCGCTTGAAAAAAAAGCGGCAATAGTATGCACTTCCTCAAAATAGTCCGAAATAATCTAAGACAACTCAAGATGTCTATTAATTTTGATGTTTTTGCCGTAGAAATATTAGTCGCGCGATTTTACTTCTAACTAAAATGTTTGGTACAGTATTTTTCAATAAAAAATGTGCATGAGTTGTCTCGTTGAATGACAAAGATTTTATTGAAGAATCCCCTCTGTTGACCAATCACCGACGAAGGGACTTAGACTTTGGCTCCAAACTTCGGCTTCGCCTCCAGAAAATGTGTGTGCCCGAACAACTGAAAAACCTTGCTTAACTCCAAAACTAACAAAAACCAAATACCCTAGTTTCAGACTCTTAATTATCCTTACACCTCTGAAGACTCTTGCCACTTCCATGCCAGGCAGAAGAACTTAGGTGTTTCATCTCCGAACACTCAAACTTGTTTCTCCACCGACTGTTGGATAAGAGGAACCATGGGGTGTTCAGATCCTGACTGCACCTTTGTCCATCCTGAGACATACCATGTGGTTAACCTGACACTCACACCTCACCATTGTTACAGCCCCCCCCCCCCCCCCCCCCGCATTTGTTTGTCAAAAAACAACAGGTGTTCAAAGGTCAAATTATAAAATGCAACATCTCTAATGAAATGAAACATTAGACAGAGTGTAAAGATAAGCCAAGACCTACATTAAAAAAATCCAAAATTCCCCCAAATAATTAATGAAATAAGCTAAATTTAAATACCCTCCAAAAAAGAACAAATGGCGGAATAAAGTGCAGTTTGCCACGACTACAAAGACTGTAATTGTGGTAGTACCAGTTTCAAGTAGGCTGATTTTTAGGCATTAGGCTTCTTGAAGGTGAAACTATGAGAAATCAAGGGGCCTACTGTAGCATTTGGAATTTGACAAAGCTTTAGTTACTTTCTTAAATTATAGCAGGTAAAATGGTTTAATTATTCATCGTTTGTATCATGCTTATATTTGAAGTACTTTGCGTCGTACTGTGAAATTGCTTGAGGTGTTAGGATCCCTTTAATCAATGACGCCTTTGTTTTGGTTATTTTATTAAGTGTGTTATTGTAAATACACTTCAAATAAAGTTTGAATTGAAGTTTGATATTGGGTCTTTAATTGACAATTGTATGAGTATAGACTCTATAAACTAAATAGACTGTCGTTCTTAAGACATTTTTAGAACTCTGTTATATGCCTATTAAATAAATGTTTGGCATAGGTTACCTACTGAGCTGAACTGGGCCGTGATATGAGGACAATAGACAAGGTGTTAGGAGCTATTAGTGTAAATATTTAGTGTAACGATCCATGACCTTGCAGAGCCAACTAATCAAGACTGGTCAAGCTCTGACTTCTCAATACTGAGCTTCTACTTCTTATCATTACAGGTATTCTGACTGACTTGTACACGCTTGGAAACAGGCCATTTTACTCAGTGTTACTTTCCCTCAGTCTAAGAATTTAGCCTCTTAGATTCTACAAATAAAATGCTGTGTTTAGGTCTGTGTGATGAGGTTGGATAAATAAATACTTGTTCTGTTTAGGAGGAACGCAGCAAATGGTTTGGGTGGAAATATATAATTATTACAGTAGCTTCCAAATAAACATATGCCAGTCTCATCTCATTGATTCATGAAGAGATGCACACTTCAGAATCATTCGATCTAGCCATAGACTTGTATAAAGATGGCCAAACAGCTTCACACTTTTGCCTGAAATGGTGGACAGAAAATGTGTTACAGATTGAGCCATAAATTCCTAATGAAACACACTTCAGGGGTGTATGCAGTGACTGACAGCTGGACAGAGTTGGCACGGCACAGGCCTCTGCCATAGGAGACACACACATACCGGTCTCTGCCATAAGGACCAGGTGTGTGTGTGTGTTCCTGCCAGGTGTGGTGGGCAAGAGGGCTTGTTGCTAAGCAGCCACTCTGTCTGTGTAGTGTGCACTGTGTCAAATGCAATGTTGAAGATAGAAGGGCCCAGTCCATATGGCACACCAGCACTGTGTTGGGATGTCTCCACTGTCCTGGACTCCTGGCCTGGAACCAAGCCAGAGTACTGAAAGGCCCAGGCCAGAAATCGGGGATGCATCACAACCTTCACTCTATTCGCTATATTATAGTGGGCTGGTCAAAATGAGTGCACTATATAAGGAGTACTGTAGGGTGCCATTTGAAAAGCAGCCCGTAACTCCCAACCTGGTTGATTCCTGTTAATAAGATCCCCACTGACCACATCCAGGTGTCTATCGTTCCATTTAGTAGGAGGACAACGTAAACGTAGCTCTGTTATCATCCACCAAGTTCTGGAAGACATTTCTCCTTCCATTCCTTGTTTGCTTTGGTTGAACGAGTACAGTAGTTGCAGATTAACATTAATTTATGAGACTTTGCCTGGCTTGTTATGTGTCGAGTGCAGACTAAACCTTATTTGGATGATAGATTTACTTGGTTAGTTTGCTTGGTAACTCCAACTCACTGGCCTCTTCACAAATCCCAAGCTGTAACACAATCAATCTGGAATTAGAGCACGTCTTTCCTAATCAAGCTAATGTGTCTTCAAAGATCCTGTGTACCATGTGAAGCATAGCGATGGTTAAGCCATTTACTGGTAAGTGTAATACGTGCCCATACTGTGGTGGGAAGTTGATTGGCTTATTGACATGGAAGGGATTTAGAGTGTTCTGAAACAGAATCCTCTGAGCATTCTGGAATCCTCTGTTTGCGTTCTGCCTTGCTTGCATTACCGTACACAGCTCAGACAGTCAGACAGAGGGATTAAGCTGGGCAGACATTCTGAGACATTCTGAATGTGGTGCCGTCTGGGAGAGAAGCGGTCCGATCCCCATCCTCTACACTCTGAGTTGGTCTCATTAGGCCGGGAGGGTTCTGCAGGTTCAACACTGCTGCGTCTTGTCTCAGCATTCCCTACTAGTCGTCCAGATTCCTTCCCATGTTCCATTTTCCTCTTGGAATGCCTGTTTTGGTTTTCTATGGCCATTTGGACTATATGTTTTGTTGCTGTGTACGTCCTAGTGTACCTGTGATATGAAGGCAAGTTCAAATATAGGCCTTTTCACACTTTTTCTCACACTTCCCTCAGGTCCGGAGGGTCTGGGTTTCAGCATCACATCGCGTGACGTCCCCATCGGCGGCTCGGCGCCCATCTACGTGAAGAACATCCTGCCCCGAGGAGCTGCCATCCAGGACGGACACCTCAAGGCTGGAGACAGGCTGCTGGAGGTGAGACCCGAGATGAAGGGAGTAGCGCTCACTGCCTGATCACCCTTCCTAGATCTCTGTTTGCGTTGGTTTATGTTGTGTTGGCATCATACAATCTGCCACATAGACATGTTTAGGCTGTAAGGATCATATTAGTGATCTCAGTGGGGTTTAGCGGTCTCAAAATGAATGTGAATCTGTATGTTACTAATGGCCATTTGCCTTCCAGGTGAACGGAGTGGACCTGGTTGGGTTGACCCAGGAGGAGGTGGTCTGTCTGCTGAGGGCCACGCCCATGGGAGGGGCTGTGGGGCTTGTGGTGTTACGACAGGAGGAGACCTTCCTGCCCAGAGAAGTGGTATGTCTCTCTGCTCCCATATCACAGCAAACCCTACTTCCCTCCTCTCTAGGACCCTTAGAAAGTAGAGTCCCCATTTGTCATATGTCCCCTACTCTCAGGAAAGTATGTGTGTGTTAGTTTGTATGTATGTTGTTAGGTCCTGTGGTTGTATGTATGTTGTTAGGTCCTGTGGTTGTATGTATTATGTTGTTAGGTCCTGTGATTGTATGTATGTTGTTGTTAGGTCCTGTGATTGTATGTATGTTGTTGTTAGGTCCTGTGATTGTATGTATGTTGTTGTTAGGTCCTGTGGTTGTATGTGTGGTGTTAGGTCCTGTGGTTGTATGTGTGTTGTTAGGTCCTGTGGTTGTATGTGTTAGTATGTTGTTTGTGTGTCTTATACCCTGTCACAGATCTAGTTAATCTCCCAGTTCTCCAGTAAGTCTTGTTCTCCTAACACATGACCGTTCAGCGTGTTGATTGATTGTGCTGCTCTTTATCCTGGGCTGAGTCCCAAATGACACCATATTCCCTGCATAGTGCACTACTTTTGACCAAAGCCCAAAAATCTTGGTCAAAAGTAGTGTGCTATAGGGAACAGGGTGCCAGTAGGCTGCCATTCGGGACGAAACCCCTGATCCAGTTATTCTCAGTGGGAACCTGTAGCGCTCAGCTCCCTCAGAACAGATTAGATGGATGGATGGATGAGGGAACAGTCAGGCCAGGGACAGACTGAGAAATGCACATTGTGTGGATTATCAATCAGATTGAGCAAGCAGCACCAACACACTCCAAACCAGTAGACCTGGGAGTAATGTTTCAGTGACATGAAATACCTCCCAAATGGACCCCTATGCCCTATGCTGCACTACTTTAGACCAGAGCCCAATGACACAGCCACGGTATTGTCTAGAGGGTGACGACACTGTTTGAGATTGACTCATGTAAACATTAACAGTCAAATGTAATGTACATATCATATACATATATTGTGTGTACATAGACGTTCAAGGGGTTAATTTTTTTAAATTGAAAGGTTTTATTGTTTCTTAAATAATACAATAATACAACACATTTGGACTTTTATTAGTGTCTGACGAGCAGGGCGGCAGCGTAGCCCAGTGGTTAGAGCGTTGGACTAGTAACCGGAAGGTTGCAAGATCGAATCCCCGAGCTGACAAGGTACAAATCTGTCGTTCTGCCCCTGAACAGAACGAGGCCATCATTGAAAATAAGATTTTGTTCTTAACTGACTTGCCTAGTTAAATAAAGGTTAAAAAAAAAAAGTGTTAATGCTGGAGTTATTTATGAGGACTAAGTCAGTTTATACGTCTCAAATGGCACCGTATTCATTCCCTACATAGTGCACTACTTTTAACCAGAGGCACTATAAAGAGAATAGATTATCAATGGCTCCTATATTATCTCCCAACTCAACCGCCAGTGTCCTTAAACACCTGTCGAGTACTGAGCTGAGTTATTCCCCCTGTTGTCATAATAATGGGAAGTGGTTTTCTCCTCTCCGTTAGTGGAGCCCAGTCTTCACCACCACCCAACAGCAGGTTCAATCAACCTCACCACCCCCTGTCGATGAGTTATTACAACTGAAGACTCGCACACCATATTGGCTGGCTGTCACTCTGGGTCTATGGCTGTTCATCAGAGCCTTATTGGGATCAATACTCATCCTCTGAATAGACCAGGTTTCTTTCACTCAATATGTATCCCAAATGCCACCCTATTCCATATGTAGTGCACTACTTTTTACCTGGGCCCATAGTGCTCTGGTCAAAAGTAGTACACTATATAGGGAATAGGGTGCCCTTTTGGAACGCAGACTCGATCGATTAATCTGTCTGCTGCCGTCTCATCTGACACATGAAAGGAGAACCTCTTCTACCCCCAGGGTTAGGGTTAGTTAAATTACACATTAAAGGCGAGAACCTCTTCTACCCCCAGGGTTAGGGTTAGTTAAATTACACTGGGGAAAGAGAACCTCTTCTACCCCCAGGGTTAGGGTTCGTTAAATTACACATGAAAGGAGAGAACCTCTTCTACCCCCAGGGTTAGGGTTTGTTAAATTACACATGAAAGGAGAGAACCTCTTCTACCCCCAGTGTTAGGGTTAGTTAAATTACACATGAAAGGAGAGAACCTCTTCTACCCCCAGGGTTAGGGTTAGTTAAATTACACATGGGAGAGAGAACCGCTTCTACCCCCCAGGGTTAGGGTTAGTTAAATTACACTGGGGAAAGAGAACCTCTTCTACCCCCAGGGTTAGGGTTAGTTAAATTACACATGAAAGGAGAGAACCTCTTCTACCCCCAGGGTTAGGGATAGTTAAATTACACGTGGGGGAGAGAACCTCTTCTACCCCCAGGGTTAGGGTTAGTTAAATTACACATGAAAGGAGAGAACCTCTTCTACCCCCACTGTTAGGGTTAGTTAAATTACACGTGGGGGAGAGAACCTCTTCTACCCCCAGGGTTAGGGTTAGTTAAATTACACATGGGGGAGAGAACCGCTTCTACCCCCAGGGTTAGGGTTAGTTAAATTACACATGGGAGAGAGAACCGCTTCTCCCCCCAGGGTGAACATAGGCCTGGTTCTTCTTACTCTGTAGTTGTGGGATAGAGCGCTGGAGCAGGACATTCCTCACCCTAGGCAATGATTACTGATATAATGATATCTATAGAGGGCCTGTAGTGGTGCGTATAGATGTGCAGTTTGATAAAGAAATGCTTTCTCTATTGGTATGTGAAACACTTGTTACTGGTACCACTGTACAGTCCAGATAAATGCATGTTACTGAAGATACATGGATCATTATTAGACATTTTAGATTTCATTGCTGTTCATTTTCTCCAGTGGTATTCATATGAGCCTGGAGGTCCAGAACACTGCTGCTTTTCTCTTCTACCTGATGTTTAATTGCACCTACCTGGTGTCCCAGGTCTAAACCAGTCGTTGATTAGTGAGGAAGAATGAAACTCAGCAGTGGAACTGGCTTCAAGGTCCAGATAGGAGTTTGCCTGATGTACACTGTAGATGCTCCTCCCTCAGTTAGATTTGATGTAGTGTTGCTGCAAACATCTGTCATTGACTACAGTTCTTCTATCCCCTGTCTCCCCTAGAATGCAGAACCCCAGATGCAAAGCCCCAGAGATTTGGTAAGTCACCTAAACCTGTCGCCTACACTACACAGTGGAGGCTGGTGAGGGTAGGACGGCTCATAATAATGGCTGGAATGGCATCAAACATTTTATTCTGTTCCAGCCATTACAATGAACCAGTCCTCTGATTTAAAGTGTTACCACTGTCCCGGGCCCACCCAGCCCTGGCTGCTGCTGCTCAGCACCTTGCCTGGGTCCTGCAGCATGTTAGGAGCTAGCCTGCAACACTGCCAATTAGAGCTGCACAATTATCCACATTTTTATTGAAATTGGGATGCACAATGTCCATATCGGAAGAGGCTGTGATATTTTGAACCGCCATCCATTCTTTTCTTTTTCAGTTTTGATTTATAGTTGACAGTGTTCTCTACTCAGGCAGTTCCTCATGTTCCAGATTCACTCAGCATGCATTGACCAAAAAGCAGCATGCAGTCAATAGATTCCTAACTTGAACTATGCAGCTTTCCACTTTGCTTCTTAATATAAATCCACATTTTCTACATGATACAATTTGTTTGTGTATTTTGCTCTCTGCCAAACTCTAGATCATTCTATTTCTATGATTCCAACAGGTGTTTTGATCTATGATCACAAATAAAATCGCAATATTTGGTACAAAAATTGTAATAATATTTTTTGCCGATATCATGCAGCCCTACTACCAATGTTTGAGTAAAGGGGCACCCAGTACATCACTGGGGCTGAGCTCCCTGCCATCCAGGACCTCTATACCATTGACTCCAGCCATCCAAGTCAAAGACTGTTCTCTTTGCTACTGTACGGGAAGTGGTACCGATGCACTAAGTCTAGAACCTTCTACCCCCCCAAGCCATAATACCGCCAAATAGTTCATCCGGGTAGCTATTGGTTAACTATTTAACTATCTGCATTGACCCTTTTTGCACTAACTCTTTTGTCTCATCACAAACTGCTGTTACTGTTTATTATCTATCCTGTTGCCTAGTCACTTTATCACTACCTATATGTACATATCTACTTTAATTACCTCTTACCCCTCCACATCGACTCGGAACTGTTACCCTGTGTATATAGCCAAGTTATCGTTGCTCATTAGCTGTGTTTGAATACCCATACTAACAAACTGCGCTCTGGATAACATACAGTATATACTCCATTTCCGTCACAAATGGAACGGTTAGTATGAGTGTATATGAACACAGCTATTGTGTATTTATTCCTTATTATTTCTCTATTTTTCTCTTTGCATTGTTGAGAAGAACTCATAGGTTGTTGTTTACGAAGCATGTGGCAAATTCTGATTTATTGGTTTCGAACCCATTCAATGTTACTGGGGTAACACCTACCTATCCCATGTCAAAGAAAGGCTTAACATGCTGCCGATGCTCATCTGAATTAGAGGGGTAGCCCTACAATAGAGGGATACTTTGGTATTTTGGCTATTCCTTTATCTACTTCCCCAGAGTCAGAAGAACTCATGGATACCATTTTTGTGTCTCTGCGTTCAGTTTGAGGGAAGTTAGAGGTAGTTTGAGCCAATGCTAACTAGCATTAGGCTTCCAGTCATTGCGCTATGTTGGTCCTCCCTTTGCTGCTATAACAGCCTTCACTCTTCTGGGTAGGCTTTCCAATAGATGTTGGAACATTGCTGCGGTGACTTGCTTCCGTTCAGCCATGAAAATTAGTGAGGTCAGGCACTGATGTTGGGCAATTAGGCCTGGCTCGCAGTCAGCGTTCCATTTCATCAGAAAGGTGTTCGTTGGGGTTGAGGTCAGGGCTCTGTGCAGGCCAGCCAAGTTCTTCCACGCTGATCTCGACAAACTACTTCTGTATGAACCCCGTTTTGTGCACAGGGGCATTGTCATGCTGAAACCGGAAAGAGCCTTCCCCAAACTGTTGCCACAAAGTTGGAAGCACAGAATTGTCTAGATTCTAGAATGTCATTGTATGCTGTAGCATTCAGATTTCCCTTCACTGGAACTAAGGGGCCTAGCCCGAACTAAGAAAAAACAGCCCCAGACCATTATTCCTCCTCCACCAAACATTACAGTTGGCACTATGCGTTAGGCCAGGTAGCGTTTTCATGGCATCCGCCAAACCCAGATTCGTCTGTCAGACTGCCAGGTGGTGAAGTGTGATTCATCACTCCAGAGAATATGTTTCCACTGCTCCAGAGTCCAATGGCGGCGAGCTTTACACCACTCCAACCGACGCATGGTTATCTAAGGCTTGTGTGCGGCTGCTCGGCCATGGAAACCCATTTCATGAAGCTCACGGCAAACTTTTCTTGTGCTGACGTTGCTTCCAGAGGTAGTTTGGGTGTTGCAACCGAGGACAGACGATTTTTACGTGCTTCAGCGGTCTCGTTCTGTGTGCTTGTGTGGCCTACCACTTTTTGACTGAGCCATTGTTTCTCCTAGACGTTTCCACTTCACAATAACAGCACTTACAGTTGACCGGGACAGCTCTAGCAGGGTAAAAATTTGACGAAGTTACTTGTTGGAAAGGTGGCATCCTATGACGCTGGTGCCACATTGAAAGTCACTGAGCTCTTCAGTAAGGCCATTGTACAGCCAATATTTGTTTATGGCGATTGCATGGCTGTGTGCTCTATTTGATACACCTATCAGCAACGGTGTGGCTGAAGTAGCTGAATCCGTTTGTGTGTACACACACACACACACCTACTAGCGTACCATAGAGTCTAGTCATTGCACTAATACTAGTTAGCATCTTCCTTCAAAATGAACACAGAGACAAACATTTTTTCCTCCCAAGACTAAACACATCACTTCTTGTCCAGTTCAGATTGTCCTCTGCTTTGCTGTTAGTGACGTGGTAGGTAGTTTCAGGTTTGTAAATATTGAGTCAACCATTGTCAACATTTTATTATTGATGATGGTATGCAATGCAGCCCACAGACAAATGCAATTAACTTTATTGCACGATGTCCATAAATTCTCCATGTCCTCCAATTGTGCACTGATTGGACAAAAATGTAATTCATTCAAGAGTTCAGTAGGGTTCTATAGAGGGGGATGTATTTTCACTACTTAAATAATTGGCTCAGTGAATGAAATGATTCAGTGGCATTAACAACCTGGCCAACTCGTCATTTTACCAATCTGGGAGGCAAAGTCATTAAAGAGTTCAATAATTCAGCAGTGTATTTCAGATGGAATCAATGCATTAGAATATACTTTGTTTTGAAATAGATCCATGATACTGTATCAGTCAGCCATTCAGTAGCGTTATTTATACATTTGGTGCTTCTGTGACCATTTCAGTTCGTTCCTCAATCCATACGCCTTGGTTGGAGAGCAAGGTAGCAGTCTAGAGTGGTAGTTCCATGTTCCATGTTCCCTGTGCTCCTGTGATACCTGACCGCTGCCTGCATTCATGGTTCTTATCGCAAGCGTGGTCTGTGGCCAAATGGAGAACAGTCTTGGTTATGATCCACGCTGGCATATCGACCCAATCTTGCCTTCATCTGACTGATAATCTAAGTATAGGTTTAGTTCAGGGTGGTCCTTCTCCAGTAAACCTGTCATACCAGGACCAGGAGATGTGTAACCAGGAGATGTAGAATTTTCTTATGTGGAAACGGCCCAGTTGTGTGATTTTCCTCAGTAACATTTTACTTGAAGTTATCGTGGTGCCTAGATGAGACCCAATCCAGAGTGGAAGGCACCTTGGATCTCAAAGCAATCTCTTTCCTGTGGGATTTTACAAGCCCTCGTCAAGCCCTCGTCAATGAATCCCCTTCTCTCCTTCCTGGCATGTTCCTACCACAATGTGAACCTACGCGTTATACACCTTGAACTCATAGCAAGCTCTCTTTCGCTCTCTTTCTCGCTCGTTCTCTCTTCTCTTTCTCAGTTTCTCTTTCTCTCTACTTCCCGAAATATAACCTCCATCTATTTCTCTCTCTCCCCTTCCCGACATATTGCATTACCATTTCATTCTCTTTTTCTCTCTATCTACTTCTCTTTTCCTGCTCTTTCTCCTTCAGACATACTGTATGACCTTCATCTCTTTTCTCTCTATCTACTTCTCTTTTTCCTGTTCTTTCTCCTTCAGACATACTGTATGACCTTCATCTCATTTTCTCTCTCGCTTTTTCTCCTTTCTTCCTTTCTCTCTCCTTCCCAACATTCTCTCCATCACTATTTCTCTTTCTTTTGATCTCTCGCTCTCTCCTTCCCAACATATTCTCTCCACCTTTCTTTCTATATGTGTTTCTCTCGCTCTCCTTCCCAACATATTCTCTCCATCTTTCTTTCTTTATATTTCTATTTCTATCTCTCCTTCCTGACATATGTATTATCTTCATTTCATTCTTTCTCTCAATCTTTCCTTTTTCTATCTTTTCTCCTTCTTTCCTTCCCAACATTTCCTCCATCTCTCTTTCTCGACTCTTTTTCTCTTTTCTCACTCTTTCGCTCTCCTTCCCGAAGTTCTCTTTCTATATTTCTCTCTCTCCTTCCCGACAGAGTTAACTCCATCTCATTCTCTCTCTCCATTTCTATTTTTCTCTCTCTCCTTCCTGACATATTACCTCCATCTCATTATCTTTTTCTTTCTTTCCCTCTCTCCTTCCTGACATTCCCTTCATCTTTTTTCTTTCTCTCTCCTTCCAACACGTTCCCTTCATCTCTCTCTCGTGTATGAATTTACAAGCCTTGCCAATGAATCCTTTTCTTCTCTCCTTCCCAGCATATTCCCTCCATAATGGGCTCAATTATAAACAGCAGATGTTATCTATTGTTTGAGGCTTTGTTCCACATGACTCTCAACAACACATGAACTTGACTGTTCTGTTGTGGTGCCAGGCAAGACAGCAAGCAGCACTAAGGCTCTTATACCAGTACAGCCAGAATATCTTTGTGAGTCTCAAATGGCACCACGGTCTCTATATAAAGCACTACTTATGGTCAGAAGCAGTGCACTCAGGGCTCTGAATTAGAACATGTCATTGGTAGCACTGGTGCATTACATAGGGAACAGGTCAAACACTCAGACAACAGGAAACATCACATAGACCCTCCACAACAAGTGAATCAGAACTTTGCCAATGTTAATCATTAATCATTGTGTAATTGTTGGTAGTAATAGGTTATTTATCTTTGAGGCAGGAAGGGTGTTAGCCTGAGGACACAATGGGGACAGTTGTCACATATGGAATGTGTTGCAAATGGCACCCTATTTCCTAGAGAATATGTTGGCATTTGGTACTGGACCTTGGTTTACAGTTGACTTGATGCTGCTGCACTTCTAACATGTTTGGCGCTGTTGCTTGAGGGGCATTGGCAGTACCATGGCATATTGGGCCTGTGGTGATCTCTGGGAGGTGTATGGGATGTAACCGTGGGTCTTACTGTTCCCTTCCTCCAGCGTCACTCGGTGAGGGAGGCCGTGGTGGCCGACTGAGGTAACCGCCCCCAACAGTGTCTGTCCCAAATGGAACCCTATTCCCTTTAAAGTCCATTACTTTTGACCAGGGCATAGGGCTCTGGTCTAAAATAGTGCACTATAAAGGGAATAGTGTGCCATTTGGGGGACAGTCTGGGTCAATCTGGTACCACGAAGCAATCAAGTAACACTGTTTGGCCTGTTGTGCAGACTGAGTGAAGGTCGATTGAGCAGTTCATTGGGAATGCCTAAGTAACAGTAAAGTGAGTAGCTATGTGACCCTGAGTACAGATTACAGGTCACATTACCGTCTGTCACTCTGTACTGATGATTGATGAAGTTACTGCCTTTCACCTACCATCGCAGAGCAACACAACGTAAGTATTTAATATACATAAACTCAACAAAAAAATAAACGTCCCTTTTTCAGGACCCTGTCTTTCAAAGATAATTAGTAAAAATCCAAATAACTTCACAGATCTTCATTGTAAAGTGTTTAAACACTCTTTCCCATGCTTGTTCAATGAATCATAAACAATTAATGAACATGCACCTGTGAAACGGTCATTAAGACACTAACAGTTTACAGATTAAATTAAGGTCACAGTTGTGAAAATTTAGGACACTAAGAGGCCTTTCGACTGACTCTGAAAACACCAAAAGAAAGATGCCCAGGGCCCCTGCTCATCAGTGCAGGTGCCTTGGTGGAAGAGTGGGGCAACATCTCGCAGCAAAAACTGACAAATCTGGTGCAGTCCAAGAGGAGGAGATGCACTGCAGTACTTAATGCAGCTGGTGGCCACACCAGATACTGTTACTTTTTATTTTGCCCCCCCCCCCCCCCCCCCCCCCCCCCCTTTTTGTTCAGGGACACATTATTCCATTTCTGTTAGTCACATGTCTGTGGGACTTGTTCAGTTTGTTTCTCAGTTGTTGAATCTTATGTTCCTACAAATATTTACATGTTAAGTTTGCTGAAAATAAACGCAGTTGACAGCTAGAGGACATTTCTTTTTTTGCTGAGTTTATATACTGTATATGCCATTAAGCAAATGCTTTTATCCAAAGTGACTTAGTCATGCATGCATACATTTTTGCGTTGGGTGGCCCCAGCAGGAATCAAACCCACCACCCTTGGCGTTCCAAGTGCCATGGTCTACCAACTGAGCCACACAGGACCACTGATCTCATACAGTACAGTAGTACCAATCCATCGCTTATTATATCCATAGTGGTTTATATTGTCGCAAACTTCGTTACAGAAAATTACAACAAGTTGAAATTGAAAAACCATCAGTGGCAGTTACCATGTAATGTCATGGCAAGCCACATTGATCTATGATCACACACACATTCCCTCTCCCTCGACTCAGTAAGTCATCTCTGATAAAGCATTCACAATAGAATGCAGTTCAGTGCAATTAATTACTGTTGTGGCTCTTTCCGTCTTTCCCTCTCTCACTCACACACAGTGCTATTTGTTCCGCGGTGCAGATGCGGCTGCATTCATGTCTCTCGTGTGTGAATGTATGTGTTTGAGGGCCCAGTGAATGTAGAACATAACAAGCCCTTGCTTTAAAGTGATGTTTCAAGATGACACCTGTTCCTACACATAAAGCACACCGTGACTGCATCCGCTGCTAGTACAGGGGGGAATGGCGGTGGGTGGGGTGGGGTGAGGGTGGGTGTATGGATTAGATGTCGACCGATTAATCGGAACGGCCGATTAATTAGGGCCGATTTCAAGTTTTCATAACAATCGGAAATCCGTTTTTTAAAAATCTTTATTTAACTAGGCAAGTTCTTATTTTCAATGACGGCCTTGTCATTTACAAAATAGCCTCCAATACCCTACTCAACAAATTGGATGCAGTCTATCACAGTGCAATCCGTTTTGTCACCAAAGCCCCATATACAGTGCCTTGCGAAAGTATTCGGCCCCCTTGAACTTTGCGACCTTTTGCCACATTTCAGGCTTCAAACATAAAGATATAAAACTGTATTTTTTTGTGAAGAATCAACAACAAGTGGGACACAATCATGAAGTGGAACGACATTTATTGGATATTTCAAACTTTTTTAACAAATCAAAAACTGAAAAATTGGGCGTGCAAAATTATTCAGCCCCTTTACTTTCAGTGCAGCAAACTCTCTCCAGAAGTTCAGTGAGGATCTCTGAATGATCCAATGTTGACCTAAATGACTAATGATGATAAATACAATCCACCTGTGTGTAATCAAGTCTCCGTATAAATGCACCTGCACTGTGATAGTCTCAGAGGTCCGTTAAAAGCGCAGAGAGCATCATGAAGAACAAGGAACACACCAGGCAGGTCCGAGATACTGTTGTGAAGAAGTTTAAAGCTGGATTTGGATACAAAAAGATTTCCCAAGCTTTAAACATCCCAAGGAGCACTGTGCAAGCGATAATATTGAAATGGAAGGAGTATCAGACCACTGCAAATCTACCAAGACCTGGCCGTCCCTCTAAACTTTCAGCTCATACAAGGAGAAGACTGATCAGAAATGCAGCCAAGAGGCCCATCACTCTGGATGAACTGCAGAGATCTACAGCTGAGGTGGGAGACTCTGTCCATAGGACAACAATCAGTCGTATATTGCACAAATCTAGCCTTTATGGAAGAGTGGCAAGAAGAAAGCCATTTCTTAAAGATATCCATAAAAAGTGTCGTTTAAAGTTTGCCACAAGCCACCTGGGAGACACACCAAACATGTGGAAGAAGGTGCTCTGGTCAGATGAAACCAAAATTGAACTTTTTGGCAACAATGCAAAATGTTATGTTTGGCGTAAAAGCAACACAGCTGAACACACCATCCCCACTGTCAAACATGGTGGTGGCAGCATCATGGTTTGGGCCTGCTTTTCTTCAGCAGGGACAGGGAAGATGGTTAAAATTGATGGGAAGATGGATGGAGCCAAATACAGGACCATTCTGGAAGAAAACCTGATGGAGTCTGCAAAAGACCTGAGACTGGGACGGAGATTTGTCTTCCAACAAGACAATGATCCAAAACATAAAGCAAAATCTACAATGGAATGGTTCAAAAATAAACATATCCAGGTGTTAGAATGGCCAAGTCAAAGTCCAGACCTGAATCCAATCGAGAATCTGTGGAAAGAACTGAAAACTGCTGTTCACAAATGCTCTCCATCCAACCTCACTGAGCTCGAGCTGTTTTGCAAGGAGGAATGGGAAAAAAATGCAGTCTCTCGATGTGCAAAACTGATAGAGACATACCCCGAGCGACTTACAGCTGTAATCGCAGCAAAAGGTGGCGCTACAAAGTATTAACTTAAGGGGGCTGAATAATTTTGCACGCCCAATTTTTCAGTTTTTGATTTGTTAAAAAAGTTTGAAATATCCAATAAATGTCGTTCCACTTCATGATTGTGTCCCACTTGTTGTTGATTCTTCACAAAAAAATACAGTTTTATATCTTTATGTTTGAAGCCTGAAATGTGGCAAAAGGTTGCAAAGTTCAAGGGGGCCGAATACTTTCGCAAGGCACTGTACTACCCACCATTGCGACCTGTACGCTCTCGTTGGCTGGCCCTCACTTCATACTCGTCGCCAAACCCACTGGCTCCATGTCATCTACAAGACCCTGCTAGGTAAAGTTCCCCCTTATCTCAGCTCGCTGGTCACCATAGCATCACCCACCTGTAGCACGCGCTCCAGCAGGTATATCTCTCTGGTCACCCCCAAAACCAATTATTTCTTTGGCCCCCTCTCTTTCCAGTTCTCTGCTGCCAATGACTGGAACGAACTACAAAAATCTCTGAAACACTTATCTCCCTCACTAGCTTTAAGCACCAGCTGTCAGAGCAGCTCACAGATTACTGCACCTGTACATAGCCCACCTATAATTTAGCCCAAACAACTACCTCTTTCCCTACTGTATTTATTTTATTTATTTATTTATTCTGCTCCCTTGCACCCCATTATTTTTATTTCTACTTTGCACATTCTTCCACTGCAAATCTACCATTCCAGTGTTTTAATTGCTATATTGTATTTACTTTGCCACCATGGCCTTTTTTTTGCCTTTACCTCCCTTATCTCACCTCATTTGCTCACATCGTATATAGACTTGTTTATACTGTATTATTGACTGTATGTTTGTTTTACTCCATGTGTAACTCTTTGTCGTTGTATGTGTCGAACTGCTTTGCTTTATCTTGGCCAGGTCACAATTGTAAATGAGAACTTGTTCTCAACTTGCCCACCTGGTTAAATAAAGGTGTTCTCAACTTGCCTACCTGGTTAAATAAAGGTGTTCTCAACTAGCCTACCTGGTTAAATAAAGGTGTTCTCAACTAGCCTACCTGGTTAAATAAAGGTGAAATAAAATCGAAATAAATAAAAAGGAACAGTGGGTTAACTGCCTTGTTCAAGGGCAGAACGACAGATTTTTACCTTGTCAGCTCAGGGATTCAATCTTGCAACCTTACGGTTAACTAGTCCAACTCTCTAACCACCTGCCTCACGAGGAGCCTGTCTGTTACGCGAATGCAATAAGAAGCCAAGGTAAGTTGCTAGCTAGCATTAAACTTAATCATAATCACTAGTTATAACTACACATGGTTGATGATATTACTAGTTTCTCTAGTATGTCCTGCGTTGCATATAATCGATGCGGTGCGCATTCTGAAAAAGGACTGTCGTTGCTCCAACGTGTACCTAACCATAAACATCAATGCCTTTCTTAAAATCAATACAAAGAAGTATATATTTTTAAACCTGCATATTTAGCTAAAATAAATCCAGGTTAGCAGGCAATATTAACCAGGTGAAATTGTGTCACTTCTCTTGCGTTCATTGCACGCAGAATCAGGCTATATGCAACAGTTTGGGCCGCATGGCTCATTGCGAACTAATTTGCCAGAATTTGAAGGAATTATGACAACATTGAAGGTTGTGTAATGTAACAGGAATCTTTAGACTGATGGATGCCTCCCATTAGATAAAATACGGAACGGTTCCGTATTTCACTGAAAGAATAAATGTTTTGTTTTCGAGATGATAGTTTCCGGATTCGACCATATTAATGAATAATATGAATGCTCGTATTTCTGTGTGTTATTATGTTATAATTAAGTCTATGATTTGATAGAGCAGTCTGACTGAGCGATGGTGGACACCAGCAGGCTCATAAGCATTCATTCAAACAGCACTTTTTGCCAGCAGCTCTGCTGTTTATGAATTCAAGCCTTTCAACCCCCAAGATTAGGCTGGTGTAACGATGTGATGTGAAATGGCAAGCTAGTTAGCGGGGTGCGCGCTAATAGCGTTTCAAACGTCACTCGCTCTGAGACATGGAGTAGTTGTTCTCCTTGCTCTGCATGGGTAATGCTGCTTCGAGGGGTAGCTGTTTTCATTGTGTTCCTGGTTCGAGCCCAGGTAGGAGCGAGGAGAGGGACGAAAGCTATACTGTTACACTGGCAATACTAAAGTGCCTATAAGAACATCCAATAGTCAAAGGTTAATGAAATACAAATGGTATAGAGAAAAATAGTCCTATAATTCCTATAATAACTAACCTAAAACTTCTTACCTGGGAATATTGAAGACTCATGTTAAAAGGAACCACCAGCTTTCATATGTTCTCATGTTCTGAGCAAGGAACTGAAACATTAGCTTTCTTACATGGCACATATTACAATTTTTACTTCCTTCTCCAGCACTTTGTTTTTGCATTATTTAAACCAAATTGAACATGTTTCATTATTTATTTGAGGCTAAATTGATTTTATTGATGTATTATTATTACGTTAAAATAAGTGTTCATTCAGTATTGTTGTAATTGTCATTATTACAAATACATTTGAAAAATCGACAGATTAATCGGTATCGGCTTTTTTTGTTCTCCAATAATCGGTATCGCCGTTGAAAAATCAGAATCGGTCGACCTCTAGTATGGATGGCTGTGGAGTTTCATTCTAATCTCAAATAATTCTAATCTCGTGGACCAACTTTTTAGGCCAACTGGTGTGTGTAATGCACCATCTGAGAGGTGGTGTGTGTGTTTAGGAGGATTTGGTAGGGACAGTTGCTATTTGTGAATATGCCTTAAAGATGGAGATATTAAAAGATACGTTACCTGCATGTTAGCATCACATAATTCATTGAGAGGTGCTCCTTGTCTTTGCTCACAGTTCCACTGTGTTTAATCACTCACTGGCCCGCTCCATGTGGAGTCTGACTATGACTTCACTCCTGTGTAAGTGAGTGTGTGCAGTTTGTACTCCATGCTGTGAGTTTCTCTTAGTGCGCACGCATGCAGGCACACGCCTCCATGTCAGTCTGCCTGGACTCCTGTCTGTCTATTATCCCAGGTGTTTGATATTCATGCACTATCAGCGTCCAGTCTCAGGCAGAGAAAGAGAGAGCTGCTTTAAAAAGGGCAGCCAACAGTGCTCTCCACGCATGGGTTCGCTCCAGCAATTACATCCTCCAGCGCCTTCTCTCCTCGCTGCGCTTTTAATTTGTTTCCAAGTGACTTTACAATGTCATCAAATAGACAGGTTTGTGGGAAAGTTGAGAGCACCTCTCTAATAGCTTCAGGTGATGCTGTTCAGAGCGACCAGGGGTGAGGCCAGGGGTGTAGCGGGGGGGGGATTCTCCCCCTGCTTAAGGTTGATTCACCCTGTGGAATACAAAGCAGCATGCAGTCTTGGAGAGGGGGGAAGAAGAGGGGAGGAGAGGCAATTCTGCTGTTGTTCCACCTGAATTAATTCTCACTCCTTCTCCTCTTTCTCTTCTCTTGCGCTCTTCCCTCGCCCGCTCTCTCCACAAAGTAATCCGATCTCTCTCTGCAAACAATGGAAGCTAATGAATGTCTGACACTGAGCTTGATTATGACTGCATTCATTACACATGCACATAATTTCCAGTAGTTAAGTGTGCAGATTTATTCAAAGGACAGCTGTCAATTGACAAGGCAGAGAGAATAGCTTTTTTGTTCAATGAGGTTCAAGCACCTGTTGCATTTTGTGATATAGTGTCTGTTTCTGTGTAGGAAATGCACTGTACATTATTTAGTGCTGTGTTGGGGCCTGAAAGGTGGTCACAGAATTGAGCCAATGGACACTCCATACCTATATTCTCCTGTCAATTGTGTTTCATTATGATAGCCAATGGAGCCACTGTTCACATATGACCTATGGTAACGTTAGTATGTATCCTTGGCCCAACGAACTCTCACGGTCACATCTGTATTGTACATTTGTATCGTCTCTTCTGAAACCAACTTCAGATGTAAGCAGGGCTTTCCGCTAATCCTGTGTTTCTAATAGTAGATTGCACAGTAGCAACAATGACCAGTAACACAGTCCTCCCTCCCTCTCTGTTCTAGAAGATTGAGGAGGATGACCTGGTGTTGACCCCGGATGGTACCAGGGAGTTCCTGACCTTTGAGATCCCTCTGAGTGACTCCGGGTCGGCGGGGTTAGGGGTCAGCGTCAAGGGCAACCGCTCCAAGGAGAACCACTCTGACCTGGGCATCTTCGTCAAGTCCATCATCAACGGGGGAGCTGCCTGCAAGGTGAGTCTCATCTCTCACCTTTCATTTGAACTAATGTGCAAGTTTTCATGCTCATACAAGTAATCAATAATATGGTATTTTGGGGATAATAGTGGCCGATATTGCCACTCCTATTTGCCATATCGTTAATCTAAGCTGACTAGAAAGTATGTGTCTGCAGGGAAGCTAATTCCCCTACCCAAGAATAGTGAAGCATCCTTTACTGGCTCAAATAGCCAACCAATCAGCCTGTTACCAACCCTTAGTAAACATTTGGAAAATATTATGTTTGACCAGATACAGTGCTATTTTACTGTAAACATATTGCCAAGATACTTTCAGCACACCTTTAGGGAAGAATGTTCAACAAGCATGCACTTACTCAAATGACTGATTGGCTGAGAGAAATTGATGATAAAAAGATTGGGGGAGCTGTTTTGTTAGACTTCAGTGCAGCTTTTGAAATTATCGGTCATAGTCTGCTGATGGAATAACTTGTTATGGCTTTACACCCCCTGCTATATTGTGGATAATGAGTTACCTCTCTAACAGAACACAGAGGGTGTTCTTTAATGGAAACCTCAACCAACATAATCCAGGTAGAATCAGGAATTCCCCAGGGCCGCTGCCTAGGCCCATTACTTTTTTCAATCTTTACTAATAACATGTCACTGGCTTTGAGTAAAGCCAGTGTGTCTATACACGTCAGCTACTACAGCGAGTGAAATCACAACAAGGAGTACCTATTTTACCTATTTTATTTTTAAGAGTTGCAGTTAGTTTTTGAATGGGAGGCAAGGAATAAGTTAGTCCTAAATATTTCAAATTAAAAGCATTGTATTTGGGACAAATCATTCTCTAGACTTAAAAATAATAATGTGGAAATTGAGGAAGTTGAGGAGAATAAACTGCTTGGAGTAACCCTGGATTGTGAACTGTCATGTTCAAAATATGTTAATACAACAGTAGCTAAGATGGGGAGAAGTCTGTCCATATTGAAGTGCTGCTCTGCCTTCTTAATACTATCATTAAGGCAAGTTCTACAGGCCCTAGTTTTGTCGCACCTGGATTACTGTTCCTCGGGGAAAATAAAAATTGGCTCAGAACAGGGCAGCACAGCTATCCCTTAAATGTACTCTGAGATTTAAAATGAATAATATGTATGTACATCTCTCAAGGCTCAGTGGAGGAGAGATTGACTTCATCACTACTTGTTTTTATAAGAAGTTTAAACTACTAGCACACAGCTCAGACAGCCTTGCATACCCCACAAGACATGCCACCAGTGTTTTCACGATCCCCAAGTCCAGAACAGTCTCTGGGAGGCACACCTTATGGAACAGTGGGTACTGTGAAGAGACACACACACACACAGGCACATACACATAAGACACGCACTCTACACACACATACACATGTATTGTAGAGTAGTGGCCTGAGGGGACACGCTTAATGTGTTGTGAAATGTCACGTCATGTCATATTTGAAATAGTATTAAACTGCCTTAATGTTTCTGGACCCCAGGAAGAGTAGCTGCAGCCTTGGCATCAGCTAATAGGGATCCTTAATAAATACAAATATACCAGACTAACCATCCTATTAGCATCTTATGTCTAGCAGTTCTGATAGCTGTTCTGTCTAATTTGACAGAGATACAACTTCATTGCTTTTTCTGCTATTCATTATTCTACTGCCAGTACAGTTGCCTGTTTCTGAGCTCTTGCCAACTCCTTATGGAATTAAGTGACCTGGTGTGACAAGGAGTTGGCAAGAACACAAACAGATCTGGGACCAGGCTAACATTATAGTGCTAATGCATTGAACAGCCTGATTGTGCATGTTGACTGATTCTCATCCTACCTGTCATATCCTGCGTGAACAGGATGGAAGGCTGCGGGTCAATGACCAGCTGATAGCGGTGAACGGGGAGTCGTTGCTAGGCAAGACCAACCAGGAAGCCATGGAGACGCTAAGGAAGTCCATGTCGGTAGAGGGCAACAAGCGGGGGATGATTCAGCTGATTGTGGCCAGGAGGGTCACTAAACGCAATGAGGTAGGCCTGACCATTGCTTAATTAAAGCTGTGGAGATTATACGACTAACACCAGCCGTGGGTGGGCTCATAGTAATTGCTGGAACAGAATGAATGGAAAGGTGTCAAACGCATAAGAACATGCATTCCTTTCCAACCATTACTATGAGCCGTCCTCCTCTCACCAGCCTCCACTGACTAACATGCTTGTATGCTGAAATACGTTTTTTAACCCACAGGGTGTCTATGTGTGATGTTAGGCTTGTTGGAGGCTTTGGAGGCAGCGTCTGAGAGCAGTGTGGCTCCATTCTTCTTTCCTCAGTCACTGCCATTGCTAATGTATTGTTTGTTTTTTCTCGTTCAATTGTCAAATTAAAGATTCATGAATTCTGTTTTCTATATGCATTTCTTTAGCAGAAAATGGTGTGTAATTTTTATTAAAATGCACAATGTTCCTGAATAAGATAAAGACCACCCGTCACACTGTCATGATACCTTTTGATATTTCTCTCAAGACTGGTCTTTTTTTAATCTTTTTTTTTATACACTTTTTCAAAAACACTTGATAGTGCACCCTCCCACATGTATTCTCCGTGTTAAATTCCAAAGCCACTATTCTGGACTAGAGAGCTATGTTAGGAATATGATGAAAGATCAGCTAGTCCGGTTGGGTCACAGCAGTTCATATGACATGAACTGCATCCCAAAATGGCTCCCTATTTAATGCAATACTGTTAAACATGATCGATAGGGCTCTGGTCAAGAAAAGTACTATGTATTGCAGTGTTTCCCAACTCCAGTCCTCCAGTACCCCCAACAGTACACGTTGTCGAATCCCCGGACAAGCACACCTCATTCAACTTGCCAAATAATCATCAGGCCCTCAATAAGTTGAATCTGCTGTTTTTGTCCCGGGTTAAAACAACAATGTGTGTTGTAGGACTGGAGGTGGGAAACACTGAGCGAGTGAATAGGGTGCAATTTGGGAGGCAGCCTTGCTCTCCTCTTAGCCTCCATGTCCCGAGGCATGCTGGGGGAATTAGTGACGACTGGCCATCCAAGTTACACATTACTTTTTTTCATTTAAATGTTATGTTGATACACTTGCAGACTCACTCTGTCCCTTGCTCGCTCCCTCTCTCTTTCTCTCTACCGCCTTCCCTCCACATTTCAATGTCATAATATTTCTACATACTCCATCCTGGCTTGATCACTTATCTATTGGAGAGCTGTGTCTACTCTGCAACGGTGGATTTGGTTGTTGTAGTGTGTACTGTGTGCCTCTTGCTACAGTACATGTCAGACCTGTGATTTCCCATGGTGCAGCTGGTAATTGGAAGCAGAGCGGGGGCTAAGTGCTAAGCCATGCGCTGCCGTCAGGTTGCAGGCTGTGCTGTGGAGAAGCCAAGGGTGAGAGCAGAGCAGAGAACACTGGCTATGAGGTACACACACACGGGAAGACTCATCAATATCTGCATCACGGGTACAGCTGTGGGGGTGGCTTAGACTAGAGCATTATGGTTCTAGGTGTCTATATAGAAGGATACTTTATTGATACATTTTTCTTGCAGTCCACAGAATGTGTGACGTATTTGAGCCATAGTGGAACTCGACCAAGGTCCTAGACATTCATGTGGCACAGCTTGATGGAAAGGTTGTACTCCTGTCTCCCATCAACTCACACCATCCCTCTCTTTCTGACTTATCCTCCTAACTTGACCTCTTTAGGGTAATAATCAGTGGCAAACTGTTCTGAATCTGAACTGCTATTTCCTCAGTACTAAACCCCCACGCAGGGCTATTCTATTCGGACAAATGCCTTAATCACATTTCTGACCCAATAGAGTTCAGCCTAGCACCAGTTTAATTATAGGATGGACTATGCAATGAGTAGAGCAGTGATTTGTTGACAGGCACACATGTACAAACGATATGCCCTCCACTCTGCAGCCCGTTTCATTCATCTAATTTAAAGTAAAGACAGGCTGACTTCCAACAGTCTGTAGGCATTTGACCTCTCTAGAAATAATTTTCCAGATCTCCACCCCCAGTCATTTGGTTCTACACCCGTTTTTACTCCTACTTCTACACCCGTTTTTACTCCTACTTCTACACCTGTTTTTACTCCTACTTCTACACCCGTTTTTACTCCTACTTCTACACCCGTTTTTACTCCTACTTCTACACCCGTTTTTACTCCTACTTCTACACCCGTTTTTACTCCTACTTCTACACCCGTTTTTACTCCTACTTCTACACCTGTTTATACTCCTACTTCTACACCTGTTTTTACTTCTACACCTGTTTTTACTTCTACACCTGTTTTTACTCCTACTTCTACACCTGTTTTTACTCCTACTTCTACACCTGTTTTTACTTCTACACCTGTTTTTACTCCTACTTCTACACCTGTTTTTACTTCTACACCTGTTTTTACTCCTACTTCTACACCTGTTTTTACTCTCATTTTACTAGCTGAGGGAGCAGCCAGGTCTACTTGGTGAATGTTGTGCAGTTTCTGCATTAAATGAACTGAACCTGCCTGTATCACACCTGTCTCTGTTATCAGCACGTTTATCAAACGTAGGAAATGAAGGCGCTATGGGTTGATTATTCACTGATGACATTTCCTCTTGTTGTGATGCACATCAGTCTTCATGCTAATAAGTCATTTTCTTCACCTTGAGCCATGAATACAGAAACCGTTGCACTTCTATGGCTGGTTTCCCAAACTCATTAAACTAGTCCTGGACTAGGAAGTTCTTTAAATTAAGAGTCTCTCCACTGTGAATGCGTTTTACACTTGGACTTGGCTTAATATGTGTCAGGATATCAGCGTGTATAGTTAAAATCTGTGAGAGAGGAGATTCTAAGTGCAAACAATGAGGGCATCCTCACCATAGAGATTCTATTGATTCCATGTAATTCTATGGTCCACACACATTCACCCCCACTTCCTCCCCAGCTCCTCAGTCATGTGTGTTTAAAAGTGTCCAAGGCAGTAAATTACCTATTTGGCCAATAAACAGTGGTGTGTCAGATAGCCCCTTGAGGAAAGTGGCACCTTGCTGCTCTCCTGTGGGGGAATGTTCTCAGCAGGCATCTTAACACCTATTGAAAATCCATAGTCATTTATCAAGCTATCCTAACCATGGTCGTGGTGGTGTTGTGGATAATATTAGCATGACCCTGCCTGCCTAACCTGCCTCTACAGGTCTGTCATTTTTCTAGCTAGCTTAGCTGTGGTGGTGCTGGGGCTATGTTGCATGAACCTAACCTGCCTCTGCAGGTCTGTCATTTATATAGCTAGCCTAGCTGTGGTGGTGCTGGGGCTATGTAGCATGAACCTAACCTGCCTCTACAGGTCTGTCATTTATCTAGCTAGCCTAGCTGTGGTGGTGCTGGGGCTATGTAGCATGAACCTAACCTGCCTCTACAGGTCTGTCATTTATCTAGCTAGCCTAGCTGTGGTGGTGCTGGGGCTATGTAGCATGAACCTAACCTGCCTCTACAGGTCTGTCATTTATCTAGCTAGCCTAGCTGTGGTGGTGCTGGGGCTATGTAGCATGAACCTAACCTGCCTCTACAGGTCTGTCATTTATCTAGCTAGCCTAGCTGTGGTGGTGCTGGGGCTATGTAGCATGAGACTTGCCTGTGTCTACCGGTGCAACCGGTCCCTCACAGACGGGGTGATGGATCATCTCTAGGTTTAGCTGTAATTGCTGCTGCAATCCCACAGTGAGTGAAATAGCCATAATAGGGTTGTGGCTTTGAGCTAGAATGACAAAACACGAGCTCTAATATCAAGATTTAATCCAAATGTACTTAAGGGAGAATTTCTGTCTCATACTGCACATTTCCAGTATAATAAGGATTCCTTCGTCCAATGTATTGATTGTGCCGGTCTTCCCAATGCCTCTGTATGTGTAGTTGGAGGCCTCTGGGAGCCCCCTGGGACCGGAGCAGACCCTCAACTCCACCCTGCTGGACGACAGGGAGCGGCGGATCTCCCACTCCCTGTACGGAGGCATAGAGGGCCTGGACGACAACCTGATGCCACGGCAGACACTAATGGGCCGAATGATGGGTGAGTCAGGTCCCCCCAATAGCTTCTCACAGCCTTACTGCTGGGTTAGCACCAGCTCCTCTCATAGCCTTACTGCTGGGTTAGCACCAGATTTTCTCACAGCCTTACTGCTGGGTTAGCACCAGATCCTCTCACAGCCTTACTGCTGGGTTAGCACCAGCTCTTCTCACGGCCTTACTGCTTGGTTAGCACCAGCTCCTCTCACAGCCTTACTGCTGGGTTAGCACCAGCTCCTCTCACAGCCTCACTGCTGGGTTAGCACCAGCTCCTCTCCCAGTCTTACTGCTGGGTTAGCACCAGCTCCTCTCACAGCCTCACTGCTGGGTTAGCACCAGCTCCTCTTACAGCCTCACTGCTGGGTTAGCACCAGCTCCTCTCCCAGTCTTACTGCTGGGTTAGCACCAGCTCCTCTCACAGCCTCACTGCTGGGTTAGCACCAGCTCCTCTCACAGCCTTACTGCTGGGTTAGCACCAGCTCCTCTCACAGCCTTACTGCTGGGTTAGCACCAGCTCCTCTCACAGCCTCACTGCTGGTTTAGCACCAGCTCCTCTCACAGCCTCACTGCTGGTTTAGCACCAGCTCCTCTCACAGCCTTACTGCTGGGTTAGCACCAGCTCCTCTCATAGCCCTACTGCTGGGTTAGCACCAGATCCTCTCATAGCCTTACTGCTGGGTTAGCACCAGATCCTCTCATAGCCTTACTGCTGGGTTAGCACCAGATCCTCTTATAGCCCTACTGCTGGGTTAGCACCAGATCCTCTCATAGCCTTACTGCTGGGTTAGCACCAGATCCTCTCACAGCCTTACTGCTGGGTTAATGCCAGCTCTTGTCATTCACACATCACACTCTACAAACTGTAAACTAACAGGGTTGATAAGAGCCAATTTACACCTGAGCCAAGCTGAGATGTGTGTTACTTTCTTTTTAAAAAGCCCTATTAATTAAAACAGAACTAATAGGACACAGTTTGATTATTCATACGGCTAAAAAAGTATTCACGTCTAACCATGCATAATATTAGAAGGCAATTCCATGGTAACAGTGACATTGACTCAGATCTTTGAGTTTAAAATGTATGTCAAACAATAACCAATGATTCCAAAGTTAAACAAACCATACAGCTCTATGCACAAGGACTAGTTTGAACAATTTCCACAGAAAATTGCAACGTTTGCAAACAGAATGGCGGTTTGTGCTGTTTGTGCCTTCATTCTGTTACCAAACTGGGTGGACTGGAATAGGTGCAGCACCATCTTCTGTTGTAACACCTGGCCTAGCGGTTGGTTGGCTGGCTGGTATCTAAAACCTGTGATTGATTGAATCTCTGTGGCGCAGTTGTGAACGAACCATTTAAAAGCTGTCCTCCCATCAAACTGCCTGCTGTTCTGTCTGTCTGTCAGCCCAAGGCCCTCACACACACACACACACACACACACACACACACACACACACACACACACACACACACACACACACACACACACACACACACACACACACACACACAGTACGGACACACACACAGTTTGGTTACACAAACAGTACTGTTCCTCTCTTTCAGGGTCAGCCTGAGGAGCTGACAGAACAGGCAGACTCCAAACAGAGAGCTCAGGGATTCACAGAGCACACAAACCACTGAATCAATCAGAAGGTCTGCACTACACCATACAAGGGCCCTGAGCTGTAAATTGTCTGACCTTTTCCCGTACATTTTCCGAGACATTAAGATCTACTGAAAGTTGAACTCATAGCACAGTCAGTTACTCCATTTCCTGTGTTGGCAAACCAGGTGGTCGCAGATCATTTAATCTACTGTAAACACACACATTGGGGGCCGCAGGGGAATGTACTACTTTCTCTATTGGAGTAGCCCTAAACTCATTTTCTTAAAGGAAAGGTTCACCCATTTTGAATGTTATATCGTTTTTGTGCATCTCTGAGTGATGTACTATCAATTTCCTGGGTAATTCAATGTGTATCTGAGTTGTTGGCCTTGAGTTGCAGGGAGAAATCCGTCCTGTATGACGTAGCACCGTGATAGTCCATCATAGATTTCAATACTGACTGATGTCATAACTTGGGAGGATGTCTTCTATTGAATGAGCTATTGATCATATTTGTCTCAACTTTTTCCCGTTTTGTCTGCCTCTTTAGTCCAGGATGCATTGCATGGTGCCGATGCCAGAGATCCTTTCTAGGGAGTTTTTCCTAGCCACCGTGCTTCTATACCTGCATTGCTTGCTGTTTGGGGTCTTAGGCTGGGTTTCTGTACAGCACTTTGAGATATCAGCTGATGTAAGAAGGGCTATATAAATAAATTTGATTTGATTATAGAAAAGAGCTAGGAATCCAATGAATGAAGGAACCTATAACGCCCCACCCAGTAGACTGTCGATGAATTGTGTTCACGTTTTCATGCTGCGTCACGTGGTTGCTACGCTAATCGTTACTCAATCCCTTCTCAAAGTCAGTGTATATGTCAAGAAAAGTGCCTATTTTCCTTGAAAGTACGTCATGTAAATATATCACTAGCCACTTTAAACAATGCTACCTTATATAATGTTACTTACCCTACATTATTCATCTCATATGCATACGTATATACTGTACTCTATATCATCGACTGTATCCTTATGTAATACATGTATCACTAGCCACTTTAACTATGCCACTTTGTTTACATACTCATCTCATATGTATATACTGTACTCGATACCATCTACTGTATCTGCCTATGCTGCTCTGTACCATCACTCATTCATATATCCTTATGTACATATTCTTTATCCCCTCACACTGTGTACAAGACAGTAGTTTTGGAATTGTTAGTTAGATTACTTGTTGGTTATTACTGCATTGTCGGAACTAGAAGCACAAGCATTTCGCTACACTCGCATTAACATCTGCTAACCATGTGTATGTGACAAATAAAATTTGATTTGATTTGATGTCATGATAGCAAGTTCATTATTGGACATCTTTTTGCAATGTTTAACTTCTTGTTGATGTAATTTGTGCTAATGTTTTGTCTGAGCTAGTGCTCAATAGACTCCCATTCACTCCTTGAAGGAGAGTGCTCCTTGTATCAGAATCACCCAGAATGCACCGTACAGCCCATTGATGGACAACATTTCCCATCTCCTCAAAAGTATAGATATTCATCTCGGTTGTGTGCCTCACTTGTGGGCCTTAAATTTGAGTCATTCTGGTTAGAAAAGCAAATGTTTTAACTTTGACTTTGATTCATAGCGATGCTTATTTAGCTAAGCTTATTTCTCCATATGTCTTGGCAGGCCTAGAGTTAGGAATTGCCAGTGAGGCTTTGTGTTAATGTCAGATTGGAATAGAGTTAAAGCCCTTTATAAGCCAGTATTTAATTCACTGGCGTTGTTTAAGAGATGGGATGAAGGAAGATGTTTGTCTCAAATGGTACCTTATTCCCCACAGTAGTTCAGTAGTAGTCTATGGGCCAGGAGAGACTGTGCTGCGTTCAGATTACAGTCAGACCAGGCAGCAGGAATACGTGTGGACTAGCTAGTTTAAAAAAACAGTGCGTCCAAAATTCTAAACTGAATAAATACATATCACTTTGTACCTCAACACTTCTAAGCTCGACTTGATGATGTTGCTAAATATATCCTGAGAATACAATGGCATAATGAGTTAGTTGTATTGTTTTAGTTAAGACTTAACACCCGGTTTGGCTTCGCCTGATTTCTCTGATCATTTTCCTATTGTTGTGCAGGCCTACCCCACTGCTATGACAATTAGAGGATTAGATGTTTCTTGAGTTAATTATTCTCATCTTTAGGCAACGGCTCGTTCTTCAAGAAGTGGACCGAAGGCAATTTCCCTGCTTATGTGAATTATGCAGATGGACTTGGACAGTAGCAAAATAAAACCCTCATTTTCCTGCATCCCTCGCCTAATTATTCTCACCTCCAGACTCTATCTCCCATTTAATCTGGCTTGGCATTCCTCTCGGCTATTAAATCCTGCTCCTGTTCAGTATTCACCGGCATGTTGCCACATAAAGTATCTGATAATTGCTTTTACTGAAGACGAGACAATTCTGTAAAGACGCTGCAACTATTGTTCCTTTGTCGCGATGTCTATTTTTATTAGGGCTACTGTAAACTGTAATGAAAGTGTAATAAATAAATCCCACCGAGTCAGGTGCTTTGAGTTCTGCTCACCATTGTTGGTAAAATAGTGACCTTGGATTGGTCTACAAAAGAATTTGTAAGTCTCAAACGCCATCCTATTTCCCATATAGTGCACTACTTTTGACCAGGGCCCATAGAGTAGTAGTGTACTATAAAGGGAATGGGGTGCCATTTGGGACCCATAATAACATTCTTAGGTATGGATGGATGCCTGCCAAAAAAGTTGATTGCTTCTAGAAAAAAAGCATGAACAGAAGTAGATTTATTCATTGGTCTACTCGGTGCCTGCCACCTTCATTCCTACTCACCTACAGTCGTGTTTCATTACAGAGCCATTGAGCCTTGTCAACTAATCATCAAGCCCTTGACTAGGTGAATCAGGTGAGCTAGTTCAGGGCTACAACAAAGTTGTGGAACGTCTGGGGGTCCGAGAGGAGAACGTCTGGGGGTCCGCGAGGAGAACGTCTGGGGGGGTCCGGGAGGAGTGGTTTTAGACCCACTGCCTTAGAAGACCGATGTACACTGCTTTAGGGCTCACACACACCAGAGTTCCCCGAAAACACACACACACACACACACACACACACACACACACAGCAGGGATAGAGACGACAGGAACAACACTCTACATTTACGCAAGCATGCACGCACAAACACACACACACACAGTCCCTCTGCTCTATTTACATTGTAGTCATTTAGCAGACGCTCTTATCCAGAGTTACTTACAGTAGCAATTTGGTTTCAGTGCCTTGCTCAAGGGCACATCGACAGATTTTTCACGTAGTATGATCGTGGATTCAAACCAGCGACCTTTTGGTTGCTATTGAGACTGGTGAGTCTATGAACTTTCAGCACACCACGATTCATCAATCCAGCCATGCTAGCTGGCCGGGCAGTGTGGAACTATGGTTATATTTAGTACCACACAGATTCTCAGTGTGAAAGGATATGAGAAACAAACACTAACCCTGGCGCAAGGCCTCACGTCCCGGGTGGAAAGTCCTGTATTCCTGCCATGAGACCCAAACAGATTCCTAACACAAACTTTTCTCTCCGTCATTGTGGAGTGCTATTATACAGCATTGAAACCACCCTTCTTCAGATGCTCAGTTACCCCCAAAGACAGGATAGCGTCATGCATTGCATAGCAATGTGTTTTTAAATCCCTCTGTTGGACACAAAGAAAGGGGAAGGTTTTTTGCCTTGCTCGGTGAGTGTGCCAAAGTCAATAGTTTTCAGTTTTTCACAATGCCACAGCTTGCATTAAGCACACTATAATGACACTTGGCAATGTCATGCCAGATGCTGCCAAACACAGCATGGTGATTTTAAATAGGAACTGATTGAGAATTTCACTCTGGGTCTGCTTTTAAATGAAAGCATGTATTGTGGTAAATTAGTTACGTGTTATATCAAAGAATTAAATGTTCAATGAATATCAAATGAACGCTTTAAATGTGTTTATTGTGTGATGTATATCAAAGCCTTCTCCAATCATGCTTCTCTGTTTTGTCCTATAGGTAACTACCAGCTCTCCCCTACAGTCAACATGCCCCAGGACGACACAGTCATCATCGAAGACGATAGGCTGCCAGTACTTCCTACCCATCTCTCTGACCAATCGTCTTCCAGCTCACATGACGACGTGGGGGTCCCTCCCCACTGGGCCAAAGAGATTCAAATTCAGAATGAGAGGTGAGAGGACAAAGTCCCAAATGGCTCCCTACATAGTGGCCTATGGTCCCTGGTCAAAAGTAGTGCACTACGTAGGGAGTAGGGTGCCATTTGGGACTTATTTCAGCACTGGCTCATTACCTTCTGTTACCTCAGTCAAACACACGACACACATTTCATCTCCACGAACACCGCTTAGGGTTTCTGTGTATATCAGCTGTTAGTGTGTCACGCTTAACATTTGTTTTGATAATCGGGACCATGTTTTGCTAAGGTTTCGCAATGAAATGCTAGTATTATTTCAGTTGTAGCAATTTAGACCTAGTACTGTGTGTTCAAAAGATTCCACTGTTTCTTCCACTGTTTCTTTCTGAAATTCTGAAATACACTGTAGGTATATATTTTTCTTTATACTCTATGTTGAAACATAAGGTCAATGTGTCTCCTATGTTTGCTGAAGCATCTGATTTTGAAAGAAAACCTGCTACCCACTTAACTGGGACTGCATCCCAAATGACACCCTTTTCCCTATATAGTGCACTACTAGAGCCCAATGACCCTGGTCAAAAGTAGTCCTGTAAATACGAATAGGGTGTCATTTGGGTAGTAGCCTGGACGTGAAGGGCTTTTGCCACCATGTGATGAGGAGGCCCAGTCAGTTCCCATCAGTGGGGCTAGGATGGTCTGAGTGGGTGGTGATTGTAACTGGGCCAGCCCAGTCAAATTGGTCTCTGCTGTAATCAGTGGCTCCTCAGGTATGGTCCTGACTCGAAGAGCTGCAGTGGCTTGATTTGATGATTGGAAGACATTGATGATGACTGTTTGATTTGCACGAGAATAATCTCATCCTGTCCTTCTCTTTCCCTCTGTCCTTTCTCTCTCTTTCTCTATCCTTTATCCTCTCCCTCACTTTCACTTACTTTGTCTGTCGTTGTCTCTCTCCATCACTGCCTTCCCCCCTCTCCTCCTGTAGCCCTCTGAGCCCTGATGACACCGACCCAGACGGAGCCTTTCAGAGGGAGGGCTTCGGCAGACAGAGCATGTCTGAGAAACGGACAAAGCAGTTTGGAGATGCCGGTCAGCTGGAGATCATCAAGACACGCAAGTCCAAGAGCATGGATCTAGGTACTAACCCAAACATCCACCTATGTCCCTTTCCTACCTCTCATTGACACCCTATAGGTCAGATCCTCCTGGAACCAATGGCACAATGTTTTAGGTCGGTTTACCAGAGAGATTAAGCCCTAGTCCTCTGTGTCTGTGAAACCAGCCCTCTGAATGGTTAGGAATACCCAAATTAGGCACATACATTACATTACCAAAAGTATGTGGACACCTGTTTGTCGAACATCTCATTCCAAAGTCATGGACATTAATATGGAGTTGGCCCCCCTTTTCTGCTATAACAGCCTTCACTCTTCAAGGAAGGCTTTCCACTAGATGTTGGAACATTGCTGCGTGAACTTGCTTCCATTCAGCCACAAAAGCATTATTGCGGTCAGGCACTGATGTTTGGAGATTTGGCCTGGCTCTCAGTTGGTGTTCCAATTCATCACAAAGGTGTTTGAGGGGGTTGAGGTCAGGGCTCTGTACAGGCCAGTCAAGGTCTTCTACACTAATCATGACAAACCGTTTCTGTATGGACCTCGCTTTGTGCACGGCGGCATTGTCATGCTGAAACAGGAAAGGGCATTGCCCAAACTGCTTGAAGCACAGAATCGTCTAGAATGTCATTGTATGCTGTAGCTTTCAGATTTCCCTTCACTGGAACTAAGGGGCCAAGCCCGAACTATGAAAAATAGCCACAGATCATTATTCCTTCTCCACCAAACGTTAGTTGGCACTATGCATTGGGGCAGGTAGTTTTCTCCTGGCATCCGCCAAACCCATTTGGCAGATGGTGAAGCGCGATTCATCACTCCAGTTCAATGGCGGGGAACTTTACACCATTCCAGCAGATGCTTGGCATTGCGCATGGTGATCTTAGGCTTGTGTGCGGCTGCTCAGCCGTGAAAACCCATTTCATGAAGCTCCCAACAAACAGTTATTGTGCTGACGTTGTTTCCAGAGGCAGTTTGGAACTCGGTAGTGAGTGTCGCATCCGAGGACAGACTATATTTACGCTCTACGTGCAGCACTTGGCAGTCCTGTTCTGTGCACTTGTGTGGCCTACCACTTCGACTGAGCTGTTGTTGCTCCTAGATGTTTCCACTTCACAATAACAGCACTTACAGTTAACCCGGGACAGCTCCAGCAGGGCAGAAATGTTACATACTGACTTGTAGGAAAAGTGTCATCCTATGACGGTGCCGTGTTGAATGTCACTGAGCTCTTCAATAAGACATTGGCAGTAGAATGGCCTGTCTATGGAGATTGCTTGGCTGGGTGCTTGATTTTAACGGCCATGGCGTAAATTGCAGAATCCACTCATTTGAAGGGGTGTCCACATACTTTTGTATATTTACTGTAAATACAGTGCCTTCGGAAGCATTGACTTTTTCCACATTGTTACGTTACAGCCTTATTATAAAATTCATTAAATAAATGACAATTTTCAACAATCTACACACAATACCACATAATGATAAGTGAAAACAGGGTTTTAGACATTTTTGCACATTTATAAAAACATAAATACCTTATTTACATAAGCATTCAGACCCTTTACTATGAGACACAAAATTGAGGTCAGGTGCATCCTGTTTCCATTGATTATCCTTGATGTTTCTACAACTTTATTGGAGTCTACCCTGTGGTATATTAAATTGTGGCCTCCATCATTCTTAAATGGAAGAAGTTTGGAACCACCAAGACTCTTCCTAGAGCTGGCCGCCTGGCCAAACTGAGCAATCGGGGGAGAAGGGCCTTGGTCAGGGAGGTGACCAAGAAAACCTGACGGTCACTCTGATAGAGCTCTAGAGTTACTCTGTGGAGATGGGAGAACCTTACAGAAGGAAAACCATCTCTACGGCACTCCACCAATCAGGCCTTTATGGTAGAGTGGCCAGACGGAAGCCACTTCTCAGTAAAAGGCACATGACAGCCCGCTTGGAGTTTAATAAAAACACCTAAAGACTCTCAGACCATGAGAAACAAGAGTCTCTGGTTTGATGAAACCAAGATTGAACTCTTTGGCCTGAATGCCAAGCATCACGTCTGGAGGAAACCTGGCACCATCCTTACGGTGAAGCATGGTGGTGGCAGCATCATGCTGTGAGGATGTCTTTCAGCGGCAGGGACTGGGAGACTAGTCAGTATTGAGGCAAAGATGAACGGAGCAAAGTACAGAGAGATCCTAAAGATGTCATATTTTAGTTCATAATGACAAAGCAAAAAACAGTTTTTCCTTTGTCATTATGGGGTATGGTGTCTAGATTGAAGGAAAAAAACAATCCATTTTAGCATAAGGCTGTAACGTAACAAAATGTGGAAACAGTCAAGTGTTCTGAGAACTTTCCGAAGACCCTACATACCCACTCATTGTTAATTGCATCTGTAAGACACCCTGATATTTGTGGCTTTTACTCTGTAATCCACGTGTGATGCATTTCTGCCTTTTTTATGTGACATCAAACAGGCTGCACACCTCAGAATAAGGTTTCAGCTCACTTCAGATGACATTAAACCTTCCTGATCGCTTTGGCTGACAGTCTTCCACCTCACCCACACTATGCCTGCGTCCCAAATGGCACCCTGTTATATGTGTGTGTGTGGTGCACTACTTTTGACCAGTAATGCCCTATCAAGAGATTAGGGTTCCATTTGGGACATAGTCTATATCTAATCTGCTTCTGATCCCCACTGAATTATTGTAGTCCTGCACTGTTTATATCACAATAGCTCTGATTGCTATCCTAAACCCCTCCATTTCCCTGTCTTTCTGTCTGTGCCTCGCATGGTATCTGATTGCCCTTGAAGTTGCCCAAATATGTGATGTACGCACTGTACAGTAACATTGCTGGAATGTTTGCATGTGGAATGTGCTCACTAACCAATCCTAAATGTGTATTGCCCCCCTTTAACAGTAGCCGACGAGATTAACCTCACCCCTCGCAAAGAGAACACACCAGGTAAGGAGTGACATGTCACTGAGGGAGAACGGACACCTCATCCATTCCAGTTGCTACCCACATTCCATCCTGCAAATCCAGACCTGCTTTAGAATCTACCACCTCACTATGAGAAGAGAATAGAATACAAAGAACCTTGAGACAGTTTGAGGTCATTGTGGTGGAATTGTGGGTGGGTGAATATGGACTTGGCAGTGATTTTTCTTAAGACACGGTAGCACTGCTAATTGTTCTGTGGATGGGGATGTGAGGAGGGGGAGAGACTGAGAGCGCGATAGATTGAGAGAGAGCAAGAGAAAGAGAACGCTCTGTCCTTGGCTGGGCTGCAAACTGACAGCAAGTCATCCGTCATTGTCAGCTGTGTGTTTTCACAGCCACCTCTAAATAGAAGTTCCTTCGAAGGATGGGATTTAGCTGAAAGGCACAGTGAAAGCAAGAGAAAGAAATGGGTTTAGCAGAATGTACGCCACAGTGAAGCAGGAAAAATGAAGGGAACCATCAGGAAATAGAAGCAGTCTGGTAGAACTACTGTACACATGAACGAGACTAAATATGTCATTAATGTCCCTTGTTTTCTCCAAATATTGTCTGAGCAGTCACTTGCAAGAGAGATACCTGGTATGCATCCCAAATGGCACCCTATTTCCTATTTAGTGCACTGCTTTTGACCAGAGCCCTATGAGTCCTATTTCGGGAATAGAGTTCCATTTGGGAATCTGCCCCACGCTTCAATGTGGGTGGCCGTGGATATTGTGGCTGCTTGGCTGGGAGTGAGAAGTGGAGCGAAGGTGGAAGGCGGTAAATTGAATACATTGCAGCCTGAACAAGCAGGGCTGGTGCCTATTAATTTTCATCAGGCTGTCCTGTCCTCTTAACGTCTCACTGAAGCAGCGGCTGATGGGCTTTCATGCATCAAACCACATTCATTTGGTTTTAGTCTTCAGTCAGCAGCCCAGTCACACCTCGGTGGTAGTCTTAAAAATGACATGAATTCAGACCTCTGACAGACGGCGTGAGTCAAGAACATCAGGCAGCGGTTTGTTTGAGATGGAGTTTCAGATAGTCAGACCTGGCAACCTCCAGCCTTCTACATATCTGTACTAGGCGTATTTATACAGACCGCCACCCTATTCAAACTGAAGATAACGTGGGTCGTACAGAGATCGGTGGTGCTCCCTTATGATAATAAATACAGGTATCAATCACCCTGCAGTCAGGAGTAATGTCAAACAGGGAATACCCTGGAAGAGTCCCAAATAGCACCCTAAACCTTATAGTGCACTACTTTTGACCAGGGCCCATGGAACTCTGGTCAAAAGTAGTGCACTATGTAGGGAATAGGGTGCCATTTGAGAATCCCTGTGTGACTATAGGACCCACTGGAGTTGCACATGTAGGCACGTAATCGACTGGAAACGTCTTGGAAAGTTTGAAGGAATAACTGTTGCTATTGTCCATTAGGGAGCTGTATAACAGTGGGCAAACACCTCTCCATTGCCCTCTACTAACCTAGTGGACAAACATGTGGATACAGTCTGTGTCAAAAATGTCCTATAGCCAATCAGTGGAGGAGTATGGCCCTCTGGCCCAGGCTATTGTGTCCCACCTCTCGCAGGCTATGCTATGTCTATTCCCTATAGTGCACTACTTTTGACCAGAACTTTATGGGACGTCACTCCCTCTCCCAGGCTGTCACTGTGATCATTTTCCCAGGATTTGGGATTTGTTTTGGGCCTGCTAAATGGACCATGCCTCATTGCTGCTTTAGCTCGGAGTGAATGTGTAGATTAAAGGAGGAGAGTGTAGCACAGGGGCCGGGCAGACAAAATAACCCTTGAAACGCTTAAGAAAATAGCCTGAAATATATTAGCCTATAATAATAGTTATTAGGGTGAAATTACATTTCCACAATTTAAATTGTAATTGAGTGGTTATCGTGCAATGTATTTTTCCGATGAACAAAAATCGTGTTTTACAAATATTTAGTGGATGTAGTCTTGAACTGGAGGCTAGAAACAACAGGCCTGCGTCACAAATGGCACCCTATTCCCTATAGAAAGCACTACTAGTATTAGCTCCCCGGGCCTCTTGTTTACCCAGTTCCAGTAGCTCTGCTACAGTATACTCTGTGGTTTAGAGGGCTGTAGAGTCAGCTGGGCTGTTCCCCTGAGGTAATCCATCCCACTCTCTGGTTGCAATGCACATAGCACCCTATTCTGTGTATAGTACACTACTTTTATAAGGGTCCTGGTCAAAAGTAATGCACTACATAGGGTGCCATTTGAGACACATCCTCTCCACGCCTCCATACCACTCTACATTTTATTTATCTACAATACCCCCTCAACCTGTGAGTGATGGACAAGAGATGTACTGTAGACCTACAGGGGTACTCAACTCTGACCCTACGAGGCCCGAAGCCTGCTGGTTTTCTGTTCTACCTGATAATTAATTGCACCCACTTGGTGTCCCAGGTCTAAATCAGTCCCTGATTAGAGAGGAAAAATATAAGGTCCAGATTTGCATTTGTGGGACTTACTCTTATCTAGGCTTTAGCCAAAACACTATCATTTGTAAAAGTTATTCCACTTTTTTCAATGCAACACAACCTGTTTTGGTTACATGTTAGTGTGAGCTCCATCCAAGTTTTCATTTCAACTCACGGGTAGTCAAGTAAAATAACAAGGTGCTTTAGTTGAACACAGCCCTGCATTAAAAAAATACAATCTCCTTTAGTTCCCTCATAGCTTAATCAAATAAGTAAGTTTTGATACTGTTGCTCCTCCCCAGGGTCTTCCACCAGGGACGTGGGTCCTTTCTTAGGCCTCAAGAAGTCCAGCTCTCTAGAGAGTTTACAGACAGCCGTTGCCGAGGTAACGCTGAACGGTGACATGCCCTTCCACAGGCCACGCCCACGCATCATCAGGGGGCGGGGCTGCAATGAGAGCTTCCGGGCTGCCATCGACAAGTCATACGACAGGCCAGCCGCTACAGAGGATGACGATGAGGACATGGAGACATGTAAGAGACTTCTGTTGGACAAATCTCCATAAGATAGACTTCTGTTGGACATACACTACCGTTCAAAAGTTTGGGGTCACTTAGAAAAGTCATTGTTTTTGAAAAAAATGTATCATTTTGTCCATTAAAATAACATCAAATTGATCAGAAATACAGTGTAGGCATAGTTCATGTTGTAAATTACTATTGTTGCTAGAAATGGCAGATTTTTTTTTTTAAACAATTGTTTAATGGAATATCTACATTTTAAAAGGATAATTGATCATTAATAAACCCACAAATGCTGATGCTCCAGATACTCAACTAGTCTAAAGAAGACCAGTTTTATTGCTTCTTTAAACAGAACAACAGATTTCAGCTGTGCTAACATAATTGCAAAAGGGCTTTCTAATGATCAATTAGCCTTTTAAAATGATAAACTTGGATTAGCTAACACAACGTGCCATTGGAACGCAGGAATGATGGTTGCTGATAATGGGCCTCTGTACGCCTATGTAGATATTCCATAAAATACAGCCGTTTCCGACTACAATAGTCATTTGCAACATTAACAATGTCTACACTGTATTTCGGATCAATTTGATGTTATTTTAATGGACAAAAAATGTGCTTTTCTTTCAAAAACAAGGACATTTCTAAGTGACCCCAAACTTTTGAATAGTTGTGTACCTCCGTAAGATAGACATCTATTGGACAGATCGTAGTTCAGGAGACATGTAAGATATAATTATATTGGATAGAAATATTAGCTGACCAAAAGCCAAATACTTTCACACATACTCTATCTTCCATTGATATCTACACACAATTAATGCTAAAGTTCAAGTTACCTGTGTGTATTAAAAGTAAGGATTCAAGATCAAAGATTCAAAGACCATTTCTTCTTTAAAGATTCCAGCAATATAAAACGTTCTGTTACTGTCTGTCCAGTGGAGGAGGACACCGAGGAGAGCTCTCGGTCTGGGCGCGACTCTGTGTCCACCGTGGCGGATCTGACGCCACTGCCTAACACCGAGAGACCGCTGGTCAACGGCAACCGCACCGATGAAGACGAGAAGGACAAGGGTGGGAATGACAAAAAGAAACAGAAGGACAAAGAGAAGGACAGCAAGAACAAGGCTAAGAAAGGCATGCTGAAAGGCCTGGGAGACATGTTCAGGTAGGACGCGTACGCACACATACACACTCTCCATTCTCCTCTACCAGTCTTTTACCCACCATTATAAGTGGGTCATGCCTTTCATCTGATTGTCTGAGATGGTCTCTGAGATGCCAATGATGCATACATTATTTATTCCTAGTGGTTTTGACGGAGGTTATGTCCCAAATAGCACCCTATTCGCTATATATAGTGCACTACTTATTTAGTAAAAGTAGTGTACAAAAGTGGTTCTGACAGAGAATGCCGATAGTATAAAATAATAAGGAGCTCCTGTCAGATATGCAGATCAGATGTGTTTGGCTTAAAGGTTTCTGGAAGCTTGAATTGTTTGGCTGCTATTATTGCAGGGAAAATTAGAATCATTATTGACCTGAGCACTGTCAGTAGTTACACACACACACTTTAATCAAGCCCAGATAAAGTATTTGAAATAACTTTGAATAACACAGGTCTGGTTGGAGTGTGTTGTTAGTCGCTCTCTAAACAGAGACACCAGACAGAGGCTAGTCAGAGCTGACCCTCTCAGTTCTCTGGGCTCCACGCACTTACACACACACTGCAGCCCAATCAAAACCTCATTACCATCGGACCACAGCATCCTCCCTCTCCTACTCTACACCAATCAACACTTGGACTCAAAGCAACACCCAATCTGCTCGCTTTGCAGCCTCCTCAAAATGGCCACTGCCCAGACACACACACACACACACACACACACACACACACACACACGTGTGGATTTGTCAATATGGTTGGTTTTTCAATGCTACGGTGTAGTAAAGTGAAGAACTGTAACTCATGAAAGGTTTCGAGCTGTGCTATAGTCAGACTGTCAAGCCAGACCTTATCACATCAAGATGAATTTGAAATGCGTCTTATGTGATTGCAATGCATTCTGTCTGTCCATCTCATATCTCTGTCGTTTGATGTTAAACTGCCGTGGCTCATCGTTATCTTCTCATGGACATTCTTTATCTGAGAAAATAACTTGACCGCAAATATATAAAGCAATGCAGTCTCTCTCCCTTTCTCTCTTTCTCTCGCTCTCTTTCTCTCTGTTGACGCTTTTTCTCAGAGCCGTTGAACTTGAAGTCTCAAGTCGCCTGCTTCTTTAGTTCAAATATCTCTTGTAAATTCCCATATTATCAGTGGTGTTGAACTCGTGAGCAGAGAAGTGATAAGGGTTCTGTGCGCAGAATATTAAGAATATTAAATGCCCTTCTGTCATGATGAATGTCCTCATCTCAAAGTTTCAGTAGTGCCTCCTGTCATAAATCTCCACTGTGTCCCAAATGGCACCCTATTCCCTAGATACATAGGGGCTCTGGTTGAAAGTAGTGCACTATAAGGGGAACAGGGTACCATTTTGGAGTCCCAATTAATATTGGGACGTGGCTGGTGTTTAAGGAGACTTAATGGAAGCCACTGGCGTGGAAAGAGAAACTGTCACCCGCTGTCTCTGTGATAAATAGGACAATTCTCAATATTAACACCTACACATCACTGTCAACCACTTTATGCTACATTTGAGGCCATTTGTTGATCAATTAATCAGGCAATAGACCTCCCCCTGCTGTATTTCGCTCCGCTCTGTTTCTCACTCTCTGAGACTCTGCTGGCCAATTTCCCTCTGAGTTAGCCTAGGAAAACTCAGTCAAGTAGAATGTAAAAGTTGAGAGCTAAACATTTGGCGTTTTTATAAGAAGTAAGTTGGAGAGAGTGGCAGAGTTGATCACCATTAGTAGTTTACTAGTTATTATCTCTGGGGGAACTGTTTGAATGTGTCCCAAATGGCAATATATTCTATATTCCCTATAAAGTGTACTACTTTTAACCAGATCCAATAGGGCTCTGGTTAAAAGGAGTGTGTTAGGGGTGCCATTTGGGATGCACACATAGAAATACCCAAATCGAAGCCATTTTGGTAAAATTGTCTGCTGAATTCATTTATGTTTCAGGTTTGGTAAACATCGCAAGGACGGAGAGAAAATTGAGCTTAAAGGGTCAAGCAAGTGGAGGCCGGAAGAGCTGCAAGCCTCAGAGGAAGAAACACTGAGGATGAGACTGGAGCAGGAGAGGTCAGTGTCTGTCTACACACACCATTTTGTAATAATGTTTTATTGTTATAGAGACTGACAGGACAGTTAAAAAATAGATGTTTTGTGGTGGGACTGGGATTCAATCCCACACGAATACAAGCGTAATGTGCTGAAAGGCATTGGGGGGTGCTACCCACTAGACAAGCCCCAGGACACGAGCTCAACTCAGTCTAATGAAGGATAGGGCAGGAGGGCAATGTGCCAGTCATTTGGGCACCAGGTTGTAAATGCCAAAGCGTATTACTGAACATACACACATACATACATACATACATACATACAGTTGAAGTCGGAAGTTTACATACACTTAGGTTGGAGTCATGAAAACTCGTTTTTCAACCGCTCCACAAATGTCTTGTTAACAAACTATAGTTTTGGGAAGTCGGTTAGGACATCTACTTTCTGCATGACACAAGTAACTTTTCCAACAATTGTTTACAGACAGATTATTTCACTTATAATTCACTGTATCACAATTCCAGTGGGTCAGAAGTTGACTGTGCCTTTAAACAGCTTGGAAAATTCCATAAAATTATGTCATGGCTTTAAAAGCTTCTGATAGGCTAATTGACATAATTTGAGTCAATTGGAGGTGTACCTGTGGATGTATTTCAAGGCCTACCTACAAAGTCAGTGCCTCTTTGCGTGACATCATGGGAATATCAAAAGAAATCAGCCAAGACCTCAGAAAATAAATGGTAGACCTCCACAAGTCTGGTTCATCCTTGGGAGCAATTTCCAAACGCCTGAAGGTACCATGTTCATCTGTACAAACAATAGTACGCATTCATGTGATGAAAGAAATAAAAGCTGATATTAATCACACTCTACTATTATTCTGACATTTCACATTCTTAAAATAAAGTGGTGATCCTAACTGACCGAAGACAGGGAATTTTTACTAGGATTAAATGTCAGGAATGGTGAAAAACTGAGTTTAAATGTATTTGGCAAAGCTGTATGTAAACTTCTGACTTCAACTGTACATGTTTTAGGTGCATGATCACTGCCCCTAAAGCATGGTATTTAACACTTGTATTTCACATTATTAGAAAGTTCAGATATCAGTTTTGAGGGTGATTATTCACATTGTGATAACACCCTATAATGTTGAGTAATAACTGGTTTGACAAAATGCAACTGAATATTGCGATGTTCTCACCTATTTATGACATGTTCTTGTGTAGTTACGCTGCTTCCTCTCCTCTCCAACTACTGCATTTGGGACACAACCATGGATTCCTCAAAATTAAAATGGTGTTTTTAGTAGTACTTAGTTATACAGGCATCATACAGTAAATTCTACTACTTGAGGTCAAATAGGATCTTGCACAAGACATCGCTGTCACTGAAATGTACCATTGATGTAAAACTCAACTAAAGCAATTAACAGGGCTTTCTGGTCGGTCACATCGTCTTTTCTATTTCTACCAGGAACCAAAGAAAGTTCAAGGGTCAACATATTGGGAAGCCTCACTGAAAGAGCCTGCTCTGTCTTCGTTCCCCGGCCTGTCTTACTTGCCCCTGTCTCAATGACTACATCCTTTTCTGTGATCCCACAAGTCAACTAAAAGCTACATTCACACATACGCTAGAGACAGGGTGAGAGTCCCAAGTGGCACCCTATTCCCTTTATAGTTGCCCTGGTCTAAAGTAGTGCACTATATTGGGAATAGGGTGCTATTTGGGATGCAACTAAAAAATAGAGAGAGGGAGTGCGTTGGTGCTTGATGTACACCACCCTACTGCAGCACTGAGTGTTTCCTTTGATTTACCCTCTATTAAAGGACTGAAAGTTTTGGGGGCAATCATTGACATGAGAGCTTCTTTTGAAGCCCAGATATTTAGTGCCCTGGCTGTGGGTGATAATGATCACACTCATCACAACACTTCCATTTCTACGTACCATGTCATTACAGTGCTGATGCACAGCCAATCACTTGGACATGGAGACCAAATCAAAGGGACTGCCATTATAAATTCACATCAACAAAATAGCTCCCTCTGCTTTAAGCTCTCGGCTAATAAGTTTTGCAAATTATGGATTCAGAAGGAAATATACTGCAAGGTGAATCAATGCACAATTTATTTAGATCATAAGCCATTGCTATACATATGTTAATGATCTTGTCATGAAATACCGAGAGTTGAGACACCCAGAAATCATTATGATCAGACCTATAGGAAACACTTGTATGAATATATCTGACGTGACTTACTGTAGTAGCAATTTTATTTATATATATATATACATATATATATATATATACATACATACATACATACATACATACATACATACATACATACATACATACATACACACACAAATATATATTTTATATATATATATATATATATATATATATATATATATATACACACACAAGTATATATACATATATATATATATATATATATATGTATATATATATATGTATATATATATATATGTATATATATATATGTATATATATATATACGTATATATATATATATATATATACACATATACACATATATACACACATATACACATATATATATACATATACATATATATATATATATACATATATATATATATATATATATATATATATAAACACACACACACACAAGTATGTGGATACCCCTTCAATTAGTGGATTTGGATATTTCAGACACACCCGTTGCTGATAGGTGTAGAAAATCGAGCACACGGCATGCAATCTCCATAGATTAACATTGGCAATAGAAAGGCCTTACTGAAGAGCTCTGTGACTTTCAACATGGCACCGTCATAGGAGAAAATAAGTCAGTTCAAATTTCTGCCTTGCTAGAGCTGCTCCGGCCAACTGTAAGTGCTGTTATTGTGAAGTGGAAAAGTCTCGGAGCAACAACAGCTCAGCCGCAAAGTGGTAGGCCACACGAGCTCATAGAACGGGACCGCTGAGTGCTGAAGCGTGTAGCATATAAAAATCATTGTCCTCGGTTGCAACACTGATTACCGAGTTCCAAACTGCCTCTGGAAGCAACGTCAGCACAATAACTGTTTGTCGGGAGCTTCATGAAATGGGTTTCCATGGCGGGGTCGCCGCACTCCACCATGCGCAATGCCAAGTGTCAGCTGGACTGGTGTAAAGCTTGCCGCCATTGGACTGGAGTGATAAATCACGCTTCACCATCTGGCATTCTGACGGACAAATCTGGGTTACCGACCTGCCCGACTGCGTAGTGCTAACTGTAACGTTTGGGAGAGGAGGAATAATGGTCTGGGGCTGTTTTCCATGGTTCGGACTAGGCCCCTTAGTTCCGGTGAAGGAAAATCGTAATGCACAGCATACAATGACATTTTAGACAATTCTGTGTTTCCAACTTTGTGGCAACAGTTTGGGGAAGGCCTTTTCTTGTTTCAGCAAGACAATGCCCCTGTGCACATAGCGAGGTCCAGACAAAAGTGGTTTGTAGAAATCGGTGTGGAAGAACTTGACTGGCCTGCACAGAGCCCTGACCTCAACCCCATCCAACACCTTTTGGAATTAATTGGAACGCCGACTGTGAGCCATGCCTAATCGCCCAACATCACTAATGCTCGTGTGGCTGAATGGAAGCAAGTCCCCACAGCAATGTTCCAACATTTAGTGGAAAGCCTTCCTTGAAGAGTGGAGGCTGTTATGGCAGCAAACGGGGAAAAAACTTGTTATTAATGCCCATGATTTTGGAATAAAGATGTTCGACAAGCAGGTGTCCACATACTTTTGGTCATGGAGTATATATCTGCATCACTGTGGTACATAGGTCTCTGCATTAAACACAAAATGTCCTCTGTACATTTTTGATCACATTCAATACTAATCTCTAGATGGATCTCAAGTTACAGTAAGTCAGTGTGGGTGTATCATCAATCATGCTTCATTTCTTATCCAGATGAAACACTTGTGTTCTCAGTGTGCTATCTACCTACTCCTCCACCCCTCTCCCTACAGACCATTCCGTGGTGAACAGCTAAGGTATTCATTTTAAGTGCAAGGAGGGAGTACCTCAACGAGCACATAATTACAGCTACGCCAATTATCAACCTTTAAACTAGCAATTATCATCCCCTTGCTTCTCTCTGGGCCTCTTTACTGCTGGGGAACGAGGGAAAGAGAAAGGAGGACAGACAGGTTTGCCTCGTCTAGCACTCAACAGGGAAATCTAAATAATTATGCCTCAAGAAATATGCATAATGAAATGGTAAGTCAAAGAAAAGGGTTTTCCATTTAACTGTGAAATAAAATAGTCATTATACGGGACAATATTTCTCCATAAAGGCAGTAATATTTCCCAGATGAGCTCGAAAAGAGCTCATCACATATTCTAGGCAGTCGCTGAGATGAATAGACTAAGCAATCTTTTGAATAATATTATGTTTAGGATTTGTTTTGGAAACAAAGTCCTCTTATAACACATTAGCACTGTAGCCTGCCCTGAGTGAAGACACTCTAAAGCTTGTTTGTAGACTCAGCGAATATCTACATTACCAGAAGGAAACGGGCCCTTGAGAGATCTTTCTTTAAACCCGGAGAAAACAAGGTTTGTGTTGCGAGTGTAGTAAGCTAGTGATGGGAAACACTGTGCTGCTGATGAGGGCAGACATGGCAATCTGCTCCCTCAGAAGCCTTTCCATGGAAGGGAGGTAAAGGGGTCACCAATGCTATGTTCTAATCAGGCTAGCTAGACCGACAGAATGAATTTGTCTCCTTACAACAGCAGCTGCCTTGACACGAAAGCCTGTACAATCTCAATCCCTACATCTTCTGAAAGAACCACTACAGCTGAATCGTCTTCCTCAAATTCAAGCACTGTTTACATTGTACCACAAAAATGCTAATTGTTCCCCAATCCATTCAAATTAGATATTCTATCTTGAGAATAGCAAGTGCCAACACATGTCATAATCCTGAGCCTCTATCCAAGTGGGCCAGCCAGAAAGAAGGACTGAGTTAACCGTAGGACCAAACAATGGCCTCAGCCCTGACATGTTTCTGTGAGGAAACCCTCCCAGGTCTTAATGATTGGCCCTCATGAGAGATGGAAATATCTCTACTTGGCAAAGAGTAGGTGGCTAGGAGCTATAATGGGTTCTACACTAGGGAAGGAGGGGGTAGTAGATGGCATAAGAACCAGGGTTGGTGAGAGACCTTTCCTCATTTTCCACACAGAACAATGTTCCATTGTGTTCACTGTGTAACAATAATGTGATGTCCCTTGGTGACAGCAGTGGAAAAAGTACCCAATTGGCGTACTTGAGGAAAAGTAAACATACTTTTTTATAGAAAATGACTCAAGTCACCCAGTAAAATATTACTTGAGTAAAAGTATTAGGTTTTAAATATACCTAGTAGCTCCAAGTAGAAATAGTACTGCCATATTCTGGTTACTAGAACTCTAATAGTTAGCTAATTTTCAGTTTGTTACAAAATAAGCTAGTATAGTGTGGAGAATCATTGTACCATCAATCACTGTGAAATATATTTTCAATAACCAAAAATGTTGTTTTAGCTGTTTTGAAGCTGGTATACAAAACCAAAAGTAAAATACGCAAAACTAAAGAACGGGAAGCATAGAAATAGTGCACATAGATCAGATCTACCCCTTCTTAGACTTGTTTTCAAGTAGTGATCAATCTATAACTCACATTGCTCTGTGAATTTTGTCTGATCGCCCAAAAAGTTGCATATTGATTTAAGTATCAAATGTGAACGTCATTACTAAAATATACTTCAGTATAAAAAAATGTCAAATTCCTTATTAACCAAACCAGACGGCACTTTTATTTACATTTTTGATTTAAGGATAGCCAGGGGCACACTCCAACGCTGCCATAATTTATAAACAAAGCATGTGTGTTTAGTGAGTTCGTCAGATCAGAGGACGTACAGGTGATCAGGGATGTGTGACCGTTTTCCTGTCCTGCCAAGTGTTCAAAATGTAAAGAGGACTTTGGGTGTCAGGAAAAATGTATGGAGCAAAAAGTATATTTTCTTTAGGAATTTAGTGAAGTAAAAGTTGTCAAATATAAATAGTCAAGTTCAGATACTCCCCAAAAATAGCTTAAGTAGTATTTTTACTTAAGTACTTTACACCCTTGCTTGGTGGTAAAAGCTACACAATAATGATAAAACATACTGAATGAAAGGAAAGTGGGATTAGATGTATACATAATATATTCCGGACAGTTGATTCACCAGACACGAGCTTGTCGGTGTCCCAAATGGTACCATATTCCCTTTATTGTGCACTACTGTTGACCAGGCCTAGTGCACTATATTGGGAATATGGTGCCATTTAGGATGCACTAAACAATTCTGTTTTTCTGTCTAGCTGTGAAGAGAAGGCCCTGACCCTCACCTGAGGAGTAAATTCATACAGACAGTCAATTAGAGGTGGATTTTCTCTAGCCTCTGGCCTTGACCAATCAATATGTGTTTTACCGGCGGATTTGCAAATCCCAACTGATCCTTGGGAAAGGAACTGCCATTACAGATCAGACATTGATTAGGTTAAAGTTTCTGCTTCTCCACCCTTCCCAAGGTAGCCTACTCAGACCGCCACAGAATTTCTAACTATTTCACTGCAGTAGTGGAAAGTTTACACAAGGGTTTAAAAATACATAAGTGTTATAGAAAGAAGGTGCAGCCGCCTTTTACAATAAGGATGTAAAAATGTTTGTCTCAAATGCACCCTATTCACTGTATAGGGCTCTGGTCAAAAGCTGTACGCTATATAGGGAAGCCTACCAGACGAGCTAAATTCCTTCAATGCTCGCTTTGAGGCAAGCAACACTGAACCATGCAAAAGAGCACTAGCTGTTCCGGATGACTGTGATCACACTCTCCGTAGCCGATAAAGCGTAAGACCTTTAAACAGGTTAACATTCATAAGGCCGCAGAGCCAGACTGATTACCAGGACTGCGTACTCAGAGCATACGCCGACCAGCTGGCAAATGACATTTTCAACCTCTCACTGACCCAGTCTGTAATACCTACATATTTCAAGCAGACCACCATAGTCCCTGTACCCAAGAATCCCAAGGTAGCCATTCTAAATACTATCTCCCCGTAGCACTCATATCTATAGCCATGAAATGCTTTGAAAGGCAGGTCCTGGCTCACATCAACACCATCGTCCCAGACACGCTTGAACCACTCCAATTTGCATACCACCCCAACAGATACACAGATTACGCAATCGCTATTGCACTCCACACTGCCCTTTGCCACCCGGACAAAAGGAACAACTTTGTAAGAATGCTGGTCATTGACTACAGCTCAGCGTTCAACAACATAGTGCCCTCCAAGCTCATCACTAAGCTAAGGATTTAACACCTCCCTCTGTAACTGGATCCTGAACTTCCTGATGGGCCATTTGGTGAGGGTAGGCAACAGTGCTTCTGCCACGCTGGCCCTCAACACAGGGGCTCCTCAGGGATGTGTGCCTAGTCCCCTCCTGTACTCCTTGTTTACCCACGACCGCGTGGCCGCACACGACTTATAATTAATTACCTTGGCCAACGACACAACAGTGGTAGGCCTGATCCACAATGACGATGAGACCTGGAAGTGTGGTGCCACGAAAACAATCTCTCCCTCAATGTCAGTAAGACGAGAGATGAACGTGGACTACAGGAAATTAGGTCTGAGCACGCCCCCACTCACATTGACAGCGCTGTAGTGGAGCGGGTCGAGTGTCCAAATCACAAAGGCCCCATCATGGCCCAAACACACCAACGCAGTCATGAAGAAGGCACGACAATGCTTCTTCCCCCTCGAGGCTGAAAAGATTTGGCATGGGCCCTCAGATCCTCAAGTTATACAGCTGCACAATTGAGAGTATCTTGACTGGCTGCATCACCGCTTGATATTGCGACTGCTTGGCATCCGACCGCAAGGCGCTACATAGGTTAGTGTCCTGGCTCCCTGCCACCCAGGACCTATATGCCAGGCGGTGTCAGAGGAAGGCCCTAAAAATTGTCAGACTCCAGCCACCAAAGTCAGACTTTTCTTTATGATACCGCTCGGCAAACGGTATCAGAGCACCAAGTCTGGGACAAAAAAGGCTCCTGAACAGCTTCTACCCCCAAGCCATAAGACCACTGAACAGCTAATCAAATGGCTTCCCGGACTATTTGCATATATTATATATTTTTTGCACTGGCTCTATGCACTCTCACTGGACTCTAACCACACAGTCACACATTCTGCAGTCACACAGTCTACATAGATACTACATATGCTTACACACACAAAACATACACATGCATATTGACTCCACACAGACACACTTTTAAACTCTTTCACACTGTTTACACATGCTGCTGCAACTCTTTATTTGTTTATAATCTTCTATCATGATTGCCTCGTCACTTTTACCCCTACCTACATGTACATATTACCTCAATTACCTCAGCTACCTTGTACCCCAGCACATTGACTGTACTGGAAGTCCTTGTACACTGAGTATATAAAAAAAATGAAGAACTGCTCTTGCCATGACATATAGACTGATCAGGTGAAAGCTTTGGTCCCTTGTTGATGTCACTTAAAATCCACTTCAATCAGTGTAGATGAAGGGGAGGAGACGGGTTAAAGAAGGATTTTAAAGCCTTGAGACAATTGAGATATGTGTGCCATTCAGAGGGTGAATGGGTAAGACAAAAGAGCCTTTTAAAGGGGTATTGTAGTAGGTGGCAGGCGTACCGGTTTGTGTCAAGAACTGCAATGCTTCTGGGTTTTTCATGCTCAACAGTTTCCCGTGTGTTTCAAGAATGGTCCACTACCCAAAGGACATTCAGCCCACTTGACACAACTGTGGCAAGTATTGAAGTCAACATAGGCCAGTTTCACTGTAGAATGCTTTTGACACCTTGTTAGAGTCCATGCCCCAACGAATTGAGGCTGTTCTGAGGGCAAAAGGGGGGTGCAAATGTTTGGTATACTCTGTATATAGCCTCATTATTTTATTGTTACTATTTCCTTTTGTGCAAATTTTCTCTTTAATTTAGCATTGTCTGGAAAGGGCCCGTAAGGAAGCATTTCACAGTAAAGTCTACACCTGTTGCTTTCAGTGCATGTGTCAATTACATTTGCTTTCAATAGGGTGTAATCCACTGTTTTCCTTTTGAATCCATGAAGAAACATTCCGTGTCTCCTTTCCTCCAGGATCCAGCTTAAGACCCGGGAGCTGCGGGAGCGGCAGGCACGGGAGAGGGACTACGCTGAGATCCTGGACATCAACCTGAGCCGAGACGAGGAGCACCCCTATGCCGGCATCGGGCCCCTGGACATGTCCCTGGGCAGCGGACACAGCCGTCCCCAGAGCCCCCGAGACAACGACCACCACCACCAAGATTCCTCCCTCTACACACAAGTCGGCAAGGCCCGCAACGCAAACGGACGCCCTCCCTCCGCCGACAGGTAGGGGGCCGAGGGTCGGTCCTACGCTATGAGGGGCAGAACTGGGTTTAAATACTTTGGCCATTTGCTCAATCCTGCCAGGAGTGGCAGATGGGCAGGGTTTGTCTTTGAACCCGGGGCTGATGAAGAGAGGTAGTAAAAACACTATAAATACCACTATCAAGAATTACTATTAACTAGCACTTCTGCCTGGTACATTGTTTTTATGGACCAATTCATCGTGCTAAAGACCATCATTCAAGCCCTGGTGATGTTGAAGAACTCATTCCTTTATAGGTAAAATAGTATCTTGCTGTGCCTAGGTAACGCTAGGCCAAACACTGTTGCACTGAAGTGTCTTAGTCCAGTCAACACACCTCACCCCAGGAAAATAACCACAGGAATGAAAGGCAGTTAAATATCACCACTCTACTGACAGGGACTCACTGGTGATTACCTTGGTCCTGGGGGGAAAGGGAGGCAACATTTCTACATTTTCACTTACTCACTCCTGTTGCATGTTCATAAAATGCATCCCAAATGGCACCCTATTTCCTACATAGCTTTTACTTTTATAGGCCCTGGTCAAAAGTAGTGCACTATATAGGGAATATAGTGCTGGTTTAGGACTGTAGATAAACCGTTTGTGACTCAGAATAGAAGTCTGGTCCTCAGGCTGATCCGGTTTCCTTTCCTTTAGGATAGGCATCTGTCAATCATCTCACACCATTCCCTAGACTCTTGTGGAATGGAAGATATGTTCATTTTACCAACTTCAACTTAATTGTCCCAGATTGGTTTTACAACAATACTCCAACATCATCGTACATCAATGATCTGTATTCCTACCATGTATTCATTCATACTCAGTGTACCAGTGACAGTACTGTACATCACACATGAAGCTATGAGAAACCATAAGCCTGTGTGCCCTGTGTCTACAGCAGTAGTCCGTGTCTGCATCCCAAATGGTACCCTATTCCCTATTGTGCAGAGCTTTTGTGCACTACATCGGGAATATGATACCATTTGGGACGCTGACCCAATATTACAGTGCAATTTGGGACGCAGAACCAGTATTAAATTGTAAGTCTGTATGGCCTGAAGCGTATTACAGAATGAATTATGTGATTTCTCTAGCCAAAGAGAATACAGGGTGTTATTTCACATGTTCCTATACTCACAGCAGTGTGTATATTATTAATACTGTATGTAGTATTGATTTGTAAATTATTGTGCTGCCACAGTGTTAGTGTTCTGTTATACAGGTAAATGCCAAAATAAAGGAAACATAGTGTCAACATAGTGTCTTAATTGGGTGTTGAGCCAGAACAGTTTCAATACACCTTGGCATAGATTCTACAAGTGTCTGGAACTCTTATTGGAGGGATGCGATACCATTCTTCCATGAGAAAACGCTGTCTCAGGCACCGCTCCAGAATCTCCTATAAGTGTTCAGTTGGGTTGAGATCAGGTGACAGACTGCTATGGCATATGGTTTACATCATTTTCATGCTAATTAAACCATTCAGTGATCACTTGTGGATGGGGGCATTGTCATCCATAGCCATGGTACCCAAAATAATGGCCTACCCAGCATTTTATACATGACCCTAAGCATGATGGGATGTTAATTACCTTAGGAATCACAGCTGTGTGGAAGCACCTGCTTTCAATATATTATGTATCCCTCATTTACTCAAGTGTTTCCTTTATTTTGGCAGTTACCTGTAGTTCTAGAGCGAGGATGTGTGAAGAAGTGAATAGCATTACCATGCACTGCTGCTGTTGAACGAGACTAGCAATATCATAGAGCACTTGTTCAATAAACAGTCAAGGACTTCATGTTTGTGTTCATGATGCACCACAACGATTCAGCTCCATGGAGAAAGGTGTAGAATTCCGGGATATTCTCTACACCGCCAATGTGGGGGCCTCTAAAAATGTTATCTAAAATTCCACCGGGCCGACCGCGCCCATTGCCACGCCCACTAAGCCCTTTTTTGATAGAGTAAAAAACCCTGACTTCTACTATGTAGTTCAGGGCTAATGCTATGATTGAGAGACTGATTTAATTATTGATATGTGACCCACAATATAATATCTACTCATGTCCATGGCACTAAGACCTACGGTATGTGTTACTATGATAATGGTGGACATTGGACAGTCGTACCCTGTATGTGAGGGGTGATGTGCTTTCTAAACTGCCCTTGTTTGTCTCCGAATGTGAAAGCCAGAATAGTGCAGTTTGGGGACTAGTCTCCTCCCTCTTTCATTCCTCTTAGAGCTGGAACATCACCCATTGCCCTTTTTGTCTGCTTGGCAGAGAAGGAAAACCAACCTGCAGCTGCATAAACATGCAGTGGAATTCATTTTCTAATTGCCTACAGTAGTTGCTTGCAAAACTGAGGACCATCAGAACTTTAAATTTAACTGTGCAGCGTAAAATGAGTCTGCCGGGAGCTTCATGAAACCCAGAGGAGAAGTCAGCCATTTCCTCCACCCTGAGAACCATGACTGACTTCTGTCAGCTCAATCATATTGTTGTGACAGACGGAGTCTTAAATGGCACCCTATTTCCTATATAGTGCACTACTTCTGACCAGGGCATGGTCAACAGTAGTGCACTATATAGGGAATATGGTTCCATTTGAGACGCAACCATACTGGTGCAACATAGTTGAAACAGCATAGAGCTTTCTGTGGAGTTCATAGGCATTGGTACTGTGTATTAGCCTACAGTATGGAACTATAACATGGCTGGGCTAGTATGGGCTGCCTGGTAAAGGATTTATAGAGTTAGTGAAAGAAAATAATTTATGTTGAAATTACTCTGTTTGTTGTGCAGTAATTGTTATTTTGGTAGGGGTCCTATATTTATTGTATTGGTGGTACCGTAGCTGTATGTTAAGAATATTCTCTCTCTGTGAGCTAGTCCTTCATGGTCCTCTGCCAAATTGCATAACCTCTCCTGGATATTGTGGTTGGTCCTACTTGCCCCCTCTGTCTGCCAAAAAAAATATTGTGCAAAGCCCAAACTTATCTCAGTAACCTTTTCCCACAATTACTGTGTATATTTCACAAGGTCTTGAGTTCAAATTTGACATCTGGTAACATTTGTCATAACCTTGTAAGTCCTAAGCCCCCAAATAGACTGAAAATGCAATTATGTACTTGGCAACAACTGTGTTGGCCATAACAATGTAGTCTACTTTAGTGAGAAGCACAGAGCACTGGGAGAATTCTGGGATTTAAACAGCAACAAAGCGGTCACCCAACACTTTTTTGGTAAACAGCTGAGGAACTGGGCTGAAGTAATGTAACAACTCTCAAATTCATAGACCATCCATGAGATCAAAAATACCCCCTGTCCAAAAAAGGATGTTCCAATCCCTGTTTGCCCCTTTAATGTGTTCAAGAGAGGTGGGCTTTCATTGGTGTATATATCGTGAATGCCTGAAATGCAGTGTTCCATCACATGATGGAGTTTAAACTAGTGAATTATCTCCTGTGTCTGTATTGTCTCATCCCCCTCCAGGAGAATAGAGACCCTGGTTGAATGCTCCCTCTGGGATCTTATGTGATTTGATTCTCCTTCTCTGTGGCTGTTATTATTGAATCTGCTCTATTGTGTTCAGTTAGGCCTGTAAGAAAACTCCCTCGGAGCAAAGCGACATACAGGAGTGGTCACATCGAGTCACACACACCCGAAGCATTATATGAAACAGCTAGCCAAGCAGCATCTGAGAGGCAGTCACAAACACACCTGAAGCATTATATGAAACAGCTAGCCAAGCAGCATCTGAGAGGCAGTCACAAACACACCCGAAGCATTATATGAAACAGCTAGCCAAGCAGCATCTGAGAGGCAGTCACAAACACACCCGAAGCATTATATGAAACAGCTAGCCAAGCAGCATCTGAGAGGCAGTCACAAACACACCCGAAGCATTATATGAAACAGCTAGCCAAGCAGCATCTGAGAGGCAGTCACAAACACACCCGAAGCATTATATGAAACAGCTAGCCAAGCAGCATCTGAGAGGCAGTCACACACACACCCGAAGCATTATATGAAACAGCTAGCCAAGCAGCATCTGAGAGGCAGTCACAAACACACCCGAAGCATTATATGAAACAGCTAGCCAAGCAGCATCTGAGAGGCAGTCACAAACACACCCGAAGCATTATATGAAACAGCTAGCCAAGCAGCATCTGAGAGGCAGTCACAAATGGCACCCTATTCCCTATATAGTGTCTGGTCTAAAGTAGTGCACTAGTGACATTTGGGATGTATAATGAGGTTCTGGGAGCCTGATAAGGCCCTAGAGTGAGTAACATCACACCACGGGGGGTCACTTCAACCTTGATCCATCTTCTCAGCTTTGCAGATGAATAGAAAAGGCAGTTGAATGTGGGACCACTCGGGGGTGGGGCTGTGTGCGCGTGCGTCCGAGGGCAATTAATTCCCACATAAAACGTGGGTAAACACACGGGTAATCCCCCTTTATTCAGACCGAGGGCTTTCAGATACCCAACAGGAGTCCCTCGAGTCTCTCTCTCACACACACACATACACTCCACAGATTCTACCACCTACGATGATGGGGAAAGAATGGGTGTTGTGGAAAACCAAACTGTTAAGAGAAACCGTGAAATCGGTAGGAATGTGTTGAGAGAAAGTCACTGTGGTTGAAATAGTGTTACTAAAACAGCAGGCTGAATAAGCTGTAGACACTACACACAAACCTCATCTCTCATTTAAAATTATACGTTCATTTGATAAACTATAATCCAACGTTTGACCTCTTGATAATGTCTTTATCTGCTGATTATCTATCAATCTGGTATATAGGAACGTTCCAAATGGCACCCTTTTTCCAATATAGTGCACTACTTTTGCCCTGCCCTATGGGGTCTGGTCAAAAGTAGGGCAATATATTTGAAGTACTAGTGGCATTTGGGACGCAGACAGAATGTATAGCTGATGTACTCTTGGACCCGTTACTGTAATTAACGGTTTATTACAGAGTCGTTACTCTTTACTCAGTAAACCATCGTGTGCTGTATTTGGTAATATCAGTGACTGTTTAAATATGTGGCTGTAGAATTTAACGATCCGCTACTGTCATCTCCCATCTGAACTTCTGTGACAGAGTCATCCCTTAGTTAATCTATAGGGGAGACATGCCTTTCTGTTTTCTGCCTAATCCAGGGATCCTTCTTGGCCAACAACCTCTGGGGAGGCAGGACTGGACACTATGGTTCTATAGAAATCCTGCCTAGCTTTGCAAAATCCCACTTACTTTCCCAAAATACCTAGGTTTCCCAGAAATCCTGGTTAGAGGGTTTTGGATTTCCTGCTGATTCTCTCCTGATTACCATTTAGAGAGAACCTGGGAATTTGGGAAAAGTTACTGGAATTGTGCAGCTCTAATCTTGTCTGAATGTGGGAGAGTATACCTCCGTGGCCATTGTCTTTGTCTTCACTGTTCTGGCTAGGTTGTTGGTGTTTTATACAGCTTAGTTCCAGTCCTAAAAAGGTTTTGAAGCTCTTATTTACCTTGACAACGCCAAGGTTTAAAGCTGAAAAGAAGGTTGTGTGAATGTGAGTGGGATGGGTGACAATGTCATTAGGTTGGGTTGGTTAGGTTAGGTTAGGTTGGGGCGGCAGGGTAGCCTAGTGGTTAGAGCATTGGACTAGTAACCGAAAAGGTTGCAAGTTCAAATCCCCGAGCTGACAAGGTACAAAATCTGTCGTTCTGCCCTTGAACAGGCAGTTAACCCACTGTTCCTAGGCCGTCATTGAAAATAAGAATTTGTTCTTAACTGACTTGCCTAGTAAAATAAAAAATAAAATAAAAAAATAAGTGTGATTTGTGGCAAATGGCACACTATTCCCTATACAGTGCACTACTTTTGACCAGTAGTGGCACTATATAGGGAGTAGGGTGCTATTTAGGATGCTGCCTGCATCTCCTATCCTTCCCTACTAACATATGATAAGCCTCAAATCTGTTTACTGTATCTGTGTCTGTCTGTTTTCATGCTGGATCAGAATTACTCCTGTTTCTATCACACACACAGTAATGTACAGTAAATCAGGTTCGAGCCCTCCAATATGCTGCTGTTTAGTCAACCCTGAGGTGTTTATTTTAGGATAATCATGTTATAGGACTGGTGCTTTCATTAATAGCCAGCAAAATTAGGACATCGCAGACAGCAATCTTTTGTATTATGTATTTCATTTAGACTTTATTGAAATGTATGAAATACTGAGATGAGTATAGTTTACCTAAATTATTTTATTATCCTAATGAAATGTAGGCTTAAGGGATGGATGCTAAAGCCCCACTGAAACAAAATGGTGGAATACCATTACAGTATGTATTCCCTCAAAGTGCCCATGGATTTTCTATCTTGTCATTTCATTTGAAGGCTGCTCCCTTTGTGAATAATGTGGCTTACTGTTCAGTGCAGGACCCTACCCAGAGAGACAGAACTCCTCTGGGGGTTGGATAATGCATCTGAACCCAACAGATCTGATTATCAAAGAACCTTTGGCTCAGTGTGGCATGTGTATACACACACACACACACACACACAGCACAGAATACGTTCTGGTCATTCAGGGACAGTTAGATGGCCATCTGTGCTGCCCAGTGTTGACCCTGTCTGATGTCTGACAGAAAGATGTAATCATCTCTCCTCTCATATCTGGCTCCAGGCGGACGGAGTCCTTATTCGTGCAATAATAGGGGCTTCCCTCTGGGGTCACTGTCTGAAGGCCTATTCCACTGACACGCTAGGCTGGTGGAACAACAGCAATTTTATTACACTACTATGTTCATGGTTTTATGTGTTTGAATCCACTTGTTTTTGATCCATCCTAAAAAACAATCCCTTAAGTGGCTTCAACATTTGCATTTCCAACGTCCTAGCTGTTGTATCTGCTTCATACACACCTTTCTTTCATGCCACTGGCCTCATTATGTACTTCTGACATGATTTCCTCTTGGCTCCATCACTTCTGTATCCATCCAGCTAAAAACATTTGGTTTGAGTTCTCCTGTGGACTGCCTAGGTTCACTTCACACACCACCACTGACCATGTAACACTGAAGCCTGCCGACCCACATTTACACCAATCACCAGTCGTTGGTGTTTGGATGCTTTTTCTATCAATGTCTGCACCAAATGGTACCCTGTTCCCTACTCCTCACCCTATTCCCTATATAGGGCACTGGTCAAAAGTAGTGCCCTATATAGGGAATAGGGTGCCAATTCAAAGGGGGTGACACTCTAGACCCAAACTGCTACAGACCTATATCTATCCTACCCTGTCTTTCTAAGGTCTTCGAAAGCCAAGTTAACAAACAGATCACCGACCATTTCGAATCACACCATACCTTCTCTGCTATGCAATCTGGTTTCAGAGCTGGTCATGGGTGCACCTCAGCCACGCTCAAGGTTCTAAACGACATCATAACCGCCATCGATAAGAGACGTTACTGTGCAGCCGTATTCATCGACCTGGCCAAGGCTTTCGACGCTGTCAATCACAACATTCTTATTGGCAGACTCAACAGCCTTGATTTCTCAAATGATTGCCTCGCCTGGTTTACCAACTACCAACTTTGTCACCAAAGCCCCATACACTACCCACCATTGCGACCTGTACTCTCTCGTTGGTTGGCCCTCGCTTCATACTCGTCGCCAAACCCACTGGCTACAGGTTATCTACAAGTCTCTGCTAGGTAAAGCCCTGCCTTATCTCAGCTCACTGGTCATCATAGCAGCACCCATTTGCAGCATGCGCTCCTGCAGGTATATCTCACTGGTCACCCCCAAAGCCAATTCCTCCTTTGGTCGTCTTTCCTTCCAGTTCTCTGCTGCCCATGACTGGAACAAATTGCAAAAATCTCTGAAGCTGGAGACTCACATCTCCCTCACTAGCTTTAAGCACCAGCTGTCAGAGCATTTTACAGATCACTGCACCTGTACTTAGCCCATCTGTAAACAGCCCATCTATCTACCTACCTCATCCCCATACTGGTATATATTTATTTATTTTGCTCCTTTGCACCCCAGTATCTCTACCTGCACATTCATCTTCTGCCGATCTACCGTTCCAGTGTTTAATTGCTATATTGTAATTACTTCGCCACCATGTCCTATTTATTTCCTTAACTTACCTCATTTGCACTCACTGTATATAGACTGTTTTCTTTTTTTCTACTGTATTATTGACTGCATGTTTTGTTTATTCCATGTGTAACTCTGTGTTGTATGTGTCAAATTGCTACACTTTATCTTGGCCAGGTCGCAGTTGTAAATGAGAACTTGTTCTCAACTAGCCTACCTGGTTAAATAAAGGTGAAATAAATAAAAATAAAAAATATCAAAAAAAGAATCCACCGCTGGAGGTTCACTGCCCTGCCCTCTCCTCCAGAGCGTTAACACCCTAAATTGGGCCGTATTATGACATTAACACGTTGAGGAAGGGAATTATAAACTATTTGACTGAAGACCTTTGAGCTGTAGACTCCCGTTGCTAGACAACACTGCACATCAGAGAGGACAGGGCATACAGGGCTGTGGCTCATCTCTACTCATAAAGCCCCAGCTCTCTTCCAGACCTGAATTCATATACTATTTGAGATCTTTCAAGTACTTTAGCCCTGTTTATTGAGCTTGTCTGGAGAAATTAAACTAATTTAAAGAGCAATCCCTGCTCAACTGACACTCTAGGCAGGCTAAAGCAAACCCTCAAACTATGTAATAGATTTCAAATACTATTTGAACCCAGGTCTGCTCTCTCCTCTGGCTAGATGTCTGGGTCTGATCATAGGGAGAGAGGAGGAGGAGGTTGTGAACAGAGTTTTTGATGGTGACACAGTGGTATTTACCTATTTGGGTGTGCTGCAATAGAGATGAAGAATCCAAGGAGAGGGACCCTCCCTACACAATCCAGATTTGAATCCTATTGAGAGGAGAGGGATGCTGAGATGTAGAGAGAGAGGCTACTGCCTGGCTTTTAAGATGGCTTGGTCTTTGTTAGAATCATTGATCCCATGAAGGCCTGGGCTGTATCACAAATGGCATCCTATTCCCTATATAGTGCACTAGAGCCATATGGACCCTGGTCAAAGCCGTGCGCTATATAGGCAATAGGGTCGCAGCCATAGTGTGAGTCTAAGCTTTGGAGCATGGACAGACAGCCCTTGGATGAGCACTGTTCTGAAGGTCATCCTAACAAGATTATAGATTAAATTGTCCAAATGGACAAGTATTTAAAAATCATGCAAAAATCACTATCAAACAATTAGGCTATGCCGATCAGAATTGGATCAAAGTGTCCTCCGGATGCGATGTGCTGCACACTGTCCCACCAATCTCTGCAGAGTGCATTGTATAACAACCAATGCTGCAAACTATGATTGTAAACCGTCTCTCAAGCTCTCAAAATTTACTAGGATTTTCCTCTATTCAATACTAGCTATGTAATTCTGACAAAGTAAAAACAAATATTATTAGATTCCTAACTCCTGTGCTGTCAATATCTCCCTGGCCATCCACCAGGAGATGGGTGTGCAGGCTTATGCTCCAGCCCTGCTCGAACTCACCACATTGTAAAAAATCAGCTGCTCAACAGGGCCTAGATAAGCTGACTAGTGTGTTTGAGCAGGGTTGGGTCAAGAGCCTGCACACCCAGTAGCTCTCCAGAGGGTTGACAGATCACATGTGTTTTATACAGTAGCCTATTCGTGCAGTATTTTACATTATGGTGGGTTAAGTGCCTTGCTCAAGGCCACACCGGCAGGAGATATAATGCGTGGGATCAGAGACCAGCAGCCTTACATTGTCAATACCAGTGATAAAATGCATGTTATTTTGTGGTTTCTTGCATCATAAAACACAATTTTCAGTCACCTTTTTGGCCCATGGTGTTACAGACCATTACTTTTTTTGGGGACAACTACCTTGAGCTTTTGGACAAGTGGGAAAAACAAAAAAAAGCTGTCCTAAGGACAAGTGAAAAAAAAAGTGAATGTCAAGCCCTGCATTGTTTGCTTTTCCCTGCCACCCGCCCAGCCGTCAACGACACTCTGAATGTGTTATTTGTGGTTGTTTTCCCTCTTCTCTCCAACGTGCTGCGTAATCTTTCAAATGTTCTCAGTTTCCAACCGAGATACCTGGAGCGACAGGGAATTAGAAAATCTTGCTCGATTAAATCACTGGCTGACAGGCAGGCGGTGACAGTTTTGAAAGATCACCAGTGAGAGATACCATTATTATGCCGTTCCTGCCTTGGCAGGAATCCCCCTTCATTCTCAATGCTTCTGGGACCATGGGAAATTAAAGAACACAACCAAATCTGAGTATGAAACTCCAACTTTCATCAGCTACTGTTATCAGCCATTCCCTTTCAACTGGATGTGTTACCATGTTGGTATTCCCTCAGGAACACAGGTAGGGAATACTGAAGCAAGGAAGTTCTGTGGTAGTTTCACTCAACTCATCTTTTCATGTTTTTGTATTCAAACCTTCTGGTCTATACGTCAAAAGCAGTACAAATGTTTGTTACTTTCCCACCAAAAAACAATATAAAAAATGTATCTACTACACTTTTAATACCGCTAGTCTGTGACATTTATTTATGGATTGAACTGTGTTCATTAGTACAGTAGCTTCCGGGCTATTCAAATAAATACAATTTATCTCTGAGGTGTTCTGAGAAAATGATCACTGACCCCATCTCGTTAATCATTAATGATGTTCCCTCTCTCTCCCTCCACAACATGTGATGTCTTCTGCTGCCCCAGGTAGATGATACCAGCTGTGCCATGATGCCTCACTCTGGGATGGGAAAGCGTCTTTGTAAGATAATAGAGTTGGCGACATTTGTAGCCCACATTGTATATCTTTTTTAAATGGAACTGACCCGTATTTAATCACACCCAACCAGAGTATTGCATTGTTTTCTGCCACCTGTATTTTACCCAATGGCTTGAATCCATACAATGCCTCCAATTTGCAGTGACACAACAGGAAACATTCATTTCCTGCACTGTAGGTTAACTCTGTCAGGATCTTTTGACTGATGTTCAGATTCAATGCTCAATAATACACTTTGCCCAATATGATTATGGAGCTGTAATTCTGAATTCTATCGTCAGTATTTCTGGGCGTGCTGCAACAATGATTGGCACACTGCTTGTACCAGTGATGTGTATTATGTTGTGTGCTGGACGCTGGCACACAACATAATACACAACACTGGTACAAGCAGTGTGCCAATCATTGGTCAGGTGACTTTAGTGAAGCTGGGCAGCCAGAGTGAGATGGAGAGGAGCGCGATCTCAATTAGTCTTTCCACAATTGCTTACATCTGCCTTCTCAACCCTATTGGAAGAGAAGGTCCAAGGTCCCTCCCTTCAGACCTTCTCCAATGCGTTTGAGGCGTCGGCGAGGAGAGAACATACAAGTAATTGAGGAAAGATGAATTGAGAAAGAGCCAGGGAGGGCACTGTGTGTGGTGTCCCCTTACAGGAAATGAGGAGCAGATCTGTGATCCCAGTGCCCAGTATAGCCTCCCTCCCTCCCTAGCCTCAGGTTTAACCAGGCAGGGAAGAGGGGACTGTAGCACTACAGCTGTCATCAGCAGTCGGGCAATAAAAAACTGTGAAGACTGCAGCCTAAAAAGCATTTTTATCGACTTCCACTGTCCTTCAAGACTGTCTGAGTTTCCTCTTCACATCAGCAGTCAGAAAGCCAGCCCTGCGTCTGGACCACACATTTAATTCACCCTCATCTTCCCAACTCCTGGCTGTGACAAGAGAGGGAGAACAGTTTGATGGCATCAGTCTGGATATTACTCACTGGTTGAGGAGAGATGTGTCCCGTATCTCTGCCCCAGAACCAAATCAGCTAACACTGTCACAACTCCCTAAACCACATTACATTTTGAAAAGTGCTTTGTATTTGTAAAATGTTCCCCCATTACCTTGGTCCCCAGTAAAAATTCAAATTCTGCTTTTTGACTCAGACTGTCATTTGAATATTAATAGTTGAGGAAAATATTGGCTCTGAAGATATTATCTATCTTATTATAATTCACTGATTATTTAGTTTAAAAAAAAGAAATCAGCTTAATGAAAACTCCCTCCCAAAGCAGACTCTGTGCTATTTGGTGTATTTCACTCACCACGGCAGAGCTGTGCAAAGCAATCAAGTCGAACATGTGAAATTAGTTTTCAGGTTTACGCAGTGGAGATAATTCACATCAAGTTTTCTTCCAAATTGAAGTGTTTACGTGCGTGTGTCACTTTTCATCCAAACTGTATTGAAATGAAATGGCCCTGGTGGTAGTTTGCATTCACAGAGCCCTCCTCTAATGAAAATAAGGGAGCATCCCAAATGGCACCCTATTCCCTATATAGTGCACTGGGGTGCCATTTGTGATGTAGCTGAAACTGTTGTGGGCTTAGGGGACCACCGTTTCACCCACTCACTTCAGAGCAATTACTTCTGTTGCCCACACAAGTTCCCTCAAAAAGTTAGTACAAAAAGTCCCCTCTTTATTTAATTAAATGAGATGATTTAACTGAAAAGGCAATTTGGTTAATTTGGAGCTGAAGTCAAAGGATCTAAGGCCCAGTGGGTTTTCATTCACAAGATTGAATACATAAAAGAAGTGCATCTGGCGTAGCAAGCGGGTTTTGGATTTTGACTTGAAGAATGTTTGACTTGAATTTCCATGTATTGATATCTGACAATCTAGTGCTTTTCTTTTTGTGAGGCCATAGAAATGAGTTAGCACACGGTCTTATGAAACTAGCATCTGCTGTTTGGAGATTGCAGAGGCAATAACTGTATAGAGCACAACCCAATCACTCCTTTCGAAACCAATAATTTGCTATGCTAATCTGGTATTGTATAAAGTACAGTGCCTTCAGAAAGTATTCATACCCCTTGACATCCACATTTTGTTAGAGCCTCAATTGAAATTAATTAGTAGGGTTTTTTTTCTAACTCATTTACACAAATACCTCATAATGATGAAGTGAAAACATGTTTTTATTTTTACTATTTTCTACATTGTAGAGTAGTAATGAAGACATCAAAAAAGTGTTATTCAAATAGCCACCCCTTGATGACAGCTTTGCACACTCTTGGCATTCTCTCAACCAGCTTCATGAGGTAGTCACCTGGAATGCATTTCAATTAACAGGTATGCCTTGTGAAAAGTTGTGGAATTTCTTTCCTTGATACGTTTGAGTCAAACAGTTGTTGTGACAAGGTGTGGGGGGTATACAGAAGATAGCCCTATTTGGTAAAAGACCAAGTCCATATTATGGCAAGGACAGCTCAAACAAGCAACGAGAAACGACCGTCCATCATTACTTGAAGACATGAAGGTCAGTCAATACGGAACATTTCAAGAACTTTGAATGTTTCTTCAAGTGCAGTCGCAAAAACAATCGAGTGCTATGTGGACCGCAACAGGAATGGAAGAACCAGCGTTACCTCTGCTGCGGAGGAGAAGTTTGTTAGAGTTACCAGAAATTGCATCTCAAATAAATGCTTTAGAGTTCAAGTAACAGATGCATCTCAACATCAACTGTTCAGAGGAGACCTTGTGAATGAGGCCTTCATGATCGAATTGCTGCAAAGAAACCATTCCTAAGTGACACCAATAATAAGAAGAGACTTGGTCCAAGAAACACGAGCAATGGGCATTAGACCGGTGGAAGTTTGTCCTTTGGTCTGGAGTCCAATTTGGAGATTTTTGGTTCCAACCGCCGTGTCTTTGAGTGACGTGTTGTGGGTGAACGGATGATCTCCACATGTGTATTTCTCACTGTAAAGGAGGAGGAGGTGTTATGTTGTGGGGGTGCTTTACTGTTGACACTGTCTGTGATTTATTTAGAATTCAAGGCACACTTAACCAGCATGGCTACCACAGCATTCTGCAGCGATACGCCATCCAATCTGGTTTGAGTTTAGTGGGAATATAATTTGTTTTTCAACAGGACAATGACCCAACACACCTCCAGGCTTTGTAAGGGCTATTTGCCCAAAGAGAGACCTGGCCTCCACAATCCCCTGACCTCAACAATATTGAGATGGTTTGGGATGAGTCGGACCGCAGAGTGAAGGAAAAGCAGCCAAGTGCTCAGCATATGTGGGAACTCGTTCAAGACTGTTGGAAAAGCATTCCAAGTGAAGCTGGTCTCAAAGGCAAAGGGTGGCAATTTGAGGAATCTAAAATATATTTTGATTTGTTTAACACTTTTTTTTGGTTACTACAGTTTTGATGTCTTCGCTATTATTCTACAATGTAGAAAATAGTTTTAAAAAATTAATAAACCCTTGAATGAGTAAGTGTTCTAAAACATTTGACCTGTAGTGTATGGAACCATTTTAAAGTAACTGTTGGCCTCATGGTGAAATCCCTGAGTGGTTTCTTTCCTCTCTGGCAACTGAGTTAGGAAGGATGACTGTATCTTTGTAGTGACTGTGTATTGGTATTTTATTAGGATCCTCATTTGCTTGTTGCAAAAGCTGCAGCTACTCTTCCTGTGGTCCACACAAAACATGAAACATAATACAGAACATCAATAGACAAGAACAGCTCAAGGACAGAACTACATACATTTTTTGAAAAGGCACAAGTAGCCTACATATCAGTGCATACACACAAACTATCTAGGGTATATAGGGGAGAGGCATTGCTTTATCTGTTTTTTTAAACCAGATTTGCTGTTTATTTGAGCAATGTGAGATGGAAGGAAGTTCTATGCAATAAGGGCTCTATATACGTAATACTGTATGCTGTGAATAGACCCCTGGTGGCATGTTTGGTGGGATAAGTGTGTGTAAGTTTACTATGCAAACAATTTGGGATTTTCAAAACATTGTTTCTTTTTTATCTTCTTTTTTTTGCAGTCAGTCTCTCCTCAACTCTGAGCCAATAGAGACTGGCATGCAAGTATTTATCAGCCCTCTGATTACAATTTAGAACAAAACGTGCCCCTCTGTTCTTGGCCAGCTACAGCGTAACTAGGTCTTTCCTTGTCGACACGACTGGACAATAATCAAGATTCGACAAACTAGAGCTTGCAGAGCTTGCTTTTCGCAGTGTGGTGTCAAAAAACAGCATCTCTTTATTACTGCTAGACCTCTCCCCATCTTTACAACCATTGAATCATTTTTTGTATTTTTTGAATTTCACCTCTATTTAACCAGGTAGGCCAGTTGAGAACAAGTTCTCATTTACAACTGCGACCTGGCCAAGATAAAGCAAAGCAGTGCGACACAAACAACAGAATTACACATGGAACAAACAAACGAACAGTCAATAACACAATATAAAAGTCTATATAGAGTGTGTGCAAATGAGGTAAGATTAGGGAGGTAAGGCAACAGGGAGCTAAGGCAACAAATAGGCCGTAGTGGCAAAGTAATTACAATTTAACAATTAACACTGGGGTGATAGATGTGCAGAAGATGAATGTGCAAGTAGAGATACTGGGGTGCAAAGGAGCAAAAAACCAACAACAAACAAACAATATGGGGCTGAGGTAGTTGGATGTTGGAATGTGTAGAGGGGCTGTGTACAGGTGCAATGATCTGTAAGCTGCTCTGACAGCTAATGCTTAAAGTTAGTGAGGGAGATATAAGACTCCAGGTTCAGTGATTTTTTTGCAATTCGTTCCAGTCATTCGCAGCAGAGAACTGGAAGGAAAGGGGGCCAAAGGAGGAATTGGCTTTGGGGGTGACCAGTGAAATATACCTGCTGGAGTGCGTGCTATGGGTGGGTGCTGCTATGGTGACCAGTGAGCTGAGATAAGGTGGGGCTTTACCTAGCAAAGACTTATAGATGAACTGGAGCCAGTGGGTTTGGCGACGGATATGAAGCGAGGGCCAGCCAACGAGAGCATACAGGTCGCAGTGGTGGGTAGTATATGGGGCTTTGGTGACAAAGCGGATGGCACTGTGGTAGACTGCATCCAATTTGCTTAGAGTGTTGGAGGCTATTTTGTAAATGGTCGGTGATCTGTTTGTTAACTTGGCTTTCGAAGACCTTAGAAAGGTAGGGTAGGATAGATATAGGTCTGTAACAGTTTGGGTCCAGTGTCTCCCCCTTTGAAGAGGGGGATGACCGTGGCAGCTTTTCAATCTTCAGTGATCTCAGATGATACGAAAGGGAGGTTGAACAGGCTAGTAATGCCAAGTAATTTCGTCTCCTCAAATTGTTCAACAGCCACACCATTCATTACCAGATTCAGCTGAGGTCTAGAACTTAAGGAATGATTTGTACCAAATACAATGCTCTTAGTTTTAGAGATGTTCAGGGCCAGTTTATTACTGGCCACCCATTCCAAAACAGACTGCAACTCTTTGTTAAGGGTTTCAGTGACTTCATTATCTGTGATTGCTGATGCATATATGTTTGAATCATCAGCATACATGGACACACATGCTTTGTTTAATGCCAGTAATGGGTCATTGGTAAAAATAGAAAAGAGTAGCATGTTTGACATTAGAGAAGCTTCCATTAAAGATAATCCTCTGAGTTCTATTAGAAAGCTCTGGATCCATGATATGGCAGAGGTTGAAAAGCCATAGCACTTTTTTTTTTCAACAACAGGTTATGGTCAATAATATCAATCTTCTTATTATCAATTTATTTCAACAAGTCTGTTCATTTGTTTACAGGGAAATAGCATTGTATTTGGTCAAACACAATTTTTTCCAACAGTTTGCGAAGAACTGGCACCAAGCTTATAAGTCTGCTGTTAGAACCAGTAAAGGCAGGTTTACCACTCTTGAGTAGCGGAATTACTTTGGCTTCCCTCCAGGCCTGAGGACAAAGACTCGAGGTTCAGATAAAAATTATGACAGATAGGAGTGGCTGTAGTCAGCTATCATCCTCAGTAGCTTTCCATCTAAGTTGTCAATGCCAGGAGGTTTGTCATTATTGGTCAATGATAATAATTTTTCCACCTCTCCCACACTAACTTGACAAAATTCAAACTTGCACTGGTTTTCTTTGATTTGTGTTTTTATGCATGAATACAATTGCTCACTGTTCGTTGTTGGCATTTCCTGCCTAAGTTTGCCCACTTGGCCAATGAAATAATCATAAAAATAATTGGCAACATCAAATGGTTTTATGATGAATTAAGCATCTGATTCGATGAAAGATGTAGTTGAATTTGTCTTTCTGCCCATAATTTCATTTAAAGAACAAGTTTTTTTTCCCATCATTCTTTATATCATTGATCTTGGCTTTGTAATAGTTTCTTCTTCTTTTCGTTGAGTTTAGTCTCATCATTTCTCAATTTGCAGTAAGTCAGCCAGTCAGATGTGCAGCTCCTGCTCCTTATTAGCCACTCCTTTTGCCCCATCTTTCAACCATCATTTTTCAATTCCTCATCAATCCATGGAGCCTAAACAGTTTGTAAAGTCAGATATGCCAACCGATGTGTAATTAATAACTTCACCATGCTCAAATGGATATTCAATGTCTGCTTTTTTTAAGTGCTCTTCTTTGCGAGGCATTGGAAAACTCCCAGGTCTTTGTCGTTAAATCTGTGCTCCACTGAGGGACCTTACAATTATCTGTATGTGTGGGGTACAGAGATAATCATGTTAAACACTATTATTGCACACAGAGTGAGTGCATATTTTTACTCCTGAACTTTAGGCTTGCCATAACAAAGGGGTTTAATACTTAATTACTGAAGACATTTCAGCTTTTCATTTTTAATTAATTTGTACAAAATTCTGAAATCATAATTCCACTTTGACATGATGGGGTATTGTGTGTAGGCTAGTGACACGATCTCAATTTTATCAATTTAAATTTCAGGCTGTAACAGAACAAAATGTTGAAAAAGCCAAGGGGTGTGAATACTTTCAGAAGGCACTGTATCTGACTAGTTCAGTCTGTTTAAGGAACCTTTTTTACATTGAAACATTAAATGAATAACCATGACAAAGTCGGTGACACAACTTTTAAGCTGTGTGTCGAGTCGCTTGTAGTTTTCACAATGTCAACAGGACAAAAACAGATTTTTGAGAAATAGAACTATTATGACCTTGGAGAAACGCCACGAAAGGAATATGTGCACTGTGACCACTATCTGTTAGTGGTTGTTCTACCACAGATTGAGTCTAGCTCAGCAGTCACTGTCATACCCCAGCAGTTCCACAAAGGAAACCTAACATTAAAGGAATCATAATTAGTATTTCATTTCCAAGGTCTCTCAGATTGTGGGGCTGTTAAGATGAATATCCATTTCCCATCTCACTGTTGAGAAGATCCAGACCCAGAACTGTCAGTTTTCACTGCAGAGGTCTGACTGCTGCTGTCACAGGCAGGTGTGCGTCCCAAATGGAACCATGTCACTTGTGTAGTACACTAGTTTTGACCAGAGCTCAGTGACTCGGGTGCCATTTAGGAGGCATCCCAGTTCTCCTTCCACTGTGTTGTGTGTGTATGAGGGTGTGTGTGTGTATGAGGGTGACGGACTGGTTGAGGACGGGCCCCCTGGTTCCCTGGTCCATTTCAGAGCAGACTACAGAGGTCCTTGGAAGAATTGAGAGCCCATGAGGGGAGAGCAGGGCCAGTGGTGATGGTTCTATCGGTTGTGGTCCAGGGTATTTTCCTGTGTGTGCGCGCCTCTATGTGCACATGTGTGTAGTTGCAGGTTGTAGCATGGTTTTTCTCTTTGATCTGTGATCACTGACACACAGGTTGGTGTAGGGGCATCAGTAGCTAAGAGGTACGGATGCTGATGTTGCGTTCCTTTACAGAAGGATTTGTTGGGATGAAAAAACAGGACCTGACATACTTGAGGAACCAAGTCTGTAGCATGTACAGTAAGGGATGCGTTCTGAATTTCACCCTAGTCCTTATGTCATGCACTACTTTTGACCAGGGCCCATCAGGTTGCCATCTGGGATGCTATTTTGATGTTCCAGGCGTGGTTGTAGGGGAATGTATAACAGATGGCACGTTGTCATGGTGTATGTTTATGGTTGGAGCCATTTAACTCCTTTTTTTTTATTGTTATTTTTTTTACCTTTATTTAACTCGGCAAGTCAGTTAAGAACAAATTCTTATTTTCAATGACGGCCTGGGAACAGTGGGTTAACTGCCTGTTCAGGGGCAGAACGACCTTGTCAGCTCGGGGGTTTGAACTCGCAACCTTCCGGTTACTAGTCCAACGCTCTAACCACTAGGCTACCCTGCCGCCCCTTTGACAGTCAGCTTAAGGTTACAGAGCCACATCTAAGGGCCGTAACATCTCTTAGAACAGAACTGAACCCCCCTGGCTTTGTAAAAACTGCCAAGCCTTGGTCACTTTTTCTTAACCTATCCCTGATGAGAGGAGAATAAGTGTGTGTGTGTGTGACAAAAGATGTATGGCCAGACCTATCCTCGATATTGGCTGTTTTGAAATGCAGGCTATTCCCTTTGGGCCCTGGTTAAAAGTAGTGCACTATTTAGGGAATAGGGTGCCATTTGGAACGCAGACCCAGACTTATTGATTTTGTTTTTTTCCCCCCTTGAGTAATGGATGGCCACTGGCCCCCACCCCTGTTCTGTTAGCACAAATAATGACTAATCAATATGTACTGGAGTCCTGGTGATCATCCTTTTAACACATGATTTATACCACACCAGCACAGGGCAGTTAGTCACTCTACTACCAGCCAATCAATTTAGCCAATCAACTAAGGGGCCCTTCATCATATCCTTTATTTAAGATGCTCCGTGGGTTTTTATTGGTCCATTCGCGATTCCCTGGCTCGTATCCGGGCAGATGTGACCTCAGAGACACCTTCTGATTAGGGCATATTATTTCTCTATTCTCCTATATGATATGTGTGCTTATTGAATATTAATAGCTCACTGTAGTCAGAAAGAGACTGCTAGAGACAGAGTGGTGTATCAATGTGTCCTTTTTCTGCTAAGTACCCACCAGTCACTGTCTGTTTATCTGTGTCTGAGTGATGCTGCAAATTGGACTGTATATGTATTCTCCCTCAGTCAGAGTCATATTATAGAGTGGGGGTGACTTCATCTCAGTCCCAAATGGCACCCTATTTCCTGTATAGTGCACTACCCTATGGGCCCTGGTCAAAAGGAGTGCACTACATAGGGAATAGGGTTTCATTTGAGACTCAATATCTGAGTGAATGAAGGGGATATGATACCTCTCCAGAGGGGTATCCCGTTGACTGTATTAGCCTGCTCAAAGGGAACGGGGTCAGGCAGAGCTACTGGAGGCTACCCGGGCCTTCCCCTCTGGGCTCTGGTTCCATAGGCATATACAGGAAACCGCCATTAAAACCAACCATTTGGAAATCGCCTCTGTGTGAATTGCCCAATTTTTCCCCAGATGAAATGTTATGTGTCTACGAAATGGAACCTACAACAGTGACTACTAATAGTTCAGTAAAACTTTATGACAACGGAAAGAAGCTTCAACAGAGCTTTGGTTGGTTTAGTACTGTAGTTGTGTGTTATTGTGCAAAAACGTTTTTTTATATCTCTTTAAATTAACTCCATGTTTCTCATAGGCTGCGTTTACACAAGCAGCTCAATTCTGATCATTTTTTCCCACTAATTGGTCTGGTCATTGGAATGCCATAGTGATTCTGGCCACTAATCTCTAATAGAAGAGAAGCTTACACCTTTTTTATAACATAGTTTAGGACTTTAATACCATATGTATTTCTGGATAATCCTTCCAAGAAGGAAAGGATTTGGGTGTGACTGAACAGCCATTGGTTTTACTAATCCTTAAAACCTTTATCATATCCCCCCTGGTTTCTTTCTTAGTGTTATTTGTGTGGATTTGTGTCAATTTTGCCCTAAAGCTTAATGTCAATCGGAATAATAACACTTGTTGGTTTCCCCCCCATTTCCCTTGTGGCTTTGCATGCTGCTTGAACTTGACAACTCAGTGAGACAAAGAAGGTATTGTATGAGTGCTGTAGTAGGATTGTATGAGTACTGTAGTAGTATATGAAGAGCATGTGTAGTGTGCTTTAGTTCCTTAGAGTTACTATACAATCCACTTTATGGAAGTAGTAATACTGCACATTTCCAGTTTTTGACTATTTCCTTAGTGTGCCCTTTTCTGCCATACCCTGAAGGCTAGTGAAGAGTGAATAAATAATAAGACACTTGTGCATCCATCACTGATTTAATGTATGTAACTAATGCATTATCAATGCATTATTGTGAATTGGTAATGAAATATACAGGTATTCCTCATAGACCGGGCATCTGAGTAGGAATGCTGATCTGATCCTGTCCTCCCTGTCCATATAATTGTATTCATTATGATCTAAAAGGCAAAAATGAACCTAGATCAGCACTCCTACTCTGAGAGGGTTTTAGGAATACAGACCCTGGGAAATAAACGGATGTGTTATGCTATGTTCTGTAATGTTAGTTGTATTGTTTTGCTGCTGTCTTTTGTGGCTGGTGGGTGGGTGGTCCCGTAGGTGTTGGAAGCTGACAGCTTAATAAGGAGGAGTAATGGGGGTGATCACGAGAGAGGGAGGGAGAGAGAGAGGGATGGGGTTGTATGTTCCAGGGGTTCCCTGTGAGCCCTGGTCAAAGGTAGTGGACTACATAGGGAATAGGGTCCCATTAGGGATGCTGGGGCCTGGGTTGTGATCCCTGGGCAGGGGGCCTGGTTGGCCCCCGAGGGCCTGTGACTTATACCTGGCCCAGTGTCAGCATTACAGGCCTACCCTAGTGAGGTTACCACCTCCAGGTCCACACCAGGCTGGTCTGTCTGCACTACAAATGCCCTGGGCTTAGGCTCCTTTGCCCCAAATGTTTCCCTATTCCTTACATATTCCCCCAATGGGCTCTGGTCAAAGTAGTGTATATAAAGGGAATAGGGTGCCATTGGGGATGCAAGGAGATGTCATGGCAGTGGGTCCTTTGAAAGTGGCACACTTAAGAGCACCACAGAAGCTCCTCATAGTAAGGGTGTTATTTCTGGGACCCTGTAAGTGCTGTTTGAAACAGACCTGTGTCAGCAGCTGCCCTGAACATCCTACATGGGTTAGTCATACTATTCCCCAGGTCTCCCCTCACCCCTCCTCTCCATCCTCCATGGGTTAGTCATACTATTCCCCAGGTCTCCCCTCACCCCTCCTCTCCATCCTCCATGGGTTAGTCATACTATTCCCCAGGTCTCCCCTCACCCCTCCTCTCCATCCTCCATGGGTTAGTCATACTATTCCCCAGGTCTCCCCTCACCCCTCCTCTCCATCCTCCATGGGTTAGTCATACTATTCCCCAGGTCTCCCCTCACCCATCCTCTCCATCCTCCCATTTACTGACCCTTCCTCATCCCTTCACCCCTGCCTCCACCGACCCTCTCTCTCTCATCTAACATCAATCTCTCTCCCCTCTCTCTCAGCCTTAGTCTCGTCCTTCAAACTCTCTCCATTCACTCCAATCTTACCTTCCCTCCACTGACCCTTTCACCCCACCCCAGCCCTACCTTCACTGAGCCCCTTTCTCCCCTCCCCCCCTCTGTCCTGCTACCCCCCACACCCCAGCCCTACTTTCACTGAGCCCCTTTCTCCCCTCCCCCCTCTGTCCTGCTACCCCCCACACCCCAGCCCTACCTTCACTGAGCCCCTTTCTCCCCTCCCCCCTCTGTCCTGCTACCCCCCACACCCCAGCCCTACCTTCAGAAGGGAGTCCTGTCAGGCCTCTTATTTGCCGGGTTGTCTGGAGAGTTTTGAACCGTGGAGACATGCGACGTGTGTCTGCCAAACATTTTTAATAACCTGACATGATTTCTAGAGATTTCCAGTCGTGGTCTTTGATGCTCTGCACTTGTCTCATCTCGTGTCTGTCTGGTGGGCTTTGAGTCCAGGCACGCACGCACACACCGCCTAGCCCTCTGACCTTTCAGATACAGAACAGCTGTGCTCAGGCCTAGTTTGGAGATATTTTTTAGAGGGGTCATAGAGGTGAGTCTGTGAAAAGACCAGGGAAGGTTTTTGGTTGGCTATGTTCTTAATTTATCCCCTACCCTTTCAAGGTGGTGTTGTGATAGCTAGGCCTATACCTAGTTCACCTATTAAACTACATTTAGATGACTGTTCAAATAAGATGTCCCATGTTGCTTTCAACATATAGCTAAGCAAATAGATCTCTATGGGTACTATATATTGCTCCTACAGTAGGACAGCCATGTCTGCTGGACAAGTATAGAATACTGTAATACATGTTTTACATTGGGAGGGGAATCTTTGTGCAGAACATCTGTACAGGCAAGAAGCAGTCAAACCCAGAATGAACAGCATAATGAACTGTATGTATGAATGGCATTGGGTTGGAAGAACCAAGTATCTCTCGACACAGCAGCACAGAGAGCAGAGCATTCCATCCTATGGCAGTCTCTGTGGGTCAGCACAATGAGAGAATAGAATGGCAGCGTTGCCTTTAAAGACAGGAAGGAGACTGGTGTGGGGGAGGAAACCGCTCTACCCTACTGATGTGGTGGGTATTTTGATGGCCTCCTTTTGAAATATTTGTCTTGAGAAACTAAGGCAGGAAAGTCTTTGTGCTGCATCCTGGGAAGACCGATTAAGCCTGGTTCAGTCCTCAGCACCTGGTTTCCCCTCTAGGCCAAGGAGAGGGTGCCTAGGGTATCCTCAAGCCAAGCACTGCTCCTGGATCGAAGCTCTCTGCTCTGGTGGGATATACAGGAACTACATCCAAAATGGCACCCTATACAGTATGTGGCCCTGGTCAAAAGTAGTTTACTATATAGGGAATAGGGTGCCATTTGGGACTACATCTGTTCACTGTCTGTTTTAGTATAGATGTTCATATGTGTTGTATTTGATATAAAACAGACAGTCCCTTAGTGATCTCTGAGCTTCAGAAATGATTTGATCAAAATCACCCTATGAGCCCTTGTCCAGAAAATGTAACTAATGTTTTGTCCCATACACCTGATGGGTGCAGTGAAATGTTTTGCTTCACAGGGTCAGCCATAGTAGTATGGGGCCCCTGGAGCAAATTAGGCTTTAGTGCCGTGCTCAAGGGAACATTGACAGATTTCGAGTATTCGAACCAGCCACATTTCGAATGCTGGTCCAACGCTTTAACAGCTAGGCTACCTGCCACCCTAAATAAAGTGTGCGCTATAAAGGAAATAGGGTGCCATTTGGGATGCAGATGTTGTGAGAGAGCCAGTTGCCTCACTTCCCATTGGAGTTTCCTAGGCAGGATGTTCTATTGAAGATTGTCCTCTTTCCTTCCCCCTAGCAAATCACATTCAATTCATTTTTGGTCATGTTTTCATTTTTATTTGATAAATGTGCGTTGGATATTGTGTGAACGTGGGGTATTAGGCTTACACTGAACATTCCAATGGTTTACGTCTCAAATTCCCTATATGCTGTAGTGCTCATAGTGCTCTGGTCAAAGGTAGTCCACTATAGGGAATAGGGTCCCATTTGGGTCAGATCCATAGTGTGTTTCCCTGCAATGCCCTCATAAAATTGACACCCCAGTCAGAATGTGTATCTTCAAAGTGTTAGGAAAGTCCATGTTTCCAATAAACTCGTGGGAACCTACACCAGGGTGAATTGAATACAGACTTTGTTTTTGTTCTTGCTCGTAGCTATAGATAAAACATCTAAAACAGCAGGCACAGCTAGGCTTTACTTTGGTTGTCTCAAATGGCACCCTATTAGCTATATAGTGCACACATTTTTGGCCAGAAACAGGAAATAGGGTGCCGTTTGGGACGAAGTCCAACTCTGAACTGTTCCTGTGGCATGCTGGACATACATTACCATAGCAATCATACAGCATCAAAATATGAGTTTTCCAAAAACTCACTGCACTCCCAGAACAAAGACCTTGTCTACTTTTCTACCTCCATTTTCACCTCGGTGAGAAGTCCTAGGATGCTACCCAATTGGCACCCTAATCCCTAGATAGTGCACTAGTTTTGACCAGACCCCATAGGGCTCTGGTCAGAAGTAGTGCACTCTATAGGGAATAGGGTGCCATTTGGGATGCTGGCCTAAACAGAGAAGGCCCTGCCTGCTTCGTGATGATAATGGCCTCTAATTTGACTAAATTGTGATTTTTATCAGATGCTAGCCAGGCTTCCTCCAACTCCACACACATTAAAGCCTCTGAAATGGGAACTATTACCTTGAAAGTGCCATCAGTCACTCCCAGTGTTTTGGACAGAGAAACACATAAGCCATATGCCTGCTTAGATCCAGTTTAGAAATTGGACAGCTCCAATTCCATTTCCCCCTTTCCACCAACCGCATGCTGAAGTTATCAGTGGGCATTAGAATTATACCATCCGTCAGGGCCTTCCCCCATTCCAGATCACATTATAATTATATTTATTCTCCGTCGTCGCTTATTTCACTTTGGCTTCTGTCGCCTTAGCCCAGCCACGGGCGTCTTATCTGTTTCCTGTTGCTGCTTTGGAAAGGATTCTCTTTCATTGCATAGTATTGATGACTGAAATCCGCTTTTCATTTATGTGAGTAATGTGTCCCTTATTCAGAGTATATCCAGATATGCTAAAGCTGAGATCATGATGGATGGCTAACGCTGGCTTCATACCCTGGCTGTGGACCCTCTTCCTTTGACTGTCAGACCCTGGAATGTTCACTTTGAGTGTCCACTTGGGATGTCCACCTGACCTGATCACCTATTGACTGTCCATTGAGTCGTATATGCATTCCATGATCCAGTGGATGAAACATAAGTTCATGCCCCTGTACCCATAGTAATTTACTAAATGACCTGCAAGTAGCACCTTCTAACTGACCAGTGATCCTCTCTCAATCCTCTCACCCCTCTCTTTCTCCTCTCTCTCTCTGTGTGTGTCTGTCTCTCTAGAATTCTATATAGGGAATACGGTGGCATTTGAGATGCAGATTGTGTGGTGTTCTTTTGAATCATATGGAGTGGTCAGTGTATGGTGTAGGGCATCAGAGACCTCCTTTACTCCTCTCTGGACATGGTGAAAGAATCAGCCTGCTGATTGAGGGTCATTTCCAGTCTGAACAGTCCACCCATACTGTATGCTGCTCCCTCCAGCTGCTGAATAACCTGAAGCTGGACATGGCCTATAGACTACGTAAATGGAATCTCATTCTTTGACCTAAATGGATTTACAGTATCTGATTAACTGAAAAAAGACCTGGGTAGAACAGGGGAGTATTGTATGAGAATGGGGGGAGTATTGTATGAGAATGGGGGGAGTATTGTATTGTATGAGAATGGGGGGAGTATTGTATTGTATGAGAATGGAGGGGAGTATTGTATTGTATGAGAACGGGGGAGTATTCCATTGGGAGTCATTGTGGGGTTTGGTGGTTATCTACCTCATCAGAGAATAATCATAATGTGAATTTCTAATAAAATCATTGAGTGAATGCTTAATTAAAAATCACAGTTTTAATTAAACAGATAAATTATCTGGGATTTATACCCGGAGACGTGACTGTTTTGTGAACTACAATACGAGTATTGAATAAACATTTGCTGATGTAGTTACTGATATATACCTGGCTGATGAGGAAAATGGACAGGTCCCAAAGGGATGTCACCCCCCAAACCAAAGCCAGCAGCAGCTGTAGCTGTTGGTTGAAAAAAGTTATCAGATTCACGGAGAGAAGCACACCATCTCACAAAGACAACACAGCAGCTGGTAGCTAGCTAGAGCCTCTCTCCACAGTGAAACATGAGGCTAGTTGATAATCCAGTTGTATTGATTGAGAGCAACTCAAAACATTTACTGAGAGACTCCTTGACTGATGCTCAGTATGTTGTAGTCAGGTGCCTGGCAACAACATACTGGTTTTCTGGTTTTCATCCTCTCCTAATCAGGAACTAATTCAGACCTGGGACACCAGATGAGTGCAATTAACTACCAGGTAGAAACAAAAACCAGAAGTGTTTCTCCAGGACCGGAATTAAACAGACCCGTTTTAGATGCTACATGTGCCTCTGTGTTCTACATGATGTCGCTAAAAATGTCATTTTTGACGTTCATTAGGTCTCAGTTTACTACCTGGGATTAAAGGTAACCTCAGGATTATCTGGGATTAACAGTGATCAAATTGCATTGATTCTTCATTTGCAGTAGCGGCTGATCAATACCAAAGTCATCCCACACAGGCTTAGACTATTAATTCAAGGAAATACAGGACATTTGAGGTAGAAACCCAGATCATACTGTGTCTGGTCTAGTTTGTTCTTCAGTGAGAGGAAAGTAGACATCTTTATTTTGATCTACAGTGTATCTATTTACTCAGGGGGTCAGAGGACCTAAGGCTAATGGATTCACCTACTGTTTATGACCCCGGGCCAAATTAGACTCTGTATGCATGTTCCAAACCTTCTCAGACACGACTCAAAACACACACTCTCCTCAAAGGGCAGTTCCTCTGGCCAAGAGCCAAAACACACTGCCAGCTCTGTCTCTCTATGTACATCGGAACAAACACGGAGAGGGCTTACTCACAAGGATGAAACATAATGTGCATTCCAAATGGCATCCTTTTCCTTATATAGTGTCCATTGGGCTCTGGTCGAGAAGTAGTACACTATATAGGGAATAGGGTGCCATTTGGGATATAGGCTCTGCAGACATTGGCAGAACTACCAACCAGCTCCACAGCAGCTTCTTCAAAGTTTCAAGGGAGGACAATTTCTTCCCGAAAGCATGAATCAGGAATTCAAATATCAAAGTGATTTATTATGTACTACTTTTAGAATTGTGTTTATTTACTCAACTATTAAATAGGGACATGATAGAACGCCATCTTTTGCTTCATCGCCTCTTTCATGTCATAGGGCCAGTTTTGGCCAGTGTAGGCAGTCATTGTAAATAAGACTTTGTTCTTAATTAACTGACTTGCCTAGATAAATTAAGGTTAAATAAAAAAGTGTAAATATATATATAACCATGCCAGCCTATCTATATATATATATATATATATATATATATATATATATATATATATAAATACAACCCAACTAACCCTATATATATATATATATATATACACACACACACACACACACACACACACACACACACACACACACACACACACACACACACACACACTGGGGCAAAAAAAGTATTTAGTCAGCCACCAATTGTGCAAGTTCTCCCACTTAAAAAGATGAGAGGCTTGTAATTTTCATCATAGGTACACTTCAACTACAGTGCCTTGCGAAAGTATTCGGCCCCCTTGAACTTTGCGACCTTTTGCCACATTTCAGGCTTCAAACATAAAGATATAAAACTGTATTTTTTTTGTGAAGAATCAACAACAAGTGGGACACAATCATGAAGTGGAACGACATTTATTGGATATTTCAAACTTTCTTAACAAATCAAAAACTGAAAAATTGGGCGTGCAAAATTATTCAGCCCCTTTACTTTCAGTGCAGAAAACTCTCTCCAGAAGTTCAGCGAGGATCTCTGAATGATCCAATGTTGACCTAAATGACTAATGATGATAAATACAATCCACCTGTGTGTAATCAAGTCTCCGTATAAATGCACCTGCACTGTGAGAGTCTCAGAGGTCCGTTAAAAGCGCAGAGAGCATCATGAAGAACAAGGAACACACCAGGCAGGTCCGAGATACTGTTGTGAAGAAGTTTAAAGCCCGATTTGGATACAAAAATATTTCCCAAGCTTTAAACATCCCAAGGAGCACTGTGCAAGCGATAATATTGAAATGGAAGGAGTATCAGACCACTGCAAATCTACCAAGACCTGGCCGTCCCTCTAAACTTTCAGCTCATACAAGGAGAAGACTGATCAGAGATGCAGCCAAGAGGCCCATGGATGAACTGCAGAGATCTACAGCTGAGGTGGGAGACTGTCCATCGGACAACAATCAGTCGTATATTGCACAAATCTGGCCTTTATGGAAGAGTGGCAAGAAGAAAGCCGTTTCTTAAAGATATCCATAAAAAGTGTTGTTTAAAGTTTGCCACAAGCCACCTGGGAGACACACCAAACATGGGGAAGAAGGTGCTCTGGTCAGATGAAACCAAAATTGAACTTTTTGGCAACAATGCAAAACGTTATGTTTGGCGTAAAAGCAACACAGCTGAACACACCATCCCCACTGTCAAACATGGTGGTGGCAGCATCATGGTTTGGGCCTGCTTTTCTTCAGCAGGGACAGGGAAGATGGTTAAAATTGATGGGAAGATGGATGGAGCCAAATACAGGACCATTCTGGAAGAAAACCTGATGGAGTCTGCAAAAGACCTGAGACTGGGACGGAGGTTTGTCTTCCAACAAGACAATGATCCAAAACATAAAGCAAAATCTACAATGGAATGGTTCAAAAATAAACATATCCAGGTGTTAGAATGGCCAAGTCAAAGTCCAGACCTGAATCCAATCGAGAATCTGTGGAAAGAACTGAAAACTGCTGTTCACAAATGCTCTCCATCCAACCTCACTGAGCTCGAGCTGTTTTGCAAGGAGGAATGGGAAAAAGTTTCAGTCTCTCGATGTGCAAAACTGATAGAGACATACCCCAAGCGACTTACAGCTGTAATCGCAGCAAAAGGTGGCGCTACAAAGTATTAACTTAAGGGGGCTGAATAATTTTGCACGCCCAATTTTTCAGTTTTTGATTTGTTAAAAAAGTTTGAAATATCCAATAAATGTCATTCCACTTCATGATTATGTCCCACTTGTTGTTGATTCTTCACAAACAAATACAGTTTTATATCTTTATGTTTGAAGCCTGAAATGTGGCAAAAGGTCGCAAAGTTCAAGGGGGCCGAATACTTTCGCAAGGCACTGTATGACAGACAAAATGAGGGGGAAAAAATCCAGAAAATCACATTGTAGGATTTTTTTATGAATTTATTTGCAAATTATGGTGGAAAATAAGTATTTGGTCAATAACAAAAGTTTATCTCAGTACTTTGTTATAAACCCTTTGTTGGCAATGACAGAGGTCAAACGTTTTCTGTAAGTCTTCACAAGGTTTTCACACACTGTTGCTGGTATCTTGGCCCATTCCTCCATGCAGATCTCCTCTAGAGCAGTGATGTTTTGGGGCTGTTGCTGGGCAACACGGACTTTCAACTCCCTCCAAAGATTTTCTATGGGGTTGAGATCTGGAGACTGGCTAGGCCACTCCAGGACCTTGAAATGCTTCTTACGAAGCCACTCCTTCGTTGCCCGGGCTGTGTGTTTGGGATCATTGTCATGCTGAAAGACCCAGTCACGTTTCATCTTCAATGCCCTTGCTGATGGAAGGAGGTTTTCACTCAATCTCACGATACATGGCCCCATTCATTCTTTCCTTTACATGGATCAGTCGTCCTGGTCTCTTTGCAGAAAAACAGCTCAAAGCATGATGTTTCCACCCCCATGCTTCACAGTAGGTATGGTGTTCTTTGGATGCAACTCAGCATTCTTTGTCCTCCAAACACGACGAGTTGAGTTTTTACCCAAAAGTTATATTTTGGTTTCATCTGACCATATGACATTCTCCCAATCTTCTGGATCATCCAAATGCTCTCTAGCAAACTTCAGACGGGCCTGGACATGTCCTGGCTTAAGCAGGGGGACACGTCTGGCACTGCAGGATTTGAGTCCCTGGAGGCGTAGTGTGTTACTGATGGTAGGCTTTGTTACCTCGGTCCCAGCTCTCTGCAGGTCATTCACTAGGTCCCCATGTGTGATTCTGGGATTTTCGCTCACCGTTCTTGTGATCATTTTGACCCCACGGGGTGAGATCTTGCGTGGAGCCCCAGATCGAGGGAGATTATCAGTGGTCTTGTATGTCTTCCATTTCCTAATAATTGCTCCCACAGTTGATTTCTTCAAACCAAGCTGCTTACCTATTGCAGATTCAGTCTTCCCAGCCTGGTGCAGGTCTACAATTTTGTTTCTGGTGTCCTTTGACAGCTCTTTGGTCTTGGCCATAGTGGAGTTTGGAGTGTGACTGTTTGAGGTTGTGGACAGGTGTCTTTTATACTGATAACAAGTTCAAACAGGTGCCATGAATACAGGTAAAGAGTGGAGGACAGAGGAGCCTCTTAAAGAAGAAGTTACAGGTCTGTGAGAGCCAGAAATCTTGCTTGTTTGTAGGTGACCAAATACTTATTTTCCACCATAATTTGCAAATAAATTCATAAAAAATCCTACAATGTGATTTTCTGGATTTTTTTTCCTAATTTTGTCTGTCATAGTTGAAGTGTACCTATGATGAAAATTACAGGCCTCTCATTTTTTTAAGTGGGAGAACTTGCACAATTGGTGGCTGACTAAATACTTTTTTGCCCCACTGTATATAACAAACAAAAAAAAATTCAGTCCGGTGAAATAAGGATTATGTTGCATTTACACTGAACAAAAATATAAATGCAACATGCAACAATATTAGGAAATCAATCAATTGAAATAAATTATTTAGGCCCTGATCTATGGATTTTACATGACTGGGAATACAGATACATATGGATCTGTTAGTCACCTGCCGAAACCTGCTGATTGTGGCCTGTGGAATGATGTCCCACTCCTCTTCAGTGGCTGTGCGAAGTTGCTGGATATTGGCGGGAACTGGAACATGCTGTCCTACACATCAATACAGAGCATCCCAAACATGCTCAATTGGTGACATGTCTGGTGAGTATGCAGGCCATGACAGAACTGGGACATTTTCAGCTTCTATGAATTGTGTGCAGATCCTTGTGACATGGGGCCATGCATTATCATGCTGAAACATGAGGTGATGGCGGTGGATGAATGGCCTGACAATGGGCCTCAGGATCTTGTCACAGTATCTCTGTGCATTCAAATTGCCATCGATAAAATGCAATGGGGCACTCTGTTCGTAACGTTGACGTCAGCAAGCCACTCGCCCACGCAATGCAATACATGCTGTCTGCCATCTGCCCAGTACAGTTGATTCATCTGTGAAGGGCACACTAATCCAGCGTCAGTGGCCATTGAAGGTGAGCATTTACCCACTAAAGTCGGTTACGGCGCCAAACTGCAGTCAGGTTAAGACCTTGGTGAGGACGATGAGCAGTCAGATGAGCTTCCCAGAGACTGTTTATGGCAGTTTGTTCAGAAATTCTTTGGTTGTGCAAACCCACAGTTTCACCAGCTGTCCGAGTGACTGGTCTCAGACAATACTGCAGGTGAAGAAGTCAGATGTGGAGGTCCTGGGCTGGAGTGGTTACATGTGGTCTGTGGTTATGAGGCCGGTTGGACGTACTGCCAAATCCTCTAAAATGACATTGGTGGTGGCTTATGGTAGAGAAATTAACATTCAATGCATTCCTGCAGTCAGCATGTCAATTGCATGCTCCCTCAATTTGAGACATCTGTGGCATTGTGTTGTGACAAAACTGCACATTTTAGTGGCCTTTTATTGTCCATTGCACTTGTGTTATGATCATGCTGTTTAATCAGCTTCATGATATGCCACACCTGTCAGGTGGATGGATTATCTTGGAAAAGGAGAAATGCTCACTAACGAATGTCAACAAATTTGTACACAAAATGAGCGAAATAAGCTTTTTGTGCATATGGAATATTTCTGGGATCTTTTATTTCAGCTCATGAAACATGGGACCAACACTTTACATGTTGTGTTTATATTTTTGTTCAGTGTGATTAAGAAATGGCAAAACAAAACAATGGTTACAGAACAAAACAATGATCCAAAACGCATGTAAATGTCCAACGGTAGCCATACACAGCCAAGCTTTCCTCTGCTCCAATAGCACCATGTTAAAGTACTAGCCATTCCATGGGATGCAACCACATGTGTAACATCCTCCACACTAAACATTGGAATCCACAGACATAATGGATTAGATTTAATTGTCTTTTCAGTTTTACAATGTAGCCATATATTTCCAGAGACACTGCTGTCAGCAGAGACTGTAATGCGATATTTGCCTGATGAAATTGCGCTGTTATGGAGAGAGATGGTTTTTGATTTCAAAGTATGGCACCACCAGTAGTAATGATGCATGTAACATGGTATAGGCCTGCTTTTAATTTCTGGACAATTTCATGCTTTACAAACCAATATATCAATTGTGTACTAGGTTACAACCAGCAAATACATTGAACTGCTTGTCCTCCTTTTATTACAGTCTCTCCTTTTACTAGGAAGGGAGTTTTCTAAGCAGGACTTGCTATCTGTCATAAGTGCCATATCTCAAATCCTTGCTGTTCCATACAGACAGTTCATCTCATACGTGCATCATTGTACTTTATAACGTCTGTTTCACCAAAGCCAGACAATAGTGAAATATCTGGGCCTCCTGCAAAATCCTTCATAGAACAGTAGCCTTCAATCCCTAGGAATCTGTTACACATCACTACATAAATACACTGAATGCACAGACGACATGCAAAATGATCGTGTATTCTGTATTAAGTGTTCATCCCCTAGTCTACACCATCACAGAGCTCTGACATAATGTCCTGCAGTCAAGGCCATGATCGACTGGTGAGATGTCATGTGTGATGGATGGCGGTTGGGTGGCTATGAGGGCGTCGTAACAGAGAGATAAAGGTTGCGTCCCAAATTGCATTATATTCCCTTTATAGTGCACTAACTTTGAACACGGCCCATAGGGCTAAAGTAGCTACAGACTGCTATATCGGTCTGCTTTTTTAAAAATTCTGATTTTTCAGGGGGTGCTACCTGACACCCCTACTTCCTGCGGCTATGGCCTCCATACATCACGTCAAATCAATCAGTCAATGGACCAATCACAGCTGTCAGAAAGAGCACTTACTGAAATATATCTACAGCCCCTAAATATGGTTGTGAACCCACCAATCATAATCGAGTGCCTATCATAATCGCCATGCACTTCACAGCTGATTAAATGTATTACATTACCTGTATAATCTGCAACAGCTTTGTAAGGATTTTTGGTTAACCATGTTTTTCCATTTCTAATTTCATAAAGAAATAAAGAAATCGTCAGCATCACCAACTTGTCTCTTTAAGGCCGTTAACTTGTACGGGTGCTGTAACATGTCATAGAGGGAGCAAAATGGAGAACTGGGCTGCTTGTGTAAATGCAGCCTTTGAGCTGTGTTCTCTTCCTCTCAGCTTAATGGTGCAGTGCAGTTTAAAAATGAGATTTCCCTTTTTTTAAATAATATATATATAGTTCCACACTATGATGTCAAAATAATACTCTGAAATTGTTAAATTATAATAATGCCCTTTTTGTGTAAGATGTTTGAAAAAATAGCTGAAATTTCAGCCTGTTCAGGTGGAATGTAGCATTTGTCCCACATGATGTCAGAATGTGATCTGATTATAATAGACCAATGACTGTTCATTCTTAGGTTGGGAACCCCTGCTCTAGACCAGCCAACCAGGGCTGTGTATGTAAATCTTCACATTTGTTTCCTAACACCCACATGATCAGACTGAGCATTTCAAGGGCCAATGGAGGCTCAGTTATGAGTTATTTTCATTTATAAATAAACACAGTGAGTTTAGACATACAGTGATGATTTAAAATTACAAATATTGCATGCAGGCTTTAAACAGAAATGCCACTAGTGCTTTCCCCTTAAACCACCGGCACACCACTCACCACAAGGGTGTTCATCACAACAAAGACTGTCTCCATCCCAATGATCATATAATCATGTGTGACTCCTTTTTGTCTGGTTTTATTTGATTTATTTATCCTTTATTTATGCAGGGAAGCCACATGTAGTTGAACTCTTTATTCCAAATGAGCCCTGGCCAAGAAAGCAGCATACATTTATTTATACAACACAGTGTAGACTAAAACAACATGAGTCAGTGCAGTGGTCAAGTAAAAATAGTGCACAGAAAGGCTGGCTGGCAACATTGTCAGAACAGCAGCTGGCTTTTACAGCCTGGGATTGAACAGGGATGAACTGCTCATTCAGAGATGGATTCGTAAAGCCTCAATCACTCCCAGTGGTACTCTTCTCTTCCCTCTGGAGTCCAATAAGAACGCTGGTCTCCAAACCCCCATATTAATATGACCAGAATGGGTGTTTTCCATTTATGCTGTGCACCAATCGATCTGTGAGGTGCCTCCTGTTGTGTCCTGAGGCTGGGAAGGAAGAGGAGTTCTGAAAGAGGCCATTCAGATGTAATCCAGGGGATCAGGAGCCTTTGGATCAGCTGCTACTGTTACTTACTGTACGTTTTACTGTAGGGGGTTCCCCTATAGACAGCCTTTGGATCAGCTGCTCCTGTCACTTACTGTACGTTTTACTGTAGGGGGTTCCCCTATAGACAGCCTTTGGATCAGCTGCTCCTGTCACTTACTGTACGTTCTACTGTAGGGGGTTTCCCTATAGACAGCCTTTGGATCAGCTGCTCCTGTCACTTACTGTACGTTTTACTGTAGGGTGTTCCCCTATAGACAGCCTTTGGATCAGCTGCTCCTGTCACTTACTGTACGTTCTGCTGTAGGGGGTTCCCCTATAGACAGCCTTTGATTTGGGGTGGGATGATTAATAGGGACTGTAATGTGACATTAGCCTGGTTTCTAGATCTCTTTGTACTGTCTAGCTCCCATAGGAGTTGGCAAGAACACACAAACTGATCTTGGACCAGGCTAATGTGACGGCTTCCAACTCCATCGGCATGAAGATGAGTTTTGGTCAAGGGCTCAAAGTTTGACCCACCACTTTCTCTTTGCCACTCAAACCTGAGCTTCAGGTTTTAGATTTATGGCAGCGAACATCTGCTGTCGATTTTGAGGGGAAATAATTAAAGCATTGTTAGCCTTTACATTCACACAGGGCCACACAGACGGGAGTCCGCATCTGGGGGACAGATCCACTGTCTCCTCCAGGTCAAGGCCGGAGACGGTGCTGTGGCCCCATTCCACGGCTACTATTCCCTCAACTGGTGGGCCTCCAAGCACTTTTTTAAGTAGTTTTGTTTGGTTCTCGGCTGACGTCGTGTTATGCTAAACTCACAGCCTCTTTGTGTCCTGACCAAGCTATAAGCCACAGACAGAACTCAAAGGGCACATCCTATGGTGAAAACATGAAATAAATAGCTTTCCAGGCTGCCTAGTCAGCAGCCAGGCCAATTCAATGTCCCAAATGGCTCCCTATGTAGTGCTCTATTATTGACCAGGGCCTATAGGGCTCTGCAAAGAAACTGAGGGCCATTTGGGATGCAGCCCAAGTCTGTTGAGCCCCAGAGGCTTAAGTCTGTAAACAATGACCCATCAGGCCAGACACAGCAGCAGATTTTGAGGGAGCTTGTCCATAGGATGTAACTCATCTAATGTTAAATCTCACCACACTGCAGGGGATTTTCTTAACTCCTTCTGTATTTCTTTTGTTCTGTTTTATCATTGATTTAAGAGTCTTGGCAAACAATAAAAGACTGAGGTAATCTCTCGATCCATGATAATTGAAGTCCCTTTTTTTAAGGCTATTTGATGATAGTGGTACATTGAAGCTTCCAAACGTTTCTGTTCCATTTCAAACACAGTGTTGTGATGAAGGAAGGATAGGGCGCGCACACACTTACTTTTTCAATTCAATAATAGCCTGCCCTAGTATTATGAACACTGACTGTCCTCTTAAACTGTCATTCTAAACAATGACTGTTCAAAATAAAATGATGCTACAGCACTGCCAAATGACACACTATTCCCTACACAGTGCACTATGTTTGACCAGAGGCCTATAGACCCTGGTTAAATAGGGCACTATAGGGAATAGGGCGCCATTTGGGAACAGCCCAGTGCTCTGTTGAGAGCCATATGTTCACAGGTTGCATGGCAGGCTAATATCTGATAATAAAGGGGTTCTGTTGCTGTGACCCCTGATGGGGCTGTGACCTATAGGCAGGGGGGCACACATGGTGCCCCGGGTTCATATGTGTTCAAAGGGTATATGGCTGTGTTACATATCACAGGGATTAGACAGATCACGCATGACAGTTTCCAACCCCATACAGGCTGAATGGGTCTGTTCTTTGGTTTTGGAACCAGTGTTTGTCGGTAATGATTTAGCTCTTTATCCAATGCTATGTTGTTAATGATTTAGCTATTTATCCAATGCTATGTTGTTAATGATTTAGCTATTTATCCAATGCTATGTTATTAATGATTTAGCTATTTATCCAATGCTATGTTATTAATGATTGTGAAAACATATGAGGCTGTTTCATAGATTATCAAACGGCCTTAGGTGGGTCTGTTTTAGTTGTCTGTTTTTGGAATCAGTGCTTTATTGGTGATGTTTGGGATCTTGTATTAAGCTATTTCAAAGGTCCTCCTTTTAAAATTAGAGGAGACTGGATACTTTTAAGAGATCATAAAAGGATGTCCAGAAAAGTTACTGGCTGTGTTTGAAAGTTGAACAGTAAACTTGGGATTTCTCTTCTGCTGCTGCTCTCTGGTCGCCTGTCCTGACATGGCTGTTCAGAGTCTAACAGTGGTTTTAATTAGCTTCACTCTATGGGAACACAGATGACCTCCACCTGTCTGTCCTCTCACGTACGTCTAGATAGCCCACCCCTCCCCTCTCCCCCCTCTCTTGCTCTCCCCCCCCATGTAATCTTCATCAGTGCTTCTGGGACGAGGTCTGCTCCATTGGATAATGCAGAGACTTCCGCCCTCTTTCTCTCTTGTCAAAGTCAATTCAGTAATTAGTCAGGTGAGCCAGGTGATGTTTTAATGGCTTGGTTGTTATGAGTGGGCCTAAAGACAATGGATGGTGAGTGATGAGTGACCTGAGAATGTAGCTAAACTAGTTACTATTGTTCATTACTCTGCTTTGTTCGTCTGCTTCCCAAATGCACCCTATTCCCTTTATAGTGCACTGCCTTTGACCAGCACCAATTGGCTGTGGATAAAAGTGGGGCCATTTGGGACGTACGCCATGGTTATAAATAAAACATGATTATTTATTAGTTTGATTCATGTCTGAGGCTCTACTGTTAGTCCCTTCACTTATCATAAATATACATTGTATCTACCCGTTTCTGGACCATTTCCCAGCTATGCTGATAAACAGCATTCTAATTGGCACTGTATTCCCTAATGTAGTGCACTACGGGCTCTGGTCAAAAGTAGTGCACTATATTGGAATTAGGGTGTCATTTGGGATGCATATTGGCCCACCACCTCGCTCATCTAGTATTTCCTCTCTCTTCCCCCTGCAGCAATAGACTAGCGCCTAGCAACCACGACCGGATACAGCGGCTGAGGCATGAGTTCCAGCAGGCCAGGGAGGACGATGACCCAGACGACCGGAGACGCACATATAGCTTCGAGCAGCCCTGGGTGAGTGTCTGAGACCGGGCTGAGAACCAGGCCTGCCTGCCTCTCCATGGACCAACCCCTCACTAACCACTTCCACTGCCAGCCTGGGAGGGCTGCTAACACCCTGGCTAGCTGGTTATACTTGCTGGCTAGCTGCACCGTGGAGCCTCCCACTACCACTAACAGCACAACCACTGGGCCTGGCCTGAGCATGGACTGTCCAGTATGACACTGACTGAACGTCAGCCCATGGAGCCTCTTCTCTTTAACTCCTCTATAGGCCTCCCACCTAACCCAGGCTGTGTAGCTCTGATAACTCTAACAATGTTGCGTCCCAAATGGCACCCTATTCCCTATTTAGTGCTCTATGAGACCTGGTTAAAATAGTGCACTATGTGGGGAATAGGGTGCCATTTGGGACACAAACAACCTCTCCACCGGCATGTGTCCTGGAGCATGTGTCCGTCCCTCTGGCACGCTCACCTGACCTCTAACCCCGCCCCCCCATCACCACCACCACTCCCTTCATACCACCCTTGTCATCCAATCTGCCATCAGTGCCATTTGTTGGTTTGTCTGTCACTCATAACACAAGGATCCCCCCACCTTCACATGGACCAATGGACTCCTATCTGTGTCTGATTGTGTTTCCTTGTTGGGGGTTTCTTTTTTGTGTGTGAAAGGTGGCTTTCTGGTTTTAACTGTGCCTTTTTAGAATAGAGGTTTAGGTATGGTTTTCTCCCTTTTGATGGCATGGCTGTTGGCCACCAAGTTAGAATGAGTGAGAATTCAAACTGAACAAAATTGGAGACCTTTCTATGACCTAATTGAAGGTATTTGGTCCCTCGATTAAAAACGGCACTATTCTTCCATTGCACCAGCAGTATGCCTTAAGTATACATTTTACATTGTCAATTATGATGTAAAAATCTGAATATCAACTAAATGATTTGCCTAATGTTTGAGAGTCACTACTTTAATATGTCTGTTGTTGTATGATATTGTTTTCCTACAAGCACTAATGTATTTATTGACTTTTATTGTATTAATCTTATACATTGTCCATATGACGTACATTTCTACTAATTCAACTGTCATCATATAGACCTGTAATTTGCGGTGACGTTTTTAGAGCTGGTTTAGACTGTCAACATGTAGTAGTTCGTGTTTATATTGTGTTGTCTAAGGCTTGATTTTAATGAATTTTCCAACGTTTGTAAACTGATAGCTAATGAACAGACTCCATTGACATCTGGGGCTGTATGTATCAGGTGTCTCAGAGTAGGAGTACGGATCTAGGATCGTTCATTGTGATCTAAAAGGCAGAACTGATCCTAGGTCAGCATGCCTACTCTGAGACGCCTGATGCGTACTGACCCTGGGCTTCTCTTATAGGTGATGATAAATCAAATAAAGGGCTTGGTCTTGTTTTGAGTTCTGTTTGATATTAGTACCCTATAATTGAGTAAGTTGTGTGCAATGTGTGGGAGAGAGCTTTCCAACCCCACTCTGTTTCTCTGAACAGTCAACATGCATATAAAGTGCCTTGTAAAAGTTTTCAGACCCCTTTTGATTTCTTCACAGTTGGGATTAGTGTTATTCAAATGGATTTTTTTCAACAATCTACACAAAATACTCTGTCAAAGTAGCCAATGCGTTTTTTTTTTTAAAGATTAAACAAAATGTTATGAAAATATAGTGGTTGCATAAGTATTCAGCTCCCTGGGTCAATACATGTTAGAAACACCTTTTGGATTACGAATGTCTAGAAGAACTTTGCACACCTGGATTGTGCAACATTTGCCCATTATTATCTTTAAAATATTCTTTAAGCTTGGTCAAGAGGTCGGGTATCATGGCTACACAGCCATTTTCAAGTCTTGGTATAGATTTTCACATTCACTGTCTTCTTGGTAAGCACGTTGTTGATCCATCCTCAGTTTTCTCCCATCACAGCCATTTTCAAGTCTTGGTATAGGTTTTCAAGGAGATTAAATGGCCATTCAGGAACATTCACTGTCTTCTTGGTAAGCACGTTGTTGATCCATCCTCAGTTTTCTCCTATCACAGCCATTGAACTCTGTAGCTTTTTAAAATCATCAATGCCCTCATGGTAACATAACTGAACAGTTCCTGTCCTGCAGCTCAGTTCAGAAGGAAGACTATCTTTGATATGTCTGGGTGGTTTAATACATCATCCACAGCATTATTAACTTGTTTTTGTTACCCATCTACCAATCACTTGTCTTTGAGGCTTTTGAAAAGCTCCCTGGTCTTTGTAGTTGAATCTGGGCTTGAAATTCAATACTTGACACATTACAGATGTTGTTTGTATGAGGGACTGAGGAAGGGTTAGTCAAATTAAAAGCATGTCAATCCCTATTATTTCACACAGAATGAATCCATTTAACTTATTTTGCCAAATGTTATTCCTGAACTACTTTAGGCTCGTTTTAATAAAGGGGCTGAATACTTAAGCAACGACTATTTTGGTTATGACGTTTTTATTTATCTTTAAAAAAACTTCCACATTGACATTACTGAGTATTTTGTGTAGATTATTGATAACAATTACATCCATGTTAATCCTACTCTGTAACACAATAAAATGTAAGGGGTCTGAATACTTCTGTGTAGGTTATGTCCCAAATGTTACCCTATTCTCTAATTAGTGCACTACTTTTGAACAGAGCCCTATGGGAATACCACTGCATTGTTTACATTACTGATAGAACATAATGACAGCAACATTAAAGGGACAGTCAGACAATATTGCAATCACAATTTATTTCTGAATAACCAACCTCTTACAGAATCGTAAAGAAATCTAGTCATTTTGTGTTATTTTTTGTGTTATTTTTTCCCTACCATACTAATTGCCACATTATGGAAAACAGGAACATATGGCACCCTTTTCCGTATATAGTGCACTAGAAGTCGACCGATTAATCGGAATGGCCGATTAATTAGGGCCGATTTCAAGTTTTCATAACAATCGGAAATCTGTATTTTTGGGCGCCTTTATTTAACTAGGCAAGTCAGTTAATAACACATTCTTATTTTCAATGACGGCCTAGGAACGGTGGGTTAACTGCCTTGTTCAGGGGCAGGGTATCCAATCTTGCAACCTTACAGTTAACGAGTCCAACGCAATAACGACCTGCCTCTCTCTCGTTGCACTCCACAAGGAGACTGCCTGTTACGCGAATGCAATAAGCCAAGGTAAGTTGCTAGCTAGCATTAAACTTATCTTATAAAAAACAATCAATCATATTCACTAGTTAACTACACATGGTTGATATTACTAGATATTATCTAGCGTGTCCTGCGTTGCATATAATCTGACTGAGCATACAAGCATCTAAGTATCTGACTGAGCGGTGGTAGGCAGAAGCAGGTGCGTAAACATTAATTCAAACAGCACTTTTGTGCATTTTGTCAGCAGCTCTTCGTTGTGCGTCATGCATTGCGCTGTTTATGACTTCAAGCTTATCAACTCCTGAGATGAGGCTCGTGTAACCGAAGTGAAATGGCTAGCTAGTTAGCGAGCGCTAATTGTCGTGTTGCTGGTTCAAGCCCAGGGAGGAGCGAGGAGAGGGACGGAAGCTATACTGTTACACTGGCAATACTAAAGTGCCTATAAGAACATCCAATAGTCAAAGGTTAATGAAATACAAATGGTATAGAGGGAAATAGTCCTATAATTCCTATAATATCTACAACCTAAAACTTCTTACCTGGGAATATTGAAGACTCATGTTAAAAGGAACCACCAACTTTCATATGTTCTCATGTTCTAAACAAGGAACTGAAACGTTAGCTTTCTTACATAGCACATAATGCACTTTTACTTTCTTCTCCAACACTTTGTTTTTGCATTATTTAAACCAAATTGAACATGTTTCATTATTTACTTGAGGCTAAATTGATTTTATTGATGTATTTTATATTAAGTTAAAATAAGTGTTCATTCAGTATTGTTGTAATTGTCATTATCACAAATACAATTTTTTTTAAATCGGCCGATTTAATCGGTATCGGCTTTTTTGGTCTCCCAACAATCGGTATCGGCGTTGAAAAATCATAATCGGTCGACCTCTATAGTGCACTACTTTTGACCAGAGTGCTCAATCAACATCATGCCTTCTGTAGTGGCCACAGTGCCTGATCTAGACTAATGTCAAGTCCAAAGGAATAGAATCGCAGTGGGTTACCTCAATATGTCCACTGACCCACCCATCATGGAACATACACAAGGTGAATGGAATTCTGGGAATTCTATTCCAGTGCCCATAGGGTAAACAGTGAAGGGAGAGTATAGGTGTTACAGCCATGTGGAAGCACTGACCCTGTCACTGTAAGTGTTCTTAGCAGGTATTGATATTAAAGATCTGGCCAGCTCTGTGCATGATCTCCTCTACAGCCTGCCTGTTGAGGCCTGCTGTCCAATTTCTCTGAAGTCCAGCCTGTCTAATTTCTGTGGGCTGCAGAATAATTTCCCTAATTATCCGGTTCTGCATGCTGTTTAGTTAGGTGTTCCTGGTTAGCTGAAGTGCAGTTAGACAGCTCTACATCCCCTGATTGATACCCCTGTGGATGGTATATTTCTCACTGTAGAGGAGAGCAAGTTCAGTAGGTAGAAAATGTTTTGGAACTGGGTACTACTTGAACTTGCTAAGTAAGAACACCTATTTTTCACTTTCCGTCACAAAGAGTTTTGCTATGGTGTGCCCTACAGAACACAACCCTAGTTTCCGTGGGCTAATTCCATCACAGTGACTGATGGATAGATATCCAATCTGTGTTGTGGTTGCATTGGGGACCTTTATTGAAGTCATTTACCACACAGAGCAGTGCATCGACTGGCTGCTTCCGCCAGCAGCGCTATATTGCCACACTGTATTGTTCATTTTAATACCTCCATTAGCTTTAGGTCTTCTGGGTCATGTTTTATCTACTGGTGTTTCCTCATGTTACTAAGGTATTATTTCAAGACACTAAAGGGATCATTCCCCAATACTCCCCCATATTGCAAATTGTAATTTACATGTACAAGTATAATCACAGTAAAATTCACATCTGAAAATGACAGAGCTAGCGACATGGATGGAGGTGAGCTGCCTTTACGTGTCCCTGGCCTTGTTCCATGGTCTGTCTGGTGTCGCCATGGCAACAGATACAGCACGGCAACAGCCCAGGTTATGCCAATCAGTCCCCGATGATTGCAGGGATTCATTATGTTTATGTGCATGTCTCGGAAGTCCTCTCAGCGATGACAGGACTAATCTCTTTATGGCCCTCCCACCACTAGTGTGGCACTGTATGAATAGTTGGCATTGCCCATAAAAATAATTAGATTGCCTTTGTATTATGACTGATCGGCAGCCATTACACCCACCTCATGGCTAATGAAAGATGGGGAAGAAGAACAAAGGTGTGGTCGTTAGTAGTTACGCCGACATGTTCCAGGGAGGATATGGGATGTCTCTCTCAAATGGCACCCTATTCCTTATATAGTGCACTACCTTTGACTAGGACCTTATCCATTCTTGCACTATTTAGGGAATAGGGTGCGATTTGTGATGCAATCATCTGCCAGGAGGAGCTGGAGATAATTAAATGATGATGCTATTCCAAGGTGCCTTGCCGTACGGTGGTGTACACTGTGTGTTCAGGCGGGTTAATGACCTGTGCTAGGGAGGAGGGAGGAAGCCCTGTCACGATGTCAGCGGAGCAGCTACTTGCTTCTTTTAAGGCCCAGTGCAATCAAAAATGTGATTTTCCTGTTTTATCTATTTCCATACTATAAGGTTGAATTATACTTTGAAAATTTTGATAATGCCCTTTTAGTGTAAGAGCTGTTTGAAAAGACCACCTGAAATGTCAGCCTGCTTTGGTGGGTTGGAGTCTAATTTAGTTATTAGACCAATAAGAAAGAGTTCCAACTCTTTCTGCCCTTCCCACTCAGACCATTCCCAGGCTGTCCAAGCAAAAATCATGCTTGAGAAATGACTGTTTGGTTTTTTTAATTAAAAAGAAAAATAATCACAGTATGGTACTTAATCATTGTTACCCAGAAATGATTTAATACTGAGATAAAAATGCCTGCATTGGCCCTTTTAACATCTACTTACCATTCACTCACTCATTCATTCACTCACTCACTTGTCCCTGCATCTCCAGCATGGTCCTCCATCCTCCCTAACCTCTGTCTCTCTGTCCGTTTTACCTGAGCACTATGAAGGACAAGGACAGGTAATGTCATCTCTGGATGCCTCCTGGTAAGTGTACTGCAGAGCTATATATTTAGATAGTTCGGCCAACTTTTAGAATGGACGCCATGTTTGTGCCTTTGAGCATTCCATTTATCCGTAGGTTCATGTCACATTACTAAAGTTACATTCAATTTCTAAGGGTTCATGTACTGTAAATGCATCATATTACATAACTCAATGTCCAAACACTAAATACATGGCTCTGGTGTACAGTACGTGTCTGTGAAAGTTGTGTGTTGAATAACCAGGATGTTTTTCAGCAGAACACCACCAACACCGGTCCAAGCCCGTACCAGACAGACAGACAACAGACAGGCCGACACTCTGTGTCTGTAGAGATGCAGATGCAGAGACAGAGGCAGGATGAGAGAGATGCCTTCCAACAGGCGCAGAGACAGTACAGCTCTCTGCCACGGTAAGTGTGTATGTGTGTAACACACAGAAAGAACACCCGTAGTCCCTATTTGTTTTCCCAGGTCAAGGTAACATTACATATTAATGACCAATTGGCCATGGTATTATCCATTCATATGGATGACATCAGCCTGATATTATCAGCCGGAATCTACAACCAGGTCATTCCTGTCTGGAGTCCAAAGCACCAAACCCACAGCCAAATCTCAGAATAAGCTCAGTTAAACCACAGTCTGGGACTGCTTCCTAAATGGCCACCTATACCCTACATTGTGCACTACTTTTGACCAGAGCACTATAGGCCCTGGTCAAAAGTAATGCACGATATAGGGAACAGGGTTCCATTTGGGATGCAACAAGGGTGTGTCACATTACCCACCCCAGTAATCTGACATGATCGCACTAATCTGAGAAAGTAGTTACCTTTGAACTACATGATCTGTGTGTTATTACAGGAAGTGGTGTGTCTGTCTGTGGCCTTACATGCTGAAGACACGGCACGCGCGCAAGTTGATTTTGTTCACCCACACCAGATGCAATCAGTACACGCAGATTGAAATATTCAAACAAACTGAACCAATTAAAATAATTTGGGGACAGGTCAAAAAGCATTAAACATTTGTCAATTTAGCTTGCTGTTGCTAGCATTACCATCAAGTGCAATCATAAAGATGAACGGAGTGTGGACCTCAGTTCATCTTTCAATCACCCACGTGGGTATATGCACCTAAAAACAATGAGATGGGAGAGGCAGGACTAGCAGCGCTTTGAGCGTCACAAATAGAACCAAGTTCTATTTTAGTGCTTGGCCACAACGATTGAATAACACGTATGTGTACATTTATTTTGCGACGTGAGCAATGTGGTCAGCATGTTATCATCTGCCCAGGGTTAGAGGTATAGTTCACGCTTCTGATTGGCTCAGGGATTAGAGCAGGGTTTCCTTAACTTTTTCACTCAGCCGCCCTTTCCAACATTAGAGAACATCCCGCGCCCCCCCACGTCTATTTCTATGGGTACAAGTTACTAACAAACTGTTCACACCCCTCTTGTTGGCTGAGATAACATTTTGCAGGTTTAAAGCAAATTTCCTGCAATTATACATATTGTCTTGTGTGTTCATGTGATATTTGAGGTACTCGAACGTTACAACAAAATCAATGGACTAAAAAACCTAGATAAAAAACGTTGGCTGACATGGGTTGAGTTGTTCTGGACATTTCTGACTAGTTCTAAATAGCTCTCTAAGGTCTGCAATGACTGACATGACAAGGAAACCTGCTGATGCATTACCCAAATTCAAAATTGAACCATTAGAGGATTGTTCATTCTTGTTTAGCGAGAAGCTAAACATTGGCGCCAGAGGGGATGACTGCCGTCTTATCGGCTCTTAACCAACCATGCTATTTTGTTAAAAACAAAATTGCATTGTTCGTAACTTGTTTTGTAGATAATGTTGTTGCTACCGTCTCGTATGACCGAAAAGAGCTTCTGGACATCAGAACTGAGATTACTCACCTCAGATTAGACGAAGAGCTTTTCTTACACTGAAACCCTGATCTTTTTCCGCAAAATCTCAGTTGCCTTTTGAGGATCAGGCGACGAGTAGCTAATCTGCCCATGCCTTCCGTCCTGAAAATCGCTGAAAAAATAAATGGGACGAACTGAAAGCACGTACACTACCGTTCAAAAGTTTGGGTTCACTTAGAAATATCCTTGTTTGTGAAAGAAAAGCATTTTTTCATGTCCATTTAAAAGAACATACAATTTATCAGAAATACAGTGTAGACATTGTTAATGTTGTAAATGGCTATTGTAGCTGGAAACGGCAGATTTTTTTTGTAATGGAATATCTACAAAGGCGAACAGAGGCCCATTATCAACAACCATCACTCCTGTGTTCCCATCCACAATGTGTTAGCTAATCCAAGTTTATCATTTTAAAAGGCTAATTGATCAATAGAAAACCCTTTTGCAATTATGTTTGCAGAGCTGAAAACTGTTGTTCTGATTAAAGAAGCAATAAAACTGGCCTTCTTTAGACTAGTTGAATATCTGGAGCCTCAGCATTTGTGTGTTTCGATTACAGGCTCAAAATGGCCAGAAACAAAGAACTTTCTTCTGAAACTCGTCAGTCTATTCTTGTTCTGAGAAATGAAGGCTATTGTATGCAAGAAACGGAAGATCTCATACAATGATGTGTACTACTCCCTTCACAGAACAGCACAAACTGGTTCTAACCAAAATAGAAAGAGGAGTGCAAGGCCCCGGTGCACAACTGAGCAAGAAGATAAGTACATTTGTGTCTATTTTGAGAAACAGATGCCTCACAAGTCCTCAGCTGGCAGCTTCATTAAATAGTACCCGCAAAACACCAGTCTCAACGTCAACAGTGAAGAGGCGACTCCAGGATGCTGGCCTTCTAGGCAGCGTTCCAGAGAAAAAGCCATATGTCAGACTGGCCAATAAAAATAAAAGATTAAGATAGGCAAAAGGACACTGGACAGAGGAACTCTGCCTAAAAGGCAACCATCCCGGAGTCCCCTCTTCACTGTTGATGTTGAGACTGTGGGATAATACTTTTCGAAACGGTCATCCATCTCGGAATTCCAAGTTGGGAACTCGGGCCTCTTTCTAGAGGAAGATCACTGACATCATGATTCGGCCTATTTCACCCCCCCCCCCCCCTCCAGAGTTCTCAGTTGTATTGAAAGCACCATAAATCCAGACAATGCCAGACTTTGACAAAGTTTTATGACAAAATTTGCCCACAAGAAGGAGCACCGCACCATCTTCCTGTTCAAGTGAGCACAGCACTACAAGACGAGTCCAAAAATGTATTGTATGCTGCATAAATGATGTAATATGCCAGGGAGATAAAAAAAATAAAACTCCCTAGAAAGGCCAAAACCTAGATAGGAACCAGGTTATGAGGGGTGGCCAGTCCTCTACTGGCTGTGCCGGGTGGAGATAATAACAGAACATGGCCAAGATTTTCAAATGTTCATAGATGACCAGCAGGGTCAAATAATAATAATCACAGTGGTTGTCGAGGGTGCAACAGGTCAGCACCTCAGGAGTAAATGTCAGTTCGCTTTTCATAGCCGATCATTCAGAGTATCTCTACCGCTCCTGCTGTCTCTAGAGAGTTGAAAACAGCAGGTCTGGGACAGGTAGCACCTTCGGTGAACAGTTCAGGGTTTCATAGCCGCAGGCAGAACAGTTGAAACTGGAGCAGCAGCACGGCCAGGGGGACTGGGGACAGCAAGGAGTCATCAGGCCAGGTAGTCTTGAGGCATGGTCCTAGTGCTCAGGTCCTCCTCCTCCGAGAGAGAATTAGAGAGAGCATACTTACCATCCTGAGACAAGGCCGAGTATAGCCCACAAAGATCTCCGCCACGGCACAACCCAAGGGGGGGCGCCAACCCGGACAGGAATATCACGCCATTGACTCAACCTACTCAAGTGACGCACCCCTCCTAGGGGCGGCATGGAAGAGCACCAGTAAGCCAGTGACTCCGGCCAGGCAGAGACAGCAGGGGTGGTTCGTTGCTCCAGAGCCTTTCCGGTCACCTTTCCGGTCACCTTCACACTCCTGGGCCAGACTACACACAATCATAGGACCTACTGAAGAGATGAGTCTTCAATAAAGACTTGATAAATAAATACTTTTTCCTAGCCACCGTGCTTCTACACCTGCATTGCTTGCTGTTTGGGGTTTTAGGTTGGGTTTCTGTACAGCACTTTGTGACATCAGCTGATGTAAGAAGGGCTTTATAAATACATTTGATTTGATTTTGATTTGAAGGTTGAGACCGAGTCTGCGTCTCTCACATGGGTATGCAGACCATTCCATAAAAATTGAGCTCTATAGGAGAAAGCCCTGCCTCCAGCTGTTTGCTTAGAAATTCTAGGGACCTTAAGGAGGCCTGCGTCTTGTGTAGGTATGTACGGCAGGACCAAATCGGAAAGATAGGTAGGAACAAGCCCATGTAATGCTTTGTAAGTTAGCAGTAAAACCTTGAAATCAGCCCTTGCCTTAACAGGAAGCCAGTGTAGAGAGGCTAGCACTTGAGTAATATGATACAATTTTGGGGTTCTAGTCAAGATTCTAGCAGCCGTGTTTAGCACTAACTGAAGTTTATTTAGTGCTCTATCCAAACATGGTGCAGAAAAATTAATCCATGCTTTTGTCACTTCTAGGTTAAACTACTGCAATTCTCTACTTTCCGGCTAGCTAGTACTTCATCAATTCAGCTTAGTCATTGGTTGCTGATACAGATTCCCGCTTGATGAATATTTGAAGAAGCAGCTTTGTTTACGGCAGAGATTTATTGTATAAATGTCTCCCCGATGCCTGGTCAAAGAAACATCCTGTGGCTTTGTGGTGTCATTTCATTGTAATTCTATTAAGGCCAGTTGTGTTTGGATAAACCTGTTTGTTTAAACATTCCATTGTAATTCTAGGCCATTGACTTGGAGTAATATGGGGCCTGGTATCAGCTTGTGCAATCTTGATTGATTTCATATGGCCCCTTGCTTCTGCAGCACAAAACTCTCCAACACACACAAACACACACACACACGCTGCCATTGGTTGAATGGATGAATCATGGCCTATTTGTGATTCATGTTAGTGTGTTCATAAACAGCGTTTTAGATAAAGGTCAGTTTCCTCCTGGTGAAGCTTTGCTAAACAAGGGGTTCAAGTGAAAATAGGCCTTGAACAATGACGCTTGTTGAGAGCCCATGTTCATCATTGACACACAGTATAGATCTCACAGCAAAAGTCTTGTCATTTACATCAGGACCAAAGGGCTTCGGTGTCTGTAGGAGAGGCTGTCGAAGTGCTTCCCAAACGGCACCCTATTCTCTAAATGGTGCACTACTTTTAACCAGAGTCAAATAGGTCCTGGCCAAAAGGAGAGCACTATGTAGGGAATATGGTGTCCTTTGGACACAGACGCCATCCATAAGAGATAGCTGGTTTACATTTATTTACAGAGAAACTGTGTCTTACATGTCAATGACATGTGTCCCAAATGGCACCCTATTCCCTATTTAATGCTCTACTTTTAACTAAAGCCTTATGGGCCCTGGTCAAATGTAGTGCGCTATAGAGAATAGGGTGCAGCCCACATGTACAGTACTGGCATAATATCTAATGGAAAAGAGAATAGATAGCTGGTTTACATGTATTTACAGAGAAACAGCCCAAGTGTGTCTCTTGTGTCAATGTATGAAATATAATCAGATATGGAGTCGTGGAGCCCCATCTTTTGAAATTGGAATCATTGAAGCATGGGTTTAAAATAAACAGCTGGGTTTGTGTTTCTGTTATTGGTTGAAAGGCCAGCATTTCTGTATCTAACCGCCGGTTGTATTTACACAAAGGTCTGGGTACATTTCTCATTATAATTTTTCCTTCAAATACAGAAATAATACAGTTTCTTCACAGCTGGTTGATAAACCTGCTAATTATGCATGGCTCTGAGACAGAAGGCTGTTTGTTTCAGCTCTGGCTTCAAATACTACTTGAAATCTATCAAATACTTTTTGAGCATTTGCTCTAGCCTGCCTAGAGTGCCAGATGGGTGGGGTTTACAGTTGTGGGACTATTCTATTGGTCCATTAGGTCAGACAAGCACAGATTAAGTATTTTTTAAATGATCTAAAAAAGTGTTTGAACCCAGGTCTAGTTGGTTGATGTTATTGTGTCTGTTCCATTTGTCCTGCCCCTGCGATAAGCAGTGTTCAAGGCCTGAACACTCATGCATTTCATAAGGGCTGAATACAGAGGTCACAAAGTGCCCAGTCAAGCATGAGTCTGGGTGATGTCACACACACACATACAGTGCCTTGCGAAAGTATTCGGCCCCCTTGAACTTTGCGACCTTTTGCCACATTTCAGGCTTCAAACATAAAGATATAAAACTGTATTTTTTTGTGAAGAATCAACAACAAGTGGGACACAATCATGAAGTGGAACGACATTTATTGGATATTTCAAACTTTTTTAACAAATCAAAAACTGAAAAATTGGGCGTGCAAAATTATTCAGCCCCTTTACTTTCAGTGCAGCAAACTCTCTCCAGAAAATCAGTGAGGATCTCTGAATGATCCAATGTTGACCTAAATGACTAATGATGATAAATACAATCCACCTGTGTGTAATCAAGTCTCCGTATAAATGCACCTGCACTGTGATAGTCTCAGAGGTCCGTTAAAAGCGCAGAGAGCATCATGAAGAACAAGGAACACACCAGGCAGGTCCGAGATACTGTTGTGAAGAAGTTTAAAGCTGGATTTGGATACAAAAAGATTTCCCAAGCTTTAAACATCCCAAGGAGCACTGTGCAAGCGATAATATTGAAATGGAAGGAGTATCAGACCACTGCAAATCTACCAAGACCTGGCCGTCCCTCTAAACTTTCAGCTCATACAAGGAGAAGACTGATCAGAGATGCAGCCAAGAGGCCCATGATCACTCTGGATGAACTGCAGAGATCTACAGCTGAGGTGGGAGACTCTGTCCATAGGACAACAATCAGTCGTATATTGCACAAATCTGGCCTTTATGGAAGAGTGGCAAGAAGAAAGCCATTTTTTAAAGATATCCATAAAAAGTGTTGTTTAAAGTTTGCCACAAGCCACCTGGGAGACACACCAAACATGTGGAAGGTGCTCTGGTCAGATGAAACCAAAATTGAACTTTTTGGCAACAATGCAAAACGTTATGTTTGGCGTAAAAGCAACACAGCTCATCACCCTGAACACCACATCCCCACTGTCAAACATGGTGGTGGCAGCATCATGGTTTGGGCCTGCTTTTCTTCAGCAGGGACAGGGAAGATGGTTACAATTGATGGGAAGATGGATGGAGCCAAATACAGGACCATTCTGGAAGAAAACCTGATGGAGTCTGCAAAAGACCTGAGACTGGGACAGAGATTTGTCTTCCAACAAGACAATGATCCAAAACATAAAGCAAAATCTACAATGGAATGGTTCAAAAATAAACATATCCAGGTGTTAGAATGGCCAAGTCAAAGTCCAGACCTGAATCCAATCGAGAATCTGTGGAAAGAACTGAAAACTGCTGTTCACAAATGCTCTCCATCCAACCTCACTGAGCTCGAGCTGTTTTGCAAGGAGGAATGGGAAAAAGTTTCAGTCTCTCGATGTGCAAAACTGATAGAGACATACCCCAAGCGACTTACAGCTGTAATCGCAGCAAAAGGTGGCGCTACAAAGTATTAACTTAAGGGGGCTGAATAATTTTGCACGCCCAATTTTTCAGTTTTTGATTTGTTAAAAAAGTTTGAAATATCCAATAAATGTCGTTCCACTTCATGATTGTGTCCCACTTGTTGTTGATTCTTCACAAAAAAATACAGTTTTATATCTTTATGTTTGAAGCCTGAAATGTGGCAAAAGGTCGCAAAGTTCAAGGGGGCCGAATACTTTCGCAAGGCACTGTATATATACATCCTGTGTGGCTCAGTTGGTGGAGCATGGCGCTTGCAACGCCAGGATAGGGGGTTCGATTCCCATGGGGGACCAGTATGGAACAAAAATATGAACTACTGTAAGTTGCTCTGCTAAATGACTAAAATGTAAGATACCATGTCAGATGTCTAGTGTCAAACCGCCGCAGACACATAGTGGGCCGAGTTGAGTCTCATCTGCAACAGGGCTGCTATTACTGCCTATCAAACCCAATGGGCCGGTCTGTGCTTCACAACAGGCCTAAATGGATGGGAATGGCTGTGCCACTGTCCCTCTAGGTGTATGTGTTTATTTCTGGTTTATCGTGTGCTAAATTGCCTATTGGTCATGTGTGGCACTGTGCCTTGTCTGCCCCAGCCTCTCTCTTTGGAATATCCTCTCTTTCTGAACTCCTTCTCTTTAAAACCCTCTTAACCTCTTTACTCGTGTCTCACCCTGTCTCCTTTTTATTCTCTCCCTCCAGACAACCCAGGAAGAACCCTAGCTCCATCTCTCAGGACTCCTGGGTCAAGGTCTACCCGCCGGGCGAGGGCTTCCAGACGACCAAGGAGAACCCTCGCTACTCCAGCTACAAGGGCTCCAGGAACGGCTACCCGGGGGTGAGCAGTGTGAATGCCCGCGTCTTGCTGGAGGCCCAGGAGCTGCTGAGGCAGGAGCAGAGACGCAGGGAGCAGAAGGCCAAAGGGAAGCAGCTACTACTAGCACCCCCGCAGGAGCACCACGGGAACAACACCTACAACGCCACTCCGTCATACTCAGCTCACAAGGACCCTGTGTCGCCTAAGGGCCCCTATAGACAGGACGTACCCCCCTCGCCCTCCCAGCTGGCCAGGCTCAACAGGCTGCAGGGGCCTGAGAAGGGGAGGCCCTTCTACTCCTGAGGGGATAAGGGCGGGGAAGGGACAGGGCAGCCAAGAAGAGGCCACAGTTGGTGGCGACTACTGCAGGAGCTGATTAGCTATAGAATGGGGAGGCCCTTCTACTCCTGAGGGGATAGGGACAGGGTGGGCCAGAGGTGCCATAGTTGTGGACAATGTGAATAGGGAATGCACAGTGAGTGTTAGTATTAATGGCCTCTTAGTGACCTCCGTTCAGTCCCAGTCAGTCCTTTTTCCTCACACAGACTGTTGTTAAATGAGACTTTCAGTGCCTCCTGTGTTCATGGACATGATGCTTTCTGGGGTAGTAGTGGTGTTGTGGGATTCATAGACATCTGTCACCCTCACGCTCTGACAATCATACAGGCAAACAGATGTTTTTTCAAACAATGGAGGTGTGTGTGTGCGAGTGTGAGACTGTCTTAATGTATGTATGTGTGTTATGCTAGTGTGGTGTGGACACTTACAAGGTCGCCTGGTTTAGTTAAACCATGGCTCCTACTTGACCTGCCCTCCCCTGGACATGAACCTCCCCATAGTTGGTAGTACACTAACACGTCAAAACAACAACGCTGAGCTCTCACTATTCTATTTCTCTGTGTTCATCCTGTTTTTCTTTACTTCAGTAGTCACCAGTGGGCTAGAGAAAAGAGAGGGAGTGTGTAAAAGGAGGGGGAGCATAGCACTGGTTATTAATGAAGGACTCTCATAAATTATTCATGTGTGTGCCATCTCCACGGAGAGAGAGCGAGAGAGAGAGAGAGAGTCTGATCCACCGCCTGGCCTCTCTGCTCTGGGCACGGCTAACCTGGCCTGCCTGTCTCTGGCTTCCTCCTCTCCCTCACCACCACTTTCTCCTCCTTCTCTCCTCCTCTTTCCCCTATCCTCCTCCCCTCACCACCTATTTCACCTCTTCTCCTCACCTCTTTCACCTCTCCTCCTCTTCCACCTCTCCTCCCCCTCACCATCACATCCACCTCTCCTCTTCCCCCTTCCACTCCTAGTTCACCTCTTCTCCTCCCCCTCACGTCCTTTTCCAACTCTTCCCCGTCAACCCTGCACTGAATTTTGCATCACAAGCTGCCTGCCACAGCCAAAGAACAGAACACAGCACCTAGAGGCTGCTGTGTAGTGGAGGGCCACACCACATTTTCTCTCTGCAGAGAGACAATCGGAGTACCGACGCAAGATTTAGGTTCAATCTTCCCTTGTTCATAAAAAATGAATAGTGTTTGAGTGGTAATTGCTTTCAGCTGCCGTATAGCGGAGTACTAGTGAGTCGCTCTCCTCTTGTAAATATTGGACCTTTAATGTAACGATGCTCTGATGTCTATGAAATGTACAGAATGGTGGAAATGAATTTCAACCGAACAAAGGAGAGCACAGAAAAGATGAAAAATCGAATGACTGTGGTACGTACTCTGTGTGTCGCCTCGTGGTATACTATAACAGAAGAGTCTGGCACCTCGCTGCTTTGGAGATGTGCTTCAGTGTTCTCCCTATGCCAATTACAGCCATACGAAATGCATTAGCTTCCATTTGTGAGTTAATACAGTGTCTGTGTCCCAAATGGGACCCTACTATCTACACAGTGCACTACGGGCCCTGGTCAAAAGTAGTGCATTAAATAGGGAATCAGCTGTTGAACACGTCTAACATGGAAATAAGACTGTGTTCTGTCGTCTGTACTGCAGTACCTTGCCAATGTCTGCAGTCTGGTTGGAATCTGTTGTATGGTGCCCATTGCTAGCTTAGTTCCAGATCTGTCTTGTTAATTTCTATGGTCGTTATAGTTAACAAGGGTGTAGGCAGAAGTTCCCCAGGCTATGTTGCTGATCTTATGTCAGTTTTTCATGTCCATCACTAAATGGTTAAGGTTAGGATTGGGGGGAGGGGAATCTGATCCTATATCTGTACCTAGGGGAAACATCACCCCAGAGTAGTAAATAAGACAGGGTAAATAGATCTGGGATCAGGTGGACCATCTGACCACCACTGGCTAAGTTGAGAGTTCAATAATAAGTGCCTGAGATGCCATGCAGTTCCTGAATAGGAAAAACAATGTGGATTCCTTGTTGTAGCTAAATAGACACAACACCATCACACCATGTGTTTTTAACATAATATTCTCATCTCTACAGCACAGTATGTGTTTTGATTGTTTTGGGGCTTTTTTACAGTGAGAGTTCAAATAAGCCTCTGCACAGCTGATCAGTGTATTTGTATCCTGTCTGTTTGACATTGCCTTCACAATGCTGTACGTATCATGATGTTTAAAGTATAAAGCTATTGTAAGCACAGTGCAATTGTTTTTCAGACTTTGACATGATATGTTTAGACATGTATACAGACACGTTTCCTGTACATATCACATTTAGAATAAAAGGAAGGCCGTTTCATCCTGTTTACAACTATCTCTGGGTTGTCCTCGATTTGTCATCCTCTCCTTTGAATAATGAACTGGCAGTGATATCAGGTTATATCCTCATTAGTAGCAGTGAGTCTGGTTTGATCCACTCTTGTATTTGTAATATGATTTTGCCTTTTCTATCAATAGGTTATTGCAGTTCTAGCTTCACATCTTTCATGTAAACAGCTCTACGAGTGTCTCCTTGTCTCTGTATCCTTGTCTCTGTATGCTTGTGTTTGTGATTATGTGTAAGTGTGCGTGCTTTAGTGCCTGCGTGTCGGTGTTTGTATAGTCAATGCAGTCAGAATGTTGTAGAATTTAAGGCTGATGTGTTTCCTGTTGTTAATTTCACTCACATTCCCATTGTCTCTCGTACGGTTGGTGTTAAATTACTCGGGCTACTGTGTGTGTTCCTGGGGTTAAAGTTGACGTTCTAAGCAAATACCACTAAGCTGTTTCAGCTACCGAGGGGGGGGGGGCTCTCTTGAAAGGAATATGAGAGAGGAGGAAAAAAGAAAAAATATGTTGAAGGAAAGAAATCCTTTCATCTCATCCTGTTCTTTTATCTTCTTAGCTTTGTCTGCTCTTTCATCAATTTATAAAAGAACGCCTCACAGAGAGAGAGGCGTCTCCCTATGCTTTTGGCAAAGCCTCCGGCCAGAGGAGGATTGTCTTTGATTTCTGACTCGTAGATAGTCAATGACCTTCAGGCTTTCCTCTATGGCACAACCAGAGGAACCAGAAATATGTATTATTGCGTAAGGCGTGTCCGTTTGATCCCGTGCTCTGGCTGTTTTACTACTATGACTGACTTGGTGTGTAGTTGAGTTGAGTTGAGTTAGGAAATGTGACACTCAACCATTATTTTGCTTTCTTGCTGTGTCTTTTCAAACACATGACTACTGGGTCGTATTCACTTGGAACCAAACGGAAGCAAACGGGCCAATTATAATTTTTCCATAAAGAAACATTTGTTTTTTGCTTTCCATTGCAAAATGTTTTTCTGTGGTGTGCACTAACTGATATGACCCAGATGAAAGACAGCTGAATGACGAGGGACCTTAGATTAAAAAAAATATGCATCACAGTTTCCAAATCTACAGTATATTTTGCCCTTACACATTCTTGTCCATGATAGTAAAAACACATGTTGAATCCCTCTCAGAACAGTGTGATGTTGCTGCGGAGGCCTTTTCCTGAGTTCCAGCATTCCGGGCATCGCCCGACATCGCCATGCTGATGTGAAGGTCATCCAGGGTCACGGAGAGGTCAGTGTTCACCCTCAGCTGGTGCTCAGCTCACAGGATACACAGCCTGCTTTGAGTTAACTACATACATACCATACATTTAACAATATGGATATCACCTCTTCTCATTAGTATATAAATATATGTCTGATATAAACGTGCATATATGGCGTGTATATGGTATAATGTTATTTAACAATGGTGTTCAGCTTGCAGCTCAGACTGGCATTGATTAACAGTGTTGACCTCTCCAGGACAGTTTCCATGGGATCGGTATGAAGATCGGAGGATAACAATCAGAGGTCTTCATCTGCTTGCCTAGTGATAGAGAATGTGATACATTTTAGATGGGACATAAAATATAAAGAACACTGCATCATGTAAGACAAGCGATGATTAATTTTACAATAGTCTAGAATCCATATGTAAGGGAGCATCCGACGGGTCGATCTCAGTTTTTTGTTGTGTTTTTGTGTTGTTTTCAGCCCAGGTTCACGCAGCAGTCTGGTGTGGACTGAGGGTAATAAGTGTTTGTACCCCAGCCAAGCCAGTGCTGCCATATCATTACTCATACTCTTAACAGCTAACTCTGAGCTTGTAATGCTCTCCTCTCTCCATAACTCCCAGCCACACCACGGATCACTTCCTCAAAGGCCTTTCTCTATGGAGAAATTAATAACAAACACTGGGCTTCATAACCGCCTATTTCACTGATGTTATCACGTCGTCGTAGAGTTAGTGGGGTTCATTATACCCCATCATTCTATATTGAAACGCAATCAAACGTGCTTGAAACGTGCTTCTACACCTGCATTGCTTGCTGTTTGGGGTTTTAGGCTGGGTTTCTGTACAGCACTTTGAGATATCAGCTGATGTAAGAAGGACTATATAGATACATTTGATTTGATTTTATCAAGCTCATGAACACGTCAGACCTGGGTTCATATACTCATCAAAGTAATTTCAAATACTGTATCTGTCCTTGATTGTGCTTACCTGTTGCAATGGAACCAATAGAAAAGTCCAACATTGCAAGTAGAAGTAAAGCTATTTATTAAAAGTATTTGAACACCGGTCTGAAACACGTTTGGAGATCGGGTGGGTTGGTACAGTGAGGGCTGTTGTTACTGAGGTGACACCTGTTTCTGCTTGCTTGCTGGTTTCCCTGTATTTACGCTGTATTCTCTGGGATGGATGGAGTCTTTAAGGGTGTTTCGAGAGGAAGCTGTGCTAGTCACAGAGAATCTGAAGCATAAATCCTGAAGGAGACAAAGGTATTGTCCCAAATGGCACCCTATTGCCTATTATAGTGCACTTATTCTGACCAGAGCACTATGGGCCCTGGTCAAAAGTAGTGCACGACATTGGGAATAGGGTGCTATTTGGGACTGAGACAAAGGAAACCAATTGGAGGAAGTCCCCCAGGTCTAATCTTAACCCTCTGCTGTTGGAGGAACCTCTGGTGGGATTTTACTATGGTTAAACATAGACCATAGTGTTGTCTACTTATCTAGCTACCTACCACACACAGACAGGTTGACAGGCGCCCCAATCCTCAGCAAACTGTTTCATCACATCCACATTGGTGCAGTTTTCTATGCTCTAAGATAATCTCATGTCTGTGGCCTGTCATGGAACACCATTAAAAATGATTGTGGCACTCCTTTGTGGAAGCTTTATAAAAACAATCTCAGTATTTAGTTTGTACAGTATAATTTGTAGCTACTGCTCTTGACTTGTGGGGAAGTAAGAAAAGCAGCCTGGCAGCACTAGCCGAATAAAGCAGAATAAATGAATGAGTCCTGACTCCTAAAGGCGTTTATACTCCAAACAGAATTCACCCAGCTTGTCTTTCAAATGCACCCTGAAATGGCTCTAACATGCCTTATTCCCTCTGTTTAACCCCAGTTAGCCATAAAATCATTCTCTGATGCCTGCAGGACAGATACTGGCTGGCATGTTCTCTGTGTTCAAAATATACCATATTCCCTACATAGTTCCTCTATATATCCCATTTGGGATGCCCAGGCAGTCTGGAGAGTTTGCGCCTATAGATAGTTTCCCTTCCAATAAATTACTAGTGTGTAAACTTACTGTAAAAGTTATGGTCATGCTCTCTGTGACAGATATATTTCATATGCAGGAAGTGGCTTCCCACTAGGCGCAAAATGGTTGAATCAACATTATTTCAATGTACTTTGTCAATGTTTTGTGATGTGGATTCTACACAGAAAATACATCAACATAAATTGTTGTTTTGAGGGTAAAATGTCTACCACAGGATTATGGTTACCAAATTTCAACATAGACAAACCTTGTATAAAATATGTTGAATTTGTACCTTTTTAAAGCAACGTCAGATCTTCACTACCAGAAGAAAAAAAACAACAGGCTGGGCAGCACCTCCTAGGGAATTGATCTATCGACAGCTGTCCTTTGGTCTCTCATCCAGGGTTTTAACCAAGCCCAGCCCTGCTTAGCTATGATATTTGTCACCGACTATTACCAATGTGCTATCGTGAGAATCATTGTTAAGCAATCTCTGCTTAAAAACTAAATAAGATATACTGTTGCTTTTAAAGTCATTTCAAAGGGTAGGTTTAACAGAGCAAATTAAATGTGACCATACTTTATTACTCAAATATCATGATGTTGTTTAGGCCTAAATAGCATTTGCAAATTCATCAACAGCTTTCAACCCAGGATTCAACTAAAAATAGGCAATACATAGGTCTAGGGTTTCAAACTCTGGTTGATTTTACATTTAATGATGTTTAGTGATTATTGAATTGTGTTTGGTTGTCAATGCAACCAAATATCAATATTTGAAGGATATTTATCTTGAGCTTGGATAGTTTCATCTGTAGCACTGGCTTAGTCTGGCTTTAATTCCAGTTTGTTTTCAAATGAATAATTGCTATGTTGTAATCAGGTATCCATGTCAACCAAAAATGTAAGTTAAATATTTTTATTTAAAGTGCATTTCAAGTTTGATTTTATTTGATTTAGCCCAATTATTTAAGGTAATTTATTTATTTGGGGGGTGGGGTCGAGGTGAGGAGGGGGATAATTTAAGATACTGTTTGAAGAGGTCTTTCAGATGATTTCAGAAGATGGGCAGGGACTCTGCTGTCCTAGCTTCAAGGGGAAGCTGGTTCCACCATTGTGGTGCCAGGACAGAGAAGAGCTTGGACTGGGCTGTGCAGGAGCTGCCTTCCCGTAGAGAGGGCCAAGAGACCAGAGGTGACAGAACGGAGTGCCCGGGTTGGGGTGTAGGGTTTGAGCATAGCCTGAAGGTAGGGAGGGGGGCATGGGGGAGAGTGTGAGGTGAGAGAGGGGGACACCCCAACACCTGTAGTGGGAGCTGCCCCCAGTGCATGATCATCTGTCTCTGGGATTGAACTGGGCTCTAATGGCCATACATATTTGCAAGCATACACACACAAACACACTTTCTCTTGTTTTTGTTCTCTTTCTCCCTGTAATTTTAGGAGATCCAGATAATGTATTTATTCTTCTGCTTTTATAGAGCGTCTCCTTTACATCCAGTTGAATAATGAGTCTCTTCATTTAATTTATGTGTAATGTCATATGCCCTGCCGTGCCACACTGCTACAGTCTCTGTCGGTGAGTCGCTATTAAAGGTTCATAGTCCCTTTGAGACAGTGGGAATATGGTACATTTCTACATTACAATGTATGTGTCCCAAATGGCACCCTATTCCAGATTAAGCGCACTACTTTTGACCAGGGCCCGTGGGGCTGAATGTTTATTAGAACCCCCTCTGGTGATGTTGCCTTTTTAATTACTCTGTATTGCCTATTGGCTGTACCTACAGATGGGTCCGTTTTGGCTCAAGCATTGCACAGTAACACAATCACAAAATGAGCCACTGGTACTGTTGTGGCTCTAGTTTCCCAGCATATTTCCCCCTCCTTTCTTGTTATTGACAGTGACCTGCAGATGAGCCTGTTGCTGGGAGGAGAGCGGGAGTTGCACCCTATTCCCTATGTAGTGAATTATTTTGACCAGATCCCTATGAGTAATTGTCAAAAGTAGTGCACTTCATAGGGAATAGGGTATCATTTGGGACGTACCCTGGGTGAATGAAGATTAATGACACCACCAGGACCGTGTCTCCTGTTAATAATGCTTATTTATCACTGTCCCTGTCTGCCTCTGGATGCTGTAAACACACACACACATTTGTTTTATCTTTCTTGTGGGGACCAAAAAATTGCTTCCCATTCTAAATCCTATTTTCTCTAACCCCTATGCCTAAAATAGCCTTTTTCCTTGTGGGGACTGGTGAAATGTCCCCACGTGTCCAAATTGTCTCAAGATATGAATGCTTATTGGGGAACAGTACCTTTAACAGTATGTGTTTGTATGATGTTGAATTCAAATACACATACACATGGTTAGCAGATGTTAATGCGAGTGTAGCAAAATGCTTGTGCTTCTAGTTCCGACAATGCAGTAATAACCAACGAGTAATCTAACCTAACAATTCCACAACAACTACCTTATACACACAAGTGTAAAGGGATAAAGAATATGTACATAAAGATATATGAATGAGTGATGGTACAGAACGGCATAGGGAAGATGCAGTAGATGGTATCGAGTATAGTATATACATATGAGATGAGTAATGTAGGGTATGTAAACATAAAAGTGGCATAGTTTAAAGTGGCTAGTGATACATGTATTACATAAAGATGGCAAGATGCAGTAGATGGTATAGAGTACAGTATATACATACAGTGGGGCAAAAAAGTATTTAGTCAGCCACCAATTGTGCAAGTTCTCCCATTTAAAAAGATGAGAGGCCTGTAATTTTCATCATAGGTACACTTCAACTATGACAGACAAAATGAGAAAAAAAATCCAGAAAATCACATTGTAGGATTTTTAATGAATTTATTTGCAAATTTTTTGCCCCACTGTATACATATGAGATGAGTAATGTAGGGTATGTAAACATTATATTAAGTGGCATTGTTTAAAGTGGCTAGTGATACATTTTTTACATACATTTTCCATTATTAAAGTGGCTGGAGTTGAGTCAGTGTGTTGGCAGCAGCCACTCAATGTTAGTGGTGGCTGTTTAACAGTCTGATGGCCTTGAGATAGAAGCTGTTTTTCAGTCACTCGGTCCCTGCTTTGATGCACCTGTACTGACCTCGCCTTCTGGATGATAGCGGGGTGAACAGGCAGTGGCTCAGGTGGTTGTTGTCCTTGATGATCTTTATGACCTTCCTGTGACATTGGGTGGTGTTGGTGTCCTGGAGGGCAGGAAGTTTGCCCCTGGTGATGCGTTGTGCAGACCTCACTACCCTCTGGAGAGCCTTACGGTTGTGGGTGGAGCAGTTGCCGAACCAGGCAGTGATACAGCCCGACAGGATGCTCTCGATTGTGCATCTGTAAAAGTTTGTGAGTGCTTTTGGTGACAAACCGAATTTCTTCAGCTTCCTGAGGTTGAAGAGGCGCTGCTGCGACTCTACTTTGTCTCTATACTGACGCTTAGCTTGTTTGCGGAGGGAATAGCTACACTGAGGAGGGAATAGCTACACTGTTTGTATTTGGTCATGTCTCCGGTCACCTTGCCCTAGTTAAAAACAATGGTTTGCGCTTTCAGTTTCGCGCGAATGCTGCCATCAATCCACAGTTTATGGTTTGGGAATGTTTTAATAGTTGCTGTGGGTACGACATTGCAGATGCACTTGCTAATGAACTCGCTCACCGAATCAGCGGATTCGTCAATGTTGTTGTTGGACGCAATGCGGAACACATCCCAATCCACCCCAATCCACGTGATCGAAGCAGTCTTGAAGCATGGAACCAGATTGGTCGGACCAGCGTTGAACAGACCTGACGGGAGGGAGCTTCCTGTTTTAGTCTCCGTCTATAGGCTGGGAGCAACAAAATGGAGTCGTGGTCAGCTTTTCCAAAAGGAGGGCGGGAGAGGGCCTTATATGCTTCGCGGAAGTTAGAATAACAATGATCCAGGGTTTTACAAGCCCTGGTTGCACAATCGATATGCTGATAGAATTTAGGAGGTCTTGTTTTCAGATTAGTTTTGTTAAAATCCCCAGCTACAATGAATGCAGCCTCAGGATATGTGGTTTCCAGTTTACATAGAGTCAAATAAAGTTTATTCAGGGCCATCAATGTGTCTGCTTAGGGGGGAATATATACTGCTGTGATTATAATCGAAGATAATTCTCTTGGTAGATAATGCGGTCGACATTTGATTGTGAGGAATTCTAGGTCAGGTGAACAGAAGGACTTGAGTTCCTGTATGTTGTTATGATCACACCACGTCACGTTAATCATAAGGCATACCCCCCCCCCCCACCCCTCTTCTTACCAGAAAGATGATTGTTTCTGTCAGCGCGATGCGTGAAGAAACCAGCTGGCTGTACCGACTCCGATAGCATGTCTCGAGTGAGCCATGTTTCCGTGAAGCAAATAACTTTACAGTCTCTGTCTCTCTGGAATGCTACCCTTGCTCGGATTTCATCAACCTTGTTGTCAAGAGACTGGATATTGGCGAGTCGTATGCTCGGGAGCGGTGCGCGATGTGCCCGTCTCCGGAGCCTGACCAGAAGACCGCTTCGATTGCCCCTTTTACGGCGACGTTGTTTTGGTTCGCTGGCTGGGATCCGATCCATTGTCCTGGGTGGTGGGCAAGACAGAGGATCTGCTTCGGGAAACTCGTATTCCTGGTCGTAATGATGTTGAGTTGACGTTGCTCTTATATTCAGTAGAGATCATGACAGAACACGGCCAAGATGTTCAAATGTTCATAAATGACCAGCATGGTCAAATAATAATAATCACAGTAGTTGACTGTATGTAATGAAACCTAAGATTACCTGGGGTACCAATGTAAGAAGTAACACGTAGGAACGCGAAGAGAGGCGCCGGAAGTGCCTTCCATACAGTTGGAGTGTGTTTCAATTTCGTCCTATGTGAATACTCTTATGTCCACTGTGTGTATTTTAATATACACTGCTCAAAAAAATAAAGGGAACACTTAAACAACACAATGTAACTCCAAGTCAATCACACTTCTGTGAAATCAAACTGTCCACTTAGGAAGCAACACTGATTGACAATACATTTCACATGCTGTTGTGCAAATGGAATAGACAACAGTAGGAAATTATAGGCAATTAGCAAGACACCCCCAATAAAGGAGTGGTTCTGCAGGTGGTGACCACAGACCACTTCTCAGTTCCTATGCATCCTGGCTGATGATTTGGTCACTTTTGAATGCTGGCGGTGCTTTCACTCTAGTGGTAGCATGAGACGGAGTCTACAATCCACACAAGTGGCTCAGGTAGTGCAGCTCATCCAGGATGGCACATCAATGCGAGCTGTGGCAAGAAGGTTTGCTGTGTCTGTCAGCGTAGTGTCCAGAGCATGGATGCGCTACCAGGAGACAGGCCAGTACATCAGGAGACGTGGAGGAGGCCGTAGGAGGGAAACAACCCAGCAGCAGGACCACTACCTCCGCCTTTGTGCAAGGAGGAGCAGGAGGAGCACTGCCAGAGCCCTGCAAAATGACCTCCAGCAGGCCACAACTGTGCATGTGTCTGCTCAAACGGTCAGAAACAGACTCCATGAGGGTGGTATGACGGCCTGACGTCCACAGGTGGGGGTTGTGCTTACAGCCCAACACCGTGCAGGACGTTTGGCATTTGCCAGAGAACACCAAGATTGGCAAATTCGCCACTGGCGCCCTGTGCTCTTCACAGATGAAAGCAGGTTCACACTGAGCACATGTGACAGTCTGGAGACGCCGTGGAGAACGTTCTGCTGCATGCAACATCCTCCAGCATGACCGGTTTGGCGGTGGGTCAGTCATGGTGTGGGGTGGCATTTCTTTGGGGGGCCGCAAAACCCTCCATGTGCTCGCCAGAGGTAGCCTGACTGCCATTAGGTACCGAGATGAGATCCTCAGACCCCTTGTGAGACCAAGGTCTGCTTCCCAAAAGGTACCCTATTCCCTACACAGTGCATGACTTTTGACCAACATCTTAACCTTCATCACAGACCATATGGACATCTGAAGATATTATCATTGTATAATTTCTTATTTCAGTAGATTGTGTACCGTTTTATTTTAGAAATAAGACAGACATTAAAATTTGTCAGCATTTGAATGAAAATGACAGTTATTACATGATACCATAGTACGCAACACGTCATGTTAGATCCAGCTTCATTATCTCAGACATGATGCACCAGCATGGAGAAAGGAGCTCAATGGGAACGTGAGTTAAAATGGTGAGTATCATATTTGATCTAATTTAGTTTTATTAGCCACCGCAGTCAACTCGGTAACACTGGCCACTGTTTTCCAGGGGGTCCATGCTCTGTGGGATAAATCCCAACCATGGCCCAGTCAGCAGCCACATCCTTAGAGGGTTTGGCTCAAACCTGGCTGGCTGCATCTCGAGGAGTCACCTGCTTCTATTTCACTGACTGACTGGCTTTAGGATTAGCCACCAGCGATAGGGAGAGAGGATGAGCCAAGTATACACATCCTTCTGTCATGACGTTGGCCTGGGGGGTTGGTTTATGACAGTCATAAATACCTCTTCCCCCCTTTTTCCTCTCTCTTCCCTACTCAGGTTACATTTGCAAAACCCTTGGTTAACATAGATATTCTGGGAACATCAGAAGGTGGGGGGAAATGAACTATATTCTGGTAATCCGACCAATTGAACATATGCGGTGGTACTTAATGAATATGATGTCAGTTCGGTTGTCATCTGAGACATTCTCATCAATGATAAGATGACATAAACTCTACAGTGGAAAGTCTACACATCAGAGTTATCGGATTCACATGGAATTGTTGTTCAATTTAAATGTTTGAATTTGAAATTATTCGTGATGGGATGAAATGTGATTTTAGCTTGTTAAATGTGAGATTTGGGTTTTCATAAGATAGGGCTCTGCTCAATCAGTGGCCCGCCCCTGTGGAGGGACATGGGCTATAAAACTTTTCAAACACGACAATGTAACCTCCTGTTCCGAGGACGTGAGGACGACGGTCCTATGTCAGAATGGTTCAGATAATAACTACAGAACGAAGCCAACATCAGCGTGAGCTTTGGTTGCGAATGGTATGAACCTTGACCTCTTATTCACTACAGAAGTGATACCTTCTAGCTGTTGAGTTAGCAACAGCAGATGCAAACAAGGGTTAGGAAGGAACAGACAGAGTATCCCGTCTATCACCCAACGACGTTACTACAACCTACCCAATTGACGACCAGAGACATTCTTCAAAGGACTCGGGAGGCCGTGTTGCCCAACCATCTACCACCAACCTACCGAAGCACAGCTCAGAGTAAATATTTATTGCATTTTCCTTTTCCAAATGGGCGGTAATTTAGAATGCATAAAATACTGTATTGACGATAGCACAGCTTCGCCCTTTTTTCCTCAGTCTTCCCGCTCTTTCACTCAAACCCAGCCCCTTTTGTGTAACAAGCTGTCATATCTGTTCCGCCCGCCAGGGACGTTTTCCTTTATGACGTAATGTCTAATCAAGTTATGATTTAATTATGTGTATGTGTAATTATGTGTGATTAGTTAGGTATTTAGTAAATAAATAAACACAATTTTGTATTGCTGGTTCAACTTGTTAGTCAGGGTTCGTGCAGATAACCAAGAATTTACAACTTTCAGATGAGACTGAATTAAAATGTCGATTAATATGGACTGTTATTGATGTAAAATATTACTAGGCCTTTAAGAGTTTATTCGGAAGATAACAGCTCTATAAATATTATTTTGTGGTGCCCGACTCTCTAGTTAATTACATTTACATGATTAGCTCAATCAGGTAATATTGATGACAGAGAAATTATTTTATAGAATAGCATGTCATATCACTTAATCCGGCATAGCCAAAGACACGACACTTCCTTCCAATTTATCAGTGACCACTGAGACCAAATTAAGCAAAAACACAAGAGCACATTGAGAAGGAGCTGTATGTTGCAGCAGCTAGCACCTCAGAGGATCCCATGCCTTGAGCTGTATGTTCCAGCAGCTAGCACCTCAGAGGATCCCATGCCTTGAGCTGTATGTTCCAGCAGCTAGCACCTCGGAGGATCCCATGCCTTGAGCTGTATGTTCCAGCAGCTAGTACCTCAGAGGATCCCATGCCTTGAGCTGTATGTTCCAGCAGCTAGTACCTCAGAGGATCCCATGCCTTGTCCATCCAGACCGAGGAAGATGGAGATCGTGTCCCAAATGACACACTATTCCCTTTAAAGTGCCTTACTTGTCACCTGAGCCCTATGGGCACTATGTAGGATAAAGGTGCCATTTGGAAGGCGAAGACTGTTCGTTCCATGCAGCGCTGGGCCCCTGGTCTGGTCTGATGCCAACAGCTGCTTCTCTCTGAGCCAGGCCCAGCTGTGGAGTAGGAAGAAGACTGGTGGTGGCAGTGGGGGGGTTATCAAAGGAAGGCAATGGAAATAAAGTAAGAGAGCCAAATCCCAAATCAATTCGTGCCACAATCACTGCAGCCCAGGACTGTGACAAATGTCCTTCTGATGCCATTGTTTTGTCCCAACTCGCAACCAATTCCCTATATAGTGCACTACTATTGACCAGAGCCCATATGTCCCTGGTCAAAAGAAATGGTGCCATTTAGGACACAGAACATCCCAGGCCGGCCCATTGTGCTTGGGGCAGAACATCTAGGGAACCAATGACTCCTTGAATGCATGAACTGTATGTATATCGTATGTAATTGTATTATATCTTGTGCTTTTCATCACCTGGTTCATGATGTGATGAGAAGTCTCACAAAATGACTGGAATATAGCATCTTAATCTGGTCACGCTTTTGTCGCTGAGAATATTCCTGTACCGCAGGAAATGTACTAACTAATTTCACTGAAAACCCGCAGTAACACAGTTATATGATCAGTATTACACTTTTCACGTAGAATACTTTAGGCCAGCTAATACCCTAACCACCAATCAAGCAACATTATGGACTAAATGACAATATAGGTCAAATTTAAGATACTTCCATCTGTAAGCATGAGGAAAAACAATGGTAAGATCTGTTGAATCTGTATGGATAAAAGCATTACAAGTGAGGGAAATTATAATCTACGTATGTGTTATGAAGGGAAATTATTTATGGTAGGATGCCCTTCCTACTTATGTGTTTATTAACATGAAATGTGTGGAGGGCAGGCAGTTCAACCTTTGTAATTTTAATGGGATTTCTATCATTTAACCCCATGTTAATGTGAGACAGTCACACATGTTGGTTCATTGTGTCTCCCCGACCTGGTGTCTGTGCCATCACCAGAACAATTACACATCTTCTGGTTGGACATGATTGTAAAATAGCTAATTATTGTGTCTACTGCCGGCATGCCAGCATTCAGATGAGCCAATTGTGTGACAAACTATCAAGCCAATTCAAAAGCAGCCATAAAGGAATGATGTTTTGGGAGCATTGTTGGTACATTCAATGAACATTCTGCACCACCATTCAACTGTGTATCTTTTGAAAGACATTCAGCTTTTCAATTCCCACACAGAGGCTCACAGTAGTTCAATTAGGTTTTATTCTATTTCCAATTCCAGTCCCGCTCATGCTGAATTTACGAGATACGCATGTTTTCCAGAGAAAGGAATTCCACATAGTGGATTGTGGGAAGAATGTTCAAAGAGGGTTTAAATGGAGAATGTGGCGTGATTATTGGACAGTTAAGGTTTGTTTCCTTTCATGTCCAGCCCAGTAAACAAAGCTGCCAAACATCAGTGCCTTTTTAAATACTTGCGTATTTTCATTTTTATTTCACCATACCATTTTAAAGGTGCTCTCACTTAGCTAAGTGCTTCCGGTAACACCTTATGTGACACCCAGCATCATGACACATTATGACACGGTCATAACCATGTCCTCATATGTCATAACAGCTAACATATCCTGTCATAACCTGTTACAGGTTACAGTTAACACTGTCATGACACATATATTTAGACCTGGCTGGTTATTACACCTACATGAGTGTCAAAACTCGCAAAACTTACCACAAGGCAAAACATTTCATCACACCATAGTCTACGTGTCAACAGTATGTTTATATTCCATAACGTTTTCTGAAATGGAACATATTAAATTATAATTGTAATTGCGCACACATTGATTGATGTGACACCTTCACCTTTCCCAATGTTCTGCTGCTGTTGACTGGGATGAATGCAGGAGCAGATTTCAGGAGCAGGACAAGACACCCTCTTTTTGACTGATGACTGATATAAGGACATGTAAATGATAGGCCCATCTGTCTTATATGATTATGATGGTCCTGACAGTGTCATAAAGTGTATTTTCTTAGTCCAAGTAAAGTGACACAGGATGGTCATAATGCTTCATGAAGTGTATTTCCTACAAGTTATTTAAAATATGATGGAAAAAAAACATAACTGTAAATAATTCATTACAACAAATGATTTAAGAAACAAACTTTCAAACTTAAGGAAACTTCTTGGCAGGGAAAAACTAGTTTTAATGAATGTGGGTTTTGACGCTCTTATGTAGGTGTCATAAACGGCCATAAAATAACGCAATATATGTCACAACGGGTGTAAATATATGGATCATGACAGTGATAAGACGATATGACAAGTGTAATGACACTGGGTGTAAAGTAAAGTGTCACCACGCTTCCTTACGGAACTATGTAGAATTCATTCACTTAGTGCAGCGGTCTAAGGCACTGCATCTCAGTGCAAGAGGCGTCACTACAGTCCCTGGTTCGAATCCAGGCTGTATCACATCCGGACGTGATTGGGAGTCCCGTAGGGCGGCTCACAATTAGTCCAGCATCGTCCGGGGTAGGCCGTCATTGTAAATAAGAATTTGTTCTTAACTGACTTGCCTAGTTAAAATAAGGTTACATTTACAATAAATAAAAAATACAGGGAATATAATCTCATGGTGTTGACATATTGAAAAACTGTCAGTTCACTCATCATAATATGATGGACATTAATTGCATTACAGTTTAGGCCTAATTTGGATTCGGCCAATTACTACACTAGCAAAACAACCAGGCTCAAGCCTATCAAAAACAAGTTGGCCATTTTACTGCACTATGCCATGGAATATTACTGTGTTTTCCACTGACCTGCTTTACAGCACTCAGATGACGTGACAACGCCATGGTACGATAGATTTCCAAACCAAAGGGCAGTGTGATCTCTGATGCCTTCTACCATGACCGTTGTTTACATCTCGTTAAGTCCATGGAGTGTCAATACTATTGATTTCCTGCACATGTAACTATCCTACCTCTCTCAACCATGGATCTGACTGTCTGTGTCCCAAATGACTCCCTATTCCCTAAATCGTGCACTACTTTTGACCAGAGCCCTATGGGCATATACTGGGTGCCATTTGGGACGTAACTTGTGTGTCTATTGACATGCAGGCTGGTGCCTGACAGAACCCTGGATCCTTCCTTGGTCTGTTGGAACCCAATGTCGCTGACTGGGCAGAAGAGGGTCTTCTGCATTGCTTGCTGTTTGGGGTTTTAGGCTGGGTTTCTGTACAGCACTTTGAGATATCAGCTGATGTAAGAAGGGCTTTATAAATACATTTGATTTGATCTTCTCTTTAAGATATGCAGTGGTATGTGCTATCTGGTATGTAGAAATAATGAAGCGGTTGAAAACACGTGTTCAGAATCCACTATCGTTTGATCAGCCTTCAGAATAATGTCACAGGTTTCTAATAGTTACTAAACTTATTTATTTCCCATTACATGTTCTAGGATCCTGGGCCACACCAACACAGCGACCAGAGAGTCAGAGAGTCAGAGGTAAAGACAGTGACCATTTTTATTTTAAGTTGAATCGACAACTTAAAATCTATTTTTAAATTGACACTTGCCAGAACACAATTCACAACTAAAGAAAAACAATATTCTGTAACACCATTTTCAGAATTCAGTTGAAAACAATAGCATGTGTTCAGAACCCACTGTCATTCCTATTGTAATGTATGTAGGTGACAGCCAATATCAAATTCTCCCCACCACTCAGTCAACACAGCTTTTCCACTGTTTCTGTTCCCTCTTTAATGCCACCTATTTAACATGCATCAGACGCTATTATCCACGATGCCAATCTACCTTCAGCATAACACATCTCAGATACGTATGAAAAGGTGTGGAGTCTGTCTGAAATGACTGGCCTTTTGTCCTGTCTGAATAGCTGCAATTTTCCTTTTCAATCATCCCTCCACCACATTCAGAAAATGCCCATACAAAGTCCTGCTATCATTCCTTCTGCAACGCCAGATGAATACTGATCAATAGTCGTATTCTCCCGTTCTGATTCTGATGAAAGCCATTGACGGCCAAAATGTCATGATTTTAGCTTGAATTCGATTTTTGTAAAGCATCAAGATTTTAATTGTGAGTGAGAGTTGCGCCTATTCCTTTCAAATGCTCTTATGTCTCATGTTGGTTAAGCACCTTCTACTCTCCACTCTTTAGCTCTGCCCATTCCTCAAGTTCCCCTATTAAATGCTTAGACGGGAGTAACAGACCATTCTATCATTTCCTCTTCTGTTAACTAAGATTATGAGGGACGGCTCATTGTGTCTTTATTGAGGGGAGAAGAAGTTGACCCCTGGGGTCACACACTCAGGCTCACAGAGGGAGATGTTACATCACGTCTGTGTCCCAAATGATGCCCTATTTCCAAAATAGTGCAGTATTTTTGACCAGAACTCTATGGGCCCTGGTCAAAAGTAGTTCACTTTTTTGGGAATAGGGTGACATTTGTGACACTACAGGCTCACAGATGGAGGTATTACATCATGTTTACCTAGGCTGGGAGGGCTGAGGCTCATCTCATCCCTGACCATATGTGCCAGTGTCCAGAGAGAACGACCTTGATCTTGACTGCTGACATTTCCCTTCCCCAGGGTCAGATATGAGCGGCGCCTCAGAACTCACATAAGATTAAGAGCAGTAGCATCCGCTAGAGCCAAGCCCATTGGCTGACCTATGACCTTTGAGTGAACATTCTCCCACAAGGGGAGAAAATCTAGGAGGGGAGAGACACAACTGCATCTCTCTAACACCGGATATAAAATCATCTTTGGCTATGTTGGAAATGGTAGTGTAGTATATAGGGAATTGGGTAATATTTCTGACACAGACAGTCTGTGTTGTTTAGCTTTATTCCTCCTGTTTTGTTATCTTAGTGTCTGTCCCCTTTACCACACGACACACAGTCAATGCTACTGTGTTACCACCAAACAGAGAGGGGATTCAGAATCTCAAGGTCAAGATCAACTGCCTCGCAGTTGACAGAATGTCCATTCTGTCTACTTGTTGCTCAACTCGCTCCCCTAAAGGTGAGCACACTGAATCCATCCATCCAATTATCCTGGAGAAGACTTATTAATTCCAACAGATTCTTTCCTTCACTCATCCATTCTTCCTCTCCATGGTAACGGAATTTCGCTGAGGCTCAGATTTATTTTAAAATGTATACCCCCAAAGTTTAACATAACCACACAACTCTATGAACACAGACTACTTTTGAAGGTCCAATGTAGCTGTTTCGATCTTAATATAAAATAATATCTGAGTATATGTACATTACACCCAGAAAAGGCACTACAGAAGGTAGTGTGTACGGCCCAGTACATCACCGGGGCCAAGCTTCCTACCATCCAGGATCTCTATACCAGGCGGTGTCAGAGGAAGGTCTTAAAAATTGTCAAAGACTCCTGTCACCCTGGTCACCCTCTCTGCTACCGCACGGCAAGCGGTACCGGAGTGCCAAGTCTAGGCTCCAAGAGGATTCTATACAGCTTCTACCCCCAAGTCATAAGACTCCTGAACAGCTAATCAAATGGCTACCCAGACTATTTGTATTGCCCTCCCCCCTACGCTGCTGCTACTCTCTGTTATTATCTATGCATAGCCACTTTAATAACTCTACCTACATGTACCACCACATATTGACACATTGACTCTGTACCGGTACCCCCTGTATGTAGCCCCGCTATTGTTATTTACTGCTTCTCTTTAATTATTTGTTATTTTCTCTTGCTTTTTGAGGGATTTTGTTAAGACTGCATTGTTGGTTAAGAGCTTATAAGTAAGTATTTCACTGTAAGGTTGTATTTGGCGCATGTGACAAATACAATTTGATTTGATTTATTTTAATTTAATATGGTCTAAAATAAAATAGCTGTCACGTTCTGACCATAGTTATTTTGTGTTTTCTTTGTTTTAGTGTTGGTCAGGACGTGAACTGAGTGAGCATTCTATGTTGTGTGTCTAGTTTTCCCGTTTCTATGTATGGCCTGATATGGTTCTCAATCAGAGGCAGGTGTTAGTCATTGTCTCTGATTGGGAACCATATTTAGGTATCCTGTTTTGTGTTGGGTTTTTGTGGGTTGTTGTCTTCTGTCTTCTTTGTTGTTGTTTTGTATTTTGTAGTGTTCACGTTTACCGTCTTTATTAAACATGAGGAACACTAACCACGCTGCGCTTTGGTCCTCTCCTTCGTCCACAGAAGAAAGCCGTTACAATAGCTTCTTAGCAAAGGGCAATTTCTCAAGCAAGAATTTTGCTCGGACTGTCTGGGAGTGGTCTGATTGGAGAGGGGAAAACTGAAAACTAGCTGTTATTGGCAGAGAGGTTTGGAACTCTCTTTCTTATTGGTCTATTAACTAATTTACTGTATGGTGATGTCACCATGGAAGGCCAAAACTCCATCCCACCAAAACAGGCTGACATTTTTAAACAGCTCTTACACTAAAAGGGCATCATTTTCACAATTGCACAGTATTATTCCAACCTCATAGTTTGGACATATATATAAAACACAGGCAAATCACGTTTTTCGATTCCACTGGGCCTTTTACAAAAACACATTTACAGGAAGAACAAATTTTCCATCTGCACTGTTATTCCAGGAAATATATATTTTTCAAAATAGTCGTTGTGCATAGAGTTGTATGGATTTGTTAAACTTTGGAATCAATGGTTTTTGTTTGGTATACATTTTAAAGTGAAAAATCGGAGTCTGCGTAATTCTGTTACCATGGAATTGCCCTTCTTTTGATGAGTTTTAACATTGTTTCTTCAGCCAGGTGTGATAAGGCAAATTTGACCTCGACACACACACACACACACACACACACACACACACCTAGACAATGTCCCTGCAATCTCCTTTAAGGTGGTGGGGTGAATGTGAAAGTGTGGATAATCGCCCGTCCTCAAGCCCCCCAATTGGCTAGGGGTCAGGAGGATTCCTGGTTGCCCTCTGCATTATTACCTGGTCACTCTTTGATGTCCTGATCCACGGCTGTGTCCCTGATTTGAATATTTAGCCGCTAGAGGATTAAAATATTTTTTCGGGTCCCAGGAGGACAATGTGGGGTCTATTGCAACATCACAAATGTCAATCACTCACTTTAGTGTTTGTTCTCATAAACACTGGAACTAGAACATTGAAACCTGAACCCATAATAACAATTAAAGTAGATGTTATGTAATGATTGGCTTGTGTCTGACTGGGAGATATTCAAGGGAGTCAATGTTATTGGTTCCTTCAAGTTCCCCAACTGAAGTCTGGGTTAGGAGTTCACAGCAACTTTTAACAAGATGGCTACCAAAACAACACCTAGTCTGTGTATCGTTAAACTGAACATCCCTTGGCAGTGTATCCGGTAACACTTTATTTGGATAGTCCCAAGTAGATTGTAGATCATTTGTAAATGTTCAGTAGATGTTCAATTACTATCAACAACATTTCAACTAACTATCCACTAACCCTAACCCTTAAAGCTCAGACACACCGGAAGGATTGTCAAACGTTTGCCTGACAGTACTAGTATTAGTTTTTTTCTGCTCTTTTGCCCACCAGTATTTCTACTTGCACGCCCTTATCTGCACATCTATCACTCCAGTGTTAATTGCTAAATTATAATTACTTAGCCACTATGGCCTATTTATTGCCTTAAATCCTTACTTCATTTGAACACACTGTGTACAGATTTTTCTATTGTGTTATTATTGACTGTACATTTGTGTATCCCATGTGTAACTCTGTGTTGTTGTTTGTGTCGCACTGCTTTTGCTTTATTTGGCCAGGTTGCAGTTGTAAATGAAAACGTGTTCTCAACTGGCACACCTTGTTAAATAAAGGTAAAAATATTTATTTTTTAAAATGACAGCGAAAACATGTTTTTAAGAAATTTTAGCACATTTATTGAAAATGAAATACAGATATCTAATTTACATACAGTTGAAATCGGAAGTTTACATACACTTAAGTTGGAGTCATTAAAACTTGTTTTTCAACCACTCTACACATTTCTTGTAAACAAACTATAGTTTTGGCAAGTCGGTTAGAACATCTACTTTATGCATGACACAAGTCATTTTTCCAACAATTGTTTACAGACAGATTATTTCACTTATCATTCACTGTATCACAATTCCAGTGGGTCAGAAGTTTACATACACTGAGTTGACTGTGTCTTTAAACAGCTTTAAAATTATGTCATGGCTTTAGAGGCTTCTGATAGGCTAATTGATATCATTTGAGTCTATTGGATGTGTACCTGTGGATGTATTTCAAGGCTTACCTTTAAACTCAGTGCCTCTTTGCTTGACGTCATAGGAAAATCTAAGGAAATCAGCCAAGAACTCAGGAAAAAAATGGTAGACTTCCACAAGTTTGGTTCATCCTTGGGAGCAATTTCCAAATGCCTGAAGGTACCACGTTCGTCTGTACAAACGATAGTATGCAAGTATAAACACCATGGGACCACGCAGCCGTCAAACCGCTCAGGAAGGAGATGCGTTCTGTCTCCTAGAGGTTAACGTATTTTGGTGCGAAAAGTGCAAATCAATTCCAGAACAACAGCAAAGGGCCATGTGAAGATGCTGGAGGAAACAGGTACAAAAGTATCTATATCCACAGTAAAACAAGTCCTATATCAACATAACCATAATGGCTGCTCAGCAAGGAAGAAGCCACTGCTCCAAAACTGGTTTGCAACTGCACATGGGGACAAAGATCATACTTTTTGGAGAAATGTCCTCTGGTCTGATGAAACAAAACTAGAACTGTTTGACCATAATGACCATCGTTATGTTTGGAGGAAAAAGCGGGAGGCTTGCAAGCCAAAGAACACCATCCCAACCGTGAAGCACGGGGATGGCAGCACCGTGTCGTGAGGGTGCTTTGCTGCAGGAGTGACTGGTGCACTTCACAAAATAGATGGCATCATGAGGTAGGAAAATTATGTGGATATATTGAAGCAACATCTCAAGACATCAGTCAGGAAGTTAAAGCTTGGTCGCAAATGGGTCTTCCAGATGGACAATGACCCCAAGCATACTTCCAAAGTTGTGGCAAAATGGCTTAAGGACAACAAAGTCAAGGTATTGGAGTGGCCATCACAAAGCCCTGACTTCATTTCCATAGACAATTTGTGGGCCCAGAACTGAAAAAGCGTGCGCGAACAATGAAGCCTACAAACCTGACTCGGTTACACCAGCTCTGTCAGGAGGAATGGGCCAACATTCACCCAACTTATTGTGGGGAAAATTGTGGAAGGCTACCTACAACGTTTGACCCAGGTTAAACAATTTAATGGTAATGCTACCAAATACGAATTGAGTGTATGTTAACTTCTGACCCACTGGGAATGGGATGAAATAAATAAAAGCTGAAATAATCATTCTCTCTACCATTATTCTGACATTTCACATTCTTAAAATAAAGTGGTGATCCTAACTGATCTAAAACAGGTCATTTTTACTTAGTTTAAATGTATTTGGCTAAGGTGTATGTAAACTTCCAACTTCAACTGTAAGTATTCACACCCCTGAGTCAATACATGTTAGAATCACATTTGGCAGAGATTACAGCTCTGAGTCTTTCTCGGTATGTCTCTAAAAGCTTTGCACACCTGGATTCTTTCAAAAATTCTTCAAGCTCTGTCAAGTTGGTTGTTGATCATTGCTAGACAGCCATTTTCAAGTATTACCATAGATTTTAAAGCTGATTTACTGTAATGTTATGGGTATGCTTGTAACTGTTAAAGACTGGGCAGTTTTTCAGAATAAAAAAATAAACAGAATGGAGCTAAGCACAGGCAAAATCCTAGAGGAAGACCTGGTTCAGTCTGCTTTCCACCAGACACTGGGAGATGAATTCACCTTTCATCAAGACAATAATACACATTGGTATTGCTTACCAAGACGACATTGAACGTTCCTGATTGGCCTAGTTACAGTTTTGACTATGCTTGAAAATATGCCACTACTGTGCTTGAAAATATGGAGAGTGGTACTCAGTAATGTGTTGTATTGTATTTGGCCCAAACATAACACTTTGTATTCAGACAAAAAGTGAATTGCTTTGCACATTTTTTTGCATTATTATTTTAGTGCCTTCTTGCAAACAGGATGCATGTTTTGGAATATTTGTTATTGTGCACAGGCTTCCTTTTCACTCTGTTCAATTAGGTTAGTATTGTGGAGTAACTACAGTGTTGTTGATCCATCCTCAGTTTTCTCCTATTACAGCCATTAACTGTTTTAAAGTCACCATTGGCCTTCAAAGTCACCATGGTGAAATCCATGAGCGGTTTCCTTCCTCTCCAGCAACTGAGTTAGGAAGGACGCCTGTATCTTTGTAGTGACTGGGTGTATTGATACACCATCCAAATTGTAATTAATAACTTCACCATGCTCAAAGGGATATTCAATGTCTGCTTTTTTTATTTTTACCCATCTGTCAATAGGTGACCTTCTCTGCGATGCATTTTAAAAACCTTCCTGGTCTTTGTGGTTGAATCTGTGTTTGAAATTCACTGCTCGACTGATGGAGCTTGCAGATACTTGCATGTGTGGGGGACAGTGCTGTGGTAGTTATTCAAAAAACCCTCACAGCTGTAATCGCTGCCAAAGGTAATTCCAACATTTTTGGCTCAGGGGGTTGAATACTTATCAAATCAAGATATATTAGTGTTTTGACATTAGAGTATTTTGTGGAGATCGTTGACAAAAAAACTTTCATCTCACTTTGTAACACAACCAAATGTGGAAAAAGTCAAGGGGTGTGAGTTCTTTCTGAAGGCTCTGTATATGTCCCCATAGTATGTTATACCGAGTGCCCGACTGAAAGGGAATGTACAGTTATGAATATAACTACTGTTCCCTGAAGGAGGAGCAGGTTATTACATCATTTGGCCCTGCGTCGCCAGGGGGTTTGGGTTCAAAGAAGAGCAGTATTGAATTGAGGATATTAATGGAGCCCCGGTGCTATAGCCAGGAAGGCGGGGTTTCCGAGGGCGGGCTCTTCATTCATTGGAAATGTGGGTGTGTTTCTAGTTTTTTTCCAGGTGAATGTGATTGGTCGTTGACTCCCCATTTTATGTCATACCTCGTTCCCCCCTTCGGGGAACAGTAGTTATACTCATATTTGTACGTTTTCAAGAAATCCAGAGAATCCCCTATTCAGGATTGCAACTTTCAGACACTCAGAGAACCCTTAGTTTCTGAAAAAGACAGCACACTTGAAATGATAGCTGCTTGCATGTTAAACAATCATCATTTAAATTGTGAGCTGCTGTTTTTGTCAACTTGATTAGGGACAACATCTGGCACAATCACAGGCAGCCACCACACATTATTTGTCAAAATAAACCATTATAAACACAACCGATGACCTCCCTGCACTGCAATCAGTGCAGATTCTAGGTTTTAGAATACTCGATGTTAGAACATACTCAGTAACTGCTGTATGTGTGGCGGGAAAACATGACTGTGATAATGAAATACAGTGGTGATTGAAAAGCTGAAGGTCTTGTGCTGTGTCCCTCCATAGCTGAAGAGGCCTGGGTTAAGTCTCAATTGGCACCCTATTCCCTATATGGTGCACTACTTTTGGCCAAAGCACTATGGGCCTCTGGTCAAAAGTAGAGCTCTATGTAGGGAATAGAGTACCATTTGGGACACAAGCCCTGAAGTTGCAGTAAAGCCTATCATTTCCTCCATGGGGGTTCTGTTGCGGTCATCTGATGATTGATAACCAGGCAGCAGATGTTTCAGTAAGCAGACCATTGATGACAGTCCTTGAAGGAGGAGCACGATGATTCGGGTTCATCACCATCACACACCATCTACTGCACAACCACAAGCACATACACACAAGCAGACACACACAAGCACACACACACAAGCACCATCTCGCCATCCATCACAGCAGTAAATAAGAGGCCTCGTTCTCAGGCCTTTCACAGAAACACATAGAACCGGTGATGATTCATTAAATTATAAGAAATAGATGATTAGAGACACTGATCTTACAATCTTTTACGTCCAGGGGCATGGATGATTGCGTGTAATTGTGGACGACAACAAGACTCATTACATGTATTTTTTATGGAGTGAGGATGGTTCTACATCATGTATGTACGTCTGGGTCTTTGATTCAATCTCAAGATACCATATGAACTTGAAGCACAGATCGCTGCTGGAATTAAATGAAGCGAAATGGCTTAAAAAACGCACATGGAATAATTTTTTAGATAATGACATTGCATATGTAAAACTGCAACCTGATGGGAAAAGTTGCACTCATAAGCGCGCAGAGAGGATGGAGAGAGAGAGCCCAGGGAACTGGCAGTGTATTGTTGTTGTGCGTTTTTTCTTACCCACAGTCAGTTTGAGCTTCAGAAGCCTGTCTGCAGGGTAGAAAAGCATTCAGCTCTGAACGATTTGAGAAACAATGCAATCGTCCTGAATGTAAATGGGTTCAATGCATGGAATAAAGATTGAACAGTCGGAACACAGTCACATATAGTATTCGTTAGTTCAGAAAGCTTTCTCTCTCTCACTCTTCTTTCTCTCTCAGATTTCAGATTTGTTTTGCCCTCATGAAAATGGTATTAGCCCCGACAAAAATGTTCATTAATTATAATCCACATTTTCTGTTGCTGCGGGATTATTTTCCTGCTGTAGCAAACTGGCTCAAATTAAAATCCTGCATCTGTAGCTAGCATTTATTTTCTCTGTTTCTCATTGGGGACAGTGTTCAGACCATCTAGGGAGAGAGGGGGAAAAGTTCACTATCTGCTTAACCAAATGTGCGCGTGTCACATTCTGCCTAACCAAGTCTGACATCAAAAAGTCTCCTTCTTCAATGCAACCTTAACAGTAAATAACAGAATAATCAAATGTGGACTGGTGAAGACTTCCAGACGCCTCCCCATGTCTAAACCCTGTGCAAGTGTCTGACATGTGGGGCCTGGCCCGGCCACCCTATAACCAGATGGACATTTATAACTTTTGAGGAGGAATTCCATACCCAAATGTAGGATACAATGCCTCTGGGAGCAAATCCCACCCCAATATCGATTTCTCGTTGGTTTAACGTAATTTCATTGAAATTACATTGATTCAACATTGATTCAACCAGTGTGTGCCCAGTGGGACTTGTATTATCAGTCCATATTCTGTTGCTATTACATCTGATTAAGACTTTAGAATATTAGAAGAGTATACTAATGAACTTTAGAATGTTAGAAAGTGAACAAATGGACTTTAGAATGTTAAAGTATACTAATGGACTTTAGAATGTTAAAGTATACTAATGGACTTTAGAATGTTAAAGTATACTAATGGACTTTAGAATGTTAGAAAGTGAACAAATGGACTTTAGAATGTTAAAGTATACTAATGGACTTTAGAATGTTAAAGTATACCAATGGACTTTAGAATGTTAAAGTATACTAATGGACTTTCGAATGTTAAAGTGAACAAATGGACTTTAGAATGTTAAAGTATACTAATGGACTTTAGAATGTTAAAGTATACTAATGGACTTTAGAATGTTAAAGTATACTAATGGATTTTAGAATGTTAGAAAGTGAACAAATGGACTTTAGAATGTTAGAAAGTGAGCAAATGGACTTTATAATGTTAGAAAGTGAGCAAATGGACTTTAGAATGTTAAAGTATACTAATGGACTTTAGAATGTTAAAGTATACTAATGGACTTTAGAATGGTAAAGTATACTAATGGACTTTAGAAAGTGAGCAAATGGACTTTAGAATGTTAAAGTATACTAATGGACTTTAGAATGTTAGAAAGTGAACAAATGGACTTTAGAATGTTAGAAAGTGAGCAAATGGACTTTAGAATGTTAAAGTATACTAATGGACTTTAGAATGTTAAAGTATACTAATGGACTTTAGAATGGTAAAGTATACTAATGGACTTTAGAATGTTAGAAAGTATTCTAATGGTCTTTAGAATGTTATAGTATTCTAATGGTCTTTAGAATGTTAGAAAGTATACTAATGGACTTTAGAATGTTAGAAAGTATACTAATGGACTTTAGAAAGTAAACTCACACTCCTTGACGTGCCAACAGGTGCATGGAGAGAAAGGTATACTGTACTAAATAAAAAAGATAACTCCACCACTCCAGCAGTGTGCTAGAGATTTTCTTATTTTTATTGACGTTAGTATGTTACCCAGCATTTCATCCATAATTTACAGTAATAACCAGCTTGTTAATAACAAATAGCTATTGATTCCTATGTTGAGCATCTTAGTTTCTCTTTTGTCTTGCAATTATACTGCATTCTTGGTGGTCCATTTGGTTGGTTTGTTAATTGCCTTGCAGGGAGATAAGGGAAGACATTTCATCCAAACAAGTTAATTAGCCAGGAGATTGCATCAGTGCAAATGAGGATAATGAAATTAACACTGTCCTAAAGTAACTGATTAGCAATTAAGCTATTAGAATTGAACAAATGGCATTGTTTTATGGTTTGTTTGTTTTATAGCCCTTGCCTTCAGTCAATTACAAACGTGCCCTCTTTGGCCTCATGGGTGGAATATTATTCATATTTTCCATAATTTGATAATGAATAAAGAGTTTTTTTACGACAAAAATCCGGTGTTTTTATGTCACAGTTTTGTTATATTTCAGTCTTCTGTGATGTGTATAAAGGGTAATATTGGGATGCAAACTCAAATTTGAACACGTTTCAACTCTGTATCTGACATGGTACAGGTGTCTTCTTTTTTTAAGCCCACAACCATGTGTGTGAGGTGTATACTTTTGTTTCAAAGTAAATTTGTTTAAGACTACCAAGAAACACTCTGTGTGACCCTGATTTAGACCACTGCAGTAAAAGGTTTATGTTGTGCAATATTGCAATACGTGCGAAGACTACAGTACTACGATGTGTTTTTACTGTAGCACACATACCAAAGTTTTTAGGACACAGTATTTCACCAGGAATAAGAAAGGAAGTACAATATGGAAATCATCTTCTCAATAGATACAATCTTGACTCTGTGTACATACAACATTAAATCTTCCTGCATCTGAGAGAAAACTATTTACAATTATTGTATAAGTTAAGGGTTACTTTTCAGGAGGTTTCTTGTTCCATTCGTTGCTGTTCGTGAAATGTGTATATATTTTAAACCTAGCAGAGAAATGTGTATACTTTAAATGACACGGATCCATTAATTCTGAGATGCTCCACATTCCATTGTTATCTTCGTTTTCGCACAGAATAATTGAGATCAGCAGTATAACATGGCTTGTACTCAAAAACACCATACAGATATGGCAAAAATATATGTATGGTGTGCGTCTCTACTGGGTCCACCTGGTCCTTTCTCTGAGAGGGGAGGCCCAGGCAGGCCCTGTATGCCTGATGGATGGAGGGCTGAAGGGTTTATAGTCATTGTGACAGAGGAACTACACGTCTAGTTTATCTCCTCCACCAACCTTCTTCACACACACACACACACACACACACACACACACACACACACACACACACAGCCAGATAATATAATTAACCCACAGTTCTTTGTTTCTCTCCACCACTGCCCAGCCCCTGTATCAGCGCAGAACAACCATTTGAAAGGGGATCTCTCATTTCCGTCCTTAACAATGGGCTGATAGTGTGATCATGTGCCTAAGTGACGGATTCAATCCAGCTTGGTAAAATAGAAAGGCGATGAAGTGGCAGCATCATTAGCTATTATGGCTTCATTTAGTCCCACAAAATGGTTTTCATCAGTGGCAAACAGTCTCTGATGGAAAGTATTTGTGAGAATGTATAAGGCATCATGTTTGAAGTGTTTGAATGGGCACACAAACAATCAAGCTTAAGACAAAATGATGGTCTGTATAAAAAAATAATTGGATTGAGAAAATACTGCTTGGAGTGGTTGTGAACTGAAATAGCAACGTGTTTTCACACAATAACACTAAACGCGCATGCACTAGGGATAGCAAGTCAAGCTCATAATGTTGAGCAATAGTCCCCTTTGACTGCCTTGGATGGTGGCAGTAGTGTTTGGCCAGCCTATGCTGCATGATGTCATAGCTCAAGGACTCAATGTCATTACTGGAACACTGAGTCACCTTTGCCCGAGCACGAGATGTCGCAGAAGGACCCATCACTTGTCATATTGTATTAGAAGAATACTCCAAATACAGCCAAGCTGTTAGACTTTGAATCACATTTATGCGACGATGTCAAATGAATGAGCTCACGCTGTGTGAGCTAACCCCAATTACAGCAAATGTAAAAGTAAAGGACTTTGCAAAAACAGAATAATTACATTGAAAAAACTTGTGCAAACTTTCCTGGTTTTCAAGGTCTATATTGGAGGCTTTTTAGTAACTTCAGGACAAGCTGTACTTTGTGATTAATGACTCTACTTTGTGAGGCTCTCTATGGAACAAATAACCACCATAGCAAGAGGCAAGCAGTCTACAGTAAATGCTGTGAATTGTGCTTCACAGGGCTGAAAGTGAACCAGGGGTCCCAAGAGGTTTGCCTAATGGGAATAGGATGGTAAGGTCACAACATAGAGTAGACATGAATTGCAGTATGTATTATGTGTATGACAGCTACTCTGCTTTGTATTGTAGGTCCATTGTGATCCACTCAATGAAACATCATCTTAGGAGCCTGAAAAGATTTGGCTCAGTCATGACCATACACTGAGATGCACCTGAGCCCAGGGAGGCCTATCTCTCTGAACGAAAGTAGGTGTTCGCATCTATTGAAATACAGAGAAGTCATTTTGGATCTGGTTAAGCATGTGTGTATGGGGTAGATGAGGTAGTATAGAGCCCAACATTGGATGTGTCATTATACCCATAAAACCTTGCGGTCAAACAGGGAAATGGTTCCAATAGTTTTTCCTCCATACATTTTTCCCATAGTGAATTTTAGAAACACTTAAAATAAGGGCTGTGTTTCGTGTAGGCTTATCCTACGTTTTAATAACCATGTAAATCTCTCTCGGACATGGTGACTTGTATTAATATATTCGGCTCTATTTATTCTCAGATTAAAAAATTTAAATCAGCATAAAATCCCTGCAATCTCCTGCACGTAATCTGTAGCTGGCATACATTTAAATACATTATTAATCCAGAGATTCTTACCTTTGACTCGATTTGGCAGTCTTGTCCAGTTCATCATGGTTTTTGTAGTTCTTTGTGATTGCCACATAAGCAGCTAATTAGCATTTCATTTGTTGAGGACAAATACAGGCAAATATTTTGATAAAAGTCACCTTGTCCGAAAGGGATTGACATGGTTATCAAAACGCCACGCCAGAGAAAGCCTACACAAAACACTGCCCTTATTTGAAGTGTTTCTAAAATCACCTATGGGAAATATTTATGGTGGAAAAACTATTGGAACCATTTCCCTTTTTTGACCGCTAGGTTTTATGGCTATTATGACTCATTCTGTCATTCTGTATACTGTCTGACTGGAATAGAGAAACTAAGGGAGGCTGTTTGACACTTCCCCACCTGTAGTGCTGTGCATGGACTCTCATCCAACCGCTGCATAAAAACCTCATCTGAATCCTGCTGCAGCCAAGGCCCATTTGATTAGGTCTGCACCAGCGTCCCAAATGGCACCCTATTCCCTATTTAGTGCACTACTTTTGATCAGGGTCCATAGGCTTCTGGTCAAAAGAAGTGCACTACCTGTATGTTGGGATCAGAGTGCCATTTGGGGGTGCAGACGAGTTGCTGATCCCCCCCCCCCCCCCGTGACAGAACATCAGTTTAATGTCCCTCTTTCATTTTGTCCATCAAATCAAATGCTATTTGTCACATAATTGGTAAACAACAGGTGTAGACTTACAGTGAAATGCTTACTTACAGGACTTTCCCAACAACGCAGAGATATAGAAAATAGAGAGATAAGAGAAAAGTAAAAACACAATAATACAAAGTAATACTAAATACACAATGAGTAACGATAGCTTGGCTATATACACAGAGTACCGAAGTCGATGTACAGGGGTACAAGGTAATTGAATTAGATACAAAAGTATGTGGACACCCCTTCAAATTAGTGGATTTGGCTATTTCAACCACACCCATTGCTGAAAGGTGTATAAAATCGAGCACACAGCCATGCAATCTCCATAGACAAACATTGGCAGTAGAATGGCCTGACTATAGACAAATCTGGGTTTGGTGGATGGCAGGACAACCTGCTACCTGCCCGAATGCATAGTGCCAACTGTACAGATTGATGGAGGAAATTTAATTGTCTGGGGCTGTTTTTCATGGTCATGGTTCATGGTCCATACAGAAATGGTTTATTGAGATCGGTGTGGAAGAACTTGACTGGCCTGCAGAGAGCCCTGACCTCCCCAACAAACACCTTTGGGATGAATTGGAACGCCGACTGTGAGCCAGGCCTAATCGCCCAACATCAGTGCCCGACCTCACTAATGCTCTTGTGGCCGAACGGAAGCAAGTGCCCGCAGCAATGTTCCAACATCTAGTGGAAAGCCTTCCCAGAAGAGCGGAGGCTGTTATAGCAGCAAAGGGGGGACCAACTCCATATTAATGCCCATGATTTTGGAATGAGATGTTTGACGAGCAGGTGCCCACATACTTTTGTGTATGTACATATAGGTTGGGATAAAGTGACAGAGGGCAAACAGTAGCAGCAGCCACGGAATCGTGGCTGAATGACGACATGGATATTCAGCTAGCGGGAAATACGCTGCACCGGCAAGATAGAACACTCCAGTAAGACGAGGGAGGGCGGTCTGTGCATAAATTTAAACAACATCTAGTGAACGAAATCTAAGGAAGTCTCCAGTTTTTGCTCGCCTGAAGTAGAGTATATTGTGATAAATTGCAGGCCACACTACTTGCCTAGAGAGTTTTCAACTATACTTTTCGTGGCTGTTTATTTACCACCACAGACAGATGCTGGCACTAAGTCCACACTCAGTCAGCTATATAAGGAAATAAGAAAACAGGAAACCACTCACCCGCTCCTAGTGGCTGGAGACTTTAATGCAGGGAAACTGAAATCAGTTCTACCAAATTTCTATCAACATGTTAAATGTGCAACCAGAGGGAAAACATTTCTAGATCACCTGTACTCCACACAAAGATGCGTACTAAGCTCTCCCTCGCCCTCCATTTGGTAAATCCGACCACAACTCTATCCTCCTGACTCCTGCTTACAAGCTAAAAATTAAAGCAGGAAGCACCAGTGACTCGGTCTATAAAAAAGTGGTCAGATGAAGCAGATGCTAAACTACAGGACTTTTTTGCTATCACAGACTAGAACATGTTCCGGGATTCTTGCGATGGCATTGAGGACACCACATCAGTCACTGGCTTTATCAATAAGTGCATCGAGGACGTCGTCCCCACAGTGACTGTACGTACATACCCCAACCAGAAGCCATGGATTACAGGCAACATTCACACTGAGCTAAAGGGTAGAGCTGCAGCTTTCAAGGTGTGGGACTCGAACCAGGAGGCTTACAAGAAATCCTGCTATGCTCTGCGACAAACCATCAAACAGGCAAAGCATCAATACAGGACTAAGATTTAATCATACTACACCGACTCTGATGCTCGTCTCATGTGGCAGGGCTTACAAACTATTACAGACTACAAAGGAAAGCACAGCCGCCAGTTCAGTGACACATGTGGCTTCAAGGGCTGAGGCATAGCAAACTGTGTACAGACTACACGAAAGCCGACGTGAGTAAGACCTTTAAACAGGTCAACATATACAAGGCTGCGGGAACAATGGTGGCCCTCTTGAAGCAGACGAATATGTCCGTAAACACACCGGCCATAACCAGCCTGACCAGTTGCCCAGTGACACGAGCTAAGTCACTTTTATGCTCGCTTCAAGGCAAGCAACCCTGAGGCATGCATGAGAGCATCAGCTGTTCCGGGCGACTGTGTGATCACGCTCTCCGTAGCCGACGTGAGTAAGACCTTTAAACAGGTCAACATATACAAGGCTGCGGGGCCAGACGGATAACCAGGACGTGTGCTCCGGGCATGTGCTGACCAATTGGAAGGTGTCTTCACTGACATTTTCAACTTGTCCCTGATTGAGTCTGTAATACCAACATGTTTCAAGCAGACCACCATAGTCCCTGTGCCCAAGAACACAAAGACAACCTGCCTAAATAACTACAGACCTGTAGCACTCACGTCCGTAGCCATGAAGTGCTTTGAAAGGTTGGTAATGACTCACATCAACACCATTATCCCAGAAACCCTAGACCCACTCCAATTTGCATACCGCCCAAACAGATCCACAGATGGTGCAATCTCTATTGCACTCCACACTGCCCTTTCACACCTGGACAAAAGGAACACCTATGTGAGAATGCTATTCATTGACTACAGCTCAGCGTTCAACACCATAGTACCCTCAAAGCTCATCACTAAGCTAAGGATCCTGGGACTAAACACCTCCCTCTGCAAGGCTCTAAATATTGTCAAAGACCCCAGCCACCCCAGTCATAGACTATTCTCTCTACTACCGCATGGCAAGTGGTACCGGAGTGCCAAGTCTAGGACAAAAAAGGCATCTCAACAGTTTTTACCCCCAAGCCATAAAACTCCTGAACATGTAATCAAATGGTTACCCAGACTATTTGCATTGTGTGCCCCCCCAACCCCTCTTTTTACGCTAATGCTACTCTCTGTTAATCATATATGCATTGTCACATTGACTATACATTAATGTACATACTACCTCAATTGAGTCGACCAACCAGTGCTCCCACACATTGGCTAACCGGGCTATCTGCATTGTGTCCCGCCACCCACCACCTGCCAACCCCTCTTTTACACTACTGCTACTCTCTGTTCATCATATATGCATAGTCACTTTAACCATATCTACATGTACATACTACCTCAATCAGCCTGACTAACCGGTGTTTCCTGTAGTTCACAATCATCATGCAACAGAATGCACAGTAGGAGGCTGATGGAATCAGTGTGGTTGAACATTAAATTGCAGTAAGAGAAAACACTCAAATAGAATTTGCTAGAAATATAATAATAATAATATAATATTCCATTTAGCAGACGCTTATCTGCATTGTGTCCCGCCCCCCACCACCTGCCAACCCCTCTTTTACACTACTGATACTCTCTGTTCATCATAAATGCATAGTCACTTTAACCATATCTACATGTACATACTACCTCAATCAGCCTAAGTGGTGTCTGTATGTAGCCTCGCTACTTTATATAGCCTGTCTTTTTACTGTTGTTTTATTTCTTTACTTACCTATTATTCACCTAATACCTTTTTTGCACTATTGGTTAGAGCCTGTAAGTAAGCATTTCACTGTAAGGTCTACTACACCTGTTGTATTCGGTGCACGTGACAAATACACTTTGATTTGATGTGATGAGTCAGAAAAGTTAGTGCAAAAATGGTCCATGCAGATAGTCCAGGTAGCTATTTGGTTAACTATTTAGCAGTCTTATGGCTTGGGGATAGAAGCTGTTTAGGGTCCTGTTGGTTCCAGACTTGATGCATCGGTACCACTTGCCATGAGGTAGCAGAGAGAACAGACTATGACTTGGGTGGCGGGAGTCTTCGACAATTTTTATGGCCGTCCTCTGACACCGCCTGGTATAGAGGTCCTGGATGGCAGGGAGCTCTGCCTCAGTGGTGTACTGGGCCGAACACACTACCCTTTGTTTTTTTTAAATGAGAACACATTCTCATTTACAGCAACAACCTGGGGAATAGTTACAGGGGAGAGGAGGGAAACGAATGAGTCAATTAGTAGCGCCTTGTGGTCAGATGCCAAGCAATTGCCATACGAAGCGAGGATGCAGCCTGTTAAAATGCTTTCAATGGTGCAGCAGTAGAACCTTTTGAGGATCTGAGGGCCCACGTGGCCATGCCAAATCTTTTCAGCCACCTGAGGGGGAAGAGGCGTTGTCCTGCCCTCTTCCTAACTGTGTTGGTGTGTTTGGACCATTATAGATCCTTAGTGATGTGGACACAGAGGAACTTGAAGCTCTCGACCCGCTCCACTACAGCTATGGCAATGAAAATGAGGGACTGCTCGGCCCACTGTTTCCTGTAGTTCACGATCATCATGCAACAGAATGCACAGTAGGAGGCTGATGGAATCAGTGTGGTTGAACATTAAATTGCAGTAAGAGAAAACACTGAAATAGAATTTGCTAGAAATATAATAATAATATTCCATTTAGCAGACACTCAAAAGCAGCTTACAGTGGTGTGTGACATGCATTTAGAAATCTAGAAAAGATACCGCAGATTCCCCATTTAAGATGCAAAGTGTTTCTGTTACTGTTAAATGCTAGAATACAATCCCTTTTGTGAGCCTGACATGTTGATAGTGTGTGTTTCCATGACAACAGCTACCTTCCATGGTCTGGAATAGGAATATTGACAGAAGGTTATGGGTTGAAGGCGTTGACTCTTACTCTCCCTGGGTGTAAATAAGACAAATAGTAAGGTACTTGGCAAGAATACATGTAATATATTCTCTACCCTGTCATAAGGCTCCATGCCCATGGCTGGTTTACCTTGAGATGAAAAAGATAATGATCAAAGTATTTTAATTGCTCTCTCTTTTCCCAGATCCAAGCATATGGCACATTGATGCTGCAGTTAATGTGGGCTCCCAGGCGAGAGATGTCTTCTGAATGCTCCGTACACACTAACTAATGAACACGTCTGTGATAGATTACAGCGAGTGAACTCTCAAGGGGTTGATAAAGAAAGACTTACTTAAATAGGACACACTGTGTCTAGTTCTACTATCTATCCATCTACCTCAATATACCCATTGACTGAATGCATGGGATTCCCCTTTAGAGATATGATGCAAGGTCAAATCATGGCAAAAGATCTATGTGATGTACAGTTACAACAAAGTTAAAGCATACTGTAATGGAGGCAGACAAACATGAACTGTCTTTTTGTCTCTTACAAAAAAGAAAGCTTTGAGTCCTCCAGTGAGAATGATGACAGCAGAGTCGAGCATCATGATTGTGAGAATGATGAAGGTTCCAGATTGTCTGATGTACAGCCGAGAGCCCAGCCTGTACGGCCTCTCTGTGATGTGCAATCTGTTACCTGGGTTTGCCCTTCACACACTGGAAGACACAGAGTAACACTGTTTGATGCTGCAGGTTTTCGACCTTTCATTTTCAAGAAGCATATTTCCCGACGCTTCACAACACAAAGGCTAAATCGGATGAAACACAGGAGTTAGTATGGCGACATGGATGGGTTGATTCGTTCCTATTGTTTATGAAAAGGCGTGGAGGCCCAAATTAGCTTGATGCTAATTCAGAAGACAAGCTGATAATTTATCCCATGCAGCAAACTAAACCAATGGCTTCTTTCACATGGTTCCACATGGCAATACACCAAGCCATAACATTAGCTGACTAATTGCCTCATGAATTCCAGTCTGGGTGAGTGAGTGTAGCCACAGTGTAATGCCTAGTGACAAAGCTGATTTAAACCATTAAAGAGGCACTAGGACTCTAATGAACAAGCTCAACAAGTGATGATTCATTTGTATGACACTGGCCATTTTCACACCTCCTCCAATTCAGGCATGAACCTTAGCATCAGGCAGTGTTATGACTGACCACCAAGTTAGAATTTTGTCACCCAACTCGCTTTTACTCTATGCTTGCGTGTACCACATGCTGTGTGGCTGTGTAGGGTAAACCTCTGAGTTGTCGCTAGTTGGGACTGACATTCAGACGCGGGTGTATTGAAATTCAGCTTTAGAAGCACTGCTGTGGGAAGAGATGCATTTCCCTCCACCAAACCCCACCCCAGCTATCATGATAACCCTACCCCATCTCCCATGTTGGCCAGTCAATAGTGGGTGAGTCATGGCCCATTTTAGTTTGTTGAAGATCAAATGTCTCTCACATTGGAATCAATTAGTACATGGGGCAGTGGCTATTTTTTTAAGACTTTAATTAATAAATAAATACATTTTGTTGAATCAATTTAATAGGATCTCTACGGTATCGCCAATGTCTTCTTTTCCACACAGTCAATTTGAACTGTGATCTAGTGCCAACTGTAGCAATTAGCCACACAACAAAAATACTGTAATGCTAGAACTCGATTCAGACACTGCTCTTCAACAATTTGCTACATTATTTTACATGTTTTTTTAGTGTTCATTAAATAAATGTGTAGCCCTGATGAACTGGTTCCTTTGTATTTAAAATTGCAGTTAGTTGATTTCAAACTGCATTGCAGTTAAACAGATTATGCAAATGTTTAGTGCTGCTGCCTTTATTTTAATACCTGGAATAAAGTGAGCATTTACTGCTATGGTCAGAGTGGATCTAAGTTGTTTATGTGCTCCTTTGTACATTACATTATCATAGCATAGTGCTCCGCTGCCTCTTACTCTAACTAATCCTAAAGACTAATCCTGTTGTAAACCATTAGTATTTTAAAGATGCACTGCGCAGAAATCGATCCGCCATTTCCTGGTTGCTAAAATTAGAATAGTTTGCCTAATTTCGGTGTATGTGAAAAAACAGGCAAACTATTGTGTAGAGAATCATTGTACCATCTAAACTGCTGTGAAATATACTTTCCACAACTAAAAAAGATAGTATTTTCAGCCGTTAGAAGCTGGTGTACAAAAGGAAAAGACTACAAAAAAAACATGAGAATGACAGATCTATAACCCATTGCTATGTGAATTGGTTGGGTAACCCAAAAAGATACATACTGCAGCTTTAACTCTTATATCTGTTGGTCTGACATGACGTGGTTGTTTTATAAATTCTTACTACTTTCAAGTGATGGTGGTTTTATGCTAAACCAGGCCACAAGTTCTCTGTTTCATTCCTGCATGGCTGCCTGCATGTGATTTCTTCCAATCGAAGATGTGGATCTAACCAATCTCCTTGGTTAGATATCAAAGAACACTATTTATCATTCAGATGTTTTCCCCGCAGAGCTGGTGATGCTTGTCACATTATAATTTATTTATGTATTTATTTATTCATAACACTTATTCATAGCACTTTACTGCTAGTTATATGTACATACAGTTGAAGTTGGAAGTTTACATACACCTTAGCCAAATGCATTTAAACTCAGTTTTTCACCATTCCTGACAATCCTAGTAGAAATTCCCTGTCTTAGGTCAGGTAGGATCACCACTTTATTTTAAGAATGTGAAATGAGAGTGATTTATTTCAGCTTTTATTTCTTTCATCACATTCCCAGTGGGTCAGCAGTTTACATACACTCAATTAGTATTTGGTAGCGTTGCCTTAAACAATTTAAACTTTGGTCAAATGTTTCAGTTAGCCTTCCACAAGCTTCCCACAATAATTTGGGGGAATTTTGGCCCATTCCTCCTGACAGAGCTGGTGTACCTGAGTCAGGTTTGCAGGCCTCCTTGCTCGCACATGCTTTTTCAGTTCTGCCCACAAATTTTCTATAGGATTGAGGTCAGGGCTTTGTGATGGCCACTCCAATACCTTGACTTTGTTGTCCTTAAGCCATTTGGCCGCAACTTTGGAAGTATGCTTGTGGTCATTGTCCATTTGGAAGACCCATTTGCGACCAAGCTTTAACTTCCTGATTGATGTCTTGAGATGTTGCTTCAATATATCCACATCATTTTCCTGCTTCATGAAGCCATCTATTTTGTGAAGTGCACCAGTCCCTCCTGCAGCAAAGCACCCCCACAACAGGATGCTGCCACCCCCGTGCTTCACAGTTGGGATGGTGTTCTTTGGCTTGCAAGCATCCCCCTTTTTCATCCAAACATAACGATGGTCATTATGGCCAAACAGTTCTATTTTGTTTCATCAGACCAGAGGACATTTCTCCAAAAAGTATGATCTTTGTCCCCATGTGCAGTTGCAAACAGTAGTCTGGCTTTTTTATGGCGGTTTTGGAGCAGTGGCTTCTTCCTTGCTGAGTGGCCTTTCAGCTTAAGTCGATATAGGACTCATTTTACTGTGGATATAGATATTTTTGTACCTGTTTCCTTCAGCATCTTCACAAGGTCCTTTGCTGTTGTTCGGGGATTGATTTGCACTTTTTGCACCAAAGTATGTTAATCTCTAGGAGACAAAACTCATCTCCTTCCTGAGCGGTATGACGGCTGCGTGGTCCCATGGTGTTTATACTTGCGTACTATTGTTTGTACAGATGAACGTGGCACCCTTCAGACTTGTGGAGGTCTACAATTTGATGGCTGGCGGATTTCTTTAGATTTTCCCATGATGTCAATCAAAGAGGCACTGAGTTTGAAGCTAGGCCTTGAAATACATCCAAAGGTACACCTCCAATAGACTCAAATTATGTCAATTAGCCTATCAGAAGCTTCTAAAGCATGACATCATTTTCTGTCATTTTCCAAGCTGTTTAAAGGCACAGTCAACTTAGTGTATGTAAACTTCTGACCCACTGGAATTGTGATACAGTGAATTATAAGTGAAATAATCTGTCTGTAAACAATTGTTGGAAGAATTACTTGTGTCATGCACAAAGTAGATGTCCTAACCGACTTGCCAAATCTATAGTTTGTTAACAAGAAATTTGTGGAGTGACTCCAACCTAAGTGTATGTAGACTTCCGACTTCAACTGTATCTACCTTAATTACATCGTACCCCTGCACATCGACTCGGTACTGGTATATACTCATATGGTGTATGTGTATATATATATATATATATATATATATATATATATATATATATATATATATATATATATATACATATATATATATATATATATATATATATACATATATATATATATATATACATATATATATACATATATATACATATATATATACATATATATATATATATATATACATATATATATATATATATATACATATATATATATATATATATACATATATATATATATATATATACATATATATATATATATATATACATATATATATATATATATACATATATATATATATATATATACATATATATATATATATATATACATATATATATATATATATATATATATATATATATATACATATATATATATATATATATATATATACATATATACATATATATATATATATACATACATACATACATACATACTCTCATATGGTATATAATCGACTCTGTACCATGTATATAGTAAAGTTATGGTTACTCATTGTGTATTTTTTTTACAGCTTTTATTATTACTTTTTTATTGTTTCTCTATTTTCTTTCTCTCTGCATTGTTGGGAAGGGCCAATAAGTGAGCATTTAACTGTTAGTCTGCAACTGTTGTTTATAAAGCATGTGACAAATAAAATTTGATTTGATTTTGTCCATCACTTCCCATTTCAGTTTCCGGGACCAATGAGTAACACGTAGCCAAGTCCCTTATGGCAACCTATTCCCTACATAGTGCACTACTTTTGATCAGGGCCCTATGTAGGGAATAGGGTACCATTTGGGACACAGTCCCATGCCAGGTGGACACGTGTGTGCCATTTGGACAGACTGATGCTAAGTGGCACTCTAAAACGATCCAGACGGAAATAATTGTAACTTATGTCGACAGAAAATCGGACTCATCAGGGGTCTACACCCTTCTTCTCCCCCCCTGTTCCTACCCTTATGTCTTCTCGTGTTACCCACGGCGCTGCCAAAATGGGATAACAGGCATCATTTTGTTGAGGCTTTTATGACGGACATGTTTGTTCCCCCAACCATTCAATAGAGTAGTGAATTTAATAAGCAACAGCCTCCTTCCCCTAACGCTGTATACGCTGTATGGAAGCCCCCAGTAATGAAGGTTTATGTGATGTGCTAAACAGCCTAACGTCCTTTGCTCTCATTACAGAGGCTTTCACAGCCTGCTAACAGCTCCTCAGTCAAGCTTGAATAACAGGCCAAGATGAGGAACTACGTTCCAAATGGCACCCCTATTTCCTCGGGCTCATAGGGCTCTGGTCAAAAGTAGTGCACTATGCAGGGAATAGGGTGCCATTTGGGATGTAGTCAAGCTGTACACAACTTCCACTGAATGGAAAGAGAGGCTTTTAGATTGGGTTTATTACACCAAATATCCTTGAATGGAAGGTAGACTCTATGTCCAGGTTAGGACAAGGGATACTTTTGGAAGGAATGATGACTTCCATACAATGTGCAAAGGATGTGCTTTATTGATTTTTACTTAATCACATTCTTCTGGATCTTTATGTTCCTGATTCCATTGTGAAATAGCATACCTTACCGATTGTATCCTTAGATGTATTATGAATGCGTTCCAAATGGCACCCTATTCCTTTTATAGTGTACTACTTCTGACCGGGACCTATAGGTAACTATTAAGGGATTGTGCCATTTGGGAAGCAATCACTGTGTGTAGTCAGGTGAGTAGACATGAGCTCTTAGTAGCAATGTACTAGTGCTTATGTGGCGACGATTATCGCTGTAGTGGCTTGATGTCCACTTATGGGCCTATTTCAATAATTTACTCGAGATTACATTTGGCCATGACTGGTTGTTCGCTGCTCTGAAGTGGCATTGAACAACAAACTGTTCATCTTTGGAAAATAACTGGATTAAACACAGAGGAGGCTTTAGAAAGGCTTGGAATGTGAAAGCAAGCCTGATATGGAAATGTAGAGTTATTGTCACCATGACAATCTAATAGCCTGCTGCACATGCTATTTTCTGTAAACACTACATTACTGTTTTTTTTTAAACAAAAAATACACCATTAAACATCATATTATGCAGGAAGGGTTACCATTACAGTTTCTATTCAGCTTTCACTCCACACCGATACTCTACACTCACCAAAAAATGTAATAAATAAATCAAAAAACACTCACCGAAAAATGTACATTTCCAAATTCAGCCGATTTCAGCACTAAATGGGTCAGCAGGCCTGGGGCCATAGGTTTCAAGCGTCTCAGAGTTTGAGTTTGGCCTTTTAGATCATAATGAGTAACATGACATGGACAGGGGGACCTGGGGCCTTAGTTATCAAGAAATTGGTCCTAACTGCCCGAACATTCTCAGAATTACGCAAATGTGGTCCTAATTTTACGCATAGGAGTAAGAGCATGCTATCAACATCCTTATGAGTAGCCTAATAATATCATATCTCAGGGTGTTTTTAAGAGAGATCAAGAGGTGTCTTAACCGGTTAGGAGTTGCCAGACGACGGCAAGCACGCACATTTAGGGAGAGGAGGTGTGTTTTAAAAACATTTGATAATGATATCAAAAGATATCGGTTAGACTGACCTTGGCCGTGATGCTATTTATCCATCTATGGGATGAGCGTGTGCTCTCTCTGTAGAGATAAAAGTTATCGCCACTTTATGCTTCTTGGCTACAGAAAAAAATTAGACCGTGTAACCGCGATGATTTGGGTCCATCACAGACTACTATCAGCAAAGCAATCTGCCAAACCCTGATGGCAATTACGGCTTCTCAAATCATCGAAGGTTCATTGATCCATCAGTCAACGCCAGATTATTCAAAAACAAGCTGTTTTAATGCAAATCGCTGGTTTTCCGGGAGTTGTTGGCGTCATTGACTGTACTCCCATTAAAATCATTGCCTCGTTCATCAATCGAAAGCTGTACCACAGTACTGGGCTACAGTATATAGTGGACTTTATTTTAGCATAATTAACATATTAATCTATATAAAATGAGATGTACAATTATTTTATCTGAAGGTCTCACAAGATCACAAGGAGCGTGGTAGAAAGGGGAATTGGCCAGTGGAAGAGATTTCATGTGCTCCATGCGTCACAGCCCAAGGATAGTCTGCCGCATAATAATGATTTGAGCAATATTGCAGGACATCTACAAACTACGGCGGATTCCTCTACCTTCCGTCAATGGAAACCCAGAAACTGATATTGACGAAAGTGATGTAGACGATGATAATGCGCACCCCAATGCCACAGGTAAAGAGGGAACACTTTTCTGCCAACTGTTTGCCGACCCTCACTTTAGGTAGGCTGGCACAGCAATCTCCACACTTCGTTTGGTGCTGTGTGAGCACAGGAGAATGGTCTGGCAGAACCCAATATATAGCTACTGATAAACATTAAGCTATTGGCATGGGAGAGCGTCATACAGATATGCCATAGTGGACTAACGTAAGTATAGGCTAGATTTCGGTGAACAAATAAGCACACCATCTTTTTTAAGCGTTTTTATTGCAAGAGAGTAATATTCCTCCTGCAAATGCAAAACTTGTACAAATGTTTTGTTTTCTCCAGTTGCGTCTGAGCAATGTCGGGTGGTTGGAGCTTTGGACCAGTAACCGAAAAGTTGCTGGATCGAATCCCCGAGCTGTAAATGTAAAATATCTGTAGTTCTGCCCCTGAACAAGGCAGTGAACCCACTGTTCCCCGGCTGACGTTATGGCAGCCCCCCGCACCTCTCTGACTCAGAGGGGTTGGGTTAAATGTGGAAGACACATTTCAGTTGAATTCATTGTTGTACAAACCTCCTCTGGGTTTGATGGAACCAGACCTTCCAGGGAGCTGCTGGGGCGCCCCGTTTTTATTGTAGGAGAGTAATATTCCTCCTGAAAATGCTAAACTTGTATAAATGTTTTGTGTTCTCCAGTTGCATCTGAGCAATGTCCTCCTCGGGGTTTGATGGCACCAGCACTTCCGGGGATCTGCTGGTGCATGGTGCGTTCTGCAGCAACAGCGAAGTGGAGATCCCCTCAGACGCTGGAGCGAGAGATCCGCTGCAACAATATAATTTTTGTTTTCAGTTTAGCTTACAATAAAACTTCTATTTTTTTAATCAAAATATCATGTGAAGTGTTTTAAATTCAACAGTAAGCTTAAATCCTACTTATCCTACTGCCCATTGGCCCTGAAAAGTGCAGCGTCTTGGCCCTCTCCAATGCCGGAGGGTCACATTTGAGCACCCCAGGTACATTCAGCTATGGCACTGAGGGGTTTGGGTGGAGGGCCACCTCCTGAATGCAGAGAATACCCATTAGACAACACAATAGTCTACTTTACAGTGTGGATAACATATCAATTGAATTTAGGCCTATCTGTTTTTTTCCGTTTGGCTGCAGAAGTTGCCCACCTCCAACCTACAGTTTGATAGGATGGTGTACCAGCGTTTTTCACATTCTTCAGGAGTTCTTACAGAAAAATGAAATGTGTCGTTTATTAATTCAGAGACGGCTCTCCACGAGTCATTCTTTTGCTGGCTGGTCAATGTAGGATTACATTTGCACTTGATAATACTTTTGAATTTCTCAACTTGCCCTGCAAGTAAAATATAGTGCTTTCCTCCTCCCACCAGTTCAGTTTTCTTTTTATTTCCAACAATATGACATGATGTGTTTAAAAAAGCTAGAAACTGAAAAGGGATTTGTAGTTCTACAGTATGTAAAGAGGGTAATGTGAGAGCTGTTCATAATGTCCTCTCAAACTAATTTGGTTAGTTAGATTAGCCTATCTCTCACAACAGTGCCAACCTTTCATACGCTGGTGTGCCTGGGATTATTATTTCATCTAAATAGGCCTAATAACAAATGTAATATTGGCCAACACCATTATGATTATATTTTATGATGATTACATTTTAATATAACAATAAGAAGAAGAAATAATAGCATACAAAACAAACATCGTAACACTATGTTGCTAAGCCTACAATTGGTTTGATATTAATGTTGCTTAAATGTATCAGTGTTGTTTTTGGAAATGTGGAATCCATTCAGTGTGCCCTTTTTCTACTTGAAAAACTACAAAATGTCATCAGACTTTCACTTAACGGCTCTTCTCATGCCATAAAAACGTGCTGAGATCAAGTCATACGACTGAGTCCTACTCAATGCTGGGACTAGGGGAGACACTCTGAGCGGTGAGTAAATTAGGTCACAGTCATACTTTTAGCGCAATTCCTAGGAGTCATTCTGAGACGCTTGATAACTACGGGCGCTGATCCAAGATCAACACTCCTACTCTCAGATACTCTCAGATGCTTTACAGGCCCTGAGCAACGGAAGTTCCCATGATACACATGCAAGCCAAGGAGGTACTGGCACACTCTATTACCTCTGGAATGGCACTGCAATTGAATTATCCCAGATAGGGTATAGGCGTCAGCATTTTGTCTTTGGAGGACCTGTTAACATGAACAGTGTCAGTGTGAGTGAATCATCTTTCACAATCAGCCATCTGTGTGATGTACCCTGGGCTGGGAAATGGGACTACTGCAGATGGAGAGATGTCTCAGCTGTGAAAGGATTGGCTGGGTTTACTTTGGACCGTATCATGCAGATCCAGAAGGAGCTAGGAGCTGGGCGCTAGCAAGAGAGCATACAGCTGTAGGATCTTAAACCTCTAAAAGTCTAAACTGTATAGGAGATCTCAGGAGATTACACATATTTAACCCCTTATTTTTGATGGCACCAAACTACCTCCATACTTCCATTAGTTTGAATGGGTTACCTTCAGACAAGTCCTGTGACACTTGTGGGGGTCATAGACCAAAGAGTCTCCCCTTTCCATAGAGGGGTCATATTAGTTTGTAGACCGTTCAGATGCTGCAGACGCTTTCGCGAGAAGACCGATTTTCGGGATGTCTCATGTTCTGACAAACATCGCTGTAGCTCGGCCACCTTTTCATCGCAGATGCGGAAGGCCGGCATAGGCGGATGCTGTGGATTGTGCCCATGCAAAAAAATATATATCTCTAGCTTAAACTGTCAGATTTTGATGTAAATGTTTTTATTATGTTACTTAGATTAATGCACAGATTTTTTATGCAATCACTCTTTTGTTGCTGCACAGCAGGAAATGAACATTTATAGTGTATTTGAGATTTTAAAAGCTTATACTTTTTGTAATTTCCACTTTGAAGATTCAGAGTTAATTTGCACTAATGAAAAATGTATCAACCCCTAGAAAAATGTCCATTCATTGTAATCCACGTAATCATTCAAATTTCCAGCAAACTGGCTCAAATTAAGATCCTACATTTATTGTGTAGTTAGTACATGTTTCACTTTTAGATGTTGCTATTGCTTTCTTATTGCGTTTGTTTGTTTTCTAAATGGTGGTGTTTTAGGGGAAGTCTAACAGTCCATCACTTTTTGTTTTTGCAGTTTGTTTTAAAAAAAAAGTATGTTTGCAGTGTGTTTTAAAAACAGTATATTTGCAGTGTGTTTTAAAAACAGTATATTTGCAGTGTGTTTTAAAAACAGTATATTTGCAGTGTGTTTTTAAAAAAGTATATTTGCAGTGTGTTTTAAAAACAGTATATTTGCAGTGTGTTTTAAAAACAGTATATTTGCAGTGTGTTTTAAAAACAGTATATTGGCAGTGTGTTTTAAAAACAGTATATTGGCAGTGTGTTTTAAAAACAGTATATTGGCAGTGTGTTTTAAAAACAGTATGTGTGCCGTGTTTGCAGTGTTTTCCTCTTTATCAGTGTGCTTTCTAAGGTGACATTTGTGGTTTCTTCAATGCTTACGAAAACTGATACTAGAGTGTTAAAGGGGCATTGGGGACTTTGTTGCTGTTTTCTAGGAGTTTGACCCTGAACTATGTGTAAATCGCAAAGGCTAGTTGACACACACAGGTAGGGCATAGTCACTTTACCCCTACCCAACCACTGCACATTGACTCGGTACCGGTACCTCCTATTGTTATTTTGTTACTTTTTTACTTTGTTTTTTTACTTTACTTTATTTAGTAAATATTTTCTTCATTATTATTTTTCTTAAAACTGCATTGTTGGTTAAGAGCTTGTAGGTAAGCATTTCACGGTAATACTTTTTGTATTCAGCACATGTAACACAATTTTTCAAGGCAATATCAAATGTATATTTCAGACAACATACATCTATCTATGTGATATCTTTAGCTTGATCTTAGGAAACACTTTGAGTTGCAAAGGCGGTCTTTAAGAAGGAAGCTTTCATGCTGTTGTTGACAATGTTATCACCTCGTTAGTTCAAGAATCTGTCACTTAAGCAGCACTAGTAAACAGACCAGCAGCTAGCCATATCTCACTGTTCCCATTGGACCCTCAACAGCCTCTCATAACTCTGAGTAGCCCACTGCAGAAACTGCCCTATCACAGGACCAGTCTTACTAATGTCATGTAGGCCCATTTGATATGTCTGAATTGTATAACTAGCAAAATCATTTAAAATTATTTCTCAATAAAGAATTGAACTGTTCGTTAGAAATCGTGAATTGCCTAATGCCTTACCTCTTAGAAGCAGTTAAATAACAAATATTTGAGTATATTACAATTTTATATGGATTGATTTGCCCATCAGAAATGAATTGTCTAGCCAAGAAAACCGTTGCTACGGTGTCCATATTAGGACAGCCTCAGTCTCAATGATTGCAGAGTCTGAGGCTGTCCTAATATGTGCACCACATGTGTTTATCATATAAGATGAATCTATCACTGTGTTTGTCATCTTATAGGAATCTATCACTGATTGGCTAATGTCCAGGGAGTCTTCCAGCAGCAGCTTCCTGTGTGTACATATTGTGAGCCCAGTGTGATATCACAACTGGGATGGATCCTAATCCCTCTCCTGTCCCACCTATCAGCAGACTTAATTACTAACTCTATAGTAGACTCCAATCTAGGCCACTCCCAACCTGTTTGTCTTTCTTTTCTTCTCCTTATGGGAATGTTGCTCCTGATAAAACCCTGATAAAGGCAGCATAGCTGTCAAAACGTTAGTGTTCATTACATGTATTGCATCGGAGCCATGAGAGTTGATGAAAAAAAGGGGTAGGGTTGTATCGAAGGTGCAACTGAAGCACAAAATTAGTCTGAGGCAGAGCAGAAATTACAATAAGAAGCATTTTAGATCTACCTTTCCAAAACACAGCAAGATATTTCATATGCCTTTTATAAAAAATATTTATACATTAACATGACCCCTAAGTTTAACTTGCTAGTTATCTAAGACAGGGCATCATATACTGTAGCTTTCTGCCGTGTTTGAGAAATCTGTACAGCTGCCACTGCTGTCTTGATTTCCTTGTGTTATTTCTCCTCTCAATTCTCAGCCTGTCTGCTCCCCCCACCACTTCCCAGTCAGAGGAGGCAGGCCCGTTGCCCTAGCGACTCCAGACTCCACACAGATCCAGTACTGTTCTTCCTTCACACAAGTATGCATCAAAACTTTGTTGATCTGTACAATCTGATCTGTACAACCGGGTTCCCGCCATTCAACCCTAGCCCGTTCAAAGGCACTTAAATATTTTATCTGGCCCATTCACCCTCTGAATGGCACACATACACAATCCATGTCTCAATTGTCTCAAGGCTTAAAAATAATTATTTAACCTGTCTCCTCCCCTTCATCTAAACTGATTGAAGTGGATTTATCAAGTGACATCAATAAGGGATCATAGCTTTCACCTGGTCAGTCTATGTCATGGAAAGAGCAGGTGTTTTTAATGTTTTGTACACTCAGTGTATGTATAACTTTCTGAGCTGGATTGCCTGTCTTTGCAATTAGTTTATTTTCGTTTGCGCTCATTAGCACATTTAGCTATCAGCCTCCATGGAAATTCGCTATTACTTATGCTAATTTTGTTAGCATTCTGGTAACAGACACCCAATGTTGTTTTTTGTTTTAAAACGGCAATTCCACAAATCCAGGGATGAGAGAACAATATGAAAATCTGGATACTGATCAACCCTACTATTTGGTTTAAATCTGACTTCAGACCATCCTGTAGGTTTTAACTCCAACCCTGTTCCTGGAGAGCTACCATCCTGTAGGGTTAACTTGCTTCAACCCTAATCTAGCGCACCTGATTCTAATAATTATTTGATGAGGTAGGTAAACTGAATCAGCTTAGTTCCAGGATGGAGTAAATCAGATAAAAGTGACAGCAGCTCCTCCAACCACCATGGAAACCATGGGAAACTCCATTGCCTGTGTGATGTAACCATGTACGTATGGGCATACATACACACGTAGGATCTTAATTTGAGCCAGTTTGATACAGCAGGAAAATAATCCTACAGCAACAGGAAATGTAAATTGTTACGTGGATTATAATTAATGCACATTTTTGTAGGGGTAACGGAAAATCAAGTATTCAATTGCGAAGTGGAAATTACAAACTTCAGAAGCCTTTTTAAACCTCAAATACACTAAAACTTAAATATCCTGCATTGCAGGGAAGTTCTAAACAGTGTGATCAAAGTAAGATCCTACATCTGTACCATCTAGAGACCATCTTAATATACATGAAAACATCGTTTTGGCTCAGACGAGCTAAACCCCCTTACTATCTCAACATATAGGACCTATTAACATTCCAGTGCCAATGCACTCAATGTCGATGATATGAGACCAATCTTAGTGGTAGCATGTTCTTGATTTCAGTAGGCTACAGACTTAAAGCCTAACCTTCCTCTCTTACTGCAACATTTCCTGTGTTATCTGCCTCCTTAAAGTTATTTCCTGTTTTATCTGCCACGTGAGAGTCATGCTGATGGGACGGACTAAAGAGTGATGGTGTTGTTTTGAAAAAAACTAAACTGTGACACAACACTAGCTAATTCCCCTGTTGACGGCCTAGGAACAGTGGGTTAACTGCCTTGTTATGGGGCAGATAGACAGATTTTTACCTTGTCAATTTTTACCTTCTCGGCTCGGGGATTCGATCTAGCAACCTTTCGGTTACTGGCCCAACGCTCTAGCCACTAGGCTACCTGCCACCCCTGTATGTGTGTATGCCATGAATAGATTTGATTAGAGTTTTGGTGCTCTGAACTCGTTGACAGTGGACTAATGACCGTTGCGTCCTCCTGACTGTTCTTGCAAACAGCCATATAAATTATCCAGCGTCTTCTTCTCCTGACCTGTTAATTGATAGCATCAAATGCTAGCATTGCATCCTTCCAGGATGACTGGGATTATGGAAGTCAACAGATTCTTGATTGATTTCAGAGAAAGCAAACTGAATTGATTTCTGGTGAATTGTGATTGAGAGAAATGTGTTTATTACTGAATACAAAGTGAAAGTATTAGTTCTGCTACCATAAAAAAACACAACAGTATAAATGTGTTTCTGCACACAGTACCATCAGTAAAGGTGTTATATCTGCACATTGTTTGTTTAATCAGAGCAGCTAGCTCCTGTATGCTCACCTGTTGTTCAGAACCCAGTCCTCAGTGTATTGGGACTGTCACACAGCAGTCTGGCTTCACTAAAGTACAGTCTTGTCCTCCTGCTCACTGGATCACAGCCTGTAGACAAACATAAAGCTGAGTTACAGAGGAGCAGTGTGCAGCATGGGTAGACCAACAAACAATTATATAAATATATCACATCCAGTGGTTCATTGAGTTCAGTATCACACTGTGTGTCCAAAATGGCACCCTGTTCCCTATACAGGGCACACATTTTTTTTTTTTTTACCATGGCTCTGGTCAAAAGTAGTACCCTACATAGGGAATAGAGTGCCATTTAGGATGTCTCTCCATAAAGTTGGTAAACTCACAAAACCTCTCCCTTCAGGAATGAACTCCATCTTCATCTGTTCTTCCAAGGTTTCCTGTTATTTCAACATAGTTTCTTATAGCTGTCATAGCCCTCAGTCAACATGAACCCTTTATCTCTGATCTGACTGTATGCGTCTAAATATCTGTCTTCTCTCTCTCTCTCTCTCTCTCTCTCTCTCTCTCTCTCTCTCTCTCTCTCTCTCTCTCTGTCTCTGTCTCTCTCTCTCTCTCTCTCTGTCTCTCTCCGTCTGTCTCTATCTCTCGCTCTCTCTCTCAGTTTGTCTCTCTCTTGCTCTCTCTCTCCGTCTGTCTCTCTCTCTCTCTCTGTCTCTCTCTGTCTCTCTCTGTCTCTCTCTCTCGCTCTCTCTCTCTCTCTCTCTCTCTCTCTCTCTCCGTCTCTCTGTCTCTGTCTCTCTCTGTGTCTCGCTCTCTCTCTTTGTCTCGCGCTCTCTCTCTCTGTCTCGCTCTCTCTCTCTGTCTCTCTCCGTCTGTCTCTATCTCTCGCTCTCTCTCTCCGCCTGTCTCTATCTCTCGCTCTCTCTCTCCGCCTGTCTCTATCTCTCTCTCTCTCTCTCTGTCTCTGTCTCTGTCTCTGTCTCTGTCTCTGTCTCTCTCTCTCTCTCTCTCTCTCTCTCTCTCTCTCTCTCTCTCTCTCTCTCTCTCTCTCTCTCACCGTCTCTCTATCTCTCGCTCTCTCACTCTGTCTGTCTCTATCTCTCGCTCTCTCACTCTGTCTGTCTCTATCTCTCGCTCTCTCTCTCTGTCTCTCTCTCTCTGGACCAAGGGTAATATTTGCTAAAGTCCCACTGCTGCTATGACAACGGGCCCAGTGAGGCAAGTGCATAGTGGATCTCCACTGAGCCCAAATGTCACCCTATTCCCTTTATAGGGGTTAAGGGCACTGGAGGTTATAGGGTGTACTTTGGAATGCACTTGATTCCACCAGCTACAGTAACTGGGCCGCTGCCTACCACTACCGTGATGATGCATTCTGCAGTGGTACCATTCACCACCACCACCCCATCCCTCCTCAGTCAGTCGTCTGTTTTAATCACCTCCACTGGTCCTCCAGTGGCAGTACGGAGGGAGTTAGTACTAGCCTCGCGAGACACTCTGATACAGTCAAACTGAAATTTGCAGTGTAAAATAATCAGATCCTAAAGCAGGCTGCGGTTATCCTTGATGACAAGTGTCTGAGTGAAGGAGGCCTCATTGAGATGAATGCTTGACTGTTGATAATTATTTTCATTAGGTTGTTGACTGTTACACAGCTGTAGCATAGCAGGTATACAGTAGCAGTGTAGCCTAGCCCAAAGCCTCCATCCCCCATCTGATCACGTGAAGGTCACGGTTGAAGGTCCCTGTCTGGCTGTTTCACCCTCAGCTGCCATAGGTGAACAGATGACATGAGCCACTCTCCCATCTGTTTCACCCTCTTGACACGTGGCAGAGCAGAAGCAGCACAGATTGTGGCTCCTGAATGACTTCACAGGCCCAGCACTAGAGGATGGACTCCGGGTGATCATAATGACTAGTCCCAAATGGCACCCTATTCCCTACAAAGTGCATTATTTTAACCACAATCCTATGAGCCCCGGTAAAAAGTAACCATTATTAGGAAATAGGATGTTATTTGGGATGTGGACACTGTAGTCTTTCACCCATAGAACAATGACTGGTAAGAGTAGAGCAGTGTGTGGATGCTCTGTTTTCAGACTTTTCAGGCAGGAAACAACTGTCATATTTCACTGTAAGTGTGTCTTCATCAGATTATTTAAGCATGTGACATTTTTTGTTCCAATGTGACAAAATTAATGACAAAAAAACAATTGGCGGGTGTTTAATTAAAAACTATTCATATTTCATCATGGGACATTGTTTTATTACACATAAAACACTATTTATCTTAAGCCGCTACAAGTTCCATTTTATGGTTCCCTCTCTCTTTCATTAAGACCATATAACAACACTGTGATACAGTACAATCACTATGCCAAGGATCATAAAACACAAGCATGTAGGGAATTAATGAGAATCTGCCCATTAGTAGAACCTGTTGTTTAATGACATGGAAGACCTCCCTATAACATGCCATAACCCTGCTCATATAGCCTTTAACTTGCCTCAACCCTGGAGTAAAGGACTGTATCTGCCCTAAGATGTTAGATGACAAGGGACCCCAGGAAGACTAGGGGATCGATTAGATCCGTATCATGGAAGTTCGGCGCTATAGCGAGATTGAAATGTAAAGGTAATTTCAGATTGAGCCGACATATGCAGCGTTGAATGCATACCTTGAATGCTAGAGAGGAAGGTCTAGAGAGGAAGGTCTAGAGAGGAAGGTCTAGAGAGAACAATTGGAGAATAATAGCTAGAGAGGAAGTGCTAGAGGGGAAGAGCCAGAGAGAAAATTTGGAGAGGAAGGGCTAGAAATGGGAGAATAAGAGATAAGAAGAGAAGAAGGGCTAGAGAGGAAGGGCTAGAGAGGAAGGGCTAGAGAGGAAGGGCTAGAGAGGAAGGGCTAGAGAAAATATTCTAGGGAAGAAGGGCTAGGAGGTGCTAGAGAGGAAGGGCTAGAGAAAAGAGCAAGAGAAAATAGCAAGAGAAGAAGGGCTAGAGAGGAAGTGCTAGAGATACACATTGGAGCAGAAGAGCTACAGAGGAAGGGCTAGAGAGGAAGGGCTAGAGAGGAAGGGCTAGAGAGGAAGGGTTAGAGAAGAAGGGCTAGAGATAAAATTGGAGAAGAAGGGCTAGAGAGGAAGGGCTAGAGAGGAAGGGCTAGAGAGGAAGGGCTAGAGATAAAAAATGGAGAAGAAAGGCTAGAGGAAGGGCTAGAGAGGAAGGGCTAGAGAAACGAGCTAGGAAAGAAGGGCTAGAGAGGAAGGGATAGAGGTTAAAAATTGGAGGAGGAGGCCTAGAGGAGGAGGCCTAGAGGAGGAGGCCTAGAGGGGAAGGCCTAGAGGGGAAGGCCTAGAGGGGAAGGCCTAGAGGGGAAGGGCTAGAGAGAGAAATTAGAGAAGAAGAGCTAAAGAGGAAGGGCTAGAGAGGAAGAGCTAGAGAGAAGAATTGGAGAGTATGACATGGAGAGGAAGGCTAGGGGAAGAAGAGCTAGAGATTAATGGATAGAATATATGGGCTAGAGAAGACGGGCTAGAAATGACGAGCTAGAGAGGAAGCGGAGCTAGAGAGGAAGCGGAGCTAGAGAGGAAGCGGAGCTAGAGAGGAAGAAGAGCTAGAAAGGAAGAGCAAGAGAAGAAGTGCTCTAAACACATTGTCCTTAAGCCACTTTAAAACACCTCTATCTGTATGTACAGCTGGTTCTATGATTGGAATTCCTAAAGTATACCTAACGTAACACCTATGATGTTGATCTGGCTGGTGGGGAAATGGTGTTCAATCTAAATGAGAGAGTAAACTAAGGAAAAAGGTAGAATGACACTTCAGTGTGACATGTGTGACTGCTCAGTGCCGTGACATTTCGAAAAAAGCCCAGTAGACAGCCTGGGAGAAGGGCCTTATTGGTGTGGGATTCATACAGAATGAGAATGTGAAGCCTATCCCACCATGACTCTTTCCTCTCGGCTCTGGCTCTCTCGCTGCATGACCTAGCTATCTCTCATTTCTATCAAGACCCAGTATGATAGGAGAGGAATGTGTTTCACGTTGTGGAAAAGGCTATATTGTCATGAAAGAATGTGATGGAAGGGAGGCAATAGACTGAACTGAAAGGCTTGTGTGTGTGTGTGTGTGTGTGTGTGTGTGTGTGTGTGTGTGTGTGTGTGGTGTGTGTATGATTGGTGCGTGCGTGCGTAGATACGGGTGTGATGGACAGAGGTTCAGTGGATACAGACACAACAAAAAGGTCAGAGAGGGTATATCCAGACACTCTACAGGAACACTGACCGTCTCAGGAGAATGGATATATGACTGGGGCTGTGTCTTAAATAGCACCCTATTCCCTATTTAGTGCACGACTTCTTACCAGGTCCCATAGGGTCAAAAGTAGTAGGGTCCGTTTTGAACGCTTCCTGGGTGTCCCCGGCCTGCTCCAGTAAACTCGCCTGCATCTCTCTGATGTCTGATAGGTAATAACCATGTAATGACACTAGAACACAGTCAGATGTGAAATATGTTACATATGTTTCATATATCATTTGTTTGGATTTTCAACACTGTCATATCGGGGTCAAGAAAATACATGACTGAAACAGGTTGATAAATTGTTTACATGCACTTTCTCAAGGTTGAGTGAGAATGATGACTATTGCATGCAATGTTCAAATGTGATATGTTTGAATCACCTGTTTTTATCACAGGGCACAAACTTGTCATGATTTAAGTCATATGTGATAAACTTCCAACCATTTTATGCATTTGGTGAAAAAAAATCTAGTCCTCTAGCTTGGCACTTTTCACAACATTGTCTCTGCGGAAATAAAAGAGAGAAAAGTGAATTTTGTATTGAGGTTTTATTTTGAGCGATGACTTGTTGGTTTATCTCTTTCTTTCTTCGTGTCCATTAATTTGATGGATGAGAAATACGCTGCTGTTACAGGTCCTGTTTGAACTCAGGGGTAACGTCTCTATGTTATTGTGTCATGTTGTCTGTCTGACAGAGGGAAACGAGGAGCAGTGAAGAAATGGTTCCACTGCTGTTCATGCCTCAATATACCCCCGACACACACGCATGCACCCTCCACATGCACACACATGCGCATACACACCATCCATACACAAACACACACACAAACACCTCTCCCCCCACACACACACTCTCGACTAAATGAGTCATCTGGTGGGCTTCATGTTTGCCCAGAGAGAGCAGTTTGCTGCTGTTGCATTCTGGAGCTGAGAGGATGAGAGGCTGAGAGGGGCAAAGCCTCTCAATCCTCCTCTCTGTACCAGAAACCCATTTCAAGGTCCCCTGGTCTTAAACACCACAGGCTGGCTGTCTGTCAAATAGATATGCTGAGGTAGGGTGGACTGGAACATGGCTGTGTCTACAATGGCACCCAAGTGCATTATAAAGGGAGTAGGGTGCCATCTGGAAGGAAATAGGGTGTCGTTTGGGACACATCCCATTGTTTACTAGAACAACGGCAAGATGACACACAGACATGTTGACACAGGAGATTGGTTGACACACTCACACCCTCTCACTCGTTTTCTGTTCTCCTCTCTCTATTTCTCTCTTTCTTCATCTCTCTCCCACTGAACTTGGAAGGGATGGTGTATGTTTCATACATAACAGAATTGACAGAATATTTGTAACCATTGAACGTAACAATCACCAAAACCTGAATCGTGGATTATTTTCCAGCTGAATGTTGCTAACAAGATGACAACCTTCACAATGTGTGTGTCTGATCTAGTTTATCTATGCTCTTAATGTAGACATCACAATATATGTGCCTGATCTAGTTTATCTATGCTCTTAATGTAGACATCACAATGTGTGTGTCTGATCTAGTTTATGTACTGTATGTTCTTAATGTAAACATCACGGAGGTGGATGGAAATGTCAAGTAAATGTCACAGGCATGATGTCATGCACACGGCGGCCTACAAGTGGATACTGATAAAAGTGATTTAGGGCTGTCGTGTATGGATGCATATTTGGCACAAGGGAAAGTTATATATTTGAATTGGGACTGGTGAGCTGACATAATTAGAGGCTACGTTTATCCAATGTGCACTTAGCTCCACTGTATGAGTGTGTGAGCTTATACCATCTCATGATAGTTTGCCTTCCTGATGATAGAGTACAATAAGATGTCCTAACACACCCCTCATCATCTATTCTGAATACAGATGAAGACCTCACTACCTCAGGGTTTTCCTGACTGGGACTGTCTGGACTCCAAACCAGTATTAACCCTGAACCCTACCCTTCTGGGCTCCTGGTATTGAGGTCCATGTCGTCTCTGTGTTGAACTGTCAGTGAGGTGGTAAATAACCAAATAACATTCTAATGTTCTAGAAGGCCATCTGCTTTCAGAATGGAGACGGTCCTTTCCACAAGCCTTTACTGCTTGGCCATCATTGCCAATGCATTCATAAGTAGTATAGCAGTATGGTCTATAGAGGAAATGTACACTTCAATGTCCAGTCAATGACAATAGCATCACCACAAAATGAGTGTCAATTTGTTTTTGTTAAGAGGTGTGGCAGAAAATTGCAATGGCCATCTTAAGTAACTGTAAATGTCATTCTCCTCAGTGTTGAGTGTTGAGAATGAGTGTGACAGACAGGCAGAGGTGATTCGGCAGTAGGCTATAATGAGAGTGTTTGTGTCCCAAATGAGTCCCTATTGGCTATGTAGTGCACTACCTTTGACCAGGGCCCATAAGGCTCTGGTCTGAAGTAGTGCAACAGATCGAGAAAATGGTGCCATTATGGGGATGCATCCAATCTGTTCTCTTCCCTAGTCTGGTGTGTCTAGCTAGGTATTCACACTAATGCAACAGCCATCTTTCATGACATTTTTCATTCCATCATTCCTCCTCTCTCATCAGTGGTCTGAGCGATCCTGCATAATCCCCAGAAATGGGAAGAGGCAAAGGCTTAGTCAAACGATAGTGAATGTCATTATCACTTGTGACCAAGGGGAGATTTTTGTGTGTGTGTGTGTGTGTGTGTGTGTGTGTGTGTGTGTGTGTGTGTGTGTGTGTGAGATAGAGAGATTGACAATGGAGGATAAGCTCGTGAGGGTTATTGATTGGAGGCCAGTAGAAGCTAGTCAATCACCAGTGGCCTAGATAGTGTTAGCGAAGCAGACTGTATTAATAAGAAGTCTTCTACTTTAACCACCTTGAGAAGAGCGCTTTCAGTTGATTAAATACTCTTAAATTCAATCAGGGCTATTGATATTCTTTATCATTGATGTAAGGTTTGAAATTAATGTTTTTTTAACCAGAGGAATAGGTTGGACTATGGGAAGTAAGAAAGAGAGCAGCAAGAGAAAAATAATTAACAGACAGGTGGACGGACGGACAGACAGACGGACAGAGAAAAGACCTGCTGTAGACATAAGGGGAGAGACAGAGAGGCAGTGAGTTGGGTGAGCAGGTTGAGTGAGAGGGCCTGAGTGACAGATGCTCCCTGAGGGCAAAGCTGGAGCTGGTGTGTCTTAACGCTAGCAGATGATAGCACTGAGTGAGCAGACGGAGGGTGTGTGTTTGTGTGTGTGTGTGTGTGTGTGTGTGCGCGCATTTATGTGTGTGTGCGCGTGTGTACGTGTGTGTGTGTATGTTTGCATGAGCGTGTGTCTGCTCATGTCTGTCTGTGTGTGTGTCTGTTTGAGTCTGTTTGTGTGTGTGACCTACTATAGTAGGAATATTATGAAGAAAAATAAAATTCAAGGGGTCTGAATTCTTTCAGAATGCACTTTATCCCTACTATGGACACATATCCCTACTATAGACATATAGCCCTACTATAGACACACAGCCCTACTACAGACATACAGCCATACTATAGACATACAGACCTACTATAGACATACAGCCCTGCTATATACATATATTCCTACTATATAGACATATAGCCCTACTATAGACATATAGCCCTACTATAGACATATATTTCTACTATATAGACATACATTCCTACTATATATCCTGCCTGTTTAGCCCTGTCCGGGGGTATCATCGGATGGGGCCACAGTTTCTCCTGACCCCTCCTGTCTCAGCCTCCAGTATTTATGCTGCAGTAGTTTATGTGTCAGGGGGCTAGGGTCAGTCTGTTATATCTGGAGTATTTATCCTGTCATATCTGGTGTCCTGTGTGAATTTAAGTATGTTCTCTCTTTCTCTCTTTCTCTCTCTCGGAGGACCTGAGCCCTAGGACCATGCCTCAGGACTACCTGGCATGATGACTCCTTGTTGTCCCCAGTCCACCTGGCCGTGCTGCTGCTCCAGTTTCAACTGTTCTACCTGCGGCTATGGAACCCTGACCTGTTTACTGTGGTTATTATTATTTGACCATGCTGCTCATTTATGAACATTTGAACATCTTGGCCATGTTCTGTTATAATCTCCACCCGGCACAGCCAGAAGAGGACTGGCCACCCCTCATAGCCTGTTTCCTCTCTAGATTTCTTCCTAGGTGTTGGCCTTTCTAGGGAGTTTTTCCTAGCCAGCGTGCTTCTACACCTGCATTGCTTGCTGTTTGGGGTTTTAGGCTGGGTTTCTGTACAGCACTTTGATATATCAGCTGATGTAAGAAGGGCTGTATAAATAAATTTGATTTGATATACCATAGACATATAGCCCTACCATAGACATATATTCCTACAATAGACCTATAGCCCTACTATAGACATATATCCCTACTGTACAGGCATACAGTTGAAGTCGGAAGTTAGGTTGGAGTCATAAAAACCCGCTTTTCAACCACTCCACAAATTTCTTGCTAACAAACTATAGTTTTTGCAAGTCGGTTAGGACATCTACTTTGCCCTGCCCATAATCCCATAGGAAATGTGTGGGCAGAACTGAAAAAATGTGTGCGAGCAAGGAGGCCTACAAACCTGACTCAGTTACACCAGCTCTGTCAGGAAGAATGGGCCAAAATTCACCCAACTTATTGTGGGAAGCTTGTGGAAGGCGTCCCAAAACGTTTTACCCAAGTTAAACTATTTAAAGGCAATGCTACCAAATACTAATTGAGTGTATGTAAACTTCTGACTCACTGGGAATGTGATGAAAGAAATAAAAGCTGAACCAAATCATTCTCTCTACTATTATTCTGACATTTCAAATTCTTAAAATAAAGTGGTGATCCTAACTGATCTAAGACATGGAACTTTTACTAGGCTTGAATGTCAGGATTTGTGAAAAACTGAGTTTAAATGTAGTTGGCTAAGGTGTATGTAAACTTCTGACTTCAACTTTATATCCCTATTATAGGCATATATCCCTACTATAGACATAAACTCACCAAAAAAATAAATGCCCTGTCACTGTGAACTGCGTTTATTTTCAGCAAACTTAACGTGTAAATATTTGTATGAACATAACAAGATTCAAGAACTGAGACACAAACTGAACAAGTTCCACAGACACATGACTAACAGAAATTGAATAATGTGTCCCTGAACAAAGGGGGGGGGGGCAAAATCAAAAGTATCAGTCAGTATCTGGTGTGGCCACCATCTGCATTAAGTACTGCAGTGCATCTCCTCCTCCTACTTTTCTGCTCTTTTGCACACCAATATCTCTACCTGTACATGACCATCTGATCATTTATCACTCCAGTGTTAATCTGCAAAATTGTAATTATTCGCCTACCTCCTCATGCCTTTTGCACACAAGGTATATAGACTCTCTTTTTTTTCTACTTTGTTATTGACTTGTTAATTGTTTACTCCATGTGTAACTCTGTTTGTCTGTTCACACTGCTATGCTTTATCTTGGCCAGGCCGCAGTTGTAAATGAGAACTTGTTCTCAACTAGCCTACCTGGTTAAATAAAGGTGAAATATATATATATTCTTTTTTATTAAAAAATGTACTGCACCAGATTTGCCAGTTCTTGCTGTGAGATGTTACAGCAAGGCAACTGCAAGTTCCTGGACATTTCTGGGGGGAATGGCCCTAGCCCTCACCCTCCGATCCAACAGGTCCCAGGCGTGCTCAATGGGATTGAGATCCGGACTCTTCGCTGGCCATGGCAGAACACTGACATTCCTGTCTTGCAGGAAATCACACACAGAACGAGCAGTATGGCTGGTGGATTTGTCATGCTGGAGGATCATGTTAGAACGAGCGTGCAGGAAGGGTACCACATGAGAGAGGAGGATGTCTTCCCTGTAACGCACAGCGTTGAGATTGCCTGCAATGACAACAAGCTCAGTCCGATGATGCTGTGACACACCGCCCCCGACCATGACGGATCCTCCACCTCCAAATCGATCCTGCTTCAGAGAACAGGTCTCGGTGTAACACTCATTCCTTCGACGATAAACACAAATCCGACCATCACCCCTGGTGAGACAAAACCGCGACTCGCCAGTGAAGACTTGCCAGTCCTGTCTGGTCCAGCGACGGTGGGTTTGTGCCCATAGGTGACGTTGTTGCCGGTGATGTCTGGTGAGGATGTGCCTTACAACAGGCCTACAAGCCCTCAGTCCAGCCTCTGTCAGCCTATTGCGGAGAGTCTGAGCACTGATGGAGAGAGTGTGCGTTCCTGGTGTAACTTGGGTAGTTGTTGTTGCCGTCCTGTACCTGTCCCGCAGGTGTGATGTTCGGATGTACCGATCCTGTGCAGGTGTTGTTACACGTGGTCTGCCACTGTGAGGACGATCAGCTGTCCGTCCTGTCTCCCTGTAGCGTTGTCTTAGGCTCCTCACAGTACTGACATTGCAATTTATTGCCCTGGCCACATCTGCAGTCCTCATGCCTTCTTGCAGCACACCTAAGGCATGTTCACGCAGATGAGTAGGGACCCTGGGCAACTTTCTTTTGGTGTTTTTCAGAGTCAGTAGAAAGGCCTCTTTAGTGTCCTAAGTTTTCATAACTATGACCTTAATTGCCTACCATCTGTAAGCTGTTAGTAACTTAACAATCGTTCCACAGCTGCATGTTCAATAAGTGTTTAAGGTTCATTGAACAATCATGGGAAACAGTGTTTAAACTAGATGATAGGAACACTGGACAATTTTCAGCAAGTTGCAGCATTGAAATACAGAAATAAACACTTTTCCATAAACGAGGTCTAAATCCTGTTTGATCTAAATCTTGTTTAATCAGGGTCCTGTGAAAGGGCTGTTTATTTTTTTTGCTGAGTTTATGTCCCTATTATAGACATATATCCCTACTATAGACATATATCCCTACTATAGACCTATAACCCTACTGTAGGCATATAGCCCTACTGTAGGCATATAGCCCTACTATAGACATACAGTTGAAGTTGGAAGTTTACATACACTTAGGTTGGAGTCCTTAAAACTCCTTTTTCAACCACTCCACACATTTTTTGTTAACAAACTATAGTTTTGGCAAGTTGGTTAGGACATCTACTTTGTACATGACACAAGTTAGTTTTCCCACAATTGTTTAAAGATAGATTATTTCACATATTCACTGCATCACAATTCCAGTGGGTCAGAAGATTACGTACACTAAGTTGACTGTGCCTTTAAACAGCTTGGAAAATTCCAGATAATGATGTCATGACTTTAGAAGCTTCTGATAGGCTAATTCACATCATTTGAGTCAATTGGAGGTGTACCTGTGGATGTATTTCAAGGCCTACCTTCAAACTCAGTGCCTCTTTTCTTGACATCATGGGGAAATAAAAATAAATCTGTCAAGCCCTCAGAAAAGCAATTGCAGACCTCCAAAAGTCTGGTTCATCCTTGGAGGTGCCACATTCATCTGTACAAACAATAGTACGCAAGTATAAACACCATGGGACCACACAGCCGTCATACCACTCAGGAAGGAGATGCGTTCTGTCTCCTAGAGATGACGTACGTTGGTGCGAAAAGTGCAAATCAATCCCAGAACAACAGCAAAGGACCTTGTGAAGATGCTGGAGGAAACAGGTACAAAATCTATATCCACAGTAAAACAAGTCCTATATTCTTTATTTTTTTTAATTAATTTTTTATTTCAACTTTATTTAACCAGGTAAGCTAGTTGAGAACAAGTTCTCATTTACCACTGCGAACTGGCCAAGATAAAGCAAAGCAGTGCGACAAAAACAACAACACAGAATTTCATGGAATAAACAAGCGTACAGTCAACACAATAGAAAAAAAGAGTACATACAGTGTGTGCAAATGGCGTGAGGAGATATGGCAATAAATAGCTAAGTAATTACAATTTAGCAGATTAACACTGGAGTGATAGATGAGCAGATGATGGTGTGTAAGTAGTGATACTGGTGTGCAAAAGAGCAGCAAAGTAAATAAAAACAGTATGGGGATGAGGTAGGTAGATTGGGTGAGTTATTTACAGATGGACTATGTACAGCTGCAGCGATCGGTTAGCTGCTCAGATAGCTGATGTTTAAAGTTAGTGAGGGAAATGGAAGTCTCCAGCTTCAGCTGCTCAGTCACTGGCAGCAGAGCTGATGTTGGGGATAAAGTTGGAGCGTGTGCTACGGGTGGGTTGTTATCGTGACCAGTGATGGAAGGCGGAGCTTTACCTAGCATAGTCTTGTAGATGATGTGGAGCCAGTGGGTCTGGCGACGAATATGTAGCAAGGGCCAGCCGACTAGAGCATGCAGGTTGCAGTGGTGGGTGGTATAAGGCGCTTTGGTAACAAAACGGATGGCACTGTGATAGACTGCATCCAATTTGCTGAGTAGAGTGTTGTAAGCTATTTTGTAGATGACATCGCCGAAGTCGAGGATCGGTAGGATAGTCAGTTTCACTAGGGTAAGTTTGGCGGCGTGAGTGAAGGAGGCTTTGTTGCCAAATAGAAAGCTGATTCTAGATTTGATTTTGGATTGGAGAGTTTACAGTCTAGCCAGACACCTAGGTATTTGTAGTTGTCCACGTATTCTAGGTTAGAACCGTCCAGAGTAGTAATGCAAGTCGGGTGTGCGGATGCGGGCAGCGAAAAGTTGAAAAGCATGCATTTGGTTTTGCTAGCGTTTAAGAGCAGTTGGAGGCCATGGAAGGAGTGTTGTATGGCATTGAAGCTTGTTTGGAGGTTTGTTAACACAGTGTCCAAAGAAGGGCCAGATGTATACAGAATGGTTTCGTCTGCGTAGAGGTGGAACAGGGAATCACCCGCAGCAAGAGCGACATCGTTGATATATACAGATAAAAGAGTCGGCCCGAGAATTGAACCCTGTGGTACCCCCATAGACTGCCAGAGGTCCGGACAACAGGCCCTCCGATTTTACACACTGAACTCTATCTGTGAAGTAGTTGGTGAACCAGGCGAGGCAGTCATTTGAGAAACCAAGGCTATTGAGTCTGCCAATAAGAATATGGTGATTGACAGAGTCGAAAGCCTTGGCCAGGTCTATGAAGACGGCTGCACAATACTGTCTTTTATCGATGGTGGTTATGATATCGTTTAGTACCTTGAGCGTGGCTGAAGTGCACCCATGACCTGCTCGGAAACCGAATTGCACAGCGGAGAAGGTACGATGGGATTCGAAATGGCCTGTGATCTGTTTCAAAGACTTTAGAAATGCAGGGCAGGATGGATATATGTCTAACAGTTTGGGTCTAGAATGTCACCACCTTTGAAGAGGGGGAGGACCACGGCAGATTTCCAATATTTAGGGATCTCGGACGAAATGAGAGGTTGAACAGACTGGTAATAGGGGTTGCCACAATGGTGGCGGATAATTTTAGAAAGAGAGGGTCCAGATTGTCAAGCCCAGCTGATTTGTACGGGTCCAGGTTTTGCAGCTCTTTCAGAACATCTGCAATCTGGATTTGGGTGAAGGAGATGCTGGGGAGGCTCGGGCAAGTAGTTGCGAGGGGTGCGGAGCTGTTGGCCGGGGTTGGGGTAGCCAGGAGGAAAGCATTGCCAGCCGTAGAGAAATGCTTATTACATTTTTTTGATTATCATGGATTTATCAGTGGTGACCGTGTCACCTAGCGTCAGTGCAGTGGGCAGCTGGGAGGAGGTGCTCTTGTTGTCCATGTACATTACAATGTCCCAAAACCTTTTGGAGTTAGAGCTACAGGATGCAAATTTCTGTTTGAAAAAGCTAGCCTTTGCTGACTGTGTGTATTGGTTCCTGACTTCCCTTAACAGTTGCATATCGCAGGGACTATTTGATGCTATTGCAGTCCGCCACAGGATGTTGTTGTGCTGGTCAAGGGCAGTCAGGTCTGGAGTGAACCAAATATCTGTTCTTAGGTCTACATTTTCTGAAAGGGGAGTGCTTATTTAAGATGGTGAGGAAATCACTTTTAAAGAACGACCAGGCATCTTCGACTGACGGGATGAGGTCAATATCCTTCCAGGATACCTGGGCCAGGTCGATTAGAAAGGCCTGCTCGCAGAAGTGTTTTAGGGAGCGTTTGACAGTGATGAGGGGTGGTCGTTTCAACATAACCTGAAAGGTAGCTCAGCAAGGAAGAAGCCACTGCTCCAAACACCGCCATAAAAAAGCCAGACTTCGGTTTGCAACTGCACATGGGGACAAAGGTCATACTTTTTGGAGAAATGTCCTCTGGTCTGATGATACAAAAATATAACTGTTTGGCCATAATGACCATTGTTATGTTTGGAGGTAAAAGGGAGAGGATTGCAAGCGAAGAACACCATCCCAACCGTGAAGCACGGGGGTGGCAGCATCATGCTGTGGGGGTGGCAGCATCATGCTGTGGGGGTGCTTTGCCGCAGGAGGGACTGGTGCACTTCACAAAATAGATGGCATCATGAGGGAGGAAAATTATGTGGATATGTTGAAGCAACATCTCAAATGGGTCTTCCAAATGGACAAAGACCCCAAGCATACTTCCAAAGTTGGACAACAAAGTCAAGGTATTGGAGTGGCCATCACAAAGCCCTGACCTCATCCTATAGAAAATGTGTGGGCAGAACTAAAAAAGCGTGTGAGCAAGGAGGCCTACCAACCTGACTCAGTTACACCAGCTGTCAGGAGGAATGGGCCAAAATTCACCCAACTTATTGTGGGAAGCTTGTGGAAGGCTAACACAAATGTTTGACCCAAGTTAAACAATTTAAAGGCAATACTACCAAATACTAATTCAGTGTATGTAAACTTCTGACCCACTGGGAATGTGTTGAAAGAAATAAAAGCTGAAATAAGTAATTCTCTCTACGATTATTCTGACATTTCAAATTCTTAAAATAAAGTGGTGATCCTGACTGACCTAAGACAGGGTTGTTTTACTATGATTAAATGCCAGGAATTGTGAAAAACTGAGTTTAAATATATTTGGCTAAGGTGTATGTAAACGTCCGACTTCAACTGTATATCCCTACTATAGACATACATCCCTGCTATACAGACATATAGCCCTACTATAGACATGTCCCTCTATACAGGCATATTGCCTTACTATAGACATATAGCCCTACTATAAAGACACATAGTCTACTACAGACATATATAGCCCTACTATAGACATATATCCTTACTATACAAACATATTGCCCTATTATAGACATATAGCCCTGCTATAGACCTATAGCCCTACTATGGACATATATCCCTACTATGCAGAGATATAGTTCTACTATAGACATATATCCCTACTATAGACATATATCCCTACTATACAGACATATAGCCCTACTATGGACATATAGCCCTACTATAGACATATAGCTCTACTATACAGACATATAGCCCTACTATGGACATATAGCCCTACTATAAAGACACATAGTCTACTATAGACATATAGCCTTACTATAGACATATAGCCCTACTATACAGGCTTTACTATAGACATATAGCCCTACTATACAGACATATAGCCCTACTATGGACATATAGCCCTACTATGAAGACACATAGTCTACTATAGACATATAGCCCTAATATGGACATATATCCCTACTATACAGAGATATAGTTCTACAATAGACATACATCCCCACTACAGACATATAGCCTTACTACAGACATATAGCCCTACTATAGACATTTAGCCTTACTATAGACATATAGCCCTACTATAAAGACACAGTCTACTATATATATATAGCCCTACGACAGACATATAGCCTTACAACATATATATAGCCCTCCTATAGATATGTAGCCCTACTATACAGACATATAGCCCTAATATGGACATATATCCCTACTATACAGAGGTATAGTTCTACCATAGACATATATCCCTACTATACAGACATATAGCCCTACTATAGACATATAGCCCTACTACACAGAGATATAGTTCTACTATAGACATATATCCCTACTATACAGACATATAGCCTTACCACAGACATATAGACATATAGCCCTACTATAGACATATAGCCCTACTATAGACATATAGCCCTACTATACAGACATATAGCCCTAATATGGGCATATATCCCTACTACACAGAGATATAGTTCTACTATAGACATATATCCCTACTATACAGACATATAGCCCTACTATAGACATATAGCCCTACTATAGACATATAGCCCTACTATACAGACATATAGCCCTACTATAGGCATGTCGCTACTATACAGACATATAGCCCTACTATAGACATATAGCCATTATTTAAAGACACATAGCCGTACTATAGACATTTTTCTCTACAATAGACATATATATAGCCCTACTATAGACATATATAGCTTTACTATAGACATATATAGCCCTGCTATGGACATATAGCCCTTTTATAGACATGTATAGCCCTATTATAGATATGTATATCCCTACTATAGACATATAGCCTTACTATAAAACATATATAGCCATACTATAGACATATAGCTCTACTATGGACATGTATAGCGCTATTATAGACATGAATAGCCCTACTATAGACATACAGCCCTACTATAGACATATATCCCTACTATACATACATGTAGCCCTACTATAGACATGTATAGCCCTATTATAGACATGTATAGCCCTACTATAGACATTAAGCCCTACTATAGACATATATCCCTACTATACAGACATATCCCTACTATACAGACATATAGCCCTACTATAGACATATTGCCCTACTATAAAGACACATAGTCCTACTTTAGACATATAGCTACACTATACAGACGTATAATGCAGATCACCAGCAGGATAAGTGTTTGACATTGATATAAACAGGAGACATTACTGATACAGACACTCGACTGTTGGTCACAGTGGCTTGAGATGAAAAGTAAAGAGTGTAAATTTTCCCCTTCAAAAAACATAGTGACCTTGGTAGACTTAGACTTATCTGTAAATAGGGTTTATTACCTTGAAGACAGTAGTCAAGCTTTAAAACCACATTGCAATTCTCCAATAAAACAAATGGAATCAAGTAGATTATCAAATCATTTGCTTCAGACTCTAGAGGAGTTCCTTCCTCTTATTCCTCAGTTCTAAGAATAGAGAAATCGAACGATTCTCAATCGCCCCAGTTTTTTCCAAAATGTAATGACTTTCCATTCCAGGTGACCTTTCAACAGTGGCTAATATTAGCGCTGTGCTCAAATCTCTGCAGGCCCCTTTAGAGAGGGGGGATGGGGGGAGATACCTCTTCTCTCCCCGTGGAGCATCTGTTTGAACCAGACGCACAGCAGGGGATAATGGCACAATGCCACCAAAACCAGGGGGATCCTTCCAACCATGGATATCACACTGTATATCTGCCATTGTGCCCCTCAATACCCAGTAGTTATTTGTCCAATTTTATGTTAATATTGTGGCAGACGGCAGGGAGAGGTGAGGGGAGTTGTTATTGAGGGGAGATATCTGGCAGCCTGTTGACTCCACCCCTGGGCCCTATATGGAATTCCTGCCCCAACGAGGCAAGGCTGTGATCGTTAAGCCAGGGAATGCTCGGGGATAAAAGGGGAAGCAACCTGCACAAAGGGGCAGAGTAGGAGAGAGCCACGTGTGTGATGAAGAGTGGAAGAAGAGCAAGCAATACCTGTGTGATTACCCGTTGTGATCCCAACTTGGCCAGCGATCTCCAGCAGGTGACCATAGTTGACGGAAAGCCCGTGGAGAGGGTAAGTCAAATAAACTACACCCCCATTTCGCTATAAAGAAGAAGTTGCTGTATCAGGTCGTGAAGAAGAATGACAAATGTCTGGAGTTGTTGTTAGTGCCCCGTCCCTTTGTACATCTTTCCTGCAGTTTGCGCACTCCCACCTCAGACAGAATCAAGGCACGATTTTACTGGCCAGGGGTGAAGAAAGCAGTGGAGGAATACTGCCGCAGTTTTCCGGAGTGCCCGCAGGTGGCTCCAAAACCACATTTCCGCAGTCCCTTAATTCCCTACCCAGTTCCTTTCAGCAGGATCCCAATGGACCCAGAAGCCATTCCCCTGTGCACCATGGCCACCAAGGGAATCGCACATGAGTTGGTTATGCTGTTCTCCCTAGTAGGCATTTCCGATGAGATATTGACTGACCAGGGCACCCCATTCATGTCACGAATCATGAAGGATCTATGCAAGCTAATGAGAATAACCCAGTTGCACACCTCAGTGTATCACCCTCAGACAATGGATTGGTGGAAAGATTCAATCAAACCCTGAAGCAGATGCTAAAGAAGGTGATGGAGGCAGACGGAAAGAATTGGGACCAGCTGCTACCCTACCTGATGTTCTTGATCCGAGAAGTGCCCCAAGCTTCAACAGGATTTTCTCCCTTTGAACTCCTGTATGGGAGACGACCCCGAGGACTGCTGGACGTGGCTAAAGAAGCCTGGAACAGCAACCATCACCCCACCGAACTTTGGTGGAGCATGTGGGAGAAATGAGAGATTGGATGGCAATCCTGTGGCCCCTGGTACGGGAACATATGCTGGAGGCCCAGGAGGCCCAAGCGAGGGTGTACAACAGAGGGGCACAATGAAGGGACTTTCAGCCAGGAGACAACGTGTTGGTCCCCACCTCAGAATGTACGTTTTTGGCCCGATGGAACGGATGTAATTGAGAAGGTTGGTGAAGTTAACTATAGGGTCAGACAGCCGGGACGTAGGCATCTGACCCAGATTTACCATGTGAATCTGCTAAAGAAATGGAATGCACGTGATGTACTCTACTCTATTTCCCTGAAGAAGGCTACCATAGAGACCAAGCCGGCGGAGGTGACAATGGGAGAGCAGTTGAGCCAAGCCCAGAAGCAGGAGCTGAGGGAGTTGGTCAGCCAAAACCAGGATGTGTTCTCCAGTGAACCAGTAGACAATGATTTGGTACAGCACCGCATCATCACCGAATCCGGGAAAAAGGTGAAGTTGAGACCCTACCGCATACCAGAAGCAAGGAGAGAGTCTGTCAGGACTAAGGTTAAACGATGTTGGAAGCTGATATAATCGAAGAGTCGAATAGTGAGTGGTGCAGCCCCATAGTGTTGGTGCCAAAACCAGATTGCACTTGCAATTCTGTAATGATTTTAGAAAAGTAAATGAAATCTCAAAGTTCGACACCTGCCCCGAATTGATGAATTTATCGAATGGCTAGGGACTGCCCTATTTATCAGCACGCTCGACCTGACAAAGGGATCCTGGCAGGTGCCGAGGCATAGGAGAAAACTGCTTTCGCCACCCAGGATGGTCTGTTCCATTGCAAGAAGCTGTCCTTTGGACTGAACAGGGCCCAGGACACCTTCCAGATGGATGACGGTTGATGGACCGGGTTCTCTGACCCCTTTGGAAGTACGCGGCGGCATACATCGATGATATTGTGATCCGTGGGAGTGAGTGGGAGACCAATCTAAACAAGGTGAGGACAGTAGTGCAGGCCTTACGGGAGGCAGGGCTAACAGCAAACCCAAAGAAATGTCGGCTTGGCCTGCGGGAGGCTGAGTACCTGTGGTACATGATTGGGAGGGGATGTGTCAAACCCCAGATGTAGAAAGTGGTGGCAATTTGGGACTGGCCCTGACCCCTCACCAAGAAGCAGGTGCGCACGTTTGTGAGGTTGACTAGTTACTACCAGAGATTTATTCTCCACTTTGCCTCCCTAGCCAGCCCCCTTACAGATCTGACCAGGAGCCGTCTGCTCGCCCAGGTGAAGTGGACCAAGGAGGCAGAGAAAGCCTTCCAGGACCTAAAGGGAGCACTGTGTTCTGGACACGTGCTGGTGACATCGGACTTCTCCAAACCACTGGTGGTACAGACCGATGCATCTGAAACAGGGGTGGGTGCCGTCCTAACACAGCTCCAAGAAGGTGAGGAACACCCAGTCATGTACATTAGCCGGAAGCTGTTGCCGCGGGAACAAAGATATTCCACAGTGGAGAAAGAATGTCTGGCAATCAAGTGGGCTCTAGAAACGTTGAAGTATTACTTATTGAGACGGCACTTCACCCTCGTATCGGACCATGCACCACTGGTTTGGATGTCACGGAATAAGGACAGTAATGCCTGGGTCACCCGCTGGTTCCTATCCTTACAGCCCTTTGCTTTCTCTGTCGTCCTCAGATCAGGTGCAGCCCATGGAAATGCCAATGCCCTCTCCAGGAGGGATGCTCTAGGGAGCTAGACCGCCCCTCCCTCCCGGTCGGAGCTGAGGGGGGTGGCAGATGGCAGGGAGAGTTAAGGGGAGTGGTTATTGAAGGGAGAAATCTGGCAGCCCATTGGCTCCACTCCTGGGCCTTATATGGACGAGGCAAGGGCCCAATGAGGCAAGGCTTTGATCGTTAAGCCAGGGAGTGCTTGGGGATAAAAGAGAGGCAGCCTGCACAAATGGGTAGGAGAGAGCCAAGTGCGTGATGAATAGTGGAAGGAGAGAGCAATACAGTGCCTTGCGAAAGAATTCGGCCCCCTTGAACTTTGCGACCTTTTGCCACATTTCAGGCTTCAAACATAAAGATATAAGACTGTATTTTTTTGTGAAGAATCAACAACAAGTGGGACACAATCATGAAGTGGAACGACATTTATTGGATATTTCAAACTCTTTTAACAAATCAAAAACTGAAAAATTGGGTGTGCAAAATTATTCAGCCCCTTTACTTTCAGTGCAGCAAACTCTCTCCAGAAGTTCATTGAGGATCTCTGAATGATCCAATGTTGACCTAAATGACTAATGATGATAAATACAATCCACCTGTGTGTAATCAAGTCTCCGTATAAATGCACCTGCACTGTGATAGTCTCAGAGGTCCGTTAAAAGCGCAGAGAGCATCATGAAGAACAAGCAACACACCAGGCAGGTCCGAGATACTGTTGTGAAGAAGTTTAAAGCCGGATTTGGATACAAAAAGATTTCCCAAGCTTTAAACATCCCAAGGAGCACTGTGCAAGCGATAATATTGAAATGGAAGGAGTATCAGACCACTGCAAATCTACCAAGACCTGGCCGTCCCTCTAAACTTTCAGCTCATACAAGGAGAAGACTGATCAGAGATGCAGCCAAGAGGCCCATGATCACTCTGGATGAACTGCAGAGATCTACAGCTGAGGTGGGAGACTCTGTCCATAGGACAACAATCAGTTGTATTTTGCACAAATCTGGCCTTTATGGAAGAGTGGCAAGAAGAAAGCCATTTCTTAAAGATATCCATAAAAAGTGTCGTTTAAAGTTTGCCACAAGCCACCTGGGAGACACACCAAACATGTGGAAGAAGGTGCTCTGGTCAGATGAAACCAAAATTGAACTTTTTGGCAACAATGCAAAACGTTATGTTTGGCGTAAAAGCAACACAGCTGAACACACCATCCCCACTGTCAAACATGGTGGTGGCAGCATCATGGTTTGGGCCTGCTTTTCTTCAGCAGGGACAGGGAAGATGGTTAAAATTGATGGGAAGATGGATGGAGCCAAATACAGGACCATTCTGGAAGAAAACCTGATGGAGTCTGCAAAAGACCTGAGACTGGGACGGAGATTTGTCTTCCAACAAGACAATGATCCAAAACATAAAGCAAAATCTACAATGGAATGGTTCAAAAATAAACATATCCAGATGTTAGAATGGCCAAGTCAAAGTCCAGACCTGAATCCAATCAAGAATCTGTGGAAAGAACTGAAAACTGCTGTTCACAAATGCTCTCCATCCAACCTCACTGAGCTTGAGCTGTTTTGCAAGGAGGAATGGGAAAAAATGTCAGTCTCTCGATGTGCAAAACTGATAGAGACATACCCCAATTGACGTACAGCTGTAATCGCAGCAAAAGGTGGCGCTACAAAGTATTAACTTAAGGGGGCTGAATAATTTTGCACGCCCAATTTTTCAGTTTTTGATTTGTTAAAAAAGTTTGAAATATCCAATAAATGTCGTTCCACTTCATGATTGTGTCCCACTTGTTGTTGATTCTTCACAAAAAAATACAGTCTTATATCTTTATGTTTGAAGCCTGAAATGTGGCAAAAGGTCGCAAAGTTCAAGGGGGCCGAATACTTTCGCAAGGCACTGTACCTGTGTGATTACCGTTGTGACCTGGACTGTCGGACTACCTCCCTTGTGTACCGGACCGGATTGTCTGAGAACCCGAGTGTGAGGATTACCCCTGGAAAACGGAACGGACAACGTGAACGACTTGTGGACTGTGAGGTGATTGGTGAATTCCCCCTTCTTCCCCGTGGTCAAATATTCGTAATCAACTTCCCATTTGCATTCTATTTGTGCTCATGGTAGATGTTTTGGTATTGAACTTGGTGACAATATAGAGTATGGGTGGATACAAAATTATCATTGTGTAAATCAACATGAAAACATTTGAATCAACTACTATAGTAGTCATACTGTAGCACAGAAAGCACACTTGACATTTGGAGTGAAGAGCTTGCTCAATGAGTAACAAGATGCTTGGAATGGAAGCTCTGTGGTTATTTCTCGTCTTGAGGCACCAGAGGACTTTGAATCACAGAGAAGGCCTTTGCTCCATCATTACTCCCTTCTGTCCAATCAGCAATCAACAGTCAGGCTCTAGTAATGTGCTTCCCAAATGGGACCCATTTTCCAACATAGGGCTCTAGTCAAAAGTAGTGCACTGAAGGAAGAGGGTGCCATTTTGGACGCATACGTAGTGTACACGGTCGCCATGGAACCCCCTCAGCTCATGGGGAGCCGCAGCCGTGCTCCAACGCCAGGCAGAAATTCCCCATTGTCCTTCACGCCATGCAGTGTTAATCCTTAGAGCAAACTTCCATATGTCTGGACAAACTTAATTAACACCAGTCACTTCCTAGCAGAGCTGCATTAGTCTAAGCTGTTTTTTTTTCTTCTAATTAGATCATTTTTACACGTGCGACAATGTTCAGCCGATGTTTAACGGCCATCGAACACTACTAACATATATTGTGGTCTTCATTTCAATTCCTCCTCTGGCTTTTGCATCAGCCATCAGTCATCAGCCATCAGCCCAAGTGATGCAAAGCCACAGCACCAAGGCAATTAATCACTAAGTCATTAGCTATGCATCAATTACTCAAGACGCCTGCCACGTTTTTGATTAGAGTGAACGAATCATGGAAGGCTGACTAACTGAATATTTAACAGTCCGCTCCAATAAGCTCTTTAATCCCTCTCTGTCTGACGACCCCTGACAGAAGGCAGAGCACATCTGTCCATGATGCAGGAACTTATTGATCAGAACAACCCTATATCAATAGACTGATACACATACATTCCAATGGTGGGTTCCCCAGTTCCTTTTGTCAGAAACTTAGTCCACTTGCTGCATGGTGCCCTCTCAGTGAAATGGCTGTATACCTGTCTGCCAGATACCTACCTATATGCTGCTTCTTGTAGATTAAATCATAACTTTAGTTGGACAATAATCAGATCTGTAGCCCGTAGCCTGTATGGTTCAAGTATCATTGCCCCTCCCCTGGGATGTGTGCTCACTGTGCTGCTATGGGCTGTGGTGCTATGGACCCACTCAGTACTCAATAGTGGTACGAAACATAACCCTGGGTATTAGTTAATAATTGTTTACTATTCAGATGATAGGAAGTCATTGCTCATCTGTTGGGCCATAAACAAAAACAGATACATTAACAGTAGGGTTACATCCCTGGCACCCGATTCCCTATGTAGTGCACTACTTTGGACCAGGACCCATAGTGGGGTGCCATTTGGGACACAGTCATTGCTCACCAGACGAAGTCATTGCTCATCAGTAGGGCCATAAACAAAAGCAGATACATTATATTACAATTTGATAATAGGACTGGTCCTGCATGAAATGGAATCTTCAACACCAATGGCTTTTGCAGACCAAAATACTAATGCAGATGTGAAAATGTAATGTTTGTAAAGAGGTAGTAATAGAGGACAAAAAAAACTGAAATCTGTGGCTCTGTTCATCCTCCTGTATCCCCCAAGGCCAGTGATATCCAAGTAGTGGTCCAGTGTAGATTGGAGGAAGGGCACCTTCAGGGTGGAACACAGTTGGTGTCTGGGAATTGTCTTGCTTGAAGGCTTTAATGAAATTTATGAAAAGTACAGGCTTCAGTTCAGAAGTGTTTTTAATAAATAGAGCAATGGTTGACATGAAAAAAGGTTCTCAAACATTAATTGGCACTCCCAGGTCTATTAAATACGTGGCAATAGCCGGGTGTAATTTCTCTCCATCACAGGCACTCAATACACTGAGTTCAAAGTGATTGCAGACGTTAATTATGTTCAAAAGAGCTGTGTTGTTTCATCACACTAGATTGCAGGCAAATTAATGGCAGCAGGGGTGGAAGGAAAACCCAATAGAAGCATCATTAACATTCTCTTTTGAGATACTCATGCATGTTCAATGTATTGCTCAATAATCACTGCATACTCTCTGTTCATCATCATAGTCACTAACCATATATAAATGTACATACTACCTCAATCAGCCTGACTAACCGGTGTCTGTATGTAGCCTCGCTACTTTTATAGCCTCGCTACTGTATATAGCCTGTCTTTTTACTGTTGTTTTATTTCTTTACCTACCTATTGTTCACCTAATACCTTATTTGCACTATTGGTTAGAGCCTGGAAGTAAGGATTTCACTGTAAGGTCTACTACACCTGTTGTATTTGGAGCACGTGACAAATAAACTTTGATTTGATATTCCTCTTCTCAATACTGAACATGTAATTCCCTCCCAACAGGAGAGTATTTTGTATCAGTGATATGAAGTACAAAATCATTTTGATGGAAACATTTTTCTGTTTCACCAAGGGTTTTTTGTGACTCTATATAGATACAGTATTGTTATTAATGTTACTGTAAGGTACCTGTTATTAGCTATTGTAGCAGGGGAGATTGATTATTTGGTTGTCTTCCAGAAAGGTAGCAGGGTCACATTGCTGAGAATGACACTGCTTGTAGCAAAGGTCAGCCCCCATGCCTGTATCTCCTTCCCCCCACCTCAGACACATTTCTGAAGCCCTGCATCTTTCAGAGCTGCACCAGGCATTGCTAACGGTGCTCAGGCATTCGCCCCTCTCCTCCCATGTGGTGTTCAAGCCCTGAAATGCTCTTCCTCCCATGTTAAGCTCTGGGCTAATTTTATTTATATTTATTAGCATAAATATATTTTACCAGACACTCTTATCCAGAGTGCATTACAGAAGCAATAAGGTTTGAGTTCCTTGCTCAAGGGCACATCGACAGATTTGTCACCTAGTCAGCTCGTTAATACAAACCAGCGACCTTTCAGTTACTGGACCAACACTCTAAACCACTAGGCCACCTATATGTATATGAGTCCTCCTCCCCCCTCTCCTCAACCAAACTCCCATGATCCAATATGCAAATATAATTGCAAATCAATGTATTTCGAAGAAGCTCTATCGTAATGACATCCCTGGGGTACCTGATGGTGAACCTGTAGACTAAGGATCCTACTGAAGCCTCGATACTTAAGCATCACTGTAGGGTGTTGACTCTGAGATATAGGGTGATTTACATTTCCGACAACTGTTATATTACTGTTGCAAGTTACATTATGGTTAGTAACCTATTCATTTCCCCCTTTCCACTGAATTGACTTAATTCCTGATCAATGAAATAACAGTCGATACACTGATGAACAGTTTATACGGGCAAAGTTACAACCCGGAGGTGTTCGTCAGGCTTTAATGATGAAGACCTAGTCAGTTTTTTTTATTATAAAGACCCGGTGGTCGAAATGTTGTCTAATAGTTTCACATGGTAGCATAAAACAAGCTGCCATGATGACAGTAACTGTCTGTTGTGGCACAGAGGTCTGCTGTGAATGAGAAACTACATGGTTATGTGTCAACAATTAGGGATTCTCGTTCACACTTTGTATGTTGTGTCGCGGCTGTCACCATCAAACTAATGGAAATGTCACTCCGCTGAATGACACATGACAAATTGAATCTCTTGACAATTTGTTGTCGACTAAATGGAGTCTCTGGCCTCCATATCTGAAATAAATGGAATGCTTTTCTAGGATACACCAATACCTGGTCAAGCCGGGTTGACCTGATAAGGACTATGTTTGCATCCCAAATAGTACCCTGTGGGCCCTAGTCAAAAGTAGTGCACTATATGGGGAATAGGGTGACATTTGAGAAAAACCTTAAAACTAACATGGTACATGTTTGACACCAACCTAAATACAGTGTAATTTTATCGTTTTCCCCCAGACCCAGCCAATCAGTATATCCTAGTACTGGATCTGATCTGCTAGCATGCAGCACTAATCATGTTAGAAACCAGTTCCTACAGAAAGACACCCATCTGGTAAACACTTCGAATGGAACCATGCAAATGAACTCTGGCTGATTATCAGTTTGATGGATAGGGAGGGGAGGTGACAAAATTACAACTCACCTGTTGATGCTGTTGGGGTAAGTGATGAATATCGACATTGCCATGGAAACGGCGAGTTGCGTGTTTACTGTGCTGGAACTGGAATGTTAGGGGTGGTGTGGGTGCTGGGTGTGGAGGGGGAGCTGGGTGGATGTTTCAGAGAGAGGTGGCATAGCAGCAAGGAGGGTGTCAAGGATTTGTGCATCCCAAATAGTTCCCTATTCCCGATATAGTGCATGGCCCTGGTCAGAAGTAATGCACTACATAGAATAGGTTACCATTTGGGACTGAGCAAGGGTGTCAAGGATTAGTGCTCCAACCTGCCGGCGGTAAATAACATGGGCATGCTGATATTCCCCTGCTAGAAACCCCTCATATTTTAAGTGGTTACCTAGGAAACCAGAGCGAGAGAGAATGCCCCCTAATTTCATGTTGGACTCTGAGACAGATGAGCTCTTGAGTGCACAGGGTGGGTGGATGGGGAGGGGTTTGTTTTGAGGACTAGGTCTAGTATAGTTACAGTAGAATGCATGCAAAAGCACTTCATATACAGACAATCAATATAGGGCATAATAGCAACATAAACATGCTGTAATGCTCCTGTATCATAGCTACAGCTACGGTAAATGACGTACCTCCTCAAACTGCATAGCGGTCAAATTGAGTCTTGAGATTGATTCTCAATCTACAGAGGATGATGTATTGTACAATGTCTCTCTTTTTCTCATTCAATAATTCATTTGCCAATCATGTTCATCAAGAAATGACCTTGGCAAGTTTAGCTATCTCTAATTCGTCAACGCGTCCGTTTAATGCTCTAAATATTGAACAACAGCTTACAGCTCTAGAAAATCCCTCAGGACTTGGAGGCATTCCATATTGAGAAGAAGTCTCCCTGGTTCAGTTTCTACATGGTATGTTCTACAGCAGACTAGAAATCAATACTGTATCAGTGGGAATGACATCTGTGGGAAGGCTAGGGAATCAATACCTTTAGGCAGAGAATGTGGATATGGGGAGACATGTTATCAAATGATCAAATAATGAGCATCTCCAAGAAATGTGAGTGTGTGTGACAGACGCAAAGAGAGTTCAGTGGATTAAACTCCGTCAAGTTGAATCCATTGAAAAGGTGCACACGTTGTGTGTGTGTGTGTGTGTCTTGCAACGTGCGTGTGTAAGGTTTTGGCTGGATTTCTGAGTTCATTCATAATGTATCAAGGAGAGTGCTCATAAAGTATTACCACGCTGATCATCTCTCGAGAGTCGTCTGGCACTGATCCCAGTGCTGCCGTGGGCAACACAGGGCAGGACACACTGGGGAGGAAACCAAAGCACTTCTATTCAAATATTGATCCAACGCCAGCATCTCCCACCCAGTCAGACTCAAACTTCTGAAATCCACATTCACTTCTTACAGCACGACAAAGAGAAAAACAGTGGCCATAAAGTGAACTGTATCAATGAAAAGGGCTAACGTCTATATCAATGGAGAATTGAGATGACAATAACATTTTACACACCTGAAGGTAAAGGCTGCTATGAGTTGGTTTGTTGTGTTTGATTGTGTTTTTCTTACCCTGAATTGATTTATTTGTAAACACATTCTATGTGATAAATGTTGACAGTTCTCTAGTCAATGTTTTCTCTCTGCAGACCCACCCAGCGATGGACTGGGACCAGACATTTGCTCTGGCGTTTCTAACATGAACCATTTCTTTCCTCAAGGCCCCCACACCTGCCCATTTCTTTCCTCAAGGCCCCCACACCTGCCCATTTCTTTCCTCAAGGCCCACACACTTGCCCATTTCTTTCCTCAAGGCCCCCACACCTGCCCATTTCTTTCCTCAATGCCCCCAGACCTGCCCATTTCTTTCCTCAAGGCCCCCACACCAGCCCATTTCTTTCCTCAAGGCCCCCACACCGGCCCATTTTCTTTCCTCAAGGCCCCCACACCGGCCCGTTATTATCCTCAAGGCCCCGACACCTGCCCATTTCTTTCCTCAAGGCCCCCACACCGGCCCATTTCTTTCCTCAAGGCCCCCACACCGGCCCATTATTATCCTCAAGGCCCCCAGACCTGCCCATTTCTTTCCTCAAGGCCCCCACACCGGCCCATTTCTTTCCTCAAGGCCCCCACACCGGCCCATTTCTTTCCTCAAGGCCCCCACACCGGCCCATTATTATCCTCAAGACCACGACACCTGCCCATTTCTTTCCTCAAGGCCCCCACACCTGCCCATTTCTTTCCTCAAGGCCCCCACACCAGCCCATTTCTTTCCTCAAGGCCCCCACACCAGCCCATTTATTTCCCCAAGGCCCCCACAACAGCCCATAGCCTCAAGGCCCCCACACCTGTCCATTTTCCTCCTCAAGGCCCCCATTTTAGCCAAATAATGATCACTCTTCACACCAAAAAATATATATATATTTAGACCAGCCCACTGGGCTAAAGATAAGGACCAGACCATCTGGCATTTGCCCAAACTACCCTATTTCTGGATCTGGACCTGCCCCCAGTGAATCAGTAACTAAGTGAGTAAGTGAACCTCCACCTGTTCAACCCTCCATAGCCTAAAGAGTAGAAGACAGATGAGTGGCCTGGAACGGTCTGGTCCTAATGGACTGTGTGGAAACAGCGTAATGAGGCGATGTGTCTTCTGTAAAGGAGGGAGTCTATGGCTGTTGTCTTCATTAACCCCCAACACTGGGCTTGTGTTACATCATTCAGCTACAAAGCAGCAGGGAGAAGGTAGAGTACAGAAGTATTCCTAAAGGAGTTCTGTTGCTGGTAAATGTAATGAACCACAAGGGATTTTAACACTAAACTCCTGATGGTCTGTGGGTTAAACCGAACGGAATGGAAAAGCTGTGTAGTATGTCTTAATTGTTCAATGGCCTAATGCTTGAAACGTTAAGGATGACCTATTCTCCATGTATTGTTTTAACGGAATAGAAACATGCATGTACAGAAGAGGCTTCCACAAGACATTTCTGCTTCCCTGAAATGATTACTGATTGAGATGTAGACCCAGGCTGTGTCTCAAATGGCACTCTATTTCCTGTATAGTGCACTACAGTAGAACGGGAATAGGGTGCCATTTGGGACACACACACCCTGTGAGCAAACTCACCCTCTCACCACCCCCATACCTTACCATGGAGAGCTGAGCTGGGACCATCTCAGAGAGTGAACAAATGTGCTCCTTCAAAGCCCAGTAAACCATTAACTCAGAAACCACTGGAGCCAGTGGAGCAGGAAAGATGCATGGTCCTTTAAGCCATTCCAGCTCTCCTGTCCATGCGGTGAGACTGTAACCCGGCACCGTGGCACTACGCATCACATTCAGAATAAAAATGAGGTGAGGCAGCACAAAAATTGAAAATGTTGTCAGCTGGGAATGGCCGTTCTGGGTGATTTAGTAACTGTGCTGGAGTCCATTACTGCCATTTATTACGCAGATGTAAATACTATGGCAAGGTTGGTCAGGTGGTTGGCTAGGGCTACTTTTAGAACTGTTGATGGTACTGAACTGAATGGGAGATGTTATGGAAAATAAAGTGGGTTACTCCCATTTTCTGTTTACTGAACTGCCAACTACTGCTTTTAATATTGTCTGAATGGTATTCGATTGAAATCAAGTAGCATTGAGTCACTCTATCTATGGCAAGTTGGCTTTGAAATGTAGATCCTTTTTTGAAAGATCAGTAAGTTTCCACATTGAATTCATACAACATGATCCAGCAACATCAGGAAATGTGAATTATCGTGTGGATTATAATGAATGGACATTTCTGTCGGGGTTGATACATTTGTAGTTAGGGCAATCAAGTCTGACATTTTTTAATGAAAATCAAACTTTAGAAACTTGGAATACACATATCAGTTTTGAATTTCCTGCAACAACAGGGTGATAAAATGTAAACCCTACAACTGTACACTGCGCAAAATGTTTCTGTCTTGCAACCTGTAGAGCAATACACAATCAAAAAAATCAAAAAATAATTCAAGATCAGAGTTAAATCCTTTGCTTATAAAGAAGTATTTGAGCGTAGCTCAGAATCAGTACATATTTACTCAGCCCTCAGTATAAGAGCATCAACCAGCTGCCTTATCCCTTTGATAATAATATATCCCTTTGATAATAATATATCCCTTTGATAATAATATATCCCTTTGATAATTATATATCCCTTTGATAATAATATATCCCTTTGATAATAATATATCCCTTTGATAATAATATATCCCTTTGATAATTATATATCCCTCTGATAATTATATATCCCTTTGATAATAATATATCCCTTTGATAATAATATATCCCTTTGATAATATCATGCATTGTGTATCAATAACAACCATGAACTCTAATGAAATCAACAATCATCTTATCTTGCTACATAAAACTGAATTTCAGAAAAGAGGTTTACGTTACCTCCTGATGGCAAATAGAGCTGTATTAAAGTGTCTTCCTCCACAGTTTCGAGATTTGACACAAATGAAAACACTACAGATGACCTTAATACTCTGACAGCCATAGGAAGTAGGGGATGCTGAGGGTGCTGCAGCACCCCCTGGAAAATCTGAATCCCAAAAATATAGAAATAATATTTTTTTCACAAAGTACTACACCGGGGCTTTACTAGTCTCAGTGGATCAATATAGCTGTCTGTAGTGTGGATCCCCCCAAAATGTAAGCATCCCCCCACCCCCAAACTTCCTGCCGCGGCTATGTACTCTGAGCCAAATATGAGCTACTGCCAAATAGTCTTGATCTTTTTATATCATCCAGCTGTCTGGGTTTAATATGGAAAATAGATGGCTATGATATTGTGGGAGTGATGAATAATGAAAACTAATGTCAAAATAGGCCTAAACTTTTAATATATATTTTCAAATATAGCCTTAATAAATTGAAGGCATTTGGTCATTAGTAATTTCTGGATTGTTAAAGGTTAACATTTTATTTCTGAACTCTGTTCGCTTGGTGCTTGTCAGGGCATGTTTTGAGAGGACAGGCATACAGGCCAACCAACAGACCAGTGAGACCACACTATCTGACCAGGGTAAACCCAACCAACAGGCCAGTGAGACCACACTATCTGACCAGGGTAAACCCAACCAACAGGCCAGTGAGGACACACTATCTGAACAGGGTAAACCCAACCAACAGGCCAATGAGGCCACACTATCTGACCAGGGTAAACCCAACCAACAGGCCAACCAACAGACCAGTGAGGCCACACTATCTGACCAGGGTAAACCCAACCAACAGGCCAACCAACAGGCCAGTGAGGCTACACTATCTGACCAGGGTAAACCCAACCAACAGGCCAGTGAGGCCACACTATCTGACCAGGGTAAACCCAACCAACAGGCCAACCAACAGGCCAGTGAGGCCACACTATCTGACCAGGGTAAACCCAACCAACAAACCAGTGAGGCCACACTAACAGGGACCAACAGGCCAGTGAGGCCACACTATCTGACCAGGGTAAACCCAACCAACAGGCCAACCAACAGAGCCAGTGAGGCCACACTCTCTGACCAGGGTAAACCCAACCAACAGGCCAACCAACAGGCCAGTGAGGCCACACTATCTGACCAGGGTAACAACAGGCCAACCAACAGGCCAGTGAGGCCACACTATCTGACCAGGGTAAACCCAACCAACACCCAGTGAACACTAACAGGCCAACCAACAGACCAGTGAGGCCACACTACCTGACCAGGGTAAACCCAACCAACAGGCCAGTGAGACCACACTATCTGACCAGGGTAAACCCAACCAACAGGCCAGTGAGGCCACACTATCTGACCAGGGTAAAAACCAACAGGCCAACCAACAGGCCAGTGAGGCCACACTATCTGACCAGGGTAAACCCAACCAACAGTGAGGGCCAACCAAAAAGCCAGTGAGGCCACACTATCTGACCAGGGTAAACCCAACCAACAGGCCAACTAACAGGCCAGTGAGGCCACACTACCTGACCAGGGTAAACCCAACCAACAGGCCAGTGAGGACACACTATCTGACCAGGGTAAACCCAACCAACAGATCAGTGAAGCCACACTATCTGACCAGGGTAAACCCAACCAACAGGCCAGTGAGGCCACACTATCTGACCAGGGTAAACCCAACCAACAGGCCAGTGAGGCCACACTATCTGACCAGGGTAAACCCAACCAACAGACCAGTGAGACCACACAACCTGACCAGGGTAAACCCAACCAACAGGCCTGTGAGGCCACACTACCTGACCAGGGTAAATCCGACCAACAGGCCAGTGAGACCACACTATCTGACCAGGGTAAACCCAACCAACAGACCAGTGAGGCCACACTATCTGACCAGGGTAAACCCAACCAACAGACCAGTGAGGCCACAATATCTGACCAGGGTAAACCCAACCAACAGGCCAGTGAGGCCACACTATCTGACCAGGGTAAACCCAACCAACAGGGAAACCAACAGACCAGTGAGGCCACACTATCTGACCAGGGTAAACCCAACCAACAGGCCAGTGAGGCCACACTATCTGACCAGGGTAAACCCAACCAACAGGCCAACCAACAGACCAGTGAGGCCACACTATCTGACCAGGGTAAACCCAACCAACAGGCCAACCAACAGGCCAGTGAGGCCACACTACCTGACCAGGGTAAACCCAACCAACAGGCCAACCAACAGACCAGTGAGGCCACACTATCTGACCAGGGTAAACCCAACCAACAGGCCAACCAACAGGCCAGTGAGGCCACACTATCTGACCAGGGTAAACCCAACCAACAAACCAGTGAGGCCACACTATCTGATCAGGATAAACCCGACCAACAGGCCAGTAAGGTCACACTATCTGACCAGGGTAAACCCAACCAACAGGCCAGTGAGGCCACACTATCTGACCAGGGTAAACCCAACCAACAGGCCAACCAACAAGCCAGTTATGCCACACTATCTGACCAGGGTAAACCCAACCAACAGGCTAACCAACAGGCCAGTGAGGCCACACTATCTGACTAGGGTAAACCCAAACAACAGGCCAACCAACAGGCCAGTGAGGCCACACTACCTGACCAGGGTAAACCCAACCAACAGGCCAGTGAGACCACACTATCTGACCAGGGTAAACCCAACCAACAGGCCAGTGAGGCCACACTATCTGACCAGGGTAAACCCAACCAACAGGAAAACCAACAGGCCAGTGAGGCTACACTATCTGACCAGGGTAAACCCAACCAACAGGCCAGTGAGGCCACACTATCTGACCAGGGTAAACCCAACCAACAGGCCAACCAACAGGCCAGTGAGGCCAAACTATCTGACCAGGGTAAAACCAACCAACAGACCAGTGAGGCCACACTATCTGATCAGGATAAACCCAACCAACAAGCCAGTGAGGCCACACTATCTGACCAGGGTAAACCCAACCAACAGGCCAACCAACAAGCCAGTTAGGCCACACTATCTAACCAGGGTAAACCCAACCAACAGGCTAACCAACAGTCCAGTGAGGCCACACTATCTGACCAGGGTTAACCCAACCAACAGGCCAACCAACAGGCCAGTGAGGCCACACTACCTGACCAGGGTAAACCCAACCAACAGGCCAGTGAGACCACACTATCTGACCAGGGTAAACCCAACCAACAGGCCAGTGAGGCCACACTATCTGACCAGGTTAAACCCAACCAACAGGCAAATGAGGCCACACTATCTGACCAGGGTAAACCCAACCAACAGGCCAACAAACAGACCAGTGAGGCCACACTCTCTGACCAGGGTAAACCCAAACAACAGGCCAGTGAGACCACACTATCTGACCAGGGTAAACCCAACCAACAGGCCAGTGAGGCCACACTATCTGACCAGGGTAAACCCAACCAACAGGCAAACCAACAGGCCAGTGAGGCTACACTATCTGACCAGGGTAAACCCAACCAACAGGCCAGTGAGGCCACACTATCTGACCAGGGTAAACCCAACCAACAGGCCAACCAACAGGTCAGTGAGGCCAAACTATCTGACCAGGGTAAAATAACCAACAGACCAGTGAGGCCACACTATCTGATCAGGAAAAACCCGACCAACAGGCCAGTGAGGCCACACTATCTGACCAGGGTAAACCCAACCAACAGGCCAGTGAGGCCACACTATCTGACCAGGGTAAACCCAACCAACAGGCCAACCAACAAGCCAGTGAGGCCACACTATCTGACCAGGGTAAACCCAACCAACAGGCTAACCAACAGGCCAGTGAGGCCACACTATCTGACTAGGGTAAACCCAACCAACAGGCCAACCAACAGGCCAGTGAGGCCACACTACCTGACCAGGGTAAACCCAACCAACAGGCCATTGAGACCACACTCTCTGACCAGGGTAAACCCAACCAACAGGCCAGTGAGGCCACACTATCTGACCAGGTTAAACCCAACCAACAGGCCAACCAGCAGACCAGTGAGGCCACACTCTCTGACCAGGGTAAACCCAACCAACAGGCCAGTGAGACCACACTCTCTGACCAGGGTAAACCCAACCAACAGGCCAGTGAGGCCACACTATCTGACCAGGGTAAACCCAACCAACAGGCCAGTGAGGCCACACTATCTGACCAGGGTAAACCCAACCAACAGGCCAACCAACAGGCCAGTGAGGCCACACTATCTGACCAGGGTAAACCCAACCAACAGACCAGTGAGGCCACACTATCTGATCAGGATAAACCCGACAAACAGGCCAGTGAGGCCACACTATCTGACCAGGGAAAACCCAACCAACAGGCCAACCAACAAGCCAGTGAGGCCACACTATCTTACCAGGGTAAACCCAACCAACAGGCCAACCAACAGGTCAGTGAGGCCAAACTATCTGACCAGGGTAAAATAACCAACAGACCAGTGAGGCCACACTATCTGATCAGGAAAAACCCGACCAACAGGCCAGTGAGGCCACACTATCTGACCAGGGTAAACCCAACCAACAGGCCAGTGAGGCCACACTATCTGACCAGGGTAAACCCAACCAACAGGCCAACCAACAAGCCAGTGAGGCCACACTATCTGACCAGGGTAAACCCAACCAACAGGCTAACCAACAGGCCAGTGAGGCCACACTATCTGACTAGGGTAAACCCAACCAACAGGCCAACCAACAGGCCAGTGAGGCCACACTACCTGACCAGGGTAAACCCAACCAACAGGCCATTGAGACCACACTCTCTGACCAGGGTAAACCCAACCAACAGGCCAGTGAGGCCACACTATCTGACCAGGTTAAACCCAACCAACAGGCCAACCAGCAGACCAGTGAGGCCACACTCTCTGACCAGGGTAAACCCAACCAACAGGCCAGTGAGACCACACTCTCTGACCAGGGTAAACCCAACCAACAGGCCAGTGAGGCCACACTATCTGACCAGGGTAAACCCAACCAACAGGCCAGTGAGGCCACACTATCTGACCAGGGTAAACCCAACCAACAGGCCAACCAACAGGCCAGTGAGGCCACACTATCTGACCAGGGTAAACCCAACCAACAGACCAGTGAGGCCACACTATCTGATCAGGATAAACCCGACCAACAGGCCAGTGAGGCCACACTATCTGACCAGGGAAAACCCAACCAACAGGCCAACCAACAAGCCAGTGAGGCCACACTTTCTGACCAGGGTAAACCCAACCAACAGGCCAACTAACAGGCCAGTGAGGCCATACTACCTGACCAGGGTAAACCCAACCAACAGGCCAGTGAGGACACACTATCTGACCAGGGTAAACCCAACAAACAGACCAGTGAGGCCACACTATCTGACCAGGGTAAACCCAACCAACAGGCCAGTGAGGCCACACTATCTGACCAGGGTAAACCCAACCAACAGGCCAGTGAGGCCACACTATCTGACCAGGGTAAACCCAACCAACAGACCAGTGAGACCACACTACCTGACCAGGGTAAACCCAACCAACAGGCCAGTGAGGCCACACTACCTGACCAGGGTAAACCCGACCAACAGGCCAGTGAGACCACACTATCTGACCAGGGTAAACCCAACCAACAGACCAGTGAGGCCACAGTATCTGACCAGGGTAAACCCAACCAACAGACCAGTGAGGCCACAATATCTGACCAGGGTAAACCCAACCAACAGGCCAGTGAGGCCACACTATCTGACCAGGGTAAACCCAACCAACAGGCAAACCAACAGACCAGTGAGGCCACACTATCTGACAAGGGTAAACCCAACCAACAGGCCAGTGAGGACACACTATCTGACCAGGGTAAACCCAACCAACAGACCAGTGAGACCACACTATCTGACCAGGGTAAACCCAACCAACAAGCCAATCAACAGGCCAGTGAGGCCACACTATCTGACCAGGGTAAACCCAACCAACAGGCCAACCAACAGACCAGTGAGGCCACACTATCTGACCAGGGTAAACCCAACCAACAGGCCAGTGAGGCCACACTATCTGACCAGGGTAAACCCAACCAACAGGCCAACCAACAGACCAGTGAGGCCACACTATCTGACCAGGGTAAACCCAACCAACAGACCAGTGAGACCACACTATCTGACCAGGGTAAACCCAACCAACAGGCCAACCAACAGGCCAGTGAGGCCACACTATCTGACCAGGGTAAACCCAACCAACAAGCCAGTGAGGCCACACTATCTGACCAGGGTAAACCCAACCAACAGGCTAACCAACAGGCCAGTGAGGCCACACTATCTGACTAGGGTAAACCCAACCAACAGGCCAACCAACAGGCCAGTGAGGCCACACTACCTGACCAGGGTAAACCCAACCAACAGGCCAGTGAGGCCACACTATCTGACCAGGGTAAACCCAACCAACAGGCCAGTGAGGCCACACTATCTGACCAGGTTAAACCCAACCAACAGGCCAGTGAGGCCACACTATCTGACCAGGGTAAACCCAACCAACAGGCCAACCAACAGACCAGTGAGGCCACACTCTCAGTGCCATACTACCTGACCAGGGTAAACCCAACCAACAGGCCAACCAACAGGCCAGTGAGGCCACACTATCTGACCAGGGTAAACCCAACCAACAGGCCAGTGAGGCCACACTATCTGACCAGGGTAAACCCAACCAACAGGCCAACCAACAGGCCAGTGAGGCCACACTATCTGACCAGTGTAAACCCAACCAACAGACCAGTGAGGCCACAATATCTGACCAGGGTAAACCCAACCAACAGGCCAGTGAGGCCACACTATCTGACCAGGGTAAACCCAACCAACAGGCAAACCAACAGACCAGTGAGGCCACACTATCTGACAAGGGTAAACCCAACCAACAGGCCAGTGAGGACACACTATCTGACCAGGGTAAACCCAACCAACAGACCAGTGAGACCACACTATCTGACCAGGGTAAACCCAACCAACAAGCCAATCAACAGGCCAGTGAGGCCACACTATCTGACCAGGGTAAACCCAACCAACAGGCCAACCAACAGACCAGTGAGGCCACACTATCTGACCAGGGTAAACCCAACCAACAGGCCAGTGAGGCCACACTATCTGACCAGGGTAAACCCAACCAACAGGCCAACCAACAGACCAGTGAGGCCACACTATCTTACCAGGGTAAACCCAACCAACAGACCAGTGAGACCACACTATCTGACCAGGGTAAACCCAACCAACAGGCCAACCAACAGGCCAGTGAGGCCACACTATCTGACCAGGGTAAACCCAACCAACAAGCCAGTGAGGCCACACTATCTGACCAGGGTAAACCCAACCAACAGGCTAACCAACAGGCCAGTGAGGCCACACTATCTGACTAGGGTAAACCCAACCAACAGGCCAACCAACAGGCCAGTGAGGCCACACTACCTGACCAGGGTAAACCCAACCAACAGGCCAGTGAGACCACACTATCTGACCAGGGTAAACCCAACCAACAGGCCAGTGAGGCCACACTATCTGACCAGGTTAAACCCAACCAACAGGCAAATGAGGCCACACTATCTGACCAGGGTAAACCCAACCAACAGGCCAACCAACAGACCAGTGAGGCCACACTCTCTGACCAGGGTAAACCCAACCAACAGGCCAACCAACAGGCCAGTGATGCCACACTATCTGACCAGTGTAAACCCAACCAACAGGCCAGTGAGGCCACACTATCTGACCAGGGTAAACCCAACCAACAGGCCAACCAACAGGCCAGTGAGGCCACACTATCTGACCAGGGTAAACCCAACCAACAGACCAGTGAGGCCACACTATCTGATCAGGGTAAACCCGACCAACAGGCCAGTGAGGCCACACTATCTGACCAGGGTAAACCCAACCAACAGGCCAACCAACAAGCCAGTGAGGCCACACTATCTGACCAGGGTAAACCCAACCAACAGGCCAACTAACAGGCCAGTGAGGCCACACTACCTGACCAGGGTAAACCCAACCAACAGGCCAGTGAGGACACACTATCTGACCAGGGTAAACCCAACCAACAGATCAGTGAAGCCACACTATCTGACCAGGGTAAACCCAACCAACAGGCCAGTGAGGCCACACTATCTGACCAGGGTAAACCCAACCAACAGGCCAGTGAGGCCACACTATCTGACCAGGGTAAACCCAACCAACAGACCAGTGAGACCACACTACCTGACCAGGGTAAACCCAACCAACAGGCCAGTGAGGCCACACTACCTGACCAGGGTAAACCCGACCAACAGGCCAGTGAGACCACACTATCTGACCAGGGGAAACCCAACCAACAGACCAGTGAGGCCACACTATCTGACCAGGGTAAACCCAACCAACAGACCAGTGAGGCCACAATATCTGACCAGGGTAAACCCAACCAACAGGCAAACCAACAGACCGGTGAGGCCACACTATCTGACCAGGGTAAACCCAACCAACAGGCCAGTGAGGCCACACTATCTGACCAGGGTAAACCCAACCAACAGACCAGTGAGGCCACACTATCTGACCAGGGTAAACCCAACCAACAGGCCAACCAACAGGCCAGTGAGGCCACACTATCTGACCAGGGTAAACCCAACCAACAGGCCAGTGAGGCCACACTATCTGACCAGGGTAAACCCAACCAACAGACCAGTGAGACCACACTATCTGACCAGGGTAAACCCAACCAACAGGCCAGTGAGACCACACTATCTGACCAGGGTAAACCCAACCAACAGACCAGTGAGACCACACTATCTGACCAGGGTAAACCCAACCAACAGACCAGTGAGACAACACTATCTGACCAGGGTAAACCCATCCAACAGATTAGTGAGGCCACACTATCTGACCAGGGTAAACCCAACCAACAGACCAGTGAGACCACACTACCTGACCAGGGTAAACCCGACCAACAGGCCAGTGAGGCCACACTACCTGACCAGGGTAAACCCGACCAACAGGCCAGTGAGACCACACTATCTGACCAGGGTAAACCCAACCAACAGACCAGTGAGGCCACACTATCTGACCAGGGTAAACCCAACCAACAGACCAGTGAGGCCACACTATCTAACCAGGGTAAACCCAACCAACAGACCAGTGAGGCCACAATATCTGACCAGGGTAAGCCCAACCAACAGGCCAGTGAGGCCACACTATCTGACCAGGGTAAACCCAACCAACAGGCCAGTGAGGCCACACTATCTGACCAGGGTAAACCCAACCAACAGGCCAGTGAGGCCACACTATCTGACCAGGGTAAACCCAACCAACAGGCCAGTAAGGACACACTATCTGGGTGTAAAGGGTAAAGCCACTCAATTGGGGTCTCAGTCAGTCAGATGCCCAGGCTGTGTCAGATCGCTGACCTCTGCCTAACTGATTCCACTGTCATCTATTAACTTGAACCTTTGAGCTAGAAGCTGCTGGAGCTTTTTCTCCCATTATATCTAACAGGGAACTTTTCGAGTAAAATCATTGTCGAACCCGCACAAAAAGTAGGTTTAGTCACCGAATTCAGGCACTTCATCCGAATGAAGTTACATTTAAACTAATTATAGGCTTTCTCTTTCTCAGGGCAGTCTTATCCTTCCTGATGCTTTGAATCTAACAGGTTAGTTAGAGGTAACATGATCAATATGGATGGTATGATTTGTAGAGGCAGAGTGTATACGCTTATCTGTCGTTCTTTTCTCTAATACAGAGTTTTATTTTGAAGAATGTGTAGGCCTTCAGAACTGTGAGACACCATACGATACCCTAACCTTTCAGAGACCTCAGAGCTATAGGTCCCTCTAGGGAGGGACTTAACTTTCTGAAAGTTTCAGCCCTCTAAAACAGAGGTAATTGCAGACAGGCGATTTGCCAGCAGCTCCTTTGAAACCGGCACTAATACACAAACACACACAATTTCAGGATTTAAAAAAAATAACCCTAACTTTAACCCCAAAAGCCTAATCCTAACCTTAACCCTAATCTTAACCCTAAACCTAACCCTAACCTTAACCTCAAACTTTAAACCTAACCCTAAACCTAACCCTAACCCTAACCTTAACCCGAAACCTAACCCTTAATCCTAAAATAGCATTTTAACAAATTCAGGACCTGAAAAAGGTCCTGACTTTTCAAAATGTTTCTTGTTTTTCTACCTTGTCAGGACATTCTGGTGACTTGTCAGGACATTCTGGTGACTTGTCAGGACATTCTGGTGACTTGTCAGGACATTCTGGTGACTTGTCAGGACAATCTGGTGACTTGTCAGGACAATCTGGTGACTTGTCAGGACAATCTGGTGACTTGTCAGGACAATCTGGTGACTTGTCAGGACAATCTGGTGACTTGTCAGGACAATCTGGTGACTTGTCAGGACATTGTGGTGACTTGTCAGGACATTGTGGTGACTTGTCAGGACATTCTGGTGACTTGTCAGGACATTCTGGTGACTTGTCAGGACAATCTGGTGACTTGTCAGGACAATCTGGTGACTTGTCAGGACAATCTGGTGACTTGTCAGGACAATCTGGTGACTTGTCAGGACATTCTGGTGACTTGTCAGGACATTCTGGTGACTTGTCAGGACATTCTGGTGACTTGTCAGGACATTCTGGTGACTTGTCAGGACAATCTGGTGACTTGTCAGGACAATCTGGTGACTTGTCAGGACATTCTGGTGACTTGTCAGGACATTCTGGTGACTTGTCAGGACATTTTGGTCCTGGTAATGTAGGAAAACATTTACACACGCAAACGCACACAAACACACACAAACACACTCCCCCATACATAATCTATTCTCTGAGCCTGTCTGTCTCTGTGTGACTAGGACAGCAGGACTATCTTCATTAACATCTCCCCTGATCACCAGGGATTGGATCCGGGACGATAGACATAGATCTCTAGTCAAAAGCAGTGCACTATTTAAGAAACCGTGTGGGATCCGGGCCCAGTCATGGTGAGGACTATTAGGCTACTGACACCATGCGAAGGCCTTCGATATATTTGGGTATATATATTTCGATAGTTTGTTTGTTTGTTTGGATCCCCATTAGCTGTTGTTCATGCAGCAGCTACTCTTCCTGGGGTCAACACAAAACATAAAACACAACTAATACAAAACCTGAATAGACAAGAACAGTTCAAGGACAGAGCTACATACGTTTTAAATAAGAATAATAGAAGATGCACATAAAAAAGTCCTGTACTGACACAATACTAAGGCCTATCTACAGTATTCACTGTTAATTATATACTGTACATGCCTATATACATATCAGCATACATATCCATACATACACTCTTATAAAAAAAGGTGCTATCTAGAACCTAAAAGGGTTCTTCAGCTGTCCCCATAGGTGAACCCTTTAAAGAACCCTTTTTGGTTCCAGGTAAAAACCCTTTTGAGTTCCACGTAGAACCCTTTCCACAGAGGGGTTCTACATGGAACCAAAAATAGTTCTACCTGGAACCATTAAGGATTCTGCCTGGAACCAAAAAGGGTTCTTCTATGGGGATAGCCGAAGAAGCCTTTTGGAACCCTCTTTCTAAGAGTGTATCATACATATCAGCATACAAATCAGCATACACATGTACATATCAACATCATCATCAACGTCCTCTCACTCTGAAAACCTATGACACATGCTGTATTTCTGGAGACACTTTTATAAAAAGAACAACATTTCCATAGCAAGTTCCATAGCAAGTTCCAAAGCAAGTTTTCATGCACATACTGTATGTCTTGAGCATATCATTAATCATGTCATAGGAAGGTGGGTGTTTAGGGGTGTTGGTTGGAAAATACAGAGTACTGTAGTAGGAAAGTAGTTAACAGATGTACAATCTCAAAAGGGTTACAAAAGGGTTCTGTCCCCATAGGAGACGCCTTTTGGGTTTCAGGTAGAACCTTTCTGAATCCTGCAGAACCCTCTATGGAAAGGGGTTCTACATGGAACCAAATGTGCTCTACGTGGAACTAGAAAGGGTTCTTCAAAGGATTCTCCTATGGGGACAGCCAAAGTACCCTTAAAGGTTATAGATCACAGGAGGCTGGTGGGACGGGCTCATTATAATAGTTGGAATCACATGTTTGAGTCCATTCCATTCATTCCATTCCAGCCATTACAATCAGCTCGTCTTCCTATAGTTCCTCCCACCAGCCTCCACTGTTGTAGATTGCACCTTTTGTTCTGAGTGAGTAGAGTGCTTAAGCTATCATACACAACAGCAATGTCATATACGACTTTATAATACATTCACCATACAAACGTTGATAACCAAGGCTCCGAGGAGAAAAATGAACATTTGAAACAGCTGTTACTTCAAATATGTGAGCTGACTTAAATCTCCCACAGGAATGTGTTACAGGCATTAATATATCACCCTGTAAGACCTGTCATGTAAATTATGTGAGGAAAGAAATCTTGTCAGTGGTGGTGATAGCTGACATGACTGTATTTACAAAATATTTTGGATTAATTCACTAATTCAGCAACACCCTCAATGGTATTAGACAACATTTTGAAAAGGTAGGCTGTGGCCTAATGGCAAAAGTATTCTCTACACAGCAGAGGAGACAAGAGACTCATATATCCACTTCACATTAAGATCAAACTGATGAGACAACAAAAAGACAGGAGCCAAGGAAAGATAGAGTCGCAAATGAACTGTAGAAGGGTGCCTGGGTCAATGATAGAGAATAAACAGTGAGCTAAACCTGGATCCTATGACAATGGGTCTTTTAGCCTGAACAGGAGGTTGCTTCCCTATCTGATCCCATCGCTGGTCCCTGAAGCTCTAGGCTGCGTCTCGCATGGAACCATGTCCTCTGTGTATTGCATTACTCTTCACCAGAGCCTTCATCAAAACTAGTGCACTACATAGGGAATAGGGTGACATTTGGGAAACAATCCCTAGTCTTGGCAGGGCGGTTCACCAACAGACAGCACCGCTGGCAGCTTGGCCTTTGTCTAAGCTGGGTGTGAAACGATGACAGTTCCCTGGATGAGATCCACCTCAAACACTATGTTCTTATCACGGCTATATGACCTCATGATGTGTCCAACCATAGAAATAGAATGACTATAATTTGAATGTGTCCAGATGTCTTCCTCTGCTAGAAATGTGGTGTGATTTGACTAGGTTAAAGGAGATCAAACAAGAGGTGGTTCTTGGCAGCAGCAGAAAAGGCTTCTTCCAAGGTAGTACTTGTGTGATTTGCTCCATGTGTACAGGCGTGAGTGTAGATATGTGTGTCTACAGGGCTATACACCACTGTGAGCGGTACCTTCAAGATGGTGTTCCACCTCAAGTCCACCATAACTGTGTAACGCATCACTGTCCCTCAGCCTGTAATTATGTTGATATGAATATGTAATTACAGAAACTGCTCCTCTCCTCCGTCATTCCTGGCTTATTACCTGGCAGTCATTGAAAAATACACACACACACACACACACACACACACACACACACGTCAACATTGTGAATGTATTCAACCTATAGTTCAACCCACATTATCAGGAGGATTTACACCAACGGCACAGGTGTCCCGATGACTGACCATGTGGAAATACTTGTCATCGAGTGTATTAGAGGCGAAGTCAGGTGCAGGAGAGTAGAGTGATGTAAACAGGCACACTTTTATTTTAGTTCCACAACGAGAGCACTACATAAATCAAACGCGCTCAAAACACGGAACATAACAAAAGTAAAGCACGTAATAAAACACCACAATAACATGAAACAATTACACACAAAACATGATGGGAAACAGAGGGTTAAATACAAGTAGATTGATTGGGGAAATGAAAACCAGGTGTGTATGGAAACAAGGCAAGACAAATGGATATGTGAAAAACGGAGCGGTGATGGCTAGAAAGCCGGTGACATCGAACGCAGAACGCCGCCCGAACAAGGAGAGGAGCCCACTTCGGCGGAAGTCAATACTATGAAGAACCCTCACAAGAGCCTTAACATCTCATTATCAGTGTGCTATCATGTGTGGCCCAAATGGCACACTGTTCCCTGTATAACTAGTCCACTATATTTGACCAGGGCTCTGGTTTAAATTAATGGATTACGTAGTTAATATGGTGACATTTGGGACACACACATTGTGTAATTACCGTTAAAATACGACGTTGGGGACAGAGTCGAGCTGTCGTGTGTGTGTGTGCGTGCGTGTGTGCGTGCGTGTGTGTGTCTTTCGTAAATCAGTGAGGCCTAAAACATAAATGATGCAATTTATGTTGATGAAGTTCTCCCTCCATTGAGGCCCTCGTGGCTTTGATCTACTCTCCCCAGAGAAAGAAACCCTCTCTCCCTCTTTCTGTCTTTCTCGCACTCTTTCTCTCTCTCTCTTTACTCTCTCTCTCTCACTGCTCTGCTGTTGCCTGGGATGGGGGTTGGCTATTTTAGAGCTAAACTAGCTAGCTACAATATTGAGCTTCTTCTCACACATACACATCCCTTGTTAGCTCACTCTCTCTGTAAATCTCCCTCTCTATCTCTGTAAATATCTATCTGTAAATCTCTCTCCCTCTAAATCTCTCTCTGTAAATCTCTCTCCCTCTAAATCTCTCTCTGTAAATCTCCCTCTCTATCTCTGTAAATCTCTCTCTGTAAATATCTCTCCCTCTAAATCTCTCTCTGTAAATCTCTCTCCCTCTAAATCTCTCTCTCTCTGTAAATCTCTTTCTCTCTAAATCTCTCTCTCTGTAAATCTCTTTCTCTCTGTAAATGTCTCTCCCTCTAAATCGCTCTCCCTCAATCTCTCTCTCTCTTTCTGTAAATCTCTCTCTCTCGCAGGTGCTCAAATAAAATAAAAAGGGCACCCCCCGAAGAAAAATTGGCAACTGCAGTCACAGACTCGTTGAACAATTATGACTTTGATTATGTAATTACATAAAAGCAATAGATGGTCACGTCTTAATGGCTAATTAAACTACACATTTAAAGCTAATTTAACAACGTCTTGCGGGCAGTAGGTTCAGGACAAAAGCGATAAGAAGTCTATACAAATAAATATATATACTGTATATATATGAATTTTTTTACCCATAACAAAGGGGCACTTTGGAGACTGGTAGGGTAAAAGGCATGTGCTCTTCTCAGGTAGAGCCCTATCTATGCATGTGCCTGATGGTATTCTACAGCTACCATTAATCTTGTGTGAAACAAAAGTGGGTTCAAATTACAGCATAACCATATAATCCACTGGTGAAAAAGCTGCTGCCTTGGTCATGTTTAGGATTATTATGTGTCTTTAAGTTGTGCATGATTGATTTTGAAATCCCAAGGTAAGATCATTTTTCACCATACACACACACACACACACACACACACACACACACAGTGTAATTCTGTCACATAAAATGTGTAACAGTACAATGACATGCCTTTCACCACTCAACATACTCAGTCCAGGATGACTGTATACACCTTCATATTCTGTCTATATACACCATGATATGTGTATATACAGTATATATATATATATATTTATATTCCGGTCTCTGACATAGCTCGTTCTGCTATTTCTTTATTTCTTTATTATTAATCATTTTAATCTGTATTTTGTGCCTATGTTGTTTTTAGGTTTGTTATTACTCATACATTACTGCACCGTTGGAGCTAGAAACACAAGCATTTTGCTGCACCTGCGACAACATTGAAAATCTGTTTACACTTTAATTTTATTTAATTAGATTTGATTTGAACAGTGAGGACCATCCCCTGGCCAGTCTCCACACACCACTGCCCCCCCCCCCCCCCCCCCCCCCCCCCCCCCCCCCCCCCACACACACACACACACACACACACACCACTGCCTGCTCTGCTCCCACTCACCCCACAGGTTAAACTGTGCCTCTGAAGGCACTGAGGCTCGTCCCCTGTTTCCTGCCTGAATTAACTGAGGGCTTTTGCTGTGGTTTCAAGCATGTTCATATGTGTTGTTCCAGAGCTTGCACAGTTATACCACGTTATTTTAGGTGCTGATATGGGTTTAAGATGTATTCCTGCAAAATGAGGATGTTACTCATGACAATATGGGGGGGGGGGGGGTAATTTAGTAGTGGGCCTACGCACTCTCTGATAAGCAATAGGCTACAGAACAACTGCTAGGGACATAGCAGCATTCTTAATAGGAACAGAAGCCTGGCTTTGCACAGATCAAAATATTCCTCTTTGTGTATAGAATTTAAGTGATGTTATAACAATACATATATAAAATACTGATATTAAACTACTGTAATTGAATAAGAATAATGAGTATCCTATTCCAGGTGCAAGGAGCTATCAGTAAAGGAAAACATCGAGTGCATGAAGTAACAATTCCCCATAAACCCTTATGCCGTTGTTATAAGGGCCCATTGTTATATTTTAATCACTTGTTGTTTTTTCATTTGCAACAGCTTAGGTTTCTTATCAAAATGAATGCCTTTGTGTGCAATGTCCATTATGTTCCTTCCTTCCAATTCAGCCCTCTCCCTCTGCTGTGCACGAGCGGGAGGAGGGCGCACCGGTGTCATTCGCTCCTGCCCACTCGTCTCATAGTGATCAGTCTGTGCGTGTTCGCGTCTTGGAGCTGGAATTTGGGGAGTGGAAATACCACTCACTGTTACTTTCACAGTTGGCGTCAAGTCGAATGAGAGTGACTCCTCTGACATTCTACTCTGTCGGTCAGTCAGCGCGCTTCGGAAAAGGGGCGAACCTTTCCCGAACGGAACGCAGTCAAGAGGATTAGGAATTGGGTAGTCCGCTCGCACTCTCAGTACGCAGGTGTTTGTAGCTAACTCATGCCTTGGTTCATTTTAGACGGGATAGTGAGTGTATGAGATATTATTGAATTCTGGAACTTTTTCGTTACATTTTTTTATGTAAAAATATCAATTTTCGATTGATACCTGTCGGGGCACTTTAGGTGACTGGGTTTTCTTAATCAACAATTGTTTTCTGCGTTTGGATTATTATAATTTTCCTTGGAAATGGCACATTCTTATTCTGGGAGAGATACACGACTTCCAGAGAGAGGAAACCGTAGTTGAATAATAACACAGGATGCTGCTTGCGACCTGAAGCACTCAGAAGAATTTCGACATTTCTGAGACGTTTGTTATTTTGCTTTGCGCACTATAAGAAGGTGGACATATCAAGTATTTTAAACTTTTTTTTTACACCTGTATATTTTACAGCACAATGATGTATTGTGGATTTATACTTTTCTTTTCAACCCAACTCCTCTTTGTGGCTTCATTGACTCAAAGTTGTAAGTGTGGACTCTTGAAATATATTTTCTAACATTAGCCTTATAAAAAAATCCTTAATTTGCACCATTTGTCATCACAACTCACCTGTTTTCGGGTCGTCTACCGAGGTGCATCTTGGCAACAGTAGGCTGGAGGGTTTTGCTGGGCGCATCTGTAGCCTTGTTCTCTAAATCAATTGGAAGTCAGGTTATCCAAAACGGGAGAGTGTATTATTTGTTTATTTATTTAAAGATGTCTTTCCATCAACAGCGGAGATAGGGAATACTGTACATTAATCAATTACTTTTGTTTTTGGAAAGCTGTTGGTTGTCCTTTATCGTTTATGGTGTGGGTACGTGCGGGTTCTTTTGCGAGCATGTCTTCATATTTGATGTTATTTACTATTCATGTAGAAAAAAAAGAAGGATATGAAAATGACAAAGTACCCTATTTCTGATTCATAACACATGCTTCACTACTAGTTTTGAAACACGCACACTGGTAAATGTGTATTTTAACATCTTCCCCTGGTTAATTATTTCCATGTAGGATTCACTGAGTGTATGAATATTGTTTCTGAATGATCACATCGTTTTTTTAGAGGGGAGACTATAGGCCTACACATCACCCTACTGTTTTTATTTTGTTATAAAACAGATTGTATGTGTAATTTCCCTGTTGAATAGTTATCTCTATCTGTTTTTGTTTGCAGATAAATGTGGAGATAACATTGAGATAACCAGTGCAGATTATCTCACCTCTCCTGGCTATCCGACCTCATACCCTCCATCACAACAATGTATGTGGGTGATATCGGCCCCAGACCCAGGACAGAAGATACTCATCAACTTTAACCCTCATTTTGATCTGGAGGACAGAGACTGCAAGTAAGTAACGCGCTCTTTTCTGGATGAAGTGTGAAACTCTGCCACCTATTGGTCAAAATAAGAACAATGTTCAGTATTTCAAAGATGTTTCACTTCCTTCCCTCTGGGGCCATATGTATCAGAGTAGGAGAGGGGATCTAGGATCAGGTCCCCTCTGGCCAATTTATAATTTATTTGTATTGATTGTTGTCAAAAGGCTAAACGAATCCTAAATCAGCACTCCTACTATGAGACGTGATGCATACAGTACTGATTTGTACTGATCTGTATGTGACGAATGCAATTTGATTTGATAAATTTGATCATTTGATTATGAAAGAAAACTAGACTGGAGCATCATCCATTACTTCTGGATATTGGCAGTTGAGAGGAAATATAATTGGAATGAAGTGTTTTGTTTTTGATATTTGATTTTATATATTTTTTTTGCTGTGTAGTCCTGTCTACAATATTGTTGGGTCAATTATATAATGTATATTTTGCCTAGTTGTGGGTGAATGTTGCCTAGGCACATTCTTGAGCTGTGCTATCTAGTCCTGATCATTGATTATGATTTGGGTTACACATACAGTATGACACACACACACACACACACACACACACACACACACACACACACACACACACACACACACACACACACACACACACACACACACACACACACACACACACACACACTATGCACCTCGGGGTAAGAATGCCTTCTCACAAAAGCCCATATGTTCACAATTTACCATAAATAAACCCATTTTTATTATGGTCCCTCTGTCTTTTTAAATGCTTCATAAACTATGTGTAAATCATAGGCTCACTGACTCGCGCTGGGGTCCTTAACTGCTATTGGATCACGTTTCACCACCAAGGGACCTATAAAATGTTAGCAGTGTTTAGCATTCTGACAGATTCTGTAAAGTGTATAGCTGTAAGGATAGTTGTTGTTCTCTGGAACCATGGTTGAAATGCTTCCAGTTCCAACATGGAATGGAGGCATTCTCTACTTGTATCTTTAAGTTCTGTGTGACGACAACCTAGCCTGTCCTAGCCTGTGTTTTTGACTGTGATGATAGGTTTACTCTGATATTTGTTGTGAGGATTTATATTATAGTTCATAGTCATTGTTTGGCAGAAGTGAAAGTTGTGGTAAGAGACTATGTTTAAAATGCCAAATGAGGGGCCTGGGCTAAATCACAGTTTCCTAAGAGAAAAACTTGCAATTTTTCCTCCCATTAACAACATCTGCTAATCAAACTCGAAAACATGATATTTCAATATCATCTATAAAAGTCATAGTTGCAACGGTTAAGGTCATTGTCCTATGGTGGTTCCACTCTATTCAAATGTCTCCTTTTAATTCAAATGTATTGTCACAACTGAATTCCTTCCTTCAGATACAATGTCCGGGAAAGCTGCAGTGCATGGTTGCATCGCAAATGGCACCCTCTTCCTTATATAGTGCACTACTTTTGACCAAGGCCCTGCCATTTGGGTCGCAAACCCATGAGGCGCATGTCATCATCACCCTATATTATTAATTCAATTAAAGAACCAAATAGAACACACATGTCCCTGGAATATGGCTGTAATTAACTAGCTATCCAAACAAAGGAAGTAAATAGAACAAAACATCAGGGTTTTTTTTTCTTCTAAGGAGGTGTTGGTCTATAATTATGTTTCCAAATGCTACATTTTTATGCAATCTTGAGCTCTTCCCTTGATATCATAGTCGGAACTGACCACTTTACATTCCTTGAGTGGTCAGACATCTAAATAACATCAACCAGGCTTTTGTGAAGATGCTCTGGTGTCCAATGTGGAGCAGTATCAAAGTCAGTGTCCCAAATCAGGCCCTGTTCCCTATTTAGCAAGCAAATCACACACTATTCCCTATGTGCCCTGGTCAAAAGTAGTGAACTATATAGGGAATAAGGTGCAATTTGGGACACAGCCCTGAGCCTAATCAAAAACAGACTTACCTCACACTGACACTAAAATAGCATGACCGATGAAAAAAATCCCTCAACAGAAATTGGAGCAGAAGTCCAAAACAAGACATATGGATTATAGAGTAATCTGAGACATATTCTTTTGAGGTTGTTTGAACTTTTTCCTCAAGTGTGCGATAATGACCAAGTTTTTGCTCGCAAAGAACATTTTCTTTCTCAGAATCTGAGTTTTTGTCTGCTTTCAATTATGTTGCAGCTACTTAGTACATGGAAAGAAAAGGAATCTCAGAAGTAACTTCCATGGTATGGCAGACTCTTACAGCACCGATCCTAATAGTGACAGTAAAGACATGAAGACGTACACGGTAACAGAGCTACTAACGGTGTTTACATACAAGACTTTACATACAAGACGGGAGATAAACAAGACGGGATAACATGACCCTCTACGGCTCTAATATAATCAGTCTCTGTCACTTATAGAGTTTAGCTGTTAAGACCCCTGTCAACTTCACTGTGGTGAAATAAAGGGGAAATGCCCATGGAACTGAGCACAAACAAAGAGATTATTGGAGTTCATAGCCCAATTTACTTCCTTAGAAACTGAACCTCAAACAAATCATGTTGTATCCAATAGTACACTTGGCCTTCCTGTTTTTGCCTCCACTGCCGAGAAAATGTAAAACAAGATGTCGGAAAGAGTCATTCTACTTCAAATCAAATTTATTTATATCGCCATTCTTACATCAGCTGATATATCAAAGTGCTGTACAGAAACCCAGCCTAAAACCCCTAACAGCAAGAAATGCAGGTGTAGAAGCACGCTGGCTAGGAAAAACTCCCTAGAAAGGCCAAAAGCTAGGAAGAAACCTAGAGAGGAAACAGGCTATGAGGGGTGGCCAGTCCTCTTCTGGCTGTGCCGGGTGGAGATTATAACAGAACATGGCCAAGATGTTCAAATGTTCATAAATGACCAGCATGGTCAAATAATAGTAATCACAGTGAACAGGTCAGGGTTCCATAGCCGCAGGCAGAACAGTTGAAACTGGAGCAGCAGCACGGCTAGGTGGACTGGGAAAAACAAGGAGTCATCATGCCAGGTAGTCCTGAGGCATGGTCCTAGGGCTCAGGTCCTCCGAGAGAGAGAGAAAGAGAGAAAGAGAGAATTAGAGAGAGCATACTTAAATTCACACAGGACACCGGATAAGACAGGAGAAATACTCCAGATATAACAGACTGACCCTAGCCCCCCGAAACATAAACTACTGCAGCATAAATACTGGAGGTTGAGACAGGAGGGGTCAGGAGACACTGTGGCCCCACCCGATGATACCCCCGGACAGGGGTACAACCATATTGAAACCAACACATTGAGGCTTGGGGAAGGCCATTTCAGTTTGGGGAAGGCCCTTTCCTGTGAACAAAGCGAGGTCCATACAGAAAAGGTTTGTCGAGATAGGTGGGGAAGAACTTGATTGACATGCACATAGCCCTGACCTCATCCCCATCGAACACCTTTGGGATGAATTGGAACGCAGACTGCGAGCCAGGCCTAATCGCCTAACATCAGTGCCCGACCTCACTAATGCTCTTGTGGCTAAATGGAAGCACAATGTACCAACATCTAGTGGAAAGCCTTCCCAGAAGAGTGGAGGATGTTATAGCAGCAAAGGAGGGACCAACTCCATATTAATGCCCATGATTTTGGAATGAGATGTTCAAAGAGCAAGTTTCCACATACTTTTGGTCATGTATTGTACATACTTGTATACACACATGCATACATTCGATTTTACTCTGGTGTTCATTATATTATATGTTGTGTTTGTGTTCAATTGCTTTCATGAGCTTTTCTCTCACTGCTCTGAGTTTAAGACAAGGGTTTAGCTATCTTGGAATTAAATACATTTCTAAAAACTTTATTTTCAAGACTCGAATTTCTTCTTAAATTTTTGCTGAAGGAGAAACATAAGAAATAGCGCAAGAATATTTCCAATAACCTTTTCGAGGAACAGCAACTTTGCTTAACTTTCTTCTTAAGTCTATAGTTAAGGAAACAATGGCAGTTAAGAAGTAATTCCTTCTTAAGAAGGTTTTGTGAATCTGGGTCCAGGCCCACGAGGGCACTCTGTCTTCATGTATTTACTGTCGCTATTGGGATCGGTGCTGTAAGAGTCTGCCATACCATGGAAGTTACTTTGGAGACTCTTTTTTTCTCTCCATGTACTAAGTAGCTGCAACAACACTATTACATTACCCGGTACGTAAATAAATAGTTGGTGATTATATCTTGTCTTTTCGTGACATCGGCCTTTATATACCAATTTTAAAACAACAATATCAGAGTTGTAAATAGATTCTTGTAAAACCCCTCTTTACATAATCTCATAAATCCAATAGATAGTTTGCTGTAGGAATTTCGGGACAAATCCTAATTTGAGATATTTGGAGCTCGTGATTTTAATTTCAACTAAAGCCTCCCAATTACATCAATGAAAGATTTATGTGAACTTCAGGGTTGCGACTGGCGTGCTTATCTGAAGTTATTCTCTCTTGAACTTCAAGTCATGTAATTTAATGAAATCTAAATGCCAGGATGTAGGGTGATTACAGGACTAAACCCAGCCTGCAGGCTCCTAAACTACATGGATGAGGCACGTGCGTTAGTACGTTAGTCACACGTTATATCTCAAGTCGTCCCCCTCTGCATCATTTGTGGGGGACGACATTTTTACTCTTGCCTTGTTTTCCCTTGTTGTCTGTAGTTGGCATAACCTTTGTGGTATGACACCTATCAAATAAAACCACAGCTGCAGACCTACAGACTCCCAACCAGCAGTGCCACTACTAACCTGGTCAGAGACAGTGACTGTCCCAAATGCACTCTATTCCCTATGTTTTGCACTACTTTTGACCAGGACCATGGGGAAGTAGTGCACTATGTAGGGACTATGTAGGGTATAGGGTGTCCTGCAGGAGAGGAATGGTCCAGTGAAGGATACAGCCCTAATTGAATGATCCTCTCCGTGTGGTCAATGGACATTCCCACTGCCCCACTGTTCTGTGGTCATTGTGGTCAACCAGATGAAATACTTATTTAGACTGCTGGTGGTGAGTGTTATAGAGCCATAGGCTAGTCAGCCTGATGGGCTGTTGTACTATGACCTCTTGGACAGACTTCTGGATTTCATCTGGATTCTCTCTTTTCTTATGACATTTCATTTCTCACTTTGTACTGTGTGCACACTGAACTGTCTATACACTCATCAGTTTCCAGTTTTTCTTGTCCACAAGCCATCTCTCTGTCTCGGTCTCTCTCTCTCTCTGTCTCTGTCTCGATCTCTCTCTCTCTCTCTCTCTCTCTGTCTCGATCTCTCTGTCTCTGTCTCGATCTCTCTCTCTCTCTGTCTCGGTCTCTCTCTCTCTCTCTCTCTCTCTCTCTCTCTCTCTCTCGCTCTGTCTTTCTCTCTCTCTCTCTCTCTCTCTCTTTCTCTCTCTCTGTCTCTCTCTCTCTCTCTCTCTCTCTCTCTCTCTCTCTCTCTCTCGCTCCGTCTGTCTCTCTCTCTCGCTGTCTCTCTCTCTGTCTCTCTCTTGATCTCGATATCTCGATCTCTCTCTGTATTGGTGCAAAGTGCACACCATGGACACCAAGCATTTTTTAATCCCAGGACATTGGCACTGCAGTTGACCCATTTTTTAACCTTATGACTGGCTTACACTGAATAGCCACATCATTGGAGCCACTTACATAAACATAACAGAACAGCCCCAATTAGGGGCATGGTGTTCCACATTGATGGTGGCCCATGTTGACTCAATGCTTCCCACAGTTGTGTCAAGTTGGATGGATGTCCTTTGGGTGATGGACCATTCTTGATACAACGGGAAACTGTTGAGCGTGAAAAACCAAGCAGCACTGACAGAAACCGGTGCGCCTGACACCTACTACCATACCCCATTCAAAGGCACTTAAGTCTTGCCCATTCACCCTCTAATTAATGGCACACATACACCATCCATGTCTCAATTGTCTCAAGGCTTTCTTCTCTAACCTGTCTTCTCCCCTTCAGCTACACTGAAGTGGATTTAACAAGTGACATCAATAAGGGATCATAGCTTTCACCTGGATTCACTTGGTCAGTCGGTGTCATAGAAAGAGCAGGTGTCATGATTGTTTGGATGCGTTTTCCCAAATAAATGTTGTCACTCACCACTTGGCTTACGCCAGACGAAACATTGTGGATGCATCCCAAATGGCACCATGTTCCCTATCGGGTGCACTACCTTTGATGGGTAATGCACTATATAGGGTGCACTACCTTTGATGGGTAATGCACTATATAGGGTGCACTACCTTTGATGGTAGGGTGCCATTTGGGACAAAAGCTTTGTGTGTTTTGTTAACCGACAGACACAGGCAATGGGTCTAAAATGTGCTCTTCAGTCATCTTCAGTCTAAAGTGCACTTTAGTAATCAGAGCATCCAGAGGCCCTCTGCCTCCCTACTCATGAGCAGGCTGAAGTTTTGCACAGCCAAATGAAAACACATGTCAGATTACAGCCTAACGAGCAGATTAATGAGGAGAGAGTTAAGACAAAACTCAGATTCAGAGCGGTGCTGCGCTGCAATCTCACAGCTGCTGTCCCTCTGTGGACAGAAAGCACCCCCTTCCAGATGTCTTCAAGACTTAGGAAATACTTCACAAGTCACAAGAACTGTGTACCAGACCTGGGTTTAAGGATTATTTGAAATAATTTCAAATACTTCATCTGTGTTTGATTGAATTTATCTGCCTTTCATAGACCAATAGAATAGTAGCATAACTGTAAACCCAGCTCATCTGGCACTACAGGCAGGCTTAAGCAAATGCTCAAAGTAATTAAAAGATTTCAAATAGTGTTTGAACACAGGTCTGCTGTCTACAGCATGTACACAGTCTGTCCCCCTTGATAGTGGGTTTCTCCAAGGTTCACTGTGAATAGTAATATTGTCCTATTACCATGGCGATGTGTGTGTGTGTGACTGTGCCAACAACAATCATGAGACACTGAACAACAAACTCAATGAACTAATCAGTTAAAAATAGTGCCTTTTTACTCTGTTTGGATCATGTCATTGTAGCTTCAGGTGATTTCATAGTGGACAGAAAAGACCATAGGGATGCAGGGAGACCTCTTACTGCTGGGGTCAGGGTCCCTTAAGGGGTCAAAGGGGAGTCCGACCGTCACCCAGTTAGTGTCCTCAGGATGAGAGGGTGAGCCGATGGTCTATATCACTTCAGCATTGCAGTGGATGTCTCAAATGGCACCTTATTCCATATTTAGTGCACTACTTTTGACTAGGGCCCATAGGGCTCTGGTCAACAGTAGTGAAATCTATACAGAAGAGGGTGCCATTTGAGACTCATCCAGAGTCAGACAGACAGGAAGCCCATCCTCTGGAGCCAGGGTTATGGTTAGCCGCCCACCAACAGCAGGGACCCTGGTGGATAATAACTCTCTATCACGAGTGGCATGGAGGAATGCCTTGTATCTGCTCCCAACACAAGAACAGGCCCTCAGGCTGACCCCCCAGTCTGTCTGAACTCATAAAGCAGCATTGTTTATAGGAGAGGAGAGGACAGCAGACGTCTTTGATTCTTGACTGCTGAGACTCATTCTCGATACGGCTGTGGAGAAGTTGGAGATCAGACCTGCATCCCAAATGGAACCCTATTCCTTATATACAGATATACTATCTTAATTTGATCACTCGCTTGTCACAGATTATTTTAGTGTATTCAAGGTTTAAAAAGGCTTCTAAAGTTTGTAATTTCCACTTTAAAATGTCAGACTTGGTTTATCCTAACTAAACATCTAAAAACCCTACACAAATATATATTATAATCCACATAATCATTTCCTGTTGATGCAGCTTTATTTTCCTGCTGTGAGAAACTGGTCAAATTAAGATAGGACATCTATAGTGCTATAAGCCTTATGACCCTGGTCATAAGTAGTGAACTATACTGTATAGTGAATAGGGTGCCATTTGGGATGGATATCAGGTCCCCCCGGCCACTCTTTTCTCTGTATACATCAATGATGTCGCTCTTGGTGCTGGTGATTCTCTACTCCACCTCTACGCAGACGACACCATTCTGTATACTTCTGGCCCTTCTTTGGACACTGTGTTAACTAACCTCCAGACGAGCTTCAATGCCATACAACTCTCCTTCCGTGGCCTCCAATTGCTCTTAAATGCTAGTAAAACTAAATGCATGCTCTTCAACCGATCGCTACCTGCACCTGCCCGCCTGTCCAGCATCACTACTCTGGACATCTCTGACTTGTGGACTACAAATACCTAGGTGTCTGGTTAGACTGTAAACTCTCCTTCCAAACTCACATTAAGCATCTCCAATCCAAAATTAAATCTAGAATCAGCTTCCTATTTTGCAACAAAGCATCCATCACTCATTCTGACAAACATACCCTTGTAAAACTGACTATCCTACCGATCCTTGACTTCGGCGATGTAATTTACAAAATAACCTCCAACACTCTACTCAGCAAATTGGATGCAGTCTATCACAGTGCCATCCGTTTTGTCACCAAAGCCCCATATACTACCCACCACTGCGACCTCTATGCTCTCGTTGGCTGGCCCTCGCTTCATATTCGTCGCCAATCCCACTGGCTTCAGGTCATCTCTAAGTCTTTGCTAGGTAAAGCCCCGCCTTATCTCAGCTCACTGGTCACCATAGCAGCACCCACCCATAGCATATGCACCAGCAGGTATATTTCACCTGTCACCCCAAAGCCAATTCCTACTTTGGCCCCCTTTCCTTCCAGTTCTCTGCTGCCAATGACTGGAACGAATTGCAAAAATCACTGAAGCTGGAGACTCATATCTCCCTCAATAACTTTAAGCATCAGCTGTCAGAGCAGCTTACAGATCATTGCACCTGTACATAGCCCATCTGTAAATAGCCCATCCAACTACCTCATCCCCATATTGTTATTTATGTTTTTTGCTCCTTTGCACCACAGTATCTCTACTTGCACATTCATCTTCTGCACATCTATCACTCCAGTGTTTAATTGCTAAATTGTAATTATTTTGCTACTATGGCCTATTTATTGCCTTACCTCCCTAATCTTACCTCATTTGCACACACTGTATATAGACTTTCCTATTGTGTTATTGACTGTACGTTTGTTTATCCAATGCTTTGCTTTATCTTGGCCAGGTCTCGGTTGTAAATGAGAACTTGTTTTAAATAATAAATAAAAACTCAACCGCTTGTATTTAGGAAGGGCTATAGGACTATCTATCACCACAGATGGTTATGTATCTATCTGGCCTTCCTCCTGTATTTAAACAGAATAAGCAGTGGACTGGAGTACAGCTGCAGTCTAAAAATAAGAGTTACTGCTGTGTGGCTGGCTGGCTGGCTGGCTAATCATGTGGATGGTGTAGAAATATATTATTGGCATCTACATAATGATTGCCAGGACAAGCATTAAAATGATCTGCCAGGACAAGCATTAAAAGGATCTGCCAGGACAAGCATTAAAAGGATCTGCCAGGACAAGCATTAAAAGGATCTGCCAGGACAAGCATTAAAAGGATCTGCCAGGACAAGCATTAAAAGGATCTGCCAGGACAAGCATTAAAAGGATCTGCCAGGACAAGCATTAAAAGGATCTGCCAGGACAAGCATTAAAAGGATCTGCCAGGACAAGCATTAAAAGGATCTGCCAGGACAAGCATTAAAAGGATCTGCCAGGACAAGCATTAAAAGGATCTGCCAGGACAAACATGAATGTCTAGATAACTGTGTTGTTGTTGTGCAGTAATATGGATGAAAAAAAGCCTTGGTCACCAGTCATCATGAGGACTCCAGTCACTATGTTCATGTTTCCATCTCTGGTTGTGTCAGACACTACAAGGCTGAAACCAGAGGTGTTTGTGGCCAGCCGGCTGCAATCAGAAAGCCCAGTAAGTCCCATTAGATAACAGTGCTTTCCTTTCAGAGTAAAAGTAACAGCTTGTTCCTCTCCTCCCTGTCTGTCCGTCTGTCCAGGATGCGTCCCAAATATAAAGTATTCCCTATATATAGTGCACTACTTTTGAGCAAGGGCCCTTTTCATCTTACCTCTCCCAGGTATATGAGTGTCCTTTCTCAGGATTTAGACTTGGGAACACCCTTTAAATGCTTGTTAAACCTACGGGGTACGCTGACTGAGGCATGGGGTATAGATAGTGACACATTTTATGTGGTTGGCCCCATAGGTTCGATTTTACTGTATTCATTTGTTCAATGCCAGAACAGACAGCTATTTGGTTATGTTGTGCTCATTAATAGTGTCTTTCACTGTTTCTGGACACCTTTGGTAGACCTTGTAAAATAACATTCTGTTGTTAAAGAGGTAATAATGGTACATTGTTCTCCGACACCCAGCATGTGATCTACTGTGTGCGGCTGACATTCGCTATGCCATGTCGTGTCCTTAAGGGAGTCTGTCTATTATCCTCTGCCCATGTGCCTTGTTTAGCTCATAGTCAACTATGCAAACACGGAGTAATTGACACATCAGGCAAGAGATCCTCGCAATCAAACAATAACATCAATCACTCCAAACAGTAATTATGACGACAATCTTCACACCTGACTGCAGTTTATTGGTCACAGACAGCTTAGGGCATAAATATGTTTCCAATGCTTAAATGAACACTCTGCATTATAACATCTATTCATTCTGTTCACAGCAGGCTTTATGTGACCTGTGGGAAGCATTTGAAGTGCCCTCTAGTAAAGCACTAGCGCCTAGCTTACAGTGATGTTATGTACGTATGGCATTTTATTCCTGTGCATCATGCCCCCCTTAGATAGACTTGTAAAAGCGGTGCCGTGGGGAGAGAGTATGCAGATGGCTACACACTTGGGGCTTTCATTGCTCACTGAGACAGCCCTATTAACCAACTGAAACTCTTTCCTCTCACCCTTGTTAAATAGAAACTTGGACTACAGCTACAGAACATAGCCTAACTGCCCTCATATTGCCCAGTAGAATCACTGGTCAGGTTATTCATGCCCTCTTGTGAGGATGGTCTGGTAAGAGCTTCTCTCACACACACACACACACACACACACACACACACACACACACACACACACACACACACACACACACACACACACACACACACACACACACACACACAATGACTCAGTGTGCCTGCTAGGCTAGAAGCCTCCCTCCCTCCTCTCCTCTCACTGGGAGAAGTTAAGGCATTAGTTATTCCACTGACCTAGCCACACTCAGGGTTAATCCAGGCTGCAGTGTCGAACAGGCTGAAAACTGCAAACTGTCGACAGACGGACACACTCTGTCTCAGCTGGGTCCTGCCTTTGGGCAGAGTAGTCTCATCAAACAGTCAGACATACCACACATTTCTATGAGAATTTGGTCGGGTCGCCCAAAAAGTGACATATTGCAGCTTTAACCAAAGCCTAAAAGACCACAGGCATTGAAGGAAGCGAAGGTAATTTCACTGCCTAAAAATAGTAAAGCCTCCTTTCAGTTTGCTGCCTATTCTTAATAAACTGTTCTTAGTAAACTGATGGAGAGGATTGTGTTTGACCAAATACAATGCTATTTTTCAGCGAACAAGTTAACTACTGACTTTCAATATATTATTTTTTTACAATCACTTTGGCACTAATTTCGGAACCTTGATGTAATTTTTCAAAACTCTAGACACAAAACTCACAACCAATGATCAAAATGCACATTTTTCAAAACTCTTAACACTTTTTCCCCCCAATTGCTTGGATACAATACACATAAAGCTAAGATCATTTGTTCATTGAACTAAAATCACCTGTTCAAAATGACACAACATAACATCAAAGTATTACCATTTCAAAATGCAAATCACACATTACATCTGAAATGACTGTCTATTCACACATTATATCTGAGATGACTGTCTATTCACACATTACATCTGAGATGACTGTCTATTCACACATTACATCTGAGATGACTGTCTATTCACACATTACATCTGAGATGACTGTCTATTCACACATTATATCTGAGATGACTGTCTATTCACACATTACATCTGAGATGACTGTCTATTCACACATTACATCTGAGATGACTGTCTATTCACACATTACATCTGAGATGACTGTCTATTCACACATTACATCTGAGATGACTGTCTATTCACACATTACATCTGAAATGACTGTCTATTCACACATTATATCTGAGATGACTGTCTATTCACACATTACATCTGAGATGACTGTCTATTCACACATTACATCTGAGATGACTGTCTATTCACACATTACATCTGAAATGACTGTCTATTCACACATTACATCTGAAATGACTGTCTATTCACACATTACATCTGAAATGACTGTCTATTCACACATATCTGAGATGACTGTCTATTCACACATTACATCTGAAATGACTGTCTATTCACACATTATATCTGAGATGACTGTCTATTCACACATTATATCTGAGATGACTGTCTATTCACACATTATATCTGAAATGACTGTCTATTCACACATTATATCTGAGATGACTGTCTATTCACACATTACATCTGAGATGACTGTCTATTCACACATTACATCTGAGATGACTGTCTATTCACACATTATATCTGAGATGACTGTCTATTCACACATTACATCTGAGATGACTGTCTATTCACACATTACATCTGAGATGACTGTCTATTCACACATTACATCTGAGATGACTGTCTATTCACACATTACATCTGAGATGACTGTCTATTCACACATTATATCTGAGATGACTGTCTATTCACACATTACATCTGAAATGACTGTCTATTCACACATTATATCTGAGATGACTGTCTATTCACACATTACATCTGAGATGACTGTCTATTCACACATTACATCTGAGATGACTGTCTATTCACACATTACATCTGAGATGACTGTCTATTCACACATTATATCTGAGATGACTGTCTATTCACACATTACATCTGAGATGACTGTCTATTCACACATTACATCTGAGATGACTGTCTATTCACACATTACATCTGAGATGACTGTCTACTCACACATTATATCTGAGATGACTGTCTATTCACACATTATATCTGAGATGACTGTCTATTCACACATTACATCTGAGATGACTGTCTATTCACACATTACATCTGAGATGACTGTCTACTCACACATTACATCTGAGATGACTGTCTATTCACACATTATATCTGAGATGACTGTCTATTCACACATTATATCTGAGATGACTGTCTATTCACACATTACATCTGAGATGACTGTCTATTCACACATTACATCTGAGATGACTGTCTATTCACACATTACATCTGAGATGACTGTCTATTCACACATTACATCTGAGATGACTGTCTATTCATTTCATTACAATGATCTAACTATCAATTGATACAACTGCTCAAAATTATAAGGAACTGTTGTATTACTCTTAATGCATAGTTTTGTGGAAACTGACAAACAATATTTCATGTTTAGATCATGAAAGTTTCAGGAAAATGAGATCCATTGACACCAATTACCGTGGAACATAAACCAATTGGACTACATTATCTATGGATGTAATATTTCATCATCATTCTTTATCACTGTCTCTATGGTCCCATGTACTACTTTTCCAGACCATGTTTTCAGATTTAACATTACTGTACACCCCCCTGCCACTTTATTAGGGACACCTATCTAGTACTGGGTAGGACCCCCTTTTGCCTCCACAACAGCCTGAATTATTCACGGTGTTGTACGTTAAGAGATGTCCTTCTGCACACCACTGTTTTAAACAGCTGTTATTTGAGCATTTCAAATCCAACAAATCAAATTTATTTATTTAGCCCTTCGTACATCAGCTGATATCTCAAAGTGCTGTACAGAAACCCAGCCTAAAACCCCAAACAGCAAGCAATGCAGGTGTAGAAGCACAGTGGCTAGGAAAAACTCCCTAGAAAGGCCAAAACCTAGGAAGAAACCTAGAGAGGAACCAGGCTATGTGGGGTGGCCAGTCCTCTTCTGGCTGTGCCGGGTGGAGATTATAACAGAACATGGTCAAGATGTTCAAATGTTCATAAATGACCAGCATGGTCGAATAATAATAAGGCAGAACAGTTGAAACTGGAGCAGCAGCACAGTCAGGTGGACTGGGGACAGCAAGGAGTCATCATGTCAGGTATTCCTGGGGCATGGTCCTAGGGCTCAGGTCCTCCGAGAGAGAGAAAGAGAGAAGGAGAGAATTAGAGAACGCACACTTAGATTCACACAGGACACCGAATATGACAGGAGAAGTACTCCAGATATAACAAACTGACCCTAGCCCCCCGACACATAAACTACTGCAGCATAATTTGTGGCCTTTCTGTTAGCTTGAATAAGTCTGGACATTCTCCTCTGACCTCTCTCATTAACAAGGTGTTTTTGCCCACAGAACTGCCGCTCACTGAATGTGTTTTGTTTATCACACCATTCTCTGTAAACTCTAGAGACTGTAGTGCATACAAATCCCAGGAAGGCAGCTGTTTCTGAGATGCTGGAATCACCATGTGTGGCATCAACAATCATTCCACGGTCAAAGTTGCTTAGATTACTCATCTTGCCTGTTCTAATGTTTGGTCGAACAACATCTAAAGCACTCTACTCTATATACTCTATATATTGAGTTGCAGGCAGCCACATGATTCGCTGTTCGAATGTAACCTTCCTTGATGAGCTAAATCAGGTCTGTAGAGCTGATGGCATGACCTATGTCATTGTGTGGGATAATGTCAGGTTCCACCATGCTCAAATGGTGCAAGCATGGTTTCAGGCCCATCCACAATTTACCACCCTGTGCTTACCCCCAAACTCTCCTTTCCTTAACCCGATTGAGGAATTTTTCTCCACATGGAGATGGAAGGTATATTGTAGGTGCCCTCACGAACAAGCCGCCCTTCTCCAGGCCATGGATGACGCATGCAATGACATCACGGCAGACCAGTGTCATGCCTGGATTCGCCCGAAGATTCTTCCCAAGATGTTTGGCTAATGAAAACATCCATTGTGATGTAGATGAGAACCTATAGCCAAATCCACAAGACAGGGTTGAGGGAAATATGGAAGTACAGTAATCAATCTTTTGTTTTGCTTTTTACAGTAAGCCAGGTGAGGAACACTGCAGTGATGTTTTACAGTAAGCCAGGTGAGGAACACTGCAGTGATGTTTTACAGTAAGCCAGATGAGGAACACTGCAGTGATGTTTTACAGTAAGCCAGGTGAGGAACACTGCAGTGATGTTTTACAGTAAGCCACGTGAGGAACACTGCAGTGATGTTTTACAGTAAGCCAGGTGAGGAACACTGCAGTGATGTTTTACAGTAAGCCAGGTGAGGAACACTGCAGTGAGGTTTTACAGTAAGCCAGGTGAGGAACACTGCAGTGATGTTTTACAGTAAGCCAGATGAGGAACACTGCAGTGATGTTTTACAGTAAGCCAGGTGAGGAACACTGCAGTGATGTTTTACAGTAAGCCAGGTGAGGAACACTGCAGTGATGTTTTACAGTAAGCCAGGTGAGGAACACTGCAGTGATGTTTTACAGTAAGCCAGGTGAGGAACACTGCAGTGATGTTTTACAGTAAGCCAGGTGAGGAACACTGCAGTGATGTTTTACAGTAAGCCAGGTGAGGAACACTGCAGTGATGTTTTACAGTAAGCCAGGTGAGGAACCTGCAGTTGACCTTTAACTGTTTTTTCTTTTTTTGTTGCTAATTATTTTTGCTTTGATTCAAAGAAACCTGTTGTGATTTTATTGTATTTCATCAATAAATGTCATATTTTGTTCAATGATTCCACTGTGTCTGTAGTATTCTCTCTACTAGTTATTTTACAGTGATGTATTTACGTATAGTAGCATAATGAAACATGTATCACATATTTTGTACTACAATATTTAATGATTGTACGAACAACGACACAGTGAAACTATCGGTATCTTGTGTGTGGGTGATCTAAATGAATGTTCCTATGGTATTTCACGATAAATTAGTTATTTGAACCAAGGTTTCTGCAAGTGCAAGGTTTCTTTAACGATATGAATGCACAATGCAATGATTTTAACATTGGACAGCCTGTATTACAAGTAACGACCGTTTTGAGTTTTGTGTCTAGAGTTTTGAAAAATGACCACAATGTTCTGAAATGAGTGCCAAAGTGATTGTTAAAAACTGTAATATGATCAATACAAGTGGATGCCAAAGATCCAACACTATTGGAATGCACTCTAGTTGGTTGAGTAATAACCCGGGTCATGTTACAGTCATTAGTCACAGTTAGAACCTCTTGAGAGGAAAGCTAGTTGCTAACCAGTCAAGTCACCCAGAAGATAGACCTCTCTGTTAACATCACACACATTATCAAGCTTTGCAGACATATGATCCATTATCAGTTGCCAGAGAGGAAGAAATCCACTCAGGGAATTCACCATGAGGCTAATGGTGACTTTAAAACAGTTAGATTTGAATGGCTGTGATAGGAGAAAACTGAGGATGGATCAACAACATTGTCGTTACTCCACAATACTAACCTAATTGACAGAGTGAAAAGTAATAAGCCTGTATACAATTAAAAATATTTCAAAACATGTCCTGAATACGATGGGTTATGTTTGGGGCAAATCCAAAACAACAAATTACTGAGTACCACGCTCCATATTTTACAGCATAGGGCTGGATGCATCATGTTATGGGTATGCTTGTAATCATTATGTAGTTTTTCAGGACAAAAAAATAAACGGATTGGAACTACTATAAGCACAGGTAAAATCCTAGAGGAAAACCTGGTTAAGTTTGATTTCCACCAGACACGGGAAGATGAATTCACCTTTCAGCAGGGCAATAACCTAAAACACAAATCTACACTGGAGTTGCTTACCAAGAAGACAGAGAATGTTCCTGAGTGGCTGAGTTACAGTTAAATCTGCTTGAAAATCTAGGGCAAGACTTGAAAATGGTTGCCTAGTATTGATCAACAACCAATTTGACAGAGCTTGAAGAATTTTGAAAAGAATAATGTGCAAATATTGTACAATCCAGGTGTGCAAAGCTTTTAGAGATATACCCAGAAAGACTCATAGCTGTAATTGCTGCCAAAGGTGATTCTAACATGTTTCGACTCAGGGGTGTGAATAATTATGGAAATAAGATAGTATTTAGATTTCATTTTCAATACATTTGCAAACATTTTTAAAAACTTGTTTTCACTTTGTCATTATGGGGTATTGTGTGTAGACGGGTGAGATTTTTATTTTATTTAATTCATTTTGAATTCAGGCTGTAAGTCAAAGGATATAAATACTTTCTGAAGGCACTGTAGCTAGCTAATAACCAGACTTGTTTTAATAGAGTACTTTTCCAGAGACTTTCAAAACAATTAACCAAGCTCTCCTTCGTTCTGGGTTCAACATGTGACGTACTGAATGTGGGTGTGATGATGAGTCTTGATATGACCTACAAATGTACAGGGAGTGAGTTCATGGTTCTCACAGCCTAGCTAACAGTCTAACTAACATCAAATCAAATCAAATCAAATCAAATTTTATTTGTCACATACACATGGTTAGCAGATGTTAATGCGAGTGTAGCAAAATGCTTGTGCTTCTAGTTCCGACAATGCAGTAATAACCAACAAGTAATCTAACTAACAATTCCAAAACTACTGTCTTATACACAGTGTAAGGGGATAAAGAATATGTACATAAGGATATATGAATGAGTGATGGTATAGAGCAGCATAGGCAGGATACAGTAGATGGTATCGAGTACAGTATATACATGAGGTGAGTATGTAAGCAAAGTGGCATAGTTAAAGTGGCTAGTGATACATGTATTACATAAGGATGCAGTCGATGATATAGAGTACAGTATATACGTATGCATATGAGATGAATAATGTAGGGTAAGTAACATTATATAAGGTAGCATTGTTTAAAGTGGCTAGTGATATATTTACATCATTTCCCATCAATTCCCATTATTAAAGTGGCTGGAGTTGAGTCAGTGTCAGTGTCAGTGTGTTGGCAGCAGCCACTCAATGTTAGTGGTGGCTGTTTAACAGTCTGATGGCCTTGAGATAGAAGCTGTTTTTCAGTCTCTCGGTCCCAGCTTTGATGCACCTGTACTGACCACGCCTTCTGGATGATAGCGGGGTGAACAGGCAGTGGCTCGGGTGGTTGATGTCCTTGATGATCTTTATGGCCTTCCTGTAACATCGGGTGGTGTAGGTGTCCTGGAGGGCAGGTAGTTTGCCCCCGGTGATGCATTGTGCAGACCTCACTACCCTCTGGGTAGGCAAGAGAGACACTCACAGCGCAAACTCACTCTGTCACTCCCCAGCCCTAAAATTAGATGCAACCCTACAAATGGTATGTCTTAGAACAGAATGTAACATTGTGCCTCCCTGCTGGTGCAGACAGAAACAAATGGGTTTTCTCTCCCTCTCCTCTCCCTCTTCTCACAGTGCAGATTGAAAACACGGGTAAAAACGGTGTGCTGGTGAGGTTGGAAGCCCAAAAGGGCTTATATGAAAACCACACCAAAAAAGTACAAAAAAATGTCAATTGTTTGTTGTACTTGATGTACTCAGTATACAAGACAACAATGTTTGATTATGTGTGTGTGTGCAAGTATGTGAGTGTGACAGTTAGGCTACATGGAGGCAGCCAGGCTACATACAGGCAGCCATGCTACATATAGTCAGCCATGCTACATATAGTCAGCCAGGCTACATATAGTCAGCCATGCTACATATAGTCAGCCATGCTACATATAGTCAGCCATGCTACATATAGTCAGCCAGGCTACATATAGTCAGCCAGGCTACATATAGTCAGCCAGGCTACATATAGTCAGCCATGCTACATATAGTCAGCCAGGCTACATATAGTCAGCCATGCTACATATAGTCAGCCAGGCTACATATAGTCAGCCAGGCTACATATAGTCAGCCAGGCTACATATAGTCAGCCAGGCTACATATAGTCAGCCATGCTACATATAGTCAGCCAGGCTACATATAGTCAGCCAGGCTACATATAGTCAGCCAGGCTACATATAGTCAGCCAGGCTACATATAGTCAGCCAGGCTACATATAGTCAGCCAGGCTACATATAGTCAGCCAGGCTACATATAGTCAGCCAGGCTACATATAGGCAGCCATGCAAAAAGTGGAGAGGTGGAACCCTTTATTGGTGTTCTTTAATCCAACCGAGGATGGGAACTTTTTTTGAGTGGAACAGAGACAGCTGTCGTCATCATCAAGCCTGCTTAGACATAGCGGTCATGGGATTGGGAAGAAACAACTATACAGGATTCATAAAATGCTGAACTGTTAATGTGTTCACATTAAGAGTTAATGTGGTTAGAGTAGATGCTATTGGTCCACATGTCCGGGCCGTAATTGGAAATAAGAATTTGTTTTTTATTGACCTACCTGATAAAAAAAAGGTTAAATAAACTAAAATTAATAAATGTGTTAGCAGTCTGATTTAAACAAAGAAACCCAAACCCAGAGAGCTCAGTTGAGAACGCAATTACACACACACACACACACACACACACACACACACACACACACACACACACACACACACACACACACACACACACACACACACACACACAGAAAGAGAGAGGTGCCTGAGAATCAAACTCCTGGGCAAACTGATGAAGTAGCTGTGTGTAAAGCCTAGGATATGTCCCAAATGGCACCCTATTACCTATTGTTTAGCTACCTTTTAGCTATTGTTTAGCTATTGTTTAGCTATTGTTTAGCTACCTTTTAGCTATTGTTTAGCTATTGTTTAGCTACCTTTTAGCTATTGTTTAGCTACTGCAGCAGTGTTGTACAATAAGTAAGTCTTCCTCCCCTCTCTGTGTCCTCAGGTATGACTATGTGGAGGTGTTTAACGGTGGGGATGAGGAGGCTCCGACCCTGGGGAAGTTCTGTGGGAAGATAGCCCCCTCCCCCATCATATCCAGCGGCAACGAGCTCCTAATCAAGTTTGTGTCCGACTACGAGTCTCCCGGTGCTGGATTCTCAGTGCGCTACGAGGTCTTCAAGACAGGTCAGCCTCTTTGGATACGGTGTTGAACCGTTTCTAAAGTATTTCTTACTATTATGTGTTATTACTTGTTTCACTCTGTTCAAATACAGACAAGGGTGAATCCTAACTTCCACCTAAGAGGAATTTTCACTTAGTCATGGATTGACGGCAATGGGAGACTAAGGGCCAATTAGAATTTGCAGCTAAGAGGCTAAATCTTTTGTTCAAGGTCTTACAAGCTAAAGTTAAAGCTACTTCATCCTTTCCTATACAACTAGCGTCAGTACTGTGGGTCACCCTTGTTGAAGCCAAATGAACCCAGGGACCCTGAATGGCCCTCGGGGGGCAGGATGCAGGACAGGGAGAGTACTGTAAACATTCATATCAGCCTTTAAAGGAAGGAACCCCATTCCCATGTCCTTTATCCAATCCCTATTAGCCCGGCCAGTCTCTCTCTATCCAGCTGACTGAGAGCCAATCATAACAGATCTGATAAGGAAGGTACAACACACACAGACTCTCCTGAAAAGACTCCTCTCTACTCCTCTTGGAACCAATGGTGGCCAGGTTCATTGTAATGGCTGGAATGGAATGGAAAGGTATGAAACACATCCAACACACAGGAACCATGTGTTTGATACCTTTCCATTCCATTCCAGTCATGACAATGAACCCATCTTCTGATTTCTTCCTCTATCAGTCATCACTGCTTGGAACCCATTACCTGGCTGTCTGAGTCTCTGCCTGTATCTCTCCCGTCCACGCCTGGTGCTTGTGGTTGTTAGAGAATGGGGATGGATGCAGTAGGAGCAGGTTTCCTGTTGTTGCTAAGTCTTCCTGCTGAGTTGTTCCTGCTACCGTTTGGCTCTAGAAGTGCTAGTGGGAGAAGCTGGGAATTTTCCACTGGAGCGGACAGACGGACAGACGGACGGAGGGAGGGAGGGACAGGTGCGGTAGCCTCAGGCTCATTTAGTTAATGGACAGTTTATCCTTGGAGGCTCAGGGGTGACCTGCACATTAGATGAATGCTCTGGCAAAGATAGGCTGAATCTGAATCTAGGACAGGGGTGTTGGGGGAGGGTGTTAGAGAGACGAACCCTATGGCACCCTATTCCCTATATAATGCACTGTTTTAAAAAAGTAGTAGTCAAAAGTAGTGCACTATATATGGAATAGGGAACAATTTGGGATGCATTTAAGAAATAATCACACGTGTGTAAGTCCCCCTGAGACACCCACGAGAAGTGGGGTCACAGCCAGGATCACCATTGTCCAGCACCCCTGGAGGAATTAGGGTTAAGTGCCATGCTCAAGGGCACAGCAACAGATTTTTCACCTTGTCGGCTCCTGTATTTGAACCAGCGACCTTTCGGTTACTGGCCCAACACTCTAACCTCGAGGCTACCTGCCATATGTATGACTTAAAAATTGCGCCTGCATTGGCCTCTCCTCCCTCTACAGCTCTTCTCCCTCTACGGCTCTGTTCCCTCTACGGCTCTGCTCCCTGTACGGCTCTGCTCCCTCTACGGCTCTGTTCCATCTACGGCTCTGCTCCCTCTACGGCTCTGCTCCATCTACGGCTCTGCTCCATCTACGGCTCTGCTACCTGTAGGGCTCTGCTCCCTCTACGGCTCTGCTCCCTCTACGGCTCTGCTCCATCTACGGCTCTGTTCCCTCTATGGAACCTCTATGGCTCTGTTCCCTCTACGGCCCTGTTCCTTCTATGGCTCTGCTCCCTCTATGGCTCTGCTCCCTCTATGGAACCTCTATGGCTCTGCTCCCTCTATGAAACCTCTAAGGCTCTGTTTCCTCTATGGAACATCTATGGCTCTGCTCCCTCTATGGCTCTGCTCCTTCTGTGGCTCTGCTCCCTCTACGGCTCTGCTCCCTCTACGGCTCTGCTCCCTCTATGGCTCTGCTCCCTCTATGGCTCTGCTCCCTCTATGGCTCTGCTCCTTCTATGGCTCTGCTCCCTCTACGGCTCTGTTCCATCTACAGCTCTATTCCTTCTACGGCTCTGCTCCCTCTATGGAACCTCTATGGCTCTGCTCCCTCTATGAAACCTCTAAGGCTTTGTTTCCTCTATGGAACATCTATGGCTCTGCTCCCTCTATGGCTCTGCTCCCTCTATGGCTCTGCTCCTTCTGTGGCTCTGCTCCCTCTATGGCTCTGTTCTCTCTATGGCTCTGTTCCCTCTATGGCTCTGCTCCCTCTATGGCTCTGTTCCCTCTATGGAACATCTATGGCCCTGCTCCCTCTATGGCTCTGTTCCCTCTATGGCTCTGCTCCCTCTATGGCTCTGTTCCCTCTATGGCTCTGCTCCCTCTATGGAACCTCTATGGCTCTGCTCCCTCTATGAAACCTCTAAGGCTTTGTTTCCTCTATGGAACATCTATGGCTCTGCTCCCTCTATGGCTCTGTTCCCTCTTTGGCTCTGTTCCCTCTATGGCTCTGTTCCCTCTATGGCTCTGTTCCCTCTATGGCTCTGCTCTCTCTATGAAACCTCTAAGGCTTTGTTTCCTCTATGGAACATCTATGGCTCTGCTCCCTCTATGGCTCTGTTCCCTCTATGGCTCTGTTCCCTCTACGGCTCTGTTCCATCTACAGCTCTATTCCTTCTACGGCTCTGCTCCCTCTATGGAACCTCTATGGCTCTGCTCCCTCTATGAAACCTCTAAGGCTTTGTTTCCTCTATGGAACATCTATGGCTCTGCTCCCTCTATGGCTCTGTTCCCTCTTTGGCTCTGTTCCCTCTATGGCTCTGTTCCCTCTATGGCTCTGTTCCCTCTATGGCTCTGCTCTCTCTATGGCTCTGCTCCCTCTATGGCTCTGTTCCCTCTATGACTCTGCTCCCTCTATGGCTCTGTTCCCTCTATGGAACATCTATGGCTCTGCTCCCTCTATGGCTCTGCTCCCTCTATGGCTCTGTTCTCTCTATGGCTCTGCTCCCTCTATGGCTCTGCTCCCTCTATGGCTCTGCTCCCTCTATGGCTCTGTTCCCTCTATGGCTCTGTTCCCTCTATGGAACATCTATGGCTCTGCTCCCTCTATGGCTCTGTTCCCTCTATGGCTCTGCTCCCTCTATGGAACATCCATGGCCCTGTTCCCTCTACGGCCATGTTCCCTCTATGGCTCTGCTCCCTCTATGGCTCTGCTCCCTCTATGGCTCTGCTCCCTCTATGGAACCTCTATGGAACCTCTATGGCTCTGTTCTCTCTATGGAACCTCTATGGCTCTGCTCCCTCTATGGCTCTGTTCCCTCTATGGAACCTCTATGGCTCTGTTCCCTCTATGGCTCTGCTCCCTCTATGGCTCTGTTCCCTCTATGGCTCTGTTCCCTCTATGGCTCTGTTCCCTCTATGGAACATCTATGGCTCTGCTCCCTCTATGGCTCTGTTCCCTCTATGGAACTGCTCTATGGCTCTGCTCCCTCTATGGAACCTCTATGGCTCTGTTCCCTCTATGGCTCTGTTCCCTCTATGGAACCTCTATGGCTCTGTTCCCTCTATGGCTCTGCTCCCTCTATGGAACCTCATGGCCCTGTTCCCTCTACGGCCAACATCTATGGCTCTGCTCCCTCTATGGAACCTCTATGGCTCTGCTCCCTCTATGGAACCTCTGAACCTCTATGGCTCTGTTCTCTCTATGGAACCTCTATGGCTCTGCTCCCTCTATGGCTCTGTTCCCTCTATGGAACCTCTATGGCTCTGTTCCCTCTATGGAACCTCTATGGCTCTGTTCCCTCTATGGCTCTGCTCCCTCTATGGCTCTGTTCCCTCTATGGCTCTGTTCCCTCTATGGCTCTGTTCCCTCTATGGAACCTCTATGGCTCTGCTCCCTCTGTGGCTCTGTTCCCGCTATGGAACATCTATGGCTCTGTTCCCTCTATGGAACCTCTATGGCTCTGTTCCCTCTATGGCTCTGTTCCCTCTATGGAACCTCTATGACTCTGTTCCCTCTATGGAACATCTATGGCTCTGTTCCCTCTATGGAACCTCTATGGCTCTGTTCCCTCTATGGCTCTGTTCCCTCTATGGAACCTCTATGGCTCTGTTCCCTCTATGGAACATCTATGGCTCTGTTCCCTCTATGGAACCTCTATGGCTCTGTTCCCTCTATGGCCCTGTTCCCTCTATGGCTCTGTTCCCTCTATGGAACCTCTATGGCTCTGCTCCCTCTGTGGCTCTGTTCCCTCTATGGAACATATATGGCTCTGCTCCCTCTATGGCTCTGTCCCTCTATGGCTCTGCTCCCCATATGGTACCTCTATGGCTCTGTTCCCATTTAGGAAGTGTAATATAATGTGACAAGCCAAGCTACAACGAGAGAAAAGTGACACTGGAAATTGTCATAAACTGCTCTCATGATGAAGACAAGCACCATTTGTGTTAAAGATAGTGTATCGTCAGGGTGACTGATGAATGTGGTTGTGTCCCAAATGGCACCCTATTCTCTCCATTGCACACTACTTTTGATCTGAGCCCTATAGGCCCCAGGTCAAAAGAAGTGCACTCAATTGGGAATAGGGTACCATTTGGACTGCAGAACGATTGGAACACATCCGGCCGCCATATCCAGAGCTCCTCCCCTCATTGACCACATAATACGCACCAGTGGTCTTATAAATGATACACACTGGGTGTTCCACAGAACCATGAGTCTATATATGTCTAGGCATCTCCTCTCACTATTGTTTCACTGACATTCCTCAAACCAAAAACACATGTCTGGTGGTTTTGAAAGACGGACATTTTTCCAGGACCACATCAAACTGTGGCTTAGACAGGGAAAGTTCTCCGTCCAAGTGGGTGGAGTTTGGCAGGAGGTTAGTTGATAGACACAAAGTACAGGCAAGATCACACACTCTCTCTCTCTTTCTCTCTCACAGACACTCTCTCTCACACCAGCTGAGCCAGATCAAAACCTGCCCGCCTCTCCTCTGCCATTCATCATGTCACCCATATAATGACGCCACCTGTGTGAACATCAAGTGAGAGGAACCCTTACTCTTCTCTGTTATGTTGCATGCTCTCATGTATCAGAGGTCACATCTGGCCCGGCAACACGAGAGACACATCTCTCTCCTGTGGGTCAGTGACCCACATCAACACTGTGTGCGTCTGTCATCTCATCTTCTCTACATCAGTCAACATTACAACAGTAACCTGGGCTTGCACATGTTATTTTATGACAGTCGACTGACTCCCTGACTTTTGGACTGTGAACTGTGTCTGTCATCATAGGCATCTTTGTGTAGACAAACTCTGTTGTGTCCAACGTCTTGTACATCAGTTGTAGAACTTGAAAAATTTGTAAAATGCCATAATGTGTACAATACCAAGCAAGAGTGACTATCTCCTCACAGCGGTTTGTTGGGGTGGAGTGGGGGTGAGCAGTTTGTTGGGGTGGAGTGGGGGTGAGCAGGTTGTTGGGGTGGAGTGGGGGTGAGCGGTTTGTTGGGGTGGAGTGGAGGTGAGCGGTTTGTTGGGGTGGAGTGGGGATGAGCAGTTTGTTGGGGTTGAGTGGGGGTGAGCAGTTTGTTGGGGTGGAGTGGGGGTGAGCAGTTTGTTGGAGTGGAGGTGAGCAGTTTGTTGGGGTGGAGTGGAGGTGAGCAGTTTGTTGAGGTGGAGTGGGGGTGAGCAGTTTGTTGGAGTGGGGGTGAGCAGTTTGTTGGAGTGGAGGTGAGCAGTTTGTTGGGGTGGAGTGGAGGTGAGCAGTTTGTTGGGGTGGAGGTGAGCAGTTTGTTGGGGTGGAGTGGGGGTGAGCAGTTTGTTGGGGTGGAGTGGGGGTGAGCAGTTTGTTGGGGTGGAGTGGGGGTGAGCAGTTTGTTGGAGTGGAGGTGAGCAGTTTGTTGGGGTGGAGTGGGGGTGAGCAGTTTGTTGGGGTAGAGTGGGGGTGAGCAGTTTGTTGGGGTGGAGTGGGGGTGAGTAGTTTGTTGGGGTGGAGTGGGGGTGAGCAGTTTGTTGGGGTGGAGTGGAGGTGAGCAGTTTGTTGGGGTGGAGTGGGGGTGAGTAGTTTGTTGGGGTGGAGTGGGGGTGAGCAGTTTGTTGGGGTGGAGTGGAGGTGAGCAGTTTGTTGGGGTGGAGTGGGGGTGAGCAGTTCGTTGGGGTGGAGTGGAGGTGAGCAGTTTGTTGGGGTGGAGTGGGGGTGAGCGGTTTGTTGGGGTGGAGTGGGGGTGAGCGGTTTGTTGGGGTGGAGTGGGGGTGAGCAGTTTGTTGGGGTGGAGTGGGGGTGAGCAGTTAGTTGGGGTGGAGTGGGGATGAGCAGTTAGTTGGGGTGGAGTGGGGATGAGCAGTTAGTTGGGGTGAGCGGTTTGTTGGGGTGGAGTGGGGGTGAGCGGTTAGTTGGGGTGAGTGGTTTGTTGGGGTGGAGTGGCAGTGAGCGGTTTGTTGGGGTGGAGTGGAGGTGAGCAGTTTGTTGGGGTGGAGTGGGGGTGAGCAGTTTGTTGGGGTGGAGTGGCGGTGAGCGGTTAGTTGGGGTGGAGTGGGGGTGAGCAGTTTGTTGGGGTGGAGTGGGGGTGAGCAGTTTGTTGGGGTGGAGTGGGGGTGAGCAGTTTGTTGGGGTGGAGTGGAGGTGAGCAGTTTGTTGGGGTGGAGTGGAAGTGAGCAGTTTGTTGGAGTGGAGGTGAGCAGTTTGTTGGGGTGGAGTGGGGGTGGACAGTTTGTTGGGGTGGAGGGGAGGTGAGCAGTTTGTTGGAGTGGAGGTGAGCAGTTTGTTGGGGTGGAGTGGGGGTGAGCAGTTTGTTGGGGTGGAGTGGAGGTGAGCAGTTTGTTGGGGTGGAGTGGGGGTGAGCAGTTTGTTGGGCTGGAGTGGGGGTGAGCAGTTTGTTGGGGTGGAGTGGGGGTGAGCAGTTTGTTGGGGTGGAGTGGGGGTGAGCGGTTTGTTGGGGTGGAGTGGGGGTGAGCGGTTTGTTGGGGTGGAGTGGGGGTGAGCGGTTTGTTGGGGTGGAGTGGAGGTGCGCAGTTTGTTGGGGTGGAGTGGAGTGGCGGTGAGCGGTTTGTTGGGGTGGAGTGGAGTGGGGGTGAGCGGTTTGTTGCAGTGGAGTGGAGTGGGGGTGAGCGGTTTGTTGGGGTGTAGTGGGGGTGAGCGGTTTGTTGGGGTGGAGTGGTGGTGAGCGGTTTGTTGGGGTGGAGTGGAGGTGAGCGGTTTGTTGGGGTGGAGTGGAGGTGAGCGGTTTGTTGGGGTGGAGTCGAGGTGAGCAGTTTGTTGGGGTGGAGTGGGGGTGAGCAGTTTTGTTGGGGTGGAGTGGAGGTGAGCAGTTAGTTGGAGTGGAGGTGAGCAGTTTGTTGGGGTGGAGTGGGGGTGAGCTGTTTGTTGGGTTGGAGTGGGGGTGAGCAGTTTGTTGGGGTGGAGTGGGGGTGAGCAGTTTGTTGGGGTGGAGTTGAGTGGCGGTGAGCGGTTTGTTGGGGTGGAGTGGAGTGGGGGTGAGTGGTTTGTTGGGGTGGAGTGGTTTGTTGGAGTGGGGGTGAGCGGTTTGTTGGGGTGGAGTGGAGTGGATGTGAGCGGTTTGTTGGGGTGGAGTCGGGGTGAGCGGTTTGTTGGGTTGGAGTGGGGGTGAGCGGTTTGTTGTGGTGGAGTGGGGTGAGCGGTTTGTTGGGGTGGAGTGGAATGGGGGTGAGTGGTTTGTTGGGGTGGAGTGGAGGTGAGCAGTTTGTTGGGGTGGAGTGGAGTGGCGGTGAGCGGTTTGTTGGGGTGGAGTGGGGGTGAGCGGTTTGTTGGGGTGGAGTTGAGTGGGGGTGAGTGGTTTGTTGGGGTGGAGTGGTTTGTTTGGGTGAGTGGTTTGTTGGGGTGGAGTGGAGTGGGGGTGAGCGGTTTGTTGGGGTGGAGTGGAGTGGCGGTGAGCGGTTTGTTGGGGTGGAGTGGTGGTGAGCGGTTTGTTGGGGTGGAGTGGAGGTGAGCGGTTTGTTGGGGTGGAGTCGAGGTGAGCAGTTTGTTGGGGTGGAGTGGGGGTGAGCAGTTTTGTTGGGGTGGAGTGGAGGTGAGCAGTTAGTTGGAGTGGAGGTGAGCAGTTTGTTGGGGTGGAGTGGGGGTGAGCAGTTTGTTGGGTTGGAGTGGGGGTGAGCAGTTTGTTGGGGTGGAGTGGGGGTGAGCAGTTTGTTGGGGTGGAGTTGAGTGGCGGTGAGCGGTTTGTTGGGGTGGAGTGGAGTGGGGGTGAGTGGTTTGTTGGGGTGGAGTGGTTTGTTGGGGTGGAGTGGAGTGGGGGTGAGCGGTTTGTTGGGGTGGAGTGGAGTGGATGTGAGCGGTTTGTTGGGGTGGAGTCGGGGTGAGCGGTTTGTTGGGTTGGAGTGGGGGTGAGCGGTTTGTTGTGGTGGAGTGGGGGTGAGCGGTTTGTTGGGGTGGAGTGGAATGGGGGTGAGTGGTTTGTTGGGGTGGAGTGGAGGTGAGCAGTTTGTTGGGGTGGAGTGGAGTGGCGGTGAGCGGTGTGTTGGGGTGGAGTGGGGGTGAGCGGTTTGTTGGGGTGGAGTTGAGTGGGGGTGAGTGGTTTGTTGGGGTGGAGTGGTTTGTTTGGGTGAGTGGTTTGTTGGGGTGGAGTGGAGTGGGGGTGAGCGGTTTGTTGGGGTGGAGTGGAGTGGCGGTGAGCGGTTTGTTGGGGTGGAGTGGAGTGGGGGTGAGCAGTTTGTTGGGGTGGAGTGGGGGTGAGCAGTTTGTTGGGGTGGAGTGGGTGTGAGCAGTTTGTTGGAGTGGAGGTGAGCAGTTTGTTGGGGTGGAGTGGGGGTGAGCAGTTTGTTGGGGTAGAGTGGGGGTGAGCAGTTTGTTGGGGTGGAGTGGGGGTGAGTAGTTTGTTGGGGTGGAGTGGGGGTGAGCAGTTTGTTGGGGTGGAGTGGAGGTGAGCAGTTTGTTGGGGTGGAGTGGGGGTGAGTAGTTTGTTGGGGTGGAGTGGGGGTGAGCAGTTTGTTGGGGTGGAGTGGAGGTGAGCAGTTTGTTGGGGTGGAGTGGGGGTGAGCAGTTCGTTGGGGTGGAGTGGAGGTGAGCAGTTTGTTGGGGTGGAGTGGGGGTGAGCGGTTTGTTGGGGTGGAGTGGGGGTGAGCGGTTTGTTGGGGTGGAGTGGGGGTGAGCAGTTTGTTGGGGTGGAGTGGGGGTGAGCAGTTAGTTGGGGTGGAGTGGGGATGAGCAGTTAGTTGGGGTGGAGTGGGGATGAGCAGTTAGTTGGGGTGAGCGGTTTGTTGGGGTGGAGTGGGGGTGAGCGGTTAGTTGGGGTGAGTGGTTTGTTGGGGTGGAGTGGCAGTGAGCGGTTTGTTGGGGTGGAGTGGAGGTGAGCAGTTTGTTGGGGTGGAGTGGGGGTGAGCAGTTTGTTGGGGTGGAGTGGCGGTGAGCGGTTAGTTGGGGTGGAGTGGGGGTGAGCAGTTTGTTGGGGTGGAGTGGGGGTGAGCAGTTTGTTGGGGTGGAGTGGGGGTGAGCAGTTTGTTGGGGTGGAGTGGAGGTGAGCAGTTTGTTGGGGTGGAGTGGAAGTGAGCAGTTTGTTGGAGTGGAGGTGAGCAGTTTGTTGGGGTGGAGTGGGGGTGGACAGTTTGTTGGGGTGGAGGGGAGGTGAGCAGTTTGTTGGAGTGGAGGTGAGCAGTTTGTTGGGGTGGAGTGGGGGTGAGCAGTTTGTTGGGGTGGAGTGGAGGTGAGCAGTTTGTTGGGGTGGAGTGGGGGTGAGCAGTTTGTTGGGCTGGAGTGGGGGTGAGCAGTTTGTTGGGGTGGAGTGGGGGTGAGCAGTTTGTTGGGGTGGAGTGGGGGTGAGCGGTTTGTTGGGGTGGAGTGGGGGTGAGCGGTTTGTTGGGGTGGAGTGGGGGTGAGCGGTTTGTTGGGGTGGAGTGGAGGTGGGCAGTTTGTTGGGGTGGAGTGGAGTGGCGGTGAGCGGTTTGTTGGGGTGGAGTGGAGTGGGGGTGAGCGGTTTGTTGCAGTGGAGTGGAGGTTTGTTGGGGTGAGTGGGGGTGAGCGGTTTGTTGGGGTGGAGTGGTGGTGAGCGGGTTGGGGTGGAGTGGAGGTGAGCGGTTTGTTGGGGTGGAGTGGAGGTGAGCGGTTTGTTGGGGTGGAGTCGAGGTGGAGTTTGTTGGGGTGGAGAGCAGTTTTGTTGGGGTGGAGTGGAGGTTTGTTGGGGTGGAGTGGAGTGGGGGTGAGCAGTTTGTTTGGAGTTGAGCAGGTGGAGTGGGCGGTGAGCGGTTTGTTGGGGTGGAGTGGAGTGGGGGTGAGTGGTTTGTTGGGGTGGAGTGGTTTGTTGGGGTGGAGTGGAGTGGGGGTGAGCGGTTTGTTGGGGTGGAGTTGGGGTGGAGTCGGGGTGAGCGGTTTGTTGGGTTGGAGTGGGGGTGAGCGGTTTGTTGGGGTGGAGTGGGGGGAGTGGTTTGTTGGGGTGGGTGAGCAGTTTGTTGGGGTGGAGTTTGTTGGGGTGGAGTGGCGGTTTGTTGGGGTGGAGTGGAGTGGCGGTGAGCAGCGGTTTGTTGGGGTGGAGTGGAGGTGAGCGGTTTGTTGGGGTGGAGTCGAGGTGAGCAGTTTGTTGGGGTGGAGTGGGGGTGAGCAGTTTTGTTGGGGTGGAGTGGAGGTGAGCAGTTAGTTGGAGTGGAGGTGAGCAGTTTGTTGGGGTGAGTGAGCAGTTTGTTGGGTTGGAGTGGGGGGAGTTTGTTGGGGTGGAGTGGGGGTGAGCAGTTTGTTGGGGTGGAGTTGGTGAGCGGTTTGTTGGGGTGGAGTGGAGTGGGGGTGAGTGGTTTGTTGGGGTGGAGTGGTTTGTTGGGGTGGAGTGGAGTGGGGGTGAGCGGTTTGTTGGGGTGGAGTGGAGTCGGGGTGAGCGGTTTGTTGGGTTTGTTGTTGGGTGGAGTGGGGGTGGTTGGGGTGGAGTGGAATGGGGGTGAGTGGTTTGTTGGGGTGGAGTGGAGGTGAGCAGTTTGTTGGGGTGGAGTGGAGTGGCGGTGAGCGGTTTGTTGGGGTGGAGTGGGGGTGTGGAGTGGGGGTGGAGTGGCGGTGAGCGGTTTGTTGGGGTGAGTGGTTTGTTGGGATGGAGTGGTTTGTTGGGGTGAGTGGTTTGTTGGGGTGGAGTGGGGGTGAGCGGTTTGTTGCGGTGGAGACGGTGAGCGGTTTGTTGGGGTGGAGTGGAGTGGGGGTGAGCGGTTTGTTGGGGTGGAGTGGGGGTGAGCGGTTTGTTGGGGTGGAGTTTAGGTGAGCGGTTTGTTGGGGTGGAGTGGAGGTGAGCGGTTTGTTGGGGTGGAGTCGAGGTGAGCAGTTTGTTGGGGTGGAGTGGGGGTGAGCAGTTTGTTGGGGTGGAGTGGGGGTGAGCAGTTTGTTGGGTTGGAGTGGGGGTGAGCAGTTTGTTGGGGTGGAGTGGAGTGGCGTTGAGCGGTTTGTTGGGGTGGAGTGGAGTGGGGGTGAGTGGTTTGTTGGGGTGGAGTGGTTTGTTGGGGTGAGTGGTTTGTTGGGGTGGAGTGGAGTGGGGGTGAGCGGTTTGTTTGGTGGAGTGGAGTGGCGGTGAGCGGTTTGTTGGGGTGGAGTGGAGTGGAGTGGTTTGTTGGGGTGGAGTGGTTTGTTGGGGTGGAGTGGAGTGGGGGTGAGCGGTTTGTTGGGGTGAGTGGTTTGTTGGGGTGGAGTGGAGGTGAGCGGTTTGTTGGGGTGGAGTGGGGGTGAGCAGTTTGTTGGGGTGGAGTGGGGGTGAGCGGTTTGTTGGGGTGGAGTTGAGTGGGGGTGAGTGGTTTGTTGGGGTGGAGTGGTTTGTTTGGGTGAGTGGTTTGTTGGGGTGGAGTGGAGTGGGGGTGAGCGGTTTGTTGGGGTGGAGTGGAGTGGCGGTGAGCGGTTTGTTGGGGTGGAGTGGAGGTGAGCGGTTTGTTGGGGTGGAGTGGAGGTGAGCGGTTTGTTGGGGTGGAGTCGAGGTGAGCAGTTTGTTGGGGTGGAGTGGGGGTGAGCAGTTTTGTTGGGGTGGAGTGGAGGTGAGCAGTTAGTTGGAGTGGAGGTGAGCAGTTTGTTGGGGTGGAGTGGGGGTGAGCAGTTTGTTGGGTTGGAGTGGGGGTGAGCAGTTTGTTGGGGTGGAGTGGGGGTGAGCAGTTTGTTGGGGTGGAGTTGAGTGGCGGTGAGCGGTTTGTTGGGGTGGAGTGGAGTGGGGGTGAGTGGTTTGTTGGGGTGGAGTGGTTTGTTGGGGTGGAGTGGAGTGGGGGTGAGCGGTTTGTTGGGGTGGAGTGGAGTGGATGTGAGCGGTTTGTTGGGGTGGAGTCGGGGTGAGCGGTTTGTTGGGTTGGAGTGGGGGTGAGCGGTTTGTTGTGGTGGAGTGGGGGTGAGCGGTTTGTTGGGGTGGAGTGGAATGGGGGTGAGTGGTTTGTTGGGGTGGAGTGGAGGTGAGCAGTTTGTTGGGGTGGAGTGGAGTGGCGGTGAGCGGTTTGTTGGGGTGGAGTGGGGGTGAGCGGTTTGTTGGGGTGGAGTTGAGTGGGGGTGAGTGGTTTGTTGGGGTGGAGTGGTTTGTTTGGGTGAGTGGTTTGTTGGGGTGGAGTGGAGTGGGGGTGAGCGGTTTGTTGGGGTGGAGTGGAGTGGCGGTGAGCGGTTTGTTGGGGTGGAGTGGAGGTGAGCGGTTTGTTGGGGTGGAGTGGAGGTGAGCGGTTTGTTGGGGTGGAGTCGAGGTGAGCAGTTTGTTGGGGTGGAGTGGGGGTGAGCAGTTTTGTTGGGGTGGAGTGGAGGTGAGCAGTTAGTTGGAGTGGAGGTGAGCAGTTTGTTGGGGTGGAGTGGGGGTGAGCAGTTTGTTGGGTTGGAGTGGGGGTGAGCAGTTTGTTGGGGTGGAGTGGGGGTGAGCAGTTTGTTGGGGTGGAGTTGAGTGGCGGTGAGCGGTTTGTTGGGGTGGAGTGGAGTGGGGGTGAGTGGTTTGTTGGGGTGGAGTGGTTTGTTGGGGTGGAGTGGAGTGGGGGTGAGCGGTTTGTTGGGGTGGAGTGGAGTGGATGTGAGCGGTTTGTTGGGGTGGAGTCGGGGTGAGCGGTTTGTTGGGTTGGAGTGGGGGTGAGCGGTTTGTTGGGGTGGAGTGGGGGTGAGCGGTTTGTTGGGGTGGAGTGGAATGGGGGTGAGTGGTTTGTTGGGGTGGAGTGGAGGTGAGCAGTTTGTTGGGGTGGAGTGGAGTGGCGGTGAGCGGTTTGTTGGGGTGGAGTGGGGGTGAGCGGTTTGTTGGGGTGGAGTTGAGTGGGGGTGAGTGGTTTGTTGGGGTGGAGTGGTTTGTTTGGGTGAGTGGTTTGTTGGGGTGGAGTGGAGTGGGGGTGAGCGGTTTGTTGGGGTGGAGTGGAGTGGCGGTGAGCGGTTTGTTGGGGTGAGTGGTTTGTTGGGATGGAGTGGTTTGTTGGGGTGAGTGGTTTGTTGGGGTGGAGTGGAGTGGGGGTGAGCGGTTTGTTGCGGTGGAGACGAGTTGGGGTAAGCGGTTTGTTGGGGTGGAGTGGAGTGGGGGTGAGCGGTTTGTTGGGGTGGAGTGGGGGTGAGCGGTTTGTTGGGGTGGAGTTTAGGTGAGCGGTTTGTTGGGGTGGAGTGGAGGTGAGCGGTTTGTTGGGGTGGAGTCCAGGTGAGCAGTTTGTTGGGGTGGAGTGGGGGTGAGCAGTTTGTTGGGGTGGAGTGGGGGTGAGCAGTTTGTTGGGGTGGAGTGGGGGTGAGCAGTTTGTTGGGGTGGAGTTGAGTGGCGGTGAGCGGTTTGTTGGGGTGGAGTGGAGTGGGGGTGAGTGGTTTGTTGGGGTGGAGTGGTTTGTTGGGGTGAGCGGTTTGTTGGGGTGGAGTGGAGTGGGGGTGAGCGGTTTGTTATGGTGGAGTGGAGTGGCGGTGAGCGGTTTGTTGGGGTGGAGTGGAGTGGGGGTGAGTGGTTTGTTGGGGTGGAGTGGTTTGTTGGGGTGGAGTGGAGTGGGGGTGAGCGGTTTGTTGGGGTGAGTGGTTTGTTGGGGTGGAGTGGAGTGGCGGTGAGCGTTTTGTTGTGGTGGAATGGAGTGGGTGTGAGCGGTTTGTTGGGGTGGAGTGGAGTGGATGTGAGCGGTTTGTTGGGGTGGAGTGGGGGTGAGTGGTTTGTTGGGGTGGAGTGGGGGTGAGGTGGTAGGGGCAAGGGGTTTGTTGGGGTGAGAGGTGTGTTGGGGTGAGGTGGTGGGTGTGAGAGGTTTGTTGGGGTGAGGTGGAGTGGGGGTGAGAGGTTTATTGGAGTGAGGTGGAGTGGGGGTGAGGGGTTTGTTGGGGAGAGGTAGAGTGGGGGTGAGGGGTTTGTTGGAGTGAGGTGGAGTGGGGGTGAGGGGTTTGTTGGAGTGAGGTGGAGTGGGGGTGAGGGGTTTGTCGGGCCACAAAGTCTCCAAAAACAACCCAGGGTGTTTGTGTCTGACTGCAGCAGTCAGTAAATACCAGGCGCCCCCCAGTCAAAACACAGACAGAGCCAGCCAGTGGCACTGAAGGTGTGACCAATAGGAACAGGCTCAGTGGACACCTCAGTGGTAATTGAGTAAATGGACTCAGGAACCCATGAACCCCTGCTAACAATGGTTTATATAAATCCAAGTGACAACATTGTAGTTATGACAACATATTGCTTGCTTTCAGATCCCCAACTGCTGTATGATCAGTGTTACAGACAAATACAGTGATAAATAACAGCATTAATACATTTAATACAAACATAAAGCCACAAAACTACAGCCATGGACCCAAATATTATATGTCAGAACAGGATAAAGACATGCAAAGTTTAACATACAATGCATATTTTTTTCCATCTTCTCATCAGGACCTGAGTGTTCTAGAAACTTCACCTCGTCTAAGGGCGTTATAAAGACACCAGGCTTCCCTGACAAGTACCCCAACAACCTGGACTGTACCTTCATGATCATCGCCCCCAAAATGTCAGAGATCGTGGTGGACTTTGACACGTTCGACATGGAGCCTGACACCACCCCTCCACCCGGGGCACTGTGTCGCTACGACTGGCTGGAGATCTGGGATGGGTTCCCTGCAGGTGAGAGAGTGAGAGTGTGACCCAACCAAATCATGAGAAAATATCATTACTTGACACACTGGAAAGAATTAACAAAAAAAACAGAGCAAACCAGACTGCTCTTTGTCCCTAAACAAAGAGTATACAGTGGCAGAATACCTGATCACTGTGACTGACTAAAACTGAAGGAAATCTTTGACTATGTACAGACTCAGTCAGCATAGCCTTGCTATTGAGAAAGGCCGCTGTAGGCAGACCTGGCTCCCAAGAGAAGAAAGGCTATGTGCACACTGCCCACAAAATGAAGTGGAAACTGAGCTGCACTTCCTAACCTCCTTTAAAATATATATACTGTATATATATTTCACCTTTATTTAACCAGGTAGGCTAGTTGAGAACAAGTTCTAATTTACAACTGGCCAAGATAAAGCAAAGCAGTGTGACAAAAACAACAACACAGAGTTACACATGGGATAAACAGACATACAGTCAATAACACAATAGAAAAGTCCATATACAGTGTGTAGAAATGAAGTAGGATAAGGGGGTTAAGGCAATAAATAGACCATAGTGGTGAAATAATTACAATATTGCAATTAAACATCCTGCCAAATGTATGACCATGTTGGAGAAACATATTTCCCTCAGATTACTTAGATACACAAAGAATTTGAAAACAAACCCAATTTTGATAAACTCCCATATCTATTGGGTGAAATTCCACAGTGTGACATCACAGCAGCAAGATTTGTGACCTGTTGCCACAAGAAAAGGGCAACCAGTGTAAAATACAACCCATGTTTATGTTTATTTATTTTCCCTTTTGTACTTTAAATATTTGCACATAATATGACATTTGTAATGTCTTTATTCTTTTGGAATTTTTGTGAGTGTAATGTTTACTGTTAATTTTTATTGTTGATTTCACTTTTGTTTATTATCTAGTTCACTTGCTTTGGCAATGTTAACATATGTTTCCATGCCAATAAAGCCCTTACATTGAAATTGAATTGAATTGAGAGAGAAAGAGAGAGAGTTGTTTCACCAGCCAGCAGCTCTGTTGTTTTTCATCCACCAGGCCACACAGATTGATTTAGCCCAGCACATTAAGGAGACAGGCATAACCTACACTATTCATTGTCTACAATGATGTTGTTTCAATGACCGCATTGCCCAGTCTCCATTGTTGTGTGATTGGGTCTGAGGAGAATGGGAGGAAATGTACATTGACAAGCATCAGAGGAGTGCCTGGCTGGGTACATTGCTTTGTCTGGCTCCCTGAGACTTCTTCCTCTATACTAGGGCCTTGCCAGGCTAGGGCTGCGTCTCCAATGGCACCTTGTTCACTATTTAGTACACTACTTTTGACCAGATCGCAATGGGCCCTGCTCAAAAGTAGTCACTTAATAGGGAATGGGGTGCCATTTGGGAAACAGCCCTATAGAAACGCACAAGGACCAAACAATCACACACCTCACAGCTGGGTTAGTGCTGTAAACATGCCAGGCCGGCCATGTCTCTCAATAGACCTGTGTGTTTTCTGTCCCGGGGTTTGCCAAAGCTTTGTGTTCGAGGTGTGTACATGTTTGACATCCCAGATGGTAGGCGACACAATGTATTTGAAATGGAAACAAAAAGGGAAATGGGAGAAGCATCAGACAATTCTTGACACATAATTGGAGATGAGATATTTTTTCTTCTGTACCAGACCTATTATACATTGGCTGTGAACACGTGTTAATGATAAACACTGTGAACGTGCCATAGTCTCTGCTACCTGACATGTCACGTCTGTTTTTGACACAAGGTGTAAAGTCACAAACGAGGTGAGACCTGAGGTCATCGGAAAGTTCCAACCTGTTATCCTCTAATGGTTGTCACACGATCACGATAGAATGTTTTGTCAGATGACAGAGTGAAAGTTAGTGAAACATATAATGGAGGGAAGTTCATTCTAGAATATAGACTTTGTGCAGTAAATTAGGCTATTACTACAGATTATAAACTGGTTGGTTCGAGCCCTGAATGCTGATTGGCTGACAGCCGTGGTATATCAGACCGTATTTTCAAGTTTTCTACTCCGCTAGCCAGCACCTCGCCCAAATAGGTGTGCGTTTATTTTTCTTCTATATCAGACCATATACCACAAATATGAGAAAATATTTATTTTTACTGCTCTAATTACGTTTATAAGGCACTAGCAATAAGGCACCTTGCGGGTTTGTGGTATATTACTAATATACCACGGATAAGGGCTGTATCCATAAGAACAGCCCTTAGCCATAGTATATTGGCCATATACCATACCCCCTCGTGCCTTATTGCTTAATTGTAGAAAAGCTGAATCAATCGTAACATGGGATATTGAAGGAAGTAATTGTGTTGTGTAGCTGTGATGGATTTACATTGCTCTCTCTCTTAATTTCTCTCTTTCTCTTTCTTTCTCTCTCCCACCCTCTCTCTCTCTCTCTTCATTTCTCTCTTTCTCTTTCTTTCTCCCCCCCCCCTCTCTCTCCCCCTCTCTCTCTCCCCTCTCTCTCTCTCCCCTCTCTCTCTCTCTTAATTTCTCTCTTTCTCTTTCTTTCTCTCTCCCCTCTCGCTCTCCCCCCTCTCTCTCTCTTAATTTCTCTCTTTCTCTTTCTTTTTCTCTCCCCTCTCTCTCCCCCCCCTCTCTCTCCCCCCTCTCTCTCTCCCCTCTCTCTCTCTCTTAATTTCTCTCTTTCTCTTTCTTTCTCTCTCCCCTCTCTCTCTCCCCCCCTCTCTCTCTCCCCTCTCTCTCTCTCTCTTCATTTCTCTCTTTCTTTCTTTATTTCTTTCTTTCTCTCCCCTCTCCCCTCTCTCTCCCTTTCTCTCTCTTTCACCCCCTTCTCTCCTTCTCCCTATCCCAGTGGGACCCCACATTGGGCGGTACTGTGGTAACAGCAGTCCTGGCCGAGTCATCTCCTACACAGGGATCCTTTCTATGACCATCAACACAGACAACGCCATCGCCAGAGAGGGCTTCTCAGCCAACTACACTGTCAGAGAGAGGAGCCTACGACAGGGACCAGAGGGTTAGTATGACCTACTGCCTTACGGCCCAGGGTCGTTCTAGCCCAGGGCGTTCGTAAATTCTCTCTGGCCATCTACTCCGATTTCAGAGCGCTCTCGTCTCAGCGTGCCAGAGCACAGAATAACTGACAAATTTATGAACGCTCAACACGCATTGAATATGTCAGTAAATGTTCGCAAAAATCATAATTCAATTGTTGCCAGCAGCACAGTTACAGTCACCAACTAGGTAACAGGAAAACAGCCTAACCAGCTCTGCTAGGGCGAGTAAAATGGTCTGGAATTAGCTAGCTAACTTTAGCCGGTTAGCTTGGTTGCTTGACTGCCGTTGTGAGGTCAGAACGCTAGGATCAACTCTACCCCTTGGCCAGAGCGTCCAGTGTGCGCTCTGAATGCTCAGAGAGTGAAACACTCTGAATTTTACTAATGGACAATCTGACAACGCTCTGAATTTACAAACGCCCAGAGCGCACTCTGAGCACACACTGATGTGTGTGTGACTGACATAAGGTCTGTTTAGATGCCTCTCATACACACAGAGGTAGGATGGACTTACTCCCATCGCAGAGAATCCAAAACAGTCTCTGTTCTTTCTTCCATCTCTCTTCAGTGCTCTGCTAATTCTCTAATTTCTATTCATGCGTTTCCTTCACTTCCATTTGCTCAGCAGGCATTGACAGAACATCAAAATGTCCACATATCATTGCAATCCAAATGAAAGACCTTATCAGAGACTATTTCAACAGTTCATGCGATCAAAGTCACAGTATGGGGTGTTTCCGACTGTTATAGATAAGATAACGCCATCGGGGAAATAGGAGTAATACTGATTTCTGAGAATTTTACATTCCACCAACCTTCCTCCCACGAAATGGAAAAAAGTATCTGAAGTTTTCCAAAACAGTTTTAAGAACATTTAGGCACACACATTTCTACTACCAAACAGACTGATAGGGAGCTAATGCTGTGGAAAAGGCAATGTGATTGGGTTCACCATGGAGCCTTCATTTCAATCTGTCACGCTTAGCTGGAGGCCTGGTGACAAGACCAGTCATCACTCTGCTCTGTGTGGGTCCACTGTGAAAACACACAGCTAGCCAGCCACGGAGGGTGTGTGTGTGTGTGTATTTGTGTGTGTGTGTGTGTGTGTGTGTGTGTTTCTACAGCCATCTGGGATAATTAGAGATTTTTCTAACACCAGCACTGCTCTTAGCCATCCAGAGAAAGGCTATGTAGAAGATTTACAATCTGATGGGAGCCGTGTGAGTGTGCACACACAAACACAAACAAACAAACACTCGCACATACACACATTCCTTCAACCAGGGTCAGAGGGACAGGTCGCAAGGCCCTAAATCACTGTAGTCTGGGGGAATTTCAACGTGGAGTCTGTTTGTGATGTTTTTGTACAACCTCCTGATGAGTTTTGGTCATCCAACATGAACATGAACACCAACCACTGGTATTTTACAGCGGTAAAGAGTAAATAGAAATGGGACCCTGTCCCCCTCTGCTTGGCACTCAGCATTAAGGAGATTGAATTGGGGTTAAGGGTGCATGCATCAGGGCAGTGAACCTAACCTGAACCTGTGTCTGGAGAAAGGGTCACCAAACAGACACTAACAAAGACAGGCATTCGACGTACTACTCCGGGGGTGTTGAGAGTGAGGAATTTACAACCACGACTAATCAGAGGAATTTGGTACGCTTCTTACAAAATGTTCTGAATGGGTCATCTTTTAACATGTCCAGTTGAGATGCACAATGCTCTTCTTTTCTTCTGAGCATTTCACTGTAAGGTCTACCTGTTGTATTTGTATTTCGATTTTGAGCAAGTAACTTTTAGTTTCCAGTAAAACACAGTTAATATCACATTACACATGAATTGTCTTTGTGATTGAGACCTCTATGAGTCACACTAATACAGAGAGTCTCTTTAGACCAGTGATATTGTAACGATTGTCGTATGAAGGAGTGGACCAAAACGCAGCTTGGTAAGTGTTCATGACAAATGTAATACTCAAAACACTCGAACAAAATAACAAAAAGGGAAAACCGAAACAGTCCTGTCAGGTGCAGACACTAAACAGAAAACTACCCTCAAAACCCAAACAAAAAATGTCAACTTATATATGATCCCCAATCAGAGACAACGATAGACAGCTGCCTCTGATTGGGAACCACACCAACATAGAAATAAAGAAACTAGAATGTCCACCCTAGTCACACCCTGGCCTAACCAAAATAGATAATAAAAACCTCTCTATGGCCAGGGCGTGACAGTACCCCCCTACCCCCCAAAGGTGCGGACTCCGGTCGCAAAACCTGACTCTAAAGGGGAGGGTCCGGGTGGGCATCCCTTCACGGCGGCTCTGGTGCGGGATGTAGATAATCGCCGGAGGAACCAGACCACCGATCATCGGCGGAGGTTCCGGACCGGGGACCGTAGCCGGAGGCTCCGGACTGGGGACCGTCGCTGCAGGCCCAGGACTGGGGACCATTGCTGCAGGCCCCAGACTGGGGATGGGCTCTGCAGGCCCTGGACTGGGGACCGGCTCTGGAATGGGGACCGTCTCCGGACTGTGGACCGTCGCTTAAGGTTCCGGGACTGTGGCCCGTCGGTGGAGGTTCCGGACTGTGAAATGTCACCGGAAGCTCTGGACTGGGAACTGTCGCCGGAAGCTCTGGCTTGTGGAGGCGCACTGGAGGCCTGATGCGTGGGACCGGTACAGGTGGCACCGGGCTGAAGACATGCACCTCAGGGCGAGTGCGGGGAGGAGGCACAGGACGTACTGGACTGTGGAGGCGCACTGGAGGCCTGATGCGTGGGACCGGTACAGGTGGCACCGGGCTGATGACACGCACCTCAGGGTGAGTACACGGAGGAGGCGCAGGACGTACTGGACTGTTGAGGCGCACAGGAGGTTTGGAGCATAGAGCTGGCACAACCCGTCCTGGCTGGATGTTTATCTTCGCCCTGCAAATGCGGGGCGCTGGCACAGGCCACACTGGGCTGTGCAGACGCACCATAGACACAGTGCGCAGAGCCAGCACAGGATATCCTGGTCCAAGGAAGTATACTGGAGACCAGGAGCGCTGAGCTGGCACCATCCGTCCTGGCTGGATGCCCATTCTAGCCCGGCCAATGCGGGGAGCTGGAATAGAGCGCACCGGGCTATGAATGCGCACTGGAGATACCATGCGCATCACTGCATAACACGGTGCCTGACCAGTCTTACGCTCCCCACGGTAAGCACGAGGAGTTGGCTCAGGTCTGAACCCTGACTCTGCCACTCTCCTTGTGTGCCCCCCCAAAAAATATTTTTGGAGCTGCCTCTCGGGTTTCCGTGCAAGCCGTGTCCCCTCATATCGTCGCTGTTTCCACCTGTTTCCATGACAGGGTCTTGTCCCGTGCCATAACCTCCTCCCAGGTCCAGGATGTCCTCCACTCTCTTTTCTCCCTGGCCCAGGATCCCTGCTCCTCTTGAACACGCTGCTTGGTCCTTTTTTGGTGGGTAGTTCTGTAACGATCGTCGTATGAAGGAGTGGACCAAAACGCAGCTTGGTAAGTGTTCATGATAAATGTAATACTGAAAACACTTGAACAAAATAACAACGAGGGAAAAACCGAAACAGTCCTGTCAGGTGCAGACACTAAACAGAAAACAACTACCCACAAAACCCAAATGAAAAAGGACAATTTATATACGATCCCCAATCAGAGACAACGATAGACAGCTGCCTCTGATTGGGAACCACACCAACATAGAAATAAAGAAACTAGAATGTCCACCCTAGTCACACCCTGGCCTAACCAAAATAGAGAATAAAAACCTCTCTATGGCCAGGGCGTGACAGGTATTCAAAATGAGTAACAAAAAATTAAGAGTACAGATTATTGTATGTTATTATTACTGTGTTACAATTGTATTGTATTGGACAATACACAAATGTTTTTGAGAAAGATAATTAGACAAATACTATTTTATTGAATAAATGTATTTATTGGTTTCTTTCATTTTAATAAGAGATGAAAATGCAATGAATTGAAGGTTATTTGTTGATGTAGATTTGAGGAAAAAATGGGGTCCCCTGAAATTCTGCCTGAAAAAATGGTGTCCCTGCTGAAAAAATGTTAACACTGCTTTAGACAAACAATCACCCTAACCCTAACACTAAACCTAACTCTAACCATAACCCCAGCAAGTTGTTGTGTAACAACAGAGTTGCAGTTGATCATTTGTTGAAAATTGAATCGGTATTATGTTGATCATCTCTAGGGGAATGTCCAAATAAAGTGTAACTCATGTTGTGTTTCTCCCCTGACAGAATTTACCTGTCTGGAGGGCCTGGGGATGGAGTCAGGAGAGATCACCTCAGATCAGATCACTGCCTCCTCTCAGTACAACCCCAACTGGTCCCCAGAACGCTCCAGACTCAACTACAAAGAGAACGGATGGACCCCCTCAGAAGACTCTGCTAGAGAGTGGATACAGGTATGATAGAGAGACAGCCCTGGGGAAGCTGGGTTACATGTGTGGTGTCTGAGTCCCAAATGGCACCCTATTCCTTTTTACCCCTATGGGCACTGTTCCCTACATAGAGGAATAGGGTTCTGTGTGTCTGTCACTGACATTACTTATCCTATTGGTGCCTATAAAACATTATGGCTGCATAGTAAGCACTGGATTGAGCAAGAGTTGGGTATTCATACTCTTTGGGACAGTGTGTTTAGTCCTTTACAGCTCCCTGTTCAGCTACTGTCATGTGAAGTGAGTGTGTGTGTACTGTATGTGATTGTAGGTGTGCATGTGTGAGTATGATTGTGTGCGTGTGTGTATACACTAGTGTGTGTGTGTGTCTGCGCAAATTTGATTGTGTGTGTGCGTGTGTGTGTGAGAGAGAGAGAGATTGTAATACCACAGGTCATGAGGGTGTTTGTGAATGACGCCAGACCTACAAAAGCCAAAAAAGAAACAACACCAAGTCACAAACAACACCGATTATGATTGAGAGGCCAGACTGACTGGACTAGTTGGTGTTTGGGTTGATTAAGCTCCTACCTATGCAAGCTGTAAACAAACTGTCCAACAGGGACATGGCTTCTATAATCTAGTTTTGTATCAGCAACAACCTCAGGGGGAGGCCTCTTGTGGTAAATGCAGATTGTTATATGAGGCCGTTATGTAACACGACACACACACACCAAACACTATGAACTGAACAGGAACATGTCAATCAAGATTTCACTAGTTTTACGAAACAGAACATAATTCCAGGAATAATGCAGGGATTATAACGCCTGCTCATCGAACATCTTATACCAAAATAATGGCCATTAATATGGAGTTGGTCCCTCATTTGCTGCTATAACAGCCTCCACTCTTCTGGGAAGGCGTTCCACTAGATGTTGGAAATTTGCTGCGGGAACTTGCTTCCACTCAGCGACAAGATTAGGCCTGGCTCACAGTCAGCGTCCAATTCATCCCAAAGGTGTTCGATGGGGTTGAGGTCAGGGCTCTGTGCAGGCCAGTCAAGTTCTTCCACACTGATCTCGACAAACCATTTCTTTATGGACCTTGCTTTGTGCACGGGGGCATTGTCATGCTGAAACAGGAAATGGCCCCAAACTGTTGCCACAAAGATGGAAGCACAGAATCATCAAGAATGTCGTTGTATGCTGTAGTGTTAAGACTTCCCTTCACTGGAACTAAGGGGCCTAGTCCGAACCATGAAAAACAGCCCCAGACCATTATTCTGCCTCCACCCAACTTTACAGTTGGCACTATGCATTCGGGCAGGTAGCGTTCTCCTGACATCCACCAAAAACCCAGATTTGTCCGTTGGACTGCCAGATGATGAAGCATGATTCATCACTCCAGAGAACACATTTTCACTGCTCCAGATTCCAATGGCAGCGAGCTTTACACCACTCTAGCCGACACTTGACATTGGAAACCCATTTCATGCAGCTCATGATGAACAGTTCTTGTGCTGACGTTGCTTCCAGAGGCAGTTTGGAACTCAGTAGTGAGTGTTGCATCCAAGAACAGGCGGTGGTCCCGTTCGGTGAGCTTATTGGGCCTACCACTTTTCAGCTGAGCCTATTCAGCTGAGCCGTGCTCCTAGACGTTTCCACTTCACAATAACAGCACTTAAAGTTGACCGGGGCAGCTCTAACAGGGCAGAAATTTGACGAATTGTCTTGTTGGAAAGGTGGCATTCTATGACGGTGCCACGTTGAAGGTCATTCTACTACCAATGTTTGTCTATGGAGATTGCATGGTGGTGTGCTCAAATTTCATACACCTGTCAGCAACGGGTGGGGCTGAAACAACCGAATCCACAAATCTGAAGGGGTGTCCACAAATCTGAAGGGGTGTATATATAGCGTAGTCTGAAGGCACTCCCTCTTTCTTTTCTGGGAGAGGAAGAAATAGCCCCCCCTGGATTTGTGTGGACTGTGTGAATGACAGAGTACCCCTGGGAACTGGGCTGTTGTGTTCCTTACTGTAGCCTATCCTGGTAAAATCCCTAGAGTTTCTATATATTCCCCTCCGCCTTCTATAAATGAATGTCAACCTACTTATAGCACACAAGCTCCGCTGTTAGACTCTTTGAGCTACTTGGACATTTGATACACATACTTGTTATCTCTTTGAGAATCATAATCATGCACAGCATTGTATACAAAGTGCCCATCAACAAATCTGTACAAATTGAAAAATGCTGAGAATGTTTGCCAAAAGGTGGACAGACAAGCAGCTTGAGTACAAACTAGAGGGGTTTTGGACAATGTCCTGGACTGTCCTGGCAGGAAATACCTTGTTTCTCAGCTTCAGTCTCAGTCTCAGCTTGATCTCGCAAACGAACCAGAGCCCTTTATCGCAATAGATGGCTCTGAATCGAACGTTCTGTCCAGCAACCGAACACTCTGTCCAGCGCCTCCTATTCTATCTGACATGAGCTCCACAGTGGCCAGCCAAGCATATTGGCTAGACTTCCTCTATGAAAAGACTGATGCTAATTACTCTCCCGTATTCCTAATTACTCCACACTTGGCAGTGCTAACACTCTGCGGTTGAAAATTAAACCCTCCGCTCAGGCCTTTAATGGAGAAGAGAATAAGAGGCAGACACAGCTGCATTCATCAGCCGGACCTTCACTAAATGAGATTCAACAAAAACATTGGCACATCCTTCAAAACAGGATATTGGTGTTTTTATGGCGAGGAGAGGAAGAGCTTGTAATCAGCACTAGGCCACTGTGACTGACTGCTGTGACCCACTTTTTCAGACCTCTCCGGGTTTTCTCAAGAAAGTGCTGTGCTATAATATTGGGTTTAGACTGCTTAAGATCAGGACAGGAAAAGGGGTTCCGACCACATGGAGGATTGTCAGCGAGGATAAATACTGCTCCAGATTGCTTCCAGAGGCAGTTTGGAACTCAGTAGTGAGTGTTGCATCCAAGAACAGGCGGTGGTTCCGTTCGGTGAGCTTATTGGGCCTACCACTAAACAAGATTCTCTAAAGTGACAGGGTCAATCATGGTCAGGTCAGTTGAGATGTGAGCTGTCGGTTTTGGCCATGTTAACATATTCTACATGGACCAGCTTTGAATGCATTGTAAAGAGCTTATTACACATCTCTTCTGTTCAGTTTTGCACTAACAATGCAATTATGTTATCGACTGCATAGCACAGAATGCTTCCATTCTTCTACCATGACATCCAAAATTCCAAAATAAAACTCACGCCCTGCCTAAGTATAATACATTTTAGTGTCTGATTCTGATATGTGCATATCGACACTGGATCATATGTGACCTAACTAAGTATTGCATTCTTCACTTCCTCTTAGGATGATGGGAGCTCCTCCAATAGTCTCTGAGGACTGGTTGTTTTCACTTTTCCTCTCTGTCCTGGAACAACATGTTCACTCACAGCACCGCCAGGTCCAAATGTGTTCTCCAGATGTACAGCCCTTTCCTGGTTCCCTACATCACAGACCCATGACAAACGTTTCTCCTCAAGCAGTAAACCTCTATAAAAGCTTTGTCTTCAGTGAGGAAGGAAACCTTTCCTGCATGAGGATACTTCACAGGGTTCAATTACATGTCAATCTCACTACAATTCAACTCTTATGTACAACAATAACGGCCATGTTGGGGATTAATTACACACAGTGATGGGTTGGTAGTTTCATTCATACCTGTGGCATCTGGGGGAAACTGGTTAAAAGCCAAGATGAGGCAATGAATCAGCATAATACCTATATGGTCAAAGATTCATAACAAAGGAGTCGAAGCACCAATTCCTGTCCTCCACCATCCAGGCCACATTAAAATGACAACATGGTGAAGAATTGTATCCTGGAAATAGTATCAATAATATATAAACTGTCGACACATGAATAATATAATTTTATGTAGCGAAGGCACGCATGCATGAATTAGGTAACTCATTATATTCAGCTGAAGTAAGAAGAATGGAGCATTACTCTGTGTTCCAAATGGGACTGTATTTCCTACATAGTGCACTCCTTTTGTACTTTTGACCAGAGCCCTAGTCAAACGTAGTGCACTATAGAGAATAGGGTGCCATTGGGGACTTAGCCTCTGGCTAGCTGCACCATGCTGCGGAGTGGGACACTTACTGTAGCATACTTCATCATAACAAAATGGAAAATGATGTACCTAGAAAACACCTCATAATTCAAACCCCCTAAAAGAAGAAGGCATGGAGTTGCACTGTTTTTTGTCTATAAATCAATATTACCTCAAAGACACTCTATCGGTTCTTCTGGAGGACACTATCGGTTCTTCTGGAGAACACTCTATCGGTTCTTCTGGAGGACACTATCGGTTCTTCTGGAGGACACTATCGGTTCTTCTGGAGGACACTCTATCGGTTCTTCTGGAGGACACTCTATCGGTTCTTCTGGAGGACACTCTATCGGTTCTTCTGGAGGACACTATCGGTTCTTCTGGAGGACACTCTATCGATTCTTCTGGAGGACACTCTATCGGTTCTTCTGGAGGACACTCTATCGGTTCTTCTGGAGGACACTCTATCTGTTCTTCTGGAGGACACTCTATCGGTTCTTCTGGAGGACACTCTATCGGTTCTTCTGGAGGACACTATCGGTTCTTCTGGAGGACACTCTATCGGTTCTTCTGGAGGACACTCTATCGGTTCTTCTGGAGGACACTCTATCGGTTCTTCTGGAGGACACTCTATCGGTTCTTCTGGAGGACACTCTATCTGTTCTTCTGGAGGATACTCTTGAAAGAAAATGCTTTCATTTGACAAAGCAAAAAAACATGCCACTGACTCAAGACAAATGTACAGAAACAAACGCATCTACACTATTATCCCATAGCAACCAACCACGCTGTGCTCCAGCTACTTTAAAGCACATCAATATTTAATACATGAAGCCAACAGCAGCAGTGTAGCCAGCAGGCAGCCCTGCCCTCCATGCCCCTGTGCCCTTGAGAGACCAGGGTTGAGCCCCATATTCCATATATTGACCACTACCTTATAGGCCCTGGTCAAAAGTTGTGCACTATAGGGAATAGGGTGCCATTTGGGATGAAGCCTTAGAGAGACCAGCAGCTCAGGAATTCCCCAGACAGACAATTGAATTCCCCAGGCAGTGGAGCTGACTTCCTGTGGATCTGCCCCTGCTCCCAGAGGAAGGGCCAACGCTCCTGTACTCACCGTCAGGGGCATTGTGTGCCTTCCGACTGGTTTCATCCTGTCCACCACAATTGTACTAGCAGGCCCCGCCCTGCTCAAAATGCAAGCCCAGCCTCTCTGTTTATTCATTCAGAGTGTCTTAACATGATCAACACTTACAACCCATATCTTAACTGACCGTGAGTGGCTCTGTCACTTTAGGGACAAACACTAGCGGCCCGGACAGGTAGCTCAAAGTGGCTTCTGTCAGCTCTTTTCTAACACAGTTAGTAGGCCTGTATTGCATGTTTGCAATTTTCTTCTTATATTCTCTGTACAGGCCTTTCATTTCTTTTTGGCCTAATAATGCATGAGCTAACAGGGTTCTAGCTAACTGGATGTTCTTGCCTAATTTGTGTTGCCAGGTGGACCTGGGATTCCTCCGTTTTGTTTCAGCTGTGGGAACACAGGGAGCAATCTCCAAGGAGACGAAGAAGGAATACTTTGTCCACTCCTACAAAGTGGACGTGAGCTCCAATGGAGAGGACTGGGTCACAATAAAGGAAGGATCCAAGCAGATGGTAAGACTGACTGATAAGATATAAGTTAAGCCTTTTTATATCAGCAGTTGTCACAAAGAGCTTTAAAGTAACCTGCCGTGAACTCAAAGAGCAACCAAAGCAGAAGCGAGAGCACAGTGGTCAGGAAAAATGCCCTAGAAGGGTGTAACCCAGAGAGGTTGCAGAATAGTGATACATTGTAACTAATAGAAAGAATGAGTTCAGTCTGAACATCAAGACCACACATTTCACAATACACATTTCACAATACTTTAGGCAAGAGTTCCTTCTAATCTGGACAAATAATGCCAGACATTTTTTTTGCCATATTTTACACAACTGTTTCAGACAGTTCTATTAAACAAAAATGACTATATTGTCTATTATTCTGGAATAAAGCAGACTATATGTTTCTGTTGGACAATAAAGTCATCTTGTTCTTGTTTTCTTCTTCTTCTCCTCCTCCAGATTTTCCAGGGGAACCACAATCCTACAGAGGAAAAAAGGTCGTTCCTACCGAAGCAGACTCTAGCCCGTTACGTCCGCATCAGACCCATGTCTTGGGAGATAGGCATCTGCATGCGCTTCGAGGTGTACGGCTGCAAGACATCAGGTACACACACACAGCTGTAGACATCAGGTACACACACACAGCTGTAGACATCAGGTACACACACACAGCTGTAGACATCAGGTACACACACAGCTGTAGACATCAGGTACACACACACAGCTGTAGACATCAGGTACACACACAGCTGTAGACATCAGGTACACACACACAGCTGTAGACATCAGGTACACACACACAGCTTTAAACATCAGGTACACACACACAGCTGTAGACATCAGGTACACACACAGCTGTAGACATCAGGTACACACACACAGCTGTAGACATCAGGTACTCACACACAGCTGTAGATGTTTGCAGCTTTGTGTGTGTGTGTATACACAGAAATGCACATATGCGCACACACACACACACACACACACACAATTGCATAAGCATATTTTGGCTCTTCCCCTAACTTCTAATATATACCATATACTGTTACCGGGTTCCCTAGTAAGTACGCTAAGAAATCTAATGAATTCTGGTCTTGGTTGTAAAGAAGAAGAATCACTGCCTCCTAAGCCGGTTGAGGGACATGCTTGGTTGTTATTGTAAAAGTGCAATGGAAAAAGGCAAAAAGGCAAGTTGAGTCATCGTACATACAGTATTTACGATGTTACAAAGCACAGCACATGGTTCATTCCAGAGATCCATGTCCTCCCTTATTTCTCTCAGCAGGAGAACATCATGGTATTATACTCTTTCTCACTGCAGGGCTAGTGTGTGGTGTGTGTGTGTGTTTGTTTTACTGTGCAAGGCCCAGGTGATTAAGAGGTTAGAATGACACAGGGAGGAAGTAGACAGTCTGTCTCTGTGTCCACTTATATTTCATGCAGTATACCCATGTACACACACACACATAGAGGGAGTTCCCACAAAGAGCAGTGGTAAAAACAAATCACACAAGAACTCACAGACCTCAACACTGAACGACTGGGAACTAGGGGGAGTTGATCTCCACAGGGAAAGCTGTTACATACTGTCTCACTCAGACTCCCGATGTGTCTGAAATGGTATCCTATTACCTTATAGAGCCCCAGAGGACACAGCAGCTTCACCCTGCCCTCTCTCTCTCGCTCTCTATTTCACAGACTACCCTTGCTCCGGCATGCTGGGGATGGTCTCTGGTCAAATCTCAGACGCCCAGATCAGCGCGTCATCGCACGCAGAGCGCGGCTGGGTACCAGAGAATGCCAGGTTGCTGACAGGGAGGTCGGGCTGGACCCAGCAACAGACCAGACATCCCTTCCGGAACGAGTGGCTGCAGATGGACCTGGGACAGGACAAGCTGGTCAGCGGCCTGCTCATCCAAGGAGGACGCCACAGGTAGGTAATATGGAGGTTAGATAGGCGGGTCAGCAACCGGAGGGTTCGAGCCAGTGTGTGTTTGTGTCTTTCGCAGAGGTTGGGATCTTGGCAGAAGATGAACTTCAGTGGCCTGTAGAATGGATTAATGGAGTATTCTTCTTCTTCTACAGAGACAAGAATGTGTTTATGAAGAAGTTCAAGGTGGGCTACAGCAACAATGGCTCTGACTTTACTATGGTGAAGGAAGACAACAGCTCTAGGCCTAAGGTAAGGGAAGCAACCTGGGAATTCATGTTTGGTATTGTCACAAATGTTGTTGTAAGAATCGGGCCAAAATAAAGCGTGGGTTGGTTTCATCATCTTTATTTAACGTGATCTGGCAAAAAAACAATAAAGAAGAAAGTAACGAACGTGAAGCTACGCAGTGCTCAAGGCAACTATACACAAACAAGATCCCACAACAAACAGGTGGGAAAAAGCTGCCTAAATATGATCCCCAATCAGAGACAACGATAAACAGCTGCCTCTGATTGGGAACCATACCAAGCCAACCTAGAAATAAAGAAACTAGAATGCCTAAACAAAGGTCAAGGTGTGACAGGTATCCTGTGCATTCATCTCCTCTCTTTTCAACAGAGACCCACAGATCAGTAGAAAGTAGGGCTATCAGAGTTGACTGTTTGTAATTTTAGTGCACACATTTTTTTTCATGACGATTAAACACATTGTCTGAAAGCGTTCAAAATACATTGAAAACATCCACAATACATAATACATACAGCTAAAAACAACAATGCGCTGTCTAAACAAGCTGACATTGAGGTTAAAGAAAGTGTGCTTTATCTATTTACCTGATTCTGCTTACCGTTACTTTGGGAAAAATCAAGATCTCAATATTCTTGTAATTGCTTTTGTATGAAAAATCTTGAATTACAGCTCAAAATCCTGTGATTAACTCGCTAATTTATAAAAATATTTTGACAAGAGTGCAACATATCCTATTGGTAAAGTCAAGGATGAAATGTGTTTGTGTGCAAACCACCAGCACCTAGCTATTCAAAACATCCAGCAGTACTCTCTGTACTCCCTGTCCCCTTCATAAGACAGTCTGACTTTAATTATCTGTCCTAAAGTGCACCATATTCCCTATGTAGTACACGCCCTTGTCAAAAGTAATATACTTACTACATAGGGAATAGGGTGCAATCTGGGATGTGGCGTTAGATATCCCCTGTCCTTTTTCCTGTCTTTTTAAAAAGCTAATTTCCAGCCTCCAGTCTTCAAAGATAACAAACAGTAAGTCCATTTCTGTGGCTTCAGCTATACATCCAGGTTGCATCCCAAATGGCACCCTATTCCCTATAAAGTGCACCACTTTTGACCGGGGCACTGGTCACAATTAGTGCACTATATAGGTAATAGTGAGCCATTTGGAAGGCAAACAAAGTGTTTTTCAAACTGCCACTTCAGGCTTCACTTAGATTGGAAACATAAGAACCTACCCAGCAAACCAAAATTGGTTCTGTGAAGATTCCCAGAACATTTGTTAAGTCACGGCAAATGTTCTCATAACACAAAAACTGTCCAGTTGTGGTGATGTTTATATAAAACATTCACTTGATGTTTCAAGAACGTTCCTAGAACACATTTAATCTGTTCTTTAAAGGTTCACAGAATGTTTAATTTGGTTGCAGGAACAGTCTGTTGAGAACAATGTGGGGACATCACATGAGATATGTTCCTAAAACACAAAAACTGTCCACATCACAAGAGATATGTTCCTAAAACACAAAAACTGTCCACATCACAAGAGATATGTTCCTAAAACACAAAAACTGTTCAGCTGTGATGATGATTCTACAATGTTTCTTTTAGGGTGCAAAACACATTCACGAGATGTTACAAGAATGTTCCCAGAACAGATTTAATCTGTTCTTTAAAGGTTAAGGGTCTGTGTAGGGTATGACACCATGGTGGTAGCAGGCCTGGTGTCCCGGACATCTGCTACCTGCTCACAGCAGGGGCTAACTATTTTCACATGTCCTCTCACTTAAAATACTATATTAAGGATAATAATATATTAATAATATATTAAGGATATAATATTAGTTTCATAACCCTGCTAGATCCTAGATGTCATCCTCCCAAAGGTTTTGTTTTGATAGAAAGTAATGTCAGCTCCAGTGTGTGTACGGTCTGGAAATGGTTTGGTCTTCATCGCTGTTCTGTTCTCCTGGCTCTCTTCCAGATCTTCATTGGGAACCAGAACCATGACACCCCAGAGCTGCGTACGCTGGGCCCTCTGCTGACTCGCTTCCTCAGGGTCTACCCAGAGAGAGCCACCCCCGATGGCCTGGGGCTCAGACTGGAGCTGCTGGGCTGTGAGATCCATGGTGAGTTAGCACAAACATCTCAGCACACACACACACGATCACAGACAAATAGAAAGACAGACAAACATGTGCACACACACGCATGCACATTAATTGTCATGGCAACAGTTTTACTTAACAACGACAGCCACATAGTCGACTAAACGCACAAACAGATCTAGGACCAGGCTAGGGTTATTTCAGCATTCAGTTATTTTCAGTATTAAAAGACCCCTCTGACAGGGTCTAGATTTATACATCAACCATAGTGACCACACACAAATGGAATCCCAGATAGGTTTCACTTACCTACTCCTAACTACAGACCCGAGACCTGCGTTAGTGGCAAGACTTGGGCATTTAGCCTTTGCTGCATGCTTGATGACAGTCGTATACTGTACCCTGCCTGTCAGTCAGTGTGGGAAGTGTAATGAGTGTGTTATGTGCTATGTGTTATGTGGGAGGGTTAGGACATAAAAGACATGAAAGGCTGACGCGTGCCAGACAGGCTGCCCTTACTGGGCTGGAGGGGGAGGGGGGATGGACCAGTCACAGTGGGAGGGTGAGGGAGGGGAGGTGGACCAGTCACAGTGGGTGGGTGAGGGAGGGGAGGTGGACCAGTCATAGTGGGAGGGTGAGGGAGGGGAGGTGGACCAGTCACAGTGGGTGGGTGAGGGGAGGGGAGGTGGACCAGTCATAGTGGGTGGGTAAGGGGAGGGAGGGGAGGTGGACCAGTCACAGTGGGTGGGTGAGGGAGGGGGGGAGGTGGACCAGTCATGAGGGAGGGGAAGTGTGGGAGGGTGAGGTGGACCAGTCATAGTGGGAGGGTGAGGGAGGGGAGGTGGGAGTGGGAGGGTGAGGGAGGGGGTGAGGGAGGGGAGAGGTGGACCAGTCGCAGTGGGTGGGTGAGGGAGGGAGGGAGGGGAGGAGGACCAGTCATAGTGGGAGGGTGAGGGAGGGGAGGTGGACCAGTCATAGTGGGAGGGTGAGGGAGGGGAGATGGAACAGTCATAGTGGGAGGGTGGATGAGGGAGGGGAGAGAGACCAGTCATAGTGGGAGGGTGAGGGAAGGGAGGTGGACCAGTCAGTCATGGGAGTGGACCAGTCATAGTGGGAGGGTGGGTGGGGGAGGGGAGGTGGGCGGGTGACTGAGGGTTGGGGATATCTGTGTCTGGTATGGGGTATCTGGATAAGAATCAGGCGGTGGAGTTGGGGAGAGGTGGACCAGTCATAGTGGGCGGGTGACTGAGGGTTGGGGATATCTGTGTCTGGTATGGGGTATCTGGATAAGAATCAGGCGGTGGAGTTGGTGGGAGAGGTGGACAAGTCATAGTGGGAGGGTGACTGAGGGTTGGGGATATCTGTGTCTGGTATGGGGTATCTGGATAAGAATCAGGCGGTGGAGTTGGGGAGAGGTGGACCAGTCATAGTGGGCGGGTGACTGAGGGTTGGGGATATCTGTGTCTGGTATGGGGTATCATAGTGGGAGGGTGGGTGAGGGAGGGGAGGGGAGGTGGACCAGTCATAGTGGGAAGGTGGGTGAGGGAGGGGAGGTGGACCAGTCATAGGGGGAGGGTGGGTGAGGGAGGGGAGGTGGACCAGTCATAGTGGGAGGGTGAGGGAGGGGAGGTGGACCAGTCATAGTGGGAGGGTGAGGGAGGGGAGGTGGACCAGTCATAGTGGGTGGGTGAGGGAGGGGAGGTGGACCAGTCATAGTGGGAGGGTGAGGGAGGGGAGGTGGACCAGTCATAGTGGGAGGGTGAGGGAGGGGAGGTGGACCAGTCATAGTGGGAGGGTGAGCGATGGGAGGTGGACCAGTCACAGTGGGAGGGTGGATGAGTGAGGGGAGGTAGACCAGTCATAGTGGGAGGGTGAGGGAGGGGAGGTGGACCGGTCATAGTGGGAGGGTGGATGAGTGAGGGGAGGTAGACCAGTCATAGTGGGAGGGTGGATGAGTGAGGGGAGGTAGACCAGTCATAGTGGGAGGGTGGGTGTGAGAGGGGAGGTGTACCAGCCATAGTGGAAGGGTGGGTGAGGGAGGGGAGGTGGACCAGTCGTAGTGGGAGGGTGGGTGAGGGAGGGGAGGTGGACCAGTCGTAGTGGGAGGGTGGGTGAGGGAGAGGAGGTGGACCAGTCGTAGAGGGAGGGAGGGGAGGTGGACCCGTCATTGTGGGAGGGTGAGGGAGGGGAGGTGGACCAGTCATAGTGGGAGGGTGAGAGAGGGGAGGTGGACCAGTCATAGTGGGAGGGTGAGAGAGGGGAGGTGGACCAGTCATAGTGGGCGGGTGAGGGAGGTAGTGGGGGTGGACCAGTCATAGTGGGAGGATGAGGGAGGGGAGGTGGACCAGTCATAGTGGGAGGGTGAGAGAGGGGAGGTGGACCAGTCATAGTGGGAGGGTGAGAGAGGGGAGGTGGACCAGTCATAGTGGGCGGGTGAGGGAGGGAGTGGAGGTGGACCAGTCACAGTGGGAGGATGAGGGAGGGGAGGTGGACCAGTCATAGTGGGAGGATGAGGGAGGGGAGGTGGACCAGTCATAGTGGGAGGGTGAGAGAGGGGAGGTGGGATAAGAATCAGGCGGTGGAGTTGGGGAGAGGTGGTAGAATGGGTGGCAGGTAGCGTAGTAGTTAAGAGCATTGGGATAGTAACCGAAAGGTTTCTCATTCAAATCCCCCGAGAAAAACCGACGTGCCCTTGAGCAAGGCACCTAACCATAATTGTGTAAAAACCTGTTGACGTGCCCTTGATCAATACAAACTCCACATCAAAAGGCACCTAGGGAGCGGGCACACACACACATACACACACACTCACAAGGGCGCATAGGAAAATTGACTATGAGCAATCTACTCCAATTTATTTCCCAAATCACCTTCTCACCTTCATTTCAAACCCTCTGTTCCACCACTCTCTGCCTGCGTCGGACTAGGGTTTATCTGTAGTGATCATGCTACCAGTAGCTACCAGCCTCTCTCCATAGTCTCATGTTACTGAATCATTTCCTATCTCCACCCAGACCATGTGGCCTGGAAGCCTGCTTGGTGTCACCATGTCAGGCACATTGCCATCTAAAACCCCATATCCCCTAATCCAATCACAGAAGGTTGACCTGTAGACGGTCTGCTTGCTACAGCAGAGGTATCATTTCCCTGAAGGATTCTTATCCTCTCTCACCCAATTTCAATTCAATTTCATAGCTTTATTGGCATGGGAAACATGTGTTTACATTGCCAAAGCAAGTGAAATAGATAAAACGAAAGTTCAACAATAAAAAATAAACAGTAAATATTACCCTCACCAAAGTTCAAAAAGAATAAAGACATTTCAAATGTCCCATTATTTATTTATAAATAAACATAAATATCGGTTGTTTTTATAATGGTGTTTGTTATTCACGCGTTGCCCAATTCTTGTGGCAACAGGTCACAAATCTTGCTGCGTGTGGCATTTTAGTTTATCAAAATTTGATTTGTTTTCAAATTCTATGTGTCTCTAATATGGTCATACATTGGGCAGGAGGTTAGGAAGTGCAGCTCAGTTTCCACCTCATTTTGTGGGCAGTGTGCACATAGCCTGTCTTTTCTTGAGAGCCATGTCTGCCTATGATGGACTTTCTCAATAGCAAGACTATGCTCCCTGAGTCTGTACATTGTCAAATATTTCCTTAATTGTGGGTCCGTCACATTGGTCACGTATTCTGCCACTGTATACTCTCTATTTAGGGCCAAATAGCATTCTAGTTTGTTCTGTTATTTTTTGTAAATTATTTCCAGTTTGTCAAGTAATTCTATTTTTTGTTTTCTCATGATTTGGTTGGGTCTAATTGTGTTGCTGTCCTGGGACTCTGCGGGGTGTGTTTGTGAACAGAGCCCCAGGACCAGCTTGCTTAGAGGACTCTTCTCCAGGTTCATCTCTATGTAGGTGATGGCTTTGTTATGGAAGGTTTGGGAATCGCTTCCTTTTAGGTGGTTGAAGAATTTAACGTCTCTTTTCTGGATTTTGATCATTAGCAGGTATCGGCCCAATTCTGCTCTGCATGCATTATTTTGTGTTTTACATTGTACACTGAGGATATTTTTGCAGAATTCTGCATGCAGAATCTCAATTTGGTGTTTGTCCAATATTGTGAATTCTTGGTTGGTGAGCGGACCCCAGACTTCACAACCATAAAGGGCAATTGGTTCTATAACTGAAGTATTTTTAGCCAGATCCTAATTGGGATGTCACATTTTATGTTCCTTTTGATACCATAAAAGGCCCTTCTTGCCTTGTCTCTCAGATCGTTCACAGCTTTGTGGAAGTTACCTGTGGCGTTGATGTTTAGGTCGAGGTATATATAGTTTTTTGTGTGCTGTAGGGCAACGGTGTCTAGATATAATTTTTTGGAACACCATTATTTTTGTCTTCCTGAGATTTACTGTCAGGGCCCAAGTCTGACAGAATCTATGCAGAAGATATAGGTGCTGCTGTAGGCCCTCCTTGGTTGGGGACCAACTCACTCTCTCTCTCTTTACCTTTCTCTACCTCCAGAGCCCACAACTCTCCCACCGACCACGGCTGTAGCAACCATGTTTGCTGTAACCACGTTCGCTGCCACCACAACCGCATCTGTGACCATGCCCACCCTGACGTCAGAGTGTGACGACCAGGAGGCCAGCTGTCACAGTGGAACAGGAGGAGGGGAGGACTATGACACAACAGGTGGTGACCACCACCCTCCTCTCTCTCTCTCTCTCTCTCACTCACTCACTCACTCACGCACTCACTCACTCACTCACTCACTCACTCACTCACTCACTCACTCACTCACTCACTCACTCACTCACCCTAGTTGGTCCTCAGACAGGTCTAGGGCACGCTGGGTGAACCTAGTTGGTCCTCAGACAGAAGGTCTAGGGCGCGCTGGGTGAACCTAGTTGGTCCTCAGAAAGAAGGTCTAGGGCGCGCTGGGTGAACCTAGTTGGTCCTCAGACAGAAGGTCTAGGGCACGCTGGGTGAACCTAGTTGGTCATCAGACAGAAGGTCTAGGGCACGCTGGGTGAACCTAATTGGTCCTCAGACAGAAGGTCTAAGGCATGCTGGGTGAACCTAGTTGGTCCTCAGACAGAAGGTCTAGGGCGCGCTGGGTGTTTGGACACCAGAGTTTAGACACTCCTTTTTTTTCTCTTGTATATATTTTTTGTTTGAGTCCATAAGGAGAACAATCTGTGTCTTGTGTATGTCCTCAGTGGGTGTGTGGGGGGGGGTCAGGAGGGCTATCAGGGTGGCTGACAGGGGGGGGGGGGTGCTCAGAGGGGGTGAGATCCCCTGAGCTTGGGGTTCTTCATTTGTCTGTCTCGCTGGGTTGTTGACGTGGTCAGGGTCTGGGGTGGACTGTTCTGCTGTGGTGTCGAGACTTTTGTCAGGAGCTGAGGTGGGCTGTTCTGCTGGCTTCTCTGCGGGGGTGACCACCTCGCTAATGGGTTGTCTGTCACACGCCATTCCCCTTACCCTCTCCTACAGCAGTCTGATCCTCTCCTCTAGTGCTCTGTTCTCCTGCTCCTGCTTTTTTCCTGTTGAAGTTGTCTCACTACAGTCCAGTGCAGATATGTCTCTCTCCACCTCCAGCTCTCCAGGTCTAGTTAAGGGGGTGTTGTTGTGCTGGACTGTTGTCTGGGTCTGTGCTGACTGGGGTGTACTCACCTGCTGTTCTAGCTCCACCTGCCTTACCTACAGCTCGGTGAATGTCTCCCTCATTTCAATGAGGGCGTAGTACTCTGTGCTGGGAGGTTGACTTTCTGCATAGGGTTGCTCGTCTGTGGGGTTATGTTATGAAGAGGTCTGGTCTGACCCTCTTGGGTTGGGGGTATCTTTCTCAAGGGAGAGCTTCTCCTGCTGAGCTATTTCTTAGATTAGGTGAAAGTCCATCTGAAACTGTTTGCGGTTGCCCTGTACCATTACTGTTCCAGATTTATAGAGGTTTATATTAGCTGACTCCGTGTCCTCGTTGTCTAGTATCCTGAGTTTCCACCCATCGGTAACACCCCCTCCCCCTCTTAACAGAGGTGTACTGTGTTAATATAGCACTGCACCATGCCAGGGGATGGTCTGAGTGGAAGATAAGGTTGCTTATGTTCCCATTTTTATAATAGTCAGCAAAAATTGTCTCTTGATTTTGCATAAAGAGGTTCATTTTGTACTATTTTCTTGTCGTATTATTCTTTACATTCAAAGGGTACTGTATTTTAATTACCTCTGAACAGCAGGAGGGTGCTTCTAAGGCCTCTCCATTTGGTTGGGGCTCTCCTGCCATTGTTGGGCTCAAGGGCTTTGAAACCTCTCGCTTCACACATCAGTGATAATTGAAGTTGTATCTCTTTGTCCTAGCAAGCTTTGTAGCATTAGCATTCAGTCCTTATAAAGTAAAATATATCATGGTAATGTATTTTTCTTCTTGGCTTTTGAAAGTAAAAAATAGCTTCAGACTAAGCATTACTCACTCAGTTCCAGGTTGGATGGTGTTTTCAGGTTTCTGTTTGTTTGACAGAGCATTTTCTGTACCGTTTGGGAATAATAATCCTTGGGTGTAGGAAGCATTCCAGGTAATTCCAGGTAATTCCGTCCAAAATCAGGTTGTAGGTTTAGAGTTTTGATTTGGAGTGAAGGTTATGTTGTTTAGGGTAGCATCCTGAATATGTCCCTGCCAAAAAAATCTAAGTTTGTCTAACTCTAAATGTAACAATTTTTTGAAACATGCTGAACAATGTGGGAGCTCATCTGCTCATGACCTCTCTCTCTCCATCCCTCCTTCTCCGCTAACAACCTCTATCTATCTACAGGATCTATTTTGTTTGCATCCCTGACTGTGCCCGTCTGTGTCTGACAGGTGGCACCACATTGGCAGACCCAACCCTGGAGGAAGAGCTTGTGCCAGGTGAGAACGCCCATAAAGTACCGCCTCATTCACTTCATCCATCCATCCATCTCTCTCTCTCTGTGCTTTGGCCCACTCCTCTGTTGTTTGTTAGCATGTTGGGTATGACATAGACCAACAGTGGAGTTGGCTAAAGGACTAACAGATCTGGCAACCAGGCACAAAAGAGAAGGAACATTTCCGTTACTGTTCTACATGAGTCTACTTTCAGCAGGTGGCTCCCAAATCAAATTTGATTTGAAATTCCCTTTATAGTGCATAACTGTTGACCAGCAACCAGTCTTTGGCTTTGAGATGGAAAAAACTGAACTACAGAAACAGGAATATTGGGTTTCAATGAACTGAGTAAAGGAGTCATATGTCAACAACCAGAGGGCAAAACAACAGTTACTTATTCTCTGACTGCTACAGCAACGTCTGACAACTAAACAAACACTCTTTTTATTCATAGCAGTAGCATTCATTTGGATGCGTTGGTTAATCACCACTGTGTAATGTTTTGCCCCAAATAGCCCCCTATTCCCTTTATAGTGCACTACTTTTGCCCAGGGCCCACAGGGTTACTGTGCAGAGCTGGCATAGTGGGGATGGAAAACGGGTTTCTGTCTCGTAGTGTACGGTCTGGAAATGGTTTGGTCTTCATCGCTGTTCTGTTCTGATGGCACTCCTCCCTTCTCTCTGGAAGGTCCCTTCATTCTGTGAATCTTTCTTTAGTCAAAAATGAAATACTGTATCTAAGTTTGAGTGCCTTCAAGAGACTGTAAGGAAACTAGAAATTTACATTTTTCTTAAGAAAAATTGTGGGCTTGCCTCAGCAGTGCGAAAGTATTTTCATGGTAGTGGAAGTTTAAATTGTTATTAGGAAATTAGAAATGACATGTTTTCACTTCCTTACCTCACCCTCTTTTCACATTGTGTAGAGTAGTTACACTTAGCCAGAGGAAACGAGCGTGGTTACTTAGAAGGTTGACCTCTTTTCCAGAGTACCTGTGGTTTGCTTGTGACTTTGGCTGGGCGGGCAACCCGTCGTTCTGTGGCTGGACACTGGAGAAGGATACTGGTGCTGAGTGGATGATTCAGACCAGCGGGGCCCCCACCGTCCACAAAGGGCCCAACCTGGACCACACAGGTGGGTGGGAGGAGAAGAACAGAGAGCAGAGTACACACACACACACACGCACACACGTGCACACACACACACACACACACACACACACACACACACACAGTAGTAAATAAGGACTAACACAATGAACATGGACTCAGAAAATACTTTGCTTGTATCTTACTGCCCGCTACAGGAGTTCCAGGGAACTTCATCTACATGCAGCTGGCTGCTGAGACCGAAATGGAAGAGGAGGAGGACGAGCAGGAGGAGGACGAGCAGGAGGAGGACGAGGTGGAGGAGAGGGTGGCACGCCTAGCCAGCCTGCCTGTCACCGCCCCAGACACCAACCTGTGTATGTCCTTCTGGTACCACATTTTTGGGGAGCACGCTGGCACCCTGCACATCAAACAGAGGAGACAGACAGAGGAGGGGCGGGCGGAGGCACTACTCTGGACCGTCAGTGGACACCAGGGTAGCAGATGGAGGGAGGGACGGCTGTTGGTGCCCCACTCCAGCACACCCTATGAGGTAAAGCACTAGGCTAGGTTACGAGTCTCTTCGAAATACAGATGTAGGATCTTAATTTGAGCCAGTTTGCTCCAGCAGGAAAAAAATCCTGCAGCAACAGGAAAAGTGAATTATTATGTGTAATATAATTCATAAAAAATGCAATTAAAAAAAGGAAAACGCTGCACAATGCTGTTCAGGCTCCCAGGTGATTTTATTTACACGTTTTGACCCTTAGGTCTTCATCAGGCATCCAAGTTAATTCATTGACATTTTCTGGGGGGTTGAAACATTTTTTCATATGGTAAAATCAAGTCTGACATTTTTAAGTGGAAAGTACAAACTTCAGAAGCCTTTTTAAACCTCAAATACACTAAAAGTTTTAAATGTCCTGCATTGCAGGAAATGTCTCCTGCAACAGGGTGATCAAATTAAGATCTTAAATCTGTAGGTTACGGGCATCTTAGGCCTAGGTTACGAGCTTCTTAGACCTAGGTTATGAGCCTCTTAGACCTAGGTTACGTTCCAAATGGCACCCTATTCCCTATATACAGTAGTGTGCTACTTTTGACAAGAGCAGTATGGTCCCTGGTCAAAAGTAACACACTATGTAGCAGTATTTCACCTGTGTGTTTGTGTTGTTGTTCCTAGGTGGTGATTGAGGGAGTGGGAGACAGGAGCACAGGACACATCGCGCTGGACAATATAAAGATCCTGGATGGACTCACACCAGAGGAGTGTAAGGGTAAGTGTCACTGCTAGTGTTGAATATTTTCCTAGTATTTTGCAAATGTTCAATCCTGAGAATAAATAACCTTTTTTCCCGGGTAACACAGTATTTCCCGCCAAAACCGGAAGTGCCATTCAAAATAATATAAATAGGCCTATGTCTGGATTTGATTAGAGCTTTGATTTTTTTTTTATCAAGCCTGATGCTACCTGAAAATAGCTGTGCAGTAACGCTCTCCGTCCAACCTGACAGAGCTTGAGAGGATCTGCAGAGAAGAATGGGAGAAACTCCCAAAAAATACAGGAGTGCCAAGCTTTTAGTGTCATACACATAAAGAATCAATGCTGTAATCTGAATCCGGCTGTTCTTAATTATACTAAATACTACATTTTTTGACAAAGCAGAGGTGCGTTTTCAAAAACAATATGTTTTCTTATTAAAATATATTTAGATTTTTCAGGGGGTGTTGCAGCACCCTCAGCACCCCTACTTCCCGTGGCTATGCTTGAGTCCATCTTCAGATAGTCTATTGGTATAACAAGTGCAAAAAAAATGTATGTCCAGCAAGCTATTCTAGTCTAGCTTTTCCTGCATGGGACTCCAAGAGCAAAGGAGCATTTTTCAATAAGAGAGGCCAGCGGAGCACAGGTGCGTGCGTATTGCACAAGTGACAAAGGTTATAAATTAGAAACTTATTCTTATTATTAACCCATCATTAATTAGCTAAATGTAAGGCTAATACTGCATTGAAAAAAGGTAGGCTAGGACATCTACAGTGGGGAGAACAAGTATTTGATACACTGCTGATTTTGCAGGTTTTCCTAATTACAAAGCATGTAGAGGTCTGTCATTTTTATCATAGGTACACTTCAACTGTGAGAGACAGAATCTAAAACAATAATCCATAAAATCACATTGTATGATCTTTAATTAATTTGCATTTTCCTTGCTCGCACACACTCTTTCAGTTCTGCCCACACATTTTCTATGGAATTGAGGTCAGGGCTTTGTGATGGCCACGCCAATACCTTGACTTTGTTGTCCTTAAGCCATTTTGCCACAACTTTGGAAGTATGCTTGGGGTCATTGTCCATTTGGAAGACCCATTTGCGACCAAGCTTTAACTTCCTGACTGATGTCTTGAGATATATCCATATATCTATATATCTATATATCCACATAATTTTCTTTCCTCATGAAGCCCTCTATTTCATGAAGTGTACCAGTCCCTCCTGCAGCAATGCACCCCCACAACATGATGCTGCCACCCCCGTGCTTCTTGGTTGGGATGATGTTCTTCGGCTTGCAAGCCTGCCCCTTTTTCCTCCAAACATAACGATGGTCATTATGGCCAAACAGTTCTATTTTTTGTTTCAGAGGACATTTCTCCAAAAAGTACAATATTTGTCCCCATGTGCAGTTGCAAGCCGTAGTCTGGCTTTTTAATGTGGTTTTTGAGCAGTGGCTTCTTCCTTGCTGAGCGGCCTTTCAAGTTATGTCGATATAGGACTCTTTTTACTGTGGATATAGACACTTTTGTTTCCTCCAGCATCTTCACAAGGTCCTTTGCTGTTGTTCTGGGATTGATTTGCACTTTTCGCACCAAAGTACGTTCATCTCTAGGAGACAGAACACATCTCCTTCCTGAGCAGTGTGACGGCTGTGTGGTCCCATAGTGTTTATACTTGCGTACTATTGTTTGTACAGATGAACGTGGTACCTTCAGGCATTTGGAAATTGTTTTGCCCTGAAATACATCCACAGGTACACCTCCAATTGACTTTTCCAAGCTGTTTAAAAGCACAGTCAACATAGTGTATGTAAACTTCTGACCCACTGGAATTGTGATACAGTGAATTATAAATGAAATAATCTGTCTGTAAACAATTGTTGGAAAAATTACTTGTGTCAAGACATTTGTGGAATGGTTGAAAAACAAGTTTTAATGACTCCAACCTAAGTGTATGTAAACGTCTGACTTCAACTGTATAGCTCTTGGTTCATTCCAGACTTGACTGCCCTTGACCAATACATAAACATCCTGTGGCGTACTGCATTAGCATTGAACAGCCCCCACGATACGCAACTTTTCAGGGAAGTTAGGAACCAATATACACAGTCCGTTAGGAAAGCAAAAGCTAGCTTTTTCAAACAGAAATTTGCATCCTGTAGCACAAATTCCAAAAGGTTTTGGGACACTGTAAAGTCCATGGAGAATAATAGTACCTCCTCCCAGCTGCCCACTACACTGAGGCTAGGAAACACTGTCACCACCGATAAATCTACAATAATCAAGAATTTCAATAAGCATTTTTCTACGGCTGGCCGTGCTTTCCACCTGGCTACACCTAGCCAACAACTCTGCAACCCCCGCAGCAACTTGCCCAAGCCCCCTGCTTCTCCTTCACCCAAATTCAGATAGCTGATGTTCTGGAAGATCTGCAAAATCTGGACCCCTACAAAAAAGCTGGGCTAGATAATCTGGACCCTCTCTTTCTATCCGCCCCAATTGTTGCAACCCATATTACTAGCCTGTTCAACCACTCTTTCGTATCGTCTGAGATTCCTAAAGATTGGAAAGCTGCCGTGGTCATCCCCCTCTTCAAAGGGGGAGACACTCTAGACCCAAACTGTTACAGACCTATATCTATCCTGCCTTGCCTTTCTTAAGTCTTCGAAATCCAAGTTAACAAACAGATCACTGACCATTTCGAATCCCACCGTACCTTCTCCGCTATGCAATCTGGTTTCCGAGCTGGTCATGGGTGCACCTCAGCCACGCTCAAGGTCCTAAATGATATCATAACCGGCATCGATAAAAGACAGTACTGTGCAGCAGTCTTCATCGACCTGGCCAAGTCTTTCGACTCTGTCAGTCACCGCATTCTTATCGGCAGACTCAACAGTCTTGGTTACTCAAATGACTGCCTTGCCTGGTTCACCAAATACTTCTCAGATAGACTTCAGTGTGTCAAATCGGAGGGCCTGTTGTCCGGACCTCTGGCAGTCTCTACAGGGTTCAATTCTCGGGCAGACTCTTTTCTCTGTATATATCAATGATGTCGCTCTTGATCACTGAGTGAGCAGCCCTAACTTATGAAAACCCACATCTCACATTTTAGAAGCTAAAGTCACATTTCATCCCGTCACAAATAATTTCATATTCAAACATTTAAATTGAACAACAATTCCATGTGAATCCGATAACTCTGATGTGTAGACTTTCCACTGTAGAGTTTATGTGATCTTATCATTGATGAGAATGTCTCAGATGACAACTGAACTGACATCATATTCATTAAAACTTCTTGCTCCTACTTGAGACGTCTGCGTCTCAAGTAGGCACCTGGAAATGCAAATGCGCTACGCTAAATGCTAAATGTACTCGTTAAAACTCAAACGTTCATTAAAATAGACATGTAGGGTATTGAATTAAAGCTACACTCGTTGTGAATCTAGCCAACAAGTCAGATTTTTAAAATGCTTTTCGGCGAAAGCATGAGAAGCTATTATCTGATAGCATGCAACACCCCAAAATGCCTGAAGGCGACGTAAACAAAAGAATTAGCGTAGCCGGCGCTACACAAAAACGCAGAAATAAAATATAAAACATTCATTACCTTTGATGATATTCTTTGTTGGCACTCCTATATGTCCCATAAACATCACAAATTTGTCTTTTTCCCGATTAAATCCGTCCATGAATGCCCAAAATATCCATTTGTATAGCCTGTCTGCATCACGAAAAAAGCTCTCTTCCAACACGCAACGTCATGTTTAAAAATTATATAAGTTGCCTATATTCTTTGACAAAACACTTCAACCTACTTTTATAACCCAACTTTAGGTATTTGTAAACGTTAATAAGCGATCAAATTGATCACTGGGCGATCTGTATTCAATAGCAGCTACAAAAGAAAACAGTGTCCATTTTTCAATCTTCCAAAATCGATTGAGGTAGGCTGGATGGAATCAAGGATCTATTCGTAATGTCTCAAAGGATTTTTGTCAATGAAAATGACGTTTTTGGCGACATCGTGTGGAAGCTGTAGGAATTGCATCCGTCTCCATATTAAATTTGGTTTCCTTTAAATAATCCATGAAAGGGGCGCATGGATACTTTTTTCAGATTTCAGTGACCAGTTTTTCTTGCGCTTTTCGATGAAACACACGCTCTGTTATAGTCACAGCTATCCACACATACTAATCATATGCATATACTATATTCCTGGCATGAGTAGCAGGACACTGAAAAGTTACGCGATTTTTAACAGAATGTTCGAAAAAGGAGGGGGTAGGATAAAGAGGTTAATTAATTAAGTACCACTGCATATGTTTAATTGTTCGGATTACCAGAATATAGTTCATTTCCCCCCACCTACTGATGTTCCCAGAATCTCTAACCAAGAATCTCTAACCATTTTTTTAAATGTATTCTCAGTAGGTTAGTGTTGTGAGATGGGCTGTCTGTCTCCACCCTGAGCATTGATGATTCATCATGCAGAGGCCGTAGAGTAGCCAGATTTAAACATTGCATATAATATAACAGTTCCATTTCACGCCATTCTGTATATAAATAATACATTTAAATAATTTATTATAATTGACTGGATTCTCAAAGCTATTTATCCCGCGAAAAGGGAGTGGTTTTGGGCTGTAAATCCCGGTAAATGGGTTCCCACCCATCAACCTTGGTCACTGCCCACCTTGACTCTGCTAAGGTTCAAACCCTTTTGGAAGGGAACAGGCAGGAAATATGAAATCCTTCAACCAGGACTTCTGGACATCTTTGGGAAGGTAACCAGAATGGTAGTTTGTTACAATACTGATCCTGCTTATGATGTAGACCAACTTTGTTTCTCCTCCAGATCCAGATGTACCAGAGGCTACTACGTCCCAGCCAACAGAGATCTGCATATACCGTGAGTGCAGTACCTCACTGCTCATTGAGCTTGTAATATAAAAAAAAAACTCTAACATTCTAAATTCGAGCTCATGCTAGGCCATATACTGTATGTATCCAACTGTCAAAGTGTTTTAAAAGGATCTTCCATCCTTAACAACTAAAGTAAAGAGGGACAAGAAAGTAAAGAGGAGAGATGCTGTGTTAGAAGGACGTAGGCCAGATTCAAACCCATGCCAGCACTGGCATACAGTACATGTGTGCTTTGAAGGCAGCAGTAGTAACTGCTTGTCTAGACCACCCCAGGCTACTAAAGGTGTTTTTTTCCATCTCTATTTCAGCGATGGACCCCTACTACCCAGAGGAAGTGGAGAATAGCGAGCTGGGTGGCCCAGGCAACATGCTGAAAACCCTGGACCCCATTCTCATCACCATCATCGCTATGAGCGCACTAGGGGTTTTCCTGGGAGCTATCTGTGGTGTCGTCCTCTACTGTGCCTGCTCACACGGCCACATGTCCGACAGCAGGAACTTGTCGGCTCTGGAGAACTATAACTTTGAGCTGGTGGACGGCGTCAAGCTAAAGAAGGACAGCAAGCTGAATGCACAGAACAGCTACTCAGAGGCATGAGCGTCATCCTTTGAGGGAAGAGAACACAAGCAGCCTCATGGCTGGAGGAACTAGACCACCGGACGGAGGGTTGTGAGTTGTGACTCAAGTGTTGTCCTATTTCTTATATAGTGCACTATGAAGGGGATAGGGTGGCATTTGGGATGCAGCTGGCTATAGTGATGGTGGGAGGTTGTGACTGAGCCATGCTATTCTCAGGAGCTGCAGTGAAAGGAACCTACCCGTAGTGGGCACTGTGTATAAATAAAACGTGTACAGCAAAAATTGTTTTGTTTTTTGTTTGTTTAGCGACGTGCTTTGTTTTTCTGTAATCAGATGCTGGTGATGAGACCAATTGAGATGGAAATATTTATCATGTTTTTGTTATTTTTCTTTTGGAAGGATAGGATATTTTATTTTTCATCAGAGGTCATTATTATTCACAGAAAGAGCATAGAAACGTATATTCACTATCCTGACACGTGGCTCTTCGGCTGGCCATGTTATCAGTTTGTATGTCTGCATCGATTTGTGCATCTTGTTTGTGTGTGTGTGTGCGTGCATGTACGCATGCATGTGCGTGCGTGAGCAAGTGTATGTGCATGCATGTGTGTATGCATCCAGAGGGTGCTTGCCCTGGCCCTAGACCTGTGTCTAGTTCCACAGTGCCTTTTTGAAAGTTTCTGTTGCCTTTTCTCCACTGATTCTGTTCTGATCATAGCAGTACGTTAGGCATCGGCTGGTAGAGTCTGATTCTGATCATAGCAGTACGTTAGGCATCAGCTGGTAGAGTCTGATTGTGTTTTGGTCCTACCAGTACGTAGACATCAGCTGGTAGAGTCTGATTCTGTTTTGGTCCTATCAGTACGTTCGGCATCAGCTGGTAGAGTCTGATTCTGTTTTGGTCCTACCAGTACGTTCGGCATCAGCTGGTAGAGCCTGATTCTGTTTTGGTCCTACCAGTACGTAGGCATCAGCTGGTAGTCTGATTGTGTTTTGGTCCTACCAGTACGTTAGGTATTGGCTGGTAGTCTGATTCTGTTCTGATCATGGCAGTACGTTAGGTATTGGCTGGTAGTCTAATTCTGTTCTGATCATGGCAGTACATTAGGTATTGGCTGGTAGCCTGATTCTGTTCTGATCATGGCAGTACATTAGGTATTGGCTGGTAGTCTGATTCTGTGCTGATTTTAGAGTCTGATTCTGTTCTGATCATAGCAGTACGTTAGGCATCGGCTGGCAGAGTCTGATTCTGATCATAGCAGTACGTTAGGCATCGGCTGGTAGAGTCTGATTCTGATCATAGCAGTACGTTAGGCATCAACATATAGAGTCTGATTCTGTTCTGATCATAGCAGTACGTTAGGCATTGGCTGGTAGAGTCTGATTCTGATCTGATCATAGCAGTATGTTAGGCATCGGCTGGTAGAGTCTGATTCTGTTCTGATCATAGCAGTACGTTAGGCATCGGCTGGTAGAGTCTGATTCTGTTCTGATGATAGCAGTACGTTAGGCATCGGCTGGTAGAGTCTGATTCTGTTCTGATCATAGCAGTACGTTAGGCATCGGCTGGTAGAGTCTGATTCTGTTCTGATCATAGCAGTACGTTAGGCATCGGCTGGTAGAGTCTGATTCTGATCTGATCATAGCAGTACGTTAGGCATCGGCTGGTGGAGTCTGATTCTGTTCTGATCATAGCAGTATGTTAGGCATCGACATATAGAGTCTGATTCTGATGATAGCAGTACGTTAGACATCGGCTGGTGGAGTCTGATTCTGTTCTGATCATAGCAGTATGTTAGGCATCAGCTGGTAGAGTCTGATTCTGATCAATGCAGTACGTTAGGCATCGGCTGGTAGAGTCTGATTTTGATCATAGCAGTACGTTAGGTTGGTAGAGCAGGGTCAGATTGGCAGGATTCCATGCCATCCCTCCATAGCACATGACACATCCAACTTATTGTACATAGGTTTTAATATATTTGAGCGCCTTTATAAAAAGAGACAAAATGCTGCAGTATCCTTTCTTTGTGGTTTATGTATCATAGGCAATGTTATCTGGCTGTCATCATGTATGTAACAGGCATTTTGTGTTGTTATGTTCCATTGGTGCTCTCCCAATGCTGCCTGGGAAATGAGGGTTATTATAGCCAATGGTTATGGCCTTTTGAGAGATGTTCGGATTCAGCCATGATCATCAGTATTGAGCCTTATTAATAGGGGCAACAATTGGCTACAAAGGCCTAACAAGGAGAGAGTGAAGTGTCCAAAATGACACCCTATTCCCTAAAGAGTGCACTACTTTCTACCAGAGCCCTATGGGCTATATAAAAGTAGTGTACTATATATGGAATATGGTGGTATTTGAGACGTAGTCAGACAACAGACTGGGTGGCTGAAGCATCTCTACGAAGAAAATGCTATGACAATACCTGGGACATTATGGGCCAGTTTCTCAGACATAGATTCAGAATCTCTTTGAGAATGCTTTCAAGTCCTGGACTAGGCTTAACCTATGTCTGGGAAACCGGCCCTACATGTCTGTGGTAGAATGATGGCCCTTGATGGAATGAAAGAGACCCGTGTGTCATCATGCTGTTTTTATGTACTGTAGCCTACATCCCCTTTGCTCTCCTTTTTGTCTGTATTGAATGTTAATGTGAAGAGTTCAGACAAAACAAAGCACTGTATGAAATGGCGAAGACATAGGTCCAAAGTTTAATCAATGGATGTGATGTAGCTTATTCCTTCCGACGGGGTCTATGAGCTTCTATGTTTAGATTCCTTCATGTTTTCTTCATGCGGTGGTAGCTAGTTAAACAGCTGTTTCATAGTTCTGCTTCGAGCTCATAACAGTATTCCACATTCCATAGGATTAGAATGATTGGAATTCAAATGAGTCATTCTATTTCTATGGTTCCACCCCTTGTAAAGGCATAATGTTTTGGTGTTGTCTTCGTCAACAGGAAAGGATGCTGCAGCACTAGATGTGAAAACAATGTTGCACTGATATATTTAAAAGATCTTTGTGTTGTTTATGATATTCACTTGTGAAAAAAGAGAAAGAAAGCAAAAGAAGGATAAGACAGTGTTACAGATAACTCTTTTATATGGTTTCAGATGATATAGTTCTGAAATGTACAATTATGGAGATGTTTTTCATTATTGAAAAAGCTATACATGTCTCTTTACTTACGTAATGTTTATCTTGGTATGTTATATCACCTTGTGTTTTTTGTACTGTCACAAATGTCTGTGCCATTTTTTTTTCTACAAAATGTTTGATTTTCAATACTGCTTCTGTAATTTGCAGTCCCAGATAAAAAAAAAGAAAAAAGACGTAAGCAGTTGAGGCCTTAATGACTCAAGTAATGTTTCTTTACTTGGACTCCGTCCCAAATGTCCCTATTCCCTATATAGTGCACCTATAGGGCTCTGGTCAAAAGTAGTGCATGATGTAGGGAATAGGGTGCCATTTGACTCCCTGGTCAGCTTCAAGACCCATCTGTCTATGTTGTTTCTGACTCTGATCAATGACTACTACATTCCAAAGAATTGGATCAAATAAAAGTTTGAATAAGATTAACTATTTCAAGTTGTTTTGGTTCAGAAAGTGATACTTGTGTAGTTGCCCCATCATATACCCAAAGTTGTACCCTTTTAATGTGTCCTTTGTCATATCCACATTGAACACTGGAGGGCGGTGTTGTATAGAATGCTGCACGTGACGGGCCACTCCAAATCAATAGCAACAAATCAAGTAATCTAGTGCATTGTCAGTGTGTTACAGTTTCTCACACATACAGTTATTGGGGGTTTACGTGATCAAATACAGTGAATTACCAGCACAGCTCAGTTCCTGTAAAGTACAGTTGTTTACGGGTAGAGATACTGTACCAATGTGCGAAGAAGATGTGTGTGGTTAAGGAGAAATGTCCTGATAAAGCCACCATCACCATAGAGCTATCAGATATAGAGCTATTCTTAATATCACCATAGACCAGAGGTCCTTAAGCTTTTTCAGCTCAAGACCCAAATTAGAAATGTGGGGTCCTCGAACTACCCAAATTCTATTTGCCATTTATTTTTCAACTGTGCTGTGATGTTTCTCAAAGGTTCTGAACCTTTCATTTCTCATAGATTCTACATATTGTAAATTCAAGATAAACATTTTTGCTGAGAGTATTACATTATTGATCGATTGACTATGACTTTTTAAATCACCCAGCAGTGCTATTTGCAGAGTTAGCTCCAGGTAAATGTTACAATTCTTCAGCCATTCCTGAACCTGCGACCAAAAACAAGCTACATATGGATGGTACCAAAACGATGTAATGATTCTGTCTCTTCTCAGCAAAATCTGCTTCGATGGTTGTATCTCCTATATACAGTTGAAGTCGGAAGGTTACAAACACTTAAGTTGAAGTCATTAAAACTAGTTTTTCAACCACTCCACAAATTTCTTGTTAACAAACTATAGTTTTGCTAAGTCAGGTAGGACATCTACTTTGTGCATGACACAAGACAGATTATTTCACAGACAGATTATATTTCACATATAATTCACTGTATCACAATTCCAGTGGGTCAGAAGTTTACATACACGAAGTTGACTGTGCCTTTAAACAGCTTGGAAAATTACATAAAATGATGTCATGGCTTTAGAAGCTTCTGTCAATTGGAGGTGTACTTGTGGATGTATTTCAAGGACTACCTTCCATCTCACTGCGTCTTTCAAAAGAAATCAGCCAAGACCTCAGAAAAAAATGGTAGACCTCCACAAGTCATCTTCGGGAGCAATTTTCAAACGCCTGAAGGTACCACGTTCATCTGTATAAACAATAGTACGCAAGTATAAACACCATGGGACCACGCAGCCTCGTTCTGTCTCCCAGAGATGAACGTACTTTGGTGTGCAAATCAATCCCAGAACAACAGCAAAGGACCTTGTGAAGATGCTGGAGGAAACAGGTACAAAAGTATCTATATCCACAGTAAAACGAGTCCTATATTGACATAACCTGAAAGGCCGCTCAGCAAGGAAGAAGCCACTGCTCCAGAACCGCCATAAAAAAGCCAGACTACGGTTTGCAACTGCACATGGGGACAAAGATTGTACTTTTTGGAGAAATATCCTCTGGTCTGATGAAACAATAATAACTGTTAGGCCGAACTACAAAAATCTCTGAAACTGGAAACACTTATCTCCCTCACTAGCTTTAAGCACCAGCTGTCAGAGCAGCTCACAGATTACTGCACCTGTACATAGCCCATCTATAATTTAGCCCAAACAACTACCTCTCCCCCTACTGTATTTATTTATTTATTTTGCTCCTTTGCACCCCATTATTTCTATCTCTACTTTGCACATTCTTCCACTGCAAATCTACCATTCCAGTGTTTAACTTGCTATATTGTATTTACTTCGCCACCATGGACTTTTTTTGCCTTTACCTCCCTTATCTCATTTCATTTGCTCACATTGTATATAGACTTATTTTTCTACTGTATTATTGACTGTATGTTTGTTTTACTCCATGTGTAACTCTGTGTTGTTGCATGTGTCGAACTGCTTTGCTTTATCTTGGCCAGGTTTCAATTGTAAATGAGAACTTGTTCTCAACTGGTCTACCTGGTTAAATAAAGGTGAAATAAAATGATGACCATCGTTATGTTTGGAGGAAAAAGGGGGATGCTTGCAAGCCGAAGAATACCATCCCAACCGTGAAGCACGGGGGTGGCAGCATCATGTTGTGGGGGGTGCAATGCTGCAGGAGGGACTGGTGCACTTCACAAAATAGATGGCAACATGAGGGAGGAAGGAAAATTATGTGGATATATTGAAGCAACATCCCAAGACATCAGGTTTATGTCCAGGCTCTAGCTGGGCCACTCAAGGACATTTTCCTGAAGCCGCTCTTGCGTTGTCTTGGCTGTGTGCTTCGGGTCGTTGTCCTGTTGGAAGGTGAACCTTTGCCCCAGTCTGAGGTCTGTATCTCTCTGGAGCAGGTTTTCATCAAGGATCTCTATATACTTTGCTCCATTCATCTTTCCCTCGATCCTGTCTCCCAGTCCTTGCAGCTGAAAAACTTCCCCACAGCATGATGCTGCAACCAACGTGCTTCACCGTAGGGCAGGTTCCAGGTTTCCTCCAGACATGACGCTTGGCATTCAGGCCAAAGAGTTCAATCTTGGTTTCATCAGACCAGAGAATCTTGTTTCTCATGATCTGAGAGTCCTTTAGGTGCCTTTTAGCAAAGTCCAAGCTGGCTGTCATGTGTTTTTTACTGGAGGAGTGGCTTCTGTCTGTCCATTCTACCATAAAGGCCTGATTGGTGGAGTGATGATGATCAGTGTAAAACTTTTCACATACACTGCTGCCATCTAGTGTCCAAAATCTCAATTGCATCTCTTTTTTTCCCTCTTTGTATAATCTTTTACCAGATCTAATGTGTTACATTCTCCTACATTCCTTTCACACTTCCACAAACATCCACAAAAGTGTTTCCTTTCAAATGGTATCAAGAATATGCATATCCTTGCTTCAGGGCCTGAGCTATAGGCAGTTAGATTTGGGTATGTCATTTCAGGCGAAAATTGTAAAAAATATTGTTTTGTTTGTGACTAATTATTTGGCTACACAATAATGTTATCCTAACATCAAATACATTGATTTGAATACAAAGGACTATTGTTCTGTGTTAACGTAATGTCTTTCATTTACAGCTTCATTGGAACCTAGATTAATGAATCATTACTTAGTTTATTCATAATTTATATATTTAGTTTTATTGAATTATTGTCACGTCCTGACCATAGAGAGCCCTTGTTTTCTATGGTAGAGTAGGTCAGGGCGTGACTTTTCTAGTTATTATTTCCTCCAGTATAAATACAGTATAAATGCTGCAGTAGTTTGTGTCGGGGGGCTAGGGTCAGTTTGTTATATCTGGAGTACTTCTCCTGTCCTATTCGGTGTCCTGTGTGAATTTAAGTGTGCTCTCTCTAATTCTCTCTTTCTCTCTTTCTTTCTCTCTCTCGGAGGACCTGAGCCCTAGGACCATGCCCCAGGACTACCTGACATGATGACTCCTTGCTGTCCCCAGTCCACCTGGCCGTGCTGCTGCTCCAGTTTCAACTGTTCTGCCTTATTATTATTGGACCATGCTGGTCATTTATGAACATTTGAACATCTTGGCCATGTTCTGTTATAATCTCCACCCGGCACAGCCAGAAGAGGACTGGCCACCCCACATACCCTGGTTCCTCTCTAGGTTTCTTCCTAGGTTTTGGCCTTTCTAGGGAATTTTTCCTAGCCACCGTGCTTCTACACCTGCATTGCTTGCTGTTTGGGGTTTTAGGCTGGGTTTCTGTACAGCACTTTGAGATATCAGCTGATGTACGAAGGGCTATATAAATAAATTTGATTTGATTTGATTTGGGGTTCTAGTTTAGTTTTTCTATGTTGGTGTTTGGTATGATTCCCAATTAGAGGCAGCTGGCTATCATTGTCTCTAATTGGGGATCATATTTAGGTAGCATTTGTTCCACCTGTGTTTGGTGAGATATTGTTTATGTGTAGTTGCATGTTAGCACTCCATTGTCGTCACGTTTCGTTTAGTCTTTATTGTTTTGTTGTGTGGTTCACTTATTTTTAATAAAAGATGTGGAACCCAGATCACGCTGCACGTTGGTCCAAGTATGCTTCCAACAAACATGACAGAATATCCCATCAAACCAGGACCAAGCAGCGTGCCCAAAGAGGGAAGGATTTCTGGACATGGGAAGAAGTGATGGGGAGATGCGAAAGCCTTCCTTGGCGACAGACGGAAGGATATTATGGAGGACAGCGACTACGACAGGGTTCGCGGCTACAGAAAGCCCAAGGACAACCCCAAGTTTTTTGGGGAAAGGCACATGGAGCTGGCGGCTGAGCAGAGGGAAGAGCCAGAGACTGTCAGGGAGGCAATGGCGAAGTTGGGAGAAAGTGAGATGAGAGAGATGTTGTTCAAGTGTGTTCTGCTCAACATCCGACCAGAGGATCCGGTTAGCAGTCTGGTGCAACCTGTGCCGGTTCCACACTTCTGGCCTCAAGTGCACCTCTCCAGTCCGGTACGTCCTGTGCCTGCTCCTCGCACTCTCCCTGAAGTGTGTGTCCCCAGTCCGGTACGTCCTGTGCCTGCTCCTCGCACTCTCCCTGAAGTGTGTCCCCAGTCCGGTACGTCCTGTGCCTGCTCCTCGCACTCTCCCTGAAGTGTGTGTCCCCAGTCAGGTACGTCCTGTGCCTGCTCCCCGCACTCGCCCTGAAGTGTGTGTCACCAGTCTGGTGCCACCTGTTCCGGCTCCACGCACTAGGCCTCCAGTGTGCCTCCCCAGTCCATTTTTTTATGTACGGGTGGTACCACCATCCTGACATTGCAAGTTCCATGCTCTACCAACTGAGTTAAAATGTTGATGTTATAGTATACTAGTGTCACAGTTTGGAAGAAGTGAAATTTGATGGGAAAAAACAGGAGAACGCTTCCTCAGCAGTAAGACAGCACAACTTAAACTATGCTGTCTTACAAATAAACAATGCTTTGCAACAGGGTCAAAAACAGGGTCACTAAAGCTTCATGTTTGTTCACTGATCACAAAAACAACATTGGTTTCACTAAACCACATCGTCTCTTAGGAGGCGTTTACTATACTTTTCACCAAACAACATTCAGTTTGTGTAGTTTAAATAAGTATATGCCCCAAAAAGAGTGCTGGAGAGTAAAGTTTCACACACTGTTTATCTCTAGAATGTGATCTTTATCTGAGGTAGGAGTGTTGAATCGACACTTAGCAACAGCTCTTATCAGTAGGTAGAACCTTCCAAACATGTTTGTGTTTTTCATATTGAATCATTGTTTAACCATCCATATCACAGCAAATACAACTTATAAGAAATTATTTGCCCTGCAACACCTCAACATCTTTGAACAAAGTACAGTTTCTCATATAATTAAGTAGTTTTACTTTGCCTACTCACAGGAAGGTTCACAGGTCTGTCTGTCTGTCTGAGCTTGCTTCATTGCGCTCCAAGTACAGTCGGCATGTCCTGTGTGGGAGGTTCTAGATAAGAGGTGCCCGAAATTCATTGTCCACTCTGCTGAAGGGAAAAATATTTAGCCTTTGACTGAGCCACTGCGGACATATTGTAACGTGTTCGGGCAAGCTGGACTCCTGCCCCTAGTTATAATTTTTACAGACCGTTTTTCCTCGACGTTTTGCAATTTTGTACGAAGCAATTATTATTTACGGATAGGCAACGTCACTGATACTTGGGGTATTTTCTTCCGTGAAAAGAGTAGTCTACAGAGTAGGGACCCCTCCGCGAGTTAAGTTTTTTTTTTTATCTAGAAAAAGCGCACGGGATACTTTGCCTCAAATGAGGTTCTGAAATTATATTTAAAAAATATATATAAATATTTTTAGAAAACACGAGTCAAGGTAAGATGTACGTTATTTTCTAAAATGATTATACAGCATATCTGGTAAGTCTATGAAGGCTATGTCAAAAATGTACGCTACATGAATATCCTAGAGAATCTACAAAGGGGATGGGGGAATGGGCTGGGTAACTTTGGGTGGGGATAGCGGCAGTCGGACAGGGCTAAGCGAAACCGATTAACTTTGGAAATTCACTCGTATTAAATAGGCCTACATTGACGTTTCTGTGTTTATCTTGACCAACTTTACGTTCCTATATTGTCCAGCCGTAGGCCCATATTAATGGCAATTTGACGCATTTTTGGTTGGTATACTTTGTATTTGTTTGTCCCCCATTTTATTCTACTGTCTGTCGGCTACTTTCTAGAACAGCGTAGGCCTTCCTCCATACCATAAATTAAATTAAGTTTTCTTTGACATGTTTCAGAGGCTGAAAGTTAGTTAGGTTAGTCTATTCTTAAATCTAGGCCTTATTCCATGATGTAATTTGGTGATTTTGAAGGGGATATATTGTATCAAGAATAGTTACAGCTCCCGAGTGGCCATACTTTGAGTGTGTCTCCCTATATTATAAATATTTTATTTATTTATTATTTAACCTTTATTTAACTAGGCAAGTCAGCTGCAGCAAATTCTTATTTACAATGACTGCCTACCCTGGCCAAACCCGGACGAGGCTGGGCCAATTGTGCGCAGCCTTATGGGACTCCCAATCACGGCCCGTTGTGATACAGCCTTGAATCGAACCAGGGTCTGTAGTGATGCCTCTAGCACTGAGATGCAGTGCCTTATTTACATACGTATTCAGACCTTTTGCTATGAGACTCAAAATTGAGCTCAGGTGCATCCTGTTTCCATTGATCATCCTTGAGATGTTTCTACAACTTGATTGGTAAATTCAATTGATTGGACATGATTTGGAAAGGCACACACCTGTCTATATAAGGTCCCACAGTTGACAGTCCATGTCAGAGTAAAAACCAAGCCATGAGGTTGAAGGAACTGTCCGTAGAGTTCGGTGACAGGATTGTGTCGAGATACAGATCTGGGAAAGGGTACCAGCAGTTTTTTTGCAGCATTGAAGGTCCCCAAGAGCACACTGACCTCCATCATTCTAAAATAGAAGAAGTTTGGAATCACCAAGACTCTCCCTAGAGCTGGCTGCCCGGCCAAATGGAGCAATCGGGGGAGAAGGGCCTTGGTCAGGGAGGTGACCAAGAACCAGATGGTCTCTGACAGAGCTCCAGTGTTCCTCTGTGGAGATGGGAGAACCTTCCAGAAGGACAACCATCTCTGCAGCACGCCACCAATCAGGCCTTTATGGTAGAGTGGCCAGACAGAAGCTACTCCTCAGTAAAAGACACATGACAGCCCGGTTGGAGTTTGCCAAAAGGCACCTAAAGGACTCTCGGACCATGAGAAACAATATTCTCTGGTCTGATGAAACCAAGATTGAACAAGCTTGTAGTGTCATACACAAGAAGACTCAAGACTGTAATCGCTGCCAAAGGTGCTTCAACAAAGTATTAAAGGGTCTGAATACTTGTGTAAATGTCATATTTCAGTTTTTAATTGTTTATAAATGTCCAAAAATGTATAAAAAACTGTTTTTGCTTGGTCGTTATGGAGTGTTGTGTGTAGATTGATGAGGGGAAAAAACAATTAAATCCATTTTAGAATATGGCTGAAACGTAACAAAATGTGGAAAAAGTGAATGGTCTGAATACTATACAAATGCACTGTATATTGCAAAATAGTTGGGAAGAGATTTTCGATGCACCGATTGCATGGCGTTCCGCACCAACCGAATGCGAGGCGCAGAATGATTTGTTGAGCTGCTGTGTAAGAAAGCACTGCCACCAATCCTGATAGCAAGTGTGGCACAGACAGCACACAGCTAATGTTATTCATTATGATCTAAAAGCCGCAACGTATCCTAAGTCAGCACTCCTACGCTGAGACGCTTCAGGCGACGGTCCCCAGTCCAGAGCTTCAGGCGACGGTCCCCAGTCCAGGGCTTCAGGCGACGGTCCCCAGTCCAGGGCTTCAGGCGACGGTCCCCAGTCCAGGGCTTCAGGCGACGGTCCCCAGTCCAGGGCTTCAGGCGACGGTCCCCAGTCCAGAGCTTCAGGCGACGGTCCCCAGTCCAGAGCTTCAGGCGACGGTCCCCAGTCCAGGGCTTCAGGCGACGATCCCCACTCCAGAGCTTCAGGCGACGGTCCAACCGAATGCGAGGCGCAGAATGATTTGTTGAGCTGCTGTGTAAGAAAGCACTGCTACCAATCCTGATAGCAAGCGTGGCACAGACAGCTCACAGCTATGTTCTTGTTTTAAGGACAAAAGTGGCCTTGTTAAAAGGCCTTAGTCAGAGTAGGTGGGGTAAAATGACTGTCTTTGATTAGGATATCCTGTCTGGTAGATAGAACTAGAATGTTTAATAACATAGTATTTACATTGTCTTAAGGACAGGAGTCAACAAGTGAACCCCCTCTTGTATTTGATTTTACACACACACATAGTGACTTCAGAGGCTTGTTAAAAGCACACAGAGAACTAGTGGTGTTGTTGGGCTGACCCAATCAGTCACTTCCCCTAGTTACATTGTTATGACTTAACAGCGCCATTATCACTGGGCTGGCCTAGGACAGTGTCCCAAATGGCCCCCTATTCCCTTTATAGCACACTACTTTAACAGTAATGCACTAGGGCTCTGGTCAAAAGTAGCACACTATAAGGGAGAAGGGTACCATTTGGGACGCTAGACTAGGAGTGTCCGGATAATATCATACTGTAGTCATGGGGTCATAGACCTATTACTATATGAAGCATCCCAGAGTAGGAGTGCTGATCTAGGATCAGGTCCTCCCCTGCCATGTAATGTTATTCATTGTGATCTAAAAGCCGAAACGTATCCTATGTCAGCACTCCTACTCTGAGACACTTGACACATATGCCTCCCCCAGTTGTCCGACTGATTCAACAGATGGCTGACTATGCCCTTCAGATTTCCCAGTCACATATGAGTCACATTTCAAGCTAGACCCCCAGTCCTGGCAGTGTTGACTGAATTGAGTGGTCCTAGACTCTTCATGGGGGAAATTCTTATGAGTCATGGACACTGCGTTTCATGGGTCGAGGTCTGGATCTGGAACAAGGGCCAGACAAGTTGGAATGTATTGTCTCATTCTCTGAGTACGAGCTAGCCCCCACCCCCAACTCCATTTCTGAGAGCAGTTACACGTTTTGTGTTGAAAGGGGGCTTTTTGTATCAAGCGACTCAGAGTAGGAGCGATGATCTAGGATCAGTTTAGCCTTTTAGATCACAGTGAATGAGATTTCATGAACAGGGGGAGACCTGATCCTTGATCAGCACTGCATTACAGCTCATATCATCTCAAGAAGGCAGGTCTCATTCACATTATTGAGTAGCTTACTGGCTAGTAGCTCGTTAGATGCCCCCTGTTAAACATACAAATTAACTGGATTAAGAAGAAAAATTCCTCAGTTTAGGTTGGGTTTCCTCAATATTCCCTTGTACTCACCGGTACAACTGAATGCTCTTCCTGATCCATCCACACAGTGCTGTTAAGAGAGCACAGCGTGCACAGCAGTTTAATTAAGGAAATGGATTCATTCACTGCCCTGCTGCTAGGAGAGCTAATGGACAGAGGGAGAGGGGAGCGGGGAGTGGACTGTGACACAGGCAGTGGGGGGTTGGGTGTTTGTTCACCTTACTTAGACTGCTAACTCAGCACAATTAAAGATGCAAACATATTTTGTGTGGTTATCATTCATAGCAACCAGTCCCGCATTAAGTGTTGAGATAATCTATAGACTCAAAAGCACGTACACATTTATTTAACACGCTAATCTTCATAATGAATACCATCAAATGTACTCATTTTGTACTCCTCCCTATTTGTATGCACCGTGCAGTCCAAGGTGGTCCATGGACAATAACATTTTCATGTGGTTAACCAGCGTCGTAGAAGTAACCGCGAGGTGAGTGAGGCCGTGAGAAAATCCATGCAGGTGTGCTCTCTGTTAATTACAGTCAGGTTCAAGTGGCTACATCACCAGATCAAAGTGTTAGATAGTTTAGCTACCACTTAGCACTAAGATGAAACATCCCATAAACACAACCAACTGACTTAGTGAATAGGTGTTAGGTCTTGTACTTTCTCCCCCTCTCTAAACAGGTTTGTGTTATTCATTTTTTTTATGAAGTAATGTTTTTTTTTTTAAACGGAGCGGTTGATCTCTGCTTGCTTTTTGACTGCGAAAATTATGTTGACTCAGAAAATGTTGGTGACCACTGGCTTAGAGGATTGAGTTACCTCTAGTGTCCTCTCTAGGCTCTGTTTTAGACCATAGAAATCCATTTGTCTGGTCAGTGGTAGACTGTGGTAATATAATGTAGAATTTTTTTTGAGTAAGATTTTCATTGCAGTGAGCTGTGGTTGTTTTACCTACCTTAGTTGAATACACTGACTGTAAGTCACTGTGGATAAGAGTGTCTGCTGAATGACCAGAATGTTATTGTGAAGTCCTTCAGTCTTCAGTTGTCACGATATTGGAAATGAGCGGACCAAGGCGCAGCGTGAGTATAAAACCAAAATAACGAAACTTACAAAGACCGTGAGGACGTAGTGCCCAAACACACTAACAAACAATCAATATCCCACAAAACACAGGTGTGGGAATAGCTACCTAAATATGATCCCCAATCAGAGGCAACAATTAACTGGGAACCACATTAGAGGCCTCTAACTGGGAACCACATCAGAGGCCTCTAATTGGGAACCACATTAGCACCAACATAGAAATAGATATACTAGATCACCCCCTTGTCACGCCCTGACCTACTAAACCATAGAGAACCAAGGGCTCTATGGTCAGGGCGTGACATCAGTAGACCTTATATTTTGCACTGACCTTCTGTAAAGGATTGTTCTCTTTCTCTTTTGCTTGTTGAACCTGACCATAAAAAGCCATGATTCGCCAGAGTGTATTCACACTGTATAAATATTAGGCTCTTAAAACATACCATGTTACAAACGTACCAGCTCCAACGTAAAAGAGACTTCTCCTTGAATTCCCTGAAATTCTTTGAGGTTTAAGTTTTTTTCACAATAATAGTGGTAGTAATATGACAATTCAAGCAAATTGTAGCTGCCAAGGGCTTGGAGTGTTTGTCACTTCATTATTCAATGTTTTTAATTAATTTCACTGCATCAGAGATGCCGTACAGAGACATTTCGGCTTTACAGGCTTCTTCAGTGTGTTTTTTTAATTCAAAACAGCATTTGTAAAGAACTACAGACGAGTAGGAGGTTCTTCTATTCAGGGTTGCCACTCATCTGCCAATCGGGGGATGTAGATTTTCTGGTTTTCCGGTATACAAATGAGTCACAAAGGAATACATAATTATAGGGTATGGGAGCAGTCACGAAGGGCAACTCACAAATCAACCACCCCAGGTGTACGCCCACCTAAATACATCATATCAATTAATGAGAGAGCCACCACAAAGGAGATCAGCCACAGCCATTGTGGTGGGCTATCTCATTAATTGATATGATGTATTTAGATGAGCGGACACCTGGGGCGGTTGATTTGTAAGTTGCCTTTCGAGTTGGTCCTCCCTTTGCTGCTATAAACAGCCTCCACTCTTCTGGGAAGGCTTTCCTCTAGATGTTGGTACATTGCTACGGGGACTGTTTTCAACATACATCTGTAAAATTATAGTGTAGAAACTAAAGCTTTGGTTGTTTTCCTCTCAGGCTTCCATGTCTTCTCCCTGGACCTCCTCAATGTCTACCTTTTGAACATCAGACTCTGAGGCCTCATCTTCACTGTCACTTTCCACCCTTGTTGAGGATAGCTCGTTGTCAGGCTCAAAAAGCCTCAAATTTGCCCGGATGGCCACCATATTTTAAACCCTTGTATTGGTGTAGCCTGTTACGTGCTTTGGTGTGTGTGTTCCCAAACAAGGACCAGTTGCGTTCTGAGGCGGCTGATGTTGGTGGGATTTGGAGGATGATGGAGGCAACAGGGGAAAGAGCCTCAGATCCACAAAGTCCCTTCCACCAGGTGGCATCTCCATCCCAAAGCCCTTGCTTTGAAAGTGTACTTCGCCAGACTGCCAAGAACCTTGCCCTCAACCTTGCCCTCACACCATAGGCCTTGTTGATCTCTGCACCAGACAGAATGCTCTTGCCAGCATACTTGGGGTCCAACAAGTACGCTGCAGCGTGTATGGGCTTCAGGCAGAAGTCTTCAAGCTTTTTTATGTATTTCAGAACTGTGGGCTGTCCATATCAGCAGACTGTGATATGGCCATTTCTTGGGGAGACTCCTTCCCCTCCAGAAGATTGTCAAACATGATGACAACACCACCCAATAGGTGTTGCTAGGCAGCTTCAATGTGGTGCTCTTATTCTTCTCTTTTTGCTTGGTGAGGAAGATTGCTGCTTTAACTTGATGAGCCTTCACATACCTAACCATTTCCTTGGCTCTCTTGTAGAGTGTATCCATTGTTTTCAGTGCCATGATGTCCTTGAGCAGCAGATTCAATGCATGAGCAGTACAGCCAATGGGTGTGATGTGAGGGTAGGACTCCTCTACTTTAGACAAAGCAGCATTCATGTTCGCAGCATTGTCTGTCACCAGTGCAAATACCTTCTGTGGTCCAAGGTCATTGATGACTGCCTTCAGCTCATCTGCAATGTAGAGACTGGTGTGTCTGTTGTCCCTTGTGTCTGTGCTCTTGTAGAAAATTGGTTGAGGGGTGGAGATGATGTTGTTAATTATTCCTTGCCCACGAACATTCAACCACCCATCAGAGATGATTGCAGTACAGTCTGCTTTCTCTATGATTTGCTTGACCTTCACTTGAACTCTGCATCTAGAAAATGAGTAGATTAAGCATGTCTAGTTGGAGGGGTGTATGATGGGCAAAGAACATTCAGTAATCTCTTCCAATACACATTGCCTGTGAGCATCAGAGGTGAACCAGTTGCATACACAGCTCGAGCAAGATATTCATCAGCATTTATCTGACTACGTTCCTCCATTGAGTCAAAAAAACTTCTGATTCCAGGAGGACCATGAGCAGTTGCTATCGATAAGATGTATGATTCATCATTTTCACCTCGAATACAAGTAGAGGGACCTTTGTCAGAGGTTGCTTGTTGTGAGCACAGAGGGAACTTTATGCACTTGGCCAGAGAATTCTGCACCTTTGTTGCATTCTTCACATATGATTTGGCACAGTATTTGCAAATGTGCACAGCTTTTCCTTCTACATTAGCTGCAGTGAAATGTCTCCACACATCAGATAGTGCCCGTGGAATTTTCCTGTAAAGATGAGAAAAAAACAAGTAAAAATAAAATACAATTCCATGTACAGATAAATAGTTAAGCAGTTAGATTAAACAACTACTTTGTAAGATAAATGTTTTCAAATGAAACGTATTGAAATAGGTGAATTAACACTCCTCAGTTAGCAGGCTCAAGCAAGCTAAAACCCACATGGTAACAAAAACTACCTAGCAGAAGTTAACAAGTTAGAAATTATTTAAACACACTTTGCTGTAGGCTACTATTTACTAGTTAACAAAAAATCATGTATGTCATATACACTGTATATTCATCCCACTCAGTATTGTAATCATTGTAATCAAAACAAAGCATGTAGTCCTTGGCTCAGACAGTGTAGTAGTGTGGGCTCAATAGCATCTCAATAGTGTGCAAGATCTTGAGAATCCGCTGTATATGTGATGGAAGAATGATGGGAGAATGCACTGTACATGCAGAGGGTTGGAATTCCATTGAATTGGGGATAGATTAACCAAAATATGCCACAAGACCTAAAATTGCCTTGAGTATCCCACAAAAAAAGGTTCACTGTTATAAGCTAACTTTTTTGATGAATTTAAGCAAAATTCCCCAAATTCCCAGCTTAACTTCCCATGGAAAATATCCAGGAATTTCCCAGAAAGTTTCCGACCATTTGCAACCCTAGTAGCAACACAACATAGCATCAGCACATCATAGCAGCACAAAGCATGGTGCAATATAGCCTTGCTACTCTTATTTTCAAATGTCTTTTTACTGTTGTTTTATTTCTTTACTTACCTACACACACACACACACATACTTTTTTCCCTCCGCACTATTGGTTAGAGCCTGTAAGTAAGCATTTCACTGTAAGGTCTACCTACACCTGTTGTATTCGGCGCACGTGAAAAAGGGCACAGACAACTGCACAAAGAGCAAGAACGTAGAGACAATACATCACACAAAGAAGCCACAACTGTCAGTAAGAATGTCCATGATTTAGTCTTTGAATGAAGAGATTGAGATAAAACTGTCCAGTTTGAGTGTTTGTTGCAGCTCGTTCCAGTCGCTAGCTGCAGCGAACTGAAAAGACGAGCAACCCAGGGATGTGTGTGCTTTGGGGACCTTTAATGACTGGCAGAACGGGTGTTGTATGTGGAGGATGAGGGCTGCAATATATATCTCAGATAGGGGGGAGTGAGGCCTAAGAGAGTTTTATAAATATGCATCAACTAGTGGGCGGGAGCATTGGTGGCAAACCTGATGGCCGAACGGTAAAGAACATATAGGCGCTCGAGAGCACCCTTACCTGCCGATCTATAAATGATGTCTCCGTGATCTAGCATGGGTAGGATGGTCATCTGAATCAGGGTTAGTTTGGCAGCTGAGGTGAAAGAAGAGCGATTATGATAGAGGAAACCAAGTTTAGATTTAACTTTAGCCTGCAGCTTTGATATGTGCTGAGAGTAGGACAGTGTACAATCTAGCCATATTCCCAAGTACTTGTATGAGGTGACTACCTCAAGCTCTAAGCCCTCAGAGGGTGTAATCACTCCTGTGGGGAGAGGCTGCCCTCTCAATCCACATCAATATGGTTTAAACTATAAACACATTGACAGAATGTTGCTCAATTGGCGGAATTGTCTCTTATTGCTAAATTCTGCATACCAGTTCTAGCATGCTCTCCAGTGTGGATTAGTTTAGGCTACATGAGAAGGATGGGTCTATATGTGGTGCTATCTGCTGTTATCAGTGCAGAGGTTAACGTGCATGTTTTAGTTTTCTGGGCTCTGTTTCACCAGAGATATCCCCTCTCTCCAACGGTCGATCTGAGCCTCATGGGGAGTAGACCTAGACTGCTCTAGGGTTGCGTCCCAAATGGCACCCTATTTCCTACATAATGCCATTGACATTGGCCCTGGTCAAAAATATTGCACTATATAGGGAATAGGGTTCCATTTGGGACACGGCCTAGATCAGTCAACCCCCTACATTTTTGGTGCTCTATACAAGATGATACCCTGAGCTGTAAACAAAGATACTGCTCAGGAAGTTTGGGAGGAGTCTAGATTATTAGAGGGACTGGCATTGCTGCCTTTGGGTTGGATCATGTTTAACTGTCAATTTCATTAGTGCACATCAAACTATAGCAAAACTTTTTGCAAAGGAAAAAGAAGTTCAGGTAGATCCCTTTTTCAGTCCATTTTCCTCTGTTTGGTGTCTACTAGTGACTATGACCCTGATGTCTCCCTTTTGGATTTCGTATTTTATCAAAGCAGCAGCTACTCTTCCTAGGGTCCGCATAAAACATGACATAATAGCTAGATAACATTTAAAGGGAAATGGAAACACTAGGCTTTTGATCACTAGCTAACTCTAACTGTAAATTGCCATATTGGCATTGTTATATCACTGGCTGAATCCCAAAAATGGCTGAAAGACCTGAACTCTACATGCATTATTGAGCTAAATTTGCTGGTGTCAAACCATATATGAAAACATGATGCATATTTTGAACGCTGAGAAGCAGCTCTTTCAATTAAATGGTTATCAGTCAATAAAAAACACCTATGAAAATGTGTATTTCATGCAAAAATCAACAAAGAAAATTCTAAACAACTGCCATTTACTCAACCTTTCAAGGACAAATCCCTCTGCAACCAATCAACTTCTTTTGGGTTTTTTTCAATAATAAGTATAATATTTAATGAGCATCTTTCCTGTTGATCCTTAGATATGGTAATCCCAATGTATGTTACTTTTTCCTTGACTGGAATATTGCATGTAGAGGATATCACACAGTCTTTAACAGCAAACAATTGACACTTATTAAGGTTTAGGCAAAGACCAGATGCTTTGGAAAATATATTTATCACACCGACTGCTCTAGGAATCTGGTCAGCATCTTTCAAAAAGAGTTGTGTCATCTGCAAGTTGACTTATGATAATATCTCTGTCAGCAATAGAGATCCCTTTTATATCGCTGGATTTAACAGAACTTGTAAGAAGTTGGGTTTCAAGCAGGAAGAGGTAAGGTGAAATTGGGGAACCTTGCCTAATTCCTCTTTTCAAATCAAATCTAGGAGAAGTGCCATGCTTTAATTTAATTGAACTGTTCCCATTCATATAAAGTTTTAATAGTACTACAAAATAATTCCCCAAAACCAAATTTCTCAAGGGAGAGAAATAGAAACTCATGTTCCACTGTATCGAAGGCTTTATAAAAGTCTGAGAAGACAATAAAACTCCCTTGGAAGATTATATCAGAATAGTCAATAAGGTCTTACACCAGTTGGATATTATTAGATATGTCTATTCCTAATGAAGCCAGATTATTGAGCAGACAGCTTGGGCGCCAATTATCGAGTAGAAGCAAGTCTTTCTTGGGCTTAGGTATTAATGTAATCAGACCTTGAGTCAAACTGGGAGGGAGAGCATTATTTGTAATGCTTTCAGAAAAGACCTCCAACAGAAATGGGGCCAACTGTTGAGAAAATGTTTTGTAAAACTCAGACATACCATCAGTCCCAGGAGACGTATTATTTGTAAGGTGTTCAATAGAATTTTGATCTCTTCAACTATAATAGGGTCATCACACTGTTCCCTCTCAGCATCCTCAATTGATTTTACATCTCCCAGAGAGTAAAAAAAAAAGAGTTGAGGAAACCGCACAATACTTACAACTCTATAAATTCCTGTAGAAGTTGCAATTAAAGTTAGAGATTAATTTGGGATCATCTGTGAGGAGACCATTAATATTTAATTGTTGAATTGTATTTTTTTTTTTTTGTGGTATTTTCTAACCTGAAAAAATCTGATGAATTTGGTTCACCTTCCTCTAGCCACTTCTTCCTAGATCTGACAAAGGCTCCCTCTGCTTTCAGTTTATACATATCATCCAACTTGTTTTGTAGCTCAAACAGAACAGATTTGTCCACTGGGAGACTTTAAACAGGCTTTTGAACAAGAGAGGTGATCTTTGTTATTACACTTTCTTCTTCATGTCTCCTTGTCTCGGCAAGAAAACTCCCATATTTTCTTAAATATTTTCTAACCTCATATTTAAAAAGCTCAGAGTTATTACTGTATGAATTGTAATTTATAGCTTTGTTCCAAAAGTATGTAATCTCCATCTTGACCAACTAATGTTTTAGGATAGAGCTATTAAGCTTCCAGTAGAATGCTCTGCCAAGGCCATTATCAGAGATAAAAAGTTGAATGTCAATATAAATAGCTCTATGATCAGTAAGGGGAGTGGCAAGGATGTTAACAGAAATACCCTGTTTATCAAAACATTTAGACACCAGCCAAACATCTACGCGTGATTGTCTGGAGTATGCCTTATTGCTCCATGTGAAGACTTGTCATTAGGAAACTTGATCAAACCTTTCCATAAACTGCCTCAAACTTGTATTCATAGAAGTGGACTGTCCCGGAGGCCATCTATCAATTAAATTATTCAGAGAAATATTAAAATCCCCACCTACTATAAGTAAAGCATTCGGGAACTTGGTTAGCCAATGGAGAATACGATTTTCTAAAGATTCAAGTAAGAGATCATTTTCAAGTTTGGAATTGTAACATTAAATGTTGGTAATAATAAGGATGATGTTGTTACAGTTGATAACAAGACAAAGAAAGTGACCAAAAGGGTCACAGTCGGAGTGCAAAATACTTCCATTGAAATGATTCTTTAGAGTGATAACTCCAGCAGAGTGTTCAGAACCATGAGAGAGACATACATCATTACCCCACTGAGACCTCCAGAAGAAGTTGACGTCAGTAGCAACTGAATGAGACTCTTGAAAAAAACATACATCTATTTATGCTGTTTGGAAAATAAAAATAATGCTTTGCGCTTGACATTATTTCTTAACCCCCTAGAACTGAGTGAAACTATAGACAACGACAAAGTGGAATATAGAACAAAGTACAATGAGCTAAACAACAATCGCAAATCGAAAAAGAATGAAAGGAAACCAGCGTTGCCTACCATGTAGATATAAATGATTGAGTGAGAATAGTTTAGCACAACAAAGCTAACTGCCAGAACAAGAAACAACAAATAGCTTGCTCACTGCCTATACTGCAGGTAAAAATATCAGAAGTGAGAGAACAAGTAAAATAGTAAATATCCATTACTCCAGTAGTCCTGTTAGAACGAAGGTTAAATCGCCTTAGAGCCGGGAGTGGGATTTGCTCACATCAGAGGTAGCTATCTAGGTAGCCTATGTTGACCACCAGGCACAGCTTATGACAGTCCTCAAGGAGGAAGGCTGATTTCAGATCCGTTGATGAAGTAAGCAGCTTTTCCTTCTTTTCGTGCTTTTCCCACAGCTGGCCAGACTCTGTCTGTCTTCAGCAAACCGCAGATTGTTGTCGCTTAGGAAAGTAGATTTCTTGGCTACTTTCCAAATGGTATCCCTGTAGATCCTTGATGTGAACTGGAGAATGACACCTCTGGACTTTTAGTCACCCTGCCTTCTCGTGCCGAGGCGATATACAGTGTCGACAACATCTGCTAGCTTAGTCTTCTCCACAGGTAGGATAGCTTGGCAGACTTTGATGGTCTCTTGCCGCACGTTCTCCCCATCTGCCTCGGGAACTCCATACAGTCTCAGAATCCACCGTCTGGAGTAGCTTTCGAGTTCCGCGATTCTTCTATGGCACAAGTCCATCTTTCCCTCCTCCTTTTCGACGCGCTGTTCAATATGGGCGACCTTCTTCTTAACATCCTTGATTTCCATGCATGAAAAGTCAACTGTTTTTTTTCAGACCTCGATTTTCATTGCGTTGGCGCCAACCATTTTCTCTATCGCATCGGAGTGCTGTGACATTTTGGAAAATCTAATCTTAAATCATCAATATCCTGGTGTTTTTAGCAAGCAAAGTATTAGTTTGGTAGCTCAAAATAATACACTTTTCACTATCTTTCAAAAGTTGATATGCAGAGCTCGGTAAGAAGTGTGCGTTCAAGCTGCCATCTTGGAGCCTCTCATAAAAGCACTCCGCTGGCAGGAGTTTGGAGAACGCAAGTGGAGAGCTGCGCCTATGGTCAAATCAAAGTTTATTTGTCACGTGCGCTGAATACAACAGTGAAATGCTTATTTACAGGCTCTAACCAATAGTGCAAAAAAGGTATTAGGTGAACAATAGGTAAGTAAAGAAATAAAGCAACAGTAAAAAGACAGGCTATATACAGTAGCGATGCTATAAAAGTAGCGAGGCTACATACAGACACCGGTTAGTCAGGCTGATTGAGGTAGTATGTACATGTAGATATGGTTAAAGTGACTGTGCATATACGATGAACAGAGAGTAGCAGTAGTGTAAAAGAGGGGTTGGCAGGTGGTGGGGGGCGGGACACATTGCAGATAAGCGTCTGCTAAATGGAATATTTTATTATTATTATTAAATTTCTAGCAAATTCTATTTTAGTGTATTCTCTTACTGCAATTTAATGTTCAACCACACTGATTCCATCAGCCTCCTACTGTGCATTCTGTTGCATGATGATTGTGAACTACAGGAAACACCGGTAAGTCAGGCTGATTGAGGTAGTATGTACATGTAGATATGGTTAAAGTGACTGTGCATATACGATGAACAGAGAGTAGCAGTAGTGTAAAAGAGGGGTTGGGGGGTGGTGGGTGACGGGACACAATGCAGATAGCCCGGTTAGCCAATGTGCGGGAGCACTGGTTGGTCGACCCAATTGAGGTAGTATGTACATGAATGTATAGTTAAAGTGACTATGCAAATATGATAAACAGGGAGTAGCAGCAGCGCAAAAAGAGGGGTTGGGGGGCACACAATGCAAATAGTCCGGCTAGCCATTTAACCTGTTCAGGAGTCTTATGGCTTGAGGGTAAAAACTGTTGAGATGCCTTTTTGTCCTAGACACTCCTTTTTGTCCTAGACACTCCGGTACCGCTTGCCATGGGTAGTAGAGAGAACAGTCTATGACTGGGGTGGCTGGGGTCTTTGACAATTTTTAGGGCCTTCATCTGACACCGCCTGGTGTAGAAGTCCTGGATGGAAGGCAGCTTAGCCCCAGTGATGTACTGGGCCGTACGCACTACCCTCTGGTCAGAGGCCGAGCAATTGCCGTACCAGGCAGTGTTGCATCTGTAGAACCTTTTGAGGATCTCAGGACCCATGCCAAATCTTTTTAGTTTCCTGAGGGGGAATAGGCTTTGTCGTGCTCTCTTCACAGCTGTCTTGGTGTGTTTGGACCATTCTAGTTTGTTGTTGATGTGGACACCAAGGAACGTGAAGCTCTCAACCTGCTACACTACTGCACCGTCGATGAGAACCGTTGTGCTCGGTCCTTCTTTTCCTGTAGTCCTCAATCATCTCCTTAGTCTTGGTTACGTTGAGGGAGAGGTTGTTATTCTGGCACCACCCGGCCAGGTCTCTGACCTCCCTATAGGCTGTCACGTCGCTGTCTGTGATCAGGCCTACCACTGTTGTGTTTTCTGCAAACTTAATGATGGTGTTGGAGTCGTCTTCGCCACAGTTATAATTCATTTTAAACAAATTCCAAATACAAGCTTCATAAGTAATTTGTTGCATTCAAAAATACCTGTAGGTCTATTCTAGTAATTGTTGCCCCATTTCTGGTGAGCTTGCAAAGTAAACGGTTCATATTATTGATCACCAATTGTTTTTAGAGCTGTTTATTTATTTATTTATTATGGCAATTCTCTAATTATAATTTTACGTTTGCACTGCACCCGATCCTTTAGCTGTTCAGCAAAGCAGCAATCTGTTCACTAGTTTACCACTCAACCTCTGACAGTTTGCTGGTCCAATCAGATTGCAGAGTGTGCGTTTAACTAACCAACCTGTGACAGTTTTTTTTTCAAGGGAGATGCTGTGGCCACTGTTTCTGGCTACGTGTAGAGTAATCCACGTAGACTCTGTGCCACAAAATGAGTGACAAAACATTAAAAAACCTGGCCAGATAAGTTCAAGTCATCAGTCTCAAGTCAAAGTAGAGTCCCGAGTCTTGAGACTCCAAGTCAAGTGTCTAGTTATTTAATTTTTAATTTAGTCGAGTCTCAAGTCATCGAATTTGTGACTCGAGGCAGACTTGAGTCCAATTCATGTGACTCGAGTCTACAACAGTTTTTGTTACTATGGCAATTCAAGATGGCACAACCACACCTCTAATAAAAATCCTAAAAATAGAGATGTTTCTATGTTAAATACACGTTTAGCATTAGTGGATGGAATACATATCTTTGCCTAGCTTTAAGGAAATAAACTACATACATTTATTTAAAATAAGAATAAACACTTTCATTCATTTATGCCTTCATAATCTTGTGATTCATTGACGCTACTGATGATTTAGGCTAGGTCTAGATGACCAACATCTAGGAGGAGGAGGACTGGGCAGGCCTTCAGAGGAAATGTGTCACTGGTGGGAGAGCTGGAGTCGGTAGGAGGAGGAGGACTGGGCAGGCCATCAGAGGAAATGTGTCACTGGTGGGAGAGCTGGAGTGGGTAGGAGGAGGAGGACTTGGGGAGGCGTGTAGCTGCCTGACCAAATATGGGAGTAGCAGATTCGCACCTCTCCATTCTCTGTTCTGTGTTAGGAAGCAGTGGACTTGTCAAGGGCTGCATCCCAAATGGCACCCTATTCCCTACATAGTGCACTGCTTTTGACCAGGGCCCATGGGGGACTTTATATGGGATATTGATTCCATTTGGGACAAAGCCTAGGTCTGTTCTGCAAAGACATAGTCCAATAGGAATGTTAGCCATAATCAAGCCTGTTTCCTAGGTGTTTTCAAATGCAGACCTCTTATGACGACAATGATTAGAAGAATTCCGTTGATGACTTTTTCTTCTCCTGTCTTTTGTTCAGTGCCAATGGTGGAGTCGTTGGTGGAGTGCTGCATTAGTGGCCAGGCCTATTTGTGTTATATGTGATCAAGTGGCACGAACTTAGACAATGTCTTTAAAGTGCTTCTGAAAACGCAATGACTTTGTTATGACCCTGGGGTGTGGAGCTCCTTATCTAAAAATGACCTGACTAGATATTCACGTCCCTGCCACTCTCCGACTACCTTTGGCTTGCTTAAACAGCAGTCTATCCATGCAATAAACTAACAGTCTTTGTTCATGTTGTGCTGAATGCATTACACACTTCTCAAAACTCCTCATGATATAACCGAGTATAATCTCTTGGTCTCCCGAGACTGATGTTCTCACGGTACAACACGTCCTCACACTTAAAAGCATGTGACTTTTTTTTACCATGTTTGTTAATCAAGCAGGCTGTAGGCCAGTGAAACAAAGAAAAATTTCCTTGCAGTCCCCGCAAAGCTATCTGTGTGAGAGAAGCGGCTGGGAAGGTCCTAAGTGGTTGTTTTCATGCTGTTTGAAGACAGGTATACCATATGAGATTTGCTTCACTAAATTCATGTCCAGTAGTTTGAATCAACCACTCTGTTTTGTCTCCTTTCAGATGGATCTGAGGCTACTTTCAATAGCAACATTATTAGGAATCTTATGTTTCTGCAGTGCACAGCAAGGTAAGGTTATTTGACTTACACGCACACATTGCTTTAGGGCTACATTTTACATTTTTGTTATACACCTAAAACATGAGTCTACTTTGTGCATCAAAAAGCAATGAATAGAAGACATTCTTCAGACTACGATATTGTGGTAGAGGAGGTTGGACTACTGGGATGATGTCATGTATTGAAGAAACTGCCTACAGCTACCAGCTGCCTGGCCTCAGCAACATGACTTGCAATTGAACAGATTGGAAGAAATGAAATACCATGTTGAGCCAGGAAGAGAGGAAAAATGTAGTTACAAATCTGCGTCCCAAATGGCACCCTATTCACAATGAATTGCACTACTTTTTGACCATAGTAAAGCAAAGTAGTGCACTATGTAGGGAATAGAGTGCCATTTGCAATGCACATTTCTGAATGCTGCCTCTTGGCAAATAGTTGTGGCTGTATTCAAAAATATGTATTGTTTCTTCCTTTCAGAGGGCAGTGATTGCATCAAGGCCAATGCACAATCATGTGGGGAATGCATCCAAGTGGCAGAGAAATGTGGATGGTGTACAGACACGGTAAGTTGTTTGAAAGCACATGCTTACAGAGGCACAGTCTTGAGACTTATCTCACTGGAAGCAGCTAACACAAGTGTTTGTGTTAGGAGTTGAACAATGGCAGGGATATGATTTGAATACCAGTGTATGGGCACTTGCTGTGAAATAGTTGCCGCCAGCCCAGAGCATAGTCAATCAGAGCTGTCTTGAGTCACGGAACAGAACTCACCCTGACGCTTCCTGAGGTTTACCGGCGGTTGGCATCTAATATGTTGCATTACCGCTGCCAACTGAACTATACATTACTCTTTGTGATACAAAATGGGAAAAGGGGAACCCCAAAAATGTATTATATACAGTACCAGTCAAACGTTTGGACACACCTACTCATTCAAGGGGTTTTCTACATTTTTACTATTTTCTACATTGTAGAATAATAGTGAAGACATCAAAACAATGAAATAACACATATAGTGTGTAGTAACCAAAAAAGTGTTGAACAAATCCAAATATATTTTATATTATTCAAAGTCGTCACCCTTTTGCCTTGACAACAGCTTTGCACAGTCTTGGCATTCTCTCAACCAGCTTCATGAGGAATGCTTTTCCAACAGTCTTGAAGGAGTTCCCACATATGCTGAGCACCAGTTGGCTGCTTTTCCTTCACTCTGCTGTCCAACTCATCCCAAACCATCTCAATTGGGTTGAGGTCGGGTGATTGCGGAGGCCAGGTCATCTGATGCAGCTCTCCTTGGTCAAATAGCCCTTACACAGAATGTATGTGTGTTTTGGGTCATTTCCCTGTTGAAAAACAGGCGCAAACCAGATGGGATGGGGTATCGCTGCAGAATGCTGTGGTAGCCATGCTGGTTAAGTGTGCCTTGAATTCTAAATAAATCACAGAAAATATCACCAGCAAAGCACCCCCACACCATCACACCTCCCCCTCCATCCTTCATGGTGGGAACCACACATGCAGAGATCATCCGTTCACTTACTCTGTGTCTCACAAAGACACAGCGGTTGGAACCAAATATCTCATATTTGGACTCATCAGACCAAAGGACAGATTTCCACCGGTCTAATGTACATTGCTCGTGTTTCTTTGCCCAAGCAAGTTTCTTATTGGTGTCCTTTACTAGTGATTTCTTTGCAGCAGTTCGACCATGGAGGTCTGATTCACGCAGTCTCCTCTGAACAGTTGATGTTGAGATGTGTCTGTTACTGAAACTCTGTGAAGCATTTATTTGGGCTGCAATCTGAGGTGCAGTTAACTCTAATGAACATATCCTCTGCAGCAGAGATACATCTGGGTCTTCCTTTACTGTGATGGTCCTCATGAGAGGCAGTTTCATCATAGCGCTTGAGGGTTTTTGTGACTGCACTTGAAGAAACTTCCTGAAATTTTCCGTATTGACTGACCTTCATGTCCAAAAGGAATGATGGACTGTCATTTCTCTTTGCTTATTTGAGCAGTTCTTGCTATAATATGCACTTGTTCTTTTACCAATTAAGGCTCTCTACTGTATAACACCCCTACCTTGTCACAACACAACTGATTGGCTCAAACGCATTAAGAAGGAAATAAATTCCATAAATTAACTTTTAACAAGGCACACCTGTTCATTGAAATGCATTCCAGGTGACTACCTCATAAAGCTGGTTGAGAGAATGCCAAGAGTGTGCAAAGCTGTCATCAAGGCAAAGGGTGGCTACTTTAAAGAATCTCAAATATAAAATACTTTAACACTTTTTTGGTTACTACATGACTCCATGTGTGTTATTTCATAGGTTTGATGTCTTCACTATTATTCTACAATATAGAAAATTGTAAAAATAAAGATAAACCCTTGAATGAGTAGGTGTGTACAAGCGTTTGACTGGTACTGTGTATATATATATATATACAGTACAAAACTAGTACAAAACTAGTTGCCAAGTGATGATGTCAAGCAAAGAGGCACTGAGTTTGAAGGTAGGCCTGAAATACATCCACAGGTACACCTCCAATTGACTCAAATGATGTCAATTAGCCTACCAGAAGCTTCTAAATCCATGGCACAGTCAATTTTGTGTATGTAAACTTCTGACCCACTGGAATTGTGATACAGTGAAATATAAGTGAAATAATCTGTCTGTAAACAATTGTTGGAAAAATGTGTTGTGTCGTGCACAAAGTAGATGTCCTAACCAACTTGCCAAAACTATAGTTTGTTAACAAGAAATTTGTGGAGTGGTTTAAAAACAAGTTTTAATGATATATACAGTGCCTTGCGAAAGTATTCGGCCCCCTTGAACTTTGCGACCTTTTGCCACATTTCAGGCTTCAAACATAAAGATATAAAACTGTATTTTTTTGTGAAGAATCAACAACAAGTGGGACACAATCATGAAGTGGAACGACATTTATTGGATATTTCAAACTTTTTTAACAAATCAAAAACTGAAAAATTGGGTGTGCAAAATTATTCAGCCCCCTTAAGTTAATACTTTGTAGCGCCACCTTTTGCTGCGATTACAGCTGTAAGTCGCTTGGGGTATGTCTCTATCAGTTTTGCACATCGAGAGACTGACATTTTTTCCCATTCCTCCTTGCAAAACAGCTCGAGCTCAGTGAGGTTGGATGGAGAGCATTTGTGAACAGCAGTTTTCAGTTCTTTCCACAGATTCTCGATTGGATTCAGGTCTGGACTTTGACTTGGCCATTCTAACACCTGACTTGAACCATTCCATTGTAGATTTTGCTTTATGTTTTGGATCATTGTCTTGTTGGAAGACAAATCTCCGTCCCAGTCTCAGGTCTTTTGCAGACTCCATCAGGTTTTCTTCCAGAATGGTCCTGTATTTGGCTCCATCCATCTTCCCATCAATTTTAACCATCTTCCCTGTCCCTGCTGAAGAAAAGCAGGCCCAAACCATGATGCTGCCACCACCATGTTTGACAGTGGGGATGGTGTGTTCAGGGTGATGAGCTGTGTTGCTTTTACGCCAAACATAACATTTTGCATTGTTGCCAAAAAGTTCAATTTTGGTTTCATCTGACCAGAGCACCTTCTTCCACATGTTTGGTGTGTCTCCCAGGTGGCTTGTGGCAAACTTTAAACAACACTTTTTATAGATATCTTTAAGAAATGGCTTTCTTCTTGCCACTCTTCCATAAAGGCCAGATTTGTGCAATATACGACTGATTGTTGTCCTATGGACAGAGTCTCCCACCTCAGCTGTAGATCTCTGCAGTTCATCCAGAGTAATCATGGGCCTCTTGGCTGCATCTCTGATCAGTCTTCTCCTTGTATGAGCTGAAAGTTTAGAGGGACGGCCAGGTCTTGGTAGATTTGCAGTGGTCTGATACTCCTTCCATTTCAATATTATCGCTTGCACAGTGCTCCTTGGGATGTTTAAAGCTTGGGAAATCTTTTTGTATCCAAATCCTGCTTTAAACTTCTTCACAACAGTATCTCGGACCTGCCTGGTGTGTTCCTTGTTCTTCATGATGCTCTCTGCGCTTTTAACGGACCTCTGAGACTATCACAGTGCAGGTGCATTTATACGGAGACTGTGATTAGACACAGATGGATTGTATTTATCATCATTAGTCATTTAGGTCAACATTGGATCATTCAGAGATCCTCACTAAACTTCTGGAGAGAGTTTGCTGCACTGAAAGTAAAGGGGCTGAATAATTTTGCACGCCCAATTTTTCAGTTTTTGATTTGTTAAAAAGGTTTGAAATATCCAATAAATGTCGTTCCACTTCATGACGGTGTCCCACTTGTTGTTGATTCTTCACAAAAAAATACAGTTTTATATCTTTATGTTTGAAGCCTGAAATGTGGCAAAAGGTCGCAAAGTTCAAGGGGGCCGAATACTTTCGCAAGGCACTGTATATATATATATGGCCTGGGGTAGGATATATATATATATTATTACCCTACCAACTAACCCTATACTCATTAAAACCATCACCTTATTCCACTACTTTAACCCTATCTGATCCTACCTCAGACCAACGGCCTGAGAGGACGGGTCACTACCACTCAACACAAGTCAAATCTCGCACCCCGGGCCGCCCAAGTGGCGCAGGGGTCTAGGGCACTGCATCGCCGTGCTTGAGGCGTCAATACAGTACTGGGTTTGATCCCAGGTTGTGTCACAGCCTGCCACGACCGGGAGACCCATGAGGCGGCGCAAAATTGTCCCAGCGTCGTCCATGTTATAGGCTGACCACACCGCACGCATCGCGTGCGCTAACGAGTGTCTGCATAGCCAAGGGCTAAAATAGAAGTCATTCCTATTTCTGATTTAGATCGCGCTGCAAGTCCTGCCTCTCTCATCTCCTCATTAGTTTATAGAAGCAGGCACCCACGTGCTATCTCCTCATTGGTTATACCCACGTGGGTGATTGAAAGACTAACTGTTTTGCCGGTTGTCGTGGTAATACTATGAGTGTAGATGCCAATCACCATATAAGTTCAAAGATGAAAAAGCCTGGAAGGAGGAAAGATAACTAGAAACGATTCGGTTGACCGTTTTATGTGTGGATTAATTGTCGGAGTAGAGGACCTTGTGCATTTCAGGTAAAATAACAACTCAATGTTTATATCCCAGGACAAATTAGCTAGCAACAGCAAGCTAGCTAAATAGGACAAATTAGCTAGCAAGTGCAAGCTAACTAGCTAAATTGCCATACATGTTTAATGCTTTATGTCCCCAAATTAATGTTGTCATTGGTTCAGAGTTTGTTTTGATATTTTAACCTGCGTGTTGTGATCGCGTTTGGTGTAGGGGGACAAAATAAATGTATGCACGATAGTGCACGATGGCGCACACGCCCAACCGGTTTGGGTTTCCTGTTAGGGGAGGGTTTGGCTGGCCGGGATGTTCTTGTCCCATCACGCTCTAGCGACCCTTTGTGGCGGTCCGGGCTCATGCACTCAGACTTCGGTCACCACTTGTACAGTGTTTCCTGGTGTGGCTGGCTTCTGGGTTAAGTGAGCAGTGTGTCAAGAAGCAGTGCGACTTGGCAGGGTAGTGTTCCGGAGGACGCATGCCTCTCGACCTTCGCCTCTCCCGGGTCCGTTCGGGAGTTGCAACGATGGGACAAGACTGTAACTACCAATTGGATATCACGAAAAAGGGGTAAAAAAAAGTAATCTCGTACCCGTAAATATTTCTCTGCAGCTGTCACCACAACATCTATGTTCTGTGACTTACCTTCCATTTCTGCAGTACAGTTGATAACCATTGCTATGAACACTAAGAAGCCAACCTTACTGAAACATACAAAGCGGACACCCCTTCAAATGATTTGATTCAGGTTTTTCAGCAACACCCGTTGCTAACATGTGTGTAAAATCGAGCACACAGCCATCCAATCTCCATAGACAAACATTGGCAGTAGAATGGCCTTACTAAAGAGCTGTGTCTTTCAATGTGGCACCGTCATAGGATGCCACCTTTCCAACAAGTCAGTTCGTCAAATTTCTGCCCTGCTAAGGCTGCCCCGGTCAACTGTAAGTGCTGTTGTTGTGAAGTGGGAACGTCTAGGAGCAACAACGACTGTGCTGTTGTTGTGAAGTGGGAACGTCTAGGAGCAACAACGACTCAGCCGCGAAGTGGTAGGCCGCACAAGCTCACAGAATGGGGATTCTGAGTGCTGAAGCGCGTAGTACGTAAAAATCGCCTGTCCTCGGTTGCAACACTCACTACTTAGTTCCAAACTGCCTCTGGAAGCAACGTCAGCACAAGAACTGTTCGTCGGTAGCTTCATGAAATGGGTTTCCATTGCCGAGCAGCCGCACGCACACAAGCCTAAGATCACCATGTGCAATGCCAAGCGTCAGCTGTGGTGATGTAAAGCTCACCGCCATTGGACTCTGAAGCAGTGGAAACGCGTTGTCTGGAGTGATGAATCACACTTCACCATTGGCAGTCTGACGGATTAACCTGGATTTGGCGCATGCCAGGAGAACGCTACCTGCCCCGATTCATAGTACCAAATGTAAAGTTTGGTGGAGGAGGAATAATGTTCTGGGGCTGTTTTTCATGGTTCGGACTAGGCCCCTTAGTTCCAGTGAAGGGAAATCTTAACGCTCCAGCATACAATGACATTCTAGACGATTCTGTGCTTCCAAATTTGTGGCAACAGTTTGGGGAAGGCCCTTTCCTGTTTCAGCATGACAATGCCCCTGTGCACAAAACAAGGTCCATACAGAAACGGTTCGTTGAGATCGGTGTGGAATACCTTGACTTGCCTGCACAGAGCCCTGACCTCATCCCCATCTAACACCTTTGGGATGAATTGGAATGCAGACTGCGAGCCAGGCCTAATCACCCATCATCAGTGTCCAACAGTCCCTGCAGCGATGTTCCAACATCTAGTGGAAAGCCTTCCCAGAAGAGTGGAGGCTGTTATAGCAGCGAAGGGTCGACCAACTCCATATTATTGCCCATGATTTTGGAATGAGATGTCCGATGAGTAGGTGTCCACATACTTTGGGTCATGTAGTGTATATCACTCATTGCCCTATACCTCTGTTCTGGTACAGATGTACTATTCACAGGGATCCTCTCAGAATCCTTTACCCTACATCCTCCCTCCTCTACTTTCTTCACTGCCTCAGCATACCACACCTTCTGCACTACTCTGAGGCTGGCAACCTCAACCTTCCTTTCTCGCACCGAACACCGCCGATACAGTTGACCCACAGCTTTTCCCACCGAAACTACACCACTCCTCTGTCCCATCTCTGCACATTTCCCACATTTTGGAATCCCCCTACTACACACTGCTTCTACATGCCCATAAACGTGACACCTAGAACACCGCAGTGTAGTCGGCACAAAAGTTCTAACAACATAACTCATATATCCTAACATTACTTTGTCAGGTAAAGACTAAATCAAAGTTCAAAATAGCAGGCTACCTGTTTCACCACGCTCTCCACTGGGTCTGAGTCACACCAAACGGCAGGCGTCACAAACACCAGGAATCTTCAACTTCAATTGCTCCACCACCGCACTAAACGGTATCCCAGAAATCCCTCCCTTTAGTAGTGCCCTGTACCTTAGCGCAAAGCAAGATACAGGTCTTTCCCCAAGTTGCGTCGCACGGAGAGCCTGCTCCCTCTGATCTGAAGAAACACAAACAAACGTGACAATTCACTTCGGGTTACCTTCACCCACTCTACAGCACCCACCATATTTTCCACCCAACTTGAAACCACTCATGGATCTGACTGAACTTCTGACCGAACTTGCTCCTTCTTCATACTGCAAAATCATCAGAAATGTCATATCACAATGAGTGCTTCATCATGTGTATGTTGACTATTTTGAAAACCAATCAAAGAAGTAATTACAAATAACATAAAAACCAAGAAAATGTGGGTTATTTGTCGTATTTGTCTCTGTGCAGGACTTCCTGAAGCAGGGAGAGTCTAAGTCAGCACGCTGTGATGAGCTACAGTCCCTGATCACGAAGGGCTGCACTAAGGCCAAGATTGAGAACCCCCGGGGCAGCACCTCCATCAACAAGAACAAGGCTGTCACCAACCGCAAGAAGGACATGGCAGAGAAGCTGAAGGCTGACCAGATCACTCAGATCCAGCCTCAGAAACTCACCCTCAACCTCCGATCCGGTAATGACCTGACTCCTGACCTGTGCTGATATTGGATCAGTTTGACCTTTTAGATCATAACGAATAAGATGGACATGGAGGACCTGATCCTCGATCAGCACTCCTACTCTAAGAGGTTTTGTGAATATGGGCCCTGCCTCCTGACCTGACCAGCTCATTGGCCATGTGATATGATATGATACTTTATCTAAACATGACATATTAGAATATGCAATCTTTCTTTTCTGAATCCAAGTTTTCAGGCAGAATCCTGTTGATATTTGTAAAATATTGAATGATGAAGAGTCTTCATGTTCTCTGAATCTGTTCCATTCCTTTCTCACATGAAGGTGAGGCCCAGACCTTTAAGTTGAAGTTCAAGAGGGCAGAGGACTACCCCATCGACCTCTACTACTTGATGGATCTCTCCTTCTCCATGAAAGACGATTTGGAGAATGTCAAGAATCTGGGGACTGACCTGATGCGTGAGATGAAGGAGGTCACCTCAGACTTCAAGATCGGTAAAAGACATGAAACTTCACATACTCAAAATGTTCAAAGTAAGGTCATTCAGAAAGAAGGAAGGTAAAACCACTCATTGGGTACTTCACTGTGGCTATCCTCTGTTCCAACCTGTGTTTGTGTATTTTGTAAGGGGTTGGGATCAGAGCAAAAGACAGATTTCAATGGACTGCAAGGAAAATGGATCAATGAAGTATCTTGTTGCTCTTCTTCTCAACATTGGCTGTTTTCCTGACCAGGTTTCGGCTCCTTTGTGGAGAAGACGGTGATGCCATACATCAGCACTACCCCAGCCAGACTGCTGAACCCCTGCACCAGCACCAACAACGACACCTGCACCAGCCCCTTCAGCTATAAGAACGTGCTGAAGCTGACTGAGAACGGAGAGGAGTTCAACAGCCTGGTCAGTAAGCAGCAGATCTCTGGAAACCTGGACTCCCCTGAGGGAGGATTCGATGCCATCATGCAGGTGGCCGTCTGTGGGGTGAGTGACCTGACCTGGGCCATAGTGGGATAGTCTCACTTCAGGGCCTGTAATCATAAAGCATCTCAGAGTAGGAGTACTGATCTAGGATCAATGTAGCCTTTTTGACCATGATGAATAAGATTACATGGACGGGGTGACCTGATCCTAGATCAGCACTTCTAATCGAAGACACTTTTTAAATACCAGCCCAGAAGTACAGAAAGCTTCATAATCGGCTAGAATGGTTCATGATTGAGATAATACCAGTCAGTCCAAAGCATTACAACAAATAATTAGGATTCACTGAAAAAGTTGGATGCATTTATTTTCTTTTGGGGGCTCTAATTGGATGTGTTTTTACCCCTCCCCCTGCAGAATGCCATTGGCTGGAGGAACGTCACACGTCTGCTGGTGTTCTCCACTGATGCTGGCTTCCACTTTGCTGGAGACGGCAAGCTGGGCGGCATCGTTCTGCCCAACGATGGGAAGTGTCATCTGGAGAACAACATGTACACCATGAGCCATTACTACGTATGTGTTTCTCTACTTACTCTATACTTTCCAGCCATATTGTATTGCATTTGTTTTTATTGTAGTGTATTGATTTTGTGTATTTTGCATGCTGAACTCACAAAATGACTTTCCATGTACACGGACAATAAAGTTTAGGGCTGACCCCATTTAGTTTACTGGTCGATTGTTGGGTCAATGGGCTGTTGGTCAACCGATATTTCTTTAGTCGAGCAGTAGCAAAAAATATTATAACAGTAATATCATGGTGTACAAGACACCTGTCGGATTCGCGCCTGTCTGAGTGGACTGATCCATTGTGGAGGCTGTGGGGATGGCACAATCCATCACTCTAAAACATGTGCTACTGAAATTGTATATGGTTATATTACACAAGAACAATGCTGCAACACTAATAAAATAATATTATTTTATAAAAAATAAGCTTTCCCCCATGTTGGATAGTGGTCCGGTCTGGTCTGGTCTGGTCTGCACAATGCATCACCGGGGGCAAGTCAGTTAGGATCGCCACTTTATTTTAAGAATGTGCAATGTCAGAATAATAGTAGAGAGAATTATTTATTTCAGCTTTTATTTCTTTCATCACATTCCCAGTGGGTCAGAAGTTAACATACACTGAATTAGTATTTGGTAGGATTGACTTTAAATTGTTTAACTTGGGTCAAATGTTTCGGGTAGCCTTCCACAAGCTTCCCACAATAAGTTGGGTTAATTTTGGCCCATTCCTCCTGACAGAGCTGGTGTAACTGAGTCAGGTTTGTAGACCTACTTGCTCACACACACTTTTTCAGTTCTGCCCACAAATATTCTATAGGATTGAGGTCAGAGATTAGGTGTTCTTCAGCTTGCAAGCCTCGCCCTTTTTCCTCCAAACATAACGATGGTCATTATGGCCAAACAGTTCTATTTTTGTTTCATCAGACCAGAGGACATTTCTCCAAAATGTACGATCTTTGTCCTTGTGTGCAATTGCAAACCATAGCCCTTTCCTGTACTCCCTGTTCACCCACGACTGCGTGGCCATGCACGCCTCCAACTTAATCATCAAGTTTGCAGACGACACTACAGTGGTAGGCTTGATTACCAACAACGACGAGATGGCCTACAGGGAGGAGGTGAGGGCCCTCGGAGTGTGGTGTCAGGAAAATAACCTCACACTCAATGTCAACATAACAAAGGAGATGATCGTGGACTTGAGGGAGCAGCCCCCTATCCACATTGATGGGACAGTAGTGGAGAGGGTGGAAAGTTTTAAGTTCCTCGGCGTACACATCATGGACAAACTGAAATGGTCCACCCACACAGACAGCGTGGTGAAGGTGGCGCAGCAGCGCCTCTTCAACCTCAGGAGGCTGAAGAAATTTGGCTTGTCGCCAAAAACACTTTTACAGATGCACATTCGAGAGCATCCTGTCGGGCTGTATCACCGCCTGGTACGGCAACTTCTCCGCCCATAACCGTAAGGCTCTCCAGAGGGTAGTGAGGTCTGCACAATGCATCACCGGGGGCAAACTACCTGCCCTCCAGGACACCTACACCACCCGATGTCACAGGAAGGCCAAAAAGATCATCAAGGATAACAACCACCCGAGCCACTGCCAGTTCACCTCGCTATCATCCAGAAGGTGAGGTCAGTACAGGTGCATCAAAGCTGGGACAGAGAGACTGAAAAATAACTTCTATCTCAAGGCATTCAGACTGTTAAACAGCCATCACTAACATTGAGTGGCTGCTACCAACATACTGACTCAAATCTAGCCACTTTAATAATGGGAATATTGATGTAATAAATGTATCACTAACCACTTTAAACAATGCCACTTTATATCATGTTTATATACCCTACATTACTCATCTCATATGTATATACTGTACTCTAAACCATCTACTGTATCTTGCCATCTTGATGTAATTAAATGTATCACTAGCCACTTTAAACAATGCAACTTTATATAATGTTTTCATACCCTACATTACTCATCTCATACGTATATACTGTACTCTATACCACCTACTGTATCTTGCCTATGCCGTTCAGCCATCACTCATTCATATATTCATTCCTTTACACTTGTGTGTATAAGGGTAGTTGTGAAATTATTAGGTTAGATTAGTTGTTAGATATTACTGCATGGTCGGAACTAGAAGCACAAGCATTTCGCTGCTCTCGCATTAACATCTGCTAACCATGTATATGTGACAAATACAATTTGATTTGATTTGATCACCTGGACATGTTGAAATACTGTATCTTCATGCCTAGAATAAAAACCTCCAGGCTTCCATCATAACTGTCAATTTTATAGAAGATTTCTTTTTTTTTACAAGGGGCAGTTTGGTAAAACTAATCCTGTCCGAATCATCCTTTGGAATAACGGACGTTCTGGAGTAATAATTACATAACCAACGTTCTCTAGTAATACTAGTCCCATACAAATAGGTCTTTGGTCATGTGCATGCGATACATAGCCTGCATGTGTCACTTAAAGAGAGCAAGGGTTGAGGGATTAGGGAATGTTTTTCCTAAACAAATTAGGGATTTCGGTAACAGAACTTTTCAGTCAGAAATGGCTGTTATTATGTTGCAACTGCAGCGACATGGACAGCGCGATAAACACTTTAATGTTCTGTGGTGGTCACTGCAGCAGAGAGCAGAGAGAGACTGGGTGCTAGTCACACAGTCACTCACTGTCTTTTTCTGAGCCAGCCTGGCACAATCAAATCAATTGCTGGTCGGGCTCCCTTTAGTCTTTTGTGAGTCTTAATTATTTAATCAAACAGTGTGCTTAAGGCATCAGAAAACCTCAGTGAATATAGTTGATTTGATTTAAACACATAGGATTTGTCAATTATTTGAAAAATGCACGTTTTAAAATTTCTACCAATCAATTGAAAAAACAGACAACTCTTGGTCGACCAATATTTTTTTTAGTCGGGGACAGCCCTAATAAAGTTAACGTATCATATATGGCAAGGGTCGGCAAAAGGCGGGCCCGCGGGTCAAAACCGCCCCGCAAGTGTTTTTTTGGGGGGTGCCCCCCAATATTTTTAGTAAAACATTTTTGGTTTGTTTTTGGTCAAAAAATACTGAAATCACAAGGAATTCAGCAAAAATATATATATATTTAGGAAATCTGTTCCCAAGTATTCCCGCAAATAAAAAAAGAGATGATCGTGTCTCAATGTTATCGAAGTATGAAATTATTGTTATTTTCAAATACATTACATTTTTGGGCTTAGTTGTGGTCAATTTGCAGTGTACAAATGATTACAATTATGTTCCGGCGCCTCTACCATCCGCTCTGACAAAAATCATCCCTCGGCTGAATCTAGTTGCCTACCCCTAGTATATGGTATAACATGCTGTATGACTGGCACGTCTCAGTGGTATGGATCATTGGATCTTTGTTTTGACATTTTCATCTTGCATTTCTTTTCAATTGACAGGACTATCCCTCCATTGCCCATTTGGTCCAGAAACTGAGCGACAACAACATTCAGACCATTTTTGCTGTTACTGAGGAATTCCAGCCTGTTTACAAGGAACTGAAGAACCTCATCCCCAAGTCAGCAGTAGGAACTCTGTCCTCCAACTCCAGCAACGTCATCAAGCTCATTATCGATTCTTACAACGTGAGTTTAACTCCCTAACTTTGACTTGGAATGGCTGTTTGATGTAAAGCTAATAATTACTGTGCAGGAAATAAATACCCGGGATGGTTCCCAAATGGGACCCTATTCCCTATATAGTGCACTGGGCCCTTTTCCCTATATAGTGCACTGGACCCTATTCCCTATATTGTTCACTGGACCCTATTCCCTATATAGTGCACTGGACCCTATTCCCTATATAGTGCACTGGACCCTATTCCCTATATTGTTCACTGGACCCTATTCCCTATATAGTGCACTGGACCCTATTCCCTATATAGTGCACTGGACCCTATTCCCTATATAGTGCACTGGACCCTATTCCCTATATTGTTCACTGGACCCTATTCCCTATATAGTGCACTGGACCCTATTCCCTATATAGTGCACTGGACCCTATTCCCTATATTGTTCACTGGACCCTATTCCCTATATAGTGCACTGGACCCTATTCCCTATATTGTTCAATGGACCCTATTCCCTATATAGTGCACTGGACCCTATTCCCTATTTAGTGCACTGGACCCTATTCCCTATATTGTGCACTGGACCCTATTCCCTATATAGTGCACTGGACCCTATTCCCTATATAGTGCACTACTGTTCTTCTATTGACATATTTTGTTGAAATTATCTGTATGTTGTTTGATATTCTCTGTCATCTGAAGAACTTCTCTGTGTGTTGTTTGATATTCTCTGTCATCTGAAGAACTTCTCTGTGTGTTGTTTGCAGTGCTTGACTTGTACTGAAATACATGCCGGTAGTCATTTTGGATGCCGGTACTGTTTATATTTAGGTGCAGGAGCTCCACAATACTTTTGATCTAATATTCTAGAAGAGGAACAGGAACTCAAGCAGCAGAACATTAGAGGTGCTTGTACTCCGCTCCGGTGAGCTCCTGCCCAGGTCAAGCACTGGTGGTTTGATAGTCTCTGTCATCTGAAGATATTCTCTCTATGTCGTGTGATAGTCTCTGTCATCTGAAGATATTCTCTCTATGTCGTGTGATAGTCTCTGTCATCTGAAGATATTCTCTGTATGTCGTGTGATAGTCTCTGTCATCTGAAGATATTCTCTCTATGTTGTGTGATAGTCTCTGTCATCTGAAGATATTCTCTGTGTGTCATGTGATAGTCTCTGTCATCTGAAGTCATTCTGGAAAACGGCAAGCTGCCTGAAGGTGTATCCATAACATACAAGTCCATCTGCAAGAACGGTTGGGTTGGAACAGGAGAGAATGGAAGAAAATGCTCGAACATCTCCATTGGAGATGAGGTAAGTGTGAGCTAGCACAGCCTTCCTTAGTCGTCTGGTCTCTATTGAAATATGGGTTGAGAATAAAAATGTGTTACATCTGGAAAAATGTCTAAACCATCCAAGACATTTTAGGAGTTTACTAATGAAAAACAAGAAGAGGGGATATCGTTGAGACTATTTATTGTCAACTTTTCTGCTCAAGAGGTCTTTCTCAGTGCCAGTGTCCAGGAGTTTACTGACGGGTGATTCCAGCTGTTGAGGAAAACTCGTTCCAAGGATCAGGCAGAGCTCATTATCCAGTTAATAAGAGTTTATTCAAGCAAATGCAAGGGAGATTACACTCAGAATACATCTGAGAGGAAACTCAAAGTTACAGAGTCACACACAGTCATTATATACTTCTTACACAAAGAGCTGCTTGAGAGATGAAGGGTACTTAGCTCCACTTCCTTAAAGCATTATACACCAGTTCTCACAGCCTACATGTCTAAGAGAGGGGCGTGATGAGTTCTTTACAGCCTATTCAGCTGCATGAAGATTTTAACATTGAGCAAGGCCTCTGGAGCCCGTAGAGATAAAGAGCCAGCAGCAAATCACTCCTGTGAGAAGAGAAAAACTAAACAGTCATGGAAAATTACCAGTTGAATAGCACTATATAACTCAACCATTTTACATAGCATTTAGACTGTAACAAAACCATTTTACATAGCATTTAGACTAACAAAACCATTTTACATAGCATTTAGACTAACAAAACCATTTTTGCCCCAATACAGCATAATGGACGTTTAGTTTGGAAATGACATTTTGTGCATGCGCAGGTTGACTTTTCGACTGAATCGCCCTAATACCTTCATCCTATCATCTAGGTGTCCTTTGAGATTGCCATCAAGTCCGAGAAGTGTCCGCCTCAAGGCAAGTCCGAGACCATTACAATCAAGCCCCTGGGTTTTACTGAGAATGTGGAGATCGTCCTCAACTTCATCTGCGAATGTGAATGTTCCAAAGATGGAAAACCTCTCAGCGAGATGTGCCACAATGGCAACGGGACCTTTGAGTGTGGAGCCTGCAGGTACGATATAAAAACAGTTGTTTTAGTTCTACTTTTTTGGGTGTGAAATGTTGTTCTGAAACCATACGCTGAGTGCATGTGTGCATCCCAAATGGCACCCTATTCCCTATATAGTGCACTACTTTTGACCTGAGCCCTGCAGGCCTAGGGTGTCGATACGGGTGTCATTTGGGATGCATACTAAGTCTCTTGCTTTCTCTCAGGTGCAACGAGGGCCGTATTGGCAGACTGTGTGAGTGCAGTACAGACGAGGTGAGGACGGACGACCTGGACGCTAACTGTCGGAAGGACAACGGTACAGACATCTGCAGCAACAACGGAGACTGTGTGTGTGGAACCTGTGAGTGTAAAAAGAGAGAAAACCCAGAAGAACGTTACAGTGGGAAGTTCTGCGAGTGTGACAACTTCAACTGTGACCGCTCCAGCAACAAACTCTGTGGAGGTAGGACCCGTGGCTTGCCCCCTTGGTTTGAGTACTTTTATACAAGTTTTCATTGACACATTGAATTCATTCGACACTGCTGCGTACTGTAACATTACCACAGCCATAATGAGTAGGCTAATTAAAAGAATAAACAACTGAACAAACCTCCATTTTCTCTACCCCTTTCCTCAGACATGGTCTGAAAGAAAATGTTTTAGATTTGGTGATTCTTCAAATGGGTGGTTGAGTTGTGTAGGCCTAGCATTGATTGAACTTTTTATTTTCTCCCCTCCTCCTCTCTACTAGGACATGGACGTTGTGAGTGCAGGGTGTGTGTCTGTGATGCCAACTACACGGGCAGCGCCTGCGACTGTTCCCTGGACACCTCCACCTGCCTGGCAGCCAACAAGCAGATATGTAATGGCCGGGGCACCTGCGAGTGTGGCGTCTGCAAGTGCACCAACCCCAAGTTCCAGGGTCCCACCTGTGAGATCTGCCCCACCTGCCCCGGAGTCTGCGCTGAGCACAAGTGAGCCTGACAACACAGGGTGTCTAAGCAGTCTTTTAGTTTGTTTGTGCGATCTGTTTTTAGGTATTTTGTATGGACTTTATCATGTTACCCCTGGTTACAGACCAAATTTAGCTCTGGGACAATAACGTTTGTTTGATTGATGATTGTCCTCTACAGGGACTGTGTTCAGTGCCGGGCCTTTGAGACAGGAGAGAAGAAGGACACGTGTGAGAGGGACTGCAGCTACTTCAACCTGATCAGAGTGAAGGACCGGGACAAGCTGCCCCAGCCAGCCGACCAGTCCTACCCCCTATCCCACTGTAAGGAGAGGGACGCCAACGACTGCTGGTTCTACTACACCTACGCCGTCAGGAACCACACAGAGAGTGAGGTCTACGTGGTCGACACTCTGGGTGAGTGGACAGATGTTGCTGCTCAACTCTCTGAAAGAAATACAAATATTTGATTATCCATTTTAAGAATAGCCTGCCCTAATGGCTCAATGTCTGTATAGCATTTTACAGGCTGTGTCACTAATCAAACCTTTTGACTAGGGCCCTGTGGTCTCTGGTCAAAAGTAGTGTACTACAAAAGGAAGTTGTGCACTACAAAGGGAATAAGATGCCATTAGGGACCACACACACAGTGTAGGCCCATGTCCATTGTATGTGATTAACTGTAAATGCAGAATGTTGCCATTGACTCTACACGTGTGTGTGTGTGTGTGTGTGTGTGTGTGTGTGTGTGTGTGTGTGTGTGTGTGTGTGTGTGTGTGTGTGTGTGTGTGTGTGTGTGTGTGTGTGTGTGTGTGTGTGTGTGTGTGTGTGTGTGTGTGTGTGTGTGCCCTTCTGTGCTCCAGAGTGCCCAGCGGGTCCTGACATTATCCCCATCGTGGCTGGCGTGGTGGCGGGCATCGTGCTGATCGGCCTGGCCCTCCTTCTCATCTGGAAGCTGCTCATGATCATCCACGACCGCAGGGAATTTGCCAAGTTCGAGAAGGAGAAAATGAACGCGAAGTGGGACACGGTAAGGCGGATCACACCAACAAACTTGCTTTCAGAAAATAATTGCAGTGGATGCTTTTTATTGTTTACATTGCAGATATCAGTGCCTTTGAAGGCCAGAGGGGATTCTGTGTGAACACTAACTGTTATATGTGTGCCTTGGTTATCTCTTTGGCTCAATCTCCCCTTTCCTTTCTGTTCTGTGCCAACAACTGCAGCACAGAAACATGGCCCTGGCATGCTGCTCAGGCTGAGACAGACTTTATTCACCTTTCCTCTATGGGCCTTTCCCTGGCTAGGCTAGGCTAGGGTGGCAGTGCTGCCACCATCTGTCCACTCATGAGTACTACATGTCCATAATAGGTAATAAAGCTGATGTTACCAAAAGAAGCTCAATCTAGCTGCTCAGTGTGCTCTGAAGTCATAGCAACAGTATTCCATGTTCATAGTAGTATGACAGAGCACTTGTGTGCTAAGAGAGACTATAGCCTCTGGTCTAGGGCCAAATGGCACACTATTCCCTATAGAGTGCACTACTTTTGAACAGAGCCTTGTGGGCCTTGGTCAAAAGTTGTGGAAGTACACTATAATGGGAATAGGGTGCTATTTGGGACAAAACCTCCGTCTCAAGAGCGTGGCTTTTGCTATACCATTTTGGTTGGATACAGTGCCTTGCGAAAGTATTCGGCCCCCTTGAACTTTGCGACCTTTTGCCACATTTCAGGCTTCAAACATAAAGATATAAAACTGTATTTTTTTGTGAAGAATCAACAAGTGGGACACAATCATGAAGTGGAACGACATTTATTGGATATTTCAAACTTTTTTAACAAATCAAAAACTGAAAAATTGGGCGTGCAAAATTATTCAGCCCCCTTAAGTTAATACTTTGTAGCGCCACCTTTTGCTGCGATTACAGCTGTAAGTCGCTTAGGGTATGTCTCTCAGTTTTGCACATCGAGAGACTGAAATTTTTCCCCATTCCTCCTTGCAAAACAGCTCGAGCTCAGTGAGGTTGGATGGAGAGCATTTGTGAACAGCAGTTTTCAGTTCTTTCCACAGATTCTCGATTGGATTCAGGTCTGGACTTTGACTTGGCCATTCTAACACCTGGATATGTTTATTTTTGAACCATTCCATTGTAGATTTTGCTTTATGTTTTGGATCATTGTCTTGTTGGAAGACAAATCTCCGTCCCAGTCTCAGGTCTTTTGCAGACTCCATCAGGTTTTCTTCCAGAATGGTCCTGTATTTGGCTCCATCCATCTTCCCATCAATTTTAACCATCTTCCCTGTCCCTGCTGAAGAAAAGCAGGCCCAAACCATGATGCTGCCACTACCATGTTTGACAGTGGGGATGGTGTGTTCAGGGTGATGAGCTGTGTTGCTTTTACGCCAAACATAACGTTTTGCATTGTTGCCAAAAAGTTCAATTTTGGTTTCATCTGACCAGAGCACCTTCTTCCACGTGTTTGGTGGAAGAAGGTGGCTTGTGGCAAACTTTAAACAACACTTTTTATGGATATCTTTTTGAAATGGCTTTCTTCTTGCCACTCTTCCATAAAGGCCAGATTTGTGCAATATACGAATGATTGTTGTCCTATGGACAGAGTCTCCCACCTCAGCTGTAGATCTCTGCAGTTCATCCAGAGTGATCATGGGCCTCTTGGCTGCATCTCTGATCAGTCTTCTCCTTGTATGAGCTGAAAGTTTAGAGGGATGGCCAGGTCTTGGTAGATTTGCAGTGGTCTGATACTCCTTCCATTTCAATATTATCGCTTGCACAGTGCTCCTTGGGATGTTTAAAGCTTGGGAAATCTTTTTGTATCCAAATCCTGCTTTAAACTTCTTCACAACAGTATCTCGGACCTGCCTGGTGTGTTCCTTGTTCTTCATGATGCTCTCTGCGCTTTTAACGGTCCTTTTAACGGGCTTTTAGGCACCTGCGGCTTATAGACATGTGCAGCTTATTTATGTACAAAATACATATTTTTTAATAATTCAGTGGGTGCGGTTTATATTCAGGTGCGCTTAATAGTCCAGCAATTACGGTAATAAGTTCCAGAACCCAAGCTATGGGAGTAGTCGTGGTCCTATAAGACTCATTTTGTGTTGCCCATCTTTCTTTTCCCTTCTTCCTGCATGTACTTTACTTTCCCTTTGGAGTGTTTTGTGCTTGAGTGTTTTCCACACACGTTTTCATCTCATATGTTCATTCTCTTCTTCAAGACAAAAGCTGTAAGATAACCATTTTCTCATTTCAGCAGTGAGTTTAAGGTTTATGGTACTGAGGAAAATTGAACAACACATTTGTCTAAGAAATTAACTTTGAATAAAACATCAAGAAAAAAAAAGAGAAAATCAACAGTGGTCTTTCACATTGGGATGACCACATCTATTAAATGGGTTAAGGTTTAACATGTATTTCACTGCATGTTGTGTGTGCCATTAACATGCTATATTATTGGACATGTGACTGCTTTGTTCACAAAATGTCAAAAATCTTTTTTGTCCAAACCATGGAGCGGCTGCTCTGGATCGATTTAATTTGAACCAAACTGTGATTTGTGAAGTGGCTCCAACCTGATTATTCTCTTTTTGGGCTACATTCCAAATGGCACCCTGTTCATTCCCCTATGGGCTCTGGTCAAAGGTATAGCACTATATTGGGACATTTGGGACAAAGACATAGTATTTGCCTCACTCTCTCTCTTTACTTATCTTTTGCAGGGAGTGAATCCCATCTACAAGAGTGCCGTAACAACTGTTTTCAATCCAAAATACGAGGGCAAATGATGGAGCTTCCTCTGTCATTACAACACTGTATGCAAAAGAATATGGAAGGAGGGGTGTTTTTATGTTCACTTTGTTTTTTTAGTTGCCAAATAATAGCAGGGCATTTAGCCACTATTTCAGTATGTTTTACTAACTGCTTTTTCTATGCATTGTTTGAATTGTACAGTATGTATAAACTTGGGTTTTAACTTGTTTGTGGAACTTGAGAGAATCCTTTAAAACTGAATTTTTGCCACTGGATTGGTAGGGTCATTGAAGGTGAGGTTGTGCCTTTCAAAGAACCGTGGAGCCATTCTTTCTGTTTTGAGGGTGAAATTGGATGTCGATATTGGACAAGATATGTAGCGATAGCTGGCCATTGGGACAGCAATAAATTGTTATGTGTACAGTTTGTAGGCAATGGATTCTGTCTAAGCCATATTTTAGTGATAGAAAAGGTCTGGAAGCAAAGGAATGTTTCTTTTCAATGACTTTCTTCAACCTGAACAATCAGTTTAATCATTTTTGGGGGTTGTCACAATATTTGTGAATCTTTATAAATGAAATGACATCAAGTACAGTAGTGGTATTATGGGTTTCAGGTTTACATTTTTTTTGTTTTAAAGAAGACTCAGGTCCCTATTAAACTCCTCATTAACAACAATGCCAAATATGACATAACTCACTGCCTTCTCGTTTTAAGTGTTTTGTTTCAGTTACAGAAATGTAATTCTGAATGGGGTTCTGAATGTTTTTTTACTTGACCTAAAGCTCCAGCTTTCTTTTTTGCTGTCAAATCATTCTCACCTTAATCCTTTTCTAATTTGATGGTTTGATCAAACTCGTCTTCCGTTGAATAATTGTAATTACATTTCAGTTATAAACATCAGTGTTATGGGAATGACGTCAGTCAGATCTTTGTAAAAGTTCAAACATCCCACTTAGTTGTAAGAACACGCCATGCTCTTTGTTTTTAAAGGGTATTTTTATTTCATCAAATTCACATTTTGCAATACTTTATTTCTAAAATAATTTATTAAATAAAGTTCCAATACAAATTACCCTAACATTGTTACATGCTGCATGTGTGTGTGTTAATTATTGTTTAATGTGTCCTTGCTTTATCTTACTGTTAGAGAGAATCCAGTGGAATGTATCCAAGGTTACAATGTCCAAGGAATGTTCAGGGAATCCAGCTTTCTACTCACTGCCCATCTTATGCTACCCACATGTTTTCTACAGTTAAAGGTCCAATGCAGCTGTTTTTATCTCAATATCCAATAATTTCTGAGTAACAATTAAGTGATTGTTTTCAATTAAAATGATCAAAAACAAATAAAAAGCTTCTTGGCGAAGAGCAATTTCTCAAGCAAGAATTGTTATTGTCTGGGAGTGGTCAAAGTGGGGAAAGGAAGAGAGGATTGGAACTCTTTCTTATTGATCTATGAACTATACTGAACTAAAATATTAATGCTACGTGTAAAGTGTTGGTCCCATGTTTCATGAGCTGAAATAAAAGATCACTGAAATTTTCCATACTCACAAAAAGCGTATTTCTTTGAAATGTGCACAAATTAGTGAGCATTTCTCATTTTCCAAGATAATCCATCCACCTAACAGGTGTGGCATATCAATAAGCTGATTAAACAGCACGATCATTACACAGGTGAACCTTGTGCTGGGAACAATAAAAGGCCACGTGTAACCACGCCAGCCCAGGACCTCCACATCCAACTTCTTCACCTGCGGGATCGTCTGAGACCAGCCACCCAGGCAGCTGGTGAAACTGGGTTTGCACAACCAAATAATTTCTGCACAAACGGTCAGAAAACGTCTCAGGGAAGCTCATCTGCGTGCTTGTCGTCCTCACAAGGGTCTTGACCTGACTGCTGTTCGACATCGTAACTGACTTCAGTGGGGCAATCCTCACTGTCGATGGCCACTGGCAGATTGGAGAAGTGTGCTCTTCACGGTGGAATCCCGGTTTCAACTGTACCTTTCAGAAGCCCATTCAGAATAACATTTCTGTACCTGAAACAAGACACTTAAAACAAGAAGGCAGACAGCGTGTATGGCGCTGTGTGGGCAAGCGGTTTGCTGATGTCAACATTGTGAACAGAGTGCCCCATGGTGGTGGTGGTGTTATGGTATGGGCAGGCATAACCTATGGACAACGAACACAATTGGATTTTATCGATGGCAATTTAAATGCACAGAATACTGTGACGAGATCGTGCCATTAATCCACCGCCATCACCTCATGTTTCAGTATGATAATGCAACAGAAGTTTACAAGCACTTAGGTTGGAGTCATTAACACTTGTTTTTCAAGCACTCCACACATTTCTTGTTAACAAACTGTAGTTTTGGCAAGTCGGTTAGGACATCTACTTTGTGCATGACACAAGTCAGTTTTCCCACAATTGTTTACAGATAGATTATTTCACATATAATTCACTGTATCACAATTCCAGTGGGTCAGAAGTTTACATACACTAAATTGACTGTGCCTTTAAACGGCTTGGAAAATTCCAGAAAATTATGTCATGCCTTTAGAAGCTTCTGATAGGCTAATTGACATCATTTGAGTCAATTGGAGGTGTACCTGTGGATGTATTTCAAGGCCAACCTTCAAACTCAGTGCCTCTTTGCTTGACATCATGGGAAAATCAGAAGAAACCTGCTAAGACCTCAGAAAAAAAAATGTAGACCTCCACAAGTCTGGTTCATCCTTGGGAGTAATTTCCAAACACCTGAAGGTACCACGTTCATCTGTACAAACAACAGTATGCAAGTATAAACACTAGGGAACCATACAGCCGTCATACCGCTCAGGAAGAAGACGCATTCTGTCTCCTAGAGATGAATGTACTTTGGTGTGAAAAGTGCAAATCAATTCCAGAACAACAGCAATGGACCTTGTGAAGATGCTGGAGGGAACAGGTACAAAAGTATCTATATCCACAGTAAAACGAGTCCTATATCGACATAACCTGAAAGGCCGCTCAGCAAGGAAGACGCCACTGCTCCAAAACCACCATAAAAAAAAGCCAGACTACGGTTTGCAACTGCACATGGGGACAAATATCGTACTTTTTGGAGAAATGTCCTCTGGTCTGATGAAACAAAAACAGAACTGTTTGGCCATAATGACCATCGTTATGTTAGGAGGAAAAAGGGGCAGGCTTGCAAGCCGAAGGACACCATCCCAACCAAGAAGCACGGGAGTGGCAGCATCATGTTGTGGGGGTGCATTGCTGCAGGAGGGTCTGGTACACTTCGAAATAGATGACATCATGAGGGAGGAAAATGATTTTGATATATTGAAACAACATCTCAAGACATCAGTCAGGAAGTTAAAGCTTGGTTGCAAATAGGTCTTCCAAATGGACAATGACCCCAACAATACTTCCAAAGTTGTGGCAAAACGGCTTAAGCACAACAAAGCCAAGGTATTGGAGTGGCCATCACAAATCCCTGACCTCAATCATATAGAATATTTGTGGGCAGAACTGAAAAAGTGTGCGCGCAAAGGAACTTACAAACCTGACTCAGTTACACCAGCTCTGTCAGAAGGAATTGGACAAAATTCACCCAACTTATTGTGGGAAGCTTGTGGAAGGCTAACCAAAATCTTTTACCCAAGTTAAACAATTTAAAGGCAATGCTACCAAATACTAACTGAGTGTATGTAAACTTCTGACCCACTGGGAATGTGATGAAATAAATCCTTCTCTCTACTATTATTCTGACATTTCACGTTCTTAAAATAAAGTGGTGATCCTAACTGACCTAAGACAGATTTTTTTTACTAGGATTCAATGTCCGGAATTGTGAAAAACTGAGTTTAAATGTATTTGGCTAAGGTGTATGTAGACTTCCAACTTCAACTGTTATATAGTATATTTAAAACAGAATACTTTTAGGCTTTCAATCAAGTAGTATTTTACTGGGTGACTTTCACTTGAGTCATTTTCTGGTAAGCGTGATAATTTGATACTTTTTACACCACTGGATGCTTGAGTTGTGTGGCAGCAACACTGCCACTGCAACCAGGGAGGGGAACAAGGGCATTCCACAGGATACAGTGGTGCTGAACATTGCTAACAGGAGTTGGAGGCACAGCGTTCTATTAAATGGGTTTGAGGGACCTGCACTCCAATGTCGGTTGGGAAAATGCCCAATAGTTTAAATTAGTTTTGGTTGAAAGTGTTAGGAAAATGTCTACATTGTGAAAGAGGTCTGACCTCAATGGGTCTTCCTGGTTGAATTATTATTTTTTAAATAGTTCCATCACATAAAATGTAAATCCCAGGTATATTCACTGATTTATGTGAAGAGGTAAGTAGTGTATAGATTGACCTCTCCCTATCCGAACCTGAATGAAGTCAGGCACCAGCAGGCAGCACTGCAATTGAAAAAGACTGCTTTTCTATGCGTCTATTATTTATGTGTTCGTTAGGTAGTCCATTCCCAAGGTAGAGGACTCGTGTTCACTATACTATGTAGCTACAACAGATGGAACGTTCTCCTTTTGGGATTTGAGCTCATCAACACAGCGCGCTCTACAGGTGATTGGTGCTAGCCGCCGGCCAATCAGGATGCGTCTTTTGTTGCAAAGTTGTTAACCCCCAACAAGACAGTTATCTTCTCCTATTCGTTAGCCAGCTAGTTTTGATAGCTAGCTAATCTTCTTTAAAATTAACCTTGTAATTTCCTGATTTCAACAACGGATTAGTTCGGCGGAGGCTTTCCGATACGAAAATCAGTTGAAAAAAAATAGTATTTTCCTAACAACTCCATTGAGGTTTTTTGACGATACTGTTTGCTACGTTTCACTTATGCCGTCTGGCCATTTGGGGATTCAATCTCATGATCATCAGAAATGTTATCACCCATCCTGGAGTAAATGTAATGGTACGTTTTTCTGATATCTTTGACTTCATCAATTTACTGATCGAAACTGTCAATTGAAAATCGGTTTGTTTGCAAGATGGGTAGCTAAACAGTTACAGTTATTTCAATTTAATCGAATGGCAAGTTGGCTTGCTGATCGACGTGACATCGGTGGTTGGCTAACGTTACAGTCGCGAGACAGCTTCATTGTTAGCTAGCTAGTTAGCTGACGTCATTGTTTTTGTCTAGCTAAGTAAAACTGTGTTCTATTGTTTGGCTTGCGATTGTGTTGTAACTTGTCATTGGCTTTCAAAGGTTGTTCGTTCTGACGTGCGAAATGCAAAACAAAGTGTTTTTTTTATATTGTGTGGAAAAAAGGTCAGCAAGCTAACGTTACGGTCATTTCCAGAAAGTGTCATACTAAAATCTGATGTATCAACTGGGCAATACCGTTGTAAATTGGCTAATACGTTTTATAACCACTAACGTTAATTTGAATGTCACGTTATAGCTAACTAGTTTACGTTAATGCCATCAAGGAAGGCATTTGATAGCTAAACACTGCCAGCCAACTACCAGTGATCTAAAAAGCAACTGCACACATTCAGATTTAGGGTGTGTTTGTAAATTCAATCTGCAGTGCCAGAATGCGCTCTAGGCGTTCGTAAATTCAGAGCGCACACACTGGAAGGTCAGACGGAGGAGTAGGGTTGATCCGAGCGTTCTGACCTCACAACAGCAGTCAAGCACCCAAGCTAGTTGGCTAGCTAATTCCAGACACAAATGAGAACATGTCGCCCTAGCGGTGCTGGTTAGGCTGTCGTTATCAGTGGAGGTTGCTGAGGGGAGGACTGCTTACAATCATGGCTGGAATGGAGTGGGATCAACCACATGGAAACCATGTCTTTGACATGTTTGATACAATTCCATTGACTCTATTCCAGCCATTATGCGCTGTCCTCCCCTCCGCAGCCTCCTAGTTTTTGTTATCCAGAGCATTGGTGACTAATTTTGCTGCTGACAATTTAATTCTGTGTTTTTGCAGAATTTTATTGACACCTGCTGTATTTAACAGGTGTTGAGCATTTGTAAATTCCTTAGTTATTCTGAGCTCTGGCACACTCGTCTGAAATTGGAGTAGATAGGGTGATTCTTGATCAGCACTCCTACTCTGAGGCACATTTTGATTTAAGTTGCTCTTTGCAATTGGAATCGCTGTCCCATCCTACCAACATGATGACCCCTATAATTACCAACACTCAAAGAAATTATAACTCATGTGTTTTTTATTCCCATTCAGATCCCAATAATGCTGTCTTTTGTAATGGATTACCCGGGGTGGAATCTACAACTCTTGGATCCTGGCTAGACCCGATGTCTGCCATTACTATAGGTAAGCCCAGATAATGTTTTTATAATATGGGCTTTAGCGCCAGATGCCTCTGCTTGCCATTCAGCATTAAGGAGTTATAGGGTTAAGGCCCTGTGACAGACTAGCATGCTTTCCAGCAGTACGCTGTGATCATGACTCTCAGTTCCATTAAATTACACGCAAGTCATTTGGACGAAGGCATCTTCTGTACAAGGGAGTTTTGTTAAGAGCCGTGACGCTCGGTCTGAACATGAACACTCATGCGGTACAGTTTTTGAAGCGTAAGGACCTTATCTTTCACATCAGAGAAATACATTTCAGAAAACAAAAGGTTACATTTATACACACTGTTTAATAATATATATTTTTAAAATCTCCCCCTTCGATATTGTCTCATTGCTGCAGCTCCCCAATGGACTCTGGAGGCGAAGGTCGAGTCATGCGTCCCCTGAAACATGACCCGCCAAACCGCGCTTCTTAACAACACCGGCATCCGGCCCGCCACAAGTAGTCACTATAGCGCGATTAGCCAAGTAAAGCCCCACCCGGGCCAAACCCTCCCCTAAGCCAGACGACGCTGAGCCAATTGTGTTCCGCCCTATCGGACTCCCGATCACAGCTGGTCGTGATACAGCCCGGGATCGAACCCGTGTCTGTAGTGACACCTCTAGCACTGTGATGCAGTGCCTTAAGACTGCTGCGCCACTCGGGAGGCCCTGATACACACCTTTTTTTTTTATAGGGTTAGGGTTCCCACACAGCCATATTTCCATGTTACAGCATTTGTTTACGGAAACAGACGGAAGTCAGTGGACTAGGGATAATTAGCTGTCTGCGCCTCCGAAGACCAGTGTGTAAACAGAAGGCGGACGCCATAAACGTGTTGTCATTGAAAAATACTGTCGGCTGCAACTGAGTTAAAACGGTGTACAGTAACTATGTATTTTGCATTTGTGAAGTTATTTTGAAATATGAAAGAGGGATTTATGTTTCTAGAATGATACCGTTATTAAGAATTGATTCACGTTAGATGGGAGTATTGGCTGTTTTGGCTTCTAGAGCCAAACAGAACATGTAAGGTCTTTGGAGTAAGGTTAGGCTCCTTTACTCCAATATTGGGCTTACATTAAATAAACTGGAGATTGGTCCCTAGGGCAGGAGCCTCTGGCTTGGAAAGGCTTACTTATTCAAGGTACCAGAACCCTTTATTTTTCCAAATATTAAAATTACTGTGGGACACAGAGGACCCACACAGTTCTGTTGGAGAGGGCCACTGTTGTAGGATTGATCACACCTTACTGGTAATTTAGTCACTATTTAGTGATGGTTTATTTTAAATTTATAATATAGTTATTTAAAAAAAACTTGTTGTTCATGCTTCATCTCAAAGGTTTTTATTTTATTATACATTTTATATAGGATCTAGGTGTGTTATCACTGCATCAGCAAGATACCGCAAACCCCCTCTAAATGTACAAATCACACGTAAAACAGAAGCAGGAGAAAAATGTGCATGATAATACACCAGGTACACTCTTACCTTATTTGCACACACTGTATATAGATTTTTCTATTGTGTTATTGACTGTGAGTTTGTTTATCCCATGTGTAACTTTGTTGTTTTTGTCGCTTTGCTTTATCTTGGCCAGGTTGCAGTTGTAAATGAGAACTTGTTCTCAACTGGCCTCCCTGGTTAAATAAAGGTTAAAATAAATATAATGTTACTGTGACAATTCAGAATTATTTAGTCACTGATGATGAATTGGCAAATGTAGGCTATTTAGTTTGCAATCAATTAGGGACATGCAGCGAAATATTCTGTAGTGTCAATGCCCCTTTGTTATTGCAATCCCAAATGTAACCTGAATCTTATTGTTAACTAGTTCTCCAAATTGTTTTATTTACTTGTTTACTTTTGGGGCACTGTGGGGGCGCTTCGCCCCACCCCCACCGTCGCGCACGCGCTCGGAACCGTGTGGGAATGGCTGTTCGATGATCGGTGGGTTGGGCTGCTCTGTGCGAACGGAGCGTTATAAAGAGTTTTTAATGTCCGCCATGTTGGCCATGGCGTACTCAACCACCGATAGACAGCGAAGCCTCTGAAAAAATAGACCGAAAGAGAGCGACCAAGATCCGGGCCTTCCCGGCTCCGTTTGACGCCCTAAATATAGCTTTCAACCAGTCGAACCGTAGATTGCTGAAAAACAACAGTCATCCATGAAAGCGCAACTGGAGACCGTTGTGAATTTTAGGAGATCGGATAGATTTATGTTGCATCTCGCATTATAAAAAATGAGTAAATTGTCGTTTCGGGCACGGGCGCTGGACGCGTCCAAGCCACTACCCGTCTTCCGATGTGAGGATTTACCAGACCTGCACGAATATGCATCTATTAACCGGGCAGTGCCGCAGATGCCGACGGGGATGGAAAAAGAAGAGGAATCGGTATGTTTTATAGTTCGAAATTCTGAGAAGAAACACGTTAACTTATTTTTATATTTTGAGAGGTGTTACTCTTTTTTTCTGCGCAAGTTTGCACAAAATGGCTGCCAATTGTATTTTCAAAAAGACGACGAAAAAGTGATGTAGATACCATGCTAATAATACACTAATACACTTTACAAATGACTACGAGTTATTAGTTCTATATATTATACTATATTCTGGTTTTAGCTGGTTGTTTTCGCTTGAGATGATTTTCAAAGTACAAAGGAATCACGTGACTCCCGTCAATCCGACATTTTGTTGTCTGTCTTTGGGATGGGCCTTGTGTTGGCGTAATGGCAAAGGACCGGTGCAAGGGGGAGCTAAATATCGGAAATTATATATGTCCTCCAACTGTGCCTGTGGGATGATGGCGATACTGGGGTGGGGGGGATGAAAACTTTGTGTGCCTTGCGTGGATCGTCTGTCTTTTTAGTTTCAACCATAAGTGTGCGCTCCAAATAGCCTATGCATTGACTCACGGGTTGATCTGTTGAATTATTATAAATTAGCGCGCCAACGAATGCATGAGAGCAATCACTCATGGCTGCACTGTTTTGCTTTACTTTCAATAAGCATATGGTTGGCTATATACAATTTGTATTTTGCTGGGCACCTCTAGGTTCATATTTGGCTTCACGCTCAAGGATTCAAGTCCCCAGCAAGTGTTGGCTAGGCACGTGGCCTTGTTATGATGTGGACGTTTGTACCTGTCAATATGACATGTAGCCTCTGTTTTTGGTTATCCGCTGTCATGTCTCTTGGACCGGTCCGTGTTTACATTTCAGTGCACTAACTTGTATAGCCAGCTTTGTAGTTTTATTAGTTAAACAAAAATATATTGTTTCCATATTTTATACATGCCATGCTTCAGGTGAAACCTGTTTCTAGTGATTGCCTACCTACACTGTTGTTTTCTCTAAGGTAAGATGCTCCCACTCCCTGCAGACCAGTTGTCTAAAATACCCTTTTTAGTTCACCCTTTGTGTACTTTACTGTATTTATACTTGGGATATCGCACTTTAACTGGATTTTTTTTTATTTTTATTATCGCTGGAGGACTACTTTAATTGCACATTTCGACTTGAATGTGCTGAGTTATTTATGGCTAGGCCAGGACATGTCTTATTGACATTCCTCTGTGACACAATGTATCTTAATGCTCTGAGGCTCACAGCAGGAGTCCCAGCAGTGGGCCTCTTCACAAAGAAGCCTCCACTCCATTCTTATGTACTGTGTTGCATAATAGAGGCACATAACAATCGGAGTGGTCTGTTTATTTATGCAGTATTCTGAGCACCCTGTCAAAGGGGAGCTGTCTGGCAACAGACAGCTTCTCAGTGACTGGCATGGGAAATGAGGTAAGCATGGTATCCACCTTATGTCACAAAGTAGTTTTTTATGGATGTTTTGGGTGGGGGAATCAAAGTTCTAGCTTGCGCTATGCGTGTGCCTTATTCCAATTGATTGCTCATTAGACTTATTTTTCAACCTGGCTGCTCAACTTTTTATAACGGTTAACTGTGTCAGTCCACACAGCCAGTGTTTGTTGGGTGAACTCACTGTCACTGGGTCAATGTCTGAGACATGATGCAGAGGGAATTGGAGGGATATGTTTTGTCTGAGTGCCAGTTTTCCTTGAACACACATGTTGGCAGTCGACCAGTTTCTCACTGCTGTGACCGCATTCACCTGTAATGTGTTGCGTGATGGGCTAGCCTACCTGACCCAAATCTCTGCTGTGATACAGCTGAAATCAGGTGATAAATGGTTTCACCACGAATGCGTGACTATCTATGACCTGTTATCCTTTGAGAGAGCCAGATGGTTTTTGCCACAAATAGCAACTTACTCCCAATGTAGTGCACTTCTTTTGACCAAGGCCCATAGGGCTCTGGTCAGAAGTACTACACTATATAGGGAAATGGCTGCACTTTGGGATTCAGCCACATATCATCTTCCCCTCATAGAGGTGTTGAGCCTTGGTGAGATTAGCACAGGGGCTGTATTTATCAAGAGTCTCCGAGTAGAAAGGCTGATTTGGGATTAGTTTTTTTCTTGTAGATCACAATGAATAAGATTACTTGGACTGAAAGGGACCTGCCGCTAGATCAGCACTCCAACCCTGAGACGTGCATTATATATGTCCCCAGATGGTTTCAGGAAACAATTTATAGAAGTAGCTGTGTAGACCACTTCTTAGTCTCACAGTAGTGGAGTTACATAACCAGTTCTTCTCTCCAGACATGCTCTGTGTGTATCCCAAATGGCACCCTATACAGTGCACTACTTTTCACCAGGGCCCTTTTTTTTTTTTTTTTGGTACTCATCCAGAGTCTAACAGTAGTCAAGTTACGAATTCTACTCTCTAGACGTTCTGATTCTCCGTGGCCCTGTCATTCAGTCCCTGCCCCCTGTGGCAGGCCATGTTAAGTGACATTTACAACGGCTGGAACTGTAGCTGCCTGGTAGGCAGAAGGACAAGAGGAGCAGCCGTGGGCCCCCAGAGCAGACCTGACAGCAATCGATACACATTTTAAGGGATAGCCTATTTCTAGATAGACTGTTGTGGTCTGGAGGAGGAAGAGACTGATGGTTAGTCAGTTTAGTCTACACTCCCAGTCATGTATTTAATATAGTACCAATTGGCTGGAGGAAGATATCATGACTGAGTGTGCACAATTGCAGTCTTTGGTAGAAGGGTGGAGAATCGGGATGTAGCCAAAGGTTTCTGTAGTGTGGACTTAAGGCATCGATTTAGCCTCTGTGTGTGCTGTAGCCAAGGCAAACCTGCAGGTGACTCTGTCCATGTAGGATTACTAATATTCTGGGTTGGGCAGCAGAGATGGTGTTCGTTGTTTTGTATGGGAAGGGTTCTGTTCCTCTTCACCTACGCTACCGCCAACCCTTTGCAACTAGAGAGAAGTAGGTTTGGGCGGAATCTATATTTTCATATCGTCCTTCTCTCATCCCGGGATTTATGGTATTACCGGCATGGCACACAAGGGTCACAAAAATGCAGGAGTAGACAGCTAAATCATGCTCATAAAGTTATATAAGCATAGCTAGTAGCTACCGAATGTTATTTTCAGTGAGTGGACATTTTACAAGGGAAATTGTGCAAATAAACGAAGTTGTGACGCATGCATTTCTGAAGGAAGAGCATCATGTGTACACGGAGCAGATGGGAGAAGAACAGAGAAGGGGATAAAAAACTCTAGGAAGCACAGGGGAAAAAATGGCAACTGTACAGAACTCATCCAGAGCTCTTTGACTTCTGGCAGAAAGTCATAAGATATCTGATGGCAAACATTTAGTAGTGAATTGCATACAGGTGTGACTTCATCACCTCATGTGAGCCGCATAACAGACACTCGCTGATAGATAAAGAACACTTACAGACTCACCAGCTCGCTTTCTCCTGTTGTGCTAATTACAAACATATGACCGGCTCACCTGTTCTGGGGAACCACAGTAAGCGTCATAATGTGACGGGTGAATTGAATGCTAACGTATTGCACAAGTTGACTGCAGGTATTTAACTTAAGTAGCTACAAATTGTAAAAGTTATTGAAAGACCAAGTTTTGACGGTATTGAAAAACCGTCCTTTGGCTTTTTCCAAATACCCGTGTACTGCCCAAGCCTAGAGAGAAGCTCACTTTATTTGGCATATACAACTAGGGCTGTGATTGTCATGGAATGTTGAAGGTTATTGGTATTATTATTATGATGATTTGGTTGTTTTAAGAGGAAATACTGTGGTGATTGGTCAAATTTGCAAGCCCTCGTAATAATGTGGTGAGGAGTAGGAGCTCTGCTGTACACTTTGTGTCCAGAAGTAATTTAGCCATTCATTGTAGTCATGCTCTGTAGAGTTGCTGTTTTCTTGTGTCAATTAACCCGTGACATTCCTGGATTACTCATTATATCAATAAAGTCTGATTTTAATCAACAAATACAACATTACGTTTTAAAACGTTAAGGGTACAAGACTGTGTATATATATCTATCTAGCTATATTGGCAAAATCACTACATATCACATCAGGCCAAGTGGGGAGAGGCTGCCTGGTGTCACAGTTCCAAGTCAAAAACATCCAGCTAACATCCATGATATCCTTTGCCGCCGTAGTCTTCCGACATATCTCATTACCATTCAACAGAATTATAAAACAAATAATTAATTTTCTTTCCAGTGAATTTCTGAGTTACATAATTGTAGAACTAGCAAAGGAGTTTTGAAGTTGAGGTTGTAGTATTTATGAAGTTTGACAACTAGTGCTAGCAAAGTTGTCAAACAAGCTTGGACTAGGCTAATTTAGGAGATTTGACTGTACTTTTTATGCCCTGCTATCAGGAGCCAGCAGCAAAGTTTGATTAAACAGTTCAGAGACTGAAACAAATAAATCAGAATGCTTATATTTGAGTGTGAATTGATATACAATCCCAAAATCAGCTACAACTGTCAGTAAAACAAAGCTTAAAATGATGTTTGAGTGAACCCTGAATACAGAAAATTAATGATGAAGTCTCTTCTGGACACGGTAAACACCACCTCACCACTCTTCACTGAGTATACCAAACATTAGGAACACCTTCCTAATATTGAGTTGCACCCTGCCCCTTTTTCCCCCTCAAAACAGCTTAAATTCGTCAGGGCATGGCATCTACTAGCTGTCGAAAGCGTTCCACAGCGATGCTGGCCCATGTTGACTCCAATGCTTCCCACAGTTGTCATGTTAGCTGGATATAGGGTCCTGCCCCGCCCCCTTTTCGGAAAAGCTGACCACGACTCCATTTTGTTGATCCCTGCCTACAGACAGAAACTAAAACAAGAGGCTCCCACGCTGAGGTCTGTCCAACGCTGGTCCGACCAAGCTGACTCCACACTCCAAGACTGCTTCCATCACGTGGACTGGGAGATGTTTCGTATTGCGTCAGATAACAACATTGACGAATACGCTGATTCGGTGTGCGAGTTCATTAGAACGTGCGTTGAAGATGTCGTTCCCATAGCAACGATTAAAACATTCCCTAACCAGAAACCGTGGATTGATGGCAGCATTTGTGTGAAACTGAAAGCGCGAACCACTGCTTTTAATCAGGGCAAGGTGTCTGGTAACATGACCGAATACAAACAGTGCAGCTATTCCCTCCGCAAGGCTATCAAACAAGCTAAGCGCCAGTACAGAGACAAAGTAGAATCTCAATTCAACGGCTCAGACACGAGGCATGTGGCAGGGTCTACAGTCAATCACGGACTACAGGAAGAAATCCAGCCCAGTCACGGACCAGGATGTCTTGCTCCCAGGCAGACTAAATAACTTTTTTGCCCGCTTTGAGGACAATACAGTGCCACTGACACGGCCTGCAACGAAAACATGCGGTCTCTCCTTCACTGCAGCCGAGGTGAGTAAGACATTTAAACGTGTTAACCCTCGCAAGGCTGCAGGCCCAGACGGCATCCCCAGCCGCGCCCTCAGAGCATGCGCAGACCAGCTGGCCGGTGTGTTTACGGACATATTCAATCAATCCCTATACCAGTCTGCTGTTCCCACATGCTTCAAGAGGGCCACCATTGTTCCTGTTCCCAAGAAAGCTAAGGTAACTGAGCTAAACGACTACCGCCCCGTAGCACTCACATCCGTCATCATGAAGTGCTTTGAGAGACTAGTCAAGGACCATATCACCTCCACCCTACCTGACACCCTAGACCCACTCCAATTTGCTTACCGCCCAAATAGGTCCACAGGCGATGCAATCTCAACCACACTGCACACTGCCCTAACTCATCTGGACAAGAGGAATACCTATGTGAGAATGCTGTTCATCGACTACAGCTCGGCATTCAACACCATAGTACCCCCCAAGCTCGTCATCAAGCTCGAGACCCTGGGTCTCGACCCCGCCCTGTACAACTGGGTACTGGACTTCCTGACGGGCCGCCCCCAGGTGGTGAGGGTAGGCAACAACATCTCCTCCCCGCTGATCCTCAACACTGGGGCCCCACAAGGGTGCGTTCTGAGCCCTCTCCTGTACTCCCTGTTCACCCACGACTGCGTGGCCACGCACGCCTCCAACTCAATCATCAAGTTTGCGGACGACACAACAGTGGTAGGCTTGATTACCAACAACGACGAGACGGCCTACAGGGAGGAGGTGAGGGCCCTCGGAGTGTGGTGTCAGGAAAATAACCTCACACTCAACGTCAACAAAACTAAGGAGATGATTGTGGACTTCAGGAAACAGCAGAGGGAACACCCCCCTATCCACATCGATGGAACAGTAGCGGAGAGGGTAGCAAGTTTTAAGTTCCTCGGCATACACATCACAGACAAACTGAATTGGTCCACTCACACAGATAGCATCGTGAAGAAGGCGCAGCAGCGCCTCTTCAACCTCAGGAAGCTGAAGAAATTTGGCTTGTCACCAAAAGCACTCACAAACTTCTACAGATGCACAATCGAGAGCATCCTGGCGGGCTGTATCATCGCCTGGTATGGCAACTGCACCACCCTCAACCGTAAGGCTCTCCAGAGGGTAGTGAGGTCTGCACAACGCATCACAGGGGGCAAACTACCTGCCCTCCAGGACACCTACACCACCCGATGTCACAGGAAGGCCATAAAGATCATCAAGGACATCAACCACCCGAGCCACTGCCTGTTCACCCCGCTATCATCCAGAAGACGAGGTCAGTACAGGTGCATCAAAGCTGGGACCGAGAGACTGAAAAACAGCTTCTATCTCAAGGCCATCAGACTGTTAATTAAACAGCCACCACTAACACTGAGTGGCTGCTGCCAACACACTGACACTGACTCAACTCCAGCCACTTTAATAATGGGAATTGATGGGAAATGATGTACATATATCACTAGCCACTTTAAACAATGCTACCTTGAATAATGTAGGGTAAGTAACATTATATATCTCATATGCATACGTATATACTGTACTCTATATCATCGACTGTATCCTTATGTAATACATGTATCACTAGCCACTTTAAACTATGCCACTTTGTTTACATACTCATCTCATTTGTACATACTGTACTCGATACCATCTACTGTATCTTGCCTATGCTGCTCTGTACCATCACTCATTCATATATCCTTATGTACATATTCTTTATCCCCTTACACTGTGTAGAAGACAGTAGTTTTGGAATTGTTAGTTAGATTACTTGTTATTACTGCATTGTCGGAACTAGAAGCACAAGCATTTCGCTACACTCGCATTAACATCTGCTAACCATGTGTATGTGACAAATAAAATTTGATTTGATGTCCTTTGGGTGGTGGACCATTCTTGATACACACTAGAAACTGTTGAGTGTGAAAACCCAGCAGCGTTGCAGTTCTTGACACAAACCGGTGTGCCTGTCACCTACTTCCATACACCGTTCAAAGGCACTTAAATCTTTTGTCTTGCCCATTCACCCTCTGGTTGTCTACACTTGACACTTACATGTGACTTTCACCATCATTGAAAAGACACAATCCATGTCTATTGTCTCAAGGGTTAAAAACTGGTCTCCTCCCCTTCAACTACACTGATTTTTTAAAGTGGAATTAATAAGGGATCAGACCTGGTCAGTCTCATGGAAAGAGTAGGTGTACTTAGTGTATATGCAGGGAATTGTTGATCAATCGTGGAATCCTGGAGGGGACTAACTATGGCTTCATCTCAAATGGCACTCTATTCCTTATAGTGCACTACTTTTGACCAGAGGCTTGGGCCCTAGTTGAAGCTTGCTAGGGACTCCAGAGTAGAGCTGTGGCGAGTGGCACAGTGAAACCGTAATCACACACTCCGGAGAGATTATATGTACAAATCTGGGACCACGCTGTGCTTCTGCTGTCTTGACAGGCTGCCAATGGCACAATGCCCAGGTCTGAGAGCCAGAGGCCCGTTAGTTTTACTACTGTCAGACGAGTACCCCCCCGGCACTTTTCCTCAGGATGACAGAAATCCTATTCAGATGATGGTAATTCATCTTAAAAGAACATGCAACTCGAGGATGCAGCAGCGTTTTTCAAGTTTTATTGGTCGTATACACGGGGTACATTGTCCAACAAAATGCTTACTTGCAGGTTCCTTCTCGACAATGCAACCACAAACGATAAGAATACGTACTTAAATTAAAGAATATAATACATTTTTTATCATAAGTATAACACAGGAAGGCACAGCTTATAGTCCAATTTTTGGGGATGGGGTATAATGTATAATGAGTAGGCCTGGGCGGTTTACCCGGGGTATTTTGATAAAGCTTTTTCAATACCGTTAACTATTTCTGAAGTTGTTTTAATACATTTTAATATTTGTAACTACTTTTTAAGTACCTGCAGTTCATTGCCTTCTTCATTTCACCTGTCACATTATGAATTTTACGGTAGTCCACAGTCACGTGGTTTTTGTTTACAAGCACACAACGACGAGAGACCGGGACCTTGTGAGTCATTCACTGTTGTGCATCATGCGCCAGGTGATCTAATTACAGTATGGAATTCACAACTAAATGTTTGCCAGCTAGATACCTTCACTATCAACTGTCTAAAATGTACTAAATGCTCAGAAGTTGTGCATTTGGTAGGCTAATTTAGTAGCTAAGTGGTACGCTTCTACCAAAATCGAGCATTTGCTTGGTAACAGCAGAGAATCCTCTCCTGGATCAAGAGCATTGCTGGTTAATATTTGTTTTGTGCGTACAGCAAACTGTGAGTATCATTTTTTTTTGTTACTTGTATAGTTTAGGCCAGAAACTGTACAAAATGTTCCCAATGCACTAGTTAAAGAAAAGGAGAACCGCACTCTAGGAGCTCAATTATTGCATCTGAGCTTCTAGAATGTGCGGCTCTCCTTTTTCTTTTTCAAGTGTTATACTCCACTAGCCAGCACCTTGTTTAACCTCTCTGATCTCCCCATCCCGGATCCGGTATCAGGAATACAGACTCAAGCTCATTACCATAACGCAACGTTAACTATTCATGAAAATCGCAAATGAAATAAATATGCCATCTCTCAAGCTTAGCCTTTTGTAAACAACACTGTCATCTCAGATTTTCAAAATATGCTTCTCAACCATAGGAAAACAATAATTTGTGTAAAAGTAGCTAGCTAGCGTAGCATTTAGCGTTAGCATTAGCGTTAGCATCCAGCACGCAACATTTCAACAAAAACATAAAAGCCTTCAAATAAAATCATTTACCTTTGAAGAACTTCTGATGTTTTCAATGAGGATACTCTCAGTTAGATAGCAGATGCTCAGTTTTTCCAAAAAGATTATTTGTGTATTAGAAATAGCTCCGTTTTATACATCATTTGGCTACCAAAACATTTGGCTACCAAAAAAACCCGAAAATTCAGTCCTCAAAACGCGAACTGTTTCCAAATTAACTCCATAATATCGACTGAAAACATGGCAAACGTTGTTTAGAATCAATCCTCAAGGTGTTTTTCACATATCTCTTCATTGATATATCGTTCTTGGAAGCATGGTTTCTCCCCTCAATCAAATGGAAAAGTACAAGCAGCTGGCAATTGCGCACCGAATTCCACGCAGGACACCAGGCGGACACTTGGAAAATGTAGTCTCTTATGGTCAATCTTCCAATGATATGCCTACAAATACGTGACAATGCTGCTAAGACCTTGGGGGAACGACAGAAAGTGTAGGCTCATTCCTTGCGCAATCACAGCCATATAAGGAGACAATGGAAAACAGAGCTTCAGAAATTCTGCTAATTTCCTGGTTGACGCATCATCTTGGTTTCACCTGTAGAATAAGTTCTGGGGCACTTACAGACAATATCTTTGCAGATATTTCTTTCAAAAACTGTCAGGAATGTGCATAGTCGAGCATCTTTTCGTGACAAAATATCGCGCTTAAAACGGGAACGTTTTTTATCCAAAAATGAAATAGCGCCCCTAGAGATCCAACAGGTTAAGCATTCTAGTACAGTTAAATAGTGGTCACACACACTGACTGACCAAAACGTTATTTTGTTGGGATTTACATATGTCCCCATTACCAGTAAAACCTATTTCTTTCACTTACTTGCTGTGCTGTTTCGTTGTTCAGTCTCAACCAGGATTTCGTCAAGCAGTGAAGTTTCAGCTGTCTGTGGCCTCTTCCACGGTGCGCACTGTCACTGTTTCCATTTTTACCATTTTGTCCAACATTCTTGAGCATGCAATACGGCTTTCCCCAGTACGAAATCCTAGTAGACCCACTGTGCTGTCAGACTCGGCATGCTCATGGGGCTGACATCGCTGGTCCAAATGTCAGTCGTGAAGCTAATAGCAGTGACGCCCGTAGCAAGTAAATCAAAGTTTATTTGTCACGTGCGCCAAATACAACCGGTGAAATGCTTACTTACGGGCTCTAACCAATGGTGCGGGGGGGAAAAGGTGTGTGTAGGTAAGTAAAGAACTAAAATAACAGAAAAAATATATTTGAAAAAAGAGTAGCAAGGCTATATACAGACAGACACCTGTTAGTCAGGCCTATTGAGGTAGTATGTACATGTAGGTATCGTTAAAGTGACTGTGCATGTATGATGAACAGAGAGTAGCAGAAGTGTAAAAAGAGGGGTTGGCGGGTGGTGGGACACAATGCAGATAGCCCGGTTAGCCAATGTGCGGGAGCACTGGTTGGTCGGGCCAATTTAGGTCGTATGTACATGAATGTATAGTTAAAGTGACTATGCATATATGATAAACAGAGATCAGCGTAAAATAGGGGTTGGGGGGGCACACAATGCAAATAGTCCGGGTAACCATTTGGTTACCTGTTCAGGAGTCTTATGGCTTGGGGGTAAAAACTGTTGAGAAGCCTTTTTGTCCTAGACTTGGCCACTCCGGTACCGCTTGCCATGCGGTAGTAGAGAGAACAGTCTGACTGGCGTGGCTGGGGTCTTTAACTCATAGATGTGCGTTTCAACAATACTGTCTAACTCCGGTATGGCAACATTTGAAAAATAGCGGCTACTTGGTAGTGTGTACCGGTGCTCGACTAGTCGGCGAAAGCCAACATCATCCACGACAGAACTGTTGATTGTCAAGGGCAATGAATTCCATTATCTTGGCGTTAATGGATTTTGCCTTTGCATTGTCCACACAGCATACATTGGGCTGTGTTGTACGTGTAGTGCTATATTTTTCGTGGCGTCACTACGTCATCTACCTACGTTATATAGGTATGCACGGTAGCTTTGACATCGGTTTTGCACATCGCCGTTAAACTAGACAGTCGGACCAATGCCGATATTGGAATTTGTAGCTAATATTTGCCGATTTCCGATATGCTTACCGATATATCGTGCACCCCTAATTTCTATCAGAACTCCCGCTCCGATACCGTCTGACCGACAGATAAGGGAGAGAAGAACTCATGGCTGGTGTGTGGGGTCCTTGATGCTGTGTGCCTTCCTCAGACACTGTTTTGAGTAGATGTCCTGTATGATTGGGAGCATGGTCCCAGTGATGTCCCAACGGTTTTTGTCCTTGCTGAATTTATGATGCACACTTTGAAGATGTTAAAATAACTGTCCATTTACTTTTCAGCCAACAAGACAAGTAACTAACAGCAAAATCACTAGCTTAATTCAATCTACTATTCCCCCATAGTAGAACAATTGACCTGTCTGGGGCCGTTGTGGGACGATGGTGCCCAAATTCATACAACCAGTATATAAAAAATACACTTTTGAAAAGCGGGCTGATGCAGCAGACCAGAACGTTTTGGCTTAGTGTTCATATACTATTATTTCTTCACATAAGCATAGTAATGCACACCCGGCAGTAGGCTGCGCGCAGATGTTTGTTCCGTAATGCAATTAGCGGGAAAACAGTTTCCAAAAGCGCACCCCACATGTGAGTGGATTCATGTGACAGAGATTAAAATATCCATGAGAAATGAGAGGACATCTGAAGATTCAACAATTCGGATGGGTTGCTAATATGACTAGGTTTGTGCCACTGACTTCTGAACAACGAGTTGATTTGAAAACCAATAGAACATGAGAGAAATCGGCTACTTGTTTCAATGGCATAATATAATTGGTTCCACGTTTCTATTGTCGGGTTTTTGCTAGGCCACCTTAAAGCAAGATAAGACATGCCTCATAATATGAAGTAAAATGTTAAACGTGGAAATCTAGCGGAACCCCTCGACAACATTCCGCTGAAAAGGCAGCGCGCGAAATTCAAAAATATTTTATAGAAATACGTAACTTTCGTACATTAACATGTCCAATACAGCAAATGAAAAAACTCCTTGTTAATCTACCCATCGTGTCCGATTTCAAAAAGGCTTTACAGCGAAAGCACAACATATGATTATGTTAGGTCAGCGCCAAGTCACAAACACACAACCATTTTCCCAGCCAAAGATAGAAGTCACAAAAAACAGAAATAGAGATGAAAATGAATCACTAACCTTTGATCTTCATCAGATGACACTCATATGACATCATGTTACACAATACATGTATGTTTTGTTCGATAATGTGCATATTTATATCCAAAAATCTGTTTACATTGGTGCATTACGTGCAGTAATGTTTTGATTCCAAAACATCTGGTGATTTTGCAGATAGCCACATCAAATCCCAGAAATACTCATAATAAACATTGCTAAAAGATACACGTGTTATGCATGGAATTTTTAGATCCAATTCTCCTTACTGCAACCGCTGTCAGATTAAAAAAAATAAATAAATACACTTAAACTTTACGGAAAAAGCATAATCTGAGTACGGCGCTCCAAGCCCAATCCAGCCAAAGAAATATCTGCCATGTTGGAGTCAACAGAAGTTAGAAATAACATTATAAATATTCACTTACCTTCGATCTTCATCAGAATGCACTCCCATGAATCCCAGTTTGACAATTAATGACTGATTTGTTCCATAAAGTCCATTGTTTATGTCCAAATAGCCACTTGTTGTTAGCGTGTTCAGCCCAGTAATCCATCTTCATGAGGAGCGAGCACTTCGTCCAGACAAAAACTCAAAGTTCCATTACAGGTCATAGAAACATGTCAAACGATGTATGGAATCAATCTTTAGGATGTTTTTAACATAACTTCAATAATGTTCCAATCGGAGAATTCTATTGTCTGTAGAAAACCACTGGAACAAGAGCTAACTCTGCCAGACCACTGACTCAATTCAGCTCCCATTCCCCCCTCCTTTATAGCAGAAGCCTGAAACAAGTTTCTAAAGACTGTTGACATCTAGTGGGAAGCCTTAGGAAGTGCAATATGACCCCATAGACACTGTATATTCGATAGGCAATGACTTGAAAAACTAAAATCGTCAGATTTCCTACTTCCTGGTTGGATTTTTCTCAGGTTTTTGCCTGCCATATGAGTTCTGTTATACTCACAGACATCATTCAAACAGTTTTAGAAACTGTTAATAATATGCATATATTAGCAACTGCCATATATAGCATATATTAGTCATCCAAGCTACTCAGTCCCAAAGAGGTTAAAGGGTTTTTCTTAATTTTTACTATTTTGTACATTGTAGAATAATAGTGGAAACAGAACAAGGAATCAAGTAATAACTAAAGTGTTAAACTACTCAAATATTTTATATTTGAGATTCTTCAAAGATGACAGCTTTGCGCGCACTCGACATTCCCTCAACCAGGCAAAGGCAAACACACGATTGCATTTGTTATTTCATAGTTTGGATATCTTCACTATTCTACAATGTACAATTAAAGAAACCCTTGAATGAGTAGGCGTATCCTAACTTTTTGACCAACAAAACCCTCTGCTATGAGACTCGAAATTGAGCTCCGTTGCATCCAGTTTACATTTTTTCATCCTTGATGTTTCTACAACTTGGTTGGAGCACCTGTGGTAAATTTAAATTGATTGGACATGATTTGGAAAGGCGCACACACCTGCCTAATATAAGGTCCCACAGAAGACAGAGCAAAAACTAAGCCATAAGGTCGAAGGAATTGTCCGTAGCGCTCCGAGACAGGATTGTGTTGAGGCACAGATCTGGGGAAGGGTACCAACAAAATTGTGCAGCATTGAAGGTCCCCAAGGACACAGTGGCCTCCATCATTCTTAAATGGAAGAAGTTTGGAACCACCAAGACTCTTAACTAGAGCTGGCTGCCTGAACAAACTGAGCAATCAGGGGAGAAGGGTCTTGGTTAGGGAAGTGACCAAGAACCTGATGGTCACTGACAGAGCTCCAGAGTTTCTCTGTGGAGATGGGACAACTTTCCACAAGGACAACATTCTCTGAAGAACTCCACCAATCAGGCCTTTTTATGGTAGAATGGTCAGACTGAAGCCACTCATCAGTAAAAGGCACATGACATCCCATTTGGAGTTTGCCAAACGGCACCTAAAGGACTCTTATGCCATGAGAAACATGATTCACTGGTCTGATGAAACCAAAATTGAAGTCTTTGGCCTGAATGCCAAGACTGAGCTTTGGAGGAATACTCAGATTTAAAGAGGAGTCTGTAATTTGATTATGGGGTATTGTGTATAGGCCAGTGACACAATCTCAATTTAATCTATTTTAAATTCAGGTTGTAACATTTTGAAGAAGTGAAGGCGTGTGAATACTTTCAGAAGGCACTGTAGGTCCTGTAGGTCGTCTGATTTTAATCCGTGTTGACAGTGGAGTAGTCAACTGCTCCTTTCTGTGTAGAAAAGCCCATGTTTAATGCCTGCTTCTTTCTTCAGTCAATTCTGTGTTGCAGATAGCTGAGAAAATGCCTCTTAAAAGGAAGCTTGAAGCCTGTGGAAGTTGGCAGACTCGTACATGATTCTTTAAAGTCCAAGTGCTGTCAATGTATTGTCCTGTGGTTTATATATTGTGCAACTGATCAAATTTTTGTACACTTTTAGTGCTCGTTCAATCTGTGTTATTTCCTTGTAGTTGCTGGTAGGGGTGTAGTGGTTTACCAAACCCACGGTTCGGTTCGTTTTTGGGGTCACGTTTTTTGCCACAGATGTTTTTTTTTAATGGGAGCGTGCAATTCGCATGCTGACTGCAGGTATGTCCACCAGAGTTGTTGCCAGATAATTTTATGTTCCTTTCTCTACAATAAACTGCCTCCAATGTTGTTTTAGAGAATTTGACAGTACTTCCAACCAGCCTCACAACCGCAGACCATAATGACCACGCCAGCCCAGGACCTCCACATCTGGCTTTTTGACCTGCGGGATCGTCTGAGACCAGCCACCACAATGATGAAACTGTGGGTTTGCACAACCAAAGAATTTCTGCACAAACTGTCAGAAACCATCTCGGTAGCTCATCTGCGTGCTTGTTCTCCTCACCAGGCTCTTGACCTGACTGAAGTTAGGCATTGTGTCTGACTTCAGTGGGCAAATGCTCACCTTCGATGGCCACTGACACGCTGGAGAACCGTGCCCTTCACAGGCGAATCCTGGTTTCAACTCTACCGGTCAGATAGCAGACAGTGTGTGGGCAAGCGGTTTGTTGACGTGAAGAGTGCCATGGGGTTATGGCATGGGCAGACATAAGCTACATACACAATTGCATTTTATCGATGGCAATTTGAATGCAGAAATACCGTGACTAGATACTGAGGATCATTGTCGTGCCAATCGTCCGCCGCCATCACCTCATGTTTCAGCGTGATAATGCACAGCCCAGTGTCGCAAGAATCTGTACACAATTCATGGAAGCTGAAAATATCCCAGTTCTTCCATGGCCTGCATACTCACCAGACATGTCACCCATTGAGTATGTTAGATGGTCTGGATCAACGTGTACGACAGTGTTCCAATTCCCGCCAATATCCAGCAACTTTGAAGAGTGGGACAACATGCCACAATCAACAGCCTGAAGAACTTCATGTGAAGGAGATGCACAAGGCAAATGGTGGTCACACCAGATAGTGACTGGTTTTCTTGTCCACTCCCCATACCTTTAAAAAAAAGTAAGTATCTGGGACCGACAATGCATATCTGTATTCCCAGTCATGTAAAATCCATAGATTAGGGCCAAAGGAATTGACTGATTTCCTTATGAACTGTAACTCAGTACAATCTTTGCTATTGTTGCGTTTTTATATTTTTGTTCAGTGTAATTAACAACTTTGGCTTGCTTCTATTGGCTAGAGCAGGTACTACCTGTTTGCTGAAATGGGTGCGAGAGGGATGTTTCGAACGTGGCCTGCACTTACTTCCATGACGTTCTCAACCACCTAGAATGGGCCCATAAACACCTATCGCTCTTGTATTTTTTTTTGGCATGGTCAGAATCGACTGAAAAGCTGCTTGAATGCAGAGGAGATGAAGTTGTCTCTGCATTTCTGTCTTGCTTTGGTGGTAGGACAAGTGGGGTAATTTCAGTGTAAACGTGTCAACATGTTTGAGGTGTTGGCAGCTACATAGGCTATTGAACAGTGGTGACGTACTGTTAACGTTTCATCCATAACTCTCTGTCCATCGCCGTTGAAATCTACTGGGAAGCCGAAGTGTTCCCAAACTAGAGATTTAAACAATGGAGGAGAATTGTCCACCACTCACCATATTGAGATAAAAACGGCTGCATTAGGCCTTTAAGAATTCATCTGGATCAGTGAAATAAATGGCAAACTGCAATTCATAGACCAGAGTTGCAAACACTTGTTGGTATTCTGATCTTTGTGGCAATTCATATCTGGCAGTGAAATACTTTAATCAGACGTCTCAAGTAGGCACCTGGAAATGCAAATGCGCTACGCTAAATGCTAAATGTACTCGTTAAAACTCAAACGTTCATTAAAACACACATACAGGGTATTGAATTAAAGCTACACTCGTTGTGAATCTAGCCAACAAGTCAGATTTTTAAAATGCTTTTCGGCGAAAGCATGAGAAGCTATTATCTGATAGCATGCAACACCCCAAAATGCCTGAAGGCGACGTAAACAAAATAATTAGCGTAGCCGGCGCTACACAAAAACGCAGAAATAAAATATAAAACATTCATTACCTTTGATGATATTCTTTGTTGGCACTCCTATATGTCCCATAAACATCACAAATTTGTCTTTTTCCCGATTAAATCCGTCCATGAATGCCCAAAATATCCATTTGTATAGCCTGTCTGCATCACGAAAAAAGCTCTCTTCCAACACGCAACGTCATGTTTAAAAATTATATAAGTTGCCTATATTCTTTGACAAAACACTTCAACCTACTTTTATAACCCAACTTTAGGTATTTGTAAACGTTAATAAGCGATCAAATTGATCACTGGGCGATCTGTATTCAATAGCAGCTACAAAAGAAAAGTGTCAATTTTTCAATCTTCCAAAATCGATTGAGATAGGCTGGATGGAATCAAGGATCTATTCGTAATGTCTCAAAGGATTTTTGTCAATGAAAATGACGTTTTTGGCGACATCGTGTGGAAGCTGTAGGAATTGCATCCGTCTCCATATTAAATTTGGTTTCCTTTAAATAATCCATGAAAGGGGCGCATGGATACTTTTTTCAGATTTCAGTGACCAGTTTTTCTTGCGCTTTTCGATGAAACACACGCTCTGTTATAGTCACAGCCGTGATTTAACCAGTTTTAGAAACTTCAGAGTGTTTTCTATCCACACATACTAATCATATGCATATACTATATTCCTGGCATGAGTAGCAGGACGCTGAAATGTTGCGCGATTTTTAACAGAATGTTCGAAAAAGGAGGGGGTAGGATAGAGGTTAAAGGTCATATGAGCCAAGAGCCCCCCCCCCCTCAATACTCAACTGGTAGACCAAATCAGGACCCAGAACGTGGTCAATATGGACCGCAAGTTGGGCTTCGACCCCTGGTATCATATAACCACACATAAGACATGGAAGAATGTGTAGATTTGCAGAAAATTTGCCTTTAAAACGTCAAATATATTTTCTCCATGTTAAATGTGTAGAATTGCTTTAAACTGCAAAATGTTCTCTCTGCCAACAAGCGGGGTGTGAACAGTTTTTTTTGGGGGGGGGGGGGTTCGGGGTGCATGGGTTGTGAGGTGGGCGTTTACTACGCCGTTTTAATTACATGATCCACCTGGACCTTTGTGACTGGACCTTCTCAAATAGTACTTGAGTACCCCTGGCCTAGACGATATCCAAAAACAAATAGCAATACACTAAATTCATACATTTTCTGTTTTCAATTGTAAACACAATACCACACTTTTCCAAAGTAGTCCATGTTGCTGTTATTTCCAATTAAATCAAGGCATTAGAATATACCGGAGGGCTTACGCTGGTTTTTGTTGAGCAAAATGCGCCTGCGAGGGTCTAATGCTGCGTACAGAGCCCTCGGCTCACTCGCCCTCCACACACTGTAGGCTACAATACCTTGAGTTTCCCTGTATGTTTGATTTTCATTAAATCATACATGGTTGTTTTTCTGGCCTAAAATACATTAGTTCATAAGGGCAGAATATTGTGTGTGTGTGGCCTACAGAAGTTTGATCAGTTATACCATTAAATGCAAAAATATTTGGATCGGGTAGAAAGCAGACATTGGTAAGAGACCATGCTTTATGGAATCTAGCGCCGAATACATTGATTTGCCCATGGTCAATACGTAAAAAAACGTTTAGTTATGAAATGCCCACCGTGTACTTATGTTTGTCCTCTGTAGTTGCTTGCACATCTTTGTTTTCTGAAATCCATACTTTTTCAATAATTGTTAATCAAATACTAGTACTGACTGTTTCCTTGTTGAGATTCAATTGGTGCATTTGCTCGGCGTTGCCATCTTAGAGCAACAGCAATGAGCAAACAGTCGGGGGTTGCCTGGCGGACTACTTTTTCTATTTGGCTAGCTACTCAATGTGCTTGTGGAAAACATTGCAATGGGATTGCATTTTTTTTATAAACTTAAACATTTTTTTTTTATAAATCACTATTTTTTTTATTGGCCATAAGCTGGCTTTTACCGGCTAATGGAAACCCTGTTCCACTGGTGGTTTGTAGTGATTTGAGATGACGGTCATTATTTGTTGCTGTAAAGTGCATAATCTGCCAGGTGCCTGGTCCAAACTAGCTCCCAGACTTTGAAACCGAAGAATAGGAATTTTTAGTTACGAAACTGGTATGAGTTAAGCCTACATATTGCCTTGGATATAAAGTGTACTTGGGTTTTGCACCTGGGGAATAGCCTAGTAAATCGGTGACTGACTACCATTCCAGCACTTTTACCCTGGCCTTGCCAAGTCCTGCTGTTTTATTTTCCATTTTCCAGTCCTTTGTTTTTCTAGTACTCTCTCTCACAATCACCTAAACTCTGAAGGTGATTCTGTTTCTATCAGTAATGATTTGACCCTTGATTTAATCCTAGCAAACGGATAAGATCGCACAGTGCTTGAGATTCACTCTGATTTATGTACTCTAGGAGTCAATTACTTCAACTTCCAGCTGACCCTGTCAATTGACCTATTAAAGAGGTCTGATTTGATTGTTAAATCCTAGGGCCTGTTGGGCAGAGGTATGTTCATTCATTTGACCTCATTCCTCTACTCCTCTCTGTGGTTCTGTGTGGCACAGTTGATAGAGCATGGTGACTGCAATACCAGGATTGAGGGTTTGTTTCCCGCTGGGTCCACCCACATGAAAATGTTTGCAAGCATGATTGTAAGTCGCTTCAGATAAAAGCTTCTGCTGAATGTGTTGATTATTATTAAGATCTCTTTCTCTAGGAACACCATCTCCAGAGGGCCATGTCGGCTCAGTCGGTGTATGGAGAGAAACACAACATGGTCATCCCTGTCCCGGAGGCAGACGGCAACATTGCCTACTACGAGTCCCTCTACCCCGGAGAGTTCAAGATGCCAAAGCAGCTTATTCACATACAGCGTGAGTAGTGGACCTGGCTGCAAGGCTCTAGTACCCTATACTACCGCTCAATCCCAAATCGACCCAAACACTCTCCCTATGCACTTTGGGCAATCTGACAGGGTTTGATTGGTATAAGTAATATGATGAATCTTCCACCTAGCCTATCAGAGGGCCCGGTGGAATTGTTTCCATATTGATTGCAGCTGGCAGATACTCCTAGATCTCCACAAGTCCCTAGGAAGTTGGGTCTAGGTGTCCATTTGGGATTTGGTCATACCTCAGCTTGGTTTATGGAGAGGTGTTGATAACATCTGAATGTGGTTTATCTGTTGCTAGGCAATAGTGATGAGTAGTTTTATGCCCTGGTGGCAAAGTTTCATGAACCAATTCAGAGACTAACTAATACATATTGAAGGAGAGCCAATCTATATACAATTACAGCTGACTTTGAGACTGTAAAACGTTGTTTGAGTGAACCTGAATCTGGAAAATTAAAGGTCAAATTGCTTCTGTAGACTCCTCCTCTCCACCACTCTATGGCAAGGAGTTTTGTTGGTAGTAGTTGAGACTTGTAAGGCATAATTCTTAAGCATTGTGGGATCTAGCCTTAGTATTAATTTAGTAGGCCTAATCCTCTCGTACATGAATCATACTATTTGTTATTGCTCAAGATAAGAGCTCAGCTAAATTTTATTTCCTGGGCTCATTATTGGCCGATGTGAGATGGTCCTGGGAATTGCCATGGAACTCACAGTATAATATCACGATACTTAGGTGCCGATTCGATAATGTGCTTTGATGTTCCCAACATATTGCTCACCATATGTCTGCTGCAGAGAGGAAAAACCAAAATGAGTTTTAATCAGTAAGGGAAATAAGTTCTGAGAAGTTGTTGTTGCTAACTACAGTAGCAAAACAATTGTTACTTAGAGTCAAATATCTATATCCTCCCAAAATAATATTGCAATATGTAACTTATTTTTTTTCCCCACAACTTTTTCTGTGTCATTATAGCTAGGCAATTGCGTTAATTCACGTTACCTTGTTAGTAGAGGCTGCCGAAAACTCAATCTAACATGATTGGAATTTAATTGATTTAAATGAATGTGTGTTAGTTTTGGATTCAGGATTGTCATCCGTCTTGGGCTTTGAAAGCTACATTTAAATGCAGTTGCCAAGATGCTGCCATAAAGTTTCTCTGGCTTGATTTGCCTGAACCGACCAAATGTAAATTAATCACTTTACCCCAATCAATACCACCATTGCTTTAGTCAGAATTAAAATACTAGTAGCTCGGAACATAAGTCAGCATTATGTCAAACTGGGAAGATGGGCTAGAAGGTCTCCTGTATCCCGTAATAGGAAAGGGGAGCATCCAGCTCTTCTTTTGAACTGTTGGAATGGAAACGCAATGGCTTAAGCACCAGGCTACTGTGATGCTACTACGTTAGCATGTGTGCTCAGTGGTAACAGGAGAGCTACACTGGGGCGTCATGGACGCGTAGCTTTTGCAGGCGTGGGCAGACCTTAAGTTCTCTAGGATATGGGGCAGCATTTGGAATTTTGGATGAAAAGCAGGCCCAAATTCAACTGCCTGCTACTCATGCCCAGAAGATAAGATATGCATATTATTAGTAGATTTGGATAGAAAATACTCTGAAGTTCCTAAAACTGTTTGAAGCATGTCTTTGAGTATAACAGAACTTACGTAGCAGTTGAAACCCTGAGGACAAACCATTCCGATTTTTATTTTTTGGGGTCACTCTCTTTTCAATGGGTTTTCATTGGAATCCAGATTTCTAAGGAACTTGCTTGCAGTTCCTACCGCTTCCACTAGATGTCAGTCTTTAGAAATTGGTTGAGGTTTTTCCTTTGTGTAATGAAGAAGTAGCCCTGTTCAAAACGAGTGTCACTTCATGTGTACTGTTTGATAGAGGCGCGTGACCAGAAAGCTAGCGTCAGTTTGTTTTCTTCCTGTATTGAACACAGATCATCCTGTCTTCAATTTGATCGATTATTTACTTTAGAAAATAACTAAAGTTGTATTACACAAGTAGTTTGGAATGTTTTGGCAAAGTTTACAGGTATCTTTTGAGATATTTTGTAGTCACGTTGCGCAATTTGGAACCAGTGTTTTTCTGGATCAAACGCGCCAAATAAATTGACATTTTGGATATATATGGACAGAATTAATCGAACAAAAGGACCATTTGTGATGTTTATGGGACATATTGGAGTACCAACAAAAGAAGCTCAGAACTGATTTGGCAGGCGAAAACCTGAGAAATCCATTCAGGAGGTAGTTTTCTATTCAATGCCATTACAGTATCCATTGATTTAGGACTCAAATTGCAGTTCCTATGCCTTCCACTAGATGTCAACAGTCTTTAGAAATTCTTTCAGGCTTGTATTCTGATAAATGAGGGAGTAAGACCAGTCTGAATGAGTGGACCCTGATGTGTCACAGAGCATTTTCATGCGCAATCCCGAGAGTGCCTTTCTTGTTAACCTTTTTATATTGACGACTTTATTGTCCGGTTGAAATATTATTGATCATTTAGGCTAAAAACAACCTGAGGATCGTCTGACATGTTTCTATGAACTTTACGGATACAATTTAGATTTTTTTTTGTCTGCCTGTTTCGACTGCGTTTGAGCCTGTGGATTACTGAAGAAAACAAGCGGGGGAAAAATGTTTTTTTTTTATTTTAACCTCTGAACCACCCATCCCAGATCCGGTATAATTGTCATCAGCAACGCTGAATAGCACAGTCAAATAATATTACTAGAAAATATTCATATTCATGAAATCACAAGTGCAATATTGCAAAACACAGCTTAGCCTTTTGTTAATCCACCTGTCGTCTAAGATTTTGAAATTATGCTTTACAGCAAAAGCAATACAAGCGTTTGTAAGTTTATCGATCCCTCGACAAAAGAATAAGTACACTTAGCATCCGGTAACTTGGTCACGAAAATCAGAAAAGCAATCAAATTAATCGTTTACCTTTGATCTTCGGATGTTTTCATTCACGAGACTCCCAGTTAGACAACAAATGTTCCTTTTGTTCCATAAAGATATTTGTTATATCCAAATACCTCCTTTAGTTTGGTGCGTTATGCCCAGGAATCCACCGGAAAGAGCGGTCACGACAACGCAGACACAAATTCCAAATTATATCCATAATGTCCACAGAAACATGTCAGATGTTTTTTATAATCAATCCTCAGGTTGTTTTTCAAATATCTATTCGATAATATATCAACCGGGACAGTTGGCTTTTCACCAGGACCGGGAGTAACAATGGCCGCCTTTCTCTTTTGCACACAATTCACTCTGAGAGCCCCCACCTATCCACTTACGCAATGTGGTCGTTCATGCTCATTCTTCAAAATAAAAGCCTGAAACTATGTCTGAAGACTGACACCTTGAGGAAGCGATAGGAAAAGGAATCTGGTTGATATCCCTTTAAATTGAGCAATGGGAGGCTATGGAAAATGGAGTTTTCCAAATAGAAGCCACTTCCTGGTTAGATTTTTCTCAGGGTTTCGCCTGCAATATCGGTTTTGAAAACTTCAGACTTTTCTATCCTAATCTGTCAATTATATGCATATTCTATCATCTGGTCCTGAGAAATAGGCCGTTTACTTTGGGAACGTTATTGTTTCCAAAAATAAAAATAGTGCCCCCTAGCTTCAAGAGGTTAAGAGACTTTATCAAACAAATGGAACATTTATTGAGTAAATTAATGTCTTCTGAGTGCAACCATATGAAGATCATCAAAGGTAAGGGATTAATTGTATCTCTATTTCTGAGTTGTGTAACTCTTCTTCTTGGCTGGTTACTGGTTAATGATTTTGTCTGCTGGCCTATGTTCTCAAATAATCGTAAGGGTTGCTTTCGCTGTAAAGCATTTTTTAAATCTGACACCGTGGTTGGATTCACAAGAAGTTCATCTTTAAACCCATGTAAAATATGCTTTGTTTTCTGAATTTTTATGTTGGCCAGGTGGGACGCTAGCATCCCACATACCCTAGAGGGGTTAACAATCAATGACCCATATTAGCAAACATATTTCATTTCAAACTTCACATTTCTCTAGTATAGACTACTTATCGTCATGAACAATATCAGCAAAGTACCTGTGAAAATGATCGGTATGGTCTGTCTAACTTTAGATTTGTCACCCCATCTCTACTCCATTCTCATGTCTGAAGTTCTCACCTCTCCCTCTCTCACCTGTAGCTTTCACCCTGGACACAGAGCAGCCGGACTATGACCTGGACACAGAAGATGAGGTGTTTGTGAACAAGCTAAAGAAGAAGATGGAGATCACCTTCCTGCAGTTTGAGGAGATGGTCGACCGTCTGGAGAAAGGCAGTGGGCAGCAGGTAAGTCTTGGAATCTGCATCCTAAATGGCACACTATTCCCTACATATAGTGTACTACTTTTGACGGGAGCCCTAAGTGCCTTGGTCAAAAATAGAGCACTACACAGGGAATAGGGTGCATTTGATGGGATAAGAGGGAGTAGCCTACAATGGGCAGTCATAGCATCAGACTAGCATCCTGTCCAGGGGGTGTACTGTCTTGCACATCAAGCTGTGTCACGCTACAGAAACCAGAAATTGTTACTCTACAATCAGGGGATCAGAACAGAGACCCTGTCGCCTCCCAAATGTGACTCCCTGCTCCTCCCTCACCTCTTCCCCCGATCAGGCGGTGAGCCTGCAGGAGGCCAAGCTGCTGTTGAAGGAGGATGACGAGCTGATCAAGGAAGTGTTTGACTATTGGACCAGGAAGAGGAAAATCGGCAAGCACGGCACGCTGCACCCCACTGTGAAGCAGGAGAAGAGGGACGGCTCCAGCACCTCAGACCCCTACGTGGCCTTTCGCAGAAGGACGGAGAAGATGCAGACCAGAAAGGTAGGATCCCACCTCTAGACCAGGGCATATCAAACTTTATTTGTCGCATGCGCCGAATACAACAGGTGTAGTAGACCTTACCGTGAAATGTTTACTTACAAGCCCTAACCAACAATGCAGTTTAAAAAAATAATATAGATATCAAAAAATTTAAGAGCAGCAGTAAAATAACAATAGCGAGGCTATATACAGGGGGTACCGGTACAGAGTCAATGTGCGGTGGCAGTGGTTAGTCAAGGTAATATGTACATGTATAGTTATTAGTGACTATGCGTAGATAATAACAGAGTAGCAGCACTGTAAAAGGGGGGGACAGCAATGCAAATAGTCTGGGCAGCCATTTGATTAAATGTTCAGGAAGGAGTCTTATGGCTTGGGGGTATAGAAGCTGTTTATAGAAGCCTCTTGGACATAGACTTGCCGTGCGGTAGCGTAGCAGAGAGAACAGTCTAAGGTGGCTGGAGTCTGACAATTTTTATGGCCTTCCTCTGACACCACCTGGTATAGAGGTCCTGGATAGCAGCTGGGCTGTTCGCACTACCCTCTGTAGTAGAGGTCAACCGATTAATTGGAATGGCCGATTTTAAAGTTTTCATAATAATCGGAAATCTGTATTTTTGGGTGCCGATAATTATTATTATTATTTTTCATAAATGCAATGCAACCTTACAGTTAACTAGTCCAACGCAATAACGACCTGCCTCTCTCTCGTTGCACTACACAAGGAGACTGCCTGTTACGCGAATGCAGTAAGCCAAGGTAATTTGCTAGCTAGCATTAAACTTATGAAAAACAGTATCATAATCACTAGTTAACTACACATGGTTGATGATATTACTAGATATTATCCAGCGTGTCCTGCGTTGCATATAATCTGACTGAGCATACAAGTATCTGACTGAGCGGTGGTAGGCAGAAGCAGGCGCGTAAACATTCATTCAAACAGCGCTTTTGTGCGTTTTGCCAGCAGCTCTTCGTTGTGCGTCAAGCATTGCACTGTTTATAACTTCAAGGCTATCAACTCCCGAGATGAGACTGGTGTAACCGAAGTGAAATGGCTAGCTAGTTAGCGCGCGCTAATAGCGTTTCAAAGGTCACTCGCTCTGAGCCTTCTAGAAGTTGTTCCCCTTGCTCTGCATGGGTAACGCTGCTTCGATGGTGGCTGTTGTCGTTGTGTTGCTTGTTCGAGCCCGGGGAGGAGCGAGGAGAGGGACAGAAGCTATACTGTTACACTGGCAACACTAAAGTGCCTATAAGAACATCCAATAGTCAACGGTTAATGAAATACAAATGGTATAGAGGGAAATAGTCCTATAACTACAACCTAAAACTTCTTACCTGGGAATATTGAAGACTCATGTTAAAAGGAACCACCAACTTTCATATGTTCTCATGTTCTAAACAAGGAACTGAAACGTTGGCTTTCTTACATAGCACATAATGCACTTTTACTTTCTTCTCCAACACTTTGTTTTTGTATTATTTAAACCAAATTGAACATGTTTCATTGTTTACTTTAGGCTAAATTGATTTTATTGATGTATTATATTAAGTTAAAATAAGTGTTCATTCAGTATTGTTGTAATTGTCATTATTACAAATAAAAAATAACAAAAATTTGGCTGATTAATCGGTATCGGCGTTGAAAAATCATAATCGGTCGACCTCTACTCTGTAGTGCCTTGCGGTCAGAGGTCGAGCAGTTTCCTTACCAGGCAGGATGCTCTCGATGGTGCAGCTGTAGGACCTTTTGAGGATCTGATGACCCATGCCAAATCTTTTTAGTTTCCTGGGGGCAGGAATAGGTTTTGTCGTGCCCTCTTCACAAATGTCTTTTGTGCTTGGACCATGTTTGTTGGTGATGTGGACACCAAGGATCTTGAAGCTATCAACCTGCTCCACTACAGCCCCATCGACGAGAATGGGGGCGTGCTCGGTCCTCCTTTTTCTGTAGTCCACAATCATCTCCTTTGTCTTGATCACATTGAGGGAGAGGTTGTTGTCCTGGCACCGCACGGCCAGGTCTCTGACAATATTATAAGGGGTAGTTGACACGATTCCCGTACACCGATAAAGTCCTGGTCATTAGAAATTCCTGCTGAGCATGGATTTTAGTTTAGGACTAGGCTTTGTGTGTGTGTACCCCTACGCATTTCCATTTCAACTGATTATAGGCTTACCCTAGGTTATTGACAGCAGATGAGTTAATTAGTGGTGAAATTGCCCCCCTCAGAACCGTAAGAACGAGGAGGCTGGGTATGAGAAGATGCTGAAACTGCGGCGGGACCTGAGCCGAGCCGTCACCATCCTGGAGATGATCAAGAGGAGGGAGAAGAGCAAGAGAGAGCTGCTGCACCTCACCCTGGAGATCGTAGAGAAGAGGTGGGTACTACTCATAGATGTACTCAAGTTTTTCAGGTCATGTTGCTCGGATGCCAGTCATCTTAGTCAGGACAACTTTCATTCTGGAAACTGATCAAATATGGTAAAATAATGTATACAACAGTGCATATGTAGATATCTGCTTGGGTGTATATACACTGCTCAAAAAAAGAAAGGGAACACTAAAATAACACATCCTAGATGAATGAAATATTCTTATTAAATACTTGTTTCTTTACATAGTTGAATGTGCTGACAACAAAATCACACAAATTATCAATGGAAATCAAATTTATCAACCCATGGAGGTCTGGATTTGGAGTCCCACTCAAAATTAAAGTGGAAAACCACACTACAGGCTGATCCAACTTTGATGTAATGTCCTTAAAACAAGTCAAAATGAGGCTCAGTAGTGTGTGTGTGGCCTCCATGTGCCTGTATGACCTCCCTACAACGCCTGGGCATGCTCCTGATGAGGTGGCGGATGGTCTCCTGAGGGATCTCCTCCCAGACCTGGACTAAAGCATCCGCCAACTCCTGGACAGTCTGTGGTGCAACGTGGCGTTGGTGGATGGAGCGAGACATGATGTCCCAGATGTGCTCAATTGGATTCAGGTCTGGGGAACGGGCGGGCCAGTCCATAGCATCAATGCCTTCCTCTTGCAGGAACTGCTGACACACTCCAGCCACATGAGGTCTAGCATTGTCTTGCATTAGGAGGAACCCAGGTCCAACCGCACCAGCATATGGTCTCACAAGGGGTCTGGGGATCTCATCTCGGTACCTAATGGCAGTCAGGCTACCTCTGGCGAGCACATGGAGGGCTGTGCGGCCCCCCAAAGAAATGCCACCCCAAACCATGACTGACCCACCGCCAAACCGGTCATGCTGGAGGATGTTGCCGGCAGCAGAACGTTCTCCACGGCGTCTCCAGACTCTGTCACATATGTCACATGTGCTCAGTGTGAACCTGCTTTCATCTGTGAAGAGCACAGGGCGCCAGTGGCGAATTTGCCAATCTTGGTGTTCTCTGGCAAATGCCAAACGTCCTGCACGGTGTTGGGCTGTAAGCACAACCCCCACCTGTGGACGTCGGGCCCTCATACCACGCTTATGAAGTCTGTTTCTGACCGTTTGAGCAGACACATGCACATTTGTGGCCTGCTGCAGGTCATTTTGCAGGGCTCTGGCAGTGCTCCTCCTGCTCCTCCTTGCACAAAGGTGGAGATAGCGGTCTTGCTGCTGGGTTGTTGCCCTCCTACGGCCTCCTTCACGTCTCCTGATGTACTGGCCTGTCTCCTGGTAGCGCCTCCATGCTCTGGACACTACGCTGACAGACACAGCAAACCTTCTTGCTACAGCTCGCATTGATGTGCCATCCTGGATGAGCTGCACTACCTGAGCCACTTGTGTGGGTTGTAGACTCCATCTCATGCTACCACTAGAGTGAAAGAACCACCAGCAAAGTGACCAAAACATCAGCCAGCAAGCATAAGAACTGAGAAGTGGTCTGTGGTCACCACCTGCATAACCACTCCTTTATTGGGGGTGTCTTGCTAATTGCCTATAATTTCCACCTGTTGTCTATTCCATTTGCACAACAGCATGTGAAATTTATTGTCAATCAGTGTTGCTTCCTAAGTGGACAGTTTGATTTCACAGAAGTGTGATTGACTTGGAGTTACATTGTGTTTAAGTATTCCCTTTATTTTTTTGAGCAGTCTGTTTGCTAGCCATCTTGCCAACATTGATTAGGCCTATTGGATCTCTATGGTACTACTGTAGTGGAATAGTTAGGATCTGCTTAATAGAGTTGTACTTCTGTTACAAAATAGTTTTTGATTGTCTGGTGATTTGATTGAAATCCAGTTATTTTATTAAAATTGTTGATTATGACTTTGATCTTTGCCCTTCCAGGAACGTTATGTCGGACTTCGGTGGTGAGATCATGGCTGAAGTGCTGGCCCAGCGAGCTCTGGCCAAGCCTGCCCATATTATTCCCCTGGCGCCGCTGACCAACAGCAACCAGTACAGACATCAGGACCACATGGACCTCAAGGAGTACAAGTCCAAGGTGGGTGTGTGAGTTGGAGAGAAAAAAAGAGGTTGATCTCTCATTGGCCCGTATTCACATAGTGTCTCCTAGTAGGAGTGCTGCTGATCTAGGATCAGTTTTGCCTTTTGGATCACAATGGAGACAGTGACCTGATCCTAGATCAGCATCTCTACTCAGATATACTTTGTGAGTACGGGCCAATTACTCAAGGGTTTTTTCCTGCTTTCCCTCCCAAGAAATTGCTAGCAAGTGAGTGACAAATTGAAATGTCTGTCCTTCCCTTCTAGCCGGAGAAGACTGAGGTCGTCAGGCAGAAGAGGAAGTATGAGAGGAAGCCTAAAGTCTTACCCCTGTCAGCTGCTGCCCCTCACTACTCTGGCCCCTCTGTGTTCAACGCTAAGGACGTCCACCAGTATGACTTCCCCAGTTCAGATGATGAGCTGCACTCCCAGGTAGGCAGAGCGGTTAGACATGGGTCTAGGGGTCCATTTGGGACGCAACCCAACGTCCTATGCACTTGAAGATCTGAGAGGATTTGATTAGTATAAGCAATATGGTGAGACTTCCACCTAGACTATCAGAGGGCAAGATGGAGCTATGACCATATTATTGTCATCTGCCAAATCTCCAAGTGCTTAGGGTGGATTTGGGATTGGGCCTTGGACATCTGTGCGGGAAACTTTTTTATTTGGTCATAATGTAATTTTGGTGACCTGTGACTCCTCTCCCTCTAGATGCACTCCGGCTCCTCAGAAGCTGAGGAGGAGAATGACCCCGATGGTTCCTTTTCATTCCGAAGGAAAGCAGGCTGTCAATATTATGCTGTGAGTATAAATTACTCATCTGATAACTTTATTGTACATTTACACAAGTTAATTTTGTACCCAATATCTGTACATTATATACTATATGACCAAAAGCTCGTTGAACATCTCATTCCAAAATGATGGGCATTAATATGGAGTTGGTCCACCCCTTTACTGCTGTAACGGCATCTACTCTTCTGAGAAGGCTTTTCACTAGATGTTGGAACTAGGGATGCACGATATATTGGTGAACATATCGGAATTGGGCGATATTAGCTAAAAATGCCAACATCGTTCTGATGTCTAGTTTAATAATTCTTGGAACTACCCATCCCGGATCCGGGAGAATTGTCATCAACTACACTAATTAGCATAGCGCAACGGTCAAAAAAATATTACTAGAAAATATTCATATTCATGAAATCACAAGTGAAATATAGTGACAAAACAGCTTAGCCATTTGTTAATCATCCTGTCATCTTAGATTTTGAAATTATGCTTTACAGCCAAAGCAAGACAAGCGTTTGTGTAAGTTTATCGATAGCCTAGCATAGCATTATGTCCAGCTAACAGCAGGAAGCTTGGTCACAAAAATCAGAAAAGCAATCAAACGTTTACCTTTGAGCTTTGGATGTTTTCACTCACGAGACTCCCAGTTAGACAGCAAATGTTCCTTTTGTTCCATAAAGATTATTTTTATACCCAAAATGCCTCATTTGTCACGTTATGTTCAGAAATCCACCGGAAATAGCGGTCACGACAACGCCAAAATGATTTCCATAATATCGACAAACATGGCAAACGTTTTTTATAATCAATCCTCAAGGTGTTTTTCAAATATCTATTCAATAATATATCAACCTGGCTTTTCAGTATGTGCGAGAGGAAAAATGACTACCTCTGTCTTTTACGCAAGAATCACTCAGAGCCCTCAGCTGGCCACTGACGCAAAGTAGTCTTTTACATACCTATATAACGTAGGCACATAATGTAATAACGCCACGTAAATGTTTGCACTACACGTGTAACACAGCATTCTTAACCTAGCCCACACAATGTTTGCTGTGTGGGTTGAGCAGTCATTTGAAAGAGTAAGAACATATTGGCAAGACAACTCAAAGACGAAATCCAGTAAAGCCAAGATAATGAATTTCATTGCCCTTGACAATCAACCGTTCTCTGTCGTGGGTGATGTTGGCTTTTTCAGACAGGTCGAGCACCGGTACACACTACCAAATGCGCTGTTTTTCAAATGCTGCCCTACCGGTGTTACACAGTAATAGTGTCACTGCTATTAGCTTCACGACATGCATACTATGGAATGCTGTTTGGGTCTTTGCTTGTCAAAATAGGTACAGTAGCACTGTCAAAGCTGTACAAAAAGTCTGCAAACACCAACCACGAACAATGTTTATAATACCGTGTTGGTAATAAAGCATTTGTTCGACAGCAACTTCTGGAGTAGTTGGCACCAATACAACCAGCCTGAAAATTGACCAGTAGAAACTGCAGTCATTTTCATTATTCTTAACAATGATTTAGGAGTCTTTGTGATTAAGTATTAGCTAGGTTGCCACTTGTTGTTCACCTATTGAAATTGAACTTCAGTTCATGAAAAATAAATAGCTAGCCAGCTACTTAACCCTGTTGCCCAAAGCTAACGTTATAAGCAGCCAGCTAGCTTCATCTGGCTAGTGAGACTCGACCGGACCAGGTATGTGTTGTGACGCTAGCCACAATAAGGATTAGACACAATAGTGGAATTTACGGTTTGCCTTCAAATAGAGGTATGTCATTGACAGTGATCCAAATGAATACAAATAGTAGAATTATGCTAGTAGCTGGCTAGCTATTTATTTTTCATGAACTGAAGTTCAATTTCAAAAGGCGAACAAGTGGCAACCTAGCTAATACTTACTCACAAGGATTCCTAAATCATTGCTAAGAATAATGAAAATGACTGCAGTTTCTACTGGTCATTGTTTTTAGGTTGGTTGTATTGGTGCTAGCTAGGTACCAAGCTAAAGCTAGCTACCCCAGGAGTTGCGGTCGAACAAATGATGCTTTGGCAGTGCTACTGTGTTCTTTTTGACACACAAAGACCCAAACGGCATTCCATAGAAATCCTGGTTGAGAATGAAAAGACTGAACAAATTAACAATGAAACAGCACAGCAAGTAAGTGAAGGTAATACGTTTTGATTATGTTTTACTGGTAATGGGGGCATGCGTAAATGCCAACAAAATAACTTTTTTGGTGTGTGTAACCTTTAATTAACTAGGCAAGTCGGTTAAGAACAAATTCTTATTTACAATGACGGCCCGGACGATACTGGGCCAATTGTGTGCCGCCGTATGGGACTCCCAATCACAGCCTGGATTCGAACCAGTGTCTTTCAAGCCTTTTACACTGAGATGCAGTTCCTTAGACCGCTGTGTAACTATTTAACTGTACTAGAATGCTTAAAAGGCCACAAACATTTTAAATATCTGTTATCAGTATAATTTTTTGGGGCAAGAAAAATATCGGATATCGCTATCAGCCAAAAATGCCTTATCGGTGCATCACTAGTTGGAACATTGCAGGGACTTGTTTCCATTCAGTCATACGAGCATTAGTGAGGTCGGACACTGATGTTGGGCAATAGGCCTGGCTCGCAGTCAGCATTCCAACTCATCACAAAGGTGTTCGATGGGGTTGAGGTCAGGGCTCTGTGCAGTCCAGTCAAGTTCTTGTACAACCTATCTCGACAAACCATTTCTGTATGGACCTCACTTTGTGCACAGGGGCACTGTCATTCTGAAACAGGAAACGGCCTTCCCCAAGTTGGAAGCACAGAATCATCTAGAATGTTATTGTATGCTGTAGCGTTAAGATTTCCCTTCACTGGAACTAAGTGGCCTAGCCCGAACCATAAACAGCCCCAGACCATTATTCCTTATGTGGCCTACCACTTCGCGGCTGAGCCGTTGTTGCTCCTAGACGTTTCCACTTCACAATAACAGCACTTACTGTTGACCAGGGCAGCTCTAGCAGGGTAGACATTTGATCAACTGACTTGTTGGAAAGGTGGCATCCTATGACGATGCAACGTTAAGTCACTGAGCTCTGCAGTTAGGCCATTCTACTGGCAATATTTGTCTATGGAGGTTACATGGCTGTCTGCTCGATTTTATTCAACTGTCAACAACGGGTGTGGCTGAAGTAGCCAAGGTCACTGATTTGTAGGGGTGTCCACATACTTTTGTATTTAATTCAAAACAAAATGCAGGAAATTGAACACACACATAATCATATTGTCCCTGTGGCATTCTGTCTGGCCATGTATTGTAACTTGCATTATAAATAATATATGCCATTTAGCAGATGCTTTTATCCAAGACTTGTTAGTCATGAGTGCATCATGTTTTTAAGTGTGTGTGGTCCCAGGAATCGAGTCCACTATCTTGGCGTTAATGGCACCATGCTCTACTGAGCTAGAGACCATGTCTAAAACTTGTCCTATGTCTAATGGCTCCTCCTGTCTGTCTCACTAGTCTCGGTTGGACCACTGCGGCAGCTGGCCGTGGGTCAGTCCGTCAGAGGGAGGTCTGGGAGACACTCGTTACCGCTACTGCCTCACCACTCTCACCGTGCCACCACGCTGCCTTGGCATGGCACGACGCCGCCTGGGACGGGGGGGCAGGTAGGTTACTGTAGGGTGAAAGGGGCAATCTGGGATTCAAACGGAGGGTTGCCCCCGCCACTGTTTGGGTAAACAGCTGAGTGATGGGCCAGGACAAATATAACCACTCCAATTCATATTAAGATCTGTTGATGTGAGATCAATGTAATAGTTTTCTGTGACCAATGGCATGAATGAATGCCTTGCTAACAGAAGGACTTAACCCTGTTCTCTCTCCCTCAGGGTTTTGCTGGACAGGGCGCACACAGACTTTGACAATGTATTTCATGGGCTGGACTCTGAAATGCTTGACCTGCCTGCCCACTCTCCAGTCACAGACAAGTTTGCTAGTACCTCACAAACAAATACCTCGGACAGAACCTCTTCTTATTCTTCCTCTTCTGCGGACCTCAGTCGGATACTGTTGAACATTAAGTCGAGTCGATGGAGGCACTTTAGGCCCCGGACACTATCACTACACGACGAGGACAACACAGTCACAGATCCTTTGTTCAGGAGGCTGGGCAGGGGCCAGAGTCGCATCACCGCTACCCTGGCTGGCACCACTGGCCCCCTGAGAGGAGCTGGCCAAACGGCCCCCACAGCTGGTGAGTAGGGCCTGAGGTTATAGGTTTATCTGCGCACGCACGCGTTCCATATACAAGCACACAGTCCACGTCTATATACACACACACACACCATTCCATAGACATGCACACAGTCCACGTCTATATATACACTGCTCAAAAAAATAAAAGATGACACTAAAATAACACATCCTAGATCTGAATGAATGAAATATTTTTATTAAAAACTTTTTTCTTTACATAGTTGAATGTGCTGAACAACAAAATCACACACAAATTATCAATGGAAATCAAATGTATCAACCCATGGAGGTCTGGATTTGGAGTCCCACTCAAAATTAAAGTGGAAAACCACACTACAGGCTGATCCAACTTTGATGTAATGTCCTTAAAACAAGTCAAAAGGAGGCTCAGTAGTGTGTGTGGCCTCCACGTGCCTGTATGACCTCCCTACAACGCCTGGGCATGCTCCTGATGAGGTGGCGGATTGTCTCCTGAGGGATCTCCTCCCAGACCTGGACTAAAGCATCCGCCAACTCCTGGACAGTCTGTGGTGCAACGTGGCGTTGGTGGATGGAGCGAGACATGATGTCCCAGATGTGCTCAATTGGATTCAGGTCTGTGGAATGGGCGGGCCAGTCCATAGCATCAATGCCTTTCTCTTGCAGGAACTGCTGACACACTCCAGCCACATGAGGTCTAGCATTGTCCTGCATTAGGAGGAACCCAGGGCCAACCGCACCAGCATATGGTCTCACAAGGGGTCTGAGGATCTCATCTCGGTACCTAATGGCAGTCAGGCTACCTCTGGCGAGCACATGGAGGGCTGTGCGGCCCCCCAAAGAAATGCCACTCCACACCATGACTGACCCAGCGCCAAACCGGTCATGCTGGAGGATGTTGCCGGCAGCAGAACGTTCTCCACGGAGTCTCCAGACTCTGTCACGTCTGTCACATGTGCTCAGTGTGAACCTGCTTTCATCTGTGAAGAGCACAGGGCGCCAGTGGCGAATTTGCCAATCTTGGTGTTCCCTGGCAAATGCCAAACGTCCTGCACGGTGTTGGGCTGTAAGCACAACCCCCACCTGTGGACGTCGGGCCCTCATACCACCCTCATGGAGTCTGTTTCTGAGAATTGTGCGCCACCCTATGGGACTCGCAATCACTGCCGGATGTGATGCAGCCTGGATTCGACCCAGGTACTGTAGTGACGCCTCTTGCACTGAGATGCAGTGCCTTAGACCGGAGCGCCAATTTCGGGATCAAAATGCTCCTGATCAGCCTCTACACCCCCCAAGCCATAAGACTGCTGATCAAATGGCTAACCGGGCTATTTGCACACGTATATTGATGCCTCACACAGACACACTTTCATACTTCACATAGGCTGCTGCTAATCTGTTTATTATCCATCCTGATGGCCTTGTCACTTTTACCCCTACATACATGTATACTGCACAAAAATATGAACACAGCATTTAGTGTTGATCACAAATGTTCTATATGCACAAAAAGCTTATTTCTTTAAAAATAGTGTAGACAAATTTGTTTATCCCTGTTAGTGAGCATTTCTCCTTTGCCAAGATTATCCAACCACCTGACAGGTGTGGCATATCAAGAAGCTGATTAACTTCTTACAGCTCCCCCCTACTTTGTGCAATTTCCGCCTGAAGACATACCCCAATGTGAATTGAATGTAGGAGAATATAACACAATAGATCTGGTTTAGATGCAAAAATAAAAAACGTATGTTTAAAATTTTTTTTTTTATCATCTTTAAAATGAACAAAATAAAACAAACATTCAGATAGGATGATGGGGACAATTTCAGTGAAAAATATAAGACGGCAACAGTACTTGTGCAAAGTTTCAGAATGATAACTTCCAAAAATGCTACATGACATTTATCATGAAGTCACCCAGGTGTCCCACACAAGTAGCCCAAATGTACCCAAGTGGCCAAATTGGTGAAGGTATACATTTTGAAACAAATAACTATATACAAAATACCAAAATGGTATTCTAACACCATTTACACACTTTCAATATTTGGAAGACCCTCAGTCCTTTATCAATTCAAATCTACTTATATAGCCCCAGCCTAAAACCCCAAACAGCAAGCAATGCAGGTGTAGAAGCAAGGTGGCTAGGAAGAAACCTAGAGAGGAACCAGGCTGAGGGGTTGCCAGTCCTTTTCTGGCTGTGCCGGGTGGAGATCAGTGGTTGTAGAGGGTGCAACAGGACAGCACCTCAAGAGTAAAAATGAACAGTTTAGGGTTCCATAGCCGCAGGCAGAACAGTTGAAACTGGAACAGCGGCAAGGCCAGGTGGACTGGGGACAGCAAGGAGTCATCATGCGAGGTAGTCCTGACGCATGGTCCTAGGGCTCAGGTCCCCCAAGAGAGAGAGAATTAGAGAGAGCATACTTAAATTCACACAGGACACCGGATAAGACTCCCATTCGGAGTCAGTGTCACTGTGAAAGAAAATGTTCAGTTAGAATAGTTTCACATATGAGCCCTGTATCAACGGGTATGATAAACAGATATATATAGATATATATAGATATATATAGATATATAGATATAGATATAGATAGCGAGAGTTGAAGGTTGAATATATTATTATATTACTATTACCTGCTAGATCTGTCTCTTTTATATTATGACATTTCAGCTAGATCTACTGTCTTTATTATATTACAACAGACCAGCTGTATCTACTGTCTCCATTTCACTTTGGCCATTGATGTGGTCCTGGAATCTCCTCAACAGCATCAAATAGGCTATTTCATGTGGGTTTGGGTGGGGCGGCAGACACACGCATCTCACATTTCATGACATTACATGTTTATATATTGCTTCTAAAATGTAAAAGAATCTCAAATAATATTTTATTAATTTCAAACAAGAGCATTAGCATGATAAGAACTTACCAGTCCAAAACGATGTCCTCTCCCGTTCAAAAAATATTCCTGCACAATCGCTAAATGAATCGTTCTACAACAATCTCGGTCTCACCTTCCCAATCAATTTATTCTAAAATTGTGTGTACATCTGTATATCTAGACTTAGATTTAGCTTTCCCTGACTTAGTCGCCATAATGATTGATAAATGAACAGCTGAATCTGCACGTTCACCAAACAATGCGTGCGTAATATGTGTAGCTCCTTCCAGTATTAAAATTCAATAGCGCATGACTCTCTTTACACTGGAGCTTACTACATGGGTTGGTCTTGCAACACATAAACATGGCGTATTGCCGTTTAGCTCAGCTCATTGGCTATCTACCCAGCTAGATTTCAAGACGATCAGTGGTCATTGGGTTAAAAGACAGTCAATCAACGAAACAGCGGGTAAATCATTGGTGCACAATGATGTCATGACTTGTCTTCAAATCGGTTTCTTTCAGTCAATATGTCCCGCGAAATGGCCCATCAGGTTTGATTGTGTTACAAACAAACCAGTTGATTGCAATGAAACCAAACATGACTGGAAAAGCCACGTTCTGTGTGGGTTATTTACCTGGAATGTGTCGTCGAAAATGGAATGAGACGGAATTCACGACGCAAGCGGTTCACAAAATGTTTCGTGTTAGGCTATAAAAACTGATTTTATCAAACAAAAGATCATTCTTGTGTAACAATGAGCATTGGAATTGCAAACAGACGAAGATCGTCAAAGGTAAACAATTTATTTTAATGCAGTTTGTGATTATGTTACGCCTGTGCTGTTTTTTTATTTATTGGGCTCTATGCGCAGATAATCACATTGTATTCTTTTGCAGTAAATCCTTTTTTAAAATCTGACAAAGTTGGATTAGCAAGATTCTAGGCTTTCGATACATGTGAGACACTTGTATTTTCATTAATGTTTAATATGACTATGTAGCGATCACTATGTTGTGGAATTTCAGCCCGCTAGCAGGTTCCGTGCGCTGCGTCTCAATCACCACATCCGCCAATATCGCCCTTCCGCATCTGTGCTGAAAGGTAGCAGAGCTAGAATGATGTTTATCAGACCATGAGACATCCCGAAAATTGGTCTTCTCACAAAATGGTGTGTGGTGTCCAAACGGTTTGGCCTAAACCATTTATGACCACTATTGAAAGACGAGTCTCTCGTGAATACGATGGTGTTCTCCTTTTTGCTCTTGGATGCCCACAAGATTCGTCAGAAGTCTGCACAGCCTTTTCTGCCAGTAGCAGCCTCGAGACTTGTCTGACGGCCCCGGTGCCATTTTGAAAAATGAATGGAAGTGTATGTATGGAGATAGTTTGGTGCTTAAAATAAGGGGATATTTTGTTACGGTACAGCCTTATTCTAAAATTTATTTATTTTTATCCTCAATCTACACACACTACCCCATAATGACAAAGCAAAAATACTGACAGCTATTTTCAGATCTCTCCAGAGATGTTCGATTGGGTTCAAGTCCGGGCTCTGGCTGGGCCACTCAAGGACATTCAGAGACTTGTCCCTGCATGGTCTTGACTGTGTGCTTAGGGTCATTGTCCTGTTGGAAGGTGATCATTCACCCCAGTCTGAGGTCCTGAGCGCTCTGGAGCAGGTTTTCATCAAGGATCTCTCTGTACTTTGCTCTGTTAAGCTTTACCTCGATCCTGACTAGTCTCCCAGTCCCTGCCGCTGAAGAACATCCCCACAGCATGATGCTGCCACCACCATGCTTCACCATAGGGATGGAATTGTCCGGGTGATGAGCGGTGCCAGATTTCCTCCAGACATGACGCTTGGCATTCAGGCCAAAAAGTTCAATCTTGGTTTCATCAGACCAGAGAATCTTGTTTCTCATGGTCTGAGAGGCTGTCATGTGCCTTTTACAGATGAGTGGCTTCTGTCTGGCCACACTACCATTTAAGGCCTGATTGGTGGAGTGCTGCAGGGATTGTTGCATGGTTGTCCTTCTGGAAGGTTCTTCCATCTCCACAGAGGAACTCTGGAGCTCTGTTAGAGCCATCGGGTTCTTGACCAAGGCCCATCTCCCCTGATTGCTCAGTTTGGCCGGGCGGCCAGCTCTAGGAAGAGTCTTGGTGGTTCCAAACTTCTTCCATTTAAGAATGATGGAGGCCTTTCTCTTCTTGGGGACCTTCAATGCTGCATAATGTTTTTGGTACCCTTCCCCACATCTGTACCTCGACACAATCCTGTCTTGGAGCTCTACAACTCTTTCGACCTCATGGCTTGGTTTTTGCTCTGACATGGACTGTCAACTGTGGGACCTTATATAGAGAGGTGTGTGCCTTTCCAAATCATGTCCCATCAATTGAATTTAACACAGGTGGACTCGTATCAAATTGTAGAAACATTTCAGATGATCAATGGATGCACCTGAGCCCAATTGAGTCTCATAGCAAAGGGTTGTGTAGATTTGAGTACACTTTTAAAAATGTTTTATCCACTTTAGAATAAGACTGTAACATAACAAAAAGTGGAAAAAGGTCTGAATATTTTCTAAATGCACTGTACATAAAAATATTGTTTCCTGATTTTTTTGTAGGACAGACACATCAGAACAAACTTTAGATTTGGTGGGGAATGTTATTCAATGCGTTTCTATTGGCTGACAGCGGTAATGTAATGCCAAATTCAAATATATTACAATATGATCAGATAAATAAAGCAATATTTTCTTATGGCTCTGTCAGTAATCTTTAATTTTCAACAGACACAAAAGACAAATTTCCTTTATATAAATATCCCCATAACATGAACATTAAAATGACTATATTTTCTATTTTAGCAAAAGTGGGCTAAATTTACTTCAATTTTCTATCCTATTAATCAAAAACAAATAGTAACATGCAGTGAAAACAAATATTAAATTTTAACTTTTAAACTTGAACTGATATGTGATTGCACAGTAATGTTTTTGATACATAGACAACGTTTGAGCAGCCTGGATGCGCAGCTGGGGCATTGTGCCGGGGAGGAAACGGGCGAACTCCGCAGCACCCACTGCCGCATATTTTGCCCTCAGTGCATCATTGCATTGGAGGTCAATCAACTCCATTTGGAGGTTTGGTGGTGAGCTTTCCACGTCAACAGCAAATGGGTTGTTCCAACCTGCTTTTTTGTGCTTCAAAGTCAGCAAATCGGCGTCGAAAGTCAGCGGCAAGCATACCTATTTTATCAGCCAACTGTGTGCTCGGGAACGCACTGGTAGAGATATGGTCTGGCAGCTGGGAAAGTGGCTCAAATTTTCTTTCCGCATCTGCGTCTCCCACAGAGTCAGTTTGGTTTTAAATGCCTTCACTGTACTGTACATATCAGAGATGACACGATCCCGACAGCTGCAAGTTTATTGCATTCATCGTAATGTCACACAGAAAAGCCATTTCACACAGAAACATTTCGTCTCGGAGTTGTGTTGTGTCTTTCCCTTTGCTGTCCAAGAACAGACAAATCTATTCACGAAGGGAAGCACCTTTCCCTGGCTTAGCCATCGCACCTCTGTGTGATAAGGCAAATCACCATGCTCCGTTTCTAACTCCGTCAGAAATGCCTTGAACTGGCGGTGATTCAAACCTTTGGCTCTGATAAAGTTAACTGTGCGCGTGATGATGCTCATTACATGCTCCATTTTCAAGGCTTTACCGCACAACGCTTCCTGGTGTATGATACAATGATAAGCTGTCAGCTCATGATCTTTTCCCATCCACCAGTCCGCTCCTGTGTCCACACATCGCAGGTGCTCCGTCGGTTGTTTTTTCCCAAGGCAGCTCCATCTCATTTACACATCTTGACACCTCTTCATACAAATCATGCCCCGTAGGGTCTTAAATTAAATATAAATTAAATAGAAATTAAATAGAAATAATCCTTGGTATGACCATCTTAAAACAATTCCTTATGTTAGTGGCTAATAGTGTGTTGATTCTAAGCGTTCAATGCAACATTCCAGAAACAAAAGGAACTGTGCAAAACTTTGCATGACATTTTGTTGTAGGCAGAACGCATCGGAGTAGGATTCTATTGCACTGACAGTTATAACTCAGGCCCGTACTCTACACAGATCGGTGTGTCGTAACCAATCAGAGTTGCAGTTGGCCTATATGCAAATAGACCATTGCCATAATGCATCTGTGCCAGTCACTTTGAACTAGACTGTTTACAGTATGAGCAGTCGTGAGTAGATGCAGCTCTCGCTTTCAAAACAAGCGCATGTAGCGACTTGGGCACATTTTGTTCATATCCTTTACTAGTTAGGGAGTTAAAGGCCCAGTTATAGCTAATTTGTAGTGAGCAATGGGGTAGTGATTGCTTCTTACAAGAGCACAGAACATGTACATTTCTAGACCTATGTGAAAAGTGAGTTGGGTAAAGAGCTTTTTTTTGTTCTTCAACCGGCAGTGTTGTATTTTGAGACTGGCTTGAATAAGCTAAGTAGCCAAAGGGCACAGGGGTAGCATCATTTCTGATTTCTTTGAAATAATGGTATGGGAATACTAATGCATTTTATTTTGTAAAGTGGTTTCTTGCATCAAACAACACAACAACATGTTCAGTCACCTCCTTGTCTGAAGGACAAGTGGATAAACAGGTTAATGTCGAGCCCTGCATGGTTTTTATTTCAAAAGTCTCATGGAATATAGGTCTACATTGGCTGCTATTATAGGCTGAGTGATAGAACACCTATTTCCATGTTATGGGATGCATTCCCCATTGTTTTTTGATGGTAGGTCTACATTATGATCATCCACAGTAGCCTACTTGACCAATGTCTGAAACTAACTTAAAGCGGGTTCAACTTCCGTGTTCACAGTAAACGCACGCTGGAAGTTGTACAGAATTTTCACAACATTCAAGTTTGTGCTCAGCAGACCTGAAATTTGCACAGTGACAAAAAGATTGGACGGAAAATTGGTTGCACCCCATATTGAAGTGAGCGGTTCTCTTTTCTCTCTCTGTTTCCTGCAGCTTTCACCGCCCAACAATACCAGCAGCATCAGGAGCAGCTGGCCTTGATGCAGAAACAGCAGCTTGAACAGATCCAACAGCAGCAACAAGCCAACAGCGCCTCCTCCACTGCCAACAGCACACAGGTTAGCCTGCTCTCTGACCTGGGCTGTTCAGTATTCGATTACTGATCTAGGAGGGACCTGATCCTAGATCTGCACTCCTACGCTTGAGATGCATGTTACATATAGCTCCATTCTCTGTCCATCTCAGGTAGTCTCTTCAGTTTTGTGTTAATAAGTTCTTGTCCTCCTCTTCCAGCTTTTGGTCTCCAAGATGTTAGATTCTGCCAGTGCCCAGTTTGCTGCAACTGCCCTGGTGACCACAGACCAGCTGCTGGCCTTGAAGACTAAGGATGAGGAAGGGCCGGGTTGTGGGGTCAACGGGGTCCTTTCACCCTCAGGTAACATTGACTGCACCAAAGCGTTTGTATTAAAAGAAGAGCTTGAAAGAAAAGAGAAACTCGCACATTGCTTTTGTAGGTATTACTTTGGACTTTGTAAACTGACCAATGCCATAAGGCCGGTAAGGTTAGTGTGCAAGTTTCTTTTTCTTTCAACATATCATCAAATAATTCCCACTCACCTGCAACAAGTAATCTCAGACGTGCAAGTGCTTTTCCAATTAAACGCAGAGCTTTCACAGAAGCAAACAAAAAGTTGGAACTGATCAAAGGGGATACTGCTTGTATAGCTTCAGCGAGAACCATGCAGACTTAATGATTTGTGTTCTGTTCTCCCTTCCAACAGGTGTCTACAAGGGCTTGCACCTCACTAGCACAGCATCTCTGTCGCCTGCTGCCCCCACCTCCACCCCTAGCCCTCTGACCACCACTACCCCCTCCTCCCCCTTCCTCTTGCCCAGCACTTTCAACAACGGCACCCCCCACACCAATGCTGCCAAGTCCACTGCCACTCAGGTCCTGATGGGGAACAACAACAACCTCCGTCTGAGCATGTCCTCACTCGGGGGTCCTGCTGGGGGGGTCCTCACCAAGCGCCACATACCCCGGACACTAAGCCACGCCCACGTCGCTGTGTCGTCATCTGCCTTAAAGCTGGCCGCTAACTGTCAAATGCCCAAGGTCTCCACAAACACCCCGTCAATGGACATTGTGCCAAGGTGAGGGGGGGGGGGGGGGGTGGATGTGTGTGCCTGTCACAAATGGCACCCTAATCCCTTCATAGTGCACTATTGACCAGGGCTCCGATAGAGCTGTAGTATACTACAGAGGGAATAGAGTCAGTTTGGGACACAGTGTAGAGAAATTGACCATTACTCAGTGTTCAGATCACCGTGGCTTAAACTGCTGCTTCAGGAATATTACCTACCGGTCCATTGGAGTCAATAATGAATGTAGATATTGTTGAGCAGTCTTTGATTTTGATTTGTTCATATTTTCTCTCCACCTGCATCCAGGGAAAATCAGGATCAAGACAAGCCAGCACTAAACAGCATATCGGACAACACAGTGGCCATGGAGGTCACGTAGCCTCCAAACACAGGCAGGACTAAGGGCTCAGCCGGGAACTCATTTAGGTGCTATGCATCGTAGAGTTGTGAATGCAAGGAAGGGGCAGTGGTATGCGCACACACAGCATGCAACACTGTCTCCATGGCAACTGTTGGGACTTAATTGCAATGCTTGTCTTTTTCTCTCTTTTTTTTTTTACTGTTAAGAAATATCAACGTCTGTAAATTATGAATATGGCAATTGTATGTACAGTAGTGCATATTTGTAATACCCTACCACCCTTGTATATAACATTACTTGAATACAGAAATTGTTCATTTGTGATGTTTTGCACTTGAGATTAAACATTTTCAAAAGACAAACTGCAAGTGGTGTGAGGAGTTGTACAACCGTGTCGTCACGTCAGTGCATGGTGTGGAACCTGCTGTTATCTATTTATTGTGCAGTGTTTAGGGGGAAAAATTCAGTTTGTTTTTGTTTTAATTGTTATTTTTTTGTAAACTCTTCCCTCATTGCTTCCCGTGCTGTAGTCGATGTGTTTAGGTAGCTATGAACTTCTCTGTATTTTGTGTATTGTGAACATAACCAGGCGGTCCTCTCACAGATTCCTGGTTGTTGGTTCATTGTATCATGGAAACAAATGGTGACATGCATTCATACAGAGTTGATGGCTGTGGATTTAAGGCCACTCAGGTCCTGATGTCAGTCGGTGGGTAATCGGTTGCTTAAGAACTTCCATTTTGAATTGTTTTTGAGACAAGTAACAAAATGAGGATGAAGTTTCTTCTCAGAAGTCACTGCTGTCTGACTTATCTAAGCACTAGTTTGTTTGGGTTAATGCTGCTTTTATGATTTAGCTCTGGTTTGTTGTCGGATTACCTGTTTAAGATGCCTTCCCCAATTATTTTCTGAATTTTTTTATATTTTTGTAAACCCCCCCCTTCCGTTTTTTTGATAATGATTGTATGCTCCTTAATGAAACTTCATTATTTTGTTACTTGTTGATGAAATATAAGGGAGACGAATGCAGTAACTGTTTGACTACATGTATCATTCCAGTTTATACATAACGAAAAATGTATAAAAATAAATTTCTTTGCTTTTAGAATAATTCTCCTGAAGGCTGCCAGGCCAAGGTAAACAACACGTATCGGGTGCCTTCCTCTTGGAAATACAAGCTCTCTTCTGTGAAGAGTACGGTACTTAGCAAGGCTACTGGTTAGTTTTTGTACCACAATCTGAATGCCCATTCCAATGGCATCATAATTGATCCATGAGGTTTTTTCTTTGAGACCCTCTAAATGAACGAGAAAATCCTCCTGAATTCTCACAAATAAAACCCAGGGCATTGTTTGGACCAGCATGTCTTGTTTTTTTGTCTCAAATTCACATTGTCTCATGTGTTCATGGTAGGGTGAAGTTACCCTAGACACCGATCTTGGTTTAGTTTTGCATTTCCCCCACTAATGGTTAAGGTTAGGATTGGGGGAGAGGAAGCTGATGCTAGATCTGTACCTAGGGCAGGGGTGTCAAAGTCAAATGGACGGAGGGCCAAATAAAAAAATCAGCTACAAGACGAGGGCCGGACTGTTCGAATGTTCATTAAAAAAATTTTAAATGACGCATATAGTCTAGTGAACCTAATTGAACCTACTGAAAACCTAACAAATATATTACAATATGATCAGATAAATAAAGCAATATTTTCTTATGGCTCTGTCAGTAATCTTTAATTTTCAACAGACACAAAAGACAAATTTCCTTTATATAAATATCCCCATAACATGAACATTAAATGAAAGAAACCGGTATTCAAGGCACCATCAGTAAGTAGACTATATTTTCTATTTTAGCAAAAGTGGGCTAAATTTACTTCAAAGAAAAAACAATAATAGCAATTTTCTATCATCCACTCAACTGAAATATTTTTAAAATATAATTGGATTGAAATACAAAAAAATAAAGTGCAAAAATCTATTAATCAAAAACAACACTTTGTTTAAGGAGAAGTAACATGCAGTGAAAACAAATATTAAATTTTAACTTTTAAACTTGAACTGAGTAAAAACTCTAAATATGTGATTGCACAGTAATGTTCACTTGTTTGAGGTTGAGGGTGATACTTGGTGGTGTCCCATCTTTTCCACAAGTTCATCAATGTTCGGGGTAAGGCTCTGAGCTGAAGAAATCCTCAGAATTGAGTGGAGGTGTTCAGCAGTAAGTCGACTTCTGTGTGATGTTTTGTTCAGGTTCATCAAAGAAAACAGTTGTTCACACAGGTATGTGCTGCCAAACATAGACAACGTTTGAGCAGCCTGGATGCGCAGCTGGGGCATTGTGCCGGGGAGGAAACGGGCAAACTCCGCAGCACCCACTGCCGCATATTTTTCCCTCAGTGCATCATTGCATTGGAGGTCAATCAACTCCATTTGGAGGTTTGGTGGTGAGCTTTCCACGTCAACAGCAAATGGGTTACCGAGCAGTTCCAACCTGCTTTTTTGTGCTTCAAAGTCAGCAAATCGGCGTCGAAAGTCAGTGGTAAGCATACCTATTTTATCAGCCAACTGTGTGCTCGGGAACGCACTGGTAGAGAGCTTCTCTTTCATGGTCTGGCAGCTGGGAAAGTGGCTCAAATTTTCTTTCCGCATCTGCGTCTCCCACAGAGTCAGTTTGGTTTTAAATGCCTTCACTGTACTGTACATATCAGAGATGACACGATCCCGACCCTGCAGCTGCAAGTTTATTGCATTCAGATGACTCGTAATGTCACACAGAAAAGCCATTTCACACAGAAACATTTCGTCTCGGAGTTGTGTTGTGTCTTTCCCTTTGCTGTCCAAGAATAGACAAATCTCCTCACGAAGCTCGAAACATCTTTGAAGCACCTTTCCCTGGCTTAGCCATCGCACCTCTGTGTGATAAGGCAAATCACCATGCTCCGTTTCTAACTCCGTCAGAAATGCCTTGAACTGGCGGTGATTCAAACCTTTGGCTCTGATAAAGTTAACTGTGCGCGTGATGATGCTCATTACATGCTCCATTTTCAAGGCTTTACCGCACAACGCTTCCTGGTGTATGATACAATGATAAGCTGTCAGCTCACCTGTCGCGTTTTCCTCTTGCATCTTTTCCCGTATCTTCGCCACCAGTCCGCTCCTGTGTCCACACATCGCAGGTGCTCCGTCGGTTGTCAAACCCACGAGTTTTTCCCAAGGCAGCTCCATCTCATTTACACATCTTGACACCTCTTCATACAAATCATGCCCCGTAGTTGTGCCATGCATAGGACGTAAAGCCAAAAACTCCTCTGTCACGCTTAGGCTGGAGTCCACTCCGCGGATGAAAATTGACAACTGGGCAATGTCAGAAATGTCGGTGCTCTCATCCACAGCCAAGGAATATGCAATAAAATCTTTTCCCTTTTTCACAAGCTGCTCTTTTAGATTGATGGACAACTGGTCTACTCTCTCGGCAATGGTGTTTCTGCTCAGACTCACATTTAAAAAGAGTTGCCTTTTTTCTGGGCAAACTTCGTCACAAACTTTAATCATGCAGTTTTTGATGAAATCCCCCTCCGTAAATGGCCGGGCTGATTTAGCGATCTCTTCTGCCAAAATAAAACTGGCCTTGACAGCAGCCTGGCCTTGTGATTTGGCTTTTTTGAACAGAGCCTGTCGAGATTTGAGGCCTCGTTTTAATTCCTCTGCCTTTTGTAGCCTTTGTTCCATGTCCATATTCTTGTTTTTGTCCGCGTGTTTCGTTTCATAATGTCGTCTCAGATTATACTCTTTCAGTACCGCCACACTTTCTCCACACAGAAGACACACAGGTTTTCCAGCTACCTTCGTGAACATATACTCCGACTCCCACCTTGTTTGAAACCCCCGGTTCTCAGTATCCACCTTCCGTTTTGCCATTTTTGATGGGTATCTGAAAGTTAATTTTACTGTGATGCTGACGACTGCTGTGCCAATAAATATTGAAATGAAGCAGCCTACTGCTCGGTGCGTCACCTTTGCATTGTGGGAAATGTAGTATTGGTGCGTGTAAAAGATCTGCGGGCTGCCGGCTTGCTGCGGGCCGGTTCTAATAATAAATCAAGATCATCCCAGGGGCCGTAAAAAACCTTCTTGCGGGCCGGATGTGGCCCGCGGGCCTTGACTCTGACATATGTGACCTAGGGGAACCCTCACTCCAGATCCTAGGAGATGCAGGGTTGTATTCATTTTGCAACCGAAAATAATGTCTCATTGGACAAGTTCTGGTGTTTTGGTCGGTTTTCTTCTGTTTGCTATTTAAGTGCGACCCTGAGCTTAGTGGTGATGGGTTAATCTAAACTACAGTTTAATAGAGATTTGTTGGAACTGGTGATGACATACCAAATGGCAACCCTATCTAGTAAACAATGTCTTACCAGGCCTCAAGCTGACTAGGTGAAAAATCTGTGCCCTTGAGCAAGGCACCTAACCTTGATTGCTCCCGTAAATCACTGGGTAAGAGCATCTGCTAAATGACAAACCATTTTTCCCAAACTTGATCCTGGGGACCCAAAGGGCTGCACGTTTTGTTTTTCCCCCTAGAGGCTACACAACTGATTCAAATCAAAGCTTGAGATCATTAATTGAATCATGTGTAGTGTTATGGCAAAAAAACAAGATGCGCAGCCCTTGTGGTCCCCAGGACAAAGTTTGGGAAACGCTGGATTAAAATGTAATCTGGCTCGGCTCTGGTCAGAAGTGGTGCAGTGTCTAAAACATTAGGAACAGCTTCCTAAAATGGAGTTGCACCCCCTTTTGCTCTCAGAACAGCTTCGATTTGTCGGGCATGGACTCTACAAGGTGTCAAACGTTCCACAGGGATGATGGCCCATGTTGACGCCAATGCTTCCCACAGTTGTGTCAAGTGGGCTGGATGTTCATTGGGTGGTGGACTTCATTTAACTTGGCAAGTCAGTTAAGAGAGAATTCTTATTTACAATGACGGCCTGCGGGACTGGGATTAAAAACACAAATCACGACAAAGACAACACAATACTACATAGAGAGAGACCTAAGATGACAACCTAGCAAGCAGCAACACAGCATGGTAGCAGCACAAAACACGGTACAAACATTACTGGGCACAGACAACTGCACAAAGGACAAGGTAGACAATACATCACACAAAGCAGCCACAACTGTCAGTAATTGAGTCATTTACAACTGCGACCTGGCTAAGATCAAGCAAAGCAGTGTGACACAAACAACAGAGTTACACATGGAATAAACAGACATACAGTCAATAATACAATGGAGAAAGTCTATATACAGTATTTGCAAATGAGGTAGGATAAGGGGAGTGATGCAATAAGTAGGCCATCGTGGCAAAATTATTACAGTATAGCATTAAACACGGGTGATAGATGTGCAGAAGATGAGTGTGCAAGTAGCGGTACTGGGGTGCAAAGGAGCAAAATAATTAATATGGGGATGAGGTAGTTGGGTGTGCTGTTTACAGGTACAGTGATCGCTAAGCTGCTCTGACAGCTGATGCTTAAAGTTAGATAGGGAGATGTGATTTTTGCAATTCGTTCCAGTTATTGGCAGCAGTAAACTGTAAGGAAAGGCGGCCAAAGGAAGTGTTGGCTTTGGGGATGACCAGTGAAATATACCTGCTGGTGCGCATGCTTTGGGGCGTTAGGGTAGCCTAGTGGTTAGAGCGTTGGACTAGTAACCCCCAAGCTGACAAGGTACAAATCTGTCGTTCTGCCCCTGAACAGGCAGTTAACCCACTGTTCCTAGGCCGTCATTGAAAATAAGAATTTGTTCTTAACTGACTTGCCTAGTTAAATAAAGGTAAAATTAAATAAATAAAAAATATGGGTGGGTGTTGCTATGGTGACCGCTGAGGTAAGGTGGGGCTTTACCTAGCAAAGACTTGACCTGGAGCCAGTGGGTTTGGCAACAAATATGTAGTGAGGGCCAGCCAACGAGAGCATACAGGTCGCAGTGGTGGGTAGTACATGGGGCTTTGGTGATGAAACGGATGGCACTGTGATAGACTGCATCCAATTTGCTGAGTAGAGTGTTGGAGGCTATTTTGTAAATTACATAGCCGAAGGAAGGAAGTCAAGGATTGGTAGGATAGTCAGTTTTACGACTATCAGCATGAGGCTTGAGGCTTTGTTGCAAAATAGGAAGCCGATTCTAGATTGAATTTTGGATTGGAGATGCTTAATGTGAGTCTGGAAGGAGAGTTTACAGTCTAACCAGACACCTAGGTATTTGTAGTTGTCCACATATTCTAAGTCAGAACCGTCCAGGGTAGTGATGCTAGTCGGGCGGGAGGGTGCGGGCAGAAATCGGTTGAAGAGCATGCACTTAGTTTTACTTGCATTTAAAAGCAGTTGGAGGTCTCAGAAGGGAGTGTTGTATGGCATTGAAGCTCGTTTGGTGTTTTGTTAGCACAGTGTCCAAAGAAGGGCCAGATGTATACAGAATGGTGTTGTTTGCGTAGAGGTGGATCAGGGAATCACCCGCAGCAAGAGCAACATCATTGATATATACAGAGAAAAGAGTAGTTGAAGCACTTTTCGCAGCGATTATAGCCCTGAGTCTTATGAGGCTTCAAGCTTGGCATACCTGTATTTGGGGAGATCTTCTCAAACTAAGCCAGGTTGGATGGGGAGCGTCGCTGCACAGCTATTTTCTCTACAGAGATGTTCGATCGGGTTCAAGTCTGGGCTCTTGCTGGGCCACTCAAGGACATTTAGAGGCTTGTCCTGAAGCCACTCCTGCGTTGTCTTGGCTGTGTGCTTAGGGTCATTGTCCTGAAGGAAGGTGAACCTTCGCCCCAGTCTGAGGTCTTGAGCGCTCTGGAGCAGGTTTTCATCAAGGATCTCTGTACTTTGCTCCGTTCATCTTTGCCTCGATCCTAACTAGTCACCCAGTCCCTGCCACTGAAAAACATCTGCTGCGACCACCATGCTTCCCTGTAGGGATCCTATTGGCCAGGTGCCTCGTTTCCTCCAGACGTGACGCTTGGCATTCAGGCCAAGGAGTTCCATTTTGGTTTCATCAAACGAGAGAATCTTGTTTCTCATGGTCTGAGAAGCCTTTAGGTGCCGTTTTGGCAAACTCCAAGCGGGCTGTCATGCCTTTTAGAGAAGAGTGTCTTCTTTCTGGCCACTCTACCATAAAGGCCTGATTGGTGGAGTGCTGCAGAGATGGGTGTCCTTCTGGAAGGATCTCCCATCTCCACAGAGGAACTCTGGAGCTCTGTCAGAGAGACCATCGGGTTCTTGGTCACTTCCCTGACCAAGGGCCTTCTCCCATGATTGCGCAGATTGGCCTGGTGGCCAGCTCTAGGAAGAGTCTTGGTGGTTCCCAACTTCTTCAATTTATGAATGATGGAGGCCACTGTGTTCTTGTGGACCTTCAATGCTGCAGAATGTTTTTGGTACCCATCCCCAGATATGTGCATCGACACAATCCTGTCTCTGAGCTCTATAGACAATTCCTTTGACATCATGGCTTGGTTTTTGCTCTGGTGGACTCCTATCAAGTTGTAAAAACATCAAGGATGATCAATGGAAACAGGATGCACCTGAGGTAATTTGAGTCTCATAGCAAAGGGTCTGAATACTTACATAAATAAGGTATTTACATTTTTTATAAATTTGCTAAAATGCCTACAAAACTGTCTTTGCTTTGTCATTACGCGGTAATGTGTGTAGATTGATGAGGGAAACATTTATTCAATCCATTTTAGAATAAGGCTGTAACAAAGTGAAGGGGTCTGAATACTTTCTGAATATACTGTACCACATGTGCACACTACATAAACACATGCACACAAAACAAAGCCTGAGGTAACAGACACTTATGGTCTCCTAGAGGTCTTCACAGATCCATCTGCACCCGAATACCCAAGACTCTATCCAGAATTTGAGATGGTCCGGATCCAGAATTCTAAATAATGTCATGGGTCTGGGTCAGACCTGATTGTCTCAGGTACAGTGCCTTGCGAAAGTATTCGGCCCCCTTGAACTTTGCGACCTTTTGCCACATTTCAGGCTTCAAACATAAAGATATAAAACTGTATTTTTTTGTGAAGAATCAACAACAAGTGGGACACAATCATGAAGTGGAACGACATTTATTGGATATTTCAAACTTTTTTAACAAATCAAAAACTGAAAAATTGGGCGTGCAAAATTATTCAGCCCCCTTAAGTTAATACTTTGTAGCGCCACCTTTTGCTGCGATTACAGCTGTAAGTCGCTTGGGGTATGTCTCTATCAGTTTTGCACATCGAGAGACTGACATTTTTTCCCATTCCTCCTTGCAAAACAGCTCGAGCTCAGTGAGGTTGGATGGAGAGCATTTGTGAACAGCAGTTTTCAGTTCTTTCCACAGATTCTCGATTGGATTCAGGTCTGGACTTTGACTTGGCCATTCTAACCCCTGGATATGTTTATTTTTGAACCATTCCATTGTAGATTTTGCTTTATGTTTTGGATCATTGTCTTGTTGGAAGACAAATCTCCGTCCCAGTCTCAGGTCTTTTGCAGACTCCATCAGGTTTTCCTGTATTTGGCTCCATCCATCTTCCCATCAATTTGAACCATCTTCCCTGTCCCTGCTGAAGAAAAGCAGGCCCAAACCATGATGCTGCCACCACCATGTTTGACAGTGGGGATGGTGTGTTCAGCTGTGTTGCTTTTACGCCAAACATAACGTTTTGCATTGTTGCCAAAAAGTTAAATTTTGGTTTCATCTGACCAGAGCACCTTCTTCCACATGTTTGGTGTGTCTCCCAGGTGGCTTGTGGCAAACTTTAAACAACACTTTTTATGGATATCTTTTTGAAATGGCTTTCTTCTTGCCACTCTTCCATAAAGGCCAGATTTGTGCAATATACGACTGATTGTTGTCCTATGGACAGAGTCTCCCACCTCAGCTGTAGATCTCTGCAGTTCATCCAGAGTGATCATGGGCCTCTTGGCTGCATCTCTGATCAGTCTTCTCCTTGTATGAGCTGAAAGTTTAGAGGGACGGCCAGGTCTTGGTAGATTTGCAGTGGTCTGATACTCCTTCCATTTCAATATTATCGCTTGCACAGTGCTCCTTGGGATGTTTAAAGCTTGGGAAATCTTTTTGTATCCAAATCCGGCTTTAAACTTCTTCACAACAGTATCTCGGACCTGTCTGGTGTGTTCCTTGTTCTTCATGATGCTCTCTGCGCTTTTAACGGACCTCTGAGACTATCACAGTGCAGGTGCATTTATACGGAGACTTGATTACACACAGGTGGATTGTATTTATCATCATTAGTCATTTAGGTCAACATTGGATCATTCAGAGATCCTCACTGAACTTCTGGAGAGAGTTTGCTGCACTGAAAGTAAAGGGGCTGAATAATTTTGCACGCCCAATTTTTCAGTTTTTGATTTGTTAAAAAAGTTTGAAATATCCAATAAATGTCGTTCCACTTCATGATTGTGTCCCACTTGTTGTTGATTCTTCACAAAAAAATACAGTGTTATATCTTTATGTTTGAAGCCTGAAATGTGGCAAAAGGTCGCAAAGTTCAAGGGGGCCGAATACTTTCGCAAGGCACTGTATGTGTCATTTTTAACTGACTTGTCCAGAAGGACCGGTACAAATCCTTCACAGTAGGTATGGTGTTCTTTGAATGCAACTCAGCATTCTTTGTCCTCCAAACACGACGAGTTGAGTTTTTACCAAAAAGTTATATTTTGGTTTCATCTGACCATATGACATTCTCCCAATCTTCTTCTGGATCATCCAAATGCTCTCTAGCAAACTTCAGACGGGCTTGGACATGTACTGGCTTAAGCAGGGGGACATGTCTGGCACTGCAGGATTTGAGTCCCTGGCGGCGTAGTGCGTTACTGATGGTAGGCTTTGTTACTTTGGTCCCAGCTCTCTGCAGGTCATTCACTAGGTCCACCCGTGTGGTTCTGAGATTTTTGCTCACCGTTCTTGTGATCATTTAGACCCCACGGGTGAGATCTTGCATGGAGCCCCAGATTGAGGGAGATTATCAGTGGTCTTGTATGTCTTCCATTTCCTAATAATTGCTCCCACAGTTGATTTCTTCAAACCAAGCTGCTTACCTATTGCACTGAATAGTCTTCCCAGCCTGGTGCAGGTCTACAATTTTGTTTCTGGTGTCCTTTGACAGCTCTTTGGTCTTGGCCATAGTGGAGTTTGGAGTGTGACTGTTTGAGGTTGTGGACAGGTCTCTTTTATACTGATAACCAATTCAAACAGGTGCCATTAATGCAGGTAATGAGTGGAGGACAGAGAAGAAGAAAATAAGAAGTTACAGGTCTGTGAGAGCCAGAAATCTTGCTTGTTTGTAAATGACCAAATACTTATTTTCCACCATAATTTGCAAATAAATTCATAAAAAATCCTACAATGTGATTTTCTGGATTTTTTCCCTTATTTTGTCTGTCATAGTTGAAGTGTACCTATGATGAAAATTACAGGCCTCATCTTTTTAAGTGGGAGAACTTGCACAATTGGTGGCTGACTAAATACTTTTTTGCCCCACTGTATTCGCCTGTATTTACCCCCAAAAATGAAACGCTAATTAGCTGCTAATGTGGCTATCATAAAGAACTACAACATGTTGTGATCTGGAAGAAACCGAAAAGAACCTGTGGATTAACTGTTGGCTACATTTCTTTAAAATTCTGTGAACTGTCTTGTGCAAGTTTTAAATTGACACAAACCTGTTGGTGTCAGCTACAGATCACGTGCAGGGATTTGTAGTGTTGCATGATGTCTACTTTGATGCTAATGTGCATCTTCGAATCAGAGTAAATAGAGCCAAATATATTGACAAAAGTCACCGTGTCCGAGAGAGATTTACATGATTATCGAAACGGCACACCAGGGTAGCCTACACGAAACAGCCCTTATTTGAAATGTTTCCATAAAATCCCCTTGGACCGCTAGGTTTTATGACACCTCTACTGCATCCAACAAGTATGCTTCATTTTTGATGAACCACGTAAATGACAGCATCAATTTAGGTTTGAAGTATCAAGGTGTCTCTTTCGGGTTTGAAGCATTTGCTTTTTCAACTGCATTTATTAGTTTGGATTTGTGTGCACAAACTGTTTTTACCAAGTAACATAAGGAGACACAAAATGTTACGTAGTTACACTGCATTTCTGAGATCGCTATATATATGTATATATATTTAAAATACAATCTCGTGACACAGCTAGATTCAGAATTCTTACATGGTTCAAGTTCAATGTCTAATGTAACTGATTAATGCTTAATATATGACACAAAAACAATTTATACTGCCATAAATGCAAGAACAGAAAAGTAAATGTTTTATGCCATACGATTTTGGACAAATCCGTCAAGACACCGACCATGATAAAGGGTTAAATCAACTTGTGAATTTTATTGAATATAGCTATGACCCTGCTTATAACTTAATGAAATGACAAAAAAAATGGCAGATTATCAATGACTTAACAGCTGTAACAAGATATCCGGTGTAGGAATTCCTCCCCGGTACCCTAGTTTATATATATTTTTGAAACACACTTCTTCCTGGGCTTCGTTGCCATAGAAACGCTAGCTTCAAGACAATTCTACTCAAGCTGGTCATAGCTAATAGGGATCCAGCTTGTCAAATTGACATCAAAAGTTGATCTTTTTTTGTGCATTTTAGCTAACCCTAACCCTTTTCTTAACCTTAACCTAATTCTCCTAACCTGCTACATTAATCCTCCTAACCTTAGGAGCGTTGTGAGGGTCACTGTCTGTGATGGAATGTACAGGTGTTATGTACAGAATCATTCAAAAAGACACCCACAAGAATCTATATAATCCCCATAACTATGAATGAAACGGAACACATGTATATATGATCATTTTTATACCAATCACAAACTTGTATTTTCTTGACAAGGCCAAATTACAAATAAATAAGGAACGAGACACTTGTGAAAAGGCCAGTAACCCACACAAAAGGAGAATGATAAAGACCCCAAAAACTGGTCAACAACAGAGGTATTACACCTGTACAACTGGTATATTTTCAAAAGCTTTGATCATATAAACCCTTCCCCTCCCAACATATTTACAGTACGAGAAACAATAGGAGTGGTCAAATTCATCTGTACACCACACTGATGTACCGAAGGATGCCAAAGTAGTTTGTGGATGATGTCACTACTAGGACACATTATGTATATACACGTGTATCCTCAGAGACAAACACTCGGACAAAGCACTTTGTATATTCCTATGAACCATGCAGAAATCTTCTGACCCGTGTAACAAGGCAACCCACCAATTGTAGGCTGGTATGGGATAGCAGAGCAGCGGACTGGATCGACTGGTTGGGAGTTGAATACAATGAACCAATGAAATGTCCAGAGAAGGAAATATCAGGAAATGTAAGAAGGGAACTAGCCTGCATCTGGGTTCCCCATTCGTAAACAGTAGCAGTATTTTAGACTCAAAACAGGGGAGTGTTTGAATGCTGATATATTCCAAGCGATATCAAACCTCTGAGAAGGGAACTTTCTTTGACTTTGTTCATACTATCAGTGGATTTGTGAGTGTACCAGAGCTGTGTTCACAGATAACGAGTATAAAATCATTCAAATTCACCAGACTAAACTGTCTTTGGACTTCACAATATTATTTGCCCAGAATTGTTGACAAATCAAGTGATGAAATGTTTAATTGGGACAGCTGAAGACTCCAGTTGAGACTAAGGATAACCACTAGTGTTATTGACCCTTGTTAATTTTTTTTTATTTTTTAAATCGCCTACAATCCCAAATACAAGAAATGTAAGTCAATACATTTCAAAATGTACAGCCGTTGACAAAATATTGAATACCCAAGTTGTTCCTCTTCTAGACTGTACATTGCACAAATCAAACACAGTAATTAATTTGCAGACAACAGATACAATATGGCAGCCTATACATATGACCCAAAGTTTGTTTTTGATCTTCCTGAAATTAAATCCATAGAAAGGTCCTTTTGGGGAAGGATGTCTGACATACCTTTGAAGTGCGTATCCAAAATAACTTGACAAATACCTAATCAAAGTTGGGAAATGTTGGCCTTATCGATAAAACTAATGTAAATATATTCACAAGGAATCATGTAACCCAAATCACTGTTCACCTGCAGTACCTTTTTCTTCATCATTAGCTAAAAGTTATATCCAATTAGTGACAGATTTTCATGCAAATATTCTAAAATCTGCATAAAAAGATGTACAGTTTCCCACCAGTGTTTCCATCAAATTGACTTGTTATAGACAAAAGGCTGTGCGTGATGACATAGTGTACATAAAAAATATTTTAAAATGCATCGCATTTTAAACTGTACTGATGGTTTTGTCACAATAAACGTTGCATTATATGGTGAATGTGCACACTGGGCTTGGCACTTGCACTCTAAACAACAGCTTGCAGATAAAGTGCAGGTATAGCCTACACATGAGATTATTAGGGACAAAAGAGTGAGGTTATTTTTATTTGTCGAATGGCAGCCAGTCATCGATAATCAAGTCACAAGAATAAGATGCTGAATATTTATTGGAAAAGAGCATCAAGCTCATCAATGCGCACTTTCACCACCCTGTGAAGTTCATCATAACTTATTTCATCTGTAGCCTAATAAACTGCATGCTTTTCCGAGTCGTAGTGGGAGGACCACACAACATTCCATTCCACGACTCCAAGTTTACTTAGACATACATGATGGTTATTATATCAATATTTGCACATAAAGGCGTTTCCACCGCCATAATTAGTTTGACACAAAAAGTTCCCACGCCAGGCGTATTTAGTTGTGTCAACATTTGGAAATTTCCTGTTTCCATCAGGCTTGTCGTGACATTTTTTATCTGACCTACTTTACTCGCATAAGAAGCTCGGATGGAAACCTGATTAGTGTCTCTTTTCTTTTACATTCACAACATTTAAGGCCAAAATATTAGTCTTCACTACAGAGTTCCCAATATAATTGGGTATCGTCATCAGCACAGTACTTTCACAATCCAGAAAAATTGGTATTTAGTCATAATAGGTCCAACAAATTTGATTACATTTAAAATGATTGAATTCAGATTACATTTCTGTTGGCACTAATATCACTCGATAGAGACTACGCTACTACTTGTATAACAATGTTTACTGTCTGCCCTTCTGTCTGTCTGGAAAGAGACAGGCCCGCACCCATACATTCATACACTGTGGAGGGGCTCTCTCTCTGCATTTTCCCATTACATCATTTAGTTTTAGAATTTGTGTTTCGTATAAGTATTGCACATTTTATCTGTATTTCATCAATCATAGTAACAGAGCTGTAACATAGAAATAGGCGGATGTATTACTGTAATATCAGAAGGGTCCAATGGAGTAGACAGTGCCAGTGTATGACACACAGTCTTCCAAACAACTACAGATCTGGACTATAATTCATTGGTTCTCTTGGAGACATGCTTGAGTTACATTGGACATCATTTTCAGGAGTAACATGGCAGGTTTGAGCCAGTTTTACACGGTTTTGTGGTTTACGGAGCCAGATAGTTCATGTGATATGGTTTATGGAGCTACAGACCTGGTTGAGCAGCATACGGTGTAGGTAGGTACCATTGTTTTACTGGAGAAAACGTTGAAAGGTAACAGACTGACACAGATCATGTGAGTGGGCATCCAGTGGGCTTCAGAAAAATGGGGAACTTGGAACAAGCTCAGGGCAGTAAGTACACACACACACAGAAACAAACCCAAACATCAGCACACGCACAAACCACACACACCCCTAGCTGTACGTTTGGACACTATTATATATACACTACTGTTCAAAAGTTTGGGGTCACTTAGAAGGCCAGCATCCCGGAGTCGCCTCTTCACTGTTGACGTTGAGACTGGTGTTTTGCGGGTACTATTTAATGAAGCTGCCAGTTGAGGACTTGTGAGGCGTCTGTTTCTCAAACTAGACTTTCTAATGTACTTGTCGTCTTGCTCAGTTGTGCACCGGGGCCTCCCACTCCTCTTTCTATTCTGGTTAGGGCCAGTTTGCACTGTTCTGTGAAGGGAGTAGTACACCGCGTTGTACGAGATCTTCAGTTTCTTGGCAATTTCTCAGAACAAGAATAGACTGACGAGTTTCAGAAGAAAGTTCTTTGTCTCTGGCCATTTTGAGCTTGTAAGCGAACCCACAAATGATGATTCTCCAGATACTCAACTAGTCTAAAGAAGGCCAGTTGTATTGCTTCTTTAAATCAGAACAACAGTTTTCAGCTGTGCTAACGTAATTGCAAAAGGGTTTTCTAATGATCAATTAGCCTTTTAAAATGATAAACTTGGATTAGCTAACAACGTGCCGCTAGAACACAGGAATGATGGTTGCTGATAATGGGCCTCTGTACGCCTATGTAGATTTTCCATTAAAAAAAACTGCCGTTTCCAGCTACAATAGTCATTTACAACATTAACAATGACTACACTGGAAAATGATGTGGATATATTGAAGCAACATCTCAAGACATCAGTTAAAGCTTGGTCGCAAATGGGTCTTCCAAATGGACAATGACCCCAAGCATACTTCCAAAGTTGTGGCAAAATGGCTTTAAGGACAACAAAGTCAAGGTATTGGAGTGGACATCAAAGCCCTGACCTCAATCCTATAGAAAGTTTGTGGGCAGAACTGAAAAGCGTGTATGAGCAAGGAGGCCTACAAACCTGAATCAGTTATACCATCTCTGTCAGAAGGAAGGGCCAAAATTCACCCAACTTATTGTGAGAAGCTTGTGGAAAACTACCCAACACATTTGACCCAAAATAAGCAATTTAAAATGGGAATGTTACCAAATACTAATTGAGCGTATGTAAACTTCTGACCCACTGGGAATGTGATGAAATCAATCAATCATTCGCTCAACTATTATTCTGACATTTCACATTCTTAAAATAAAGTGGTGATCCTAACTGACTTAAGACAGGGAATTTTTACTAGGATTAAATGTCAGGAATTGTGAAAAACTTAGTTCAAAGGTATTTGGCTAAGGTGTATGTAAACTTCTGACTTCAACTGTATATATATATATACACACACACACATATTTACATACTGGCCCCAGCTGGTTAAGTGATAGAAATAAGAGCCTCAGTAGGATTGACAGCCCATGATGACAAGTTGCCCTTAGGCACAGATCAAGGATCAGCTTATCCTCTCCACAACCTAACCACAACCACAGGGGAGACAAGAAAAACTTAGCTTTGGGGGCAACTTCATTCTACTTCCCTGTAGCCACCTTGGACACTTCACCATCATTACTAACCTGGTCCCAGATCAGTTCTTCTTGCTCTGGTTAACTCATGCATCCCAATAATAGTCAAAGGATCAGACTACATTATTCATAGATGGGGAGAAGTGAACTACATGTAGTTTAACTAGTAATTTAACAGCATTTTGCAGTAGCTTAGTGGTGAACTAAATTCAAATGTAGGTAGTGTTTTCAGTAGTTCATTACTTTTTTGCCATGTAGTGGTGTAGCTAACTACTGGAACTAGGCTACATAATTTATTTTCACAAAAAATGTAGTATGGTGGAAGTAGAAAATAATTTTCTTTTTCAGCATCAGATCTGCCTAATTAAACAGTTTAAACAGTTTTTGTTTTTAATAGGCTAATTTACACATTCTGTTAACATCTGACTCCAGGGTGATCTGTCTTGCAATTTGTAGTCACTGACATTTCAGATTTAGATATGCAGTTAACTATATTCTACCTAACTGAAATAGTTTTCTGAAGGGTAGCTTTAGTGTATCCTAACTTCTTCCAGTATGAAGTAATTGGTAACTTGGTAAACTATATTTTCAGAGTAGTTTCCCCAACACTGATTATTTATGACAAACAGGTTCTACGAGCCAACCTAGGCACATCACATCAGCCAGCCACAGAGGAACAGTGCCAGAAGGAGATTACATCACTAACACACAGAAAAAAAGAGTGACAGGACTTCATCTAGTCAAATCACTAAACACATACTCTTCCATAGAATAGAACCAATAGAGAAATAGAATAGAACCAGGAGAAAAAACAATATAAATGAGAAACAAACCGTTCAGAAAAATATAAGAAAAGCAAATTAAGAACGCGAGTTGCTTTAAAAAAATCTTTCATGGCTTTGAAACACTGATTTCTCTCAGACACAGGATGTTCATTGAATGGGCTTCGGAAGCGAATGAAGACAAACCGTATAAGTTAAAGAACCGTAATGAAACATGAACAGAACAACAAATATCACTACACCCAAAAAAAAAACATATACAAGAACAGAGATCCCTGCATAGACTCAAACCTGGATATGGGACATTTAAACCGAAGGGCCTCCTTTTTCAGGGTCATATTCATTGGTGTTTACTGTAGCAAAACATTTTGCAACGGAAAACAAGTGTTTATTTTGGACAAGTTTAGGTAGTCGTTCCCTGTGTCAGTTTTCTTCCGTTTGGTGCCTAATGAACACGACTCAGGCCACAGTAACACAACAACAAACCAGTCTCCCATCGGGTGTCTGGACTACACACATGCCGGGGGGGGTGGCATGGACATAGTGCCCGAAGCAGTCTTTTGTACAAACTTGTAATTTCCTGTGTCTCCGACCGGGTCATGACAACGATGCCATCGTCATCATAGCAACACACAGACCCAGAAAAACCTTTGAAGAAGAGAAGCAACGGATGTCACTCCAACTGGCTTGGCCTCTCCGTCTTTGTTGGGGGTCTGGATTGACTGACAGTTATTTTCCAGAGTTATTTTCCGTTTGATTGTAACTAGTCGGAAGAGAAGTCAAGAGGTTGAGAAAGTACAATGGGTCGTTCCTCCTCTCTCCCTCTGTGTGTGTGTGGTTTAACTTGCCGCCGTACATCCTCTCCAGTCTCCATGTGATCGTGGTAGTGTTTTTTAGGTTCCTTGCATATGTCTTTACCTGTGTGTGTCTTAGAGAGTGTGTGTGTGTGTTACTTGCCACCGTACATCCTTTCGATGTCATCCTGGTAATGTGATTTGAGCTCCTTACGTTTGAGTTTGAATGCGTCCGTAACCAGGCCAGTCTCTGGGGTCCAGGGCTCTGCACTAAGACAGATCTTCTTAGGGATCTCAAAGCGCTCAAGTTTGGCTGTGGGAAACAACACTGGAATTTAGATACGTCATGACCATGAAGATGGGTGAGGGTTAGGAGGAGAAACAATACTCTTGATACAACCAGAAACCCCTTTCCTCTCTCTATCAGTCTCCCCTTTCCCCATTTCCTCTTCCCTCCCTCCCCAGTCTTCCCTAACTAACGCTTACTTTCCTCCCTCCCTCCATCCTACCTGACAGGGCGGCCTCGGTGATGATGCGGAGGACGTCTCTTTCCATGTCAGGGTTGTTACAGATCTCCTCCCAGCTGCCCTGTAACCCTCTCTGCTCCGCCAGCACTGTCAGCTGCTTTTGATTGGGCACCACAAAGCCAATCACATATGACTGGTCACTAAGAGAGGAGGGAAGTAGCATGAGTTTTATTAAGCCAATACAGTAGATCTGTATTTCCATTTTATATTATTAGATTAATAATAATACTATGAGTTTAGAGATTGAGAGAAAGATGAGTCAGAATAGGATAGAGCAGTGGTTCCCAACCTAGGGGTCGCCAAAGTGTCCTGGGGGAATAGCAGGGCCTCATTGATTTGAGGGGGGGGGGGGGGGGGGGGGAATTACAATATTACAACATATTTGGTAGGGAAATAACATCAAATATGGGCAAGACTTGATTTCGTAGATTATTACCATGTAATAGCACACCCAACAATAGATATGTTAAACTACGTTGAATTACAGGAACCTGGTGGTGCATTTAACACATCTCGTTGAAATAGGGGTCCATGAGGGGGGAAAGGTTGGGAACCCCCAGGATATAGGATGGAGAGAGAGCACATGGATGGCACAGACAGGAGATGGAGACAGAAATAGAGATGGAAAGAGTTGACAAAGAGAGAGATAATAAGGGAATATCAAGTAAGTCTGACAACACAGCAGACTGGCAAACACAGTAAATTGAGAAATCACGTAACTAAACAAGAATAAACTATACTATGGAACAAAGACAAATTATATAAAAGAATAATAGTAAAAAGCTCTGGAGTACTTTAAATAAAATTCTAGTCAAAAAAGCAAACTCAGCTCCATCCTTCATTGCGGCAGATGGCTTGTTCATAAAACCCTTTGATATTGCTAACCACATTAGCAAACTTCATTTGACAGGCAAACAACAAATGCTGAGCCTTCATATTCACGCATAATGGACCAAATAATGAAAGACTAGCACTGTAGTTTTGAGTTCCAAAAAGTGGGTGTGGAAGAGGTGAAACAATTGTTGCTATCTATAAATAAGGACAAACCCCCTGGTACCAACAACCTGGGTGGTAAATTGCTGAGGTTGGTAATGGAATACATTGTGACTCCTGTTTGCCACATCTTCAATTAAAGACTAGAAAACAGAGTGCGCGCCCAGACAAGGAAGGAGGCAAAAGTCACCGCTACTCAAGAATAGCAGAGCTCCCTTTAAATGGTTCAAACAGCCTGTTACAAGTGCTTAGTGAACTTTGGAAAAATGTGTGTTTGATCAAATAGAATGTTATTTTACAGTAAACAACTTTCAGCATGCTTATAGGGAAGGGCACTCAACAAGGTCAGCACTGACACAAATGACTGATGATTGGATGAAAGAAATTAATAGTAAGAAGATTGTGGAAGCTGTTTTGTTAGGCTTCAGTGCAGCTTTTGATGTCATTGATCATAACCTATTGCTGGAAAAAAACATAGGTGTAATGGATTTGCATCTTCTGCCTTATTATGGATTGAGTTACTTATCTAATAGAACAGAGGGTTTTCGTTAATGTAAGCCACACTCATGCAAATTCATTTGACTGTGGTGTACCGCAGGGCAGCCAGCTAGGACTATTATTGATTTTTGTTTTTACAAATGACATTCCACTGACTTTGAATAAAGCCTGTGTGTCTGTACGCTGATGTCTCAACAGTATACACGTCGGCAGCAGTAGTAAAATAAATAACTCAGGCACTTAACATAGAGCTCCAGTCAGTTTTAGAAAGGGTAACTAGCAATAGGCTGGTGTTAAATATCTCAGAAACTAAAAGCTAGCTAACAATAAAACCACTAAAAAAAACAGATTAAAGAACACATTACTGCACAAAGGGGACTGTGAAGAGAGACCCATTTGATATATACTGTATTGTACTATGTATTAGACGTAGATAGTGTGTCACTTTTCCCACATTGTTACATTACATCCTTATTCTAAAATTTATTAAATACATTTTATTCCTGTTACCATTGACCATCCTTGATGTTTCTACAACTTGATTAGAGTCCACCTGTGGTAAATTTAATTGATTGGACATGATTTGGAAAGGTACACTTCTGTCTATATAAGTCCCACAGTTGACAGTGCATGTCAAAGCAAAAAACCAAGCCATGAAGTTGAAGAAATTGTCCGTAGAGCTCAGAGACAGGATGGTGTCGAGGCACAGATCTGGGGATGAGTTCCAAAAAATGTCTGCAGCATTGAAGGTCCCCATCATTCTTAAATGGAAGTTTGGAACCACCAAGACTCTTCCTAGAGCTGGCCGCCCGGCCAAACTGAGCAATCTGGGGAGAAGGGCCTTGGTCAGGGGGGTGCCCAAGAACCCGATGGTCACTGACAGAGCTCCAGAGTTCCTCTGTGGAGATAGGAGAACCTTCCAGAAGGATAACCATCTCTGCAGCACTCTACCAATCAGGCCTTAATGTTAGAGTGGCCCGACGGAAGCCACTCCTCAGTAAAAGGCACATGACAGCCCGCTTCGCTTCGCACCTAAAGGACTCTCAGACCATGAGAAAAAAGATTCTCTGGTCTGATGAAACCAAGATTGAACTCCTTGGCCTGAATGTCAAGCGTCACGTCTGGAGGAAACCTGGCACCATCCCTACGGTAAAGTAAAAAATACTAATCATTTTTTTAAAGCATGGTGGTGGCAGCATCATGCTGTGGAGATGTTTTTCAGCAGCAGGGACCGGGAGACTAGTCAGCATCAAAAGAAAGATGAACAGAGCAAAGTACAGAGAGATCCTTAATGAAAAACAGATCCAGAGCGCTCAGGACCTCAGACTGGGGCCAAGGTTCACCTTCCAACAGGACAACGACCCTAAGCACACAGCCAAGACAATACAGGAGTGGCTTTGGGACAAGTCTAAATGTCCCTGAGTGGCCCAGCCAGAGCCCGGACTTGAACCCGATCTAATATCTATAGAGAAACCTGAAAATAACTGTGCTGCAACGCTCCCCAGCCAACCTGACAGAGCTTGAGAGGATCTGCATAGAAGAACGGGAGAAACTCCCCAAATACAAGTGTGCCAAGCTTGTAGCGCCATACCCAAGAAGACTCGAGGCTGCAATCGCTGCCAAAAGGTGCTTCAACCAAGGTATGAGTAAAGGGTATGAATACTTATCTAAATGTTATATTTCAGTTTCAAAGATTTCTAAACCAGTTTTTGCATGTAGATTGAGGGGGAAAAACAATTGAATCTGTTATAGAATAAGGCTGTAAAGTAAAGAAAATTGGGGAAAAAAGGAAAGGTTCTGAATACTTTCTGAATCCTGTATGTAGTGATATGCAGGATGTGTGACACGTTTTATATGGAAGTATTTCAGTCCTTGACTAATAATGTTTTGTCCTATGTATTATGTCATGTTTCATGTGATGCTTTGGCAGCAGCTAATGGGGATCCTAATAAATCCCCTATGTACAGTATATATATGGACAGTGACGCTAAAACTTTTAATTTGGTTCTGTACTCCAGCATTTTGGATTTGAGACCAAGTGTTTCATATGAGGCAACAGTACAGAATGTCACCTTATATTTTAGGGTGTTTTCACACCTGTTTTCTGTTTGGAAATAAATGCACTATATATCTAGTCTCCCTATTTTAAGGATTCAAGTATTTGGACAAATTCACTTGTAGTTTATTAAAGTAGTCAAAAGTTTAGTATTTGGTCCCAAATTCCTAGCACACAACACATTTATGGGATGCATTTGCAGTTTGTTTTGTTTGCGTTTCAGATTATGCTAAATAATGTAGGGCCATTTTGGAGTCACTTTTTATTCACAATTCAATGATGATTATCCGTAATCATGGTAGCATCCACACGAATGTAGAAGTGTTCAGAAACATTCTATTCTTATTTACAATAAAAGTGACTCCAAAATGTCAATACATTATTTACCATTAATTTCTATTGGGCACAAAAATAATCCGAAACAACCCAAACAAACTGAAAATGCATCCAACAAGTATGTCCATATATATACAATGATTACCTGTTTGCGTAAGCACAGATGTTGTCTACGAAAGGGCAGTTCTTCAGCATGGCCTCCACCTTCCCCAGAGACACATACTCCCCAGCCTGGAGCTTCACCAGGTCCTTCTTACGGTCTACACAAGAGGAACACACTATTAGACACACACACACACACACCACAATCCCCCTTCCACTACTGATGAGAACATGTTCTGCGCCTAAGCTAGGGGTCTCTAGTCTAGAATGTTCTCTTGGTCGCCTGGTTCGTCACCGATGATCTTGAGGCAGCCGTCAGGGTGGAGCTCCCCGATGTCTCCCGTACAGAACCAGCGCTGGCCGTTGCTGTCCACAAAGAAGTCCTCGCGGTTCTTCACCTCGTTCTTGTAGTAACCCATGGTCACATTGGGCCCGCCGATCACAATCTCACCTCTTGGGTTGGGCTTGTCTGTGCTGTAGTAACCGCCTGGGGATGAGAAGGAGAAGATGAGGGCTATTTTCAGCACCACCCCTTCCAATTCACCCAAGCCCCCAACCCCACTAACCTCAAACCTCCCGGCCCAACCCACCGAAATCCACCCTCCAGTCTCACCTGTACTCTTCCCAGCCCTCCCCTACTATCACCCATTCTACAGTCCCAATGCCATGTACTCACCCTCTTCCCAGTCCTTGAGGGTGATCTCAGAGCAGACCAGAGGAGCTCCGACCCGGCCTGTGCTGTAATCCCACACTGACACAGAGTGAAAAAATAAGTGTGAGAACATAGCATAGCACACTAGTGTGTACAATCACTTGGCTTTCTCTCTATCACGCCCCATCCCGCTCTCCCAGGCAGCGGGAGTCTACATCCTACCCTCTCCTTCATCCTCCCTCCCTTCTTATTAGACCTCCTTCATCTACCTTCCCTCTAACCCTCCCTCTTACTCTCACTGATGGTGCCAGCTCCGCAGGTCTCAGTGAGGCCATAGCCCTGGCCCACGGGACAGCAGAGGCAGATGTTCATGAAGCGCTGTGTGGCAGCAGAAAGGGGCGCGCCGCCTGACAACAGCACCCGCATGTGACCTCCTAACAACGAGCGCACCTTCCTAAACACCAGACTGGAGAGAGAGAGCGGTGGGGGGAGAGAGAGAAAAAATAAGTCTGAAAAGAGGATATGACAGTGAGTCAGAGGATACAGAGCCTTCAGAAAATATTCACACCCCAGACTTTTTCCACATTTTGTTGTGTTACAGCCTGAATTAAAAATGAATTCCATTGAGATTTTTTTTGCCACAGGCCTACACACAAAATACCCCATAATGTCAAAGTGGAATTATGTTCTTTGCATTTTTTTTTATACAAATTCATAAAAAAAAAAAAAAATTGGAATAAGTCAAGGGGTATGAATACTTTCTGATGGCACTGTAACTATAACACCAAGGCAAACAACAAGTCATTCACCACACAGTAAAAATCTGTGTGACCGTATGTTTCTTTTTAATGCAAGAACCCCCCCACAGCAACGCCCCAAGCTACATCGAGAGTATTGGTTTGTTTGTTGTGCGCACCACTGAGCAAGTGAAAGGGGAAAAAGTGGAATTATAGTCTATCAATCATTACTCATTGTGTGTGTGTGTGTGTGTGTGTGCGCACATTCGTTTGTTTGTTTGCTGTGCAACAGGTGTGTGTTACCTGTCACAGAGCGGGGTCCTGTAGCCCTTGGTCATCTGTTCCATCTTATAGTTGTAAGCCAACACAAACAGGGTTCTCTGCACACTGCTCATCTCCTCCACCTTGGTCATCACATTCTTATAGATGCGATCCATGATTTCCTATAGGAGGGAGACAGAGAGACAGAGAAGGAAAGAGGAAAAATACCACTTCAATTAAAGGGGCCATGCCAAAACGTTCTGTGTATCTTACTCAGGTCATAGAATTTGCACTGGTGTTTAATTTAACTGAATATTAACCGTTTATATATTTTATGGTAGCTTTGGAGACAAGGACATGTAAAAGAGGTCTGATTGGGTGCTTACAGGTACAGCAGCCATGAGTGTAGGCTTCAGAACACTGGTGTCTCCTTTACTGCCCTTCTTAATCTTTGTCGACTGGGATGGAGAGAGATGAGGAAAGAGAGAGTGGATCAGTGAGAGGGCAGAGAACAGGAAGAGAGCTTAGAAGAGATCTGGTGGTGGTGCTTGGCATGCGTGGGATTATTTATTGGTTTGTGTGTGCTTGGCGTGTGTGTGTACCTGGTCTGCTAGCGTCTGTGGGGAGGAGTATCCGATGCGGCAGCCGTGAGAGATACACACCATCTCTGCACTGAGCTCCAGAACATGAGCCAGCGGTAGGTACCCAATGTAGGTGTCTGTCTCACTGCACGAATGGAAACAAAACCATTTTACTCAACAGCCAAACATACAGACACACAACATACTACAGAGGGAAGGAGACGCTGAGGAGGTGAGAGACGAGAGGAGAACGAGAGAGAGAGGTTGACATACTATAGGGGAAAAGGTGGCAAAGAGAGAATAATGAAAAGAGAAAAAGAGAGACAGTGATCTGGGCACATGAGGGGAAAGAGGCATTGAGAGAGAGGGGGAAAAAAAGGAGAGAGAATCTAGAAGACACCCTAGTGCTCTGTACGTACTCCAGGTCTGGGATGCGCTCTGCCATGCCCGTGATGCCCGCGATGATGTTGCTATGGGAGATCATCACACCCTTGGGGATGCCGGTGGAGCCGCTGGTGTACATGATGACAGCGATGTCAGAGGGCAGGGGCTGCCGGCGTGCCACCGCCACTACACACAGCCACATAGAGGGAGAGGGGAGCAGCAGGGAGGTTAGAGGTCACACAGACCAAGACCTTCGGGTCAGAACATTGCACAATGCGGGAGCATCAGAGTACGGATATCTTTCTGTCAAGAGAGCACGCACAGGGCCAATACAATCTGATAGACTATGACAGAGAGGGTACATATCACCATATGGGTACAGAGTCACTAAGAACACAGGGCTAATACAATCTGATAGACTATGACAGAGAGGGTACATATCACCATATGGGTACAGAGTCACTAAGAACACAGGGCTAATACAATCTGATAGACTATGACAGAGAGGGTACATATCACCATATGGGTACAGAGTCACTAAGAACACAGGGCTAATACAATCTGATAGACTATGACAGAGAGGGTACATATCACCATATGGGTACAGAGTCACTAAGAACACAGGGCTAATACAATCTGATAGACAATGACAGAGAGGGTACATATCACCATATGGGTACAGAGTCACTAAGAACACAGGGCTAATACAATCTGATAGACAATGACAGAGAGGGTACATATCACCATATGGGTACAGAGTCACTAAGAACACAGGGCAGAAGTACTATACCGTGTCACACATCACATAGACCCCAACATACAACATACAACCTACCCACCCCCACCCTCCCGCCTTACTGTTGTCGGGTCGAGAGCCCAGCTCCTGCACGGCGACCAAGTTGTGGACCATGATGCCGCGGGGGAAGCCAGGCCAGCTGGTTGGCTTACTGTCCACCACGATAATGTGCTGCAGCCGAGGCACCTCTAACAGGATCGCCTGGGAGGAGAGGGGAGGAGGAGAGAGTAAGTAGCTATTGACTGAGTAAGTCAAATGCGTGTTTGAGATCGACTACATTGCAGTTGGACAGACGTCAGGCATTGTAAATACGTGTGACTATAGGAAAGAAAATAACTGGCTCTATGGATACAAAGAAATGTTAAACTTGTCCAACACTTAAGAAAATACTGTAACCATTTGTACTGTTCAGAGAACTTCACACACACCACTCTTGCATATGCAGCCTACATTTTAAGCATCTCTTTGAGTATCCTATTATTTTTCAGTTCTTCCTGTGCCAGATGTGTGCATAGCCTAGTCAGGGGACAAGTTATCAGGTTGCTAGCTAGCTAGGTAGCATATGACTATCTAGCTAAACAAAACAAACAAAAAAAGAGAGGCTCACGAGTAGTTTCAAACGGCCCGCGACACACGCACGAATCCCGAAGAAAAGACATTGGTCCGGTAATATTTGGCGTAACTTCTACATGATTGTGGCTAGAGGCACACGATCTTCAGCTCTTAAAATGGTCCGTGAAGAAACACGTACGCTTAAAAGGATCCATGCGGTGAAGAAATGGAGACGCAATTAACAGCATCCCAAAACATTCAGCCGATAAACATCTCACGTTAACTTTAACAGCCCTAGTTCCAATGCAGATTTATGGGTGAACGTATTCATAACATGTGGGCATATTTTCAATATAAACCATCTAGTTTGCCATAACAGGACATGGGTTAACACCATTTAAAATGTGGGCATATTTCAATATCTGGCTGGAGTTTGTACTGTCTCATATGGCATCGCAGGAAGTAATCAGGACAAGGCGAGCAGAGCCTACCTTGAGACGGCTGTGTAGCAGGTCTTTGCTGGTGATGATGTGGGTGATCTCTGTTTCATTGAGACCGTGGGCGATGGCCGCTCCGCCCAGAGTAGAGTACAACGTCACCACTGGTAGAATAACACACTGGGTTAGAGATTCATCCTATGAAAGAAGGTGTGTGAGTGTGTTTCTGTGCTGCTATAATGTGTGTTACGGTCTGTCACATAACCACTCACATGGGAAGTTGTATATGAAGCAGGCCTGTGCTGCTATCATCCACTCAGCCCTGGTCTCACAGAAAATGGCGATGTTACACTGAGGCCTCTGGCCCAGCGCAGCCAGACCACTGCCAAAACACACTGCTGCCTGGTAGGTCTCCTCGTACGACATCCACTGATACTCCCCTAGGATAACCTTCACAAATAACACACACTAGTAGTGCGCTACTAAACAGTCACACACCGACAGCACTATTATCCTACAATTAACTATAAAAACCAGAGTCATACACAACCTCTGCAGCGTTCAAAAGTGGTCAGACAGTGCCATCTAATGTCCTCCTAGTACTACTGCAACAGCAGTGAGGAGGCTTTCTCATGCACAACATAAAACACAACATATCACACATTACATCCAGAAAGCTATTCAAATCCACTTTTCCCCTCTCTTCCTCACCTTCTTGAAGACCTTCCCGTTGGGTTGGAGCTCGTCCTCCTCGTTCAACACCTCTCTGGTGCCCAGGCAGTCCCTCTCTGGGAACCTGGTCGCCCCGTGCACCATCACCTTGTCCAGGGTGTCCACCCCCAGGTGCAAGGACCACACCAGCTTCTGATGGATACCGCCCGCTTGGTTGGTCGCCCGGTAAGGGCCCGCTGGACGCCCACTCACCGACCGCGCCTTGACCCGCCGTGCCCGGTCTAGGTTGGTGCCGGCACCCGAGAGGAAGTACCATGGCAGGAAGGTAATGAAAGAGCAGACCCAGACCACTGAGCGGAAGACTTGCAGCAGCATCGGGTTCATGTCCTCTTTCAGTTTCATCTTGCAGGTCAGGGTTCAAGGTTCAGGGGGTGGAGTCAGTTGAGGTGGGCAGGGCAGGAAGGGTGAGGGACACACCCAGATACTTCTTTTGGAGACTGGTTGTGTTCCTTGTCATGCACTGGTGGTCCCTTTGGTGGATCTGCTTGGACTAACAGACGCTGCTCGGTAGAAGAGTCAGGTTACCTGTAGGGAGAGAACAGACAACACACGTCAGAGATGAAGACAGGCGGTGGAGTGGGAGGGATAGACAGATCAAATGTTGTTTTGTTATTAAATGAGACTCAAACAAAACATTAGTAACGTACCAATACTGGCAGTCATGCTAGGCAAGCAGGTATCAGATAACACCCAATCAACGGTGAACCTACAAAACAACAACCAATCAACAATATGGCATGCAGACAAAGCTCTACCAAACTGTATTGTTGGGTTGTGTATCTTGCACCATCCTGTGTTTGGGTCTGTATACTATCTGCACAAGCCAGCTGCAGGGACAGGGTGTAGACTGGCAGGAAAATGTGATAAATCAATGTCTGGGGAGGAGGCACATCCCTATTCTCTCCTCAGCCTCTTCCTTGGTCAGCAGCACTATTCCTGTTCACTTCCTCTCTCGCTCTCTCTGGCACAAGGACACAAAAGCCAGGGGTGGGTGGGTCATTCATTTGGCACCAAATGGAAGAAACAGGGTGGGACGACTTAAACCTGTCCAATAAGAAATACAAATGTTTGTTTTCTGTTGCAAAATCTTTTACTACGATGTTCCCTAACAAATACGACCTGGGGTTGGGTTGGGCTTGGTGGGTCTCCGTTACACAAAGCATAACTGTGGTTGAAATAATTAACTGTTTACAAAGGATATTCAGCCACTGCTGGGAAACAAATACGTGGTCTATTGCAGTGGAATAACAAACAAAAACCTTTAGGCCTAGCCATGTCCATCCACACCTCTCTAAACCTGATCAGAAAATATTACTGTACCCTGGGCCGAACATCAGAACGACACTTCTTCAAATATTAACAACGTGAATTTCCCCATTCCCCAATAGGCTACAACATGTCAGTCCAGTCCAGTATTTAAAGATTGAATCCGCATTTGGGGAAACCATTTCTATTTGGTATTAAACAGATTGGCAACCTGTGCTACCGACCTTCTTTGTAATAATAACAACATTTTCTACTACTACTACTATTAGGCTACTATTGCTAGATAAGACTACAGTGCATGGGGCTATGCTATTGTTTATGGTTTGTAGAATCTCGTACTTATCTTTACGGTATTACTACTAGAGGTCGAACGATTATGATTGTTCAACGCCGATACCGATTAATCAGACGATTTATTTATTTGTAATAATGACAATTACAACAATACTGAATGAACACTTATTTTAACTTAATATAATACATCAATAAAATCTATTTAGCCGCAAGTAAATAATGAAACATGTTCAATTTGGTTTAAATAATGCAAAAACAAAGTGTTGGAGAAGAAAGTAAAAGTGTGTGTGTGCCATGTAAAAAGCTGACGTTTAAGTTCCTTGCTCAGAACATGAGAACATATGAAAGCTGATGGTTCCCTTTAACATGAGTCTTCAATATTCCAAGGTAAGAGGTTTTAGGTTGTAGTTATTATAGTATTTATAGGACTATTTATCTCTATACCATTTGTATTTCATTAACCTTTGACTATTGGATGTTCTTATAGGCACTTTAGTATTGCCAGTGTAACAGTATAGCTTCCGTCCCTCTCCTCACCACTACCTGGGCTCGAACCAGCAACACAACGACAACAGCCACCCTCGAAGCAGCGTTACCCATGCAGAGCAAGGGGAACAACTTCTAGAAGGCTCAGAGCGAGTGACGTTTGAAACGCTATTAGCGCACGCTAACTAGCTAGCCATTTCACTTCGGTTACACCAGCCTCATCTCGGGAGTTGATAGGCTTGAAGTCATAAACAGCGCAATGCTTGACGCACAACGAAGAGCTGCTGGCAAAACGCACGAAAGTGCTGTTTGAATGAATGTTTACGTGCCTGATTCTGCCTACCACCGCTCAGTCAGATACTTAGATACTTGTATACTCGGTCAGATTATGTACAACGCAGGACACGCTAGATAATATCTAGTAATATCATCAACCATGTGTAGTTAACTAGTGATTATGTTTGATTGTTTTTTATAAGATAAGTTTAATGCTAGCTAGCAACTTACCTAGCAACTTACTTTACTGCACTCCTTGTGGAGTGCAACGAGAGAGAGGCAGGTCGTTATTGCATTGGACTAGTTAACTGTAAGGTTGCAAGGATGGATTCCCCAAGCTGACAAGGTGAAAATCTGTCGTTCTGCCCCGGAACGAGGCAGTTAACCCACCGTTCCTAGGCCGTCATTGAAAATAAGAATGTGTTCTTAACTAACTTGCCTAGTTAAATAAAGGTATAAAAAATATATATATTTATTTATTTTTATCGGCAAATCGGCGCCCAAAAATACTGATTTCCGATTGATTAATCGGTCAACCTCTAATTACTACCATCACAAATGCTTCATTGAAGAGATAACTGATTATATCCATACCGCTGTGATTCAACCATCTGTGGTTGTTTTGATCACATCTTAGTATATCTTTCTGCAATTGTCGAGCCCTTTGCCTTATCTCAGTGTTCATGCTTCAAAACTAGGATTGGGTTCCATAACACATTGAGAGCATTGCTACTATACTTGAGCTAGATTTCCTCCCAAGAGATTTTGTTCCATAAAAAGTAATTAACCTCAAGGGAGACTATAGGCCTAGTTGTGCATGTAGAGAAGTAGAATAACCCTGTTACACACACTTCCCTTAATAAGTAGGTATTCGTACACGTTGTGTGGGAAGCTAGGCTGAGGCTAAACTAACCCATGACCTTCCAGAAGAGAACTCTGTCTGTACCCCGGTCAATGATCGTGCATTCTTGACTCTTAAACCAGCAGCCTATGATGTTGATGCACACATCACCAAGTCAGAATACTATAAAATAGTCAAGCTACTGATGCAAAGTACCACAGCTCTTAGTCAAATTTCTGTTGATTCATTCACCAGAAATTCAAGGCTTTGTCACCCGAGAGCAGATATACAGGTCCAGCCTCTATAGTAGAGGCTAGAGGTTAGGGCAATTACATGGTAATGGTGTGACACTGTGACTCAGATTTCTCAAATTTCTAAAAATGTATGTCAAGCAAAAACCGATGACTGCAAAGTTCAACAAACACTACAACTCTGCACATGGACAACTTAACAATTTCCACAGAAATGTGTACAAAAACACATTTACTTGAAGACCAGTGCAGATGCAAAGTTTGATAACAGAATCACGGCACAAATAGCACAAACTGCCATTCTGTTACCAAACCTTGCATCTGCACCTTGTTCAAGTAAATGTGTTTTTTGTTACATTTTTTGGAAATGTGCAATCATTGTTTTTTACTTGACATACAGTGCATTTGGAAAGTATTCAGGCCCCTTGACTTTTTCCAGATTGTGTTACATCACAACCTTAATCTAAAATGGATTAAGTTAACTTTTTCCACATCAATCTACACACAGTACCCCATAATGACAAAGCAAAAACAGGTTTTTAATATAAAAAATAAAAACAAAAATTCCTTATTATATAAGTATTCAGACCCTTTGCTATGAGACTCAAAATTGAGCTCAGGTGCATCCTGTTTCCAATGATCATCCTTGAGATGTTTCTACAATTTTGTTGGGAGTCCATCTGTTGTAAATTCTCTTGATTGGACATGATTTGGAAAGGCACACGCCTGTCTATCAGATCCCACAGTTGACCGTGCTTGTCAGAGCAAAAGCCAAGCCATGAGATCTAAGGAATTGTCCGTAGTGCTCCGAGACAGGATTGTGTCTAGACACAGATCTGGGGAAGGATGGTCAAAAACAATATGCAGCACTGAATGTCCCCAAGAACACAGTGGCCTCCATTATTCTTAAATTGAAGAAGTTTGGAACCACCAAGACTCTTCCTAGAGGTGGCTGCCCGGCCAAACTGAGCAATCGGGGGAGAAGGGCCTTGGTCAGGGAGGTGACCAAGAACAAAATGGTCACTCTGACAGAGCTCCAGAGTTCCTCTGTGGAGATGGAAGAACCTTCCAGAAGAACAACCATCTCTGCAGCACTCCACCAATCAGGCCTTTATGGTAGAGTGGCCAGATGGAAGCCACTCCTCAGTAAAAGGCACATGACAGCCAGCTTGGAGTTTGCCAAAAGCCACCTAAAGACTCTCAGACCATGAGAAACGAGATTCTCTGGTCTGAATGCCAAGCTTCACGTCTGGAGGAAACCTCACACCATCCCTGCAGTGAGGCATGGTGGTGGCAGCATCGTGCTGTGGGGATGTTTTTCAGCGGCTCCAGAGCACTCAGGACCTCAGACTGGGGCAAAGGTTCACCTTCCAACAGGACATTGACCCGAAGCACACAGCCAAGACAATGCAGGAGTGGCTTCAGGAAAATGTCCTTGAGTGGCCCAGCTAGAGCCTGGACATAAACCAGATCGAATATCTCGGGAAAGACCTAGAAATAGCTGTGCAGCGACACTCCCCATTCAACCTGATTGATCTTGAGAGGATCTGCAGAGAAGAATGAGAGAAACTCCACAAATACAGGTGTGCCAAGCTTGTAGCGTCATACCCAAGACTCTGGGCTGTAATCGCTGCCAAAGGTGCTTCAACAAAGTACAGAGTAAAGGGCCTGAATACTTATGTAAATGTATTATTTCAGATATTTATTTTTAATACATTTTCAAAAATGTCTAAACCTGTTTCTGCTTTGTCATTATGGGGTATTGTGTGTAGATTGTTTTTTCCACCCTCATCAATGTAATCAATTTTAGAATAAGGCTGTAACATAAAATGTTGAAAAAGTCAAGAGGTCTGAATACTTTCCTAATGCACTGTACATTTTAAAGTGAAAAAAAAATCTGTCTCTCAGTGTCACTCTATTACTGTGGAATTGCCCGCTAATAACTGCCTAAGGACATACCTCAGAAGACCAACCAGTCAAGTTTTAGGCTACTCTGTGTCTCCATGTACATGAGTCATGACACAGTAATAATGGCTGACAGACCATATGGCTTAATGGGATGCAAACTGAAATTCAGGCCTAACAGCACAGAAATATCTAGTTAGGCCTACTCCAGTAAATATAAACAAATGAGTCATTGTTTTTCGTTATGGTTAGGGAAAGCCTAGGTCAAGTCTGGTTCTGATCTCAAAAACAGAACTCTCAATCACCCAGAAGGCATGTGTAAACTGTCTACCTTCACTCGACCAGAAAGTAAAGACAACATTCCTAGAGTCTTTGAGAGATAGTGTCTGTTGTTAATTAAAAACAAAAAAGGACAGATAATCTGGAGAAATCCACCACTGTCCACCAGCGTCATCATAAACAGTTTGCACATGAACTATGGCTCATGTGGTGCCATAGCATCAGTTGCTGGCATACTGGCATAGGTTAATCAAATCAAGGTACCTGACCATCCTGGGTCACACACAGTCAGACCATAGCTATCTGTTATGCTACCGGTATGTTAGCTAGTTAGATAAAACACACAGAAACATATAGCCTACGTTATTTAACAAACAACCCTAATAAAATGCAATCAAACGTGACATAAATGGGTAGATCAATACACTCAAAATGCCATGAAGAATCCCTTTTGTCACAACCACCGTCTATGCTAGCTAGCTACATAGTAGCTTACTTTAACGCTGCCAGACAGGTGGAGGGACTCAAGACAGCGCCTATCAAATGCTATCGACGTTAGCATCACCATCATCAGCCCGGCATTACAGGTGTGCTGTGGATTAGAGAGACACACAAGCTAACTAATACCAAAAAGACGTTTCGACCAAAGCCAGCTGGCATTGGTCTCATTCCAATTACAAAGAATAACATTTGATCTGTCGAAAGATAGGTAGCAAGCTACGAAAGAGAATTACTAGCCAGCTAACGTTAGCTAGCTAACATTGCAGCACATCTGCAAGAATCGAGAGCACAGACAATGCAATCTCACCTCTTTCTCGCCCGCTATTCTCGCGGCTCTTGGAATAATTTCGTCAATACAAAAATAATTTGCTGGCTTTTGTCATCATGTCACGCCCAAACATCAAAGCAATGGTGCCAATGTATACATCAAACTAAGAGATTGTAGTGGAAATCTGCGGGCATCTATGGCCCTTGTTATCAGCCCGGAAGTGATGGGGGAAAAGTTGTCAAGACAGAGGCAGTTCTCCTGTCTGCGATTGGACCGCTGAAAGTGGCGCGTGCTAGAGGCAGCAGTGATGTCAACGGGGTTACTGGCGTTCAGAGAGGAGGACCTGCCGAATGATGATGATGATGATGATGATGATGATGATGATGATGATGATAATGTACCACTTCACGACTTCACGAGGGTCAGCACGCCAGAGCAAGACCAGTGCAATGATCTGATGATCTATAAATGCCAATGTATGCTTGATCTGAAAATGTGTGCCAGAGGCTCCATATGGAGGGTGTGACATAATTGTGGAGCCTCCAGAGGCTTGCAGGGGCCAAAATCGAGCTCCATGCCACATTGCCATGAGTCACAAATTTTGCAACAATGTTGCATATAGCTCCATATAGCTCCACATTAGATGGAGGTGGGAGGTCCTGTATAAACACAAACTCACTTCCAAGACAACTTCCTTCACAACAGTTCTGCTCTGCAAAGCACAAGTATGAATGCTGAGGCCACACCACAGCAAATGCTGTACAGTCACTGCAGATGTCTGATTGAACATGCAGAGTCTTTTACAGCCTCTGCAGAAGTTAGGGCATTCCTACTTCTTGCACTTCATGGAGCAGAGCAGAGCTGTTCTGAAGCAAGTTGTCAAGGAAGTGTTGTCACAACCTGTTATGGAACCTCCAAACCAAGCATAAATTGGCTTTTACAATGTGGAAGGCTCCATATTGCTCTGCATTAACATGATTGGTTGACGGTAGTGTGGGGCGGTACATCCTGTATAAACACAAACTTACTTCCTTGACAACTTCCTTGACAACAAACATGGAAAACGTTGATCGAAAGTCTGTAGACAAAGACAATACAGTATGAAGATAAAACTGCTTTTCCAATATAAATCCCAGAATACAATTGTAGGAGATGTAATGTCGACATGTAATGTCGGCTAACTAAGCTCATATGTAGAAAGAAGCACATCATCGGGTCTAACGGTCATCTTGCGCCCTACTGTGCATATCCAGGCCGTCATGTCAAAGGCACTCCTTTGATATAAAGTTGTTTTTGATGAAAATTATGTGTCAGTTTGTCACTTTCACAAGGTTGGAGTAATAACATGTTCAACTACTTAAGACATTGGCTCGAATTTAGGTTGTGCCTTTAGATTTTGAGAAAATGTAGAACTAAGGAGTACTTTTTTACTTCTCTCATTGACTTCTCAAACCCTAAACCCTGGCTTGGTCTATTTGGTGTCTTTCACAAGCGTTCTTGGAAGTCTCACGATGTTGCATCTCTGGGTTTAGAAACTCTGTGCTATAGACCCCTTTTCAGTGCATCACACATGGATGCAGGTGACTTTTGGCTGCAATAAAATGCTCTGCATGGTTGATCTGATGTCTGCAGTGGCTGTACAGCGTTTACTGTGATGTGGCCTTTGCGAAAGTCAGAATATTCATACTTCTTGCACTTCGGGAAGCTGCCATATGCATCCAATAAATTGGTCTGCACTGCACCAATCTAGTGATTCAGGGCTAATCTCTATAGCCATCCAGCTAATTACAAGCAACTGGCTAAACAAAAAGACAAGACCATACCTCTTCTGAGATGTTGGAGTCCGTTTCCCAGTGCTTGACATAGGAGCTCAGACAAGATAGCATAAAGTAAAAAGACTGCGCCTTTTTTCCAAGCTGCATCTCCGTCCCAATTCTCCCCATTACCTTCCAGCAAAATGAACTTACAATTAGGCTATTGTTTATATGTCTATTTCACACTATGTTCAGGTCAAATTTGGAGTATAATGCTTGTATGGATGTCAGCCCCAATACATGTTTATGTCATCGTCATCAATCAACTGCATTACAGTTAAAAACTGCTTTGACTACCACCACTAATTTCTGTATGCTAGCAATGCTACCAGTTTATATGAATGGGAGTTAGCATTTAGCAGTCACGTTTTCAAAAATTCTAAATGTTACGCAGCAAAAACAGCCAAATATAGTCAAATCGGATTTTAGTAACCATATTGTGGGCCTGTTACAAAACATTAATAATGACGGATTAGACAAATATTAATTTGTTAGATCAGATTTGTTGAATGTGCGCCAATCCTTCTATCCCCGATGGTCTGCATTGCATTGACCTCTTTACAGCATATATCCCCAGTCCCTCATATTCATGTCTTTGAAAACCCAACACGGGGTATCATAACAATGTTTTTTTATTTGAGGACTTGTTCTTATAGTCTATCATCAAAGTTCTCCACGTTTGTTGTCAAGTAAGTTGTCAAAAAGTTGAGTTTGTGTTTATACAGGATGTACACTTACCGTCAACCAATCATGTCAATGTGGAGGTATATGGAGATATGTGGAGCCCTCGGCATTTTAAAAGCCAATTTATGCTTGATCTGAAAATGTGGTCTGAGGCTTCCTTTGGAAGCACACCCGCCGCAACTGCGGAACCTCCGGAGGAATGCAGAGGCATGCAAATCAAGCTCCGTACCACTTCGCTGTGCGCCTCTCAAATGTTGTAACAATGTGGAGGGCTTCATATAGCTCCGCATTGACATGATTGGGGGCGGTACGTCCTGTATAAACACAAATTCACTTCTTTGACTTCCTTCACAACCGCTCTGCGAAGCGCAAGAAGTATGAATGTCCTGACTTCTGCAGAGGCCATGCTGCATGTGCATTTCTGGTGTAGGCCTACCTTGAGGTTATTCTGAACTTGGTGATCTTTGGGAGGAATCTGAACCTCCCTTTGCCTCACAGCCTGAGAAGAACTGGAATCACTCCGGGCCTCCTCAAATCCAGTGGCTAAGACAGATGCCTCTCTGTTAGGCCACTTTAACTGGTCAAATTTCAGCTGGGAGAGTCACTTTTCCATGATGTTCTGCCTCCATTGTGGCACTAGAGGCACCAGATACGTTGTCCATTACTAGGTGACAGATTGCCCTTGTGAACATTTTCTTAGTATCATTGTGAATCTGCCAGACACCAGAGAGCTACTACCATTGTTTTTATTTATTTTACCTTTATTTAACTAGGCAACAAATTCTTATTTTCAATGGCGGCCTAGGAACAGTGGGTTAACTGCCTGTTCAGAACGACAGATTTGTACCTTGTCAGCTCGGGGATTTGAACTTGCAACCTTCTGGTTACTTGTCCAACACTCTAACCACTAGGCTACCCTGCCGCCCCATCTAGGACAGTCACTTGAGCTTCGGTGGCTTGATGCTCTGGATGGAACATCAAAGGAAGCAGCAGTCACTTCACGGACTGCTCAGTGAACATTAGATGAGTTTGGAGGAGAAGGGCTTCCCCGCTTGGTTTTCTCTCCTTATTCAGTTAAACAGTCGAATGCCACCGATTTGACAAGTCAGATGCTGTTCTGCCCCCGAATGAGGCTCTCAAGTTGATTCACAATGTCATGATACAATATATGAATCTTCTCCTTTGAAATAAGTTCTTCCAGCCTTGTTAGATCAGAGTCTGGAGAAGGAATCTGCTGCTGCACTTCAGGATTTTCAATGATAATGCTCACCACGTCATTCATGGTTTTTCTTTGGCCACTCAATACATGTGCTTCTAACGATTGTCCAGGAAAGTTATTGTCCAGCAACTCAGTTGATATTGGAGTTCCTGGGAGTATTGTAACATTTCTGCAACCTTGAGGCCTTTGACACTGTAGATAAACGAGATGAACGCCTTTGAGGCTCTTGCCAATACCCCTCTTTATTGTCCTCATTGCGAACTAGCTCCACACTTACCAGCACCGTTCCCACAATGTCATGGAGTCATACCAGCTCCCTTGAGGTCCTCTTGGACCTGTCCTCTTGGATGGTATCCAAGACCTGTCCTCTTGGATGGTATCCAAGACCTGTCCTCTTGGATGGTATCCAAGACCTGTCCTCTTGGATGGTATCCAAGACCTGTCCTCTTGGATGGTATCCAAGACCTGTCCTCTTGGATGGTATCCAAGACCTGTCCTCTTGGTTGGTATCCAAGACCTGTCCTCTTGGATGGTATCCAAGATTTGTATGATGCTTTTCTTGGCTTGCGCCATCGATGCAACAGTGGTTTTCAGATCCAATTGCGGATGCTGACTGAAAAACTCTCAGGTTTTTCAGCGGGTGCTGATAAATAGTCTGTGCTACCCAGGTGGTGAGGGTAGGTAACAACATCTCCACCCCGCTGATCCTCAACACTGGGGCCCCACAAGGGTGTGTTCTAAGCCCTCTCCTGTACTCCCTGTTCACTCACGACTGCGTGGCCATGCACGCCTCCAACTCAATCATCAAGTTTGCGGATGACACTACAGTGTTAGGCTTGATTACCAACAACGACGAGGAGGTGAGGGCCATCGGAGTGTGGTGTCAGGAAAATAACCTCACACTCAACGTCAACAAAACAAAGGAGATGATCGTGGACTTCAGGAAACAGCAGAGGGAGTACCCCCCTATCCACATTGACGGGACAGTAATGGAGAGGGTAGTAAGTTTTAAGTTCCTCGGCGTACACATCACGGACAAACTGAATTGGTCCACCCACACAGACAGCGTTGTGAAGAAGGCGCAGCAGCGCCTCTTCAACCTCAGGAGGCTGAAGAAATTTGGCTTGTCACCAAAAGCACTCACAAACTTCTACAGATGCACAATCGAGAGCATCCTGTCGGGCTGTATCACCGCCTGGTACGGCAACTGCTCCGCCCACAACCGTAAGGCTCTCCAGAGAGTAGTGAGGTCTGCACAACGCATCACCGGGGGCAAACTACCTGACCTCTTGGACACCTACACCACCCGATGTCACAGGAAGGCCATAAAGATCATCAAGGACAACAACCACCCGAGCCACTGCCAGTTCACCCCGCTATCATCCAGAAGGCGAGGTCAGTACAGGTGCATCAAAGCAGGGACCGAGAGACTGAAAAACAGCTTCTATCTCAAGGCCACCAGACTGTTAAACAGCCACCACTAACATTGAGTGGCTGCTGCCAACATACTGACTCAACTCCAGCTCACTTTAATAATGGAAATTGATGGAAAATGGGGGAGAAAATGTATCACTAGCCACTTTAAACAATGCCACTTAATATAATGTTTACATACCCTACATTACTCATCTCATATATATATGTATATACTGTACTCTATATCATCTACTGCATCTTGCCATCTTTATGTAATACATGTATCACTAGCCACTTTAAACTATTCCACTTCTATGTTTACATACCCTAGATTACTCATCTCATATGTATATACTGTACTCGATACCATCTACTGCATCTTGCCTATGCCGTTCTGTACCATCACTCATTCATATATCTTTATGTACATATTCTTTATCCCTTTACACTTGTAGGAGTTGTGGAATTGTTAGGTTAGATTACTCGTTGGTTATTACTGCATTGTCGGAACTAAAAGCACAAGCATTTCGCTACACTCGCATTAACATCTGCTAACCATGTGTGTGTAACAAATAACATTTGATTTGATTTGACTAAAGATTTAAGTCAGAAATGGCAGCACCACATTGGAAGCTCTTGTTTGAAGTCTCAGAAGAACCTCTTGATATTGAGGCTTCTGACTTCAGGTCAACACTAGAGAGTTTCTCAATGGTTGACATTAAAGGAGATCCAAGCAGAAGGTGAAAGTATGAGATTGTTTTGCCTCAACATGCCAGAGTATACAATCGCTTTCAGAGATTTTTTGCAGATTAAGACCACCACACAATCCCGTAATGCCAAAATACATACTTTGTGTGTGATGTCACGAACACATCCATTGTTCCTTGCTCTTTCCTGGCATTCGCCTGAGTCAACCATGACAGCCATGATCTCTCCTGACAATGGTGTAAGGCAAGCCTCAATGTCCCTGTCCTCCTTAGATGGAGTGGTCTTTGCTTGAGGCACAACCTGTCCAGTGACCAAATCATTGTAGCTTGGCAGAGATAACAGATATCATCTTTTCAGTGGCTTGCATGGCTCACCTGACTCACAACATCTCTGACAACAGATCTGGCCAATCCAGGTAAGCCAGAAGAGCTAGATTGATCACCCAGGGCCTGAAGAATTGTATCCTCATTGATCCCAAACAGGGCATTAAGAGAATCTGTCAGGGGAACCTCTCCTCTATATACCCTCTGCAAGGAAGTCAGACAAACACCAAAATGTATTGATCTTGTGTAATGTTTACATATTGATCTCTATGAATTGTTACTTTGAATTAACCAATATTTAATTATCTAATCATGTAACATTTACTTCTCTAAAGTGTTTATATGTCGTGTCTTATTTTATCATACAGTGCATTTGGAAAGTATTCAGAGCCCTTTACTTTTTCAAAATGTTATGTTACAGCCTTATTCTAAAATGGATTAAATACAAAAAAAACTCCTCATTAATCTATTCACAATACCCTATAATGACAAAGTGAAAAACAGGTTTTTAGAATTTTTGCCAAATGTATAAAAAAATAAAAAAGAAATACCTTATTTACATAAGTATTCAGACTATTTGCTATGAGACTCGAAATTCAGCTCAGGTGCATCCATTTTCCATTGATCATCCTTGAGATGTTTCTACAACTTTATTGGAGGCCACCTGTGGTAAATTCAATTGATTGGACATGATTTGGAAAGGCGCACGCCTGTACATGAATCTGCAATAAATTATAACCTGGGTACTGAGAACAGAGCATGTGAGCGGAGTTGAGCGCTCAGGTGCTCCATGTCCTTATACAGCATATGAACACTCTAAATAGGTCAGGCGCCAGACAGAATGAATTATTTAGGCTATATTATTTCAATTATTTGAAGGCTATAGCTTAAGCCTACAAAGAAATACATTGTGAAGCATTTGCGAGGGCGACACAATAGGCTGTTTGGGAAATAAAGCCCTCAGCATTTACAACATTTAGTTATATTAAATCATTATAGTCTATAAATTGCGCATATAGGCAGTGACCTACTTAGAATGAAATACATATTAAACGAAAAATGACTTAATAATGCCTTTGTTCATTTTTAGAATTCATTTTTAGAATCACGAGTTTGGCCAGTCTGTGGCTTCAGGCTCATGCGATGGTGCCACTTGCCAGGCTGGGCAGGCTGGGCATTCAAAACGGAATGCCCATTGAACGTGGGAATATACAGGCCTATTGGGCCAAAATCAATTACCGTATTGCAGGGTTCCCCAACTGGCGCCCCCCCCCAAAAAAATGTATTCTGAATATTTTTTTATAAAAAATAAAAAAAACAAGTCCCAAATGCAAAGAAGGAAGTTACCCTACCTAAACAATACAAAAGTTACATTTGCAATTAATTCATAAGGAGAGAGTATACAGGAGACAGTCAACTAATAAAGTAGGCAGCGGCCCATTTTGTGGAGCGGAAACGTAAAGATGCAACCATAGCGCAATCAATAGGAGGTGAACAGCGAGCTCCTGGTGCTGAAAATATAACTAATGTGTTATGCAAGTGTTGCACAGCAACAGACGGAGAAACCTACACCAGTCGAGTAACTAATTTCAACAATCTTTTTTTATTTTCTTAGACTTTATAAACAACAAGAGGGCTTATTTCTTCCGAGCCTAGGCCTATATAAAATAATGTAACTGACGGAGATCGGCTTAACAGCATCTTTCACAAAAAAAAGATATGTCCTATTAGAAATTTGATTTTTTTAAATTAGGCCCACTTACAATTGCAACTGGCCAAAAATGTAGCATCTTACATAAAACAATAATTTAAAGAAAAAAAGTAAATGTCTGTGTCGTGAGAGCCTGCTTGCCCTGCTCCTTTAACAAACAGAAAATACTGTCAGTTTGAGACCTAAATATCCCTGGATAAGCACTCAGTAATGTTAGTATTTACCAAATACAGTCATATAGGCCACTAAGTTATTTACTCAACGGAAAAAGTTGAATTTCCCCTCGGACACGATCTTGTGGATGTCGCATGAGATCAGTAGCGATTTTAGCATGTAAATCTTGCTTGGGGAAAAAAAAACAATTTTAGATGCATGACAGCAAAACCACTACACAACACAACACCAAACAATACATGAATTGCACTATAACGGTGACAAACAATGCACAGAAACCGTTAGGACCTACATAAAGCTGTCCCAAAAGCAGAGCTTTCTTTTCAGCACCATGGAGTGAATCCTGCTACACCTGCCTATCAACAGAGCCTTGTCTGGCAGCGAAACAGTTCATTCAGCCTCATTTACTGCATGTTTAAAAAACACATAGCTGATATGGCTGACTTGCTTAAAGAAATGTGGTTCTACTGACAATTGAGATGTACAAACTATGGCATAAGGGAAGGATGAGCGGACAAGAGGCAATCCGTAATTTTGATTGAGACATTAATGAGCGATCCACCGTGAGATGGATGTGATTTTGATGCGTAGGCACTCTTCGATTGACCTATGTGAAAGCCGGATTCCTGTCGTGAGTTTATATTACGTTCATATAGAAAAATTAGGACTCGCATGTGTAAGTCGATCCAAACATTGTTACCACGTAAAATGCACGCTTCTTTATGTGCTGTATTCCTTTGAGCATGTCACCCAGAACGCACACAAGGACTCCGCACTCCAAAACTCATCCCTGATTTGGCTCGGTGTCTGGAATTCAATCAGCTCAGTTTGAATTTCGGCCTCATCCAGCGAGGGTATCATTTTCTTAGCAAGGGAGGATCATTTAATAACTTTAATTTAATAACTTTTAATAATGACACTAATAATAATAATAATCTTTACATATCTTGCATTACTCATATCATATGTATATACTGTATTCTATACTATCTACTGTATCTTAGTCTATGCCGCTCTGACATTCCTCCTCCATATATTTATATGTTCTTAATTCCATTCCTTAACTTAGATTTATATGTCTTAGGTATTTGTTGTGAAATCGTTAACTATTACTTGTTTGAGATTGCTGCACTGTCGAAACTAGAATCACAACCATTTCGCTACACCCGCAATAACATCTGGAAAACACATGAATGTAATCAATAAAAAAACACATGATTTGAATTCTCCACGGATCACGTACAAACGCAATGATATCCTTGGGCATGCTGTAGTCTTCAAATCTGGTGGAGAAGTTGTCCCTCAGCTGCTTGATGAAATCTCCCATCACCTCTGTGACAATGCTGTGGCCTGGTCCCTCTGCCTGTCGTTTCCTCTGTGTGCTGAAGTGCAGTAGTCTTCCAGATTACATGTCCAAATCGAAAACCTCAAGCTTCCTAATAATAAAGGCCTCAAGTTTTTCCACCATATCCACGACTGTTTTCCCTCCTTGTAACTGCATATGTAACCCGTTTAAGTGACATACCATGGCAGCCGTGTGTGTGTAGCTTGCAGTTAACTCTTCAATGTGTCTGCGTCCAGCCCTTGTCTAAGGCGGGGCCGGACATGCTAATAATGACGTCTTTGCAAACAGCGACATTTTCATTGCAAATAAGACACACTGGCTTGGTATTGGGAAAAGATGGTAAGATAACGCATGTACATTATTCCCCGAAACTTCGATTTTCATTATCTACCTTTCTTTGATACTTTTTGAGTGACTTTTTGTCTTGCCATCAAGCTAATTGTTTCGAACGGATTTTGACGTAAAAAAGTAACGTAAACTCACCCCATTCCGTACAAATGTGCATAACCGCGACATTCAAACGAAGCTACAAAGAAAACTAATGGGACTGTAGCGACTGTGTTGACTTCAAAATCGGGGGTGTGAACTAGGTTCTATTCAAGCGTTGATCGACATGGTGATGGCTCTATAGTATTGGAGAAAAGTTGAAAAAACGGACCCTCCGTTACATCGAGGCGTGTCATGTCGTAACATACAGCACGCATAAAGCTACTATTTATGTCTTACAATTTCTCTCCACCAGGTGTAGCATTTCTCCCATCCTTTAAAAACAAGAAATGGACAGTGACGGGGTAAGGGGAATACCTAGTCATTTTTTGGTCATCATTGCATGCGATCATCATTCTCAAAGCCGCTGTTTACTTCTAAGATCACTTTAGCACCGCCCTAAAAACCCTATTCAAATTCGACACAAACGTTCAAATAGGTATGTAATGACACATTATATAAACTCTTTATAGTGTTTTATTTACATTTTAGAGGCGATAAGGTGATAAGTTGGACAGATCGAGTGAAAAAAAGCAATTTTCCCACACAACATCTCTCCTTCTCGCTATCACACATTAGTTTCGCTTCCCCACCCGCCATTTTTAAAAAGACCCGACGGGGCTCATTGCCTGCTTGAATTATGCAGAAACGGGCAGCATTTAGGTCATGTAATAGATTCTGTTGGAAAGGGGAGAAATTGTTCTTTACAATGGTATTGACATTACAGTTGATATGGAAGTATTACGTTTTTGGGGCGCTAAAATAAGGGCAATTGTACGGACCAAGGCGATGTACGAGTTTACGTGAGTTTACGTTAGTGTAGACTTAGTAGGCTACGTAGACCTGTTTTCCTCACCAACGCACAAAGAAATAGACAAAAATAATAATTGTAATAGAGACATGGTGATTTTACATGGTAATCAGATCGAAATTATTATGTTATTGTCTCTGAATTTATTATGCACTAATCAGATGTGTTACAAATGTTGTTCAATTTGTAGTGTAGGCAAATTCATTGTGATAATATTATATACTAATTATGTTCTGGCCCACCAACTATTATCTCAGGAAAAAATTGTCCCGAGGCCAAACCTATAGTTGACGAACCTTGTCCTATTGTATAGATAATAGAAAGAAAAGTAAGGAAATGTTTAAGAGATCTGATTTTTAGTTTATAAATACTTTGCTACAATGACACCCTTAGTTATCTACCTACCTCGTTCCTTTCTTTTAGCATGTGCACGTAGTAAGTACTAAGTAAGCGTATTTTCAGATTCCAAAATGATTATTTAGTTGTGGACACTAAATCACCGCACTCCCTCTCTTGGTGTTGGTCCTCATCTTCGTAAGTCACCTTGATTTAGCACCTTTGTGTTCTATCAGTTTCTGTATGAAATTATTTTGTTAACTCCATGACAGTAGCTAAAGAAAGGGGCAATAGCAACACACATGTAGACTACAAATGCATGCTGGACCGGGCATGCCCTGAGCTCGTGAAGGGAGCGAAATGGAGAGGGCTAGAAGGCCGAGGCTCCAGCCTTTGAAATCTTTCTCCATACACCAGTCAAATTGGGCACGCTCCGCTCCTTGCTCTGCTCCAAGTTCCGTCCTGCTCACATACTCTGACTGGGGAGCATAGGATAGGCTATTCCATGGCAAGCTTACTAAAATATCAATGCACAGTTCAGTCAACCAAATAAATATAGTTGTAATCAGAGGTGGTAATAGGGGAAATAATCATTCCTGGAACCCTCCTGTGTAAAAATCCATGAATTCAATGTAAAAATGTACATTTTCAAAATTTAACTAGGCCTATCATGATCTTGAAGCCTTATGGAAATAAGGGTCACAGAGCAAAATACAATTTTCAACTCTGTTTTGCATTAGGTCAAAAGAATGGCACTGAAGGGGATGGCTGCCGTTTTACGGCTTCTAACCAACTGTGCTATTTTGTGTGCTATTGTTTGTATTTTCGCATTGTTTGTATTTTCTGCATAATGTTGCTGCTACCGTCTCTTCCAGAGCTTCTGGATATCAGAACAGTGATTACTCATCTTGAACTGGACAAAGATTCTTTCTTTAATGAGTCACCAGGCCCAAATCATTGTCATTTGCACGAAGAAAAGACGGAGGTACAGGGGGTGGAGATCGGGGTGTTTTATGATAATTCTTCGGTGAGTGGGTAACCCCCCTCTATCATCCGTTTTATTGTCCAACGTGCAACGTTTTCCGTGCATCGGCAGGACAGAACAGCTACGTCCGGCTACGCCATTGGACATAAACATTACACAACAAGTTGGAAATCGCAAATTCAACGAGTGGTTTGGTAGGAATCAGTGACAGTGGCTGTGTGGTCCCAAATATGGGATTAAGGGGCTCTTTTCCAAGTTTTAAATTATAAACTTCAACATTGGCCATGCTGTCAATGAAGCATGATTTGTGCCTCGCTCAAAACAACTTGGAGGACCGCCGCACCACCTTCCTCTTCAAGTGAGACGAGCACAACAATGTGAGCCCAAAAATGTATTGTATGCTGCTTCATAAATTATGTAATATGCCAGGGAGATATGTATACTGTAGCTAAGAAAGTAATACTGCCTCCCGGGTGGCGCAGTGGTTAAGGGCACAGCGCCAGGCTCTGTTGCAACCGGCCGCGACCGGGAGGTCTGTGGGAAGACGCACAATTGGCCTAGCGTCGTTAGGGAGGGCTTGGCCGGTAGGGATATCCTTGTCTCAGCGACTCCTGTGGCGGGCCGGGCGCAGTGCACGCTAACCAAGGTTGCCAGGTGCACGGTGTTTGCGCGCTGTGTTAAGAAGCAGTGCGGCTTGGTTGGGTTGTGTATCGGAGGACGCATGACTTTCAACCTTCATCTCTCCCGAGCCCGTACGGGAGTTGTAGCGATGAGACAAGATAGTAGCTACTAAAAAACAATTGGATACCATGAAAAAGGGGTAAAATAAATGTTTTAAAAAAAGTAATATGTTGTTTAGTACGATGTTAGCCCATGTGCCTCACCCTATTAATTTCCCCCTCTTACTGTTCTGATTGTTCTACTGCTTTAGAGAAATGCAATCATTGTGTATTGTAAGAGCTTTCATTATCTGCTTATATGCCCCCTTTATTTATCCTATTTATCCTTGGTGTACAGGGAGAGCACTGTAAGAATGGCCCATGTCCTTAATTCTGTCGCTGTATATTTCAAAAGTGTAATATAACAAATAGTTATATTGACAAACGTTACGTCCGTCCTAGCTCGCTCATTGTCTTAATCGATATTACGGATAGCCTATTATCCGTTTGTCATCCCCTTATGCCATAGTTTGTACATCTCAATTGTCATTAGAAACCACAATTGTTTTAAGCAAGTCAGCCATATCAGCTATGTTTTTTTTAAGTTATTAAATTAGTTTGAATAAACTGTTCACTGCCAGACAAGGCTCTGCTAATAGCCAGGTGTAGCAGTAGTAAGATGTTGGGACTGCTGTTGGGACAGCTTTATGTAGGCCCTAACAGTTTGTGGGCGCCGTTTGCCACCATTATAGTGCAATTAATGTATTGTTTAGTTTTGTGTTGTGTAGTGGCTTTGCTGGCATTCATTCCACTTTTGTTTTTTTTCCCCCACCAAGATTTACATGCTAAAATCGCCATTGCCATATGTACATATTCCAAACAGAAGCCATGGATTACAGGCAACATCCGTACCGAGCTAAAGGCTAGAGCTGCCGCTTTCAAGGAGAGGGACACTAATCTGGACACTTATAAGAAATCAAACAGGCAAAGCATCAATACAGGACTGAGTTTCAATCCTACTACACCGTCGCTGACTCTCGTCGGATGTGGCAGGGCTTGAAAACTATTACGGACTACAAAGGGAAACCCAGCCGTGAGGTGCCCAGTGAGACACGAGCCTACCAGATGAGCTAAATTACTTTTATGCTTGCTTTGAGGCAAGCAACACTGAAGCATGCATGAGAGCACCAGCTGTTCCGGGCGACTGTGTGATCATGCTCTCCGTAGCCGATGTGAACAAGACCTTTAAATAGGTCAACATGCACAAGGCCATGGGGCCATTTGGATTACCTGGACGTGCACTCATTGCATGTGTGGACCAACTGGCAAGTGTCTTCACTAACATTTTCAACCTCTGAGGTTGTAATACCAACATGTTTCAAGCAGACCACCAAAGTCCCTGCTTAAGTGAAGATAACCTGCCTAAATGACCACTCGTGTCGGTAGCCATAAAGTGCTTTGAATGGCTCACATCAACACCATCATCCCGGGATCCCCACCCCCACTCCAATTGTCATACCACCCCAACAGATCCACAGATGACACAATCTCAACCGTGCTCCACACTGCCCTTTCCCACCTGGACAAAAGGAACACCTATGTGAGAATGCTGTTCATTGACTACAGCCTAGCGTTCAACACCATAGTGCCCATAAAGCTCATCACTAAGCTAACGACCCTGGGACTAAACACGTCCCTCTGCAACTGGATCCTGGATTTCCTGATGGGCCGCCCCAACATGGTAAGGATAGGCACCAACACGTCACGCTAATCCTCAACACTGAGGCCCCTCAGGGGTATGTGCTTAGTCCCCTCCTCTACTTCCTGTTCACCCACGACTGTGTAGCCAAGCACGACTCCAACACCATCATTAAGTTTGCTGACACAATACAACAGTGCCTGATCACCGACAACAATGAGACAGCCTATAGGGAGGAGGTCAGAGACCTTGCAGTGTGGTGTCAGGACAACAACCTTTCCCACAATGTGAGCAAGACAAAGGAGCTGATTGCAGCCTACAGGAAAAGATGGGCCGAACATAGGTCGAGAGTTTCAAGTTCCTTGGCGTCCACATCACCAGCAAATTATCATGGTCCTATCATGGTCCAAACACACCAAGACAGTCGTGAAGAGGGCACGACAACGCCTTTTCCCCCTCAGGAGACTGAAAAGATTTGGCATGGATCCCCAGATCCTCAAAAAGTTCTACAGCTGCACCATTGAGAGCATCCTGACCTGTTGCATCACCACCTGGTATGGCAACTGTGCGGTATCCAAGAATAAGGCGCTACAGAGGGTAATGCGTACAGCCCAGTACATCACTGGGACCAAGCTTCCTGCCATCCAGGACCTTTATACTAGGCTGTGTCTAGTTGTCAAAGACTCCAGTCACCCAAGTCATAGACTCTTCTCTCTGCTTCCACACGGCAAGCGTTACTGGAGCGCCATGTCTAGGTCCAAAAGGCTCCTTACCAACTTCATCCCCTTAGCCATAAGACTGCTGAACAATTAATGAAATGTTCACCCTGACTGTTTACATTGAACCCCCCCCATTTACACCTTATCTACCTACATGTACAAATTACCTCGACTAACCTGTACCCCCGCACATTGACTCGGTACCGGTACCCCCTGTATATAGCCTCGTTATTGTAATTTTATTGTGTTACTTTTATTTCGTTTATTACTTTAGTTTATTTAGTAAATATTTTCTTACAACTCTATTTCTTGAACAGCATTGTTTGTTAAGGGCTTCTAAGTAAGCATTTCACGGTAAGGTCTACAGTCATGGCCAAACGTTTTGAGAATGACACATATATTAATTTTCACAAAGTCTACTGCCTCAGTGTCCTTAGATATTTTGTCAGATTTTACTATGGAATACTGAAGTATAATTACAAGCATTTCATAAGTGTCAAAGGCTTTTATTGACAATTACATGAAGTTGATGCGAAGAGTCAATATTTGCAGTGTTGACCCTTCTTTTTCAAGACCTCTGCAATCCGCCCTGGCATGCTGTCAATTAACTTCTGGGCCACATCCTGACTGATGGCAGCCCATTCTTGCATAATCAATGCTCGGAGTTTGTCAGAATTTGTGGGTTTTTGTTTGTCCACCCGCCTCTTGAGGATTGACCACAAGTTCTCAATCGGATTAAGGTCTGGGGAGTTTCCTGGCCATGGACCCAAAATATTGATGTTTTGTTCCCCGAGCCACTTAGTTATCACTTTTTCCTTATGGCAAGGTGCTCCATCATGCTGGAAAATGCATTTTTTGTCACCAAACTGTTCCTGGATGTTTGGGAGAAGTTGCTCTCGGGGATGTGTTGGTAACATTCAAAATTGTGAGTGAGCCCACTCCCTTGGCTGAGAAGCAACCCCACACATGAATAGTCTCAGGATGCTTTACTGTTGGCATGACACAGGACTGATGGTAGCGCTCACCTTGTCTTCTCCAGACAAGCTTTTTTCCGGATGCCCCAAACAATCGGAAAGGGGATTCATCAGAGAAAATGACTGTACCTTTTGCAGATTATCAGTCTATCCCTGATGTTTTTCCTGGAGAGAAGTGGCATCTTTGCTGCCCTTCTTGACACCAGGCCATCCTCCAAAAGTCTTCGCCTCACTGTGCGTGCAGATGCACTCACACCTGCCTGCTGCCATTCCTGAGCAAGCTCTGTGCTGGTGTTGCCCCGATCCTGAATCAACTTTAGGAGATGGTCCTGGCACTTGCTGGACTTTCCTGAGCGCCCTGAAGCCTTTTCACAACAATTGACCCCCTCTCCTTGAAGTTCTTGATGATCCGATAAATGGTTGATTTAGGTGCAATCTTACTGGCAGCAATATCCTTGCCGGTGAAGCCCTTTTTGTGCAAAGCAATGATGACGGCATGTGTTTCCTTGCAGGTAACCATGGTTGACAGAGGAAGAACAATGAATCCAAGCACCACCCTCCTTTTGAAACTTCCAGTCTGTTATTCGAACTCAAATAGCATGACAGAGTGATCTCCAGCCTTGTCCTCGTCAACACTCACACCCGTGTTAACAAGAGAATCACTGACATGATGTCAGCTGGTCCTTTTGTGGCAGGACTGAAATTCAGTGGAAATGTTTTGGGGGGATTCAGTTCATTTGCATGGCAAAGAGGGACTTTGCAATTAATTGCAATTCATCTGATCACTTTTCATAACATTCTGGAGTATATGCAAATTGCCATCATACAAACTGAGGCAGCAGACTTTGTGAAAATGAATATTTGTGTCATTCTCAAAACTTTTGGCCACGACTGTACACTGTTGTATTTGGCGTATGTGACAAACACATTTTGATTTGATTTCTTATGGAAATATGGGTCACAGCGCAAAATACAATATTCAACTATGTTTGGCATTAGGCCCAACAAATAAATAAAAATACATTAAAACAATGTATTGTTTTAAAACATTGACACATTCTATCAACAGTCAAGTCAGATGTATTGCACCATGTGGTTTAGTTTGTGCTCATTTGCAACATAGGCCTGCAATCATTTCTTGATCCAAAGGTTGGATTCCAACCATTATAAACAGGAAATAATTTATTCATAAACCAACGTTTACTCTATAGCAGTAACATTGCACAACATTGACAGCCAATTAAGGAAGAACATAGACACGGGAATATAAATTGATAGGCTGGCTATTAGTTTAAAAAAATAACATTTTTAGGATAATTTCAAGATCTAACCAGGCATTATTATAAACTGTAAATAATTTACAGTGGGGTCTGAAATGATTGACACCCTTGATAAAGATGAGCAAAAATGACTGCATAAAATAAATAATTCAAATACTCAGCTATAATGTATGCAAAAAAATGTGGGAAATTATATTATTTTATACTAATACAAGTTCTCAGTGAAAGTAATTTTGTTTAAAAAGGTAGAGGTCAAAATGATTGACACCCCTGTATTCAATACATTCCAATACCTCACCTTGTGAGGATAACGGCACTGAGCCTTTTCATAAGATGGTGTATTAGTTGGAGAACACATTCCCATGAGTTGGAGAACACATCCTCTATAACGAATCCTTTGTACATCATTGATGTCCTTCCTTTGTGCTTATGGAGTCCTACCCCTATGGGTTTCAAGTCCGGAGACTGAGATGGTGTCAGGTCTGCTCCCGCCCCCCCGTCCTCAAACGCCAGGCTGCCCTGCATCACGTGCTCCTATCATCCATTACGCACACCTGTTTTCCCTCGTCATGCGCTTCAGCGATATTGGACTCAATATTACCTGTTTATTACCTCCCCTATATTTGTCAGTTCCATTGGTCTGTTCCCCGGCTGCTGCATTTATTGTTTTTTGTCTGTGTTTACTCGTATGCTGACGCTGTTCCTGTCTTGTTCCATGTCCGATCCTTATTAAATGTTTGACCTGCTTCGTCTCTCCAGCGTCAGCCCATGTGACAGATGGCCATTGCAAAATTGTGATTTTGTGACCAATTATCCATTTCTTTCTGGATTTATAGTACCAGTCAAAAGTTTGGACACACCTACTCATTCATAATTTTTTACTATTTTGTACATTGTAGAATAATAATGAAGACATCAACTATGAAATATCACATGTGTTATATAAGCAATCATGTAGTAATTAAAAAAGTGTTAAACAGATCAAAATATACTTTAGATTCTTCAAAGTAGCCACCATTTGCCTTGATGACAGCTTTACACAATCTTTACATTTGTTCTATGGTATGAAAATTTAGCTCTTTGGCCACGTACGCCATCTCAGTCTCCTGACTTGAAACCCATTGAAAACATGTGGTTAGAATTGAAGAGGGCAGTCCATAAGCGCAGATGAAGGATATCAAAGATCTTGAAGGATTCTGTATGGAGTAATGGTTAAGATCCCTCCCAATGTGTTCTCTAAGCATGAGAAAAAGGCTCAGTGCCATTATCCTCGCAAGGTAAGGTAATGAAAACAGGGGTGTCAATCATTTTGACCCCTTGCCTTTTCGAGAGAAAAAGTATTACTTGTCAACAAAATCTCTTTCTCTGAGCAGTATTAGTAGGCCTATAATATCATTTTAATTTTTTTTGTTGCATACAATATAGTTCAGTATTTGAATGATTTATTGTATACAAATGTCTGTGCTCATCTTTATCAAGGACGTCAATAAATTTGGATTCCACTGCATATTTGAATACCTTGAGCCTCTCAGCTGCGGGAGGGCCTTATCCTACAATTATGCTCCAATTATCTTCATTTTACGAACAAAAGAAGCACGTTCTCCTCTTACATGTCACTGGCCACTTTATATTCCGATGTGTTTCCGATTTTTTTTTGTGTATTGACTATTTATTTGTGTCGAATTGCTCATGCGATTTTCTGTGGTTGGATGTAAATTATGATGGACGGTACAAATAAAAAAAGGTTAAGTGCTGTTATCCTCACAAGGTGAGGTATTGAAAGGTATTGCAAACCAGGGCTGTCAATAATTTTGGCCCCTACCTTTTTGAGAAAAAATAATATTACTTGTTAAACAAAATCTATTTCACTGAGCAATTGTATTAGTAGCCTACAAAATAATATAATTTACCCAAAATGTTTGCATACAATATAGTTCAGTATTTGAATATTGATTTTATACAGTAGGCACTACTATTTTCGCTAATTTTCATCAAGGGCGTCAATAATTTCGGATCCCACTGTATATTATAATACCTTGAGCATCTCAGCTGCGGGAGGGTATTCTCCTACAATTATGCTCCTATTTTCTTCATTTTACGATCAAAAGAAGCGAGTCATCCTCTTGCATGCACTGTTTTTGTGTTAGGAATGGCACAGTTACCATGGCAGATTCAGCGTCAATGTTGAATCTTCAAAATGACTACATTAACCATAACGCTAATTGACTGGATGTTCAAAATTGCCATGGCAATTATGCATCGCAATAATTATACTATGGTGTAGGCAGGGCCTTCTAATGTGTATGGCAGTCCAGTACATTTTGCAACCAAATTATTATTTGTCTATGTACAATATGATAATAATAAAAACAGCAGAACAATAACAACAATGCTCAGAGGGGAATGTAGGCTATTGTAGCGTGATTTAATAATTTGGTCCACTTGCCACAGAAAGTACAGTGCATTCGGAAAGTATTCAGACCCATTGACTTTTCCACCTTTTATTACGTTACAGCATTATTCTGAAATTTATTCAATTTAAAATTTCCTCATCTATCTATGTAACGGATGTGAAACGCTAGCTTAGTTAGCGGTGTTGCGCGCTAAATAGCGTTTCAATCGGTGACGTCACTTGCTCTGAGACCTTGAAGTAGTAGTTCCCCTTGCTCTGAAAGGGCCGCGGCTTTTGTGGAGCGATGGGAACTACTACTTCAAGGTCTCAGAGCAAGTGACGTCACCGATTGAAACGCTATTTAGCGCGCACCACCGTTAACTAAGCTAGCGTTTCACATCCGTTACATCTACACACAATACCCCAGAGTGAAAAAGCAAAAACAGTTTTTTAGAATTATTTTTCTTTGTTGAAATACCTTACTTACATAGTAGATGTAAAATTGAGCTCAGGTGCATCCTGTATCAATTGGTCATCCTTGAGATGTTTCTACAACTTGATTGGAGTCCACCTGTGGTAAATTCAATTGATTGGACAAGATTTGGAAAGGCACACACCTGTCTATATAAGGTCCCACAGTTGACAGTGCATGTCAGAGCAGAAACCAAGCCATGAGGTCGAAGGAATTGTCCGTAGACGCTGAGACAGGAAGGGTACCAAAACATTTCTGCAGCATTGAAGACTCTTCCTAGAGCTGGCCGCTCGGCCAAACTGAGCAATCGGGGAAGAAGGGCCTTGGTCAGGAGGTGACCAAGAAGCTCCAGAGTTCCTCTGTGGAGATGGGAGAACCTTCCAGAAGGACAATGTTCTCTGCAACACTCCCCCAATCAGGCCTTTATGGTAGAGTGGCCAGACGGAAGCCTCTCCTCAGTAAAAAGCAAATGACAGCCCGCTTGGAGTTTGCCAAAACGGCACCTAAAGGACTCTGTGTCACGTCTGGAGGAAACCTGGCACCATCCCTATGGTGAAGCATGGTGATGGCAGCAACATGCTGTGGGGATGTTTTTCAGTGGCAGGGACTGGGAGATTAGTCAGGATCGAGGAAAAGATGAACAGAGCAAAGTACAGAGAGATCCTTGATGAAAACCTGCTCCAGAGCGCTCAGGACCTCAGACTGGGGTGAAGGTTTACCTTCCAACAGGACAATGACCCTAAGCACACAGCCAAGACAACGCAGGAGTGGATTCTGGACAAGTCTCTGAATGTCCTTGAGTGGCTCAGCCAGTCCGGACTTGAACCCGATCGAACATCTCTGGAGAGACCTGAAAATAGCTGTGCAGCGACGTTCCCCATCCAACCTGACAGAGCTTAAGAGGATCTGCAGAGAAGAATGGGAGAAACTCCCCAAATACATGTGTGCCCAGCTGGTGGTGTCATACCCAAGAAGACTCAAGGCTGTAATCGCTGCCAACGGAGCTTCCACAATGTACTGAGTAAAGGGTCTGAATACTTACGTAAATGTTATATTTCAGTTTTTTTTTTTTTTATAGATTTGCAAACATTTCTACAAACCTGTTTTTGCTTTGTCGTCATAGTGTATTGTGTGTACATTGATAAGGGAAAAAAACAATTGAATCCATTTTAGAATAAGGCTGTAACGTAACAAAATGTGGAAAAAGTGAAGGGTATATGAATACCTTCCGAATGCACCGTAGGTAGGCACTATACATGTATAATGTTCTGATGACTGGGCAATGCAGTTCTATTTGTCTCTGACATTCATCAACTGTACGGAGATTAATCACCCATCACCCACTTCTGAGAATAAAATTATCAAATTTGAATAGAGATAAGAGATGTTGAACTTCAAGTTAATTGACTGTGTGCCTAATAATGCATTTTTAGGTAAGATATTGCACGTTTCTGAGACTTTACAAGGCATAAATTGAACATAAAAGACATTCAGAGCCATTCTAAAAGTACTTGCCTATCAAATGAAACTTTATTTGTCACATGTGTAGACTTTACCGTGAAATGCTTACTTACAAGCCCTTAACCAACAGTGCAGTTCAAGAAGAAGAAAATATTTACCAAGTAGATAAAAAGTTAAAAGTAACACAATAACAATAACGAGACTATATACAGGGGCACCGGTACCGAGTCAGTGTGCGGGGGTGCAGGCTAGTTGAGGTAATCTGTATATGTAGGTGGGGGCGAAGTGACTATGCATAGCGAGTAGCAGCAGTGTACAAAAAGGGGGGGGGGGGGGGTGTCAATGTAAAATGTCCGGTGGCAATTTTATGAATTGTTCAGCAGTCTCATGGCTTGGGGGTAGAAGCTGTTGAGGAGCCTTTTGGTCCTAGACTTGGCGCTCTGGTACCGCTTGCCGTGCGGTAGCAGAGAAAACAGTCTATAACTTGGGTGACTGGAGTCTCTGACAATTTTATGGGCTTTCCTCTTACACCGCCTATTATATAGGTCCTGGGTGGCAGGAAGCTTGGCCCCAGTGATGTACTGGGCCGTTCGCACTACCCTCTGTAATGCCTTACGGTCAGATGCCAAGCAGTTGCCATACCAGGCGGTGATGCAACCAGTGCTCTCAATGGTGTAGCTGTAGAACCTTTTAAGGAACTGGGGACCCATGCCAAATCTGCAGCACCCTTGAAACATTGTTGCATTTAAAGTGGAACTGACAGCATGTTAGCAACATGACATCTTATTCAAATCTGTTAATTTACATCCCCAGGAAGAATATGACACTTTTTCAATCATTTTCTGAAAAGTGACAGCTTAGATATGGTAATTTTCATAAATTCTTAGAATGTTTGAGAATTAAGTATACTAAGGCATTTGTGAAAATTCTATAGCAATATAGAGTAGGAAGCGGCCGTGGGTTTGGACAATTAATAGACATTGAGATCAAAAAAACAAAACAAAAAAAAAAACATCTGTCTTGCCTAGGACCGAAGTCTACACAAACTGGTGCACTATAGCCAATCAGAGCTACAGTAGACCTTTATACAAACAAGCCATTTGCCACACGGGCCTGCCATCATTCACTTTGAACTGGACTGTGTGTTTACAGACAGTAGGCCCTGTCACCATTCACTTTGAACTGGACTGTGTGTTTACAGGCAGTAGGGCCTGTCATCATTCACTTTGAACTGGACTGTGTGTTTACAGGCAGTTGGTTCTGTCATCATTCACTTTGAACTGGACTGTGTGTTTACAGTCAGTATGGCCTGCCATCATTCACTTTGAACTGGACTATGTGTTTACAGGCAGTAAGGCCTGCCATCATTCACTTTGAACTGGAATGTGTGTTTACAGGCAGTTGGTTCTGCCATCATTCACTTTGAACTGGACTGTGTGTTTACAGGCAGTTGGTTCTGCCATCATTCACTTTGAACTGGACTGTGTGTTTACAGGCAGTTGGTTCTGCCATCATTCACTTTGAACTGGACTGTGTGTTTACAGGCAGTTGCAACAGCGAGACTTTAGATCATTAGAAAGCATTCGCCAAAATCCACAAAATCCACCTGAATGGATTTCTGCAAATATGTAAACACCACAGGAGGAGTCCTCTTACATTTGGGAACTTTACAGTCCTATTCATCAACCACACCATGAAAAGGTAAGCTCTCTCTCCCTCAGTTATGCACATCAACAACAAGATCAACAACAAATGCTTGCCAGGGCAAAATGCCAGCGCAAGATGCCAGCAGCATACCACCCTGCATCCCACTGCTGGATTGCCTCTGAAGCTAAGCAGGGTTGGTCCTGGTCAGTCCCTGGATGAGAGACCAGATTCTGCTGGAAGTGGTGTTGGAGGGCCAGTAGGAGGCACACTTTCCTCTGTTCTAAAAAAAATATCCCAATGCCCCAGGGCAGTGATTGGGGACATTGCTCTATGTAGGCTGCCATCTTCCGGATGGCACGTTAAACGGGTGTCTGTGGTCATTAAAGATCCCATGGCACTTATTGTAAGAGTAGGGGGGTTAACCCCGGTGTCCTGGCTAAATTCCCAATCTGTCCTTCATACAATCATGGCCACCTAAGCATACCCAGTTTACAATTGGCTCATTCATCCACCCCTCCTCTCCCCTGTAACTAATCCCCAGGTTGTTGCTGTAAATGAGAATGTGTTCTCAGTCAACTTACCTGGTAAAGTAAAGGTAAAATGAAAAAGATGAGCTAAAATCTAATGAAGGAACATTAGATAAACGCTCTCAAACTTTTTCAGCTAGTTGGCCGTCAAAATTTCACTGATAAACAATGGGGAATTGTAGCCTCCTCGTCGTTCTGCAGCTTGCCTGCCAATGCATGCTTGTCCCAACTAAGCATGCAAAGGTAACTGGCTAAAGTTAGCTAGCTTGCTAGCTAGCTACTTCCAGATACAAATGAGAGAGCACCTCACTCTGACCATTTTGGGCTCCAGAGTGGCGCAGCGGTCTAAGGCACTGCTTCTCAGTGCTAGACGCGTAACTAAAGACACCCTGGTTCGTATCCAGGATGTATCACATCTGGCACAATTTGCCCAGGGTCATTTGGGTTTGGCTGGTGTAGGCCGTCATTGTAAATAAGAATTTGTTTTAACTGACTTGCCTAGTTAAATAAAGGTTACATTTTTTTGTATTAAATACTTGTTGTAGCAGAGATGGCTAGGCTGTTTACATGTTATGTAGAGCGTGCTTGACTAACAATTACTTTTTTTGTCTACGTTTACTGACACCGGTCATATTCAGCGGATGTTGCGTATTCGTAAATTCATCAGTTATTCTGCACTCTGACACATTCAGACGAGAGTGCTCTGAAATCGGAGTAGATAGCCAGAGTGATTTTGCAAATGCAATAGATTCTTGAACTAGCTAACCAAAGTACACCTGCATCTCTAGCTGTGTATAGCTAAAAGTCACTCACCCACTCCTCCAATGGCATGACATGACATCCTCCTAGAAGATAGCTAGCTAGCTAACGTTAGGCTCTGTGTTTTTAGCTTGCTATATAAATAGATTCGCTAGCCTATTAGCCACGTTATGACTGACTTGTGATCATTGCCCTTGCTAGTTTGATTGTAATTGACATTCCCAGCCTGTTACATTTGTCTGTTTTTTGTCCAGAATAGTGAGTCATTGAAACTGAAACAGTGCACCCTGAATGGAGGCAGCAAACAAATATTGGGAAATGCCTAATGATTGTGTTTTTGTATTCTTATGATTGGAACCTACTGGCTTATTATGTCAGAGTTTATGGACTTCTTATCCTTTAACATCATGCTGTGTGTGACTGCTGTCTTCCCATCTGTCCTATGCAGTGGTGTAGTGGTGCCTGGAGAAGTGGGTATACTCAAATTCTGCCAAAAAGTTTCCAAATGGCTTGCCCAGCGAAGGAAAGGCACCCCGTTTTTAAATGTGTTTTCCTATAGATTTTTCAGATTTTCACTCTCAAAATCATGTTTTTTTTTAAATGCAAAAATGTGATTGTCTAAGTCCACAACAAGGCTTAAAACACATCAATCTGTTTGGGTGGGCCTGTCAGGGCCTGGCTCCCCAGTGGGTGGGCCTTTGCCCACCCAGGCCCATCCATGTCTACGCCCCTGATGCATGATGACAATTGCGCATCACAAATAGCCTACTAACCAACACTTCGGACCTTTTCAATACCTGGTTTGCATACTCATTATTGTCTTATGTAGCATTTACTTGTAAATATCATAAGTTGAAACGTCTTTCCTACCATACCGGCTACCGATGTCATTCTTCTGTGAGATGCTCTATGCCAACAAAAAACAGTTGAGAGCTGCACACTCATGCTGCCTGCCTGCAGATAATATTCCGCTGAAACTAGGCTGTGTTCGGAGCGCATGTGAATATATTTCACGTGATTTGCGAGTGTATAGGCTAATTTGTGCATGGTTTCTCTATTGTACTACATAATTTATAAGTCCTATACCTCCACTTCAACTTTAGTAAGCATCAGTAGGGATTAAGAAGTGAGTATAGCAATGAAAGGAAACGGGACATATGGTTTATACCTGCGTATAGTCTCCACTACACCACTGGCCCTTTGTTTTACAAAGAGTGCGCTATTGTACATGAGTGCGCTGTTATTACGGTTGCTGTCCTTTCAGAATCACGAACCTGTCACACACTGAAGGCCTGTAGGTTCGCCACTGCGCAAGCATGTTTATAATATATATAAAGCCTGTTAAGATACTGTATTAATGATTCAAGAAATGAGTGTATATATTTGGCCAGGAGAAGCGGTTTTATGCGCTGACTGAATGGAAACGGATAATTATGAGTTTTTTACTCCGCTGGTCTCGGCTGGTCTCGGGAAGAAATTACGAGTCCTCACTGTCCGAGACCAAGTAAAAACAGAGTACAAATGTATCCGACACCGAGACAAGAACAAGACACTCAATATATGGTCTCGAGACCGGCCTTGAGTACTACAGCTCTGAAAATAGGGTTGTAATACAAAAGAGAGGGAGTGAAAGAGGAAGTGTGAAATGTAATTCGGATTTTCGCATGTGGAAAGAGCTACAGAGCGAATGCTCACCTTAGAAACGACATGCAAGTGAAATGGCCAGGTAAGCCCCTCTTGACCCCCTGACCCTAGACTGATGATATCCACTCAGTACAGCCAAACATCTCCAGGGTATTGGCATGCTTATTAAAGCAAGAACGATCATCCTTTCACATGGTGTATATTGACCATGTGTCTAATAGGGTTAGGTTCCCCAACATACTCATGTAAACAATGGACACACACGTGTTAGTACACACACACACACACACACACACACACACACACACACACACACACACACACACACACACACACACACACAGCATCTGTGTGTACAAGGAGGCAGTAATAGATGTCCCCAGGCTATTCCTTTCTCATCTAGGTCATCAAGATGATTCACCCACCATCAGAGGGCAGATGTTATAAACCGAGGAAGCACTTTCGTCTCCTCTGTAAATATGTGTGTCCAATCTGATAATGACACCGACACGCACTTGAGCTGCTTGCCCTGGTGCCTAGGTGCACACTTAGTGGTGACCCTAAAGGCAGACAGAGGAAGAGAGTGAAATGCATAGTATCCTGAGACCTAACCATAGGTGATGACCTCTTCTCCCTGACAGGCTTAGACTAGCTGACAGACTCTCCCTTGGGAGTCACTCTGAGCAGCACCAATATTGACCCATGTCATGTGATCACTTCATGATTATGATGATGAGTAATGTGTTGAGTCATTTCTCTAATACCGTCCATAATATATGATGAATGGTAAAGTGTCAATGGGGAATTGTATGAATGAATGGAATTAGATTACATTACAATAAATTGGGGTGATGTTTCTCATTGTGGTTGCTATGGCACTGTTAAAGAGATGATTGTATGGTTTCCATAGCAAGACTGCAAAGATCAAGCTCTTATTAACTTAAATGCTGGCTAAATTATGGTAAACTGCCAGCAGTTCAGAATCATGAAGATATACAATTAAAGTCCCAAATACAGATATTTGTGTCTGTTACCCTTAAAAACAAGGGGAGAGAATGTATAAAAAAATTACGCTCAGATTATCCCATTCTTCTGAGTGATGAAGTAGAATGAAAAATGTAACCATTGAGTCCCTGCCTGATCATGCAGCCCCTTTGACGTCCAGTTGGGCTTGAAATGTGCCAAGGGGAGGGGAGGGGTGTAAGGAGGGGGATAAGAGGGGTGAGGAGGATTAGGGGAACAAAAGGATCCTTCTCTGTCGTCTTAAAGAGGATCTTCTCCTGGCTCATCCCCTGCTCTCTGGCGGCAGATTTATTTTTCAGAGAGCGGGTGGCTGGTGGAGAGAGTGATGGAGGGAGGGAAAGAGGGAGGAGGACAGAGAGGAGGTGGAGTGCAGATTTCAAAGTCATCTTTAACTTTAAGCCCTGCAGTCTCTCCCAAACGAAGCCCCCTTTCCCAGACACTGTGTTATCTATGGCTCCCCAATGGCAGCCCAGTAGCCTGGCACCCTCTCTTTCTTCTCACGCTTTTGTCACGTTGGCATTTAAGTGCCCTTTTTCACCGGCTGGATGACCAAGTGAAGGAGCCCCTTTGAGGGACATGAAAGAGACAGACTTTAACTACCCAGCCCAGTCTCCTCTTAAAACAATACCAAACGGGAAACAAATACCCACTTTGTTGCCAGAATTGTTTCAGGCATGTTCTATATCAGAATCAGTCAGATAGGCAAGATGACTAGTTAAAATGAGAGTTTGGGGAACAGTTACCCCCCGGAGACAATGGAGATCTCTGATAGGAGAATAGAGGTCGATGTACTGCTTTAAGCTGCATTTGTTATGATCGTTTCATCCAATAGCTTTTCACAAGATGGATGAAGACATTTTGACTTCAACTAATGCTATTTTTTAAATGACCATAATTTACCTCCATTAAAGAAATGTTGCCATCAAGTTACACACACACACACACACACACACACACACACACACACACACACACACACACACACACACACACACACACACACACACACACACACACACACACACACACACACACACACACACAGACAAAGAGTGAGAAAGAGATCCCATTCCACAGTCTCATTAATATTTCACTAGTTGCAACCGTAGAAAGCATGAGGCCACAATGATATTTGGTCGAGTAATTTGGGAAGAGAATGGATCTATGCAAATTCATGAAAAAAAACACACTTTACAATGAAACAACATTGTTGACAGATGATTATAGCAATACATATCCACCAGTAAAACTCTGTAGAAGAGAATTGTATATTTGACACAAATGAATCAGATGAACCCTAGTTCTGAGCAGTGAGGAGATCCTGGCCCACTCTTCCTCCATTGCCTAAGACCTTTATTACACTCCTTGTTCTCACCTCCTACTTCTCAGTTTTAAGATGGACTTTATTTGCTTACAAACCCTTACAGTCATCAGCCTTGCTTTCCACTATGGCCTCCACAGGCACAGACAACCCCATGGTGAACTGAGGTAGAGTTAATCCCAAATGAGATGGGGTTGATACAGGGAGGGACCAGGTCCTGCTGTTTGTAGCCTGGCTACATTGCAGCTGGTGGTGCTAGTTGAGTTGAAAGCTGTTTTGCTTATACTGTATAATCCCAACCCCAGGCTGTAGGTTACATTCAGACACACAGATACATGCAGTATATGAACGTGTACGTAAGTAATGCATTCACGTACAACACACGCACACACACACACACACACCACATCAGCTTCATGTACAACTTCCCACAGAATATGCAACACAATCACACACACCAATTCCTTCAGAGGCTCTGTCAGACACTGAACACTTAACCTGTGCTTTGTTCCAACACGCCTAGCTAACAGGGAGGCTGACTGACTGACAACATAATACAAATCTGTACCTAAGGGTTAACTCAGACAGGTCAAGGGTTAAGGATCATTTTTCACTTAAATTATCATGTCAAAGAGATGCACATTCAGCACTGTGATATTGGCAAAATACAATAATGAGAACATCAATAAAAACATAAAATGACATCTGAAAATGTTTATTCAAGGTATGGTGTTCATTTACCTCCAATTTGTCAGATACAGCCTTATCTATATCACATATCAACACATGAAATTCACCTGATGATCCATACATTTGGAGGTTCTAGTCTTATTGATGTGTGTGTGTGTGTGTGTGTGTGTGTGTGTGGGTGTGGGTGTGGGTGTGGGTGTGTGTGGATGTGTGCAGAACAACAAACCGAGTCTGAGTGTAACCTAAAGCCTGGGGCTGGGATTAAACAGTTAAAGTATATACAGTGGGGCAAAAAAGTATTTAGTCAGCCACCAATTGTGCAAGTTCTCCCACTTAAAAATATGAGAGAGGCCTGTAATTTTCATCATAGGTACACTTCAACTATGACGGACAAAATGAGAAAAAAAACATCCAGAAAATCACATTGTAGGATTTCTAATGAATTTATTTGCAAATTATGGTGGAAAATAAGTATTTGGTCACCTACAAACAAGCACGATTTCTGGCTCTCACAGACATATAACTTCTTCTTTAAGAGGCTCCTCTGTCCTCCACCTGTATTAATGGCACCTGTTTGAACTTGTTATCAGTATAAAAGAGACCTGTCCACAACCTCAAACAGTCACACTCCAAACTCCACTATGGCCAAGACCAAAGAGCTGTCAAAGGACACCAGAAACTAAATTGTAGACCTGCACCAGGCTGGGAAGACTGAATGTGCAATAGGTAAGCAGCTTGGTTTGAAGAAATCAACTGTGGGAGCAATTATTAGGAAATGGAAGACATACAAGACCACTGATAATCTCCCTCGATCTGGTGCTCCACGCAAGATCTCACCCCGTGGGGTCAAAATGATCACAAGTGAACGGTGAGCAAAAATCCCAGAACCACACGGGGGGATCTAGTGAATGACCTGCAGAGAGCTGGGACCAAAGTAACAAAGCCTACCATCAGTAACACACTACGCCGCCCCTGCTTAAGCCAGTACATGTCCAGGCTCGTCTGAAGTTTGCTAGAGAGCATTTGGATGATCCAGAAGAAGATTGGGAGAATGTCATATGGTCAGATGAAACCAAAATATAACTTTTTGGTAAAAACTCAACTCGTCGTGTTTGGAGGACAAAGAATGCTGAGTTGCATTCAAAGAACACCATACCTAGTGTGAAGCATGGGGGTGGAAACATCATGCTTTGGGACTGTTTTTCTGCAAATGGACCAGGAGGACTGATCCGTGTAAAGGAAAGAATGAATGGAGCCATGTATCGTGAGATTTTGAGTGAAAACCTCCTTCCATCAGCAAGGGCATTGAAGATGAAACGTGGCTAGGTCTTTCAGCATGACAATGATCCCAAACACACCGCTCGGGCAACGAAGGAGTGGCTTCGTAAGAAGCATTTCAAGGTCCTGGAGTGGCCTAGCCAGTCTCCAGATCTCAACCCCATAGAAAAACTTTTTGGAGGGAGTTGAAAGTCCGTGTGGCCCAGCAACAGCCCCAAAACATCACTGCTCTAGAGGAGATCTGCATGGAGGAATGGGCCAAAATACAAGCAACAGTGTGTGAAAACCTTGTGAAGACTTACAGAAAACGTTTGACTTTTGTCATTGCCAACAAAGGGTATATAACAAAGTATTGAGAAACTTTTGTTATTGACCAAATACTTATTTTCCACCATAATTTGCAAATAAATTAATAAAAAATCCTACAATGTGATTTTCTGGATTTTTTTTCTAATTTTGTCTGTCATAGTTGAAGTGTACCTATGATGAAAATTACAGGCCTCTCCCATCTTTTTTTTTTTTTGAATTTTACCCCTTTTTCTCCCCAATTTCGTAGTATCCAATTGTTGTAGTAGCTACTATCTTGTCTCATCGCTACAACTCCCGTACGGGCTCGGGAGAGACGAAGGTTGAAAGTCATGCGTCCTCCGATACACAACCAACCAAGCCGCTGCTTCTTTAACACAGCGCACATCCAACCCGGAAGCCAGCCGCACCAATGCGCCGGAGGAAACACCGTGCACCTGGCCACCTTGGCTAGCGTACACTGCGCCCAGCCCGCCACAGGAGTCGCTGGTGCGCGATGAGACAAGGACACCCCTACCGACCAAGCCCTCCCTAACCCGGGCGACGCTAGGCCAATTGTGCGTCGCCCCACGGACCTCCCGGTCGCGGCCGGTTAACCCAGGACTCTGATGGCACAGCTGGCGCTGCAGTACAGCGCCCTTAACCACTGCGCCACCCGGGAGGCCCTCTCCCATCTTTTTAAGTGGGAGAACTTGCACGATTGGTGGCTGACTAAATACTTTTTTGCCCTACTGTATAATGCAGTATAAGGCATCTTCAGGCTATACACACAGACAGTGAGAAGCCCACACTGCACATTCTGAAATCACATTCTACACACTCCACATCGACTCAATTTGTGTCGGTATTTGCCTGTGATACTGTTTCAGATTGTCTGCACTGGCTAAAAAATAAGTTATTTCATTATTTGCTGCCCATTTTGGTCAAACTATGACAGGGTGCAAAAATCGCATAAAACTAATTTGAGAAAGCATTTTTTTCTGGGTGGGATGAGTAAAAAATATCACAATGCCACTTAATATAATGTTTACATACCCTACATTACTCATCTCGTATGTACTCTATACCATATACTGCATCTTGCCATCTTTATGTAATACATGTATCACTAGCCACTTTAAACTATGCCACTTTTATGTTTACATAACCTACATTACTCATATGTATATACTGTACTCGATACCATCTACTGCATCTTGCCTATGCCGTTCTGTACCATCACTCATTTATATATCTTTATGTACATATTATTTATCCCTTTACACTTGTGTGTATAAGTTAGTAGTTGTGGAATTGTTAGGCTAGATTACTCGTTGGTTATTACTGCATTGTCGGGAAACTAGAAGCACAAGCATTTCGCTACACTCGCATTAACATCTGCTAACCATGTGTATGTGACAAATAAAATAACATTGGATTTGATTTAGCAGGCGGGAGGTGTCGTCGCATGGTGCTGATTAGAATCACTGGCGCTGTCCACCAAGTGTGGTGCTGAAATGTCTTAAACAGCAGTGCGCACACTGATCACAATAAAGATATTGTTAACTATTTCACTCAAATGACAAGATGTAGGCCTATCTCTAAAACGACGAATAGGCCTATTGTTTTTGTTTGTTCAGATAGGCTGTAGGCTACGCAAATAGGTACTTGGCAGGAGGATAGATTAGGTGTTCTGCAGTAAGGGTTAATTCCTTTAAGTATGTAACAGGTTTTGATCTAAACGGGTTTAAACCTGAATAATCTGATCATGTAGCCTAATCTGGCACTGTTCTGGGTTGTGCCAGTACCCCAGTTGCGCCCCAGACTTGTGAACCAAACAGCTCTACAGGGGGAACGACTCTAATCTAGATTCTGGTTCATGCCGAGCTTCAGCAGCGGGGGAAGGGAACGGTGAATGCTGCTCTGTCCTATCCTCTGTGAGAGAGAGGGCTAAAACTGCTGCCGCCTCTTCACCGACTCAGCTAGGAAACCCCCAGCATTACCTCATCAAATTCCCATTGCGTCGTATTACGGTATTATATCTTTATTCCGGGATTTGATGATAACAAAACCACACAGAATGGCGGCGATGGAACTCACTGCGTCTGTGTGAGCCAGGGTGAGAGGCAGTGGAAATCATTTGATCGCATCACATCACATCAGAAGTTATTTTGAGCATGTAAACATTCGAGGATGACATGGCAGAGGCGCCGAGTGTAGCAGGAACTAAAGGAATCGGGGCGCAGGTGTATGAAGATGTTTCCCTCTATGAGGAATATGAGTGTAAAATATGCTATAACTACTTCGACCTGGACCGTCGCACGCCCAAAATTCTGGAATGTTTGCACACTTTCTGTGAGGAGTGTCTGAATACTCTCCACCTTCGTGAGGACCGAGGATGGCGCATCGGCTGCCCTCTCTGTCGCCACCGGACCCCGGTGCCTGAGTACAGGATAAACAACCTCCCCAACAACACTAAAGTCACCGATGCTTATCCATTCTACATCCAGGATGACAGTCTTCCGCAGGACATCCTGCCACCGTATCCTCCTCCTTTGCACCCAGCGCTCACTGCCGCGTACCGCCGCGAGGTGGCGAACGAGGCGGCCGTAGCTGCGCAGGACCAGGCTATCCCGTCTGTAGCTGTGGTCGGAGGTAATGCCGCTGCGAACTCTTACGACAGTGCTGGATACGAGAGCTGTCAGAACTGTAGGCGCATCGTGCTAACCACAGGCTGTGTGTGCGCCATTTTCGGCTTCGTCTCCATGCTTGTGCTGCTGTTTCTGGGACTCATATTCGTGCATAACTTCAACAACCCTCCGTCTCCAGTCGGCCCTATCTGTTTGTCTGTAGCCAGCATCATGGCCATGTTCTCTGTTGTTATGACGTGGTTGGTGTGCTGGTTGAGATACAGGCCTGACCCGGAACCCGGGCGTGCTGCCTCCTCCAATGCCAGCAGGAGACATGTAAATGTTTTATGAGATTACATTTAAAATGTGTTCACTTCGCTGTATTCATTTATTGACGTGTCAGTTATTAAGTGTAGGGTATACTATATATACTCAGGTTTGTTATACACAATAAGTAAGCCATGATTACACTCCTTTCGGTAGCCTGGTTGACATAGAAGGGGGGTGAATCACATGCTAGTGATCCCATATTATTGGACCAATTTAATTGTGTAAAATGCCTGCCCTATTTAGTGTTGCATCACATTGTGTTCCACGTCTGCCTCTGGTGGGCCTGTCATGTCACCCTGAATGTAGGCTAGGTCATGACTCATAGTCAGATTGTGTGTTCTTCTGTGTCAAATGTTTCACCCATATTCACATTAACCAAAGAATAAAGCTAATGAACAATTGTCATCTGCCCTTGCTGTCCTGGCTGTTAGGTATAGGTTAGTACTATTTGATGGCAGAAAGGATTTAGAGCAGTTTCTTAGTTAGCCGGACCCTGGGATGTAGCCCTTCAGATGGTTTTATATGACATTGATTCAGGCAGTGCTCAAGTGTTATATTTGTAATAGAATTGATCCTTGAGTCTTGATCTGCCAGCCCTTTCCTTCCTTTCTGATCAGGCATTACTGGATAAGTGTACATGTATTTGTAGTTCATATTGATTGTTATGACTACATTGCCTCACCTGGGCCCAGTTTTTTCAAAGTTATCTATCTGGATTTCGCTCATCGGATAGGATTAAATACATAGAAATAGAATGAACAGAACTCACAAATCATTGACATGAATAGGGACTGCCGTTCTATTTATTCAATTTCTATGCATTTAATCCTATCCGATAGCCAAATTCCGCATAGATAACCTTTGAAAAACTGGGCCCAGAGGGTGCGAATCCCAGCCTCAAATCAGAATAAGGATTACCACTGGCGCCCTCCTGTGGCTCATACAGTTACACTGTACAATGTTTCATACAATGAAACGACTGAATTCTGTGCAGCTCACTGATGCTGCATGAATCTCAATGTACTTGTCACAATCTGTGATACACTAAGCTACTATAAACGCCTATCATTGGAAGCCTTTACACTGACAGAAGGTACTGTTTTAGGGTCTGGTCTTATAAAGAGAACAATGCAGGGTTTTCCACATCATCAAGCAGAGATGGTAGGCTACCCACATCCTCTACTTGGTATCCCTTTTTCTTATTCTCATGGTGGGAAATACACTCCCTTTCAAAGTGAATATTGTTCACACTAAAACATTTTCCATCGAGTTCCCTAGATGGAGAGATGAAATAATGACATTATTCACAATTAGATTAGGGAGAGATATGGGGTTCCAAAGTTGATGGGGGAAATCTACTCCCACAATGGTGAAGGTATTAGGTTACAGGTTGATGAGGCACCATGGTGGGACATTTCTTATAGCACTACGACGTGATAAGTACTTTTTGTACACACATGTGCACGCACAAAAGAAGAACAAACACATACATGCATTTCTGGCAAATGCCAGATGGGCTGGTCCATCTTTAGCTTAGTGCGCCTGTCTAAGATATGTTTTTTTTGTTGCACAAAATGATCATTATCTGGCTAACAGTGGGGCTCAAGGGAAAAAATGGTCCGGAGGGCCGTGAGATAAAAATAATGGCCGTTATGGGGGCCTCGAGGGAAAAATGGACCAGTGTATTAGAAATGCCAGTTACGATTTATTTCGTCCAAGTCCGCCCCTGCACACACACACACACACACACACACACACACATATACACACACACACACACACACACATATACACACACACACACACACACACACATACACACACACACACACAAATATACACACACACACACACACACACACACACACGGAGAGACACACACACTCAAACAAATTAACACACCAGACTGAGCGTCAGGATAAAGTGACTAAGAGGGCAGTTGAAATCGGTGAGGGGGTAACATTTTGGAATTATATTGAATTCTGCTTAGTTCACCTATTACAAACATCTTATGTGAATGCAGCCGCACACACAGCTGTCTTACTAAAATAATGCAAACTAAATGCTGAAAGTAGTAGCCTTGTTATTCATGCATGCAAACAAACATAGTGAATAGCAGTTTGACTTAGAATAAAGACACAACTGTGAATGAGAACGAATTAATGCGAACAGAACAAAACAGCAGTACCAAATAAGCCCAGTAAACAAAACATCTGATCCATAAAGGGTCATGCCTGTTAATGTGACAAGCTAGATTTAGGCTTGTCACATTAACAGTAAACAAACGCAGTAAACAAAAGGCGACTGGAGATCTAAATAACCAAAACATACAGCCTGCTACAGTGAGATGCAGCCATGCACAGCTGTCTTGCCAAATAAATACACCTATAGGCCCTCTTCAAACATAGAAAACCGCTCATAAGTACAGCAACTCGTTGTGATATGCACAATACACTTCTGTGGATCAAATTCTACCCATGTAATCAATGAAGCAATTACCAGACTTCAATAAACACGTTTCCAATACGTATAGTTCTATTTACAACCACGAAAATTAGTAGACTGCCAAGAAAACCATAATACAATGTATCTATTTCTATGAGGAATCATACCGATATGTAGCTACAGCGCATTCGAAAAGTAGTCAGAACTCTTAACTTTTTCACATTTTGTTACATAACAGCATTATTCAAAAATGTATTAAAATGTTTTTTTCCCTTCATCAATCTACACACAATACTCCATGAAGCCAAAACAGGTTTTTAGACATTTTTGCAAATGTATTCAAATAAAAAAACTGAAATATAACATTTACATACAGTACCAGTCAAAAGTTTGGACACAACTACTCATTCATACTTTGAAGAATCTCAAATAGAAAATATATTTTGATTTGTTTAACACTTTTTTGGTTACTACATGATTCCCTATGTGTTGTTTCATACTTTTGATGTATTCACTATTATTCTACAATATAGAAAATAGTAAAAATAAAGAAAAACCCTGTAATGAGTAGGTGTGTCCAAACTTTTCATTGGTACTGTAAGTATTCAGACCCTTTGCTCAATACTTTGTCGAAGCACCTTTGGCAGTGATTACAGCCTTGAGTCTTCCTGTGTATGACGCTACAAGCTTGGCACATCTCTATTTGGGGAGTTTCTCCCATTCTTCTAGGCAGATCCTCTCAAGCTCTGTCAGGTTGGATGGAGAGCATCATTTCACGGCTATTTTCAGGTCTCTCTAGAGATGTTCAATCAGGTTCAGTCAGGTTCGGGCTCTGGGTGGGCCACTCAAGGACATTCAAAGACCTGTCCCGAAGCCACTCCAGCGTTGTCTTGGCTGTGTGCTTAGGGTCGTTGTCGGAGGTCCTGAGTGCTCTGGAAAAGGTTTTCATCAAGGATCTCTCTGTACATTCAACTTTCCCTCGATCCTGACTAGTCTCCCCGTCCCTGCCACTGAAAAACAACCCCACAGCATTTTTATTTTATTTTATTTATTTAACCTTTATTTAACTAGGAAAGTCAGTTAAGAATAAATTCTTATTTACAATGACGGCCTTCCCCAGCCAAACCCGGACGACGCTGGGCCAATTGTGCGCCACCATATGGGACTCCCAATCATGGCCAGATGTAATACAGCCTGGATACGAACCAGGGACTGTAGTGATGCCTCTTTTACTGAGATGCAGTTCCTTAGACCGCTGCGCCACTCGGGAGCAGCGGTCTGGTGCCAGGTTTCCTATAGACGTGAAGCTTGGAATTCAGGCCAAAAACTTCATCCTTGGTTTCATCAGACCAGAGAATCTTGTTTCTCATGATCTCAGAGTCCTTTAGGTGCCTTTTAGCAAACTCTAAGCAGGCTGTCATGTGCCTTTTACTGAGGAGTGGCTTCCGTCTGGCCACTCTACCATAAAGGCTTGATTGGTGGAATGCTGCAGAGATGGTTGTCATTCTGGAAGGTTCTCCCATTTCCACAGAGGAACTCTGGAGCTCTGTCAGAGTTACCATCAGGTTCTTGTTCACCTCCCTGACAATTGCTCAGTTTGGCCGGGCGGCCAGCTCTAGGAAGAGCTTTGGTGGTTCCAAACTTCTTGAATTTAAAAATGATGGAGGTCACTGTGTTCTTGGGAACCTTCAATGCTGCAGAAATGTTTTGGTACCCTTCCCCAGATATGTGCCTGACACAATCCTGTTTCGGAGCTCTACGGATAATTCCTTCGACCTCATGGCTTGGTTTTTGCTCTGTCATGCACTGTCAACTGTGAAACCTTATATAGACAGATGTGTGCCTTTCCAAATCATGTCCAATCAATTAAATGTACCACAGGTGGACTCCAATCAAGTTGTAGAAACATCTGTGGTGGAATGTGCAATAATAAGTATATATATTTTTTTGCTTTGTCATTATGGGGTATTGTGTAGATTGATGATTTTTTATTTTTTTAAATACATTTTAGAATAAGGCTTTAATGTAACAAAATGTGGAAAAGTCAACAGATCTGAATACTTTCCAAATGCACCAGGGGCATCATTTGGTTTTTGCATTGGGAATTATATTGAATTCTGCGTATATCAAACTATATCACAATAAGCATAACAGTTAAATGTTTTATTTAACCTTTATTTAACCAGGTAGGCCAGTTGAGAACAAGTTCTCATTTACAACTGCGACCTGTCGTAGATAAAGCAAACAGTGCGACAATAACAACACAACTCTGTGGAGTTACACATAAACAAATGTACAATCAATAACACAATGGAAAAAAAATAGAAACATCTATGTACAGTGTGTGCAAATATAGAAGAGTAGGGAGGTAGGCAATAAATAGGCCATAGAGGCGTGCAGATGATGATGTGCAAGTAGAGATACTGGGGTGCAAAAGAGCAAGAGGGTCAGTAATAATATTAGGATGAGGTAGTTGGGTGTGCTATTTACAGATTGTCTGTGTACAGGTACAGTGATCGGTAAGCTGCTCTGACAGCTGATGCTTAAAGTTACAGAGGGAGATATAAGACTCCAGCTTTGGTGATTTTTGCAATTCATTCCAGTCATTTGCAGCAGAGCACTGGAAGGAAAGGCCGCCAAAAGGAAGTGTTGGCTTTGGGAATGACCAGTGAAATATACCCGCCGGAGCGCATGCTGGGTGTTGCTATGGTGACCAGTGAGCTGAGGTAATGCGGGGCTTTACCTAGCAAATACTTATAGATGACCTGGAGCCAGTGGGTTTGGTGACAAATATGTAGTGAGGGCCAGCCATCGAGAGCATACAGGTTGCAGTGGTGGGGAGAGTGTTGGGGGCTATTTTGTAAATGACATCGCCGAAGTCAAGGATTGGTAGGATAGTCAGTTTTACGAGGGTATGTTTGGCAGCATGAGTAAAGGAGGCTTTGTTGCGAAATAGGAAGCCGACTCTAGATTTAATTTTGGATTGGAGATGCTTAATGTGAGTCTGGAAGGAGAGTTTACAGTCTAACCAGACACCTAGGTATTTGTAGTTGTCCACATATTCTAGCTCAGAACCGTCCAGACTAGTGATGCTAGTCGGGTGGGAGGTGTGCGGGCAGCAATCGGTTGAAGAGCATGCACTTAGTTTTACTAGCATTTAAAAGTAGTTGGAGGTCTCAGAAGGAGTGTTGTATGGCGATGAAGCTTGTATGGAGGTTTGTTAGCACAGTGTCCAAAGAAGGGCCAGATGTATACAGAATGGTGTCGTCTGTGTAGAGGTGGATCAGAGAATCACCAGCAGCAAGAGCGAAATCATTGATGTATACAGAGAAAAGAGTCGGCCCGAGAATTGAACCCTGTGGCACCCCCATAGAAACTGCCAGAGGTTCGGACAACATGCCCTCCGATTTGACACACTGAACTCTGCCTGGGAAGTAGTTGGTGAACCAGACAGGGCAGTCATTTGAGAAGCCAAGGCTGTTGAGTCTGCCGATAAGAATGCGGTGATTGACAGAGTCAAAAGCCTTGGCCAGGTCGATGAAGAGGGCTGCACAGTACTGTCTTTTATCGATGGTGGTTATGATATCGTTCAGGAACTTGAGCTTGGCTGAGGTGCACCCATGACCAGTTCGGAAACCAGATTGCATAGTGGAGAAGGTACGGTGGGGATTCAACATGGTCGGTGATCAGTTTGTTAACTTGGCTTTCAAAGATTTTAGAAAGGCAGGGCAGGATGGAAATAGAAGAGGGGAGACACTCTAGATCCAAACTGTTAAAGACCTATATCCAAGACGCACTACTCTCTGTAGCGTCTTGCAGTTGGATGTCAAGCAGTTGCCATACCAAGCCAGTCACGATGCTCTCGGTGGTGCTGTAAAACATTTGGAGGATCTGAGAGCCCATGTCAAATCTTTTCAGCCTCCTGAGGAGAAAGATGCTTTGTCGTGCAATGTTCATGACTGTGTTGGTGTGTTTGGACCATGATAGCATGTGATTCAGTATTACAGTAGTGTAATTATTTAAAAATGAACCAGCTTACGGTGGGTGGTATTTGACATCAAGATGCCAACATCAGAGCGAGGATGACCCAGGCTCCTGCAGGGTGAAAGGTCAATTGAGAGCTTATGGTTTAGTTTAGGGTATACAGGTGGAGGGCCAAGGTGCTCACACAGTAGCCTGGGGGTATGGATGGAGGGCTATGCATGGGGATGTAGGTATAGCCATATGAGTTCACCATAGGGATAATAAACTATAAACTCACCATTGTTTAATAGTATTAAAGTAAACTACTGCATGGCCTGAGGGCTCCCATGCCCCTCATCTCATCTTTCTCTCTTCTTCTCTTTCTTCTGCTCACCAAGTCCACTTTATAGGCTCACTGTCATGCAAAATGCCCCCAGTTTGAGCTCTGGGTGACGGGCCTCAGATTGCATGTAATTGATAACATCAAACACATTAGAGGTAACGTATCCATTGTTTAATGAGCTTAGGCCCACAAGTCCTACCTTACCTGTAGGCTATATGGGCAACCAATTGACCAATAACCATAAGAATATTTTGTCCCTGAGAAGCTATTCTTTGTTTGCAACCTTTTTGCAAATATCCATATATGACTGCATTGAGAGCTAAAGTTCTGACTGGGCTATGCTGATAGGCTATTGTCTTAACACATCATATCTTGGGGACAGTATAGCCTACACAAAAATTGTCTATGACAGTACTTGGTTTATATTAAAGCATGTTACTTTCATGTGAGAATTACCGCCCCTGTCACAGTGGCAAACATTTATCTGTGGATTTAATACATCGTTGTTTACACTCAAAGTAAATGGGAAATGGCTATCAACCATTCCTTATTTATTTGAATGACCTGAAAACAGTGTGTAAAGTCATCACAGCAACAAGTTCCGACTGTAAACGCATGGTATTCTGTCATCATAATGGGAGAATGATAAGGTTCCCACATTATGCACCACTGACTTTAAAAGGGATCATTGAAAAGAAAAACTCGAAACCTCCAAAATTGACGTTTTTCTGATTCATACTGTTATATTGTTGCTATTAAAGGGTCAGATTGAACTAGACTTTTCAACAATGTATTTATATTAGGCTACAATTTCCCAAAAACACAAGTCATCTTTCATAATTGAAAGAACTCGTCAATAAATAAATGAATCAAAATACCATGAGATGCGGATTTATTATATCGAAAATGACATAATTCTGAGATCAGAACCAGACCAAATTCCTAACGGTACTTTCTTGTTTCCTCCCGGTCTATACGTGACAGATTTGTTGTTATTCTTTTTTTTAAATTAATTTTGCTCTCTGATACATCACAAGGTTATGTTGGTTCTGAGCCTGCACTGAATACAACGAGTTTTATTTTCTACACTGAGGCATTTTGGTCTTTATTTTTCGATGCATTTTGTTGAGGAAATTTCTGACTGATCGAGGAAATTTCTGACTTAGATTTTCCCCTTCACTAATTGATTTGACACGGATATCCAGTATCCCTTTCATGATAATCAAACTTCGTATCATAACTTTGTTTTTGCACCATTCCATCTTTTATGGCGATATAGAGTTTCAGTAAGTCCTTCATGTTCCGTGGATGTATTTGTGTAGGAGGAAAGGGGAATGTATCTCACCTCGAACCCTGTGAACAAAAACATTATCAGGCTACATGCTGGGGTTGTTGCTGTAAGAAGTAGCCACGCCATTTCTTTAGAAAACTGCAAAGAAATACACTTTTCAGTGATCTCACTGTAGTGCATGTTTCAAATGTCACAATATATTATTATGATATATTATTATTTGTATTATGATTGATCAGTATTATTCTTATTATCATTACTACGTTATTAACAGGCCAACATGTTTTGTTAATGCACGATTGGAAGGTTAAGTCCCATGTCCGTAAAATGAATAATAATAGTGTTATCAGATATATTGCGAAAATTCTATATAACGTTTACCATATTAGTTAGTACATTAGATTATCACAAATAACGCATACGCCTCCGACCATAAAACATGGCTAATTATCACAGTTCAACAAGACCACAAAACAGTCAAATGATGTCTCTCATGTCTCTGTGTCAATAATCGAACATTTGCAAGCATGTGTTAGTTACACCAACGTGTGGTTGAACCATAGGTCATGCATGGTCCTAATGTTGAATTAGTCGACCATTAGGCGAAGAAGTTCCACATGTAGACTTTTGTGCTGAAACTCTGAGAAAGAGAGCAATTTCTCCATTTGCACGTGAAATAACTCCCGTGTCCATACCATATTCCCCTCGTGCGTTCAATTGTCCGTGCGTTCCTGTAGAAAGACAACATTTGGAAGATACTTTTCAGTTCCCCAAAAGTTTAACGTAAAAGCAGGCCTTCATTAACTATGGGATACCCCATTTCCATCTCTAAGATGTCTTTTGGCTAACAGTCATTCTTCTTCTGTTAGGTTTTTTAGATCTCAGGTGACAAAAACGACAGCAATGGTCATGGAACAGGGTTAGAAGAAAAGCCGCAAACAACCACTTTCCTAATGATTTTTAATGCCGTAGCCTATACTAGTAATGGATATTCAATAAGAATGTTAACGATTATTATTATTATTATTATTATGCCTGTTTGTCTCCATAGTTAACATTGTGTGAGATTTTTTTTAATCATACAATGTTTTATTATTAAAGGATATTTATCAGAAATAATAAGAGTCCCAATTATAATAATAATAGTAATAATAATATGCTTAATATTCCATGTATTTTTTAATATGTAGATATATGAATAAGACATACTAATCATCTGTTGCTCTTTTTTAACACCTCAAGGACATCGCTAAAAACGACATTATAACGAAGTTATTCCCATTGATAAAGAAGTGACACCATTATGCAAATACTAGGCTATGATTGGCTTTAGGCATAGGGCCTACTCATCAGAAGCATTTATTAGTGTTCAGCTATCCCAGCAAAATCAATTAAAATCATATCTAATGACGCTCTCCCTTGTGGAGATTCCAGCTTGGTATGGCGGCTCCTTGCTCCACAGTGACGGCCTTAATCCGGTTAGGGAGCACCTGGGACCGCGACGCTCCATAATCACCTCTTATTAAGGTCCGCGGTGCACCCGGGCGAGCACTCAGAGATACGGAGATGCCAATTATGCCATCCAATATTCCGAAGGAAAACCACTCTCGAATACACTTTTCTTTTTATACACAGAAGTATTTTTGTCAACAAAATTCAGCTGTGGTGAATATCAACCACAATAATGTTTTTAGGGCTCAATCTGTTGGAGTTGACCACGTTGTTATTGGCCTTTTATAGAGCACAATAGTGTAATAGCTGCTGATATGCCTAAATCCCTTTAATGCAACAACAAAAAACATGAAAAAAAGTTAATGTGGGATTATGAATTGTTGATCAAGTTGACTATATTCCAGGCCCCAAACAGCCACGACTGCCACAAGTAGCCTGTAGGGGAAAATGCCCCCTTATTAAGAAATGTCAAATTTCTGACAGAAAAATATTTAGATATGTGCATACTGGCTATCTTTAGGCAAACACATTTTGAACGGAAATAAGTGGGAAAAATGTTTGTTGTTGTTGTTGTTATTCAATAAATGTAGAATATTTAGAAATGGGGCGTTTTGCCCCACTATCAGGTCAAAACGCCCCCCTCTACGGGCAAAAATATTTTTAAATAATTGACTCTTAAAAGCTAAGATATCCTATTTTAAATAGATAAATCAAATATCCGAACAAAATGGCATTGTACTATCTCACTATTAATATACCCGCTATGGTGAGGTTTTGATCCACTGTCCCTCTTTTTATATTCGCCCTTCCTGTCCAAATCATCCTGAAGTTTCTCAAAATGGATTGTGTAACTCAAAGAAGTTACTTACTATTTGGACAATGATTTGGAAAATGCTAATATTAGGTATCATTGATTTACATTGATTGCCTGTACATAGATTTTTCCATTTTTCTTTTCTTTTGTGTCATTGGCTGTACTTTTGTTTATGTGTAACTCTGTGTTGTTGTTTTTGTCGCTATGCTTTGTCTTGGCCAGGTCGCAGTTGTAAATGAGAACTTGTGCACAACTGGCCTACCGAGGGTCTCGATCTCGACAAACCATTTCTGTATGGACCTCGCTTTGGACACGGGGGCATTGTCATGCTGAAACAGGAAAGGGCCTACTCCAAACTGTTGTCATAAAGTTGTAAGCACAGAATTGTCTAGAATGTCATTGTATGCTGTAGCGTTAAGATTTCCCTTCATTGGAACCAAGGGGCCTAGCCCGAATCATGAAAAACAGCCCCCTTACATTATTCCTTGTCCACCAAACTTTACAGTCAGCGCTATGCATTCGGGCAGGTAGGGTTCTCCTGGCATCCGCCAAACTCAGATTTGTCCGTAGGACTGCCACATGGTGAAGTGTGATTTGAGAGAACTGCTCCAGAGTCCAATGGCGGCAAGCTTTACACCACTCCAGCTGATGCTTGGCATTGCACATGGTGATCTTAGGCTTAAATGTGGCTGCTCGGCCATGGAAACCCATTTCATGAAGCTCCCAATGAACAGTTATTGTGTTGCCGTTGCTTCCAGAGGCAATTTTGAACTCGGTAATGAGTGTTGCAACAGAGGACAGACGCGGCTGAGCCATTCTTACTCCTAGACGTTTCCACTTCCCAATAACAGCACTTACAGTTGATCAGGGCAGCTCTAGCAGGGCAGAAACTTGACAAACTGACTTGTTGGTGGCATCCTATGACGGTGCCACGTTGAAAGTCACGGAGCTCTTCAGTAAGGCCATTCTACTCCTAATGTTTGTCTATGGGGATTGCTTGTCTGCTTGCTCAATTTTATACACTTGTCAGCTACCGGTGTGGCTGAAATGGAGGAATCCACTAATTTTAAGTGATGTCCACATACTTTGGACATGTCGTATATTTTCTAAATGACAAAAAAACAGATAAATGAACCTCAAAATAGTTTTTTTGGAGTGATTTAAAAAGTTGAGCTGAGACAGATGAAATGTTAAGTTGAGCAAGACTAGTGGCATCCAGGTAAAGTGGTTTCTGTGAGAATTACAGGAGGGGGACGTTTAACCCCGAGCCACCCTACATCTCTCATATACATATCCTCATACAAAACTGTATTTTCGTTCCGTTTACTGATTGGAAATGTGACCAAACAATCGGTGGGTAATATTAGGCTATGTGGAATTTTGAGACAAATAACCCGTTGTTTGCATAGAACTAACTCAAAGGCATATTTTGGAATGATCTCGATACTTTTGATTGATTGGAGTGGTGAATGGAAGAAGCTTTTTGACTGTGATCAATTAGCCTCCACAAAGACTGCGCTTCTGAACTGGGAACAACTGTGTGCGTGCGTGCTTGTGCGTATGCGCGCGCGTGTGTGTGATGAGAGAGAGGCAGAGCGCGCGCGAGAGCGAGAGATAAGGACAGGGCAACCAGTGAACAAACACGAAATGTATGTTTATTTATTAGTAATGTTTACTGTTAATTTCTGATAGTTTATTTAACTTTTGTTTATTATCTATTTCACTTGCTTTGGCAATGTAAACATGTTTCCATGCATACCAAAAAAAACATTTGAATTTAATTGTGAGAAAGAGAGGGGAGGGGGGGGGGCAGTTGACACTCATGAAGTTATAAATAATGTCTTCACACAATTGTACTTATTTCGCTACAGACAACTTTTACTGCACTCCCGGCGTCATATCCTGCTGGGTCGACCGGTGCTCCTTTTATTCTAATTAGTGCAATACTGTCTAAATAGTACAATAAATTCCTGTGTTTGTAGCATCACTGTGCATAGCATTATTAACAAACTGTGTTTGTGTATGTGATTTTAGTCACATCATAATACATGGATACATGAGTGACTGTTTACTTAGACTCAGGGGGTAGCGTAGCCTTCAGTGAAAGACGCATCTTCATCCATCGACATGGTTGGACCAGATATAATGTATTGGATGGAGGGCTGATCCTGGATCAGATCCTGTGAAACAAAAAGCTCGAGGGCACCGCAAGACTCAAAACACATCGCCTTGAACCAGTGAGGCCACGACATGATACATTTTCCTCTGTCGGCCAATCAAAAAGTCCCCTCGGCCCCCAGGACTTTCGCCTCTCTAAGCCAATCAGAGGCCTGGAAAGACTGGGGTAGAAAGGAGAGAAACATCTTCTAAAATGTTTCACTTCCACGCATCTTTTCAATTCACATCAAGTGTCAACAAGAACTCCAACTAAGCGTATTCCAATTTCAACAGAGGCAAACATCGCTTTGTCAAACGTTCACTATTTTCACTCTCCATATTGGATATCGACAAATGCCCCATTCTCAAAGGATTTATCTTGTGTTTTTAGTTGCATGTTGCTGTTATTTTGACGAAGCAACTTGCTATTCCCTAGGACGTGGAGGCTGTCCTGTTGCTCCATCAAAGCCAAAGTGTAGTCTATAACTTTTTGGGGATCCCAGAATTGTTCTGAAGTTCCCGTTTTGGTGTTGATTTTGGTCCAGCGCAAAGCTTTGTTTGCGGAGGTTTAGGAGACATGACAGCTCTAGCCGGGGGCATACCGAGAATGATGCGCCCGACACACCACCAGAACTACCCGCGGGGAGGCTACTCTCTGGAAGGTAGGCAGTTGCAAATAAATATGGGTCCAAATGGAACCAAGTGCATGTTTCTTGCGTGTTGGAAGATTTTGTTTGTTTGTCATTGATTCAATCAGATAGCAAGTGTTGATATTTTGTCAACTTCGAACAGTTGCAAAATTGTTGTTCGTCTATAAATAATTTTGTTTGCCTTTCAACAGACATTTAGGCTACACACGAACTAGCTTTTGACAGTGACAAACATTTTAGGCTACACTACTAGGCCATGTAGCAACCCATGATTCCGTTGAATTGACATAGCAGCTGTTATCAAAACAACGACAATGCTCATGTTATGATTTTGATATTTATCGATTTAGCTACACTGTGCACTATTAATTAGGTCAAGTGTAAAAACAATACCAATCAACCCTTTGCCTATATCTAGCTAGATTAAATGGTATTTTAGATATCAACAAATGTTCTTGCAACAGGTCTCTCTTGAAAAACAGCCTCGTTTTAATCAGGATAAATAAAGGTTGAATGAATAAATATAGGCCTGATTCTTTGGGCTTTTTTTGCTGTTGTTGTTCTTTTTGTTGCAGTAATTGTTATTATTGAATGACATGCGTTCCCTCCTTCCAGTCTCTACCCCGTTAGGCCAGGGCCGGGTGAATCAACTCGGTGGAGTGTTTATTAACGGCAGACCCTTGCCCAACCACATTCGCCACAAGATCGTGGAGATGGCCCACCACGGCATTCGACCCTGTGTCATCTCCCGCCAGCTCCGAGTCTCCCACGGCTGCGTGTCCAAAATCCTTTGCCGGTATCAGGAGACCGGCTCCATCAGGCCCGGGGCCATCGGAGGCAGCAAACCGAAGGTGAGGGCCCTAGAACCGGATTGCAAGACCTGCCTGAAATAGGCAACGATAATTAATAGCAGAATATTTTATTTTTATTGTTTCAACTTTAAACCAAGCCCATATGCTCTAACACTGTCATCATCACTAACGACATGAGAGAGTTAATGGGAGATGACAGGCCATAAAAGTAACGCGCTATCTAAAAGGACACGTAGTAATGTAGGCCTACAGTTGGTATAATTTATGGAATTGTCATATGCTATTAATTAATTCCCAATTTGAAATAGCCTACTTTTTTAAATTCGTGACATTTGGGGGGTGTTTTACGCGCACTTTTACACACTCAATTAACCCACCAAGTGGATGTAGAGTCAATACCTAGGTTTTATAAACCAAGTAAACAATCAAACTCAACAGAAGCAAGCATAGGCACACCCCTTAGGGTACTTCTTTTCTATTGTGCAATGTCTAATTTATTCAGAAAGGAAACCGTATTTTGCAACAACAATATATTGAAAGAAATGTGTATGCATTCTTGGCATGAAGCAGACATCCACCCCAGACGTGGATAAGAAGATCGAGGAATACAGGAGAGACAACCCGGGAATGTTCAGCTGGGAAATCAGGGATACATTACTCAAAGACGGCATCTGCGACAGAAACAACGTCCCCTCAGGTAGTTAGTTACATTTTATTTGATTTTCTTGACCAATTTGTAATACGTACAACATTACTAAAATGCATATTTTACAAAAATCTACACTTTTCAAATAATGTCATTCATAATAAACAAACATGGACGGTAGGATATAGGCCTACTTGACTGAAATCGTCTAAACTTTTGCGTAGTAAAAAAAGGCAATGCTGCAAATATTTCGTCAAGAGAGGATTACTAGCCTAGGCCTAAGAAATCATAACCGCAGTTGGCTAAATAACGAAAACAGTATTCGAATGTACATGTAAACTTATCTGAAAGTTTAAAAGTATGCTATGCATTGCCTAAAAAAACAACATATGAATACCATGTGTGAACAAATCAACCGGTGCTATAATGGCAATATGAATGACATGTTAGTATGTCTAATACCTGTTTTGACATAAGTTTGCTCATTATCCCGTATTCCTGCAGGCATTTAAAAAATAACGTAGGCCTATCATTTTATATTTTGTTTCGAAAGTGAGTTCAATCAGCCGCACCATGCGTTGTAAATTCGGGGGAGGTGCAGGAGAAGACGAGGAGGACGATGATGAAATCGAGAAGAGGGAATTGGAAGAGAACGAAAGAAGGGCGAAACACAGCATCGACGGCATCCTCGGGGATAGATGTAAGTAATGGTTTTTAATTTAAAGCAGTGCAGAGCACTGGCGATGTTGATGTGGCCTAGGCGACGATGTTGAGTTCTATTGGACAAGTGTGCAATTATGATACAGATAGGCCTACTTATTTTTTTATTTCAGAGTTAGTACCATCGTATACTTTTTTTTCCTCTGAGTTTTCTATATTTGGTTGTGATAAAATATGTGTAGAGTTATTCTTTAGAAGTTTCGTAAAGGTTTGTTTATTTGTTGGCCTCTTGAGTCTGTTGGTGGAACATTTAGGGAAATTGAGAATGGGGAAAAATTAGTATTTGTCTCTTAACGATAGTGAATTAGAAGATATCTGTACCATTTCAATTCAGAGGATAGACAAGACTCAGTTGGTGTAGCCTAAATAAAGTATAATCATGAATTGGAATAGTCCTACAATTTTATTTGTGGAAATAGGAATTATCTTTCATTTTCAGTTATTCAATTTCATTACGCAATTTCCCAATCATGCATTGAATAAAGTTGGAATAAATGATATACGTCCAGAAATTGTTTAGTAAATCTGTTGACCAGAATTGTTTTTAAAATGTGTTTTCTTAGGCTACGGTTGGTTTATAAAGCGGAATGAGTCCCGTGCATATTATATATTTTTAACTTGAACATAAAAAACGTTACATTCAAAAACCAATGGCACTTGACAGAGAACTATTATGTATATTTTTGCAACATAGTCTATTGTTTATGAATTTGGAGTTCTGAATTGTATGCCTGTAGGCTATTATTTCCAAACGAAACTTTTACAAAAGCCAAACGTTTCCATATGAAGTTGATCAAACATTTGCCCAACTGTTCCGTCCCCCATAAAAAGAGACGGTTCCTCTGCACACAATCCGGCACTTGAGGATGAACTTGGGAGACAAAGGCGGGAGAGTCCATTGAGACTCACACTTCGGCATCTCGCGCACAAAGGTCTGCTATAGCAAGCGGCTCAGTGGTGTACAAAAAGACGCCAAAGCTTTTCAAAATGTGGAGAGAAAGGGAGAAAAAATGCGCTGACAAAGGGCTGGGAGAAGACATTATGGACCCGCAATAAGCGATGAATAATTCAGATAACACCGATAGCAAATCCGGCCTGTTTTATAGACTGCGTGCCCAGAGAAAAAAATGCCGTTTTCACCTACAAAATGTTACTTTGGAGTGTTTCTCAGCGTCAGGAGATGGCGTTTACCATTCCGAGTCCGAGATAAAGAGACAGCATCTACTTTCTCCCTGTGACCTGGATTTTCCCCGAACACCTGTTGATTAGTGACCTGTTGGGTTTTAGGGAATGTAGGCTCTATGATATCATAGGCCTTTCCCATTATGCTTATAGTAGGCTAAATGGACTTGACATGCTTATTTACATTTTTTTTTACATAGTTATACAATTCTAGAAATGTGAGCATAATATTGTTGATAATGTAGTAGTTCATAAAATATGTCTGAAGTGCCCAGTGCCCATTGCCTGCTTTGTTTATATATAAATAAATATATATATATATATATTAAATATATCTATTTCGTTCCACTTATAGCAAATACTTCTAGGCCACATTAGATAAATAACTATCAAACATATATATATATATATATATATATATATATAAAACATTTGTACTTCCCCTCCAAGCATCCTCAAATGATTGAGCCCACATCGCTCTTTTACGCATGGTTTTACTAGTCCGTACTGCATCAGTCATCGCAGTGAAAACTCCAACCTTTTATTTTTCCCCACTTTCATCTCCGGACAAAGCCCGCCCCCTTCCTCTTCGCCCGGGGCGCGCGCATTCATGCAATATAACCGCTTTCCTCCCTCTTTCCAGGCGAGGCATCGCGAATACAGATCAGGATAGTCAATTGACTTTATTAACCTTTAAAAGTGACTCTGCCAGTTTGGTTAAGGTCTTTCCTGCAGGGTTGGAACGAATTTGTAGGCTTGTATTTTGTTGCATTTATGGTGCTCCTTTATGATTGTGTTTCGATATCTGATATTATTCTCCCCAATTTTCTCTGTAATCTATTCGTGTCGATGCCTTGTTTAGATAGATTAGACAGCCTTGCAGATATTCTGAGATAGGCCTATGAACCGGATGAAGACATTGTAAAAAGTCAGGACCAACAAGGCATAATAAAACGTTGCAACAAGTGATGTTAAATTGTTATTATGGGCACAGTATGATTTACAGCCTATTTATTTTTCAAATATGCCAAACATCTGAATGAACTAAAATTAATTGTTTTGATGTGTTATCTATTTCAACATAAATAGTTTAGTGTTATAGAAGGATTATTCTAGGTATTTTGCTTTCAGTACCTGGACCTCATGTTACATTATCATCCGCATTAGCAACATTATCTTATCCATAATGACTACATCAACTTATAAACTCAGTGCAAACTCAACTGTTGACAATGGCATATCTGAAACGTTTTTTCTCAAAATATGACTTTCCTTTTCCCCTCTTCTGTGTGTCTGTGGAAGTAGTTGGTCTTGTTGTTTTCTTTGTCCTTTAAAGCTCTTAATTAGAATATGAACAGGCTGTTTTGGGTATGAGGACTGTGTCTTCTGGCCAAATATTGATTAAGTAGGTGTTTGTAGAGGCGATAGTTGTGGGAGAGAGAGGACTGTTGCTCTCTGCCCCTTTCTCTTCGGCCTCCATTGTTGGCTTCCCTTAAGTGCCGAGATCAAAGCTGCTCCGTTTAGATTTATTTGTCTGGTAAAAGACCACTGCAGAGTTCTGTGGCTGGGATAAAATTATCTATACTGGGACTGGGTAGCTACTATATCTGCATGGTATTACAGGGAACCTACAGCATTCTGGGAAAAGGATGCCCCCAAGCAAATTGGAAATGTTGCGCTTTTAATCAGGAAACGAATCTGATGTTGAATGATTCCACTTCCTGTTTAACTGTAATAATGAAGTTTAGCGGAAATAAAATATAACTATATACAATTGATTTACTGCGTATCCTTAATTAAAATGGTTGTGTTATCATTATAAAAACGGTTGTACCTTGTACTAGAAGTAGCAGTGAGAGGCATTAGTACAGGAAATAGTAAATACATAGTATCTTTAACAAAAAATTCATGTTGATTAAAAAAATATCTAGAAACATATCCACCCAAATCTTGCATTAGCAAGTTCCATAAATGATACTGGCATGTAAAAGTGCCTCCAGAACGGAATAGATTAATCAATAAATACTATCCCAGTAAGTGGCTCCTAATTAATGACACCGTTCCTCTGTATAGTCTGTATGACTATATCACCAATGACACTCCTTTAGCCTCATTTAGCTAAGTAAAAGTAACCAATTTCATGATAGAGGAGTGGCCTTCTCTTACAGATTCCATTTAAAACGATGGGGGAGAGAGAAGAGAGGAGGGAGGGGAGCAAAAAAGAAAATACAAACAGTCAAAGGGATAACTTCTCTTAAAATTGAGTCCTGCGGTGCCAAATTGAATAAGCCCAGTTCTTTCAAATCTGCCATGGTGAACGCAGTCAACATGTAATAATTGGTTTCATTGAGGCACATTCCAACAATCTGCTCCCATTCTCCTGGCTCCATTGTCTTGGGGCAGGCAAATAGCCAGGGGACAGGAGGAATCAAGTGCTGACAAAACATGAAAGATTTAGCTGCTTTTGTCAAAGAAACTGAGTAGGACTTTGTTTGTGTAAATAAAGTGGGGAAAATGGCTCCCCACTACTTTGGCATGGACTGAGAGAGAGTAGAGGTTGAGAAAAAGAGACAGAGAGCAGAGAGAGAGGGATACAGGGAGAGAGAGAAAAATATCAATTACGGAGAAAGTGAGACATTTTTCAATGTAGCATGAATACACCGTAATATGCATACTTTGCAAAAATTTGGTTGATGTTTAATCATATCATTGACTGATATGATTTGTCTGAATGTATATACGCAAACCATATAAACCAATTAGAACGTTCCATAATGCCTATTCTCCCAGGGCATTTAGAAATGTCAATAGACCCATGTATATCACACAGTCAGTCAATAATAGCCTAGTACAAGCTCAGGTCAGGAATACACCGATACCCCCTCAGATAGAACAGGGAAAACCATCAGGGAAGATGAACAGGGAAAACCATCAGGGAAGATGAACAGGGAAAACCATCAGGGAAGATGAACAGGGAAAACCATCAGGGAAGATGAACAGGGAAAACCATCAGGGAAGATCAACAGGGAAAACCATCAGGGAAGATGAACAGGGAAAACCATCAGGGAAGATCAACAGGGAAAACCATCAGGGAAGATGAACAGGGAAAACCATCAGGGAAGATCAACAGGGAAAACCATCAGGGAAGATGAACAGGGAAAACCATCAGGGATGATAGACATTGATTTTCTGTATTTCTTTAATGTTGTGCATTTGTCAACGGTCCATGCGTTTTTAAGCTGTTTTAGTGAATTAAGCAGAGAGATGGGAGTCTCCAGTCACAACAAACGAAAGCCTCATTGCAACCAATGGAATGTTTTCTACAGGCTACTTTCCATCTCTGCCTCCAGGCAGAGCAACATAGAAATCCTAGAGTAGAGAAAAGCTGGGTTTTGACTCAGTGTGTGATCCATGGCTGTCTCCCTGCCTGGGTTATAACTACTTATGTAAACCCAACTGAACTTGGCCAGTGGAATTGTACTGTTACAATATGCCAAACCAGAAATCCAAAGCCACAATACCTGGAATATAGCAACTGTTTCTAGGAGATTGATGGAGGGATCAGAATTCATTCCAGGGCTAATAGTTAACCTCAGTGATAGATTAATAGTGGATGTATCCTAGGGAATTTGGTGTTAGGTGTCCTACAAGCTTTCACAGTCTCACGTCAGAATTAGTCCATCATCCATGTTTCTCAAATTTCAAATTTGTCAAATTTTGAAGTGTTTAAGGTTAAGTTTAGGCATGAACTCACATTCTTAAAGTTAGGCATTAACTCTGAATGGTTAAGGTTAGGCATTAACTTTGAATGATTAAGGTTTGGGATAGAATTAAAACCAAAATATAAAAAACAACTTTCTATTGCTGGATTTGAACCTTCGGAATCAGAGGAAGACGCTTATGCTTATTCCCCTCTACCATCCCTGTCCACAATGGTCTAGCAAAACCCAAACCTACTTGAAGGTAACAGTGCTTACTGCCAGGTTCCACCTAATCTCTTATGCTTATTCCCCTCTACCATCCCTTTCCACAATGGTCTAGCAAAACCCAAACCTACTTGAAGGTAACAGTGCTTACTGCCAGGTTCCACCTAATCTCTTATGCTTATTCCCCTCTACCATCCCTTTCCACAATGGTCTAGCAAAACCCAAACCTACTTGAAGGTAACAGTGCCTACTGCCAGGTTCCACCTAATCTCTTATGCTTATTCCCCTCTACCATCCCTTTCCACAATGGTCTAGCAAAACCCAAACCTACTTGAAGGTAACAGTGCTTACTGCCAGGTTCCACCTAATCTCTTATGCTTATTCCCCTCTACCATCCCTGTCCACAATGGTCTAGAAAACCCAAACCTACTTGAAGGTAACAGTGCTTACTGCCAGGTTCCACCTAATCTCTTATGCTTATTCCCCTCTACCATCCCTTTCCACAATGGTCTAGAAAAACCCAAACCTACTTGAAGGTAACAGTGCTTACTGCCAGGTTCCACCTAATCTCTTATGCTTATTCCCCCCTACCATCCCTGTCCACAATGGTCTAGCACAACTCAAACCTACTTGAAGGTAACAGTGCTTACTGCCAGGTTCCACCTAATCTCTTATGCTTATTCCCCTCTACCATCCCTTTCCACAATGGTCTAGCAAAACTCAAACCTACTTGAAGGTAACAGTGCTTACTGCCAGGTTCCACCTAATCTCTTATGCTTATTCCCCTCTACCATCCCTTTCCACAATGGTCTAGCAAAACTCAAACCTACTTGAAGGTAACAGTGCTTACTGCCAGGTTCCACCTAATCTCTTATGCTTATTCCCCTCTACCATCCCTGTCCACAATGGTCTAGCAAAACCCAAACCTACTTGAAGGTAACAGTGCTTACTGCCAGGTTCCACCTAATCTCTTATGCTTATTCCCCTCTACCATCCCTTTCCACAATGGTCTAGCAAAACCCAAACCTACTTGAAGGTAACAGTGCTTACTGCCAGGTTACACCTAATCTCTTATGCTTATTCCCCTCTACCATCCCTTTCCACAATGGTCTAGCAAAACCCAAACCTACTTGAAGGTAACAGTGCTTACTGCCAGGTTCCACCTAATCTCTTATGCTTATTCCCCTCTACCATCCCTGTCCACAATGGTCTAGCAAAACCCAAACCTACTTGAAGGTAACAGTGCTTACTGCCAGGTTCCACCTAATCTCTTATGCTTATTCCCCTCTACCATCCCTTTCCACAATGGTCTAGCAAAACCCAAACCTACTTGAAGGTAACAGTGCTTACTGCCAGGTTCCACCTAATCTCTTATGCTTATTCCCCTCTACCATCCCTTTCCACAATGGTCTAGCAAAACCCAAACCTACTTGAAGGTAACAGTGCTTACTGCCAGGTTCCACCTAATCTCTTATGCTTATTCCCCCCTACCATCCCTGTCCACAATGGTCTAGCACAACTCAAACCTACTTGAAGGTAACAGTGCTTACTGCCAGGTTCCACCTAATCTCTTATGCTTATTCCCCTCTACCATCCCTTTCCACAATGGTCTAGCAAAACTCAAACCTACTTGAAGGTAACAGTGCTTACTGCCAGGTTCCACCTAATCTCTTATGCTTATTCCCCTCTACCATCCCTTTCCACAATGGTCTAGCACAACCCAAACCTACTTGAAGGCAACAGTGCTTACTGCCAGGTTCCACCTAATCTCTTATGCTTATTCCCCTCTACCATCCCTGTCCACAATGGTCTAGCACAACCCAAACCTACTTGAAGGTAACAGTGCTTACTGCCAGGTTCCACCTAATCTCTTATGCTTATTCCCCTCTACCATCCCTTTCCACAATGGTCTAGCAAAACCCAAACCTACTTGAAGGTAACAGTGCTTACTGCCAGGTTCCACCTAATCTCTTATGCTTATTCCCCTCTACCATCCCTTTCCACAATGGTCTAGCAAAACCCAAACCTACTTGAAGGTAACAGTGCCTACTGCCAGGTTCCACCTAATCTCTTATGCTTATTCCCCTCTACCATCCCTTTCCACAATGGTCTAGCAAAACCCAAACCTACTTGAAGGTAACAGTGCTTACTGCCAGGTTCCACCTAATCTCTTATGCTTATTCCCCTCTACCATCCCTGTCCACAATGGTCTAGAAAACCCAAACCTACTTGAAGGTAACAGTGCTTACTGCCAGGTTCCACCTAATCTCTTATGCTTATTCCCCTCTACCATCCCTTTCCACAATGGTCTAGAAAAACCCAAACCTACTTGAAGGTAACAGTGCTTACTGCCAGGTTCCACCTAATCTCTTATGCTTATTCCCCCCTACCATCCCTGTCCACAATGGTCTAGCACAACTCAAACCTACTTGAAGGTAACAGTGCTTACTGCCAGGTTCCACCTAATCTCTTATGCTTATTCCCCTCTACCATCCCTTTCCACAATGGTCTAGCAAAACTCAAACCTACTTGAAGGTAACAGTGCTTACTGCCAGGTTCCACCTAATCTCTTATGCTTATTCCCCTCTACCATCCCTTTCCACAATGGTCTAGCAAAACTCAAACCTACTTGAAGGTAACAGTGCTTACTGCCAGGTTCCACCTAATCTCTTATGCTTATTCCCCTCTACCATCCCTGTCCACAATGGTCTAGCAAAACCCAAACCTACTTGAAGGTAACAGTGCTTACTGCCAGGTTCCACCTAATCTCTTATGCTTATTCCCCTCTACCATCCCTTTCCACAATGGTCTAGCAAAACCCAAACCTACTTGAAGGTAACAGTGCTTACTGCCAGGTTACACCTAATCTCTTATGCTTATTCCCCTCTACCATCCCTTTCCACAATGGTCTAGCAAAACCCAAACCTACTTGAAGGTAACAGTGCTTACTGCCAGGTTCCACCTAATCTCTTATGCTTATTCCCCTCTACCATCCCTGTCCACAATGGTCTAGCAAAACCCAAACCTACTTGAAGGTAACAGTGCTTACTGCCAGGTTCCACCTAATCTCTTATGCTTATTCCCCTCTACCATCCCTTCCCACAATGGTCTAGCAAAACCCAAACCTACTTGAAGGTAACAGTGCTTACTGCCAGGTTCCACCTAATCTCTTATGCTTATTCCCCTCTACCATCCCTTTCCACAATGGTCTAGCAAAACCCAAACCTACTTGAAGGTAACAGTGCTTACTGCCAGGTTCCACCTAATCTCTTATGCTTATTCCCCCCTACCATCCCTGTCCACAATGGTCTAGCACAACTCAAACCTACTTGAAGGTAACAGTGCTTACTGCCAGGTTCCACCTAATCTCTTATGCTTATTCCCCTCTACCATCCCTTTCCACAATGGTCTAGCAAAACTCAAACCTACTTGAAGGTAACAGTGCTTACTGCCAGGTTCCACCTAATCTCTTATGCTTATTCCCCTCTACCATCCCTTTCCACAATGGTCTAGCAAAACTCAAACCTACTTGAAGGTAACAGTGCTTACTGCCAGGTTCCACCTAATCTCTTATGCTTATTCCCCTCTACCATCCCTTTCCACAATGGTCTAGCACAACCCAAACCTACTTGAAGGTAACAGTGCTTACTGCCAGGTTCCACCTAATCTCTTATGCTTATTCCCCTCTACCATCCCTTTCCACAATGGTCTAGCACAACCCAAACCTACTTGAAGGCAACAGTGCTTACTGCCAGGTTCCACCTAATCTCTTATGCTTATTCCCCTCTACCATCCCTGTCCACAATGGTCTAGCACAACCCAAACCTACTTGAAGGTAACAGTGCTTACTGCCAGGTTCCACCTAATCTCTTATGCTTATTCCCCTCTACCATCCCTGTCCACAATGGTCTAGCACAACCCAAACCTACTTGAAGGTAACAGTGCTTACTGCCAGGTTCCACCTAATCTCTTATGCTTATTCCCCTCTACCATCCCTGTCCACAATGGTCTAGCAAAACTCAAACCTACTTGAAGGTAACAGTGCTTACTGCCAGGTTCCACCTAATCTCTTATGCTTATTCCCCTCTACCATCCCTGTCCACAATGGTCTAGCACAACTCAAACCTACTTGAAGGTAACAGTGCTTACTGCCAGGTTCCACCTAATCTCTTATGCTTATTCCCCTCTACCATCCCTTTCCACAATGGTCTAGCACAACTCAAACCTACTTGAAGGTAACAGTGCTTACTGCCAGGTTCCACCTAATCTCTTATGCTTATTCCCCTCTACCATCCCTGTCCACAATGGTCTAGCGCAACCCAAACCTACTTGAAGGTAACAGTGCTTACTGCCAGGTTCCACCTAATCTCTTATGCTTATTCCCCTCTACCATCCCTTTCCACAATGGTCTAGCACAACTTAAACCTACTTGAAGGTAACAGTGCTTACTGCCAGGTTCCACCTAATCTCTTATGCTTATTCCCCTCTACCATCCTTGTCCACAATGGTCTAGCACAACCCAAACCTACTTGAAGGTAACAGTGCTTACTGCCAGGTTCCACCTAATCTCTTATGCTTATTCCCCTCTACCATCCCTTTCCACAATGGTCTAGCACAACTCAAACCTACTTGAAGGTAACAGTGCTTACTGCCAGGTTCCACCTAATCTCCCAACCTCCTCAGACATGAATGGACGTTGAATACTGACTTGAATCACGGGTGACGTTTCTGAATGTCACCACAAGTCAAACAAATAGTCCCATATTTATCTGTTTCATGGCAACTTTCCCCCCTTGCACGAATTTCCTTGTTTTCTTGGATAAAGTCATAAAGATAAAGTTAGTGATCGTTTAAAAAAAAAAGTTGTAGTTTATTTTTTACTTCTGCAGTGTGTTGTCGTTTCCTGCAAACCATTTAAAATATTGTCAGCTGGTTAGTTAGCGACGTCCAGATTCTGCTGGCTAGCATTTTTAGAGAATGTAGCTATGCTAGTGGCAACAGATTGCATCAGTTAGTGTTGCATTCAAAAGCATCCCCCCTCCTATTCACTTCCAGATTTACTCCTCTCACCCTAGCTATACACACCACATTCACTTTAGCCTACGTCACAGCATCACTCTCAAGACTGGCTTATCTGCAAGTGAATGGCTCTATGCTTCATTAATGCTTCTTTCTCCACTGGCACCCTCATTGTGATCGGCATGATATAATTCAAAGGACAATTAATGAATGCAGGGCAACTTTGAAGTGAGGGAGCGGGGTCCTGCCCTGGACCTGCCCCTCGTTGCTGATAGACTCCGTCATATTCTCCCCACTGCCCTGAGAGACAGTTTGAAGTGGCTGAAAGAGAAAGAGAGAAGAAGAGAGAAGAGAAGAGTGACCAATAGAAGGTTAAGGAGAGGAGTCCCTGTATAAAAAGAGCTCTCTATTTCCTTGGAAATATTGGCCAAGCAAAACTCTGTGATGGTTGAGGATAAAGGAGTTGGAAGAGAATGGAGTCGGGGGGCCGAGGGCAAAGGGACTCCTGGCAAAAAAGGTTCGGACACAATGAGATAGTTAATTGAGTAAAGCCAGACAGCGTTGTCAATCACTTAACTTTGTTTAGCCAGGCTTTTTTGTTGTTGAATAGCAGTTTAGTTCAGCGTAGAAGGGAAGGGACACGGTAGAAGGGACTCTTTTTAGCTGTCTTCTCACAATTTTTTTTTTATCTGCAGCTGTTTTTTCATCAGTATTCGTACATCTCAACTGTCTTCGACTCGACCAATCTCTCACTTCTGCGAGAGAAGCTTAGAAAAATCCCACAAATGTCAAAATGTAAAACTAAAGAAACCAGGACAGACAGACTAACCAGTAAAGGGAGAAACAGAAAGAAAGACAGACATCACAGCCAATAACATTTGTTATGAAAAAGAAGAGAAACCTAGGAATGTGATGGTGGTTGAACTCTCTGGCCGTTCACTGCCTATGATGTTTTGTGGAGAGGTGATGTTGGGCTGTAAAGGGGTAGCTAGCCCCCATCCGCCCCTCTCCTGTCCCCCTCCCATCTCCGGCAGTACATGGCAGTGTGGTTTGGGCAGGGTCAGAGGGCGGCTTGGGGTCACTGCCTGTTAAAACTATCTCCTCCTCAGGAAGAGAGGGTTAGAATAATGTTTAGTTCACCATGACAGCTAATGGACTCCCGTTCGGTTCCTCTGGGCTATAGAACATATCACATAGACTTCCTATATTACATGGAAATCCTGCATGGATGTGTAATGCTAAAGTGAATTGGAATGATGATGGTGATTGCTTGGTGTGAAACTGTGAGAGTAGGCCCACTAGGGTCATTATGCACCTGGGGAGCGGGTGGCTTGGGCGGCTGGGCAGGGGTTAGTCGGTACTGGGGGGGGAGCGTGTGGCAGACTGGCCTGTTCATGTGGCCCCGCATGGGTGCTGTGCCGCTGCTTTGTCCCTTCTCTGGGGGTGGCAATGCCACCGTGAAACTGTCACCTCACTCCACCCCACTGGAACTAAATAATAAGATGCCCCACACTGGGTCCACATAATGTCCTGCACAGGGCCGTTTGGGGCTTTTTGTCACTTCAGCTATATTAGAGAGTGATACATCTTTTTAATGTCATATCGCTGGCTCTCTTTGTGTGTGATCTCTGCAGCCAGCTCTCCCATATCTCCCTGTCTACCATTGTCTTCCCCTTTCTCTCTCTCTCGCTCTCTCTCTCTCTCTGTCTCTCTGGCCATCTCTCCATCTCTCTATCCCTCCTACCTCCCTTCCTCATTCCCAGGCAGCTGGCACAGACTCCTGGGGGCTCCTTAGAAAGTCAAGTGAGAGCCAGGCCCCACTCCGCTCTTCCTCCCCATCCTCCCTTCTTTCTCCCCACACTGTTAACTCCAGCTGGGGTCAAAAGCTCTCAGTTAACCATTATACCCCGTGTGCATCTGCTGGGTCTGGCCCTAGCTTTTCCCTGTCACGCCTCCATGGCCATGATGTACTGTTTTATTCAGTGAGTAGGCCAGTGAGTCCTACTCTCTGAAAGGGCCAGATCTACTTCCCTGGGCAAATAGCTAGTTTATTTGTCTCTTCTGCCTTTTGTTTTGGGTGCAGAGGAACACATGTCAGCAGCTCAATTACCCTCTATAGTAAGAACCCCTAGAGGATGGGCTGCCCGCCCCTACGACCGTTCTCGTCATAAACAACCCCATATGGCCCTCTCTCTAAACCCTTTCTCTCTTTTTCTATTCCTCTCTCTCTCGCTTTCTTTCTCTTACACGTCTTTATGCTGAGATTGCAAAAGCAGAGAGTGCACAGGTTGTATTTTAATGTGTGTGTGTGTGTGTGTGTGTGTGTATTGCCGACTCTCTCTCTCTCTGTGTATCAGTCACTATGTGTGTGAGTGATGTCTCTCCTCATATTGACATCTCAGAGTAGGGTGGAGAGTTGAATGCTTGCCAGGGTGTCTCTTGTCTTGCCCACTGTACTCTACACAGTCAACAAAGCCAGTCCCTATTGGAGGTCTGGTCTGTGTGGAGGTTTTCCTCTATTGTTAAATACATTTCTACTGCAGGTGATCTTAATGGACAGAGACAGCTTGACAGTTCACATCTGTGTGTGTGCGTGTGCGTGTGTGTGTGTGTGTGCACTGCCTGTCTGCTCCCTGGATCGATAAAGCATTAGTTTAGCTCACGTTTGTGTATGTGTGCTTTTTTTTTTTAGTGTGTGTTCCCAAGTCGTGTGTGTGTGTGCTTGCGTGTGTTTGTGCGTGCATGTGTTAGAGCTGGTTTCTGTGTGAACAGCACATGAATGTCTGTAATAGTTTAAGAGACAAGCACTGTCTAACACAAACTACCTATTTAAATCTATCTCTCTGTCTATTCTTACTGTGGCACTCTGCCATCCTTATGCAATGTTTCCTTCATCTACTGGCCTTGTCCTGCTTTGTTTAAATGTCTATTTTACTGGGTAATTCAACAGCAAAACCAATTTTTCCCATTGTGGTCAGAGACACAGCCAAACTGTTGAGTATTTTGTATTCTCAGCACCCTGGTGCTTTAGCTCCAGCGTAACATTTGATTTGGGTGTTAAAGTGAGGAGGTCGAGGCCTCCCTTTGTGTGTTTACTATCCTCTTCTCCTGTTTGCTGACGAGAATGTGTGGGAACACTGTTGCTCCGGGTTCCTGCGCCTGTGTTCCCCTCTCGTCCCGATCCTCCACGACGTCGGAACGTGGTTGGTCTTCTCATACTCAAAAGCTGTTGTGGCGAGGGGGGGGGGGGGGGGGGGGGGGGGTGTGTATATAGAGAGCATGAGTAACGAGAAACAGGGGAGTGAATTGATGGAAATGGACGTGATGTAAGGGACAGTTTTAAGAATGAACGGCACAGAGCAAGGGAGTAGAGAGCATCCCCAATTTATCTCCCTCCTGTCCTGCTATCCTGGTTCCCTCTATAGCACCCCTGAACCCCTGCCCACATACACTTTTCTCCAGGTGCATTCAGCTCCCCTCTCAGTTACCCCCTCTCTCAACCCCCCAAACCCCCATCCCTCCTCCAATCACCATGCCCCTCTGGGTTTAGGTGGAAGGTGGGCGCTCCCCTGCTGTGCCCCTCCACAGCCCCCAATGGCCCCTCTCTGGCCCTCTTTGTGCTCCCCCCCCCCTCGACTCCCTCAGCTCCCCCAGCCCCCCACTCCCCTGCCGGGCAGGTGACAGGGCCCTGAATGCGGGCCTGGGCAGCCCTGATGAATCCTACAGATGGAGCGTGGAAATTGACCCAATAGAGCCCTGCCAGGCCTCTCCCCTCTGCCATACAAAGGAACCCAGGCCACATCACTCCCAAAGAGAGAGAAAGAGAGAAAAAAAAGTCAGGAGGATGACAAAAGTAACACTGTCATTTGCCATTAACGGAGTGGCCGTGATGTAGAGTTTCCGTGGCAGTTACTAATAATAAAAACAGGGAGCGAAGAAAAAGAGAGAGAGAAAGTGAGTAAAAGAGGAATGCTCCACCCCCACCCTGCAACTAACATGATACAGTGCTGCTGGGGTGCTTTATGAACTCTCACTCTGTCGTTGAGTCTCTCATTTTCAGCTCTAGCACTCTCTCTCCTTCTTTTCTATCTCTCTCTTCTCTCCTTTAAATGGTAATGACTGTGAAGTTTGTTTAGTCTTTTTCTTGTTTATCTCTTGATTAATCTGTTTCTTGTTTTGTGAATGATTTGACTAACAAGTCCAGTGGCTTTTGGGGCAGAATTTGAGATTAGAGGGTAGTATCCAAAATACTAGTTTGTAGTTTATAAGTTGTAAATGTAAAATTCATGGCTGAAAAAAATCCTTCACTATACTTTTTTTTCAGTTTTCAGTGAGGCTTCATGCTGTGTTCCAAGGCTCTCCTCACCCTTGCTGCCAAAGTACCACAAACGTCCTAGCCAGACCAGTATTCGAAATCACGGCTGAAAACTATCTGCCCTGATGGATATTTGCACTTTACGTCCAACAACTCTCCCATGAGTCTCTCTGCTCTCAATGCTCTGTCCGGTACCCCTGGTCCGAATCTATTAAAGAGCTCTTCCCGGTCTCGGAATCTTGATTTTGGTGTTCCAGAGCCGGAGCAGAATTCCCCGAGCTAAAATCCCCGTGTAATGCCTGGACGGGCCTTCACTGGCAACCAGCACAAGCATTTCCTGCTCGGCTCCAGGGGCTGGAGCCGGAGAGACGGGAGCCCAACTTGCCTGCCTGCCTGGCTCTCTTTTTAATTAAACCTCCTAAATCTGGAGAGGAAAGGAGAGAGGGAGGAGAGAGAGAGGAGGGGAGAGGATGAGGAGGAGGGGAAAGGAAAGGAGAGGCGAGACGAGGAGGAGGGGAAAGGAGAGGAGGAGGGGATGGGAGAAGAGAGGAGGGGAAAGTTGACGAGAGGTTACCTCCATTAACCATTCTCTCTCCACTTCTCTCTGTCTCTTTCCTCCTCTCTGATGCCTCAATGAGAGACATGCAGTGGAATTGATTTGGGAAATACTATCACCAGAACATAACTTTATTTGCCTAGGAGCACAGACTTGTGGCTCACAGAGCTCTTTCCCATCTTCTATCTGACTTCATGATTAGATGGTCTCAGGCAAGGAGCTCAAGGGAGTGGAGTTTAACCCTTTCTATCTGTAGCCATCTGCGTTGGAAACATTGTTATAGAGAAAAAGCAATGCGTGAAATCAGAGGTCCTAGACACAGCAGATGCATGTGTGGGTGTGAGTGTGTGTATACATTTTGTGTGTGTGTCGAGGGCATTGCATGCACGTAATGGCAAACAATGGGTGGCTGTCACGCTAGTTTGAGGAGCCTAATCATTATTTAATAGACGGCTAGCCTCCCCCCATGTGCTGCTTTAGTTGTTCAGTCTCAGCCTCAAGCCTTCATTCACCTCTCTTCTGCTGAATTAGGCCTTAAAGGCCCTCTGTCTGTCTGTCTCTATATCCCTCTGTCTGTCTCTATATCTCTCTGTCTCTCTATATCTCTCTGTCTCTCTCTCTGTCTCTCTCTCTATCTCTGTCTCTCTGTCTCTGTCTCTCTCTGTCTCTGTCTCTGTGTCTCTGTCTCTGTCTCTGTCTCTGTCTCTCTGTCTCTCTCTGTCTCTGTCTCTGTGTCTCTGTCTCTGTCTCTGTCTCTGTCTCTGTCTCTGTCTGTCTGTCTCTGTCTCTGTCTCTGTCTCTCTCTGTCTCTGTCTCTCTCTGTCTCTGCCTCTCTCTGTCTCTGTCTCTCTCTGTCTCTCTCTCTGTCTCTGTGTCTCTGTCTCTGTGTCTGTCTCTGTCTCTGTCTCTCTGTCTCTGTCTCTCTCTGTCTCTCTCTCTCTCTCTCTGTCTCTGTCTCTGTCTCTGTCTCTCTCTCTCTCTCTCTCTCTCTCTCTCTCTCTCTCTCTGTCTCTGTCTCTGTCTCTGTCTCTCTCTCTCTCTCTCTCTCTCTCTCTCTCTCTCTCTCTCTGTCTCTCTCTCTCTCTCTCTCTCTCTCTCTCTCTCTCTCTCTCTCTCTCTCTCTGTCTCTCTCTCTCTCTGTATATTCTTCTGTCCCTCTGTCCAGCAGCCCTTAACTGAGCAAACAGATTAAAACCACAATCTGGGATAAATGTTTCATCCAAAATGGCACCCCTGTCACTTATGTTGGCAGATTAGGCAGCACCTGCCTGGTGATAGGCGCCTCTCTCCCTGCTTGTCTTCCTCTATAGAATGCTATCTCCACAGTGCGCCCAGCATGAATGAGACTAGAGGCCTAGGGGATATCCTACTTTGCCCTACAGGGATACGACTCCTTTAATCCGTGTTTAAGCAGACTACTGGTCTCACTGGGCTCTTTTGATCACCTTATGATCCACTGGTGCCTGTGGGGAGTTAAAAAGGGGTGTTCAGGATATATTTAAAGTGATCTCTCCCTGTGAAAGCCATAAGCTCCTAGTCATAGTTGGGGGAGAACTAGATATGTTATTCCCTGACCACAGGAGCTGCCCAGGAAAACTCTGGGCCTTAGTCATTACATTACATTGCAGGATTTATACCAAATCTTTGACACCTTTTGCTTCTGTGTGTCTCTCTAATAAAGGTGCAAGCGTTTACTTTACAGTCTTCTGGCATTTTGTAGTTCTCTTCTTCCATAAAAACATAACAGCCTTCCTCATTTAGTTTTTCCAAACGGCCAATCAGAATAACCATTATGTGTTGCATGTTTGCAGCCAGCCACTCAGACGAGGGTTCGGATGTGGACTCGGAGCCGGGCCTGCCACTGAAGAGGAAACAGCGTCGCAGTAGGACCACCTTTTCAGCCGAGCAGCTGGAGGAGCTGGAGAGAGCCTTTGAACGAACACACTACCCTGATATATACACCAGAGAAGAGCTAGCTCAGCGGGCCAAACTCACAGAGGCCAGAGTACAGGTTAGTGAAGACCAACATACACACATAGGCAGGAATACACATACACACACACATTATGGAGGTCTTTGTCCACAGTCCCATACAACCCCTCCAGACATCAGTCACGAGACATCAGTCATGAGTCAGCTGTACACACACACACACACACACACACACACACACACACACACACACACACACACACACACACACACACACACACACACACACACACACACACACACACACACACACACACACACACACACACACACACAGGACCCTACTGTGTCTTCAGTTATGAGAGTTTCCTGTTTTGACCTCTTTTGTAAAAAATATTCATACAAAGAAACTAAAATAGAAGCCTGAATTAGAAAGTCTTTATTAAGATAGATAAAGGGATTTCATTGGTTTATGTGCTTGATTTACACTAGTCTCTATGTAAACCCGTGACTGAGTTAGACAAGGAGGTGATGTCACTGTGGATTCACTGGGCTCCAGATGTTCAAACTGTATCTCTACGTCTGTTCTGCTTGAGGCTAAAGAGCAGATACAAACACACACACACACACACACACACACACACACACACACACACACACACACACACACACACACACACACACACACACACGCACACACACACACACACACACACACACACACACACACACACACACCACACATAGAAGTGTTTAAATACAAACACAATGAATACACCCACCCACACACATACACAGAAGTGTTTAAATACACACACAATGAATACACGTTAGCATTCCCATACACACACACACACACACAGATTTTCTATTTTTCACAATAATTGATTCTCACATCTTTTATTTGATTTTTATTAGGTGTGGTTCAGCAACAGGAGAGCCAGGTGGAGAAAACAGGCAGGAGCCAATCAGCTGATGGCATTTAATCACCTGATCCCTGGCGGTTTCCCACCTTCGGCCATGTCGAGTTTGCAGCCCTATCAGCTGTCAGACAGCCCCTACCCTCCCACCTCCATATCACAAAGTGAGCACAACTTCACCTTCTATTTCTCTCTCTGATCTTGTTTTATACTTGCACACCAAAGCTCATATACAAATCACATTTACATTTGAGTAATTTAGCAGGAGCTCTTGTCCAGAGTGGCACTTACAGTTAGTGCATTCAAGTAGGGGTGGGAGGGCCAAGAGACCAGAGGTGGCAGAACAGAGTGCTCGGGTTGGGGTGTAGAGTTTGAGCATAGCCTGAAGGTAAGGAAGGGCAGTTCCTCTTGCTGCTCCGTAGGCAAGTACCATGGTCTTGTAGTGGAAATGTTATCTGTCACATGCTTTGTAATCAACAGGTATAGACTAAAAGTTAAATATTTACTTACGGGCCCTGCCCAACAACGCAGAGAGAATAAATACACAATGAGTAACAATAACTTGGTTATTGTGCACGGGTACGATGGGCAGGGGTAAGAGGTAATTAAAATAGATATGTACATATAGGTAGTGATAAAGTGACTAGGCAACAAGATAGATAATAAACAGTAACAGCAGCGTGTGTGATGAGACAAATAGTTAGTGCAAAAAGGGTCAATGCAGATAGTTAAATAGTTAACCAATAGCTACCCGGATGAACTATTTGGCGGTATTATGGCTGTTCAGGGTCCTGTTGGTTCCAGTCTTGGTGCATCGCTACCGCTTGCCGTGCAGTAGCAGAGAGAACAGTCCATGACTTGATGTATTTGACTCAAAATCAATAGCCTAGCATTAATCCATTCCTCCTCTCTCTCTCTCTCTCTCTCTCTCTCTCTCTCTCTCTCTCTCTCTCTCTCTCACACACTCAATCTCTTTCTCTCTCTCCATCGTTCTCTCCTTGCAGTGTCAGAGCAGCCCAGTACGGTCCTCAGGCCTCAGCCCCTCCCCCCCACCTCGGTGCACCAGGGTGGGCTCAGCTCCTCAGCGGGGGCCCAGGACGGTAGTTCGGCCTACTGCCTGTCTTCTGGACGCCATGGCTTCTCCGGCTACTCGGAAAGCTTCGTGCCCCCGTCTGGCCACTCCAACTCAGTCAACCCCAGCATCAGCAATGGTCTTTCACCACAGGTCAGTTCACTGTTCAGTCCCGACTGTAGCTAATAGAATAATCATTTATGACATTGAGCAGCAGACTATATTATCGAAAGAGACTGACATTGAGCAGCAGACTATATTATCGAAAGAGACTGACATTGAGCAGCAGACTATATTATCCAAAGAGACTGACATTGAGCAGCAGACTATATTATCCAAAGAGACTGACATTGAGCAGCAGACTATATTATCCAAAGAGACTGACGTTGAGCAGCAGACTATATTATCCAAAGAGACTGACATTGAGCAGCAGACTATATTATCCAAAGAGACTGACATTGAGCAGCAGACTATATTATCCAAAGAGACTGACGTTGAGCAGCAGACTATATTATCCAAAGAGACTGACGTTGAGCAGCAGACTATATTATCCAAAGAGACTGACATTGAGCAGCAGACTATATTATCCAAAGAGACTGACATTGAGCAGCAGACTATATTATCCAAAGAGACTGACATTGAGCAGCAGACTATATTATCCAAAGAGACTGACGTTGAGCAGCAGACTATATTATCCAAAGAGACTGACATTGAGCAGCAGACTATATTATCCAAAGAGACTGACATTGAGCAGCAGACTATATTATCCAAAGAGACTGACATTGAGCAGCAGACTATATTATCCAAAGAGACTGACATTGAGCAGCAGACTATATTATCCAAAGAGACTGACGTTGAGCAGCAGACTATATTATCCAAAGAGACTGACGTTGAGCAGCAGACTATATTATCCAAAGAGACTGACATTGAGCAGCAGACTATATTATCCAAAGAGACTGACATTGAGCAGCAGACTATATTATCCAAAGAGACTGACGTTGAGCAGCAGACTATATTATCGAAAGAGACTGACATTGAGCAGCAGACTATATTATCCAAAGAGACTGACATTGAGCAGCAGACTATATTATCCAAAGAGACTGACATTGAGCAGCAGACTATATTATCCAAAGAGACTGACGTTGAGCAGCAGACTATATTATCCAAAGAGACTGACGTTGAGCAGCAGACTATATTATCCAAAGAGACTGACATTGAGCAGCAGACTATATTATCCAAAGAGACTGACGTTGAGCAGCAGACTATATTATCCAAAGAGACTGACGTTGAGCAGCAGACTATATTATCCAAAGAGACTGACATTGAGCAGCAGACTATATTATCCAAAGAGACTGACATTGAGCAGCAGACTATATTATCCAAAGAGACTGACATTGAGCAGCAGACTATATTATCCAAAGAGACTGACATTTTGCTAGCAGCGCACATAGAAGAGCTTGCCTATGTTCCGCTCTGCAACATGTGGATTCCATAGTTTCAATAAGACATTTAGTATAGGTTTTATACTATTGGAATGTAAAAATCCTGTTTAGCGGTTGGTTCTAGGTTACATTCAGAAGGTATGTTTTCTCAGAGGTTCTACAGATGTTTATCAAACTATCCGCAACATTTCAACGGCATGTCTTAAGCCTTTCAGTAGCATCTCAACAGTACATCTCCTCATGTTCAACAAGGTAGTCAAACAGGTGACAAAATCAAAACCGGATGTTTGTCAACAATACACGATACTAAATCATTTCAGTTTAGCAAAAAGTCTCTTCTCATCTGAATATGGACCGCTAGCATATGAATAGACATGAGACAATAAAAGATGGAGGGTGTGTGAGAGAGGAAGATGACACAAATTAAATCTGAAAAGACAATTATGGCCGATTACACAGTCATCAGCGTCCATGGGGGGTTCGGTACGCGGCGACGGGCCGTCCTAACAGGCGGAAAACAAGCTTTTAACTGCCACAAAGGGTGGCCAGGCCCCACGCAATGCATGCTGGGTCCTCACCCCATGAGAAAGAGAGGTTCTCAGGCCTCCATCAGTGTCCTGCTTAGTGGTGATAAAAACGATCGCTTCAGGCACATCTTCCTCTCTTTCTATGACAAGGGGAACCCCGAGGGTGTGTGTCTGTGTGTTTGCTTGTCATTTTCATCAGCAATGACAACATGGTGATCTGTAAAACCATTTGGGAAATAATTGACTACTTTAACTACTTGAACAGCATTTACCCAACCACATTGGTTCCTTCACAAGCTAGTGCTAACTAGCCACAAGCCACCCCTTGGTAACACTATTCCATGTCTGATTAGCTGTGAGTAGAGTAGACTTCACACACAGAGATGCCTTCATCTCTACTAGGAGGCCAAATCCATTAGATTACTTTTACTCTGCTTGGAGGCCAAAGGTGCTTCTCTCTCGTAGGTGTTTTCACCATCAGCCTCCCTGAGACAAACTGGGCTTTCCTTTAGCTTAAAGAGAGTGGCTATCTTAACTTGCATAGGGAGACACACACATGTGCAAGCACACAGCAGTAGAGGTGCCTGGGTAAAATCACTGGGGAAGCCAAGCCAGGAAAAATAAGCCATATTACAACCTATGTGTATAATTGTGTTGTTTGCTCTGTAACCTGTTAGTTCATATGCCTTGACACTGTGATATATAGGCCTAAGGGCGAGACAATAAGAAGACACAGTGGCAGAATAAATTCAACCACACCTGTGTTTCATCACAAAACTGGAGAGCAACATCTGTCTGGTGAAGTCCACAAAACATATTGCATGTAACAAACAGATACATGACCTACAGCAGGGTCAAGCGAGGTCATGTTTCTCACATTTTCGGACCACTAAACAACTATTGATTTAGAGCCACAGAGAGTTACCGCATGTGGCAAAGAAAACAGGAGCTGCCTCCACTATTCCAGCACCATTTCAACATCATCAAATCACCTCTGCTTAGTCTAATACAGTGACAACTATAACATACCAACAACAATTTAGTCCAGTCAACGTACACTAAATATGATGTGGCTGTCCATAGCACTGATTTATGTGTGTGTGTGATTGCAAGTAGAACAAACATGTTGACTCACCAATGCCATCCTCCTCTCTTTCATGTTGCCGAAACGGTCTATGACAGTCATACAGTACAAGCTTTTGGTTTTTGTTGTCCTAGGCTACCTGGATAATATTCTTGCTGCTAGCCTAACTTCCTTTCCTAGGCAACAGTGAGCCAGCTAGTCAACATTAGCCTACTACATCTACCTACGTATTGAATTTCCATCCTCTCAGACAAGGGGCACAATATATGAATTTATAGTTGGATCCGAATCGCCATTATAATCATTTACCAATACAGGGAATTAAGTAAAACCACAAGTCCAAATCCCTGTCTCCATCCTTGGCTAATTTAGGAAAGGGTACATTTTAGCTAGATAGCTAGCCACCAGAGGACAACAACACAACGAGATGCTCAATTCAACTTTTTTATGTACATTTTGTTTGGCTTTTGGTGTGATGTGATTGGTGTGAAGCCAAATCCAAACTGGCTTCCTTGACTGCATTACTTCTTCTTTTTATAAGAAACATTAACGTGTTGAACATTCTAAACGGTTTGCATAGTCAACTTACACACAGATCTGACACACACTTACCCCACCAGACATGCCACCAGGGGTCTTTTCACAGTCCCCAAATACAGAACAAAGACTACAGTATTATATAGAGTCATTATTGTATGAAACTCCCTTCCATCTCATATTGCTCAAATGAACAGCAAACCTGGTTTAAAAAACAGATTAAGCAACACCTCTCTCCTATTTGACCTAGACAGTTTTTGTGTATGTATTGATATGTACGCTACATGTGCCGTTTTTAAATTAATGTACTTCTATCCTTGAGCTGTTCTTGTCTATTAATGTTCTGTATTATGTCATGTTTTGTGTGGACCCCAGGAAGAGTAGCTGCCACTTTTGCAACAGCTAATGGGGATCCTAATAAAATACCAAATACCCTTGACACTTTTTTTTGGTGCGCCAGGACCATTCACAGTTGAGCTCACTCAGTTTAGCTCCACGCTGATTGGCTATTATTATAATTTTTTATTATCAAGGGAGGCCAAATGATTGCTGGCTTCCCTTGCATTCAATGCTACGGGCAGCAACAATGTCATACTCTTTTTGGCCAGACAGAATCAGATAGATGGGCTACATATACAGGGTGAGAGGGGTGCTGTTTTGCTCACTCAGATGCTTTCCCTGGTGAGAGACATATAGCCTTTTCCGAATTGAAGGAAAATTATGAAACAGAGTGACGAAAGCAAAATTATTTTCTATGTTTTGTATTTTTTTCTTGGTAGTTATTTTGGGGAAGCCTGGCTTCCGTTGGCATCCATGAATACAAGCCACTGGCACGCACACACACACACACACACACACACACACACACACACACACACACACACACACACACACACACACACACACACACACACACACACACAGTCAAACGCACACACACACAGTCAAACGCACACGTCGGGAATGTTTGTTTGCATATGGAATTGCAATCATGGAACGTTCCAGTGTGCTAATTGATTGCAATGAAGGAATCTATCCCTTAGTAATGTGGTGTGTAATTTATGCAAATTACTCACTTTGTTGACTAATTTGTTTTAATTAATGTATTCATCTGCAAATTTGGATGTATACTGGAATATGCTCATTTGCATTTCAGACTGGATGGCATTTATGTGAGGATTGTAAATGAATACAAGAGAGGGAATGTAAATGAATACAAGAGAGGGAATGTAAATGAATACAAGAGAGGGAATGTAAATGAATACAAGAGAGGGAATGTAAATGAAAACAAGAGAGGGAATGTAAATGAAAACAAGAGAGGGAATGTAAATGAATACAAGAGAGGGAATGTAAATGAATACAAGAGAGGGAATGTAAATGAAAACAAGAGAGGGAATGTAAATGAAAACAAGAGAGGGAATGTAAATGAATACAAGAGAGGGAATGTAAATGAATACAAGAGAGGGAATGTAAATGAATACAAGAGAGGGAATGTAAATGAAAACAAGAGAGGGAATGTAAATGAATACAAGAGAGGGAATGTAAGTGAATACAAGAGAGGGAATGTAAATGAAAACAAGAGAGGGAATGTAAATGAATACAAGAGAGGGAATGCAAATGAATACAAGAGAGGGAATGTAAATGAATACAAGAGAGGGAATGTAAATGAATACAAGAGAGGGAATGTAAATGAATACAAGAGAGGGAATGTAAATGAATACAAGAGAGGGAATGTAAATGAATACAAGAGAGGGAATGTAAATGAATACATTTCTTTTACATTAACAATGAGTGGATGAAAACCTCTAAAACTTTACAATTAGACATACCAACAAAGCTATGTTAACTCTGCAGTCCTTACACAGCAAAGCCTCGATACTGTGGATTGTTACAGTTTATTGTTCTTTTGAGTTATCTGATCGTTTATCAGTGCTGAATGGTATTTCTTGGTGGTATTGGGAGATATTTGGGGCTTTAGTTAGTGAAAAATCAGTTCCTGTGGTGTAGCTCTGTGAATGTTACACTTGGTTTATATGGTGTTTTAACAGTAGTGTATGAATATGTCGCCAGTGAGTTAGTCCTATGCTATGACTAGTTCGGCCTATGCCCTGAGTGGTGGTGCTTCGGTTGGTAGTAAAACATAAAGGCTTAGGGAACTATATGACCATACTAGCCTAGCCCAGTGTAATGTGGGCTAGATCCCTGTCGCATGGGGTCTCAGGCGTCTGGCTAGCTGATCCGTTGCATACCAGTGGAATCCTTTCTCACCAGCGCAGCGAGCGGTCGGGCTTTGCACAGCGTTGAGGCGTAATCCCCGGAACCACCGAAAAACAGAGACAGTGCCGGGGCTTCAATCACAGAGCAGAGGAGCTGGAGAAATACATAGACTGGCTGAGACACATACATGCGTTCATACAGTCTCAGACACACATACAAACAGGCTTTTTTGATCAGGTTGCCTTATCGAAGGGATTGTACACAGTTATCTTCCCTCTAATGCTTTATCTAATCTCATCTCTGAGGACATACAGTGGGGAGAACAAGTATTTGATACACTGCCGATTTAGCAGGTTTTCCTACTTACAAAGCATGTAGAGGTCTGTATTTTTTTTATCATAGGTACACTTCAACTGTGAGAGATGGAATCTAAAACAAAAATCCAGAAAATCACATTGTATGATTTTTAAGTAATTCATTTGCATTTTATTGCATGACATGACCTGACATGACATCACCTACCAACCAGTAAGAATTCCAGCTCTCACAGACCTGTTCTTTTTTCTTTAATTAAGAAGCCCTCCTGTTCTCAACTCATTACCTGTAATAACTGCACCTGTTTGAACTCGTTACCTGTATAAAAGACACCTGTCCACAAACTCAATCAAACAGACTCCAACCTCTCCAAAATGGCCAAGACCAGAGAGCTGTGTAAGGACATCAGGGATACAATTGTAGACCTGCACAAGGCTGGGATGGGCTACAGGACAATAGGCAAGCAGCTTGGTTAGAAGGCAACAACCGTTGGCTCAATTATTAGAAAATGGAAGAAGTTCAAGATCACCCTCGGTCTAGGGCTCCATGCAAGATCTCACCTCGTGAGGCATCAATGATCATGAGGAAGGTGAGGGATCAGCCCAGAACTACACAGCAGGACCTGGTCAATGACCAGAAGAGAGCTGGGACCACAGTCTCAAAGAGAACCATTAGTAACACACTACGCCGTCATGGATTAAAATCCTGCAGCGCACGCAAGGTCCCCCTGCTCAAGCCAGCGCATGTCCAAGCCCGTCTGAAGTTTGCCAATGACCATCTGGATGATTCAGAGGAAGAATGGGAGAAGGTCATGTGGTCTGATGAGACAAAAATATAGCTTTTTGGTCTAAACTCCACTCGCCGTGTTTGGAGGAAGAAGAAGGATGAGTACAACCCCAAGAACACCATCCCAACCGTGAAGCATGGAGGTGGAAACATCCTTCTTTGGGGATGCTTTTCTGCAAAGGGGACAGGACGACTGCACCGTATTGAGGGGAGGATGGATGGGGCCATGTATCGCGAGATCTTGGCCAACAACCTCCTTCACTCAGTAAGAGCTTTGAAGATGGGTCGTGGCTGGTTCTTCCAGCATGACAACAACCCGAAACACACAGTCAGGGCAACTAAGGAGTGGCTCCGTAAGAAGCATCTCAAGGTCCTGGAGTGGCCTAGCCAGTCTCCAGACCTGAACCCAATAGAACATCTTTGGAGGGAGCTGAAAGTCCGTATTGCCCAGCGACAGCCCCGAAACCTGAAGGATCTGGAGAAGGTCTGTATGGAGGAGTGGGCCAAAATCCCTGCTGCAGTGTGTGCAAACCTGGTCAAGAACTACAGGAAACGTATGATCTCTGTAATTGCAAACAAAGGTTTCTGTACCAAATATTAAGTTCTGCTTTTCTGATGTATCAAATACTTGCAATAAAATGCAAATTAATTACTTAAAAATCATACAATGTGATTTTCTGGATTTTTGTTAGACTAGATTTGTTAGATTCCGTCTCTCACAGTTGAAGTGTACCTAGGAAAACCTGCAACAAATACTTGTTCTCCCCACTGTATGTGTTAAATACTCAGCAGTACAACATCCACATGTAATTCACATCTATATGGTATTATCTTCATTTATGTAACCTTTATTTAACTAGGCAAGTCAGTTAAGAACAAATTCTTATTTACAATGATGGCCTACACCGGCCAAATTGTGTGCCGCCCTATGGGACTCCCAATCACAGCCGGATGTGATACAGCCTGGATTTGAACCAGGGACACCTCTTGCACTGAGATGCAGTGCCTTAGACCGCTGCGCCACTCAGGAGCCCAAAAGCTGTGTGAACATGTCCACATTTTGGCTTTCCAGAAAAAAACCTTCCTGTATACTTTCTCACCTTCAACACACACACGCACGCACACGCGCGCACACACACACACACACACGCTGTGAGATGAATGGGGTGTGTTGACCTCCATATGTTTCCCATTTGTAGTCAGTCACACATGAGCATGTTCCTCAGACGCATTAGGTTAGATTCCTCTGACAGCGCTCCTGTAAATTACATACCCTTAGACAGATAGTGTGTGTGTGGCTGTTTGGCCTTTTGTGTGTGGATGTTTTTAACTATACTTGTGGAGACCAGAAGTCCCCACAAGAATAGTAAAAAAGAATTGGGGGACCAACTGAGGACACTTTGTTGGTCCCTACAAGGTCAAATGCTATTTCTAGGGGTATAGGTTTAAGGTTAGAATTAGGGTTAGGAACTAGTGTTAGGCTTATCTCTTCTTTCTCTCCTATCTCTCTCTTCTCTCTCCCCTATCTCTTTTCTCTCCCTCCTATCTCTTCTCTCTCTCTCCTATCTCTTCTCTCTCTCGCCTATCTCTTCTCTCTCTCCCCTATCTCTTCTCTCTCTCTCCTATCTCTTCTCTCTCTCGCCTATCTCTTCTCTCTCTCCCCTATCTCTTCTCTCTCTCATATCTCTCTAAAGGTCCCTTTCACTCCACCTATTTCCCCCCTCGTTTTGACGACACCTCTTCTCACGCAAACTCTCATGCAGCTGTTCACGATGTATCACCAAGGAAACCTCTTAACCCTTGACATCAGAAACAAAAAGTTCCACACACACACGCACACACCACATACACGCTTATTGGAAATGTGTTAAAGAATCATACTCCTTTTTCCCACGTACCCCGTGGCCTCTCCTTGTTGGCCCCACAAGGACACGGTGAATTTGGGCATCAAATGAGAAAGCTGGAGAGGGAGGAAGGGAGAAGAGAGAGAGAGAGAGAGAGAGAGGTGGGGGTGGGGTGAAAGGAGAGAAAGAGGAATGGGTTATTCACGTCTGTTTTTCTCCTTTACTATACTGTCCAAACACACAAAAGGTCATTCATTAAAGTATACCACACTGTTGAACACACCACCTGTTTTATCTAGTACACACTGAAGACAAAAAGTTATTTACCATAGGTTTTGTATTGTGAATGTCTTTTAATATGTTTGTCATTTTTATGTTTCATGGTAGGTCTACTGGAAATTGAACATAGTAATTAGGCTCCATAAACAAAATGTTCAATTCTATAGGATACAGTAAAAATCAGTCATTTGTGGGGGAAAAGGCTAGCTAGCACGGAATAGGAACGGAACTGTGCGGTCCCTAAACGACGCAGTCTCCCCTGTCCGTCCGTCAGTTAGGAAACGATGTAACAAGAACCATGTGTCTGGGTGAACACAGTATAATGTGTCTCTCATGGTCACAACCAGGAGAGGAGAGAGGATGATAGGAGAGAGGAGGAGAGAGGATGATAGGAGAGGAGAGAGGATGATAGGAGAGGAGAGAGGATGAGAGGAGAGGAGAAAGGATGATAAGAGAGGAGGAGAGGATGAGAGGAGAGAGGATGAGAGGAGAGAGGATGAGAGGAGAGGGTGATAGGAGAGGAGAGAGGATGAGAGGATGAGAGGGGAGGAGAGGATGCGAGGGGAGGAGAGGATGCGAGGGGAGGAGAGGATGCGAGGGGAGGAGAGAGGATGAGAGGGGAGGAGAGGATGCGAGGGGAGGAGAGGATGCGAGGGGAGGAGAGGATGAGAGGGGAGGAGAGGATGAGAGGAGAGGAGAGGAGGAGAGGAGGAGAGGAGAGGATGATAGGAGAGGAGAGGAGAGGAGAGGATGATATGATAGGAGAGGATGATAGGAGAGGAGAGGATGATGATATGACAGGAGAGGATGATGATATGAGAGGAGAGGATGATGATATGAGAGGAGAGGATGATATGAGAGGAGAGGATAGAGGATGATAGGAGAGGAGAGAGGATGAGAGGAGAGGAGAGAGGATGATAAGAGAGAGAAGAGAGAGGAGGAGTGGATGAGAGGAAGGAGGATGAGAGGAAAGGAGAGAGGATGATAGGAGATGAGAGGGGGAGAGGATGATAGGAGAGGAGAGGAGGAGTGGATGAGAGGATGATAGGAGAGGAGAGAGGATGATAGGAGAGGAGAGAGAGGATGATAGGAGAGGAGAGGGGATGATAGAAGAGGAGAGAGGATGATAGGAGAGGAGAGAGGATGATAGGAGAGGAGAGAAGAGAGGATGATGGGAGAGGAGAGAGGATGATAGGAGAGGAGAGAGGATGATAGGAGAGGAGAGAGGATGATAGGAGAGGAGAGAGGATGATAGGAGAGGAGAGAGGATGATAGGAGAGGAGAGAGGATGATTGGAGAGGAGAGAGGATGATGGGAGAGGAGAGAGGATGATGGGAGAGGAGAGAGGATGATGGGAGAGGAGAGAGGATGATGGGAGAGGAGAGAGTATGATGGGAGAGGAGAGAGGATGATGGGAGAGGAGAGAGGATGATGGGAGAGGAGAGAGGATGATGGGAGAGGAGAGAGGATGATGATAGAGGAGAGAGGATGATGGGAGAGGAGAGGGAGGAATAGTGAGGAGAAGATAGGAGAGGGAGAGGGGAGAGGTTATTATGCCTGCTAACTACTTGATTTACATTACACCAAGTTACATAGTCATGATCAGTAGGAAATAAGAATCAATAGGTATGGTTTGGTTAGTAAATGAAGAGTAGGTATAAATGTTAACCAATTTTCAACCTCCATTCATTATCTCAAGTACCAAACCAGTGTCTACATATGTGAAAATGGGTTGTTTCTATGATCTGTGGTTAAAAAGATAAGAAATGCTTCTCTGTGACATGATAGGTTAGGATTAAAAGTTACAGAATAAATAATATGAGGGTGAAAAGTGGCTGAGTTGTCTCATAAAGTCTCATAAAAGCAGAGCATGATTTTTATATAATTTATGGCTTTGTTTATGGGAAGTCGGATGTATGTATATGTTTCATACATTTTCCTTGTGTTACATACAGGACTGCTTTCAAAGAATGTCAGTAACATGTCTTAAAATATATATTCCTGGAAAATGTATCTAACGCTTCAAGAGACTGACATTTCTCTGATGTGAACTGACAGAATTTATTTTAGGCCCAGTGGGGTTTAATAACACAACTTTCCTGCTGTAGTAAATTCCCGTTGTTCTTCCTCCATCTGGAACTCTCCTCTTGTCTTCACTGACACAGCAACTCCAATCTGCACAGTGTGACTCTGTATATACCCTAACTCGTGATATGAGTGCTCAAGTTGAACTTTCACGCATACTGTATGTCCTAGTTACATCTTTGCATGATCTATGCAAAAGTATGTGTATAAAGAAGTGACTTGTTACGTGTGCGTTTGTAACTGGATTGAGCCATGAAAGGGCTGTATTTATGCATAATCTGTATGAGACAAAGTATTATTTGATTTACTTTTATTTTTATTATTTTCTATTTAAAATTATATTCTACCACATTCTACCCTACCCTACCCTACTCTACTATACTCTACTCACCCTACCCTACCCTACTCTACTATACTCTACTCACCCTACCCTACTCTACTATACTCTACTCACCCTACCCTACCCTACCCTACTCTACTATACTCTACTCACCCTACCCTACCCTACCCTACCCTACCCTACCCTACCCTACTCTACTATACTCTACTCACCCTACCCTACCCTACCCTACTATACTCTACTCACCCTACCCTACCCTACCCTACTCTACTATACTCTACTCACCCTACCCTACCCTACCCTACCCTACTCTACTCTACTCACCCTACCCTACTCTACTATACTCTACTCACCCTACCCTACCCTACTCTACTATACTCTACTCACCCTACCCTACCCTACTCTACTATACTCTACTCACCCTACCCTACCCTACTCTACTATACTCTACTCACCCTACCCTACCCTACCCTACCCTACCCTACTCTACTATACTCTACTCACCCTACCCTACCCTACCCTACCCTACCCTACTCTACTATACTCTACTCTACTCACCCTACCCTACCCTACCCTACTCTACTATACTCTACTCATGCTACCCTACCCTACCCTACCCTACCATACCCTACTATACTCTACTCACCCTACCCTACCCTACTCTACTATACTCTACTCACCCTACCCTACCCTACTCTACTATACTCTACTCTACTCACCCTACCCTACCCTACTCTACTATACTCTACTCACCCTACCCTACCCTACCCTACCCTACTCTACTATACTCTACTCACCCTACCCTACCCTACTCTACTATACTCTACTCACCCTACCCTACCCTACCCTACCCTACTCTACTATACTATACTCTACTCACCCTACCCTACTCTACTATACTCTACTCACCCTACCCTACCCTACCCTACTCTACTATACTATACTCTACTCTACTCACCCTACCCTACCCTACCCTACCCTACTCTACTATACTCTACTCTACTCACCCTACCCTACCCCACCCTACCCTACTCTACTATACTCTACTCACCCTACCCTACCTTACCCTACCCTACTCTACTCACCATACCCTACTCTACTATACTCTACTATACTCTACTCACCCTACCCTACCCTACCCTACCCTACCCTACTCTACTCACCCTACCCTGCCCTACCCTACTCTACTATACTCTACCTACCCTACCCTACCCTACCCTACCCTACTCTACTCACCATACCCTACCCTACCCTAATATACTCTACCTACCCTACCCTACCCTACTCTACTATACTCCACTCTACCCACTCTACCCTACTCTACTATACTCTACTCTACTCTACTCACCCTACCCTACTCTACTCTACTATACTCTACTGTACTCTACTCACCCTACCCTACTCTACAAAACCCTATCCTACTCTACCCTACCCTACCCTACCCTATCCTACCCTATGCTACCCTACCCTACCCTACCCTACTCTACTCTACTCTACTCTACTATACTCTACTCTACTCACCCTACCCCACTCTACTCACCCTACCCTACTCTACTATACTCTACTCACCCTACCCTAGCCTACCCTACTCTACTATACTCTAATTACCCTACCCTACCCTACCCTACCTTCCTATACTCTACTCTACTCTACTCACCCTACCCTACTCTACAAAACCCTATCCTACTCTACCCTACCCTACCCTACCCTATCCTACCCTATGCTACCCTACCCTACCCTACCCTACTCTACTCTACTCTACTATACTCTACTCTACTCACCCTACCCCACTCTACTCACCCTACCCTACTCTACTATACTCTACTCACCCTACCCTACCCTACCCTACTCTACTATACTCTAATTACCCTACCCTACCCCACCCTACCCTACCCTGCTCTACTATACTCTACTCTACTCACCCTACCCTACCCTACTATACTCTACTCACCCTACCCTACCCTACTCTACTATACCCTACTCACCCTACCCTACCCTACCCTACTCTACTATACTCTACTCACCCTACCCTACTACTCACCCTACCCTACCCTTCCCTACCCTACTCTACCCTACTCTACTATACTCTACTCACCCTACCCTACTCTACTATACTCCACTCTACTCACTCTATCCTACTCTACTATACTCTACTCTACTCACCCTACCCTGCTCTACTATACTATACTCCACTCTACTCACTCTACCCTACTATACTCTACTCTACTCTACTCACCCTACCCTACTCTACAAAACCCCACCCTACCCTACCCTATCCTACCCTATGCTACCCTACCCTACCCTACCCTACCCTACCCTACTCTACTCTACTCTACTCTACTATACTCTACTCTACTCACCTTTCTCTACTCTACTCTACTCTACCCTACTCCTCTCAACCTACTCTACTCACTCTACTCTACTCCACTCTACTCACCCTACTCTACATGACTCTACTCTACTATACTCTACTCTACTCACCCTACTCTACTCACCCTACTCTACTCACTCTACTCTACTCTACTCAACCTACTCACCTCTACTCTACCCTACTCTACTCACCCTACTCTACTATTCTCTACTCACCCTACTCTACTGTACTCGACTCTACTCTACTCACCCTACTTTACCCTACTCTACTCTACTTTACTCACCCTACCCTACCCTACTCTACACTACACTACCCTACGCTACGCTACACTACTCTACCCTACTCTACACTACCATACCCTACGCTACACTACACTACTCTACTCTACTCTACTCTACCCACCCTACTCTACTCTACTCTACACGACTCTACTCTACTCACTCTACTCACCCTACTCTATTCTACTCACCCTACTTTACCCGACTCTACTCTACTCACCCTACCCTACTCTACTCTACACTACCCTACTCTACCCTACGCTACACTACTCTACCCTACTCTACTCTACCCACCATACTCTACACTACCCTACACTACCCCACTCTACTCACCCTACTCTACACTACTCTACCCTACTCTACCCACCATACTATACTCTACTCTACTCTACCCTACTCTACTCACCCTACTCTACTCTACTCACCCTACTCTAGTCACCCTACTCTACTCTACTCACCCTACTCTACTCACCCTACTCTACACTACACTACTCTACCCTACTCTACTCTACCCACCATACTATACTCTACTCTACCCTGCTCTACTCTACTCACCCTACCCTACTCTACACTACCATACCCTACTCTACACTACCCTACTCTGCTCAACTCACCCAACTCTACTCTGCTCACCCTACTCTACTCTACTCACCCTACTTTACCCTACCCTACTCACCCTACTTTATCCTACCCTACTCTACTCTACACTACCCTACTATACCCTACCCTACGCTACGCTACACTACTCCACCCTACTCTACTCACCCTACTTTACCCTACTCTACTCTACCCGACTCTACTCACCCTACTCTCCTCACCCTACTCTACTCTACTCACCGTATTCTACTCTACTCTACTCACCCTACTTTACCCTACTCCACTTGCCCTACTCTACTCACCCTACTCTACTCACCCTACTCTACACGACTCTACTCTACCCTACCCTACTCTACTCACACTACTCTACTCACCCTACTCTACTCTACTCTACCCTACTCTACACTACCCTACTATACCCTACGCTACACAACACTCCTCTACCCTACTCTACTCTACTCACTCTACTCTACTTACCCTACTCTACTCTACTCTACTCTACTCACCCTACCCTACTCTACTCTACTCACCCTACTCTACTCTACTCACCCTACTCTACCCTACTCTACTCACCCTACTCTACTCACTCTACTCTACTCACCCCACCCTACCCTACTCTACTCTACACTACCCTACTCTACCCTTCTCTACTCTACCCTACCCTACTCACCCTACTTTACCCTACTCTACTCTACTCTACTCACCCTACTCTACTCTACTCTACTCTACTCTACTCTACTCACCCTACTTACCCTACTCTACTCTACTCACCCTACCCTACTCTACTCGACACTACTCTACCCTACCCTACTCTACGCTACTCACCCTACTCTACCCTACCATACACTACTCTACACTACTCTACCCTACCTTTACTCTGCCCTACTCACCCTACCCTACTCTACCCTACACTACCCTACTGTACTGTACTGTACTCTACCCTACTCTACCCTAATTTACACTACTCTATCACACCTCACTCCATTCCATTCTCTCCTCTCTCTCACCAGGTAATGGGGCTGTTAAACCCAGGAGGAGTACCCCACCAGCCCAGCCACCAGAGTGACTTTGCCCTCTCTCCCCTGACCGGAGGGCTTGAGCCCGGGGTTGGCATGGCGGCCAGCTGCCACGGCTCCCAACGGGGCTTGGAGGGTCTGCCAGGCCTGACCAGCATGCCCAGCTCCCAGTCCTACTGCCCACCCACCTACAGCTCGCCAGCCTACGCCATGGAACACCACCCCTCCTACCAGTACGGACAGTACGGACAAAGCAAGGTGGGTTTTTGAACTAGGAATATTATGTACAGTTTATTGTAGCACTGGGACTGTTAGTAACATGTTTTATTGTAGCACTGGGACTGTTAGGAACATGTTTTTATTGTAGCACTGGGACTGTTAGGAACATGTTTTATTGTAGCACTGGGACTGTTAGGAACATGTTTTATTGTAGCACTGGGACTGTTAGGAACATGTTTTATTGTAGCACTGGGACTGTTAGGAACATGTTTTTATTGTAGCACTGGGACTGTTAGGAACATGTTTTATTGTAGCACTGGGACTGTTAGGAACATGTTTTTATTGTAGCACTGGGACTGTTAGTAACATGGTTTATTGTAGCACTGGGACTGTTAGGAACATGTTTTATTGTAGCACTGGGACTGTTAGGAACATGTTTTATTGTAGCACTGGGACTGTTAGGAACATGTTTTATTGTAGCACTGGGACTGTTAGGAACATGTTTTATTGTAGCACTGGGACTGTTAGGAACATGTTTTATTGTAGCACTGGGACTGTTAGGAACATGTTTTATTGTAGCACTGGGACTGTTAGGAACATGTTTTATTGTAGCACTGGGACTGTTAGGAACATGTTTTTATTGTAGCACTGGGACTGTTAGTAACATGGTTTATTGTAGCACTGGGACTGTTAGGAACATGTTTTATTGTAGCACTGGGACTGTTAGGAACATGTTTTATTGTAGCACTGGGACTGTTAGGAACATGTTTTATTGTAGCACTGGGACTGTTAGGAACATGTTTTTATTGTAGCACTGGGACTGTTAGGAACATGTTTTATTGTAGCACTGGGACTGTTAGGAACATGTTTTTATTGTAGCACTGGGACTGTTAGTAACATGGTTTATTGTAGCACTGGGACTGTTAGGAACATGTTTTTATTGTAGCACTGGGACTGTTAGGAACATGTTTTATTGTAGCACTGGGACTGTTAGGAACATGTTTTTATTGTAGCACTGGGACTGTTAGTAACATGGTTTATTGTAGCACTGGGACTGTTAGGAACATGTTTTATTGTAGCACTGGGACTGTTAGGAACATGTTTTATTGTAGCACTGGGACTGTTAGGAACATGTTTTATTGTAGCACTGGGACTGTTAGGAACATGTTTTATTGTAGCACTGGGACTGTTAGGAACATGTTTTTATTGTAGCACTGGGACTGTTAGTAACATGGTTTATTGTAGCACTGGGACTGTTAGGAACATGTTTTATTGTAGCACTGGGACTGTTAGGAACATGTTTTATTGTAGCACTGGGACTGTTAGGAACATGTTTTATTGTAGCACTGGGACTGTTAGGAACATGTTTTATTGTAGCACTGGGACTGTTAGGAACATGTTTTTATTGTAGCACTGGGACTGTTAGTAACATGGTTTATTGTAGCACTGGGACTGTTAGGAACATGTTTTATTGTAGCACTGGGACTGTTAGGAACATGTTTTATTGTAGCACTGGGACTGTTAGGAACATGTTTTTATTGTAGCACTGGGACTGTTAGGAACATGTTTTATTGTAGCACTGGGACTGTTAGGAACATGTTTTATTGTAGCACTGGGACTGTTAGGAACATGTTTTATTGTAGCACTGGGACTGTTAGTAACATGGTTTATTGTAGCACTGGGACTGTTAGGAACATGTTTTATTGTAGCACTGGGACTGTTAGGAACATGTTTTATTGTAGCACTGGGACTGTTAGGAACATGTTTTTATTGTAGCACTGGGACTGTTAGTAACATGGTTTATTGTAGCACTGGGACTGTTAGGAACATGTTTTATTGTAGCACTGGGACTGTTAGGAACATGTTTTATTGTAGCACTGGGACTGTTAGTAACATGGTTTATTGTAGCACTGGGACTGTTAGGAACATGTTTTATTGTAGCACTGGGACTGTTAGGAACATGTTTTATTGTAGCACTGGGACTGTTAGGAACATGTTTTTATTGTAGCACTGGGACTGTTAGGAACATGTTTTATTGTAGCACTGGGACTGTTAGGAACATGTTTTTATTGTAGCACTGGGACTGTTAGGAACATGTTTTATTGTAGCACTGGGACTGTTAGGAACATGTTTTATTGTAGCACTGGGACTGTTAGGAACATGTTTTTATTGTAGCACTGGGACTGTTAGGAACATGTTTTATTGTAGCACTGGGACTGTTAGTAACATGGTTTATTGTAGCACTGGGACTGTTAGGAACATGTTTTATTGTAGCACTGGGACTGTTAGTAACATGGTTTATTGTAGCACTGGGACTGTTAGGAACATGTTTTATTGTAGCACTGGGACTGTTAGGAACATGTTTTATTGTAGCACTGGGACTGTTAGGAATATATATATATGTGTGTATTTGTATGTGGTTATTTTAGACACATTTGTTGTTTGAATGCATTGATTGTAACTCATTCTGAAAAGAATGTCTGATAAAATATCTTTATGAAAGACGCATTAGATTATCATTAAAGGTATACTAACTCCATTCATTTCTACATACCCTACAATCTCCCATGATTAGAGACCATACTCAAGGTTTAGATTTTCAGAATAATAACCCATGTTAATTGCAAAGGCCAACAAATCAGGCGGTGACATTACACATATGTCAGAGACACGGCTAGTAGTCGAGGGGGCACTTCAGTTTCCATTACTATTACCTGTGAGCATTTACCCACACCATATATCTACATGGCCAGATACAGAAGTATGTCGGTTGGCTTCTCTCCCCCATAACCATCAGCCTGTGACCTTTCACGAACCTGTGTGATGAGCTGGACCATCAAACCCTCCGCTCGTTCACCTAGCCATGTAATGACCCCATAGGTAACGAAGATACCTCCCCAAATCAAAGGAGCGGCTTCCCCAAAGCATGTTTGACAGGCGGGGGAGGAGGAGGGAGAGTTAGTGGGGTGGGGTGGGGTGAGGGGCGGGGGAGGCACACTACCACATGTTGACTGGCCCGTCAGTAGCGGCATCTTGATGTCATTAATTTGGGGAGGTCCAAGCTGGGGACCCATGTGCAAGCAGCTCGTGAGGGCAGGGGTAGGGGGTTGTTGGTAAGAGAGAGTTGGGTGGAAGGTAGGGTTGAGAGGGGGTCTTTTTAACGGGGAGCGAAATGGCCTTTGGCAGGCAGGGATTGGAAACATGTGTCCCTGTGGAGGTCAGATGCAGTCTGAGTTGTTATTGATCACTGGAGCAGAGCCACAGCCAGGACCAACGTGGCCAGGGCAGGCAGGCCAACTCTAACTCTCCCCAGTACAGTACAGCCCAGCCAAAGGGGAAAGCGCCAGATCTGCCTCTCTTTAACTCCCTCACCCCCTCTCGCCCTCTTCCTTACATCCTCCATTCTCTCCTCCTCTCACTGCTCTCTTCAACACCTTCACCCACTATTTACCCCTCTCACCCATCAGGCATGTTGTTATCATGACACAGGAGGTAGATACTGACATAATGCAATCCTGACACAGGAGGTAGATACTGACATGATGTAATCCTGACACAGGAGGTAGACACTGACATGATGTTATCATGACACAGGAGGTAGACACTGACATGATGTAATCATGACACAGGAGGTAGACACTGACATGATGTAATCATGACACAGGAGGTAGACACTGACATGATGTAATCATGACACAGGAGGTAGACACTGACATGATGTTATCATGACAGGAGGTAGACACTGACATGATGTTATCCTGACACAGGAGGTAGACACTGACATGATGTTACCCTGACACAGGAGGTAGACACTGACATGATGTTATCATGACACAGGAGGTAGACACTGACATGATGTTATCATGACACAGGAGGTAGACACTGACATGATGTTACCCTGACACAGGAGGTAGACACTGACATGACGTTATCCTGACACAGGAGGTAGACACTGACATGATGTTATCCTGACACAGGAGGTAGACACTGACATTATGTTACCCTGACACAGGAGGTAGACACTGACATGATGTTATCCTGACACAGGAGGTAGACACTGACATTATGTTACCCTGACACAGGAGGTAGACACTGACATGATGTTACCCTGACACAGGAGGTAGACACTGACATGATGTTACCCTGACACAGGAGGTAGACACTGACATGATGTTACCCTGACACAGGAGGTAGACACTGACATGATGTTACCCTGACACAGGAGGTAGATACTGACATTATGTTACCCTGGCACAGGAGGTAGACACTGACATGATGTTACCCTGACACAGGAGGTAGACACTGACATGATGTTACCCTGACACAGGAGGTGGCGCCGAAGATGATGGCTAACGTTTTACATGCTGTAACCAATTGTGCTATATTTTTATTTTTTGCGTTGTTTGTATCTTAAAAAAAATGTTTTTTTAATATAATGTTGCTTCAACTGTTTCTTGTGACCGAAAATAACTTCTGGACATCAGAACTGGGTTTAATCACCACAAACTGGAAGAAGCTTCTTCCTTTAACGAGTCCAACGAGAAAGATATACTGCTCTCCCGGGAACATGCCCAGATTCCCGTTATTTGCGTGAAGAAAAGATGGAGGAAAAGAGGACGCAGATTGGGCTGCCTTTTGAGAATCCGTAGGCGAGCGAGTAAACTCCCACTGCCATCAATTCTACTTGCTAACATGCAATCATTGGAAAATACAATTGATGACCTACGATTACAATTATCCTACCAACGGGACATTAAGAACTGTAATATCTTATGTTTCACCGAGTCGTGGCTGAATGACGACACTGATAAAATAGAGCTGGAGGGTTTTTTAATGCACCGACAGAACAGAGAAGCTACGTCTGGTAAGCTTCTTGTCAATAACAGCTGGTGCGCAATGTCTAATATTAAAGAAGTCTCGAGGTATTGCTCGCCTGAGGTAGAGTACCTTATGATAAGCTGTAGACCACACTATCTACCAAGAGAGATCTCATCTGCATTATTCATAGCTGTCTATTTACCACCACAGACCGATGCTGGCACTAAGACTGCACTCAACCAACTCTATGAGGCCAAAAGCAAACAAATAAATGTTCACACAGAAGAGGCGCTCCTATTGGCCGGGGACTTTAATGCAGGCAAACTTAAATCAGTTTTACCAATTTTTTTACCAGCATGTCACATGTGCAGCCAGAGGGAAAAAAACTAGACCACCTTTGCTCCACAAACAGAGATGCATACAAAGCTCTCCCCCGCCTTCCATTTGGCAAATCTGACCATAATATTATACTCCGGATTCCTGCTTACAAGCAAAAACGAATCCACACGCCTATAAGAAATCCCGCTATGTCCTCCGATGAACCATCAAACAAGCAAAGCGTCAATACAGGATTAAGATTGAATCCTATTACACCGGCTCTGACACTTGTCGGATTTCTCAGGGCTTGAAAACTATTACGGACTACAAAGGGAAACCCAGACGCGAGCTGCCTAGTGACGCGAGCCTACCAGACGAGCTAAATGACTTTTATGCTCGCTTCGAGGCAAGCAACACTGAAGCATGCACGAGAGCAACAGCTGTTCTGGATGACTGTGTAATAATGGTCTCGGTAGCCGATGTGAGCAAGACCTTTTAAACAGGTCAACATTAAAAAAGCCGCAGGGCCAGTTGGATGTGTACTCAAAGCATGCGTGGACCAACTGGCATGCGCGGAACAAGTGTCTTCACTGACATTTTCAACCTCTCCCTGACTGAGTCTGTAATACCTACATGTTTCAAGCAGACCACCATAGTCCCTGTGCCCAAGGAAGCGAAGGTAACCTGCCTAAATGATTACTGTCTGGTAGCACTCATGTCGGTAGCCATGAAGTGCTTTGAAAGGCTGGTCATGGCTCACATCAACAGCATCCTCCCAGATACCCTAGACCCACTCCAATTCGCATACCGCCCCAACAGATCCACAGATGACGCAATCTCAATTGCACTCCACACTGCCCTTTCCCACCTGGACAAAAGGAACACCTATGTGAGAATGCTGTTCATTGACTACAGCTCAGCGTTCAACACCATAGTGCAAACGAAGCTCATCACTAAGCTAAGGACCCTGGGACTAAACACCTCACTCTGCAACTGGATCCTGGACTTCCTGACGGGCCGCCCCCAGGTGATAAGGGTAGGATCCTCAACACTGGGGCCCCTCAGGAGTGTGTACTTAGTCCTCTCCTGTACTCCCTGTTCACCCACGACTGGCCAAACACGACTCCAACATCATTAAGTTTGCTGACGTCACAACAGTGGTAGGCCTGATCACCGACAATGATGAGACAGCCTATAGGGAGGAGGTCAGAGAACTGGCAGTGTGGTGCCAGGACAACAACCTCTCCCTAAATGTGAGCAAGACAAAGGAGCTGATCATGGACTACAGGAAATCATCAACGGGGCTGTAGTGGAGCGGGTCGAGAATTTCAAGTTCCTTGGTGTCCACACCACTAACGATCTATCATGGTCCAAACACACCAAGACAGTCGTGAAGAGGGCACAACAAAACCTTTTCCCCCTCAGGAGACTGAAACGATTTGGCATGGGTCCCCAGATCCTCAAAAAGATCTACAGCTGCACCATTAAGAGCATTCTGACTGGTTGCATCACCGCCTGGTATGGCAACTGCTTGACATCTGACTGTAAGGCGCTACAGAGGGTAGTACATACGGCCCAGTACATCACTGGGGCCAAGCTTCTTGCCATCCAGGAATAGATGGTGTAAGAGGAAAGACCATAAAATTGTTAGAGACTCCAGTCACCCAAGTTATAGACTGTTCTCTCTGCTACCACATGGCAAGCGGTACCGGAGTGCCAAGTCGAGGACCAAAAGGCTCCTTAACAGCTTCTACCCCAAGCCATTAGACTGCTGAACAATTCATCTAATGGCCAACCGACTATTACTTTTTAACCTTTATTTAACTAGGCAAGTCCGTTAAGAACAAATTCTTATTTACAATGATGGCCTAGGAACAGTGAGTAGTTACCTGCCCTGTTGAGGGGCAGAACAGCAGATTTTTTCCTTGTCAGCTCAGGGATTTGATCTAGCAACCATTTGGTTACTGGCCCAACGCTCTATCCACTAGGCTACCTGCCCCCCATTTGTTTTGTACACTGCTGCTACTTGCTGTTTATTATCTATCCAGTCACTTCACCCCTACCTACATGTACAAATGACCTCTAACCTGTAACTCCACACACTGACTCTGTACGGGTACCCACTGTATATAGCCTCGTAATTGTGTTACTTTGGTATTTTCTTACTTTAGGGCTTGTAAGTAAGCATTTCACAGTAAGGTCTACACTTGTATTCGGCGTGTGACAAATACAGTTTAATTTGAGATACTGACATGAAACTCAATGGAGAACAGTTCTAACCCCCCCCCCCCTCTCTCTCTCTCTCTCAGGTGCCTTTCATTATCTGAAACCCCAACATGGCCAGGAGTGGACGAGATCTCTGGCCAACCTGACAGTCAACTCCGGAGAAATCCCTCCCCCCCCCCCCCCCCCCCCTGCCTATTCCCTACCCAGCCCCTGAGGAGAAGGGACAACCCAGAGAAATGGATGGAGGGGGGTTGTTTTGGGATGGGGTACCCTGGTTGGGGATGTGGGGGAGTCTCAATGGGATAATCAGAACCAAAGGGGGTGCCCTCTCCAGTTACCTGGCTCTCGCCCCACTCGCACTTCACGTCATGCTCTGAAAACCAAGCACGCCTTGCTCTCCATGCTTGAAGAGAAAAATAAATGGAGAGAAGGAGAAGAAGAGGAGGTGAGGCAGAGGATAAATGACAAAAGGGTGAATAAAACAAAATTCACTCAGTCAAGATTCTGCCTTTGATTTGTAATAAGTGGGAGAGAGTGGGAGAGGACTTGTAAGCTGTTTTTCTTCCATGGATGCGCCTTCGAGGCCAATGTGATGGGAGGAAAATACGTTTTTAAGGCACGATCCTGAGGCTAACGGTGATCTATCTATGGACCTGCAATAGGCACACCGCTCACTCAGCCACAATGCTTTATTTATGGCATTCACAATGTCTTAGGGAAATGTCTTATACTGTACACTGATACTATGTATTATTTCACATGATTTGGGGAAATGAAATTGGTTCTATCAGGAGAAGAAAAACCGCCATCAATTTGATTCGTAACATGACTGTAGGGTTAAAGTAAAGTAAAGGTCTGGACCGTGAACTCAGTCTTTCACCCATCTCGGTTGATAGTAGAGAGACAGAGAGATAGAGACATACAGTCGTAGATGGAAGCTGCTTCAACCCAAAGAAGTGCCTCAGATGAAATGAACTGACACATCTCCTCAACTAGCCTACTACATTCTTTTTGTAATCTATATTGTATTGAGAAAAACAAAGATAGCTGGGTTGCTTGCAGGGCAGTGCACAGACCTTTTGTGCAGATGTGCTCAAACAAAAAGTAGGGTGCCCCCTCAAAGCAATTTCCGCAGCAGCTGCAATTTTTACAAGAGGCGAAAGCAGCACAATCTGATGAGCAAAGTATTTTCCTAAACTATTTTGAACTGGAATTAATGCTGCACTTATTAAAATGAATGACCCACACAATTCCAGTCAAAATAGAAGATGGTAAGAAATACTGTTGCCTACCGTTACTAAATCCAAAACAACTCCATTTGTTGCCACGATCATGTATCCCAGGGTTTTTCATATTTGTTGACCCACGACCCCCAAAAAGGAGTGGTCAGCCTACAAAACATGTAAACCCCGGCGCATGCACATGCACGTGTGCACAAATGTAGCATGTCATTACAGCCAGAAATGGTGACGCATTTTCAAAACGCAAGTCTACAGAAATAAACTTTACAGCTGAATTTGGGTCTGAAAGTCATTCATGTTTGCAGCCAATATGTACTAGGGATATATCATGTCACTTCTCTGGAGTCCAGAGCAAGCAAAGTCAAACGGCCTACTTGTAGAGGAGGTTGCAGGATCGTATGGAAAATGATGCTACTTTGGAGGGCAACCTGCCTGCAAAGTGCTCTTTGTCAGCCCTGTAGCCCGGTTCTTCCTTACACCTATTGTAACAAATTCACCAGAAAATGTTACATCTTCACTCCATAATATTGAAAGCAGTGCGACGTTACAGCTGCTTATCTTTAGACATATAGCCAGCAGTAGCCACCCAAATTAGCCCTGTCTGAAATTTGGAAATGACCAATCAAATCGCCACCTAGCCTATTGTTCGGGCAAATGTGAGTCAGTAGTAGATTGCTAAACTGTATTTTATAGAGATGATAAACGTAGGCCTACTCTGTATTTGGCACGTAGAATTGGAGGAAATGAAACAAGAGTTCTGGTCATTAATCTGGATATGCGCGCCTGCCTTTGCGCGCCACTGCTGATTGATGACTGGTCATTGGTCAAAAATCAAGAAGCACAACTTTTTGGTTCTGAAGCATAGATGAGAATTTACCACCGATTTGAGCGCACTCAGAACAACAACGACAAAAAATGTATACAAAAATAATAATACATACCACCACTGAAAAGGGCACTTTGGAGACTGGAAGGCTCGGATCACTTTTAAAGCAATAAGAATCCTAACACAAGATCCATGCATGTACAGGTAACTTCGATTTTTGCAGATGGGAGATTTGAGTATAAATCTGAGTTATATACACTCAAGTTAAGATTCTGCCCATACAGATCTGGGACCAGGCTACCAGTCACATAGTCCAGTCAAGTGTTAATTGGACCTGATGAAACTTACCACTCCTTTTCATTTAGTATTTATTCAGTCCACCAATGTTAGTATCCCTGGTCTTAATACTCAGTGGTGCTGACCCGTAAACCTTAAACAGCGATGGAAATGACAGATATAGGATCTTAAACACAGGAAATTGTAGGGTATTTCTGTTTTTTTAAAAGCTTCTGAAGTTTATAATTTCCACTTTGAAACTTCAGACTTGTTTTTCATTACGAAAAATGAATCAACCCCTACATAAATGTCTATTCATTATAATCCACATAATAATTCACATTTGCAGTTGCTGCAGCAGTATTTTCCAACTGTATCAAACTGTCTCAAATTAAGATCCTACATCTGTACACCTATATTTTTCTGCCTTGTTTCTTTTGTAAACATATATCATTTTCATTTATGACTGCATAAAATGATTTTTGTTGGAATATGTCTTGTGTCAAATGCAGCACTATTTACTATTTATAATAAAATATAAAAAAAAATGTGTACAGGCTGAAGTGTTTTAATTGATTTAAAACCAATGTGTGTCTGTCTGTCTTTACAATCTTGATTATGTACTGACACATACTTTTTTTTTTTAATCTTAAGAGTAATATAAGTCACTCTAGATGAGAGTGTCTGTTAAATTACTGAAATGGAAAAATGGAAATGGAAATGTTAGCTATGAGTTAACTATGAGTTAGGATAAGTTATGAACCAGTTCGGAACTTGGGGAAATATACTTGATGAGAGCAGATTACTAGCTCATTCAGGACATCTACATTAGTTACATCTAATTTAGATACCGTAATTGCATTAAACAAAGGGAAAGGGAAAGGCAGCCAAAAGAGCAATGACACAGACAAGACAAGATGGCAATGTCCCAAGTGACCATCCACTGGATGACTTACTGGAAAATGACACATCTTTACCCAAATTCAGAACAAAGATAATATTTCTTTCTTTTCAAATTTCCAATCAAAGATCCATGTTTAAGGTTAAATGTTTTCCCTGCAATAGGATATGTTTGTTTTCCAAGAGAAGAACTGAAAGAATCTGCCATCCACCAACCCCATCACTGTAAGCACACACTCACTCACCAGGGTGGGGGTCATTTCAATTTCACTTCCAGTCATTTCAGGAAGTAAACCATATTGTGGTCTTCCTAAGAACAAGCATTTGCCATGACTGACGGTGGATCGTTGGTGCTCTCATCCTCGCATGTATTCTCTCGCTGCAGCCCAGCGGCTCCCCAACACTTTAAAGACTCATTCATAAATATATCCTTTTTCATAAACACTGTTTCCAGACAAATTCCTGCTCCCCGGGGGACCCTTCAAACCCGTAATGATTAAAGCAGATCTCCCTGTAAACGATCTAAACACAACACCACAGACACATTGGGACATTAGTCACTGCCACTGTCTCTCTGGGGTTCAGACTGGAATTGCTTCCCAAAAAGCACCCTATTCTCTATATTGTGCACTACTTTTGACCAGGGCCCAAAGGGCTCTGGTCAATAGTAGTGCACTATGTAGGGAATAGGGCACCATTTGTGGCACACATGGGGTTCAGAGGGCTAAACGTTCCGATCCCAGCGCCCCGGCAGAAAGAAAAACACTCAGCCAGTTGTCTGACACTTCACAAGTTATGGGTATCTGTGTTTTTATCACTCTCTCATTCTTCTCTTCTTCTTTCCTTATTTTTTTCTCTTTGTGAAGGGGGGAATCTGGGGATCAGGTGTTTGCAGCTGGTAGTGTCACTCATTTTATATGGTGTGTGTAAGTGTGTGTGTGTGTGTGTGTGTCCATGTATAAATTCATACCAGTGGCGGTCGGTGCCGTTTAAGATGAGGGAGGACAATTTTCTTTCTCCATAAGCATGGTCTTATTTCCTATTGGAGGACTGTCATTCATATTCCATTCACCCAGTTCAATATAACATCGATAGGTTTAGACTACTACACGATACTCTCATTTTCTCTGTACACATCATGAGGTTGCACAACCTAGCCTATGAATGAAAGTTTACAACATAGGTGCACAGGTGACAGACAGTGACACATGGACAGACAGAGAGACACATTCAATACTGCCTTGAACACTCTTGCCTGCATCTAGCTGATCTAGGGTGTAATCATTAGTCCAACAGTTGCAAACAAGAGTTTCTATGTGACAAATTCAGGTATGTTTATCCCCGTTTCATTCCATTTGATTCTGTTTTAGAAACATTTTTCAACAGAATCGGCAGAATAAATACACTTCCGATCACGTATAAACACAGTTCACTTTTATAGCAGCCACGTTATATTCCTTCTCGCATCTATGTGCTAACCCCCTCTCACCTTTTCCTTTCGTTTGGGTACTTCAATTCACAACCCATCAGTTGTATGTGACCAGGAGAAAAAATACATTCCAAACAAACCATATCATAACCTCTACACACAGCCTACATAGATGTCACCATATTAGCTAAAGTACGGTCATAGTCAACACAGCTAATAAAACTAGCGCCATAGTAAACCTGCTTCATTCCTGCAGTAATGTTACAGTGTATAGTCAGTAAGCAGTTTAGCAGTTACACAAGTGGGCCCCGGTGGCAATACATTTGTAAAACCAAAAGCTTACCTTGACTTGGAAGTGTTCCAGTTTTGTGTTGGATAGTCATAGCCAGCTAGCTAACATAGCATCCCTCTGTTTGAGCAGGGCATTTGAGTGGGCTAAACTAGCTAGCTGCATTTTCTAGCTAAGTAAGTGAAACTGAAACTGAAAAAAAATGACAAAATCTCTCTCTCTCTCTTGCTTCTCCATTTTTGAAGATATGAATTTGTCTTTCTCTCTCTTTGAGACAACTACTCACCATATTTTATGCACTGCCTTGCTAGCTAGCTGTAGATTATGCTTTCATTGCTAGATTCATTCTCTGATTCTTTGACTTGGGTGGACAACATGTCAGTTCATGCTGCTAGAACTCTGATAGTTTGGAGGACGTCTTCCGGAAGTTGTCATAGTTACTGGGCAGGTCTATGGAAGGGGGTGAGAACCATAAGCCTCCTACGTTTTGTATTGAAATTAATGTACCCAGAGGAGGAAGGGAGCTAGCTGCCCTCCAGCTACACCATGGTGCTACCCTACATAGTGTTGTTGAGGCAACTGTAGACCTTCGTTGCAAAACAGTGTGTTTTGATCAATAATTTGGTGAGGTGAATATATTTGGTAGATTGTTATCTAAAAAGGATAACTTTCTTAATGTTTAAATTAAAAAATAATGAAATTCACTGAGGAGGATGGTCTTCACCTTCCTCCTCTGAGGAGCCTCCACTGGTTCATACATCTTCCTCTATATGTGTGCATGTGTTCCTACATTGTGTATTTACTTGCAATAGTGTTTGTGTGATTGTGTGTTGATGTTTGCTTGTGTGTCCGAGCTCTGAGGTAAACGTTGAGAGATCAAGGCCAGATATAATTTCACTGTTTTCTAAGTCTTTCAGCAAACTCCTTTTAAAGTGCTTAACTTGTTGAACACAATGGAAGTAGGAGAAAAAAGCCTCCTCTGAAGCAAAGTGCCACTCAAGCAGCCACAAACTGGAGACAACTTAACCCTTGACCCAACACTCTTTGAAATGAGTAGACTACTTGACCAGAGCTGACAACAACCCCAGTCTCTTGCAGCCTCCAAGCCCTCCAATAGAAAGTGAAGGAAGGGGAGGAGGTGTTTCAGGAGAGAGGGAGGGAGAGAGAAAAGGAGTGAGAGAGGTGTGAAAAATAGTTGATTTTAGAGAAGAGGGCAAAAGAGAAAATATGTTTTGGGTAATGCACAGCTTTGATTCAAGGCAAAAAGTTGAAAAGGATGAATTGAGCTTACATGATTTGTCTGCATAGACAATGGTGCATGTATGTTATTTTAGCCTGGTGACATTAACTTTATCAGTATGACATTTCAACCATGTTTATAACTTCGTTGAGAGACTGAACTCTCTCTGATATTTTGCAGAGAGTATCTTTGCTCTGTAGCTGCCATGGCCTTTTACTGGTAAGGGTGGTAAGTGGTCTTTATCTCAGCAATGTCTCTTTATCCATTGTCAGATAGTTGCTAGGTTAGGGACAACATTCCTTTCCCAATGCGGCTCAGTGTCGTCACTTCTCCCTCTCTCTCTGGCTCCATTTTTCCCTTTCCCAATCTGGCTCTACACATCTTTCTCCAATGTCTTTCTCTCTCTAGAACTCTATTTCTTCATCGTCTCTCTCATTCCATCGCTGAATACTTTTGGATACCATCTTTATTTTCTCCGTCTCCTCTCCCTCATCTGTATTTCTCTCTCTGCCTCATTCCAAACTCTTCTTTATCTGTTTTGCCATGAACCGAACCCTGCTTCTTGCACTACTCTCCCGATGCAGGAAGACCATCCTAGAAGAACTGGAATCCAACAGTGGCAACAGTGTCCACCACCTCAACACCAACACCACAGTGTCATCATCCCTCCCAATGCCCATCCTGACCCCCAGCCAGCCGGCTGTGGATCCCAGGACTTCCTACGACAATGCTTACTTCTACATCCTCTTTGTCATGGGTTTCTACTCCTTCCTGGCTATCGCCCTCTTCAAGAGCTTCGTCAACAGTTCACAGAAGAAGGACCCTTATGAGGAGTTCATGGGCGAAGGAGGAGGAGGGAAGGAAAAATTGAGTGCAGATGATTTTGACTTGAATTTGAACGACAATGGGGCGGTTTAACTTTGAAGAGTAGAGCAGAGGAGGAGAGCGGACTCTGAGTCCTGAAGTTGGGTTGGCTGGTGGGCTGGCTGTGAGGCAATGCTGCATGCAGATGTTTTGACAGTTGCCAAAGCCAGGAAAATGTCAATACGAACTTTTCACGGACCTGCTAGTGATTTTGCAAAACCTTTAGCTGCAAAGTTAATTTTTTTCTCCACCATTCAAAAATGAGAAACTGAAAGCAGGAGGGGGATCAGGGGGGAGCAGTAGGGGGGTGGGGGGAACTGTGGGTCATCACAATTCAGAATCTTCTCCTGTGAGGCCTTATCAGGATAAATTCCAGAGACAAACCATGAAATAATTGTATATATAATCTTGAATATTATGAAGACAAGCATGGGTAAAGAAACAATGTTTTGGGAATTTTATTCAACACTATGATGAGGTTTGTATGAGTTGGACAGTTATGTCACAGTTTGCTATCATTATACAGCAATTAATATGTGCATATGAAATAAAGAACAATAGAGACATAAAGAGTGATTGCATTTGAGGTGTCAAATCATACAGGGGTCGTTTCACCTGAAAAAGCACAAGAAAGATGATTTCAACACCCTACATCTCAGATTGTTCTGAAATCTTTTCTGTTGTTAGAAACAGATAAGATTAGCATTGCAACAACATTATTTTGTTGAAATATAATTTAATCTATGAGAAATTAAACTAATTGACTGCACCCAAATTAGCCATTTTAATTTACAGGATTCATATCATATTGAATAAATATAATATGTAACATCTGATTTGGGCCAAACTTTTCTCTAACAATGAGTTAAACAGGAGGAATCCAAAGAAATTGTCAAAAGCCCCCCACGGAATCCCCCAAGCCAATCCCACCCAAACAATGAGTATCAGTTCTCTATGTTTGACAAGTAGTATGGAGCTGCGGCTCAGAGTATTGTCTCTTCATCCTGTGTAATGTATTCTCAGTGAATTTGGTGATGTTTTTTTTCCCCCTGTTCAGAGAAATTAGTCATTGAAGTTGTTGGATTTATGTCCCATTCCACATCCTAATGTTACCAAGTTCTGACCACTAGATGGTGGTTCCTGCTATTAGGTGATTACTTTTTAAAGACCCCCCATCATGTGTTCATGGGATAGTTCACTCAAGTTACATATTGGCTGTCTTACCCTGTCAGCCAGTGGTCACCAACCTTTTCTGAGTCAATATCACTTTCTCAAATCAAATCAAATCAAATGTGATTGGTCACATACACATGTTTAGCAGATGTTATTGTGGGTGTAGGGAAATGCTTGTGTTTCTATCTCCAACAGTGCAGTAATAGCTAACAAGTAATATATAACAATTTCACAACAATACACACAATACACACACATCCAAAGTAAAGGAATGGAATTAAGAATATATTTGGACGAACAATGTCGGAGTGGCATAGACTAAAATACAGTAGAATAGAATACAATATATTCATATGAGATGAGTAATGCAAAATATGTAAACATTATTAAGGTGATTAGTGAAATGCAAATGAATTACTTAAAAATCATACAATGTGATTTTCTGGATTTTTGTTTTAGATTCCGTCTCTCACAGTTGAAGTGTACCTATGATAAAAATTACAGACCTCTACATGCTTTGTAAGTAGGAAAAACTGCAAAATCGACAGTGTATCAAATACTTGTTCTCCACACTGTATGTGTATATATATATATAAAATATATATATATATATATATATATATATATATATATATATATATACACTAATATATATACACACACACACAGTATATACAGGATATATATTGACAATCCAATTGTTGCGCAGATTTTCCAAAATAACTTTTGTTTTGCAGCCAATAGGTGTATAGTGCCCCTTAGAGGCATCTTTACCTATTTGTTTATAAACAATGTCTAGTATACAAATTGGAAATAGCTGTTGTATTACAGCTTTTTGGGTGTTTTTAGATGGAAAATATTATTGTGACAAAAAGGGGTAAAGACAAATCTTTTGAAAGTCACTTATGAAAGTGCATTTTTGACAGTGTTGGAAAGCCTCTTTTACTTTGCTTCTTGTTGGAAAATGAAACAGTTATACAGCCTCCTTGTGACAAATGACTGAACAGCATTATAAAACTACAATACAATATGTCCATATTCTAAACTGACCAACATTCCTAAATAAGGTTAAATATAAATATAGGCTACAATTAATAGGCCATAGATTTAATTCTTCTGAAAAAGACTGAACCAAAATCAAAATGACTGAAAAGCTTAAACTGGCATTATTGATTTTCAGATGTAGGTTTTTCTGTGGGGTCCAGACTATATTAGGGTTATATGAAGAGGGTTAGTTCCAGGAATCTCATAGGATTCTTTGGGTTAGTGTAGAGACATGTTTTGGATTAAATGTTGGTCTCATATTCCTCTGACGTTTCTGATGCGCAGTGTGCAGTTGTTACAGTACTCTCTCTGTAGAAAGGCTTGGACCTGCGCTGCAAACTGGAGAGGAAGAGTAGAATCAGGCAAGGAATAAAGTCTCTCCTGCCTGTTATCTCAACAGGTTGATATAATATAGCCTAGAAGCCTACTTCTAAATGGTTGATACTGGTCATGTAGTAATGTTTTAGAAACATTAAGCCGTGTAAAAGTGTGAGTTGATAATTGTGAGCTTCACTTACATGATGCAACGCCTCAATGATCTCCTCCTTACTTATGTCCCCAGCCGAAACTATAGAGACCCTCAAATGGGCGATCAGAGTTCGGGTATCTGATTGGAAAAATCACAATGTAACATGATCCATTTTGAGATGATTATCCTAGCCATACTGAGCTGTAAATGATGCCCTTTACAAAATCAATCATGTTAATGCCATGATTCTTGAGCAACTTGGCAGTGGGAACTATAGCCTACCTTTGTGAGAGGTTATGATGTTCTTATGGTCTGTCTCAGTTGTTTCCTTGGAGACAGTATTCTGGATTAAGGTTGTTGTGACTGGTGGTGTGTTACCAGTTGTGTCGTCAGAATGACTGGTAATGGTCTGTACTAGGTTAGACACAGCAGGGACGGTATGTGTGGCTTGAAGATTCGATGTTGATCCAAGTTCTGAAATAAACCATGTATATGATTAACACCTTGTCATGAAACTGCTGTATTCATTCTTGGTCCATACAACTAGGGGATAGGTGTGACTAGATGTTGTTTGACAGTTCAGATACTAAACAGTGGTGTAAAGTACTTGAGTAAAAATACTTTAAAGTACTACTTAAGTCAGTTTTGGGGGGTATCTGTATTTTACTATTTATATTTTTGATTACTTTTACTTTTACTCCACTACATTCCTAAAGAAAACAATGTACTTTTAACTCCATACATTTTCCCTGACACCCAAAGGTACTCTTTACATTTTAATTGCTTAGCAGGACAGAAAATGGTCTAATTCATAAACTTACCAAAAGAACGTCCCTGGTCATCCATAATGCCTCTGATCTGGCGGACTCACTCAACACAAATGCTTTGTTTGTAAATTATGTCTGAGTGTTGGAGTGTGCCCCTGGCTATCCATCCATTTCAAAAAACAAGAAAATTGTGCTGTCTGTTTTGCTTAATATAAGGAATTTTAAATTATTCGTACTTTTACTTTTACTTTTGATACTTAAGTATATTTTAGCAATTACATATTTAAAACTGAACACCAATATACTTTTACTCAAGTAGTATTTTACTGGGTGACTTTCACTTTTACTTGAGTCATTTTCTATTAAGGTATCTTTACTTTTACTCAAGTATTACAATTGGTTGCTTTTTTCAGTACTGATACTAACCCAGAGTAGTGAAGGCTGGGACTTTTGTGACTTTACTGCCCTCTACTGGTGACGGTGTAGTATTGCTGTCTCCTGTTATTGGCGCTGTTGTGTCTGTCGTTTTTTGCCAGAATAGAATACTTGGATATCATCATACACTCACCAACAGGAGTGGATGTTGCGACTTCTAGTGTGCTGCCATCTTCTGGTGAAGGTGTAGTACTGCTGTCTACTGTGCTAGATGGTGAAGGTGTAGTATTGAGGTCCACTGTGTTTGTTGGTGGTGTAGTACTACTAGAATTGCTGTCTACTGTGTTAGATGGTGAAGGTGTAATATTGATGTCTACTGTGTTAGATGGTGAAGGTGTACTATTGATGTCTACTGTGTTAGATGGTGAAGGTGTAGTACGTCTGTCTACTGTGTTAGATGGTGAAGGTGTAGTACTTCTGTCTACTGTGTTAGATGGTGAAGGTGTAGTACTTCTGTCTACTGTGTTAGATGGTGAAAGTGTAGTACTTCTGTCTACTGTGTTAGATGGTTTAGGTGTAGTATTGCTGTCTACTGTGTTAGATGGTTTAGGTGTAGTACTTCTGTCTACTGTGTTAGATAGTTTAGGTGTAGTATTGCTGTCTACTGTGTTAGATGGTGAAAGTGTAGTACTTCTGTCTACTGTGTTAGATGGTGAAGGTGTAGTACTTCTGTCTACTGTGTTAGATGGTGAAGGTGTAGTACTTCTGTCTACTGTGTTAGATGGTGAAAGTGTAGTACTTCTGTCTACTGTGTTAGATGGTTTAGGTGTAGTATTGCTGTCTACTGTGTCAGATGGTTTAGGTGTAGTACTTCTGTCTACTGTGTTAGATAGTTTAGGTGTAGTATTGCTGTCTACTGTGTTAGATGGTGAAGGTGTAGTACTTCTGTCTCCAGTGTTAGATGGTTTAGGTGTAGTACTTCTGTCTACTGTGTTAGATGGTTTAGGTGTAGTATTGCTGTCTACTGTGTTAGATGGTTTAGGTGTAGTACTTCTGTCTACTGTGTTAGATGGTTTAGGTGTAGTATTGCTGTCTACTGTGTTAGATGGTTTAGGTGTAGTACTTCTGTCTACTGTGTTAGATGGTTTAGGTGTAGTATTGCTGTCTACTGTGTTAGATGGTTTAGGTGTAGAACTTCTGTCTACTGTGTTAGATGGTTTGGGTGTAGTATTGCTGTCTACTGTGTTAGATGGTTTAGGTGTAGTATTGCTGTCTAATGTGATAGATGGTTTATGTGTAGTATTGCTGTCTACTGTTCTTGGCTCTTGTGTGACTGGCTTTGGAGGGGTGAACACTTTAGAAAACAAGGAAGATTATGGCAGTTAGAAAGTCATAATTCAAACAACCGACTGTTGAGAAAACATGCCATATGTTATGAAATAAGTATAATTTCAACTGGTTGCTTTTGTATGTTCTGATAGGACTGGTATTCAATCTGTCCCTCACGTTGTGTGCAGGTGGTCCTGTAGTCATGGCAGCAGTCTCCATACAGCACACAGGCCTGGTCACAGAAACAGCCTCTTCTTCTACAGCTGCTACTCTGCCCCAAACAACACAGAACTGGAGGGGACGAGCATCTGTCTGAAAAACAATGGAATAGTGAACACGGATGCTTCACCTTGTAAAAAGCTAGCCACACTTCTTACAAGTGATCATTATACTGCAGGCCTTCTTATTGCGTTAATATCACTTAGGGACTCCCGTTGAACAGGCAAGTGGGGTATTTACTCACCCTGTGACAGGGTCGATTGGGCTGGTGTGGTAGGTAGGCTTGAGGTGTTGATGGTGGTATTAGAGGTGGAGTCACCCTCTTGGGGCCTGACTGTGGTGCCTGAAACATGGCTGGTCAGACTACTGCTGGGGTCCTGGGTGGAAGTAGCCATGTTGGGTCGAGCAGAGTTGAGGGTAGAAGGGGTAGTTGGGTGGGATGCGTTCAGTGGGCTGTAGTCAGTCTGAGTACCTGTCGTATGGGTTGGAGAGATAGCTGTAACTAAAGAGAGAAGACAGTGAACACAATCTAAATGATGACACATCCCTTTAAACCATATCTTGTGTTAGTAGTGTGTGCCCATTGTATAGTAAGGCAGTTGACTGACAGATGGGCTGACATCCAGACAGACACCCACACAACACAAGCGATATTAAAGAGATGTGACAACAACAAGTTCAGTGTTATAGTGTCATTCTTCCGTCTAGACGTAAGGTCTCAAGTATCAAGCTATTCAATAGTCAACAATCCTTACACTGATTTGTACCTTCACTATGATGTCATATTTTGAAGATGAAAAATGGACTGAACATTCAGTGCTGTGAAAAAGTATTTGCCCCCTTCCTGATTTCTTATTTTTTTGCACATTTCTCACACTTAAATGTTTCAGATCATCAAATAAATTTAAATATTACACAAAGATAACCCAAGTAAACACTAAATGCAGTTTTAAGTGATGATTTGATTTATTAAGGGAAAAAAGCTATCTGAACCTTCATGGTCCTATGTGGAAAAAGTAATTGCCCCCTAAACCTAATAACCGGTTGTGCCACCCTCAGCAGCAACAACGGCAATCAAGCGTTTGCGATAACTGGCAATGAGTCTTTCACATCGCTGTACACATCGCTGCCCACTCTATTTTGCAGAATTGTTTTAATTTAGCCACATTGGAGGGTTTTCGAGCATGAACCGCCTTTTTAAGGTCACACCACAGCATCTCAATCGGATTCAAGTCCGGACGTTGACTAGGTCACTCCAAAACCTTCATTTTGTTTTATTTAAGCCATTCAGAGGTGTGTTTTCGATCATTGTCCTGCTGCAGAACCCAAGTGCGCTTCAGCTTGAGGTCACAAACTGATGGCTGGACATTCTCCTTCCGGATTTTTTGGTTGAGCGCAGAATTCATGGTTCCATCAATCACAGCAGGTCGTTCAGGTCTTGAAGCAGCAAAGCAGCCCCAGACCATCACACTACCACCACCATATCTGACTGTTGGTATGATGTTCTTTTTCTGAAATGCTGTGTTGCTTTTACGCCAGATGTAATGGGACACACACCTTCCAAAAAGTTAAACTTGTGTCTCGTCAGTCCACAGAATATTTTCCAAAAAGTCTTGGGGATCAAGATCTTTTTTCCCAAAAGTGAGACAAGCCTTTGTGTTCTTTTTGGTCAGCAGTGGTTTTCGCCTTGGAACTCTGCCACGGGTGCCATTTTTGCCCAGTCTCTTTCTTATGGTTGAGCCATGAACACGGACCTTAACTGAGGCAAGTAAGGCATGCAGTTCTTTAGATGTTGTTGTGGATTATTTTGTGACCTCTTGGATGAGTCGTCGCTGCGCTATTGGGGTAATTTTGGTAGGCTGGCCACTCCTGGGAAGGTTCACCACTATTACACATTTTCTCCATTTGTGGATAATGGCTCTCACCGTGATTCGCTGGAGTCCCAAAACTTTAGAACTGGCTTTGTAATCCTTTCCAGACTGATAGATGTCAATTACTTTGTTTCTCATCTGTTCCTGAATTTCTTTGGATCGCGGCATGATGTCTTGCTTTTTGAGATCTTTTGGCCTACTTCACTTTATCAGACAGGTTCTATTGAAGTGATTTCCTGAGTCAACAGGTCTGGCAGTAATCAGGCCTGGGTGTGGCTAGTGAAATTGGACTCAGTTTTCCAAAAAATGTGATTAACCACAGTAAATTCATGATTTAATAAAGGGGGGCAATTACTTTTCACATAGGGCCATGAAGGTTCAGATAGCTATTTTCCCTTAATAAATTATATGAACACTTAAAAACTGCATTTTGTGTTTACTTGGGTTATCTTTGTGTAACATTAAAATGTGTTTGATGATCTGAAACATTTAAGTGTGACAAATGTGAAGAAAAAAATAAGAAATCAGGAAGAGGGCAAATACTTTTTCACAGCACTGTAGATGTTTGCCTAGTAAATTATATAGATATGGTGACAGATAAATCTGATCAGTAGGAGAAAAGTGATATATTATTGTTATAACACAAAACGATATTATCTTACGTCATGCAATAATGGACTACACTTTTGACATGTGATTATCGTATATCTTGGACTTTGAAACATTGTAAGGTTCATATCAATCTTTCAACATTGGCTATCAAATTAAATCATACTTTCTGCCCACACCCATCAGATCTTTAGGAGGATCCATCAACAAACAATAAACATTTCAAAATGATGTCGAATATAACCCAATATTCTAAATAAAAACAACATCAATTAGTATGTATGTCAATAACTGTCCTTTCTCTTTGTCCCCTACCTGTTGACAAGGTCCCCTGTGTACAGGGAAGCAGCAAAATCATCAGAAGCACGATGTGTACTGTAGACCCATCCATCCTACTGTCTTACAGCCAAATGTGGTGAACATTCATTTATGTGGGTATGAATGAATACACTGGCAATCATACACACGGCCGCACACGTATGCAGACAAACACCGAGTGAGTAATCCCATGGTTTGCTAGGTGCACAAACACATATTTTCCTTCAAGTTTGGAAATATCCTATTACCTCAGACTTGACACCACAGTCGTATCTGTTTCCCTAAAAGTCACAGTGGCGTCTAATCGTTTAGTAACAAGAACATTCTTTTCATTATTGGTTAATGTTTGACATATAAGGAATGGTGTGTATTTCCTCTGACTAGACCAATGGAGACACACATGACCAGACTGATTAATAAGGAAATAAATAACACACCATAACCAGGGGCCAGAGTTTGTCGAGTTTTTCAAGCCACGTGAGTTACAACCATTGCTTCTTTGTTATCCCTTCTTTAAACTGGACTTCCCTACTGCTTTCAACACATACAGAATCGGTGCAGTGTGAATCATTATTTATATATATAATATATATATATATATTTATTATTTATATATATATATATAATTCAAGAAATAAAACATACATTCAGTGGGATAAAACATCAGCTAAAACACTTGCATCCTTTGTTTACCTCGTTTTCTATTATCATACAGTAATATGGCACATTACAGTCACTGAACTATTGGACATCAGCCTAAAGCTAAAGGAATGTGGGCTTTTGAATATATAGTACAAATTAGCAGTAATACACAAATATGTAACTTGTGTACGTTGATTCATACACTAGGTGAACTGTGCAAAGAACCTACAGTAAGACTGAAAGAGATCTAAGAAGGCACACAGGTGGGTCATAAGCCGCAGTAACAACAGGATTTAAACCAACAGTCATATAGAAGAAGTAGAATACTTCATTGATCTCCTCCCCATACAGTCCACAAAAACCCAAGCTTTTTTTTGTTTAACCCAAGTACTTTCAAATAAGCTGTGTCCATTGTAGGAAGGAAAGTGTCCGCCTATGAGGAGAATATTACACAATCAATGGTCTTGATGCATGGAGGTCAGGTCAGTGGCCATAGACAACGTTACGAAGGGAAGAGGATCCTCTGAAAACATAAAAGAACGAGCAGTCAGTCTTGGTGTTGGTGCTCTTTAAATATGTAACATATGCAATCAATAAAAAATAAGAATGACTAGCATTGTTCCCCAATAAATCAAATCTCTCTGCTTGGTAGAGAGATAATTAAAGTGGAACTTGAAATTCTAAAAAAGTTAAATAAGGAGGGGAGTTCCTAATATGGATGCCATACTTTACACTCCACACACGATATGGCAGACAATAACATGGCAGTGGTAGCTAGTACTGGTTTCTGTGACTACATACTTCCATGTTATGCTCAGTCTGTCCTCTGTCACTCTCTAGCTCTCTCTGAACTCCTTGATGCTCTTGGCCTGGTTACTGTCGGGCTTCATCATATCGTTCTTCTTGTTGCCGTCAAAGTTGCCACACAGGCCACCCACCCTCCTCTTGTAGGTGTGGGGCAGGATGATCTCTACAGAAAGTAAGCACATGGATATCAGTTTACTGCAATACATAAACCAGTTTACTGTATGTCATAAAGCAGTTTGCTGCACATCATAAAGCAGTTTACTGTATATAATAAAGAAGTTTACTGTATAATATAAAGCAGTTTATATCATAAAGAGGTTTACCGCATGTCATAAAGCAGTTTACTGTATATAATAAAGAAGTGTACTGTATAATATAAAGCAGTTTATATCATAAAGAGGTTTACCGCATGTCATAAAGCAGTTTACTGTATATAATAAAGAAGTTTACTGTATAGTATAAAGCAGTTTATATCATAAAGAGGTTTACCGCATGTCATAAAGCAGTTTACTGTATATAATAAAGAAGTTTACTGCATAATATAAAGCAGTTTATATCATAAAGAGGTTTACCGCATGTCATAAAGCAGTTTACTGTATATAATAAAGAAGTTTACTGTATAGTATAAAGCAGTTTATATCATAAAGAGGTTTACCGCATGTCATAAAGCAGTTTACTGTATATAATAAAGCAGTTTACTGTATATAATAAAGAAGTTTACTGCATAATATAAAGCAGTTTATATCATAAAGAGGTTTACCGCATGTCATAAAGCAGTTTACTGTATATAATAAAGAAGTTTACTGTATAGTATAAAGCAGTTTACATCATAAAGCAGTTGAATGCATATCATAAAGCAGTTTACTATATTTCACCTTTATTTATCTAGGCAAGTCAGTTAAGAACAAATTCTTAGTTTCAATGACGGCCTAGTGGGTTAACTGCCTGTTCAGGGGCAGAACGACAGATTTGTACCTTGTCAGCTTGGGGATTTGAACTTGCAACCTTGCGGTTGGTTACTAGTCCAACGCTCTAACCACTAGGCCACCCTACCACCCCTATCATAAAGCAGTTTACTGCATACCATAAAGCAGTTCACTGCATATCATAAGGCAGTTTACTGCAAATAATAAAGCAGTTTACTGCATATCATAAAGCAGTTTACTGCATATCATAAAGCAGTTTACTGCATATCATAAAGCAGTTTACTGTATATCATAAAGCAGTTTACTGTATATCATAATGCAGTTTACTGTATATCATAAAGCATTTTACTGCATATAATAAAGCAGTTTACTGCATATCATAAAGCAGTTTACTGTATATCATAAAGCAGTTTACTGTATATCATAATGCAGTTTACTGCATATCATAAAGCATACATTGCACATCTATAGCATATCGTAAACATTACACAGATGTGTTTGGATTGATATGTTGTCTTGTTACCACATTTTCACCAAAATATGAAAAAAGGTGTCAGCTATGATAATAGTATGATTATATTATCTGTCCACAGATAAAGCCATATTGTGTGGTCTGTACAGCTGTCTTACTGTCCTATCATTAGAGAGACTACTGCGATGGCTGTACTATAACAGTGGTGTTACCTGCTCTGCTGTCTCCATCAAACTCCACGGAGAGGCCAAAGTCTGTCTTCAGGTAGATACGAGAGGAACGCTCCAGAATTCTCAGACCACCTGCTGGTGAGACAGGGGCACGGGTGCTCCTACCATCCAGCTAGAGAGAGGGAGAGAAAGAGAACAAGCGAAGAAGTGAAAATATTAGTGAACAAAATAATATGCATTCCTCTGAAGTTCAGAGTGTACTACAACCCTGTCATGAACCATTTATTTGATACTGCACAGATAAGGCTCAACCAGTGCCCGAGCGACTGCTCTTTTGCCCTCCTATGAAAAAGTGCCCTTGCAGCTTGTGGATTTTTGGAATTTTAGGAATTACTTTTGAATTATATTTTGAGTCTCTTCATTTTTAGTAACATTGTTAAATGCAACAAATTGCACATCAATCTAGATAATTTCTTAAACTCTTGAATCTCAGAATATTATACCCCTCCCCGCCCTCCCGCCCCAGATTGCACTCGTCTGACTTGCATGCAGTGGCTACCGGCTGCAGGCACCAGACGGGGAGACTTGAATACTGGTAGGAGGCTACTTTAGAGTTGGGTCTGTTTGCCACTGTTAGGGACAAAGAATGGGGCAATCTGACTGCTTGTTAGTAAGAGGCAGATTATTATTATTATTTATTTCACCTTTATTTAACCAGGTAGGCTAGTTGAGAACAAGTTCTCATTTACAACTGTGACTTGGCCAAGATAAAGCATAGCAGTGTGAACAGACAACAACACAGAGTTACACATGGAGTAAACAATAAACAAGTCAATAACACAGTAGAAAAAAAGAAATAAAAAGAGAGTCTATATACATTGTGTGCAAAAGGCATGAGGAGGTAGGCAAATAATTACAATTTAGCAGATTAACACTGGAGTGATAAATGATCAGATGGTCATGTGCAGGTAGAGATACTGGTGTGCAAAAGAGCAGAAAAGGAAATAAATAAAAACAGTATGGGGATGAGGTAGGTAAATTGGGTGGGCTATTTACCGATGGACTATGTACAGCTGATTCGATCGGTTAGCTGCTCAGATAGCAGATGTTTAAAGTTGGTGAGGGAGATAAAAGTCTACAACTTCAGCGATAAATGTCAGCTACAGAACAAACTTAAATGAAATCAAATCAAATGTAGTTTTTGTTTGCCTTTCTTTATTTTGAGCATCTGCCCTCCCAATGGGCTGTGCATGGTTTTGCCACACGCGCTCACACATCTCATGTGTATTTACAGTTTTCTATACTATTCTACGCTATCTCATTCACTTAATAATGCTGACGTATGTTGTGTAATTTGTTAGATATTACCTGTTACCTGCACTGTTGGAGCTAGAAGCACAAGCATTTCGCTACAACAGGAATAACATCTGCTAATCATGTGTGTGTGACCAATACACTTTGATTTGTAACAATTCTAACACCTAGACAGAGATAATGTTTTAGAGAGGTGTTCAATATGATAACTGATTACAAAACGCTGAGGATGAAAAACCCTAGAAAGACCGCTATAAATAATGTATAAAGAGAAGTACATGCTATGAATTGCCATATACTGTACTTGTCTTGTTACGTAATGTATATGTCCAGAATACTTACAACAAGTTTCCTGTTGTTTCTGAACTCCACTGTGTGGTTATAGACTCTGATCTTCAGTCCTCTGAATTGCAGACGGTTGTCGTTCTCTTTGCTGTGATCATGGCTGTCTTCATTGCTGTCCCTTTCCTTGCTGTCTTTATGCTTGTCATCCTCATCCTTGCTGTTACCATGACGACTGCCACCATGTCTACTGTCCCCTTGAATGTCAACACCATCCTGGTTGACGATCTCAATGATGGCCTCGATGTAGACATCTTGCTGGTTCTTGGACAGGCCTGTGGTCTGGACCAGAATGTAGGAGTTTCTGCTGTCAAAGTCATGCTTCATGTTGTCAAAAGTTCTGTACTCTGGCTCTCCATTGATAGAGCACTCGCTGAAGTCTGGAAGGCAACAGTAGGGACATCATTAGTGCATAGGCATAGCCGCGGGAAGTAGGGGTGCAGCACCCCCTAAAAATCACAATAAAAACAATTAAATATGTAAATATAACTTTAAAAATATATAATAATCCCAGAAGTAGTGCACTGGGCCTGGAGTAAGATATAGCCATCTGTAGCATGGGAAAACATTTGTACAGCCCATTGAGCAGGTCAAGTGTGGCCTATACCTGTTGACTTGCAGAAATACTGTCCGGCTTCATTCTGAAAACAGACAGTATCCTCATCACACCCATTTTCATCGTCGCAGTCAATCTCCCCCACACCGTCGCCTTCATCACACTCACACTTTTGATGGCAGTGCTCAGTGTACCAGTTCTCTTTAAACTGAAATCAAATAGATCATTAAAGTAATTACACTGCACATGTTACACATATAACTAGGTAGCTACATCTAAAAACAGTTTAGAATTTTGTGCTGGGTTACTCACATTATGATTGTTGCCATTGCTGCCTACACAGCCACACTGCTGGATGGGCACACACACCCTCTGTTTGAGAACAAAGCCGTCGTCACATACACAACCCTGTACACAGGGTTCATCAGCACGGCAGTCAGGAGGGCCGTGGAGGTGCTTACAGGTGGGCTGGCAGGCGGAGATGCAGGAGATGTAATGGCTGTTCTTTAGGCAAGATGGCGCTAGAGAGAAAATAACAAATACGATGTTGAGTGTAAAGAATATGTATCACATACTGTATGTATCACACTGACTGCAAGTATAAGTACAGAGATTACATTTCCCTTGTACTTAGTGTTTTTCCATTTTGAAAAGACAGATTGTATAAAACTTGTTTTAAAGGAGGGGTATGTGATGAATGAAGATTGTAACTTTGTGTTATCGAAGGACACAAAGACTTACTTGGTCTTGCTGTGGTGGGCGGTTGTGGTCTTGCATTTGTTGGACTTGGTGGTCGTGGTCTTTCAGTTGTTGGTTGTAGGGTTTGTGGTCTTTCTGTTGTTGGTCTAGGTGGTCTTGGTCTTTCAGTTGTTGGTCTTGGTGGTCGTAGTCTTTCAGTTGTTGGTCTTAGTGGTCGTAGTCTTTCAGTTGTTGGTCTTGGGGGTCGTGGTCTTTCAGTTGTTGGTCTTGGTAGTCGTGGTCTTTCAGTTGTTGGTCTAGGTTGTCGTGGTCTTTCAGTTGTTGGTCTTAGAGGTTGTGATCTATCAGTTGTTGGCATTGGTGGTTGTGGTCTTTCAGTTGTTGGTCTAGGTGGTTGTGGTCTTTCAGTTGTTGGTCTTGGTGTTTCTGGTCTAGCAGTTGTTGGTCTTGGTGTTTCTGGTCTTGCAGTTCTTGGTCTTGGTGTTTCTGATCTTGCAGTTGTTGGTCTTGGTGTTTCTGGTCTTGCAGTTGTTGGTCTTGGTGTTTCTGGTCTTGCAGTTGTTGGTCTTGGTGTTTCTGGTCTTTCAGTTGTTGCTCTTGGTGTTTCTGGTCGTGCAGTTGTTGGTCTTGGTGTTTCTGGTCTTTCAGTTGTTGGTCTTGGTGTTTCTGGTCTATCAGTTGTTGGTCTAGGTGATTGTGATCTTTCAGTTGTTGGTCTAGGTGGTCTTCGTCTTTCAGTTGTTGGTCTAGATGGTTGTGGTCTTTCAGTTGTTGGTCTTGGTGTTTCTGGTCTAGCAGTTGTTGGTTTTGGTGTTTCTGGTCTTGCAGTTCTTGGTCTTGGTGTTTCTGGTCTTTCATTTGTTGGTCTTGGTGTTTCTGTTCTTGCAGTTGTTGGTCTTGGTGTTTCTGGTCTTGCAGTTGTTGGTCTTGGTGTTTCTGGTCTTGCAGTTGTTGGTCTTGGTGTTTCTGGTCTTGCAGTTCTTGGTCTTGGTGTTTCTGGTCTTTCAGTTGTTGGTCTTGGTGTTTCTGGTCTAGCAGTTGTTGGTCTTGGTGTTTCTGGTCTTTCAGTTGTTGGTCTTGGTGTTTCTGTTCTTGCAGTTGTTGGTCTTGGTGTTTCTGGTCTTGCAGTTGTTGGTCTTGGTGTTTCTGGTCTTTCAGTTGTTGGTCTTGGTGTTTCTGGTCTATCAGTTGTTGGTCTTGGTGTTTCTGGTCTATCAGTTGTTGGGCTAGGTGGTCGTGATCTTTCAGTTGTTGGTCTAGGTGGTCTTCGTCTTTCATTTGTTGGTCTAGGTGGTTGTGGTCTTTCAGTTGTTGGTCTTTGTGTTTCTGGTCTTTCAGTTGTTGGTCTTGGTGTTTCTGGTCTATCAGTTGCTGGTGGTTGTAGCCTAGTTGTTGTGGGTGGTTCAGGTCTTGCAGTAGTTGGAGCTGGTGCAGTGGTGGACTTGTCCACTGGAGGGAGAACAGGTTTTTCTGTTGGTGTTGATGGCTCAATCAAGTCTAGAAGATAAAATAATATCCAAATTATGACAATGACCCTAAACATGGTTGTGTTTTTGACCAATATGAACTATAGAGTGAGTGACCCTTACCTGCACATCGCCCACGATGCAGAGATACATCATCTATAGTTACGTCGGACTGATCAGTGGTGCCTCTGTGGCCCTCGAAGATGATCTGAGATCAAAGTAAATTCATTCAGGGGAAAAATTCATAATAGCAAATTGATATATAACAAACAGGTAAAGTAAACACATTTTGTCAAAAGGACCTCTGGATGAATGAGCTAGTCTTTAAATGACAACATACAGGGTGGAAAAGGCCAGGGGCTACACCAAGACCAAGGTCACACCACTACCTGGAAAGGTCCAGTGGTCATCAGATCCACCTGAGCCCGTTGCCATGAGTCTCCCTGGTTGTTCTTCTTCCCCCACACCTTATCCACATAGCGGCCTTGGAGCAGGTAGACGTGCAGACCCATGGTCTCGGCCGAGCCAGACATGTGGTACCAGAACTGCAGACACTGAGGACCGGGGTCAGAACACTCAGAGCTGAGGAGGCGAGCCGTGTCTCCGTTAGACACACTGTTGGCCTCGATGTATAAGTAGTGACCAAATGGACCTGCCGATTATAGGTGAGAGTAGATTAGATAAGATTAGAGATGGGGTCACAGGGCCTCCTGAGTGGCGCAGACCCGGGTTTGATCCCGGGTGCTAAGAAGCGGTTAGGCGGGTCATGTTTCAGAGGACCATTGACCCAACCTTTGCCTCACAAGCCCATTGGGAAGTTGCAGCGATGAGACAAGATTGAAAAAGGGGGTAAAAAAAAGAAAAAAAGAGGTGGGGTCACATGAAATTCCTTTAGATTTAATTAGGGGTTCTAACAGCAATGGGACAGGTCAGATTGTTTATGTAAGGGTGGAGGTCTAACGATATAGCCATTGAGGTTAATTGAGCAAAAAGAATAGTTTAGTCTTTCAATCCAATTTGGACTTTCAGGTCCGTTGTTTGAGTTTCGGAGATTTAGCAACCATTACAATGCATTAAAAAGCATTGCAATGTCCAACAATAAGCATATTGGCGCACATTCAGGCGGTAGCCCCGACCGGGACTGAAACCTGGGTCCAGTGACTGTCAAGCCAAACACATCCTACGAACACCTACTTCCTTTTGTGTGGTCAGCTGATGGCCCAGTCATGGCAGTGGGGGTGGAGCCACTGTGCCTTGTCCAATCAAAAACGTCTGTCATAAGCTGGGTAAAAGCGCAGAGGTCCTGCTCGAAAGCGCAATCAAGGTTGCAGACTGAACGGGGAACATTAGGAACATTTGTAAATGTCAACATGAGTCTAAAATGTTAACATATCATTCTGAAACATCTTTCCATAAGAAAATGTGTCTATAGATGTTATGTACCTGGGTGTGGGGCAACTCCTCCATCAACTGAGGAAGGAACTGAAGCTCCACTAATACCACCAATCGAAGAACCTGCCAGAGGAAGAAAAGGAATGACATTGGTCATAAAGGGTGAACGTTTTCTTATCTGACATTCAGGGATTAGATAAAGTATGTGTCCCTATGATAATTAAAAACTCACCTGAGCATGATTCATAGTGGATGGAGACGTCATCAAATGCCACATCAGACCGAGGGTCAGAGCCTCGTATTCCCTCCATGATGATCTGAAACAGAGACATTTTGTGTTGGATGAAAAACAATCTCCCCTCTCTTTATAAAAATCACAATCTTTTCACACTAGTTAACCCTCTTAAACCTCTGTGACTTTCTCCTACCTTGAATGACCCATCGATTATAATATCCACTTCTGCCGGATACCATGTGGAGCCCTGGTTGTTGGCTTTGGACCACAGTTTTTTGTTTCTGTTGTGCTGGTCAAGCTGGTAGACATTGAGAGCCATGGCTGTGGCCTGTCCGTACATGTGGTACCAGAAGCGCAGGCAGTATTTGCCCGGCCCGTTTTGGCACTTAGGGCTCATCATACGGGCAGAGTCTCCGTGGTAAACACCGTCACCCTCAATGTACATGTAGGAGCCACCTGACCAACAAACACCGCAGACACACTTTAACATCACGACTCACAGCACATTAGCTCTGAAATGGCTTGCTTCCATGGTGTCTATGGTATCTTCTATGTAGACAGGTATTTACATATATATATAACTATCTGTACAAGTCGATAGGCTACAACCATGTATTGACGCATTCATTGAATAATGCATTCATTGAATAACAGTGACTGATGCACATTTGAACATTGAGATTGGATCTGGGTGTGTAAGATATTGGTCGTTTCAGATATTTTTTTCTCACAACCATGTAACCTCTCACCTCCTGTGGTATGGTCTTGGGTTGGCCCTGTGAGGTCAGATGGGGTTGGGCCTCTCAGTCTCCTCCAATCAAAACTGTCCTGAATAATTTGCTCCCACCCACACTCGCTCTTGTCAAAGTTGCAGTCTAGAGGACAAACTGTAGGAGGCAGAACCATAGAAAAAGCTGTCATCAAATGAACCAGATGGTATAAAAGGCATGGAAACGCTGCCATTGATCAATTTGATACAAAAATAATGTGGTCAAGGTTCTTACGTTCCTTGTCAGGTGGAGTAACTGGTGGTATTGTGGGAGGGCCAGGGAGACTATCTACAATGATAAGACAGACAGCAAGGTTTTTCACAGGAACACATTGGACAAGCCTCAGGTTCAGGTGGATGTGAGGGAGGGCAATGTAAGAGAAGTAGGGCGGAGGGGAGGAGGGAAAAAAGGGCAGGAATTAGGGATGAAAGAGGGGAAGGAAAAGAAAAATGGAGTAAGGAATGAAGGATCCAAGTTGAAGACTACAGCAAAAAGCTAAGTGTACGATGATGGATGGGGTGAGCAAACTCCATACAATCATGGTACGGTGTTCCTATTAGGATAGCCTCACCGTAGTAGTGGGTCCATAACCAAATATAAATTACATTAAAACCTGAAGATTGCCTCTAAACTCAATACATCCTCATCATTACGAAAACAACACCATCAAAAAACACTCACCACAGGCGGTGTTGTTCCACCAGGGAGGCAGGGTCACATTGGCCACTTCGCAGGTGGTCACATAGGACCTCAGGGAGTCACATGTCACATGCATGTTCCCGCCGGAGGCACAGTGGTCGGACATACAGCTGTCAATGTAGGGTGTGGGGTGGACGAAGGGGTGGCAGGGCTTAAAGGCTTCGCGCATCAGTTTGGAACACTCCCGGTAGCCCTGTTCGTCCAAATGAGAGTCACATGGTTGGGGGGCAGGGGGGGAGGCAACACATCTAGGGTAGAAGGGAAAGGAGAGGAGTTCAGTGGTGGACTGGATTTGTTCATAGAATAGTGTTGATGACACAACCCTGGTTCCGCATTTCAGATTATGCACCGGATATGGTCATTAACTATTAACCAAATTACCATTGTACGTTACCGTTATGGTTTAACAATTAACCCACTCACCGATCGTCTTCCGGACTATTCACTCTCCAGCTGTTGGCGAACGTGACCACGTTGGTCTCGGGTTTGGTGCCGTTAGGGGTCAGGAAGTCATCCCCCTGGTCATCGGAGTAGGTACCACAAAGGCCGCACATCTTACCCTTGTAGCGCTCGTCCAGCTGCAGGAAAAGCCTGCTCTGGTCGTCCAGCAGCATCCGAAGGCCAAAAGTCGTCTCCATGACAGTGTACTGCTTCTTCTTGTACAGCTTCACCTCGCCGTATGTGCCATTTACTGTAACAGGAAGATGCTGCCAAACATGGTTCACCTACAGTGGAGAGTAGGGAGCGTAGAGTAGAGTAAGGTAGAGTGGAGCCAAGTAAAATAGATGACAGTAGAACTGGACTGAATTAAATTGAATTGTTGTTGGAGTAATGTACAGTACCAGTCAAAAGTTTGGACACACCTACTCATTCAAGGGGTTTTCTTTATTTTTTACTATTTTCTACATTGTAGAAAAATAGTGAAGACATCAAAACTATGAAATAACACATATGGAATCATGTAGTAACCCAAAAACTGTTAAAAAAATCAAAATATATATTAAATTATTCAAAGTAGCCACCATTTGTCTTGATGACAGCTTTGCACACACTTGCCATTCTCTCAACCAGCTTCATGAGGTAGTCACCTGGAATGCATTTCAATTAACAGGTGTGCCTTGTTAAAAGTTAATTAATGCGTTTGGGACAATCAGTTGTGTTGTGACAAGGTTGGGGTGTTATACAGAAGATAGCCATATTTGGTAAAAGACCAAGTCCATATTATGGCAAGAACAGCTCAAATATGGCAAGAACAGCTCATCATTACTTCAAGGCATGAAGGTCATTCAATCCATAACATTTCAATAATTTTAAAAGTTTCTTCAAGTGCAGGCGCAAAAACCATCAAGTGCTATGATGAAACTGGCTCTCATGAGGACCGCCACAGGAAAGGAAGACCCAGAGTTACCTGTGCTGCAGAGGATAAGTTCATTAGAGTTACCAGCCTCAGAAATTGCAGCACAAACAAATGCTTCACAGAGTTCAAGTAACAGACATATCTCAACATCAACTGTTCAGAGGAGAATCAGGCCTTCATGGTTGAATTGCTGCAAAGAAACCACTAATAAGCGACACCAATAACAAGAAGAGACTTGCTTGGGCCAAGAAACACGAGCAAAGGACATTAGACGGGTGGAAATCTGTCCTTTGGTCCAATGAGTCCAAATTTGCTATTTTTGATTCCAACAGCCTTGTCTTTGTGAGATGGTAGTAGGTGAACGGATGATCTCTGCATGTGTGGTTCCCACCGTGAAGCATGGAGGAGGTGTGATGGTTTGGGGGTGCTTTACTGGTGACACTGTCAGTGATTTATTTAGAATTCAAGGCACACTTAACCAGCATTGCTACCACAACATTCTGCAGCAATTTGCCATCCCATCTGGTTAGAGCTTAGTGGGACTATCATTTGTTTTCAACAGAACAATGACCCAACACACCTCCAGGCTGTGTAATGGCTATTTCACCAAGAAGGAGAGTGGTGGAGTGCTGCATCAGATGACATGGCCTCCACAATCACCCGACTTCAAGTTGGAGTTGGACCGCAGAGTGAAGGAAAAGCAGCCAACAAGTGTGTAGCATATGTGGGAACGCCTTCAAGACTGTTGGAAAAGCATTCCAGGTGAAGCTGGTTGAGAGAATGCCAAGAGTGTGTTATATATGGGGGATACAATCTTCCCAGGTCTTCAGATTTTGCTGCGAGGATGCAGAGTCATTAGATCATTTATTTTGGTACTGTCCATATGTAGCTCGTTTTTGGTCACAGGTCCAGGAATGGCTGAAGAATTGCAACATTTACCAAGAGCTAACGCTGCAGATAGCAATACTGGGTGATTTGAAAAGTCATAGTCAATCGATCAATAATATAATCATTATTTTAGCAAAAATGTTTATCTTTAATTTACAATCTGTAGAAACTATGAGAATAGAAAAGTTCAGTACTTTTGTGAAACATCACAGCACAGTTGATAAATATATGTTTTAAGAGATATATGGGAGGGGCTGAATGGAGCTGATGGGTGGGACTAATAACAACAAGATAACCAATGTAAAACATACGGGGTATGTAAAATGTATATAGGTTCAGAACTTTTGTGAAATAGCACAGTTACAAATATATGGCAAATAGAAATCAAACTGGATGGACATCAGAAATAGAGGAAGGTCAGGACTAAAAACAAAGAAAATATAACTACTGTAAAAATAGATTGTGTCTGTAAAATGTATATAGTATGAATAAGCTGGAAGTAGAAGCCTAAGTGTTATTGTTGGTTAGTTTACTCCAATTGGGGGAGGGGTGGTAGGATTTGCAGGGAATAATAAAGGAAGGTATATTCTTAGAAAAAGTGAGTATATGTATATATGTACATGTGTATGTGTATATATGTGTATATGTATGAATGTTTATACAGTTGAAGTGGGAAGTTGACATGCACCTAGACTGGAGTCATTAAAACATTGTTTTTCAACCACTCCACAAATTTCTAGTTAACAAACTATGGTTTTGGCAAGTCGGTTAGGACATCTACTTTGTGCATGACACAAGTAATTTTTCCAACAATTGTTTACAGACATATTATTTCACATATAATTCACTGTATCACAATTCCAGTTCACTATTATTCTACAATGTAGAAAATAGTCAAAATAATGAAAAGCCTTTGAATGAGTAGGTGTGTCCAAACTTTTGACTGGTACTGTATGTCTCCACCATCTCACAGGACAAATTGTAGACACTAAAGTACACTGAATTGTCACAAATACAAATGAAGACATATAATGGATAGGCATAGTTAGATTCTGCACTACTAGTCTACATAACGTTTATTTGATCTGTCATGCCAAAGCAATACAGAACAGTGGGGAAGGCTAGTGGGAATCCAGTGGGTCAGCAATGCATGCTAATGTAATCACAACAAGTAAAGAAAGATTATTCACAATTTTGTAGTTTTCATGCTTACTGTGGCACTGTAGTTTTGCATCTTCACATGCAGACCGCTTGTCTCCAGAACCACTGCGCCCAGCTTGGCACTGCTCTCGTTTCTGGGGTTCCAGTTCTGGCCCGTCACTGAGAACTGGACAGGTGTGTCCCCGCCGCAAGTCTTGGCCAAGGTATAGCTGCAGCCCCCCTGGAAGGTGTATGCCTTGCCGTCAAAGGTGATGTAGTGGGGGTCTCCGTAGACGTGGCAGGTGGCCGGGCTGGAGAGGAAGCAACCGTTGACCCCCTCCTTGACCTTGCACACCTCGTCGGCCGCGCAGGAGGAAGCAGCACACTGGAGTCTGTCCCCACCCATACACTGGCACACACGATTACACTCACCTTCCATGAACGTCTCTCCTCTCTAGAAAAGGGTGAAGAAAAGAGTGATGAACACCAACATTCTCTGTGTGTGTGTTGTCTGTCTGTCTGTCTGTCTGTCTGTCTGTCTGTCTGTCTGTCTGTCTGTCTGTCTGTCTGTCTGTCTGTCTGTCTGTCTGTGTGTGTGTGTGTGTGTGTGTGTGTGTGTGTGTGTGTGTGTGTGTGTGTGTGTGTGTGTGTGTGTGTGTGTGTGTGTGTGTGTGTGTGTGTGTGTGTGTGTGTGTGTGAGTGTGTGTGTGTGTGTTAACATTCCCTACTTCATGGTGTTCTCCCTTTATCCAGCAGCCGCAGTCCTCTGCAGGTACACAACTCCCCCCGCTGAGCTTGAAGCCTGGGTCACACACACACCTCTCCTCACACCTCCCACACGCCCCTTGATTATCCATGCTGGAGCAGACCTCAGGGCAGCCCTTAGCACAGGCATTGTAGTGGCTGTTCGCACCACACTCCAGGGCTGGGGGAGGAAGAGAGAGAGAGATATGAGACAAAAGTCTGGTCATGGTGTAAAAGAGGGCTATCACCACCACCAACATCATCATTATCATCATCGTCATCATCATCAAGTTCTCTCCAACTTCACCAGTTAATAAGAGCAAACTGTTTACTACATAAGGAAGGTGAAAAGAGGAAACCATAAAACAACTTACGACACATAGTCGAGGTCCTCCAGGCTGGTACGAGCACCCCGGCCTTGAGACACATATCGGAGTAGGACTGCAGGGCTTCACACAGCACCTCTGGGTCACCATCCGCTCCACACATCTCCACCACACAGCTCCGGAAGTAGCTCTCTGCTCCCAGAACAGACTGGCAGCCAGAGAAAGGCCCATGCCTGGAGACCAGGGACCCACAGTATGGCTCGCTGGCATACTCCGCCTCCTCAGTTGGTTGACACTCAAGGGGGAGGACGGTCAAGTCACAGGCCTCGTTCTGCCAGTTCTGTCCGAATGTGGCAGAGTCTTCGGCCTCGGAACTGCCAGGTGTGTTGTAATCATCGTCTCTCAGGTGGTTGAAGTTCCCACACATGCCACAGACTTTACCGGAGTACGATACGGGAACGGTGATATGGACAGCACCGGCGTCGTCGTAGGATACAAAAAGGTTGAAGTTTGTCTCCACAGTGACGGAAGCGGCGTTGCCTTGGATGTTGACAGTGCCACCATTGAGGCTCAGAGGGAGTTTCCTCCAAATGCCATTGACCTGGAAACATGATACAGATTCGTGTGCTTGAAAGACTTTGGTCTTTCTTTGCCGTTCCCACATTTATGGTAGTATGTAGTAAATATTTACTGGATCAAGGTGTTCAATACTTTGGAATAGGGGACAAATTAATGCCCTAATGGCCCATAAAACTTTGAAAACCTGATAAGGTTTCATATTATTGTACATTGTTGTGTAACAGAACTTTGTACTCATCTGAACTTAGTTGTATTGTAAATACTTTTAAAGATATCAGTCAATGGAAACAGCAGATACAGTGAGCTCCAAAAGAATTGGGACAGTGACAGTGAAATGTTTTATTGTTTTGGCTCTGTACTTCAGCAGTTTGGATTTGCAATAATATAATGATTATGAGGGTATTTCATCAATATGGGATTAACTGTTTAGAAATTACAGCACTTTTTGTACATAGTCCCCATATTTTAGGGGACCAAAAGTATTGGGACAAATTCACTTCTATGTATTTTAGGGTAGTAAAAAGTGAAGTATTTGGTCCTATATTCATAGCACACAATGACTACATCAAGCTTGTGACTGTAAACATTTGTTGGATGCTTTTGCTGTTTGTTTTGATTGTGTTTCAGATGATTTTGTGCCCAATAGAAATTAATGGTAAATAATGTATTGTGTTATTTTGGAGTCACTTATATTGTAAATAATAATATAATATGTTTCTATACATTTCTACATTCTACATTGTGGATGCTACCATGATTACAGATATTCCTGAATGAATTGTGAATAATGATGATTGAGAGGGTCATTGGCATTATCTGCATAAATGGCTGCATATTTGCATTTCACAGGAGAGAAACACACCTTATCTGTGGCAATCTCAATGAAGAGATGTTCCCCCAGAAGTCCTGGGGTCACTGACACAAGGAGACGTGTGATGACTGATGAAAATGTGAATTGACTAAATTAATGTTACTGTGTGAATTAAATTGTCATGTTTGGTTTGTTTCAAGAGCTCATAAAGGGCTGCACATTTGGATATGTCTAACTGCATTGTATGTTTTCTGGTTGATGCATTTTTAAAGTGACTGGATTGAAATTGTATGTTGGGTTGATTGGTTATCAGGCACATTCCTGTTGTCTGGTCAGAACATTCCAATTCAATTGATTAGATTAGAATCTGGGTGTGTTGTTCCTGTGTTTTGTTTTCACTAGCAAAGAGCTCAGAAATGTTAGTTCAGGCTGGGGATGCGTTCCCGCTTGAATTTGGTTAAAAGGGCAGTGAATTCGCTCATACTTTGAGAACTTGCTACCAAGCTCCTGTGTGTATCAGATACACATCATTTCTTCTCTTATGGGTTATTCTGACCTGAAGACACGTGTAACAACTTTAAGTCTTAACCTATTGGTGATAGTTACTTACTCTGTGTTATTCTCTAATGTATCATGTATTTCATTTACACTGTAATTGTTGGATTGTCAATTATTTTGTGACTAATACATTCTAATTGTTGAATTGAGTAAATGCATTCCTCGTTTTACAGAGTAATTCTTTGATTGACTATAAGCCTATAATGTAATAGGTCTATTGATAGTGGTTATATAAACTAAACACATATCACATGCTTGGGTACCACCTTGACATCCCCGATCTTCTGGCCTCAATAACTTAATGCTAGAACATTGGTTGCCAGGATTAGCTATTTGAATCTAGTCTTAATAATTGCATAACGGTGCAAGTTAGACTTTATAGTCATACTGAGTCGGTGATGCAATGATTCGCTATCTTGCTATTTCCTCCAGAGACCCACAGGGCCTGTTGCATTCATTCACATCATATTGGAGTCAGAATGATGACTGTAGTTTAGTATTATTAAACAGAATTTCTACTTAATGGTTGGATAATTTTTATACATCTACATAATGGTGACCCCTCATCCTCAGTCGATGGGGATTTCCACCAACCTACAACCTTGTTATTGTAATTGTAATGTATTGTAATGTATATGTCTACATTTAGACCCAGTGACTTTGTTTAGCACTATTATGCAGTGACTCAATTACAAATAGCACGACTAAAGTCAGGATATTTTTCTGCGTCAAGATACATGTAACATTATAACGTGGTCAGTTGGAATTTGCAAGACTAAATCACATGTGAAAGTGATTATAACCAATAAACCATTATAACTTCAATGTAACAACCTACAAGTTACTCACCATGACCCGGTGGTTTTGTCTCTTATACAGGGAGACCCTGAGGTTCTCCACTTCCACCTTGACCTGCTGAACAGCAGACACGGAGGAGTTCCCTCTCAGCTCATTCTTCACCTCCACACTGAAGTGGGACAGGGGTGTCTCAGAGGGCGCGCACACCCGGGTCAGGACGTAGGTACAGGGTCCCACGAAGCGGAAGTTGGCCCCGTCAAAGGTGCTGTAGTGGGGGTTGCTGTGGACAGTACAGGTCCCTGAGAGAGAGAGAGAGAGAGAGAGAGAGAGAGAGGGAGAAAATGTAAAAATGTTAATACACTATTCTGTGTTTTGGCTTTTAATAAAGGTGTGTCTTTCTCCAAAGTTACTGTAGCAAGAAATTGGGGGTGTGGATGACACTGGAATTAAGGACGTGAACTGCACACAAGTGTAGCCTATAAGCCAGACTGATGAATAGGTTGCTAGTTCTACTGACAAAACCCATTTCTCCTTTTGCAATCATTGTGTTGTTTGAAAAAAAAACAGCAAAACAATGCTAAGCATTATTTGTTTTTAAAACTATTTCGCACCTGCATCTGTCCTGGTAACTGATGAGCTGTCACCTTCAATGCTGAAGGAAGAAAAACAACATCAGGATCAAATCAAAACATTGGAAGAGAAATGGATATCAAAGTAGAACACGTTGTTTGCCTGTCAATACATCAACATCCTAACCTCGATGTCATGGTGCTATTGGAGAACAAGTTGCAAACAAAAGTTCAGCATTAGTATTATTAATACTAACGTGGACATAATAAGGACTTAGACAGTATTCATAGAAGTGAGAAGACTGAGATGCAGCCAGAGAGAGAGAGAGAGAGAGGGGAGGGAAGAGGGGGCAGAAAAGAGACACACAAACACATAGAGCCCCAGTGTCCGATACCTATGCCAAGGCAGATGGATGGATGGATGGATGGATGGAGGAAGGGAGGGAGGAAGGAAGGGAGGGAGGGAGGAAGGGAGTGTGTTGTAGGAGAAGGGAAAGTGATAGAGTGAGAGAGAGTAACTAAAAGTATGTTAGATGCTAGACATTAGACCAAGAGATACAGTATGATAGTGAGACCCACCTTGCGTTGGTTCCTGCCTGTAGCAGGCAGAGGAGAGCTGCTGTAGCCACCAACCCAGTGTAGGTGCCTCCTAGCATGGCTGTTCTCCTTGCTGTGGTCCCTTATGGAGGCTAGAGATAAAACACTGTTTGCACTCGTTGTACAGAGAGAGTGGAGAGTACTGAGTCTTCGAGTTTTGTCAGGTCTCACTCGGATTCTGACTGGGAAGAGGAGAGCAGGCAGGCTTTTATAAGGGGGAAGCACACACCTGATAAGGTAAAACCCAGAGCAGTGGGCGGGTAAAGTAGAAAATGGGGGTGGTCAGGTGTATGGCGTGAAACAGACATTGAATTGACGAATTGATTGAGAAACAGTTACTATAAAGTGTGTCAGTCTCCAGGTCAGGGATTTAGTATAGGATCAAAGCTATGACATGGCTAGTAGACTACGCCACGCTGATTAGAGATTGATGATAATCAAAAGATGCTGTTTTATTATGCTTTTTTTCCACTTCTTAGGAGATAGGACCATAGAAAAATCACAAGGAAAAAGTGAGGACAATCACTGAGATACATTTTTTATAGAATTAATTAAAAATGTACTTATTGATAAGATCAAGAGTGGAAGTGAGGGGAAATTCAGGGGAATCGGGTTCTGGGAGTGAATTTACGGTAGTAAAATTGTGCTTTTTAAAGTAAATTCAAGGATTATACATTGGTGGGTTCCCAGAGTGACCCCCCCCCCATTTCCACGCCTGGCTTAGACATTTTTCTATTGGAAAACTACATTGCTAAAGTTAGTTTATTTGCTTATTTCGGACACCTGCTAACTTGCAGTGTATTTGAGGTTTAGAAAAGGCTTCTAAAATTGGTCATTTCCATTTAGAAATGTCAGACTTGATTTTCCCTAACGAAAAATGTATCAACGCCTATAAAAATGTCAATTTATTATAATCCACATAATAATTTACGTTTCCCGTTGCTGCAGGATAATTTTTCTGCTCTAGCAAACTGGCTCAAATTAGGATCCTACATCTGTTGTCACACCCTGACCATAGTTTACTTTGTATATTTCTATGTTGTGGTTGGTCAGGGTGTGATCTGAGTGGGCATTCTATGTTACATGTCTAGTTTGTCTAGTTCTATGTTCGGCCTGATATGGTTCTCAATCAGAGGCAGGTGTTCGTCATTGTCTCTGATTGGGAACCATATTTAGGTAGCCTGGGTTTCACTGTGTGTTTGTGGGTGATTGTTCCTGTCTATGTGTTTTCACCAGATAGGGCTGTTTAGGTTTTCGTTACGTTCTTTATTTTGTAGTGTTTGTATTAATTCGTGTTTTACGTTTGGTTATTAAAACATGGATCGCAATCTACACGCTGCATTTTGGTCCGACTCTCCTTCTCATACAGAAAACCGTTACAGAATCACCCACCACCAACGGACCAAGCAGCGTGTCAACAGGCAGCAACAGCAGCGTAAAGAGGAATGGACATGGGAGGACGTTATGGACAGCAGGAGTATGGACTATACTACTTGGGAGGAGATCGACAGGTGGGCGGCCGACCCAGGGAGAGTGCCGGAGCCCGCCTGGGATTCGCTGGAGCAGTGCGAGGAAGGTTATCGTAGAATGGAGGCGGTGAAAGCAGAGAGGCGCTGGTATGAGAAGGCAGCACGGCGACGCGGATGGAAGCCCGAGAGGCAGCCCCAAAAATGTCTTGGGGGGGGGGGCTAACAGGGAGTCTGGCTACGCCAGGTAGGAAACCTGGACAGACTCCCTGTGCTTACCGGGGGGCTAGAGAGACCGGACAGGCACCGTGTTATGCAGTGGTGCGCACGGTGTCTCCAGTGCAGGTGCATAGCCCGGTGCGGTATATTCCAGCTCTGCGTGTCGGCCGGGCTAGATTGAGCGTCGAGCCTAATGCCATGAAGCCGGCTCTACGCAGCTGGTCCCCAGTGCGTCTCCTTGGGCCGGGTTACATGGCACCCAGGTAAGGTTGGGCAGGCTCGGTGCTCAAGAGCTCCAGTGCGCCTGCACGGTCCGGTTTTTCCAGTACCACCTCCACACCCCAGCCCTCCGGTAGCAGCTCCCCGCACCAGGCTTCCTGTGAGTGTCCTCGGCCCAGTACCACCAGTGCCAGCACCACGCATCAGGCCTACAGTGCGCCTCGCCTGTCCAGCGCTGCCAGAGCCTTCCTCCTCTTCAGCGCTGTCGGAGTCTCCCGCCTGTTTAGCGCTGTTAGAGCCTTCCTTCTCTACAGCGCTGCCGGAGTCTCCCGCCTGTTCAGAACTGCCAGTTTGCAAGGAGCTGCCAGTTTGCAAGGAGCTGCCAGTTTGCAAGGAGCTGCCAGTTTGCAAGGAGCTGCCAGTTTGCAAGGAGCTGCCAGTTTGCAAGGAGCTGCCAGTTTGCATTGAGCTGCCAGTTTGCATTGAGCTGCCAGTCTGCATAGAGCTGCCAGTCTGCATAGAGCTGCCAGTCTGCATAGAGCTGCCAGTCTGCATAGAGCTGCCAGTCTGCATAGAGCTGCCAGTCTGCAGGGAGCTGCCAGTCTGCAAGGGGCCGCCAGAGCTGCCAGTCTGCAGGATGCCGCCAGAGCTGCCAGTCTGCAAGGAGCCGCCAGAGCTGCCAGTCTGCAAGGAGCCGCCAGAGCTGCCAGTCTGCAAGGAGCCGCCAGAGCTGCCAGTCTGCAAGGAGCCGCCAGAGCTGCCAGTCTGCAAGGAGCCGCCAGAGCTGCCAGTCTGCAAGGAGCCGCCAGAGCTGCCAGTCTGCAAGGAGCCGCCAGAGCTGCCAGTCTGCAAGGAGCCGCCAGAGCTGCCAGTCTGCAAGGAGCCGCCAGAGCTGCCAGTCTGCAAGGAGCCGCCAGAGCTGCCAGTCTGCAAGGAGCCGCCAGAGCTGCCAGTCTGCAAGGAGCCGCCAGAGCTGCCAGTCTGCAAGGAGCCGCCAGGGCCGCCAGTCTGCATGGAGCCGCCAGGGCCGCCAGTCAGCATGGAGCAGCCAGGGCCGCCAGTCAGCATGGAGCAGCCAGGGCCGCCAGTCAGCATGGAGCAGCCAGGGCCGCCAGTCAGCATGGAGCAGCCAGGGCCGCCAGTCAGCATGGAGCAGCCAGGGCCGCCAGTCAGCATGGAGCAGCCAGGGCCGCCCGTCAGCATGGAGCAGCCAGGGCCGCCCGTCAGCATGGAGCAGCCAGGCCGCCCGTCAGCATGGAGCAGCCAGGGCCGCCCGTCAGCATGGAGCAGCCAGGGCCGCCAGTCAGCATGGAGCAGCCAGGGCCGCCAGTCAGCATGGAGCAGCCAGAGCCGCCAGTCAGCATGGAGCAGCCAGAGCTGCCAGTCAGCATGGAGCAGCCAGAGCTGCCAGTCAGCATGGAGCAGCCAGAGCTGCCAGTCAGCATGGAGCAGCCAGAGCTGTCAGTCAGCATGGAGCAGCCAGTCAGCATGGAGCAGCCAGAGCTGCCAGTCAGCATGGGGCAGCCAATCAGCATGGAACAGCCAGAGCTGCCAGTCAACCAGACTCTTCCAGATCTGCCAGTCGACCAGACTCTTCCAGATCTGCCAGTCGACCAGACTCTTCCAGATCTGCCAGTCGACCAGACTCTTCCAGATCTGCCAGTCGACCAGACTCTTCCAGATCTGCCAGTCGACCAGACTCTTCCAGATCTGCCAGTCGACCAGACTCTTCCAGATCTGCCAGTCGACCAGACTCTTCCAGATCTGCCAGTCGACCAGACTCTTCCAGATCTGCCAGTCGACCAGACTCTTCTAGATCTGCCAGTCGACCAGACTCTTCCAGATCTGCCAGTCGACCAGACTCTTCCAGATTCTCCAGTCAGCCAGGATCTGCTAGATCCAACTATCTGCCTGGGCTTCCTCTCAGTGCTGAGCTTCCTCTCAGTGCTGAGCTTCCTCTCAGTGCTGAGCTACCCATCAGTCCCGAGCTACCTCTGTCCCGAGCTGTCCCTCTGTCCCGAGCGGTCATTAAGGAGGGTAACCTATCTAGGGACGCTAAGGAGGTGGACTAAAACGATTATGGAGTGGGGTCCACGTCCAGCGCCAGAGCCGCCACCGCGGACAGATGCCCACCCAGACCCTCCCCTATAGGTTCAGGTTTTGCGGCCGGAGTCCGCACCTTGGGGGGGGGGGGTACTGTCACACCCTGACCATAGTTTACTTTGTATATTTCTATGCTGTGTTTGGTCAGGGTGTGATCTGAGTGGGCATTCTATGTTACATGTCTAGTTTGTCTAGTTCTATGTTCGGCCTGATATGGTTTTCAATCAGAGGCAGGTGTTCGTCATTGTCTCTGATTGGGAACCATATTTAGGTAGCCTGGGTTTCACTGTTTTTGTTGGTGATTGTTCCTGTCTATGTGTTTTCACCCGATAGGGCTGTTTAGGTTTTCGTTACGTTCATTACGTTCTTTATTTTGTAGTGTTTGTATTAATTCGTGTTTTACGTTTGGTTATTAAAACATGGATCGCAATCTACACGCTGCATTTTGGTCCGACTCTCCTTCTCATACAGAAAACCGTTACATCTGTACTATATAACAGTTCAGAATGTGAAATACTCCAGGTTGTTGACATGCACTATAACATGTATCATATTAGCCACTTCCTCCTCAATGAAAACTTAATCTGTAATCCAGGGACTACAAATGGAAATGAGCCTTTAAGCTAAATTGCACATTTACAGAAGATACATGTGCATTCATTAAAGTCGAGTCAAGTAAGAGTAAAGCAAAGTAAAGTTCAGTGACTTCTAGGAGGAATAATATTATGTGACAGAGTGTTCATGACAATCATTAGGGTGGCAGGTGGCCTAGCGGCGGCTAAGAGTGTTGTGCCAGTAACCGGAAGTTCGCTGGTTTGAATATCTGAGCCGACAGGGTGAAAAATCTGTTGCAAGGCTCTTACTACTCTATTGATCTATGCATTCTTATCTATCTGAAGAGGGTGGCACTACCCTTTAAAACCATGCAAACCTGCTGCTAGCCAGATAACAATGCACCCATAAGGGATTACAATTACAACAAAAGCACATTAAGGGAACTGTGATATGAAATGAATAATGGCACACCTTACGAAAAAAGATTGCAGTATAATTGCTGTTGTTCTACAATTACTGCGTCCAAAATACCCCAGTCGACTGCAGTCAGTGTACTTTTACTGCAGTTTCATACTTTTATGTAAGGGACTAATCTGATTGATAATATGTTCCCATATGTCATATAGTAAAGTATTCGTGGAGTATCAATAACTCTCTTGACGAAATGTCCTGAGCATACGGGTTAGGCTGAAGATCTGTAAGCTATAAAAGCAGATTACTGTTGGAAATCATTCATTTTATATCGACAAAATGGCAATGGACATTTAAACACTTGGTCAAAATACTATTTTCTAACGTGTGTCATTACATATTTATACATTAATTTATCCATATATTTATCCATATGGTACTTACACATAGGGCTATATCAATATCACATGCACAATGAACAAAGTTACCAAGTGTTTGCCTGTAATAATATAAAAGCCTACTTTCCCCCCCCCCATCTAAAGTGACTGGTGACTCAACGTACTTCCGCATTGTCTTTGTACGGATGTACTATTGTACTGTTTGTTGCTACTTGGCTACTTGCCAAATGTTTTCGATGTTTACTCTTAATAACTATTTAATGAATATCTGCATTTAACAAGTTTCCCAAGGTCTTCGTTTTTTCCTCACACGACTTTTTCACCCTGGACGCGTTATCTGGACATAAATCTGCAGGACCTCCTCCAGCCCCCCCCCCGTAGGCAATTTAAGTGTAGGAAAGGATGATAAAGCGTCTGTGACACCAGTAAATACAGGTAGTAGTGCACAGTCCCTGAAGTCCGACCACTTTCTCATGGCTTCTGGAAAGAAATGCTGTCTGCACGCTCAACCGGTGTAGCTCATTCAGCGGATAGAAACTGTCAGACGATTTCCCCCACTAAGCAACGAGTCGAAGTCAGAGCCCGAGCCTTTGCAGGTCTCTCCACCGGTTATGTGCAATAGTGGTGCACGGGTCAGCTGTTTGTTCACCCGCAATCACTATTAACCCATCCGCAACCGCCCGACTGCATTTGATAAAGTGAAAATCTGAGGCCCGTACCCAACCCTAACACGCAAATACCGGTATAGAAAATGCGCTATATGCTACAGTCAAAGACAGCAGAACGATTGAGATGTTTCTGCTTCTAATTCCCGACACATTGGTAGGCTATGTGTTAGTAAACTTGTCTATACTTAGATACATGTAGTTTTTCTTTTGCCATTATATGTTGCTCTAGAAGACTAAATAAACCCTTTATCCACAGAATAATGTAATAGATCGATAGAATGAATGCTTTAATCTAGTTGACATTGGGACAGTTTTCTCTCTCATCTTTCACGGAGCAAAGGCGTTTCGGGACTGGGGAGAAAATACAACAAGGCAACAGAAAAAGTCAGTTTTATCGGTTGTAATGAAAAAGAAAGCTGTGAAAACGACCCAACGTGTTTCTGATAAGATTTCAGTTCGGCTTCAACGCATATTTTATTTTAATTAATTTTTTATTTAACCTTTATTTAACTAGGCAAGTCAGTTAAGAACAATTTCTTATTTTATGTGTAGGAAAAATGTGATTGAAATACAATCAGCTTTAATGTTGCTTTTATGATGAAGATAGAAGCTCTGCAGATGGTATCTAACTGAGCATTACCTTCTATCAAGATGCAGAAATAAATGAATCATATTTCTCCACTCCTGTTCCCAAATCCACATTTTGCCTGCATTTGGTGTATCAATATACTACAATAAATGCTTAATTCTGCCGGAGTTATTATTAATGTGAGAGGTTATAGACCTACAGTCAGTGTCCAGATTTCAGTTTCCATTCAACCAATCTAAACAGTAGGTTACAGCTCCCTTGATGTGCTATAGGCCTATTTGAAGTCCTGTCTTGTGACTATTGAATTTGTATTGCGCCTCACAATCATCACACATACAGTTGAAGTCGGAAGTTTACATACACTTAGGTGTACTTAGGTAGAACAAAATCACTTCCATAGTTAGTCTTGCATAGTTTGTTTTGTTTTGGTATGTTGCACTAAAAGTGGCTAATATTGCGTTGATTCGATCACAATTCCCACAGTAAAAGGAAACGTTGATAGTGTTAACTAACGGGGAAAACTCTAGAAAGTTGAGTGAAGTTCAATCTCGTTCTTCTCTGTGCGTGCTCATATTTCTTCTGCTGGCATTCCCGGGGGAGATTCCCACACACGCGCAGTTTAGAAGGAACATTAGGTAAGGGGTCTGAGCCATTGAAGCCTCCCACCATTAGCTCTGACAAATTGAAAACCCTAGTCAATGGCGACTCTTCTACCCGCAATATTAGGCTTTAAAAGAATCATCCAGCGATCATACACTGTTTACCAGGGTGCAGGGCTACTGACGTAAAAGCTAATCTGAAGATGGTGCTGGCTGAGGCTAAAACTGGCGAGTGTAGATGGTATAGGGATGTTGTGGGAGGTCCAGTGTAAACACAAACTCACTTCCTTGACAACTTCCTTTACAACAGCTCTGCGCTGCTCTGTGAAGTGCAAGAAGTATGAACGCCCTGACAGAGGACATACAGTATGTTGTAAATGTTGCATGGCCAATGCAGATGTCGGATTGACCATACAAAGCCTTCAATTTAGCAAGAAAGATGTGTTGGCATCGAGCAATTGTCTTTGGCCCCCTCCCGGTTAGGGGGAGTGATGAGCTCTACATCAGATTTACACAACTCAATCGGTGATTGAAAACTGTTTTCTGCCCATCCCAAAATATAGAATTTATAGATAACTGGCCCTCTTTCTGGGACTCCCCCACAAACGGGACCAAGCCTGACCTACTGAGGAGAGACAGACTCCATCCATCTGGAGGGGTGATCTCATCTTATCTATCACCATACACAGGGCTCTAACTCCTCTAGCTCTACAATGAGATAGGGTGCAGGCCAGGCAGCAGGCTGTTAGCCAGCTTTCCAGCTTGGTGGTGTATGCCAGTAGCACAGTCAGTATAGTCAGCTCAGCTTTCCCCATTGAGACTGTGTCTGTGTCTCGATCTAGTTCTGGCAAAACGAAACATGCCGGTGTTCGCCTTAGCAATCTCTCTAAAATAAAGACCTCCTCCATTCCTGTCATTATTAATATAGACTGTGATAATATCTCACATCTCAAAATAGGACTACTTAATGTTAGATCCCTCACTTCCAAGGCAGCCATAGTCAAATAACTAATCACTGATCATAACCATAGTGATTGGCCTGACTGAAACATGGCTCGAGAATTTACTTTCTTAAATGAGGCCTCTCCTCCTGGTTACACTAGTGACCAAAGGAAGAGGTGTTTCTAACATTTACAACAGCACATTTCAATTTACAAAAAAAAAGACTGCATTTTCATCTTTTGAGCTTTTAGTCATAAAATCTTTGCAGCCTACTCAATCACTTTTTATAGCTACTGTTTACAGGCCTCCTGGGCCATATACATCATTCCTCACTGAGTTCCCTGAATTCCTATCGGACCTCGTAGTCATGGCAGATAACGTTCACATTTTTGGTGACTTCAATATTCACATGGAAAAGTCCACAGACCCACTCCAAAAGGCTTTCGGAGCCATCATTGACTCGGGAGGGTTTTGCCACAGTCATACCCTGGATCTAGTTTTGTCCCGTAGAATAAATATCGGGGATCTAAATGTTTACAACCTGATTTGAGGAGAAGAAAAACAATCCTAAATGTGTTTTTGATACTGTTGCAAAGCTAACTAAAAAGCAGCATTCCCCAAGTGAGGATGGCCTTCACTTCAGCAGTGATGAATTCATGAACTTCTTAGACGAAAAGATCATGATCATTAGAAAACAAATTACGGGATCAATGGAGACCCTCAAGTTTTTTTTAATCCTGTATCTCTCGACACATTCACTAAAATAGTCATGGCCTCTAAACCTTCCAGCTGCCTACTGGACCCTATTCCAACTTAATTACTGAAAGAGCTACTTCTGTGCTTTGCCCTCCTATGTGCACCAAACTCACTAAAAGTGGCAGTAATAAAGCCTCTCCTGAAAAAGCCAAACCTTGACACAGAAAATGTTAAAAAGCTATTGGCCTATATCGAACTATCGGCCTATTCATCTCAAATATTTTAGAGAAAGTTGTTGTGCAGTAACTCACTGCCTTCCTGAATACAAATAATGTATACAACACGCTCCAGTCTGGTTTTATACCCCATCATAGGTACTGAGACTGCACTGTGGTAAATTATCTTTTGATGGCGTCAGACCAAGGCTCTGCATCTGTCCTCATGTTCCTTAACCTTAGTGCTGCTTTCAACACCATCAATCACCAAATTCTTTTGGAGAGATTGGAAACCTTAATTGGTCTACACGGACAAGTTCTTGCCTGGTTTAGATCTTATCTGTCCGAAAGATATCAGTTTGTCTCTGTGGATGGTTTGTCCTCTGACAAATCAATGGTAAGTTTTGGTGTTCCAAGGTTTCATTTTAGGACCATTATTGTTTTCACTATATATCTCTTGATGGTGTAATTTGGAAACATAATGTCAACTTTCACTGCTATGCGGACGACACACAGCTATACATTTCAATGAAACATGTTGAAGCTCCAAAATTTCCTACCCTGCAAGTTTGTGTTTCAGCAAAAATCTAAAACATTTTGTCCAATAATGATGCAGAAAAGCGAATCTGTGCTTTTGTTTCTTCTAGATTATACTACTGCAATGCTCTACTCTCTGGCTACCCGGATAAAGCATTAAATATACTTCAGTTAGTGCTAAAATTCGGCTGCTAGAATCTTGACCAGAAAGAAAAAATGTGAACATATTACTACCGTCCTAGCCTCTCTACACTGGCTTCCTGTTAAGGCTAGGGCTGATTTCAAGGTTTTACTGCTAACCTACAAGCATAACATGGACTACGTATCTATGCGATTTGGTCCTGACGTACATACCTACACGTACGCTACGGTCACACAACGCTGGCCTCCTAATAGTCCCTAAAGCAAACAGGCAGGGCTTTCTCCTACAGAGCTAAATTCAGTAAAGACTTAAAAGTCTCTACTTTTAAGACTTTACTGAAGATTCATCACTTCAGTAGGTCCTATGATTAAGTGTAGTCTGGCCCAGGGGTGTGAAAGTGAATGGCAAGTCACTGGAGTGACGAAATGTCCTTGCTGTCTCTGCCTGAAAGGCTCCTCTCTCTCCCCGGTCTCCACTGGGATTCTTTGCCTCTGACCCTATTATGGGGGCTGGCTTACTAGTGCTCTTCCAAGCTGTCCCTAGGAGGGGTGCGTCATGTTGTGCCAGGCATTTTCCGCTATACTCGGCTTGAGTGAGTTGAATCACTGACGTGATCTTCCTGTTCTGTTTTGCGGCCCCTCAGGCTCGTGCGGTGACAGAGATCTTCGTGGGCTATACTCAGCCATGTCTCAGGGTAGTAAGTTGGTGGTCTGTTGATATCCCTGTAGTTGTGGGGGCTGTGCTATTGCAAAGTGGGCGGGGTTATATCCTGCCTGGTTGGTGCTGCCACAGTGTCCCCCAACCCCCCCTGTCTCAGCCTCCAGTATCAATGCTGCAATAGTCTATTCCCGGGGGGCTAGGGTCGGTCTGTTATATCTGGTGAAATTCTCCTGTCTTATATGGTGTCCTGTGTCAACTTAAGTATGCTCCCTCTAATTATTCTCTGTCTCTGTCTCTGTCTCTGTCTCTGTCTCTGTCTCTGTCTCTCTCTGTCTCTCTCTCTCTCTCTCTCTCTCTCTCTCTCTCTCGCTCTCTCTCTCTCTCTCTCTCTCTCTCTCTCTCTCTCTCTCAATACAAACAAATATTGACACTGTTCTTAACTGCTCCATTGATAACATGTGTGTGTTGGCGTCTCAGAGAGAGAGAGAGCCTGATTTGACTGTATGTACAGTATAAGAATCAATGAAATCTATAATGGTTCTCAACAGATGGATCACAGATTATCTACACATCCCTTTTAGGTGTGTCCTCCTCAGGAATTTATCAGAATACATTCCAGCATCTTAATGGGGCCTGGCTGCATTTTTCTGTAGTTTGGAGCCTAATGGTTGCTAAGGCATGCCAACACATTGTTGGTTGTAAGGAACAGTAGCATGTTAAAATAGTACAGCAAGAGAGCATGATATTTTAAATCTAGAACATTCTCTTTTGACTGTGTTCTACCTGCATGAGACCACTTAGATCTGTTGGTCATTGGAACCACGTAACAATTTAGTTTCTATTTTGTAATTATGATATTGTCAATATAGCCAATTAATTATTCACCTCCTATTTTACTACTGGATTTGGGCCATGGATTGACGGTAAAACGGACAAATCTTGCCCTTTGCCCAGTCTTAATGCCTTGGAAGGGTGTTGGCTGTCAATCGATATGGGTCTTGAACCGTCTTCTCAGTCTCTTTATCAAGTTATAAAGTCGACCTAGCAAATCAGGTGGAGGGCACTCTGATGACTGTATGACGCAAATTCTCATGCATGAAGTGTGGACCAGACTGGAAATAAGGATAATTGATTATTGTTATTATTATTGTTATTGGTGTCAGGAAGTGAGCCACTAATGTGAGCTACATTTCTTATCCATTACTAATTGGTGCAGCACAGAAATGTAAGGAAAGCTTTGACTGTACAGATACAGTATGTTTCTGCTGCGTGGTATGGTTTTAGATGGGGTTACAGTCTTTGAAATATAATTGTGAGGTATGCGTACCGAAATTATTTGTATTAATTATACTGTCTCTGATTAATTAGTCCCTCTAGCAAACATTCATAGTTTCTGATATGAAATTAAATGAAAGCTCAAAAGTACATACTGTTTTTACAATATCTTACAAATGATTCTGCCCATTAATCTGAATCTATTCCTCTGAATAAAAATGTTTAAGATACAATTACTGTTATGTAAGTGTGAAACTGAATATCGAATCAATTGATAACCCAAAATGAAGTCTCATCATGATCATATTGATCAGTTAATTTGTGTTTACATTTTGTAATTTTAGTGCACTATTTTTGTATTAGGGCTGGATTCAATCCATCGAGGAATATCAGCGTTACAACTCAATAGAAATGTAATGGCAATGGCGTTCATTCCCGGTTAACACTGCATGCTCAATTGGAAATTACCTATACATTTTAACGTGGATCTTCTGCAATATTTCTGCAATACGGATTGAATCCAGCCCTTAATCGTGATTAATCGCATTGTCTGAAAACATAAAAAATACTGAAAACCTTGTAAATGCATAATCTAAAAACAACAATGTGATGTCAGAAGATAGAACAGTGCACTCCAGTAAGACGAAGGGTGGGGGGTGGGTGGGGGGTCTGTGCATATTTGCAAACAACAGCTGGTGTACGAAATCTAAACAAGTCTCTAGATTTTGCTCGCCTGAAGTAGAGTATATTGTGCTAAATTGCTGCCACACTACTTGCCTAGAAAGTTTTCAGCTATACTTTTCGTGGCTGTTTATTTACCACCACAGACAGATGCTGGCACTAAGACCGCACTCAGTCAGCTGTATAAGGAAGTAAGCAAACAGGAAACCACTCACCCAGTGGCGGCACTCCTAGTGGCTGGAGACTTTAATGCAGAGAAACTTAAATCAGTTCTACCAAATATCTATCAACAGGTTAAATGTGCACCCAGAGGGGAAAAAAAAATCTAGATCACCTGTACTCCACACACAGAGACGCGTACAAAGCTCTCCCTCGCCCTCCATTTGGTAAATCCGACCACAACTCTATTCTCCTGATTCCTGCTTACAAGCTACAATTAGAGCAGGAAGCACCAGTGACTCTGTCTATAAAAAAGTGGTCAGATGAAGCAGATGCTAAACTACAATACTGTTTCGCTATCACAGACTGGAACATGTTCCAGGATTCTTCCGATGGCATTGAGGAGTACACCACATCAGTCACTGGCTTTATCAATAAGTGCATCGAGGACGTCGTCCCCACAGTGATTGTACGTACATACCCCAACCAGAAGCCATGGATTACAAGCAACATTCGCACTGAGCTAAAGGGTAGAGCTGCCGCTTTCAAGGTCCGGGACTCTAACCCGAAGGCTTACAAGAAATCCTGCTATGCCCTGCGACGAACCATCAAACAGGCAAAACATCAATACAGGGCTAAGACTGAATTACACTACACCGGCTTTGACACTCGTCTTATGTGACAGGGCTTGCAAACTATTACAGACTACAAAGGGAAGCACAGCCGCGAGCTGCCCAGTGACATGAGCCTACCAGACGAGTTAAATCACTTCTATGTTTGTTTCGAGGCAAACAACACTGAGGCATGCATGAGAGCATCAGCTGTTCTGGATGACTGTGTGATCACGCTCTCCGTAGCTGACATGAGTAAGGCGTTTAAACAGGTCAACATACACAAGGCTGCGGGGCCAGACGGATTACCAGGACGTGTGCTCCGGGCATGTGCTGACCAACTGGCAGGTGTCTTCACTGATATTTTCAACATGTCCCTAATTGAGTCTGTAATACCAACATGTTTCAAGCAGACCACCATAGTCCCTGTGCCCAAGAACACAAAGGCAACCTGCCTAAATGACTACAGACCTGTAGCACTCACGTCCGTAGCCATGAAGTGCTTTTTAAGGTTGGTAATGGCTCACATCAACACCATTATCCCAGAAACCCTAGACCCATTCCAATTTGCATACCGCCCAAACAGATCCACAGATGATGCAATCTCTATTGCACTTCACACGGCTCTTTCCCACCTGGACAAAATTAACACTTATGTGAGAATGCTATTCATTGACTACAGCTCAGCTCACCATAGTACCCTCAAAGCTCATCACTAAGCTAAAGATCCTGGGACTAAACACCTACCTCTGCAACTGGATCCTGGACTTCCTGACAGGCCGCCCCCAGGTGGTGAGGGTAGGTAGCAACACATCTGCCATGCTGATCCTCGGAGCTCCACAGGGGTGCATGCTCAGTCCCCTCCTGTATTCCCTGTTCACCCACGACTGCATGGCAAGGCACGACTCCAACACCAGTAGGCCTGATCACCGACAACGACGAGACAGCCTATAGGGAGGAGGTCAGAGACCTGGCCGGGTGGTGCCAGAATAACAACCTATCCCTCAATGTAACCAAGACTAAGGAGATGATTGTGGACTACAGGAAAAGGAGGACCGAGCACACCCCCATTCTCATCGACGGGGCTGTAGTGGAGCAGGTTGAGAGCTTCAAGTTCCTTGGTGTCCACATCAACAACAAACTAGAATGGTCCAAACACACCAAGACATTCGTGCAGAGGGCACGGCAAAGCCTATTCCCCCTCAGGAAACTACAAAGATTTGGCATGGGTCCTGAGATCCTCAAAAGGTTCTACAACTGTAACTTCGAGAGCATCCTGATTGGTTGCATCACTGCCTGGTACGGCAATTGCTCGGCCTCTGACCGCAAGGCACTACAGAGGGTAGTGAGTACAGCCCAGTACATCACTGAGGTTAAGCTGCCTGCCATCCAGGACCTCTACCCCAGGCGGTGTCAGAGGAAGGCCCTAAAAATTGTCAAAGACCCCAGCCACCCCAGTCATAGACTGTTCTCTCTACTACCGCATGGCAAGCGGTACCGGAGTGCAAAGTCTAGGACAAAAAGGCTTCTCAACAGTTTTTACCCCCAAGCCATAAGACTCCTGAACAGGTAACCAAATGGCTACCTGGACAATTTGCATTGTGTGGCCCCCCCAACCCTTCTTTTTAAGCTGCTGCTACTCGCTGTTTATCTTATATGCATAGTCACTTTAACTATACACTCATGTACATGCTACCTCAATTGGGCCGACCAACCAGTGCTCCCGCACATTGGCTAACCGGGCTATCTGCATTAGAGGTCGACCGATTAATCGGAATTGACGATTAATTAGGGCCGATTTCAAGTTTTCATAACAATTGGTAATCTGCATTTTTGGACACCGATCATGGCCGATTACATTGCACTCCACGAGGAGACTGCGTGGCAGACTGACTACCTGTTATGTGAGTGCAGCAAGGAGCCAAGGTAAGGTGCTAGCTAGCATTAAACGTATCTTATAAAAAACAATCAATCTTAACATAATCACTAGTTAACTACACATGGTTGATGATATTACTAGTTTATCTAGCTTGTCCTGCGTTGCATATAATCGTTGTGGTGCCTGTTAATTTATCATTGAATCATAGCCTACTTCGCCAAACGGGTGATTTAACAAGCGCATTCGCGAAAAAAGCACTGCCGCTGCACCAATGTGTACCTAACCAAAACATCAACGCCTTTCTTAAAATCAATACACAAGTATATATTTTTAAACCTGCATATTTACTTAATATTGCCTGCTAACATTAATTTATTTTAACTAGGGAAATTGTGTCACTTCTCTTGCATTCTGTGCAACAGAGTCAGGTTATATGCAGCAGTTTGGGCCGCCTGGCTCGTTGCGAACTGTTTGAAGACTACTTGTTCCTAACAAAGACAGCCAACTTTGCCAAACGGGGGATGATTTAACTAAAGCACAATCGTTGCACGAATGTACCTAACCATAAACATCAATGACTTTCTTAAAATCAATACACAGAAGTATATATTTTTCTACCTGCATATCTAGTTAAAAGAAATCCAGGTTAGCAGGCAATATTAAACTAGGGAAATTGTGTCACTTCTCTTGCGTCCATTGCATGTAGAGTCAAGGTATATGCAACAGTTTGGGCCGCCTGGCTCGTTGCGAACTAATTTGCCAGAATTGTACGTAATTATGACATAACATTGAAGGTTATGCAATGTAACAGCAATATTTAGACTTATGGATGCCACCGTTAGATAAAATACGGAACGGTTCTGTATTTCACTGAAAGAATAAAGGTTTTGTTTTCAAAATGATAGTTTCAGGATTTGACCATATTAATGTATTCGTATTTCTGTGTGTTATTATGTTATAATTAAGTCTATGATTTGATATTTGATAGAGCAGTCTGACTGAGCGATGGTAGGCAGCAGCAGGCTCGTAAGCATTCATTCAAACAGCACTTTCGTGCGTTTGCCAGCAGCTCTTTGCTGTGCTTCAAGCATTGAGCTGTTTATGACTTCAAGCCTATCAACTCCCGAGATTAGGCTGGTGTAACCGATGTGAAATGGCTAGCTAGTTAGCGGGGTGCGCGCTAATAGCGTTTCAATCGGTGACGTCACTCGCTCTAAGACCTTGAAGTAGTTGTTCCCCTTGCTCTGCAAGGGCCGCGGCTTTTGTGGAGAGATGGGTAACGCTGGTTCGAGTGTGGCTGTTGTCGGCGAGGAGAGGGACGGAAGCTATACTGTTACACTGGCAATACTAAAGTGCCTATAAGAACATCCAATGTATATGAATGTATATGTATATGAAATACAAATGGTATAGAGAGAAATAGTCCTATAAATACTATATTAACTACAACCTAAAACTTCTTACCTGGGAATATTGAAGACTCATGTTAAAAGGAACCAACAGCTTTCATATGTTCTCATGTTCTGAGCAAGGAACTGAAACGTTAGCTTTCTTACATGGCACATAATGCACTTTTACTTTCTTCTCCAACACTGTTTTTTTGCATTATTTAAACCAAATTTAACGTTTCATTATTTATGAGGCTAAATTGATTTTATTGATGTATTATATTAAGTTAAAATAAAAGTGTTCATTCAGTATTGTTGTAATTGTCATTATTACAAAAAAAAAAATATAATAATAATAATGTCTGATTAATCGGCATCGGCTTTTTTTGGTCCATCTGCTTTTTTTGGTCCTCCAATAATCGGTATCGGCGTTGAAAAATCATAATCGGTCGACTTCTAATCTGCATTGTGTCCTGCACCCCGCACCCACCACCCGCCAACCCCTCTTTTACGCACCTGCTACTCTCTGTTCATCATGTATGCATAGTCACTTTAACCATATCTACATGTACATACTACCTCGCTACTTTTTATAGCCACGCTACTGTCTTTAGCCTGTCTTTTTACTGTTATTTCTTTACTTACCTATTGTTCACCTAATACCTTTTTTGCACTATTGGTTAGAGCCTGTAAGTAAGGATTTCACTGTAAGGTCTATCTACACCTGTTGTATTTGGTGCACATGACAAATACACTTTGATTTGATTTATCTGTTCCTCATTGGTGACAATGTGTCAACCCAGGCTTAAAGTAGAACACCCGAGCAGGCATTGGAATGTGGCTTTTCAAACACACATAAATGGAACGCACAAGATATTGAAACAGAACGATAAGAGTACCACATGTCTCGTTCCTTTACAAGGCACCCTAAGACCACACAACATGCTGTTCAATGTAATGGGACCATATATAAGTCTATGAATTGGACCCACTTGAGATGCAATATATAATTTAACATATTCCACTCAGTCAATAAAAATCAAACCAACAGAAAACAGGTGCTAGTAGAAATAGGAGGGAGGGAAGCGCTACTAAGGTACACAATAGTACATTTTACCTTTGGTAAAAGGGGTAAATTGTTCATCAAAAAGAAAGGAGGAACAAGGCACTCTTCATATAATTAATTAAAATGCCTTTATTAGTATGGCATGTTCAATAGAAACAAAGTTTTAAAAAACCGACGCGTTTCGGCTGCATGGCCTTCATCAGAGAGTACAAAAAAAAGGAATACAATGTCCTCTTTTGAACAGCTTTTCCAATTAAACCTAATTGAAGGAAGGAGTGGTTACAAAATGTATTGGACACACCTAGTAAGCAATAATATACACATTAAAAGGCAAAATGCTGTAGCTATGTTATCATAAAGATACAACTCCAAGCTAGAAGTATCAGAACACTTAGAAAGGTAGTTCTAACCTTAAATATGACTGGGAGAAGTGTCAAGAATAAGAAAGCAATATATTCCCTAGTACACTAGAACACAGCAAAACATGAACAACAACAGTCTAAACATAGCTGAGGGCAATTGAGCAAAATGTCCACTAGATGACAGCAAATGGACCTATCACGACCCTACAGGGAGGGTGAGAAATCCATATCTTCATTCATTTAAACCAGTGGCCTGTAGTTTGTAAATCCAAAAACTTTCCATTTGATTTAACTGTTTAAGACGGTCCCCTTTTCTAATAGAGGCCGGAACATGATCAATACCCATAACTTGTAGGTAGGCAGGGTTGCCATGGTGTAAGGACTTGTAGTGCCTTGCCATGGGGTCGTCTTCATTGCCTACCCGTATGGCGTACTTGTCTTCCGCTAAGCGGTCTTGAAGGCGTCGCTTTGTCCGTCTAATGTAGAACACCTTGCACTGTGGACATTCCAATCTATAGATGACATGAGTGGTTTTGCAGTTAATGAAATGCTTGACGTAATACTCCATTTTGGAAGCTGTGTCAACAAAATACTTCTTCTGTGCAATATTTCTGCAATGGTTACAATGGTTACATTTAAAAGAGCCCTTGGGTTTGTGGTCAAGACAAGTTTTTTGAGAGTCACCCGGAAGATAACTGTGGACTAATTTGTCATTTAGGGTAGGACATCTCTTAAAGCTTATGACTGGTGGCTCAGGAAAGACTTGGCGTAGAAGCGTATCACTTTGGATGATTCCCCAATTATTTTTAATGATTATTTTAATGCTCTCTGCTTCAGTGCTGTATTTTGTAATAAAATACAATCTCTCTGATGTATCACGAGGCACTCCCCTTCGCAACAAGTTCTCTCTGTCAAGTTATCCAGCCCTTATACCTGCATCTTTCAGGACCTGAACGCTGTAGCACTGATTCAAGAAGCGATTCTCCAATTCAGCAGATTTGACACTGTAGTCTGTTTCCTGATCGCAAATTCTGCGGACACTTTGGAATTGGCCATATGAAATATTCTCTTTTAGCCTTTTGGGGTGAAAGCTGTCTGCCCTCAGAATGGTATTCCCATCTGTAGGCTTCCTAAAGATTGATGTGTGCAAACAACCTTTGTCATTTTTACTAATGTCGAGGTCCAAAAAATTAATGTTATCCTTGCTGTACTCCATAGTTAGTTTAATGTTAGGGTTAATGTTGAAAACAGGTGCTATTCATAGGTAATGGATGGCGTGACTTTCCCCACTTTCCCTTATAAAATGTAAAGTGCTCTTTGCATTTATATACTGTATATAAGAAATTACTCATCCAAACCATACAGAATGTATTTGTCTGAGCTGAAGGCACCATTATACAGTCGTTTATCTGGTTTTCTGGGGTCTATTTCTAGTGAATTTTTACCTGTGTCAACATAATAAGTCTGTGTGCCCTCCCCCCTCTTTCTATCATCTCCTCTCTCTAAAACTCCAAGCCCATTAATGGACACACCTCCGCCCTATCTCTCTCTCCTCTCTCCCCCCTGATGAGGCAAAGACCCAAAAGGTCACCTCTGTTAAGAAATCAATCCAGACAGCATACTTTCATCTGGGGATAGGTCAAGCGTGGCATATGGATATCTTCAACCCTCTTCTCTCTTCGCTGACTCCAGTCTCCAGAGGGCTCGGGACACCCACTCCTACAGAACACTGCCAGGTCAAGGTCACGAGTGATGGATAACAGTGGGTTCTCTAGGGCAGACGTTGAGCTCTCCCTCATGTCACAGACATTACTAGTTGGCTCTATTGACTTTTTGTTTCTCTCTTATTCTCGTCCCTATTCCCTATGTCTAAGACAAAATACTGGAATAAATGGAGACGTTTGGGAAGACTTAAAAGCAGTATGTTGACAGCTTTGTTTCTCCTGTTTTGTCTACATCTTTTTCTGGATATTATGATTAACAAATTTAGAATTCCTTAAAACTCCCAAAGCTCTTAATAAAAGAGCCCAATATTGACATGTGAGGGCTTGTGCTCCTTACTATACACTACGAGAGGCAAATATTTGTACCCAGGCACCAGCAGATTTATGTTTGAGCCTAGCATAACTGCTAAAGTGGATCCATAGCATTATGGTTGGAGCCCTTTTCTGCAGTCAAATTACCAATCGCCTTCTAGTGGCCTCATGGGTGGAATGTTATTAACATTTTTCTTAATTTCATACTTAATAAACATCATTTAAAAAATCACGCTGAAAATCAAGTGTTGCTATGTCAAATTGTTTTGTTATATTTCAGTCTTCCGTGATGTGTATAAAGTGTAATATTGGGATGCAAATTCAAATTTGAACATGTTTCAACTCTGTATCTGACATGGTACAGGTGTCTTCTTTTTTAAGCCATAATCATATGTGTGAGGTGTATACTTTGTTTCAAAGTATACTATATATAAAAAAGTATGTGGACATCCCTTCAAATTAGTATTTTTGGCTATTTCAGCAACTGCCTTTGCTGACAGGTATAGAAAATCAATACGTGAATACGTTATTTGGCGGTTATAAAGCATTACAAACTGGGTGGTTCGAGCTATGAAGACCGTATACCACGGGTATGACAAAACATTTGTTTTTACGGCTTTAATTATGTTGGTAACCACTTATAATAGCAATAAGGCAAATTGAGGTTAATTATGTTGGTAACCACTTATAATAGCAATTAGGCAACTCGGGGGTTTGTGGTATATGGCCAATATACCACAGTTAAGGGCTGTATCCAGGCACTCCGCGTTGCGTCGTGCTAAGAACAGTCCTTTGCTGTGGTATACTGGCCATATACCACACCTCCTCGTGCCTATTGCTTAAATAAAGCTCTAGAACACATTGATTTTCATTCAATAATAATACAGTGCCTTGCGAAAGTATTCGGCCCCCTTGAACTTTGCGACCTTTTGCCACATTTCAGGCTTCAAACATAAAGATATAAAACTGTATTTTTTTGTGAAGAATCAACAACAAGTGGGACACAATCATGAAGTGGAACGACATTTATTGGATATTTCAAACTTTTTTAACAAATCAAAAACTGATAAATTGGGCGTGCAAAATGATTCAGCCCCTTTACTTTCAGTGCAGCAAACTCTCTCCAGAAGTTCAGTGAGGATCTCTGAATGATCCAATGTTGACCTAAATGACTAATGATGATAAATACAATCCACCTGTGTGTAATCAAGTCTCCGTATAAATGCACCTGCACTGTGATAGTCTCAGAGGTCCGTCAAAAGCGCAGAGAGCATCATGAAGAACAAGGAACACACCAGGCAGGTCCGAGATACTGTTGTGAAGAAGTTTAAAGCCGGATTTGGATACAAAAAGATTTCCCAAGCTTTAAACATCCCAAGGATCACTGTGCAAGCGATAATATTGAAATGGAAGGAGTATCAGACCACTGCAAATCTACCAAGACCTGGCCGTCCCTCTAAACTTTCAGCTCATACAAGGAGAAGACTGATCAGAGATGCAGCCAAGAGGCCCATGATCACTCTGGATGAACTGCAGAGATCTACAGCTGAGGTGGGAGACTCTGTCCATAGGGCAACAATCAGTCGTATATTGCACAAATCTGGCCTTTATGGAAGAGTGGCAAGAAGAAAGCCATTTCTTAAAGATATCCATAAAAAGTGCCGTTTAAAGTTTGCCACAAGCCACCTGGGAGACACACCAAACATGTGGAAGAAGGTGCTCTGGTCAGATGAAACCAAAATTGAACTTTTTGGCAACAATGCAAAACGTTATGTTTGGCGTAAAAGCAACACAGCTCATCACCCTGAACACACCATCCCCACTGTCAAACATGGTGGTGGCAGCATCATGGTTTGGGCCTGCTTTTCTTCAGCAGGGACAGGGAAGATGGTAAAAATTGATGGGAAGATGGATGGAGCCAAATACAGGACCATTCTGGAAGAAAACCTGATGGAGTCTGCAAAAGACCTGAGACTGGGACGGAGATTTGTCTTCCAACAAGACAATGATCCAAAACATAAAGAAAAATCTACAATGGAATGGTTCAAAAATAAACATATCCAGGTGTTAGAATGGCCAAGTCAATGTCCAGACCTGAATCCAATCGAGAATCTGTGGAAAGAACTGAAAACTGCTGTTCACAAATGCTCTCCATCCAACCTCACTGAGCTCGAGCTGTTTTGCAAGGAGGAATGGGAAAAATGTCAGTCTCTCGATGTGCAAAACTGATAGAGACATACCCCAAGCGACTTACAGCTGTAATCGCAGCAAAAGGTGGCGCTACAAAGTATTAACTTAAGGGGGCTGAATAATTTTGCACGCCCAATTTTTCAGTTTTTGATTTGTTAAAAAAGTTTGAAATATCCAATAAATGTCGTTCCATTTCATGATTGTGTCCCACTTGTTGTTGATTCTTCACAAAAAAATACAGTTTTATATCTTTATGTTTGAAGCCTGAAATGTGGCAAAAGGTCGCAAAGTTCAAGGGGGCCGAATACTTTCGCAAGGCACTGTATATAGCCTGGTAAGAGCCAGTTTCCTATTAATGTGCCGTTGGTCATCAGCCAAAACACCTCTTCTCTTCCAAATAGGTCATAACATACCCTTTCTCCTCCCTAGTGACTTAGCACTCCATTGGCACTTTTCCATTGAATTCTAAGGTGATTCTAAGGCGTTCGGTTCATGGCACTTCATTTCACAATCAGCGCTTTACCTCATCACCCCTTCCCAGCTGAACAGGTAATGTAAAGAATACAGGTACAGTGGTTCAGCACTGCCTATCAGGGAGACATGATCAATACAGTAGTAGTGTTTAACTGTCTTTTTTAAACACTGAGCTTCTCTCTGAGCTCCGGCGCCGACAGAGATGGCCGCCTCGCTTCGCGTTCCTAGGTACCTATGCAGTTTTTTGTTTTTTTACGTGTTATTTCTTACATTAGTACCCCAGGTCATCTTAGGTTTCATTACATACAGTCGAGAAGAACTACTGAATATAAGATCAGCGTCAACTCACCATCAGTACGACCAAGAATATGTTTTTCGCGACGCGGATCCTGTGTTCTGCCTTACAAACAGGACAACGGAGTGGATCCTATGCAGCGACCCAAAAAAACGACTCCGAAAGAGAGGGAAACGAGGCGGTCTTCTGGTCAGACTCCGGAGACGGGCACACCGTGCACCACTCCCTAGCATTCTTCTTGCCAATGTTCAGTCTCTTGACAACAAGGTTGATGAAATCCGAGCAAGGGTAGCATTCCAGAGGGACATCAGAGACTGTAACGTCCTTTGCTTCACTGAAACATGGCTCACTGGAGACTCTATCCGAAGCGGTGCAGCCAACGGGTTTCTCCACGCATCGTGCTGACAGAAACAAACATCTTTCTGGTAAGAAGAGGGGCGGGGGCGTATGCCTCATGGCCAACGTGACATGGTGTGATGAAAGAAACATACAGGAACTCAAATCCTTCTGTTCACCTTATTTAGAATTCCTCACAATCAAATGTAGACCGCATTATCTACCAAGAGAATTCTCTTCGATTATAATCACAGCCGTATATATCCCCCCCCAAGCAGACACATCGATGGCTCTGAACGAACTTTATTTAACTTTCTGCAAACTGGAAACGATTTATCCGGAGGCTGCATTCATTGTAGCTGGGGATTTTAACAAGGCTAATCTGAAAACAAGACTCCCTAAATTTTATCAGCATATCGATTGCGCAACCAGGGGTGGAAAGACCTTGGATCATTGTTACTCTAACTTCCGCAACGCATATAAGGCCCTGCCCCGCCCCCCTTTCGGAAAAGCTGACCACGACTCCATTTTGTTGATCCCTGCCTACAGACAGAAACTAAAACAAGAGGCTCCCACGCTGAGGTCCGTCCAACGCTGGTCCGACCAAGCTGACTCCACACTCCAAGACTGCTTCCATCACGTGGACGGGGAGATGTTTCGTATTGCGTCAGATAACAACATTGACGAATACGCTGATTCGGTGTGCGAGTTCATTAGAACGTGCGTTGAAGATGTCGTTCCCATAGCAACGATTAAAACATTCCCTAACCAGAAACCGTGGATTGATGGCAGCATTCGTGTGAAACTGAAAGCGCGAACCACTGCTTTTAATCAGGGCAAGGTGTCTGGTAACATGACCGAATACAAACAGTGCAGCTATTCCCTCCGCAAGGCTATCAAACAAGCTAAGCGCCAGTACAGAGACAAAGTAGAATCCCAATTCAACGGCTCAGACACAAGAGGCATGTGGCAGGGTCTACAGTCAATCACGGACTACAGGAAGAAATCCAGCCCAGTCACGGACCAGGATGTCTTGCTCCCAGGCAGACTAAATAACTTTTTTCCCGCTTTGAGGACAATACAGTGCCACTGACACGGCCTGCAACGAAAACATGCGGTCTCTCCTTCACTGCAGCCGAGGTGAGTAAGACATTTAAACGTGTTAACCCTCGCAAGGCTGCAGGCCCAGACGGCATCCCCAGCCGCGCCCTCAGAGCATGCGCAGACCAGCTGGCCGGTGTGTTTACGGACATATTCAATCAATCCTTATACCAGTCTGCTGTTCCCACATGCTTCAAGAGGGCCACCATTGTTCCTGTTCCCAAGAAAGCTAAGGTAACTGAGCTAAACGACTACCGCCCCGTAGCACTCACATCCGTCATCATGAAGTGCTTTGAGAGACTAGTCAAGGACCATATCACCTCCACCTTACCTGACACCCTAGACCCACTCCAATTTGCTTACCGCCCAAATAGGTCCACAGACGATGCAATCTCAACCACACTGCACACTGCCCTAACCCATCTGGACAAGAGGAATACCTATGTGAGAATGCTGTTCATCGACTACAGCTCGGCATTTAACACCATAGTACCCTCCAAGCTCGTCATCAAGCTCGAGACCCTGGGTCTCGACCCCGCCCTGTGCAACTGGGTACTGGACTTTCTGACGGGCCGCCCCCAGGTGGTGAGGGTAGGCAACAACATCTCCTCCCCGATGATCCTCAACACTGGGGCCCCACAAGGGTGCGTTCTGAGCCTTCTCCTGTACTCCCTGTTCACCCACGACTGCGTGGCCACGCACGCCTCCAACTCAATCATCAAGTTTGCGGACGACACAACAGTGGTAGGCTTGATTACCAACAACGACGAGACGGCCTACAGGGAGGAGGTGAGGGCCCTCGGAGTGTGGTGTCAGGAAAATAACCTCACACTCAACGTCAACAAAACTAAGGAGATGATTGTGGACTTCAGGAAACAGCAGAGGGAACACCCCCCTATCCACATCGATGGAACAGTAGTGGAGAGGGTAGCAAGTTTTAAGTTCCTCGGCATACACATCACAGACAAACTGAATTGGTCCACTCACACAGACAGCATCGTGAAGAAGGCGCAGCAGCGCCTCTTCAACCTCAGGAGGCTGAAGAAATTCGGCTTGTCACCAAAAGCACTCACAAACTTCTACAGATGCACAATCGAGAGCATCCTGGCGGGCTGTATCACCGCCTGGTATGGCAACTGCACCGCCCTCAACCGTAAGGCTCTCCAGAGGGTAGTGAGGTCTGCACAACGCATCACCGGGGGCAAACTACCTGCCCTCCAGGACACCTACACCACCCGATGTCACAGGAAGGCCATAAAGATCATCAAGGACATCAACCACCCGAGCCACTGCCTGTTCACCCCGCTATCATCCAGAAGGCGAGGTCAGTACAGGTGCATCAAAGCTGGGACCGAGAGACTGAAAAACAGCTTCTATCTCAAGGCCATCAGACTGTTAAACAGCCACCACTAACACTGAGTGGCTGCTGCCAACACACTGACACTGACTCAACTCCAGCCACTTTAATAATGGGAATTGATGGGAAATGTTGTAAATATATCACTAGCCACTTTAAACAATGCTACCTTATATAATGTTACTTACCCTACATTATTCATCTCATATGCATACGTATATACTGTACTCTATATCATCGACTGTATCCTTATGTAATACATGTATCACTAGCCACTTTAAACTATGCCACTTTGTTTACATACTCATCTCATTTGTACATACTGTACTCGATACCATCTACTGTATCTTGCCTATGCTGCTCTGTACCATCACTCATTCATATATCCTTATGTACATATTCTTTATCCCCTTACACTGTGTACAAGACAGTAGTTTTGGAATTGTTAGTTAGATTACTTGTTATTACTGCATTGTCGGAACTAGAAGCACAAGCATTTCGCTACACTCGCATTAACATCTGCTAACCATGTGTATGTGACAAATAAAATTTGATTTGATTTTATTTGAGTAGAGGAGAGGGGCCCCTCAGGGCTCTGTCTCGAGTCTACTTCTGTTCATCATGCTCAACACAATGTAATGTATTCCCCTTCTCCATTAGCCTAGCATGCATGAATAGGAAATACAGCCCGCCAAGCAAGCCCTTTTTTAAGGTGCTAAAGCGTGATAGGATAGTATGTGTGGTGTGGACCGAAGGTTATGGTGTGTTCTAGTCACATGCATCCTTATTTGTGTGGATGTGTACCTGCTTGTGCATGTATGTGTGTGTATGTGTGTGCGTGTCTCTATGCATACATTTTTTCACTGTGTTTTCATATTTCTCTCTGTTTGCTGACTATATCACGTGGATTCTAGAATGACTCACCAGCGGAGGGTTTTTTGGAGGTCATTCTATAATTTAGCCAGAGAGTGGTGCTCTTTCTCTCTCAGAAAGAAAACAATCCGAGACATGAGACTGCAAAAGTTCTCAGTCTGGCAGTGGGAATTATCCCACTGACAACAGAATGGAAACAAACCTTAAATGATCTGTCCCTGTTACTGTAGAGATGCATAGTGACAAACTTAATGTGTTGAATAAATATACACGTCTTACAACGGTGCCTTTCAGCTGGAATGAGGGTATAGTACTTTAGCTACATTATAAACTTTAGAAACATGCAATCTGCAGAGGAAGAGTTTAACTCAGCAAGACCCTTCATGCCAATAATCGCATATTTAAACCAATGAAAGAAATATGAAATTCATTATAAAACCAATTGATATTGGTTTATGTTTGGGTTAAATCTGATAAGGAATTGAATATACTGCGTTCAGTGATTTCCCTGATAATCCCTATGCTCCCTAGCAAAATACCATGGCAGAGACCACCCAGTGTCCTATGTGTCCCTCAACTAGCATTAAACTGCACTCCATTATACACAACAATGACACGCACCATCTCATTACCACACACTGTCCCATCAGCACTTCTAATTGTTTTGCTAATCATTTTCAGTTTGATTGTCATCCCTATTTTCTATCAGAGAGGGGTTCTGATGGAAAATGGAGACCCCGCCCCAAAGGGAAACGGAAGGGGTTAGAGGGTCACAGCGGCAATATTTGTGGCCCATTGCCATGAGAAAAGGGAAACCAATGGAGCACAAAGAGAGACAGAGAGAGAGAGAGAGAGAGAGAGGAGGGAAGAAGGGGCAGAAGAGAAATAGACACAGATACAGAGACAGAGACAGCGAGAGCCCCAGAGTCCGATACCTATGCTGAGATGGACGGAGGTTGTGTGTTGGAGAGGAACATAAAGCTATAGACCTTTTTGTTCTTCCCCACCAAGGTTGATGTTTACAGGTAGTGCAGCGGTGAGTAGAGTCAGTGGTGTTAGTGTTGTAACCTTCAAAGGCCAAGGATGGAGGCTGTGTTAATTCACAATCAGTTTATAGGTCAGCACTCACACACTGATGCTGAGAGTAGCTGCAGTTCACTGAGCTAACTGACTGAAATCATTCTGAAGTGGACTCACCTGCTGTCTCCAAATACACACTTATCAAGCAAGCAAACAGGCACTCACTCAGAACCTGCTTAGTGTCCCTGGCTCTACTCAAAGCTCAAAGGGTACTGAAAGAGGGGTGGCTTGTAGCCTCGAGGTTAGAGTGCTGAACCAGTAACTGAAGGTTTACTGGTTCAAATCCTGAAGCTGACAAGCTGTGCCCTTGAGCAAGGCATTTAACCCCAATTGCTCCAGGGGTGCTGGACAATTGTGACCCCACTCCCTGTGGGTGTTTCAGGTGGAGTTGGGATATGCAAAAAACACACAGGATCAGTTATTGTTGTAAATATCTAGACTTGTGGTGAATGCTTTCAAAAAGTGTTTTTATTTGTGTCTGGATGACGTGCTCTGCGTCACATCCGCTCAGTCCTATTTCAGCGTGAGATGTTTCAGATGTAGTCTAACGAGAAGGATGACATCAGCCTCATGAATGTTAAATGTGCCTGCCCGCAGAGCGAGCAGAGAGAGCAGAGAGGCCAAGTACTGTGAGGACTCGGCGTTACTTAGATCGCTCGGAGAAGAAACACACTCATTATTTATTCATAGACCAGGGTATAAGCACAGCGGGAGCAGTGATGTCATCAACTCTCCTGAGCTCCTTTCCGGGTGCATAGTTAGAGCTTCTGACTGACTGATTCATACTTCTTAAAGATTATATATATCACCTGGATACACACCTACGTCTTTGACTAATGTTGTTTTTCTCCTAATGTGTTTGGATTTTGTGGTATGTCTTTGGGTGGTGATGTACTGTCTTTCCTACAATAGTCAGCAGGTCTTTGAGTGTGTGTGTTTGCTCTGCATTGATGTTATTGTCATTATTCTAGTGTGTCCTATTGTGCAGTATGTCCCTGTGCTTGTTATGTCCACTTTAAAGGTTTCACTGTCTGTACTGTATTTCTATTGATTGTGTATGAAGCACCTCTTGTATATGTGTTCGTATTTGAATGTGTGCTTTAAAATACTATGAAGAGATGATATTATCGATGGCCATGTTCTTCTGTCACTCAAACACACGGAGGCAGGTGATGTCGTAACGATATGGCGGTGACTCCCACACAGCCTGTCGGCTTCATGCACAATGTCCAAACATCATTGTTTTGGAGGTTCTATTTCATATGGAATGGAGTCAGTGTTGAAATGACTGAGGCGTATCCAGGGATTCCACTCAAAAACTGAAATAGTTTGGCCTGGCTGGTCCTGATTTGATTCGCTGGACAAACCAGCCTAGACCGGTTTTTGATGAGGTGCAGACCTCACGCAGGGCTGGATATCTACTCTTATTCACCTTAGCTGAGGCATCGAGCCACTGGGCTGTGAGAGGTCTTCCAGCTCCGCAGGCTGTTGGCGGGGCCAAGAGGTCGCCTGCCCAAAAACCAGAGGGTAGTGGACCAGATAGGAGCAACCTGAGCTACTTCACAAACTGTGTCCGGCAGACTTTCATACACATGTAGATACAGTATGTGTACAGGTGCACTCAAGCACACTGACATGCATAAATACAGGCAGGCATCTGCACACCAAATCAAGGTTAAACAAGGGAATACGCTGTATGTGTGTGTGAGTCATGCTAGCAATAAGTCGAAAGCAGCATGAAATCCTACCCTTTTCCTAGAGGTGTGGAAAGTTGACTAAATGGAAACTAAGAAAAGCAAAGACAGAGGAAAAACCTTGTTAGTCTAATTGATCTAATTAACCTCATATTCATTATCTCCAGCACAAAACCAGTGTCTACTTATGAGAAAATGGTGTGTTTCTATGATCTAAGAAAGGTCTTTAAAAATGCTTATCTGTGACATCACATGGTAGGATTAAAAGTAAAAAGCAATGATTTTCAAAACCTGCAACGAGTTTCTATCCCAAGGGAGCGTCACCGCAAATCTCATAGTATTTGAAAATCACTGTTTTTGAAATGTTTGATTATGTTATAATGTAGAACTTTACATTTTGTTTCACATATGTTGACACTGGTATTGTGCTAGATATAATTAAAATGAGGTTGAAAAATGGTGTAATTGCCCTTTAAGGACATTCATTTCAAGCCCAAGGAAGGCTCTCTGCAGTCTGACTGAAAGAATGAAAGCAATTTTTCCCTGTGCTCTGTGAAAGGAAGAGGCAGAAAGGCAGGCTGGCGCCCTAGCAAAACCGTCATTATGCTTTGAAAATCTCTCTCTGCCTCCAGCGCCCCAACCTCCACACCTCTCCGCCTCTAAACTGGAGCGAAACAGATAACATTAGCAAGCGAGAGAGCCTACCACAGTCAGGTAGAAAGAGCACCTTTGAATGTCAACCGTCAAATATCAGAGAAGTAAGCTCCAAATGGCAGAGGGAAGAAGCTTGTCAGAGGCCACGAAGACACACATTATCTGAGGCCAAGAACAAGTCTGATAACATATAAAAAGCTGCTCAAATAGTAGAGGGGGATTAGGAGAAGAAGGGAGATGTGGATTTTAATTATGATATTGGGAATTGAATTGCTTTAATTTGCTGTTGCCTGCATGAAAAATAAATGGAATTCATAGGAGATTAATAGCGTTGGGCATGAGGTATGTTTTAATAATCCTACTCTGTTTTAGGCCTATTTGGCCGCCATTTTCTCAGGTTAAGTCTTTCATGAACATTTCATGAAGCTATACACGGTGTAGCAATGCCTGCAATAATGTAATAACTTTTTCAGTAATTAAAGTTGGAAATTCAACATTGTAGATTGTCAAATACATTTTCAATACAATATAATACCAATCAGCTACCAATTGATGTTTTAGAATATACAGAGGGGTCTTTGGCCTGGTTTGCTAACTACCTCTCTCAGAGTGCAGTGTATAAAGTCAGAAAATCTACTGTGTCAGCCACTGCCTGTCGCCAAGGGAGTACCCCAAGGCTCAATCCTAGGCCCCACGCTCTTCTCAATTTACATCAACAACATAGCTCAGGCAGTAGGAAGTTCTCTCATCCATTTATATGCAGATGATACAGTCTTATACTCAGCTGGCCCTCCCCAGATGTTGTGTTAAATGCTCTACAACAAAGCTTTCTTAATGTCCAACAAGCTTTCTCTACCATTAACCTTGTTCTGAACACCTCCAAAACAAATCTTATGTGGTTTGGTAAAAAGAAAGCCCCTCTCCCCACAGGTGTGATTACTACCTCTAAAGGTTTGGAGCTTGAGGTAGTCACCGCATTCAAGTACTTGGGAGTATAGCTAGATGGTACACTGTCCTTCTCTCAGCACATATCAAAGCTGCAGGCTAAAGTTAAATCTAGACTTGGTTTCCTCTATCGTAATCGCTCCTCTTTCACCCCAGCTGCCAAACTTACCCTGATTCAGATGACCATTATACCCATGCTAGATTACGGAAACATCATTTATAGATCGGCAGGTAATGGTGCTCTCGAGCGGCTAGATGTTCTCTACCATTCGCCCCATCAGATTTACCAACAATACTACTCTGTAAACTGGTCATCTCTGTATACCCTTTGCAAGACCCACTGGTTGATGCTTATTTATAAAACCGTATTAGGCCTCACTCCCCCCTATCTGAGATATCTACTGCAGCCCTCATCCAGTCACACTCTGTTAAAGGTCCCCAAAGCACACACATCCCTGGTTCGCTCATCTTTTCAGTTCATTGCAGCTAGCGACTGGAACGAGCTGCAACACACACTCAAACTGGACAGTTTTTATCGCAATCTCTTCATTCAAAGACTCAGTCAAGGACATTCTTAATGACAGTTGTGGCTGCTTTGCGTGATGTATTGCTGTCTCTACCTTCTTGCCCTTTGTTCTGTTGTCTGTGCCCAATAATGTTTGTACTATGTTTTGTGCTGCTACCTGTTGTGTTGCTACCATGTTGTTGTCGTGTTGTGTTGCTACCATGCTGTGTTGTCATGTGTTGCTGTCTTGCTATGTTGTTGTCTTAGGTCTCTTTTTATGTAGCGTTGTGTTGTCTCTTGTCGTGATGTGTGTTTTGTCCTATATTTATATATATTTTTTAAATCTCAGCCCCCATCCCTGCAGGAGGCCTTTTGCCTTTTGGTAGGCCGTCATTGTAAATAAGAATTTGTTCTTAACTGACTTGACAAGTTAAATAAAGGTTACATTTAAAAATAAATTAAAAATAAGCAGCGCTTCCTGTATAGGCTACCTGAACAAGCCATTAACGCACTCTCTCCCAGCATGGCTAAAATGTTGCTGTGCGTAAAACCAGTCTATTAATGCCAAATAATAGCCAGTACACCCTCAAAACACTAGCTTACTAGGGATTGTTTCATTATGCAGTGTACTATATGAAGCTACAGTGCATTGCAAAAGTATTCGGCCCCCTTGAACTTTGCAACCTTTTGCCACATTTCAGGCTTCAAACATAAAGATATAAAACTGTATTTTTTTGTGAAGAATCAACAACAAGTGGGACACAATCATGAAGTGGAACGACATTTATTGGATATTTCAAACTTTTTTAACAAATCAAAAACTGAAAAATTGGGCGTGCAAAATTATTCAGCCCCCTTAAGTTAATACTTTGTAGCGCCACCTTTTGCTTACAGCTGCGATTACAGCTGTAAGTCGCTTGGGGTATGTCTCTATCAGTTTTGCACATCGAGAGACTGACATTTTTTCCCATTCCTCCTTGCAAAACAGCTCGAGCTCAGTGAGAGCATTTGTGAACAGCAGTTTTCAGTTCTTTCCACAGATTCTCGATTGGATTCAGGTCTGGACTTTGACTTGGCCATTCTAACACCTGGATATGTTTATTTTTGAACCATTTCCATTGTAGATTTTGCTTTATGTTTTGGATCATTGTCTTTTTGGAAGACAAATCTCCGTCCCAGTCTCAGGTCTTTTGCAGACTCCATCAGGTTTTCTTCCAGAATGGTCCTGTATTTGGCTCCATCCATCTTCCCATCAATTTTAACCATCTTCCCTGTCCCTGCTGAAGAAAAGCAGGCCCAAACCATGATGCTGCCACCACCATGTTTGACAGTGGCGATGGTGTGTTCAGGTTGATGAGCTGTGTTGCTTTTACGCCAAACATAACGTTTTGCATTGTTGCCAAAAAGTTCAATTTTGGTTTCATCTGACCAGAGCACCTTCTTCCACATGTTTGGTGTGTCTCCCAGGTGGCTTGTGGCAAACTTTAAACAACACTTTTTATGGATATCTTTAAGAAATGGCTTTCGTCTTGCCACTCTTCCATAAAGGCCAGATTTGTGCAATATACGACTGATTGTTGTCCTATGGACAGAGTCTCCCACCTCAGCTGTAGATCTCTGCAGTTCATCCAGAGTGATCATGGGCCTCTTGGCTGCATCTCTGGTCAGTCTTCTCCTTGTATGAGCTGAAAGTTTAGAGGGACGGCCAGGTCTTGGTAGATTTGCAGTGGTCTGATACTCCTTCCATTTCAATATTATCGCTTGCACAGTGCTCCTTGGGATGTTTAAAGCTTGGGAAATCTTTTTGTATCCAAATCCGGCTTTAAACTTCTTCACAACAGTATCTCGGACCTGCCTGGTGTGTTCCTTGTTCTTCATGATGCTCTCTGCGCTTTTAACGGACCTCTGAGACTATCACAGTGCAGGTGCATTTATACGGAGACTTGATTACACACAGGTGGATTGTATTTATCATCATTAGTCATTTAGGTCAACATTGGATCATTCAGAGATCCTCACTGAACTTCTGGAGAGAGTTTGCTGCACTGAAAGTAAAGGGGCTGAATAATTTTGCACGCCCAATTTTTCAGTTTTTGTTTTGTTAAAAAAGTTTGAAATATCCAATAAATGTCGTTCCACTTCATGATTGTGTCCCACTTGTTGTTGATTCTTCACAAAAAAATACAGTTTTATATCTTTATGTTTGAAGCCTGAAATATGGCAAAAGGTCGCAAAGTTCAAGGGGGCCGAATACTTTCGCAAGGCACTGTATATACCGCCTTTAGCTGCGATTTAGGTGCTATTTAAAATAAAAATACAAAATAAACTAATTACACATCAAATAGCCTAACAATGAGGAAAAATGTGTTGGCTTGACGATAAATTCATTAAATTAGGCCGAATCAATTTGAATCTAACTTGAGAGACTCCCCTGGTCTCCTGAAGTTGACAATTTTTTTTGTTGCAAATGTTTTCACAACGGCGTGTAGGTCCAGCTTGCAGGCCCGTCTGTTTTCTATACTGAGTACTGCCAACCCAGACAGTCTTTCCTGAGACATTGTGCTATATATGTCCATTGCGATGAACACAATTTAGCATTAGTCTAGAATGATGCATGCCAAGAAATACCAGAGATAAGGGACAAGAACTGTTGTCCGCGAAATATGATAATCTGTTTGCATCTGGAAATGTATTGACTGTTCAGTATCCAGACTACCTGTCCCCGAAGCTTCCTATGCAGTTCATCTCTTTCCATAATGTGTTTAGGCTGGAAATGAAGGAGAATGAGAGGCTCAATTAAAGATGTTGCAGAACTGCTGTATTTGAAGCCCTCCTCCCTTCTGACTAGTTCCCTTGACGTTGCTACGTTAATCAAGCTGCTTTTACCTTCTGTGTAAGTATCGCTTCTGCAGAGAGATTGTTTTCTAAACTTAAACTCATAAAGAACTATAAGAAGCATTAGGCTCTCGTTCTGAAATGGCTTTTGAACACCTGAGTAAAGCTCCACTCATTGCACTGGTGCCGTCGTAGCCTTGACCACAGCATTTGTTTGAAAGTATAAGGGGGATATCGCCAATCAGTTAAAATAACATATTTTTCAAGCACTTTTTCAGCCACATTCCTGAAGCCCAAGAAAAAACACTTAGCCTTCTAGTACATATGGAAATTAAAAATGTTTATGAATGAATTACTTTTTTGTAGGGTTCATTGATTGGAACGAGCTAGAGCTCGTGCCCGCCTTAAAAGTGCACAGTATTTTTATCACTGGTTATTTGAACAAATCACGATTTAGCAGGTGTGCACATCTTTGACATTTGGAAAGGGAGGGGACATTTGGTCCATAGACTCAGCCGAAACTTGCAGAGAGAGGGGGGTAGAGCTGCCGCCATGCTTCCACTCCTCGTTCTAGAATCTCTTTAGAATAGAGATTTTAGTTAATGGTTTTCCGAGTTTAACAGAGTTGTGACTTCTAATGGTAACAGAGTTGAGACTTCTGATGGTAACAGAGTTGAGACTTCTGATGATAACAGAGTTGAGACTTCTAATGGTAACAGAGTTGAGACTTCTGATGGTAACAGAGTTGAGACTTCTGATGGTAACAGCGTTGACACTTCTGATGGTAACAGAGTTGAGACTTCTGATGGTAACATAGTTGATACTTCTGATGGTAACATAGTTGTGACTTCTGATGGTAACATAGTTGTGACTTCTGAAGGTAACAGAGTTGTGACTTCTGATGGTAACAGAGTTGTGACTTCTGATGGTAACAGAGTTGATACTTCTGATGGTAACAGAGTTGAGACTTCTGATGGTAACAGAGTTGAGACTTCTAATGGTAACAGAGTTGAGACTTCTGATGGTAACAGAGTTGAGACTTCTGATGGTAACAGAGTTGAGACTTCTGATGGTAACAGAGTTGAGACTTCTGATGGTAACATAGTTGATACTTCTGATGGTAACAGAGTTGAGACTTCTGAGTGTAACAGAGTTGAGACTTCTGATGGTAACAGAGTTGATACTTCTGATGGTAACAGAGTTGATACTTCTGATGGTAACATAGTTGAGACTTCTGATGGTAACAGAGTTGATACTTCTGATGGTAACATAGTTGTGACTTCTGATGGTAACAGAGTTGATACTTCTGATGGTAACAGAGTTGATACTTCTGATGGTAACAGAGTTGTGACTTCTAATGGTAACATAAATATAAAGTAAGATTGTTGTAACCCAAATTGATGGAAGGAAGAAATAAGGGTTAGAGTGAAGTGAAGTCATCACATTAATTACCAAGGGAAAATGTGGATAAATAAGCAATATTACAGTGTTTCTGAACAGATTGAATAAGGAGTGCATGCGCATGTCCAATATTTTCTTAACTCTTCTTGAACTGCACTGTTGGTTAATTAAGGGCTTGTAAGTAAGCGTTTCACGTTAAGGTCTAAACTTGTTCCATTCGGTGCATGTGACAAATAAAGTTTGAGTTGATTTGTCATTTTTGTTAAGTATGTCATGATATGACTAAATCAAATGAAAATGTTATGCATTTTACCAGGAAATGGCTTTCTCTCACTCTTTTTGACATGTATTTTGTGTGATTCTGCTTACGTTTTGTTTTGGAGTGTCACCATGTGGATTCATAGGAGCATTGCCGATAACCACTGTAGTGCAATAACAGGAGGTAACCGGAGCAACTCGAGGCCCGATTGGCAGACCCACCCCTGCGAGAAGGCAGGTACAATCATTCAGATGTATTCCCATTTGTTCACTGCATTTTAAAGCCTGTATAGAGCCTCATAGTGGAGGTTTCATAATACCTATAAAAACCTAGCAATTTTAGAAACACATGGGTATTATGCCTCTATTTACATGCCACGTTCTAAACAACTGGGATCTCTGAAAAATACGATATCAAATCATATACGTCAGTGATCTTCAGGTCGGAAGGTCTGAGCTCTAGAGAGAGGCCCAAGTTCCCGATTTGGAATTCCGAGTTGGATAAACAGTTCAAATCAATTTTTCCCAGTCGGAGCTCGTTACAAGTTGTTTTGAACTCGCTGAAGTCGGATGTCTGAGATAGAGTTCCCAGTTGTTTTGAACACAGCAATAGCCTTGCAGAAGCAGCATGTGGGGAGCCAATGAGGAAGGAATGACGGCTTGAGGAGCCAATGAGGAAGGATCTCAGACAAACATAGAGAAACTGGAAAGGGGGTGGAGCTCGAGCTGCATCATTGACGGAAAACACAGACTGAAGCCACAGGGAAGTACACAGTGAACTATTTTCCAGTGGAATGGACTCCAGTGATTTTAAAGATCGGTTTTCAGATTTTAAGGAATAGACCCTGGTTTATTGTAAATATTTATTCAAAGACAATTGTGTGTTATTGTACTGCTCAAAATGTCTTTGTCCCTCAGGTCTAACCCAGAGGAGGTGGTGTGCAGAACATTTTCAATTGATTTCATCATGACATGTACATACTTTCCATACTTGCATCAAGTAGTTTGCTTGGAGGGTAAGTAACTTCCTCTCAAGTTTTCTGTGTCTGTTTGTGTATGCAAGCTACTCCGTGTGGGAATGCACATGATGTTATGGCCTTCAGACATCTGACCTAACCAATGTACTGATGCTGACAGAGGAGCAGGAATCCATAATTTTCTCCTGAGGCCTCACCACACCATCAGAGGCATAAGCTTCACACAACCTGTAATGAACACAAGGGAGACAGAGAGCTGGTTTCAAGCGCAGAGCTCAGCAGGTGTTTGATGTAAGGGACTATAGGAGGAGGCAGGTAGCAGGGTCCAGGTGCAGGTAGAAGGTCATACACGGTAGGTCCAGAAATGGCAACAGTACAGGCAGGGAATAGGCAAAAGGCACAGTGAGTGAGGCAGGCAAAAACTATCATACACAGGAGGAGAAAAGGAGAGGCATAAACAGAGCCCCGAAAAAGTGTGTCTCAAAACAAACAATACCTCACAGTGATGGAGTGCAAGGAACTGAACTGAATAGTGTGAGATTATGACATGCAGGTGTGTGAACAGTTGATTAGAATTCCGATGATCGGGATCTGGGAGAGTGAGCTGGAAAGTGGGCTGCGTTCCGGGGATCTAAGTGTTTGGGAGTGTGGCGCAGACGTTACGGGGGAGGGGGGGGGGGGGATCTTGACAGCCTAGGGGCGTGGAGCTGGGCGGTCAGGATGGTTATGGTGGAAAGCCAGGGTCATGTTTGGGTCAAGGATGTCATGAGCGGGAACCCAGGATCATTCTTCGGGTATGTACCCCTCCCAATCCACCAGGTAGTGGATGCGACCACAAGGGCGCTTTGAGTCAAGGAGGGATTGAATAGAATAAGCCTGTGCACCGCTGACGTCAAATTCCGAGGTGTACCACAGGAGGATGGAGAGGGACACAGGAGGGACACATGGAAGGATGATGAGATCTGGTAATGGCTGATGCAGTGTGTTATTTTGAAGGGACCAATGAACTGGGGACGGAACTTTTTGCAGGGGTCACGGAGCCGGATGTCCCGGGTAGAGAGCCACACACATTGCCCAGGGTGGAAGAGTGGAGTAGGTCGGTAACGCTGGTCAGCAAACCGCTTCTGGGAGAGGGACGCTTGTTGGAGGTGCCAATGTGTGGTCTCCCAAACCTGCTCGCTCCGTCAAAACCACTCATCGATGGTAGGCACAGTTCCAGGCTGAGGAATGCACCAGGGAGTTCTGTGCGTATTCGGCCCAGGCTAGATAGCGACTCCACTCATGTGGTTGATGGGTGCAAAGTACTTCCCTATTTCCTGATTCAGACGTTCTGTCTGCCCGTTGGTTTGGGGGTGGTCTCTGGAGGATACCCCCAGTCGGTCGCAGAAGGCTCGCCACACCCTGGAGATGAACTGGTGTCCCCGATCCAAAACGATGTCTTCCGGGATCCCATACAGATGAAACACCTGTTAGAACATGCACTCAGCCATTTTCATGGCATTAGGTAAATGCGGAAGGGAGATGAGTCAGCACATCTTGTAGAACAGGTCCACTACAACTAAAATAGTTCTGAAGCCCGAAGAGTCCGGCAGATCCGTGAGGAAATCCATGGCGATGAGAGACTATGGTCTGTGTGGTGTAGGTAAAGGCTCGAGTTTACCGGTAGGTAGTTGGTGAGGGCTCTTTGCCCATACACAGACGGGACAGGAGAGAACGTCATCTCAGACGTCTGCTGTTAGGGATGACCACCAGAAGAAGCGTATCAGTAGCTCTGTGGACTGGGTGATTCCGGGATGGCCAGAACTCAGCGAGGTATGGCACCACTGCATTAGTTGGGGTCTGACGGACGCCGGAACGTAGGTCTGCCTAAGCATGGGTGCAGAGGTGAAGAGGCGTTTCAAGGTCTCAAATGCAGTAAGGGCAGTGTCGGTCCATTGGAGGGTACAGGTTTTTTGGCTGGTGAGGGCTGAGAGAGGAGCGGTTGTGCTGCTGCAGTTTCAGATGAACCGGCGGTAGTAGTTGGAGAACCCCAAGAAACGTTCTAGTTCCTTTACGGTGGTAGGTTAGGGCCAGTTAAGCATGGCCGTGACATTGCCTTCGTCCATGTTTACCCCTCCTGGTGTCAGCACGAACCCTAGGAGGGTTACCGTAGTAATGTGAAAGGCTCTCTTCTCAGCCTCGACATAAAGATGGTGGTCCTGTAGCCATTGGAGGACCTGTTACACATGCTGTACGTGTTCTGCAAGGGAGTGAGAGTAGATCAAGATATTGTCAATGTATACGATGAGGAACTGGTTGATCATGTCCTGGTAAACTTCATTCATGAAGGACTGGAAGACTGCAGGAGCATTGGTGAGACCGTAGGGCTAAACCAGGTATTCGTAGTGACACCTAGCGGTGATGAACGCCGTCTTCCACTCATCCTAAGGGGAGGATTAACAGGGATTAGTTTGACTCTTAACTGCTGTGCCACTTGTTCGTCAATGAAATGTCCTGCGGCCCCTGAGTCCACTAGTCCCTCCACAAACTGAGTGACCCCATTAGCAGAAAGAAGAGTCGGGATACCATACTGCCTTTTGGTAATATTCAAAAACGTAGAGGTGCTTACCCGGGTGGAAATGGAGGGGTTGCGTCACCCCCTTGTGGGGGGCGAATCCGACAGCTAGTGAGTAGGTGGTTACTCTCTCCACAATAGAGGCATAGGTTTTCACGTAACCTCTGTTGTCTCTCGACCGGCTTTGAGACGGGCTTACATGGGTTCAGGGCTATTGGACCATGGTGGATGAGAGAAGGGTGTGGAAGACTCACAGGCAAATGGACGACTGTATAGGGCTGCGGTTCACCAGTAGGTTGCCAATGGATATGGACATCCGGATGTAATGGTTTAGGCCCGTTAAATCTCCTCTGCAGGCCAGTTCAGTCTGTAACTCCCAATTAAGACCTCTCTGGTAGACTGTAAGGAGAGCTGGTTAACTCCATCCACTGCCGGCAGCCATGGTCTGGAATTCAAGGGCATACTCATTGGTGGAGCGATGGCCCTGTCGCAGCTCACAAATACAGGTCCCCGGTGTGACGGCCTGAAACTGAATGGTCTAACATCTCCTTGAAGAGGGCGTGGAAACGTGATTCAGAGGACAGACCAGAACGTTGAGTTGCCCACAGGGCTGTGACCCAATCCAGAGCTTTTCCTGTGAGTAGGGAATTTTTTATTTATTTTTATTTTTATTTCACCTTTATTTAACCAGGTAGGCTAGTTGAGAACAAGTTCTCATTTACAACTGCGACCTGGCCAAGATAAAGCATTGCTTTATCCACCCAGTCCACCCTGTCTTTGTCAGAGGTGAAGTTAGCTCGGTGATGGTCTATGTACAGGTTACACTGCATGAGGAATCCTTGACATTTCCCTGGGGATCCGTCGCATTTATTAGGCATGGATATAGGGGAGGATGAACGAGAGGAGGCTGTGGCACCTGTTATCGGTGAAGCAGGAACGGACTGGCGAAGAAGGTCGCAGAGTTTATCAATCCATTCCTCCTGTCAGGCTAGACGTAGCTGCAGCTCTGCTGAATCCATCTGTCGTTTCTGGTTGAGATATTGTAATGAACACGAGGGAGACAGAGAGCTGGTTTCAAGCGCAGAGCGCAGCAGATGTTTAATGACAGGGACTATAGGAGGAGGCAGGTAGCTGGGTCCAGGGGCAGGTAGAAGGTCATACACGGTAGGTCCAGAAATGTCAACAGTACAGGCAGGGAATAGGCAAAAAGCGCAGTGAGTGAGGCAGGCAAAAACTATCATACACAGGAGGAGAAAAGGAGAGGCATAAACAGAGCCCCGAAAAAGTGTGTCTCATACAAACAATACCTCACAGTGATGGGGTGCAAGCAACTGAAATGAATAGTGTGGGAGTATGTCATGCAGGTGTGTGAACAGGTGATTAGAATTCCGATGATTGGGATCTGGAGAGTGAGCTGGAAAGTGGGCTGCGTTCTGAGGATCTAAGTGTTTGGGAGTGTGTGTTGGACGCAGACGTTACACAACCCAGAGTCAATAAACAATCTATAGGCCCCATTCTATTGCTTGCCAAGCAAATATGTCCCTTTAAAAATGTCCAATAAAACGCTATTAAGAGCGTGTGGTGTTCTATTGACTCAAGGATGTGCTCATTTGACCACAGCGGTCTGTTGATGGTTCCCTTCTGTTCCGGAATCAAAAAAAGTGAGGCACAAATTATGGGTTGTGTTAAACAGAGTCCAAGGACTCTAAAATAAAATAAATGTTTGAAAATGTCACAACGTGTGAAAAGCATCCAAATAAGGATGAGAAGCAACACAAAGACCCTAAACTCTAGTTTGTAGTTTTCATGACCAAATAAATGCCTTAAAACTGTCTGTGAGTGTCTCATTCTCCATTTTATATTTGGGTTTTGACTTTGATATCCAGGCTCTGAATTTGACACAGAGAGGGCAGAGAGAGAGAGAGAGAGAGAGAGAGAGAGAGAGAGAGAGAGAGAAGGAAAGATAAAGAGAGTGCATGTGTCCTCGGCGCAGTGTGTTTCATATGAACCTGGGCCTTTGAAGACTGTATGACTGTGAATTCAATCACGTTTAATCTGACTCCTTCTGTGGTGCTGGTCTCCAGGGAGCCCTTCTGACTGATCAGGCCACAGCCTTTTATTTGTAGGGTGGCCTTCTTCTCCTCCTTCTCCACCCACTATCCCTTCATCTCCCCCCCCAAGAGTGTTCTCTTTTGAGCCTCATAGATCCTCAGTCTTTCAGAACTTTTATGTTGGACTATCTGTGTGTGCGTGCGTGTGTGTGTGTGTATGTGTGTACGGTGTGTATGCACCTGCTCCTACATCCATGCACTCTTGTGTTTGTGGCTGGTGATTCCTTCCTGTCTGGCCTTGCCTGCCTGCCAACATACCTTTTTACCTGTCTACTCTCCCTCCCTCCCTCCCTGCCTGCCCCGGTGCTCTTCAGGGCTCAGTGGCTCTGTGATGGATCCTTATGGGCGGCCAGACGTCTGCCTGCCTGTGTGGGTGTCAGCTGGCCAGGGCTAATGAACTGGACCCAGGCGCTATGCTAATCAGATTAATGAATGTTTTCAGGTACAAAATGACCATAATCAATGGAGAGAGAGAACGAGCCAAGCTGGTATCGGTTGAGGGAGAGTTGGTGTTGACAGGCGGTGAGCCAAGGTCAGGGGTCAAATGCAGGGGAGTGAGGGATGGAAAGTTAGATTTTGTTCCTTTGTGATAACATTATGATGCACATATGCAATCACATCTCAAACAAAACAAACACACAAAAACTGTCCTTCGATTCACAATGAGGTGGCCTTTACCTCTTTCTGATTTGCACGATCTACCCCCATGGTCCTTAAAATCCAAAACAAAGAAGTGGTTGGGTCGCACTGTTGAATGGAAATGGAGGCTGGAGACGACACTTGAATAAACACAGTGCCAGGTATGAGTGTGGACACAATGGTTATTAGATTAATGTATTTTTAATGTGGTTTATAATTATCTTGAAAGACCTTTCAAATGTTTTGATTCTGGCTCTAAATATAATTCAGAGTTGTGAATTACTTTGTTAAAAAAAATCACAAGGAATCGTTCTGTACTTGCTCAGTCTATAGTAAAACACAAGGGTATCCAATTGGTAGTTATAATCTTGTCTCATTGCTGCAACTCCCATACAGACTCGGGAGAGGCGAAGGTCGAGAGCCGTGCGTTCTCCGAAACACAACCCAACCAAGCTGCACTGCTTCTTGACACAATGCCCACTTAACCCGGAAGCCAGCTGCACCAATGTGTTGGAGGAAACACTGTACACCTGGCGACTGTGTCAGCATGCACTGCGCCCGGCCCACCACAGGAGTCGCTAGTGCGCAATGGGACAAGGACATCCATGCCGGCCAAATTCTCCCCTAACCCAGACGACGCTGGGCCAAATGTGCGCTGCCCCATGGGTCACCCGGTCACGGCCTGCTGCAACAGAGCTCGAACCTAGAATCTCTAGAGGCACAGCTAGCACTGCGATGCAATGCCTTAGAACCCAGCGCCACTCGGGAGGCCCTCAAGGGCTGAATTATAACTCAAAGCTAAACAATGGTTTGATTTATGTTATGTTTACATTTTATTTGACTATTTCCCTGATCACAGACCTATTGACAACAGCAACTAATTTAAACACTGGCTTTCACACACACATAAACAGACAATCAGCACAGTACTGCCTGCAGCTGCGTGCCAAGCCACTTTTGAGTGGATGCTCAGAGCCCCAGTGTGTCCACAGAGCCCAGTGTTGCATAAAGCCATTTGCCCTTTAAATGCTCATCATTGTAGATGTAATCACCCGATAGGGATACTGAACATCATCTGTTATTGTTATTACTTGGAAACATACCCACACGTGGCTCAATGCAGAAAGACTATGCAAATCAAATTGGATGGGGACATGTTCAGAGGTAATATGTTTGAATATTCATACAGCTATTTGGTATGAAATGTTTCTGATTGCACAATTGGCACACGTCATGTTAGATGTTTTAAATATCCACTTATGTTGACTTCAAAGGTTGGTGCGGGATAGCAATTAATACAAATAAACATGCATACACACACACATTATAGTACTACTGTATATAACAGTAAAAGCCTACCCTTCATTTATGCATACACGATCACAGCTTCTCTCTCTCTCTCTCTTTCTCTCTCTCTCTCTACCCACATTACATCTCAGCCAGAAACCCAGGCAGGCAGGGAGGCAGGCAGACAAGAGGGAGTAGTGTTCAGAGTGCGAATGAAAACAGCCTGAGAGGCTCCTTCTCTGTGCAGCATATCAGCCTCAGACAGATGCCACCCCAGGACAGAGAGAGACAGAGGACGGGGCTGCTGTACAACAGTCTCAGCCAGGTTTATTGCAGTGGGCTTAGGCCATGGGAAAACATACACACATGCACACAGGCAACAGAAGCACATTACTGAGTAATAATATGTTCTCTTTCAGTTCGAAGTACAGGTACAGTAAGCTGGTTTAGTGACATGATGGAAGAGACCATAGGATAAGTTATTTCAACATTGTATGACCATGTACTAGCATTAGACACTGCAAAAAATACCTATAGAAAAATGTAGGCTTATATATAATGCCTTTACATTGTTCCCTGTCAAAATGTCAAGAAATGTTCGATGCGCCAAGCCCCAATTATAACTTCTTGGCATCAGCAGGTTGAGAATTGTTTCCTGACCCACTTTCTACAAAGACTTTCAGGTTTCTGGATGAAAGCAGTTTTACATCTGAGAGGATTTGGGCCTCCTGCTGGCACAGGTATTGTTTTTGACGTCGGTGTCTTCTCCCTGTCCGATAGTTGTTGTTGATGCTACGCTAGTTTATCTCTTAGCCTGCTCAGGATCAACGGATAGGTAGTTACAGCATTTAGCAGTTTGTACAGTATGCATTTTATTGTGAATTATCCCTGTGAACTAAATGAGATACATAGATGGAGATACAGTATATTGATCTATACAGTATTGAGATATATTGTGTAATTCAAGTCTAGTGGAAGCCATAGAGCGGATTATAGAGCGGATTGTTATTGTGGCTACTTTCGGCCACTCCCATTCGTCAATATGGATATGAATGGGCTGACAGAGAAAAGGCTGCGACACTCATCAGATATTCACAAGGAATCATTTCCATCCCATTGAGTGGTACTCAAAGCTTGCAAAAAGTCTCGGTAATGATTCCTACTCCAAAAGAGTCATGAATAATGTAATCTAAATCAATGTTTTATTGACAACATGTCATCAAGTGAGGAAACCCCTCATGAAAAGGTGATCTGTCTGTGTAGCTATGCAAACTGAAAATGAATCTATTAACTTTCTAGTGTCACTAATCAGTGCCGCAATGACACTATGTTTTATTAAACATATTTACACCAGCAGTAGGCAGTAAAATACTAAACAACAAGAATGTTCATGTTTACAACATTAGCATTCCTTTGCTGGAAGGAGCTATCAATTTTGGGAATCAAGACTTGTGTGGGAATGTGAAATATTTTTCAGATATGATAACGAGGTGCTAAGGCTATGCCATAGCCAACATATATACTTCTTTCTTTTTGATTGAAGTTCTCATGAAAACCCTACTGGAAAGAACTTTTTTGTATCCTCCTAGTTGACCAACTGTTGGGCATTTCAATCGAAAAGGACCCATGAGCACCAACATGTGAAGTTCATAAGAGCATTCCAAACTGGGTGTCAAATGAATGCTAAGGGCTTATATTTTGGGCAATGAAGGCATACAGTGCCTTCGGAAAGTACTGAGCTCAGGTGCATCCTGTTTCCATTGATCATCCTTGAGATGTTTCTAGAACTTGATTGGAGTACACCTGTGGTAAATTCAGCTGATTGGGCATGATCTGGAAAGGCACACACCTGCCTATTTAAGTTCCCACAGTTGACAGTGCATGTCAGAGCTAAAACCAAGCCATGAGGTCAAAGGAATTGTCTGTAGAGCTCTGAGACAGGATTGTGTCGAGGCACAGATCTGGGGAAGGTTACCAAAAACATTATGCAGCATTGAAGGTCCCCAAGAAGAGAGTGGCCTCCATCATTCTTAAATGGAAGAAGTGTGGAACCACCAAGATTCTTGCCAGATCTGGCCGCCCAGCCCAAACTGAGCAATCGGGGGAGAAGGACCTTGGTCCGGGAGGTGACCAAGAACCCGATGGTCACTCTGACAGAGCTCTAGAATTCCTCTGTGAAGATGGGAAAACATTCCAGAAAGACAACCATCTCTGCAGCACCCCACCAATTAGGCCTTTATGGTAGAGTGGCCAGAAGGAAGCCACTCCTTAGTAAAAGGCACATGACACCCCGCTTGGAGTTTGCCAATAGGCACCTAAAAGACTCTCAGACCATGAGAAACAAGATTCTCTGGTCTGCTGAAACCAACATTGAACACCTTGGCCTGAATGCCGAGTGTCACGTCTGGAGGAAACCTAGCACAATCCTTACGGTGAAGCATGGTGGTGGCAGCATCATATAGTGGGGATGTTTTTCAGTGGCAGAGACTGGGAGACTAGTCAGGATTGAGGAAAATATTGACAAAGCAAAGTACAGAGAGATCCTTGTTGAAAACCGGCTCCAGAGCACTCAGGACCTCAGACTGGGGCGAAGGTTTACCTTCCAACAGGACAATAACCGTAAGCACACAGCCAAGACAACGCAGGAGTGGCTTCGGGGCAAGTCTCTGAGTGGCCCAGCCAGAGCCCGGACTTGAACCCAATCTAACTCTGGAGAGATCTGAAAATAGCTGTGCAGCAACGCTCCCATCCAACCTTGACAGGATCTGCAGAGAAGAATGGGAAGAACTCCCCAAATACAGGTGTGCCAAGCTTGTAGCGTCATACCCAAGAAGATAAAGTACTGAGTAAAGGGTCTGAGTACTTACTTAAATGTGATATATATATTTATTTTATTGCAAAAATGTATTAAAACACGGTTTTGCTTTGTCACTATGGGGTTTTATGTATAGATTGATGAGGGGAAAAAACTATCTAATCAATTGTCGAATAAGGCTTTAACGTAACAAATGTGGAAAAAGTCAAGGGGTTTGAATGCTTTCCGAATACTTTTTTCAACCATTTTAAATCTTAAAAATTTGGTATAAGTAAAGGCTTTGATTTCTGGAAAAACATATACCAGGAAAAGTCTTAAAAGGTATCAGGAATACATCAAAACACAATAATGCGGATGTAAAGACCCCTACCAACAAATATCAAATATTATATTTAATTTTGGAGAAATTGTTTAAGAAATACAGTGCCTTGCGAAAGTATTCGGCCCCCTTGAACTTTGCAATTTTTTGCCACATTTCAGGCTTCAAACATAAAGATATAAAACTGTATTTTTTTGTGAAGAATCAACAACAAGTGGGACACAATCATGAAGTGGAACGACATTTATTGGATATTTCAAACTTTTTTAACAAATCAAAAACTGAAAAATTGGGCGTGCAAAATTATTCAGCCCCTTTACTTTCAGTGCAGCAAACTCTCTCCAGAAGTTCAGTGAGGATCTCTGAATGATCCAATGTTGACCTAAATGACTAATGATGATAAATACAATCCACCTGTGTGTAATCAAGTCTCCGTATAAATGCACCTGCACTGTGATAGTCTCAGAGGTCCGTTAAAAGCGCAGAGAGCATCATGAAGAACAAGGAACACACCAGGCAGGTCCGATATACTGTTGTGAAGAAGTTTAAAGCCGGATTTGGATACAAAAAGATTTCCCAAGCTTTAAACATCCCAAGGAGCACTGTGCAAGCGATAATATTGAAATGGAAGGAGTATCAGACCACTGCAAATCTACCAAGACCTGGCCGTCCCTCTAAACTTTCAGCTCATACAAGGAGAAGACTGATCAGAGATGCAGCCAAGAGGCCCATGATCACTCTGGATGAACTGCAGAGATCTACAGCTGAGGTGGGAGACTCTGTCCATAGGACAACAATCAGTCGTATATTGCACAAATCTGGCCTTTATGGAAGAGTGGCAAGAAGAAAGCCATTTCTTAAAGATATACATAAAAAGTGTAGTTTAAAGTTTGCCACAAGCCACCTGGGAGACACACCAAACATGTGGAAGAAGGTGCTCTGGTCAGATGAAACCAAATTTTTTTGGCAACAATGCAAAACGTTATGTTTGGCGTAAAAGCAACACAGCTCATCACACTGAACACACCATCCCCACTGTCAAACATGGTGGTGGCAGCATCATGGTTTGGGCCTGCTTTTCTTCAGCAGGGACAGGGAAGATGGTAAAAATTGATGGGAAGATGGATGGAGCCAAATACAGGACCATTCTGGAAGAAAACCTGATGGAGTCTGCAAAAGACCTGAGACTGGGACGGAGATTTGTCTTCCAACAAGACAATGATCCAAAACATAAAGCAAAATCTACAATGGAATGGTTCAAAAATAAACATATCCATGTGTTAGAATGGCCAAGTCAAAGTCCAGACCTGAATCCAATCGAGAATCTGTGGAAAGAACTGAAAACTACTGTTCACAAATGCTCTCCATCCAACCTCACTGAGCTCGAGCTGTTTTGCAAGGAGGAATGGGAAAAAAATTCAGTCTCTCGATGTGCAAAACTGATAGAGACATACCCCAAGCGACTTACAGCTGTAATCACAGCAAAAGGTGGCGCTACAAAGTATTAACTTAAGGGGGCTGAATAATTTTGCACGCCCAATTTTTCAGTTTTTGATTTGTTAAAAAAGTTTGAAATATCCAATAAATGTCGTTCCACTTCATGATTGTGTCCCACTTGTTGTTGATTCTTCACAAAAAAATACAGTTTTATATCTTTATGTTTGAAGCCTGAAATGTGGCAAAAGGTCGCAAAGTTCAAGGGGGCCGAATACTTTCGCAAGGCACTGTATGTGCCTTGCAATTGTCACGTCTGCTCCCACTCTTCCCTCCCCTGGAGCTTGAGGGCGCCAAGCTGCCCTGCATCATGCACTCCTGCCGTCAATTACGCACACCTGCCTTCCATCGTCACGCGCTTCAGCGATATTGGACTCACCTGGACTCACTTATCATCTGTTTATTACCTCCCCTATATTTGTCAGTTTCCTGCTCTGTTCCCTGCTGATGCATTTAAAGTGTTTTGTCTGTGTTTACTCGTATGCTGACACTGTTCCTGTCTCGTTCCATGTCCGTTCTTGATTAAATGTTTGACTCCCCGTACCCGCTTCGTCTCTCCAGCGTCAGCCCATGTGACAGTAATTCCATTACCAAAATCCAACATCCTGTATTTTACAGATATTTTCTAATTTCTCTCTCCCATGAAAGTTCCCAGAAGTAATAAGTAATGGTGATTTTACTGATATCAAATTGGTTTATGAATCATTAAGTGATTAAAACTCGTAATTACCAAAAGCACTGAGTACAGCACAGTACAGCACAGCACAGTACTGTACAGTGAGTAGAGCACAGTAGAGTAAAATACAGTACAATACAATACAGTACAGTATTGTTCAATACAGCCACATACAGTAAATAAAAGTAGAGTACACTACAGTACAGTAGTATTTTCTACTGTACTGAACTATACTCTACTCTACTGTACTCTACCCTACTCTACTGCACTGTATTCTTCTGTGCTCTACTGTGCTGTCCAAACTTGTGTGACATGATGAGAATGACATTCATATCTGTAGTATCTGTGATATACATCTGTTTATATTAGTTACTATTCTGTTACTAAGCAGTAATGTACTATGGCAGTGTTACATTACTACACCTAATAGGAAATGCACATGCGCACTATTGTGCCGGGGGGTGGGGGGGTGTAGAGGATGAGGGGTTTTGACTAAACAAGACTAACTTTACTCCTGTCTCCTGCCTGGTCATTTCTCCACAACACAAATATTTCAGTGGCGACGAGGTGATTAAGCTTCTTAAACGGACATTGCTTGAAGGGAAGAATGTTGCGTGAGTAATGAAACTCAAAATAATTATGTAAATCGTCAGTTATTTTTTTTTTTTTTTTTGCCAGTAGAAAAGGCTAAGCACTGCTAGCTGGTGCAGTTTTCAGGAACTGCCAAGTAGCAAGCCTATTGGAGTCCAGAATGGTGACACTGCCCTCTGGAGGTTAAGTAAAAAAACTGTCATTAGGCGATCTCAGTGGAAAAATAATGTACAACAAAAAAAAGTAAGAAACGTGTTAATTTTTACACATGAGTGCAGTGAATTAAGTAATTGCAGACACTTCTGAAACGAAGAAAGTGAAGAATCAGATGAAAATTAAGGAATACAAGGAATAAGGAAACTGAATAATTAACTGTGAAAATGGCAACCATTGGTTGAGTACCAGAGTTTTTGAGGCTACAAAAGAGGATTTTGATTCCTATTTAGAGCGTTTTGAGCATTGGCTGGCTGAAAATGAAATCAAAGATGAAAAGAAAGCTGACGTATTTCTCAGTGTTTTGGGTCCAACTGAGTATAGATTGCTGAAAGGTCTCATTGAACCAATAAAAGCAGTGGAGTTGACCTATGCAGAACTGACTGAAACCCTTTCAAGGCATTTCAAGCCTAAGCCAATTCTCATTGCAAAACGTTTCAGATATTACCAATGTCACCAGAGTCAAAGGGAAACTGTGGCTGACTACATCCTTGCTTTGAAAAGGCAGGCAAGTACATGTGAGTTTGCACAATTTCTTGATGACGCTCTCCGAGACAAGTTTGTATGTGGTCTCACAGGTGAAGCATATCACAGGCTTCTGTCAAAGAAGGACCTGACTTGTCCTGAAAGCCTGTGATATCGAACTTGGACTCGAGCTTGCCAACAGGGATACTATTGAGCTATGGGGACATGCAGAACGTCAGAAAGGTGTTCACATGGTCAGTGATGCATGTGGTGGAAAAGGCTCACTGTCACACTTTTCTCAGTCCCGTCCTCAAGGTTACACAAGAACAAAGCAGCCCACATCACAAAGGTCTAAGCCCAGTTGTTACAGATGTGGGGGAGATAATCATCAGCACAGTGAATGTCGATTCCAAAATGAAAAGTGCCACAATTGTGGAAAGGTTAGAAGAGCAAGAGGGCACAACGTGTCAGACACAGCACACGAAGAGGAAGGTACAACTGAAACAGTATTGGAACTGTTTACAGTGTACACAGCTCAACAACAAAAAGATGGAATCTATCTTAGCATGGAGTTTGCTGGAAAACCAGTACAAATGTAGCTGGACACCGGAGCGTCTGTATCTCTGGTTCCAGAGAGACTCTACAAAGAAAAACTGAAAGAGTGCCCTCTTCAGCCAGCGTCCATCCGCCTTTCTTCACACACTGGTGACACTATTCCTGTGTTGGGGCAGATCCAGGTACCACTCCGGAATGAGGGGACAGAGTGGACGCTACCGCTTGTCATTGTTAAAGGAGAAAAATCAGCCTTGCTAGGCAGAAACTGGCTACAAAAGATCAAGTTGAACTGGGGAGAAATCTTCAGTTTGAGAAATGACAAACCAGTGAGTCAGGCTACACTCACTAACATGCTGGAGAAGCACAAATAACTTTTCAAAGATGGCTACGGCAAAATACAAGACTTCACAACAAAAGTCAGAGTGCAAGAAGGAACCAAGCCTATCTTTCACGAACCACGACCGCCTACAGAAGAATAACATCATCATGAAAGTAGAGAGGAGCGACTGGGCCGCTCCGATCGTTGTAGCCCCAAAGAAAGACAAGACCTTCAGAATGTGCAGGGACTACAAGGTCACAGTAAATCGCTGCATACTACCAGAGGAATATCCACTTCCAAACGCTGAAGATCTGTTTGCCACTCTAGCTGGGGGGGAAGGTTTTCAGTAAGTTGGACATGGCATTCGCTTATCAGCGACTGAAGCTGGATCTGGAGTCAGAACATTATCTTACCATCAGTACACACAAGGGTCTATTCAGATTAAATCGCTTGGCCTATTGAATCTTGACAGCTCCAGCGATATTCCAACACACAATGGATCAGATCTTGGATGGTATAGACAATGTTGTGTGCTTCATGGACGACATCCTCGTGTCAGCACCAACCACTGGAGAGCACCTTGTAGTGCTGGACAAAGTGATGTCAAGACTGGAGAAATACGGAGTGAGAATGAAACGCAGCAAGTGTGAGTTCCTCCAGGACTCAGTTCAGTATCTCGGATACAAGATTGATGCACAAGACCTGCACCCAACCAACAGTAAGGTGGTGGCAAACTTGTCCACATTGTTGCATCCGCTTCACCAACTGCTGCAGGCCGATACAAAGTGGAATTGCTCTACAGAAGGAAGTTTCAACTGTTGACAGACCACAAGACTCTGTTGGCCATCCTTGGACCAAAATCAGACATATCAACCGTTGCTACACTTCGAATGCAACGTTTGGCTCTGATATTGCTAGCCTACGACTACGAGATCGAGTACAGATGATCCAGTGACCACGTAAATGCAGATGCACTATCAAGACTACCATGCAATAGTGACTCAGACAGTGAAGATGATAGAGCAGTCTTCCAGATCTCTCTCATCGACAAACTGCCCATATCTGCTTCAGACATAGTAGAGGAAACGAGGAAAGACCCAATGCTTTCCAAAGTCTTGTATAAAACATTAGGCGTTTGGCCAACCATCGTAAATGACGATAACCTTCGTCCATTCATCGACAAGAAAGACCAGTTGTCCACTGATCAAGAATGTGTTCTGTGGGGATCAAAGGTGGTGGTACCTCACAAATTCCAAAGGAGATTGCTATCTGACCTGCATGAGGGACATCCAGGGATCACTCGAATGAAAGCACTCACCCACAGTTATCTGTGGTGGCCTGGACTGGATCAGGACATTCAACAGCATGTAGGCTACTGCTCACCTTGTGAAGCTGTTCGCAACAAGCCTGCTGCTGCACCTCTTCATCCATGGTCATGGGCTGCTACACCATGGGAATGCATCCATGTGGATTACGCCGAGATTGACAAGAAACATTTCCTTGTTGTCGTCGATGTCCATTCCAAGTGGATGGAAGTGTTCCCTACTCAACTGACCACAGCTGGGAAGACCATCAATCTTCTCAGACACCTGTTCGCATCTTTTGGACTAGTCATGGAGCTCGTATCGGACAAAGGCCCTCTTTTCACGTCAAACAATTTTTAAATGTTTCTCAAGAACAACGGGTAAGGCACATGCTGTCACCAACTTACCGTCCGGCATCAAACGGAGCAGCGGAGAGAGGCGTGCAAACCTTTAAGAAGGCCTGGACTAGATTCGAGGTTCAGTCTGTGCCCACCCAACAAAGGCTTCCCCGGTTCCTGTTTACTAACCGTAACACACCACACACAGTAACGGAATGTACACCAGCTGAACTGTTTCTGAAACGCCAACCACGTACCCGCCTGACATTGTTGAACCCAGACTTGTCAAGCACTATGGCAAAGCACCAGCTACAGCAGAAGAAAGCTCATGACAGACACTCAAAGACTGTCAGAGAATTCAAAGAGGGAGAGAGGGCGATGGTACATGTTTTCAGACACCCCAAGCGCCTGAGCAACTCAGGTGTGATCTTGCAACGTAGAGGACCTTTGACTTACCAAGTCCAAATTGGTCATCGCCATGCCAGCTTTCATGTGGATCATCTGCTACAGTCCAACGCGCCAGCAGAGACATGCCGAGAGAACAAGAACAATAACGACCCCCAGGACTATTCTCCTGACTGTGGATGAATGGAAGAGACAGAGCCTGACCTTCCAGCCGAACCTGGCCCACCACCGGAAGCCCAGGAGGAGCGGAGATATCCTATTCGACAGCGAAGGGCACCTCAAAAGCTTGACCTGTGAGTTGAGCTGGTTAAGGAGGTAGCAGACAGTAAAACAAACACTTCAATATGTCCTAGATAAAAGGAAAGAAAAAGGACATTAGCTGGGTTAGTTATTAGGACACAAACTCCATCTTCGGGCAGAAAAATCCCCTGGATTTGTGCTGGGCTTTGAAAAGTACAGTAGTTGAAAAATGTTTAAGAATGCATTGTTCAGATATTGCATTAGTTGTTCCCTAAAGTATTTACCTTGTCCTCTGGGAGTTAAACACTATGGGGGAAGAGTGTAGTATCTGTGATCTACATCTGTTTATATGAGTTACTATTCTGTTACTAAGCAGTAATGTATTACGGCAATGTTACATTTCTACACCTAATAGGAAATGAACATGCGCACTATTGTGCCAGGTGGGTGCTGTAGAGGACGAGGGGTTTTGACTAAACGAGACTGACTGTACTCTCGTCTCCTGCCTGGTCATTTCTCCACAACACAAATATTACAATATCCATAATTATACAGATCAGGGACCCATGACGAAATTCTGTCACCGTAGTAATGTTACCAGGTGTACATATACTTCAGTTACGGTAGTTCAATAACCAAAATATATTTTTTCAAATTCAAGGTACCATGTCATAGCTGACAGCCCATTGTTTCTGCAGACATGTCATAGCTGACAGCCCATTGTTTCTGCAGACATGTCATAGCTGACAGCCCATTGTTTCTGCAGACATGTCATAGCTGACAGCCCATTGTTTCTGCAGACATGTCATAGCTGACAGCCCATTGTTTCTGCAGACATGTCATAGCTGACAGCCCATTGTTTCTGCAGACATGTCATAGCTGACAGCCCATTGTTTCTGCAGACATGTCATAGCTGACAGCCCATTGTTTCTGCAGACATGTCATAGCTGACAGCCCATTGTTTCTGCAGACATGTCATAGCTGACAGCCCATTGTTTCTGCAGACATGTCATAGCTGACAGCCCATTGTTTCTGCAGACATGTCATAGCTGACAGCCCATTGTTTCTGCAGACATGTCATAACTGACAGCCAATTGTTTCTGCAGACATGTCATAGCTGACAGCCCATTGTTTCTGCAGACATGTCATAGCTGACAGCCCATTGTTTCTGCAGACATGTCATAGCTGACAGCCCATTGTTTCTGCAGACATGTCATAGCTGACAGCCCATTGTTTCTGCAGACATGTCCTAGCTGACAGCCCATTGTTTCTGCAGACATGTCATAGCTGACAGCCCATTGTTTCTGCAGACATGTCATAGCTGACAGCCCATTGTTTCTGCAGACATGTCATAACTGACAGCCCATTGTTTCTGCAGACATGTCATAGCTGACAGCCCATTGTTTCTGCAGACATGTCATAGCTGACAGCCCATTGTTTCTGCAGACATGTCATAGCTGACAGCCAATTGTTTCTGCAGACATGTCATAGCTGACAGCCCATTGTTTCTGCAGACATGTCCTAGCTGACAGCCCATTGTTTCTGCAGACATGTCATAGCTGACAGCCCATTGTTTCTGCAGACATGTCCTAGCTGACAGCCCATTGTTTCTGCAGACATGTCATAGCTGACAGCCCATTGTTTCTGCAGACATGTCATAGCTGACAGCCAATTGTTTCTGCAGACATGTCCTAGCTGACAGCCCATTGTTTCTGCAGACATGTCATAGCTGACAGCCCATTGTTTCTGCAGACATGTCATAGCTGACAGCCCATTGTTTCTGCAGACATGTCATAGCTGACAGCCCATTGTTTCTGCAGACATGTCATATCTGACAGCCCATTGTTTCTGCAGACATGTCATAACTGACAGCCCATTGTTTCTGCAGACATGTCCTAGCTGACAGCCCATTGTTTCTGCAGACATGTCATATCTGACAGCCCATTGTTTCTGCAGACATGTCATAGCTGACAGCCCATTGTTTCTGCAGACATGTCATATCTGACAGCCAATTGTTTCTGCAGACATGTCCTAGCTGACAGCCCATTGTTTCTGCAGACATGTCATAGCTGACAGCCCATTGTTTCTGCAGACATGTCATAGCTGACAGCCCATTGTTTCTGCAGACATGTCATAGCTGACAGCCCATTGTTTCTGCAGACATGTCATAGCTGACAGCCCATTGTTTCTGCAGACATGTCATAGCTGACAGCCCATTGTTTCTGCAGACATGTCATATCTGACAGCCCATTGTTTCTGCAGACATGTCATAACTGACAGCCCATTGTTTCTGCAGACATGTCCTAGCTGACAGCCCATTGTTTCTGCAGACATGTCATATCTGACAGCCCATTGTTTCTGCAGACATGTCATATCTGACCGCCCATTGTTTCTGCAGACATGTCATAACTGACAGCCCATTGTTTCTGCAGACATGTCATATCTGACAGCCCATTGTTTCTGCAGACATGTCATAGCTGACAGCCCATTGTTTCTGCAGACATGTCATAGCTGACAGCCCAGTCTTTCTGTAGACATGTTGAATCTTTGTTTGGAGCAGATTTTTAACAGAGTTTTTGGAACTCTCATCTGCACTAAATCATTTTTTTGTAAATGTTTCCATTACTGTGGAATTGCCCAGTTACTAATTCATTTCAGGACGAACACCAGTGTCCTTTCAGAAACCACTTAAAACTGAACACAATTTCAACTAGAATACACAGTGTGACTAGAAATAAAAGATGAATAGCAAAACACTGATATACCTCTAAATAGCTTTCTTTCATGCAAATAAACATAAAAATGTTTCTCTGTCTGTGTGTGTTTTGATACAGGTGTAGGATCTTAATTTTAGCCAGTTTGCTACAGCAGGACAATAATGCAGCAACAGGAAATGTAAATTAGTATGTGGATTATAATTAATGGAATTTAATAAAAAAAATTGTAAGGGGAAATCAAGTCTGAAATCACAAACAGTCAAAGTGGAAATTACAAACTTCAGGAGCCTTTTTAAACCTCAAATACTCTACAAGTGTGACATTTTCTCCATTGCAGGAAAGTTCTCTTGCAACGGGGTGGAAAAATGGGGCTCCTGAGTGGCGCAGCGGTCTTAGGCACTACATCTCAGAGCTAGAGGCATCACTACAGACACCCTGGTTCAATTCCAGGCTGTATCAAAACCGACCATGATTGGGAGTCCCATACGGCGGCGCACAATTGGCCCAGCGTCATGCAGGTTTGGCCGGTGTAGGCCGTCATTGTAAATATTAATTTGTTCTTAACTGGCTTTTTTAAAATGAAGATCCTACATCTGTACAGTCAGTTCTGAGAGGTGTCCGCTGGAGCGGAGGTCATGGTGCCTGTCCGATTGACAGCTGGTTGATGTAGACAAAGACCCTACTCTTCAGCTTGGAAAATAGCTTTGCTACAGTCACGTACGTCTCAGTCAATCACCAGATATCCCCTCTATTGTACACTCTATCCTTTTAACCAGGGACGGGCTGAATAAGGTGGAATTACTGGTCAAATGCCGCTTGTACCTGAAATAGCCATGTACATTGTAAGTTGTCCAGTTGACATACCGTCCACCCCAGTCAGTTAAGAGATGATATACGCTGATGTTACCTGGCAGCTCTGGTGACCTTGCCTCGAGCTACAACATTCTTTCCATTCTTAAAGCGACACTAAACACATCATGACGTCCATACAGGGAGATTTTACTCTAGTTACAACTGGTCACATCATGCACATGACACACACTCAGGTCATGAGTCACCTGCTGACAGCAGATACTGTCTTCTATCTCCTCTTTGAAGGACATCATAAAAAGATTTCCAACCAGCACAACCCACACCCAGCCATGATGCCAGGATTGGAGAGTAAGCTGTAATTGGTGAGGCGAACGAGCCTGTGTCCTCTGTTTGTAAGCAGATTACAGGCTGGCTTGGCATGGCAGGCCCAGGGCCCCACAGGGCTCCACCACATGGCTCCTACGTGGTGTGTAAAACAAGCATGTCCCTCATTAATAAATCATGGGAGAGAGAGAAATAGAAAGAGAGAGTGAGAGAGATAAAGAGAGGGTGCAGCCATGCAATTGGGTGTAAACGAGAGAGTGTCTTTGCTTCATGACAATTAAAGGGAGAACAGGTGCGTATCCTAGCACCTGGGGAGCTAGCCTGTCTTTTTTTCAGAGCAGAGAGGGATTAGCTAGTTGGAGGCAGTGACACAGAGCATTTCCTACCATTTTTGCATTGTTTACGAAAGCTTTGTCTTTGTGCCTGCCTCCCCCGCTAACAATGAGCTTGTTTCGTACCGAGGCCAAGTTTCTGTTAACCGTTGATTATAATAAAATCATTTTTGGTTCGGTATTTTTTTTTTTACTTGGAAGTGTGTCTTCCACAAAACAAGAGGATCTAGAATAAAGAACAGCTCCTTTTTAGGCTATTAGCATTTTATTTTGATGGGTTGTTTGTCTAAAAGGAGGATTAGATCCACTAAACTTAAAAAATAAATGAATGAATTAGTCGTTCAACTTTCTTTTCTCTGTGTAAGAGGACTGACTCTAAGAGCTCAATCAGATTTTAAACATTTATTTTTGTCACGTAAAATAGCTGTCTGAGCTTGAACATGAAACATCAGAGAATTGTACATCATTCATAATGTAAAACTAATATACAGTACATCATAGAATACATCTGAAAGGCTTATCAACTTCAGCATTCTGATTCCCCATCCTAAAAGAGGGAGTCAAACCATACAGATACCGAGTGTTATGGCTGGAAGACTGAGCTATGCTTCTTTATCTACTGACACTTAAAGAGATTGACTGTGTGTGTGTGTGTGTGTGCGCGTGTGTTTTGAATCTGTCTCTGGTCTCTAACAAGTCTTTTATCCAAAGCTGTTAACAATGGAGCGTTGAGACCTACAGATACAGTCGAGGGTCTCTGGTTGGACAATGGCTTTGAAAGATTTTTCAGAGACAAAATAATCAATTTTGGATCTGCAGCATGGGTCTAGTAAAGGCTTTCACATAGAAACAAAAGAGACTATCCATTTTTTTTGTGACCAACTTTTATTTCATTTTGTCATTTTTTTTCAGAGGGAGGGTTACAGGTACAAAAAGAATCAAAGAAATGCATTCAAAGATTCATTCCACCCTCAGTCCCCATCCACCCGCATCCTCCCTCCCCACCTGGCAAACATGTTTCCCTCCCCGCTTAGCCCCACCACCCCAACTACCAAACCTGAGAAAGCATGCATCCCACCCGTTTCCATCCCACCCAGCAACTGAGGTTGCTTATCGCCCCCCCCCATGCAACTTTTTCTGCATCGACAGAGGACAAACCATTCACAGAGACAAACTGATATCTTTCCGACAGATAAGATCTAAACCAGGCCAGAACTTGTCCGTGTAGACCAATTTGGGTTTCCAATCTCTCCAAAAGAATGTGGTGATCGATGGTATCAAAAGCAGCACTAAGGTCTAGGAGCACGAGGACACATGCAGAGCCTCGGTCTGACGCCATTAAAAGGTCATTTACCACCTTCACAAGTGCAGTCTCAGTGCAAGTCAAGACGATTTCTCTCTCTCTCTCTCTCTCTCTCTCTCTCTCTCTCTCTCTCTCTCTCTCTCTCTCTCATTATTGTTCTTGCCCGTTCACCCTCACATGCTCTTAGGCTCTCTCAAATATATGGTAAATGTGATAGAACAATGTGATAGAACATTTGTCTCTCTCTCTCTCTTCCTAGTTTAACATTCATAAATATTTATTGTCATTTAGTAAAAGAGCTCTTTCCAATCTTTCTCTGACAAAACCAAGGATGCATTATGTAGCATGTGGTTGTCTCAGGACTACTTTACTGATTACTTGACTTAGTCACTTAGTAACACTAGGTCACAGATTCAGCCTATAAACATGACTTAAGGTCCTTTGTATATTTGACATATTACCCGTATGAATAAAAACAAAAATTTGTATTAACATTTTAATTTTAATATCATATTTTACAGTGCTCAGTCAAATTGACACTAAGAAACAAAACTAAACAAAACCACTCACTCAGAAATCAGCATGTAGGCAAAACAGCCTGGGAGAGAGTTTGTCCAACTGCACACCATTGCAATTCAAATCACATCTCCTGTGCCTTGCACTAGGAGGCGGCGGAGACTCGTTAATGATTTTCATTTACCCCCTAGCCAGATTAATCAAATGAGCATCGGTTCCACTCACTGCACTGAGTGACGCATTGGAAACACCACAGGGCCTGACACTGTGGGTGGCAGCCGGGCGGGTCCAACCAAGACCAACACCGCCACCCTCTTGTGTCCTGGTGTCAGTCTTCAGTTCATAACTTAGGGCAAGTTAAGACTGACTCACTGAAACACAGTGCACAAGCAAACGTGCACACACACACAGATACTTATGCTGGTGCATGCACATGTGCACACACACACACACACACACACACACACACACACACACACACACACACATTTGGTTCCTAGAGCTCTTGAGTGAAGTGTGTGTGTGTGTGTGTGTGTGTGTGTGTGTGTGAGCATGGGTGCATGTATGTGTGTTTGTGAGCATGCTTGGCAGGACCCACTGTACTAGAGACCTTTCTGGGTATCCTGGCCAAGTTGAGAGCCAACAGATCAGCAGGTTAATGTGCTATAATCAGAAACATGTTTTGCTTTAAGCAATGGTGTGTGTGTGGTTTACTAAAGCCACATGCAATGACACAAATGCATCACAATATCAAAACAACAACACAAATGAAATATGGGAGCAAAGTCATGAAAGTGGAAAAACAAACAAAAGCAATAAGCACCCTGCCATTATTGTCAGAACATCTCCTAAGCTGGTTGTTGCCTGGAGGTGTTCTCTTGCTGCTGATATGTAACACCTGCAGCTTGTAATTGTGGGGTAGTTTTTCAAGCTCAAGATATTTCCTAGCTACCAATGACATTAGTGCATTATAAATCATCACATATATGTTTGCGTGTGAACTCCCAAACACTTTTCAATGTCGAATTACAACTTAATTTCCTCATGATTGCTGAAATCCCAGATTCGCTGGCATATTCTCTATTCTGTGGATGACAGAGGAGCTTGTCCAAAGCCTCGCAGCTAAAAAACCTTCCAGGACTTCTAACAATTAATCATTCAGCACTGAAGGTTCCATTTGCGCAGAACGGGTCCATTTGCAACACGGCCGAATAACTGAATAAGTCAACAACAACAAGGGAGGATAATTTGTTTCCACCTCGGGGCCATTCCTCAAAATTCTCTGAAACTGAGAGAGCTAGATGCACAGTGACATGGAACACCGGCACAACCGGTCCGATGGAGCTGGTGCTGAAATAGTAAAGGTGAAACATGTTCATCCTTTATTATTAAGATTAAGAGCCTCTGCTTTTATTACTGAGCCAAAACAGCAACTCAAAGATCTCCAACCATAGAAGGGCCATATAGGCCATTGCGTAATCTTGTCCACCAGCCGGCTCTCTGTTGAACCGTCTGGTTTCACAGCGCCTCAGAACGGGACTTGACTGGAAGTCTATGGCAAGAGCGGATTAAACAACCGCTGGTTTTAATTGGCTGATCTCTCAGTACATCACCATCTAGCATAAACCATAGAACCTCCACCCTCAATTGCGGACTTAAAAGCTCAAACAGCGCAAGTGATTTTAACAAAGGAGTGAGTTCGGGAAAATCTGAATGTATACATCTTTGAAATTATTTTAACATATAAATGTTATATGCCAAAACCTATAAATAATTGGGCTTCCCAAAAATAATATGGTCAATGTGATAGAACATTTATACAGCTATAGCAGGCTCTCTCCCTCTCCCGCCTTGATTTTAACCACACCACTTTCAAGTCTCAATTTGTTGCACTGTGTTACCAGGCACTATGTGCCAGCAATTCAAGCCTCGTGACTAGATTAGCCATTGCATGTATGATGAGAGGCCTACTTGAGAACAGGAGTGAAAGTCATTTGTCTGTCTGTCTGTCTGTCTGTCTGTCTGTCTCTCTCTCTCTCTCTCTCTCTCTCTCTCTCTCTCGTTCTGTCTCTCTCTCTCTCGTTCTGTCTCTCTCTCTGTCTCTGTCACTCTCTCTCTCTCTCGTTCTGTCTCTCTCTCTCTCTCTCTCTCTGTCTCTCGTTCTGTCTCTCTGTCTCTGTCTCTGTCTCTGTCTCTCTCTGTCTCTCGTTTTGTCTCTCTCTCTCTCTCTCTCTCTCTCTCTCTCTCTCTCTGTCTCTCGTTCTGTCTCTCTCTGTCTCTGTCTCTCTCTCTCTCTATCTGTCTCTCTCTCTCTCTCTCTCTCTTTTAGTCTCAGGTTTAAAGGGAAGCTGGGGGATAAAAGGGTCCCACGTGAAACACTTTGGCGGCTTTATCTCTCTGTGTGTATGTGTGTGTGTGTGTGTATGTGTGAGAGGCTCTCGTATCCTCATTATGCGCACATAAGAGTGTGTGCCCTCTCCCGCCCAAGCGAACGCGACCCGGCATATGTTTCCAGCTGATTAAACACAGCTTTGAGTGGTTTCCACGACAACACCATACCAAAATATGGAGACGTGACAATTATGTTAAGCCTGGAGGAAATAACGTTACAACGGAGAGTTAAGAAGCATAAGTGAACGTCTCTCGCTCTCTCTCTCTGTTAGTGTCTATCGCAATGAAATCCTTTGAGAATTCTAACAGAGGTGTGTTTGAAATGTTAAATGTGAGGCCTACTCTCTGGTATTTGACCGCTTCAAACACTTTTGAAAAGCTTCACTTTTGGATTCAACAAAACAGGGACATACATTTCAATTTCACGCAGTGGTGGTGTGAAGGTTGCAGAAGGCCAAACATTCTTACTGTAGAAGGTGTGATGATTCCATTAAACACAGCCACTGTTTTGTCCGTATCCTAAAGTCTAGGCGATGTATACAGGACATGTAATATAAAAAAACATCAGACAGTATTTCCATTCCTTTTCCTTTCACAACACCTTCCGAATAAATAAATCATACAGTACATTTATCTTTTTTTCTCTCATTCCCTCGTTCCATTTCTTCCACCATGAAACACCTCATTCAGCCCTTATCAGAATGTGCTGGGGGCTACCCAAACACATCTTTCCTATTCGTTATCTGGACTCAAAGAGGCACAATCAGAGCTGGCTGTCTGCACATGGTGCGTGTGTGAGTCTGTGTGCACTTCTGTGTGTGTGTGTCTCCGTGTATGTTTGTATGTATTAACACGTGTGTGTGTGCGTGTGCGTGCATGCGTGTGTGTGTGCGGAACAGCTGTCTGCGTGGGTTTTCTCCGCTGCTACGCTCCGACTGCAAATGATGCACCCTGTCAGAAAGAACCAATAGGGTTCTGTGGGCCGTCACAGCATGGCACAGTGATAAGAGAGTCGAGGAGACGCTTGGCTGAGATCTGACACTGCAGGGGAGGTGCAGCGACACTGCCCTGAAGCCGCCTAGGGCCGTGGTGAAGGCTGTCACAGGCATCACCCCTTTCTCTATCATTATTTTTGTCTGTCCATCTCTATCTTTGCTTTAAAATTGGATTGGCAAGTGCATGCCACTGTGGTCTGGTCTGATAATTCAAAATCAGAGATGTTGCTGTCTTTTGTCATCAAATCAAATCAAATTTGTCACATGCGTCGTAAACAACAGGTGTAGACTAACAATGAAATGCTTACTTACGGGTCCTTTTCCAACAATGCAGAGTTAAAGATAAAGAATAAATGCACAGTGAATAATGAATAACGAGTAAAAGTAACCTTACTATATACAGGGAGTACCTGTACCGAGTTGATGTCCAGGGGTACAAATGAATTGACGTAGCTGTGTACATATAAGTAGGGGTAAAGTGACTAGGCAACAGGATAGATAATAGACAGTAGCAGCAGCGTATGTGGTGAGTGTGAATGTGTGTGTGAGTGTGTGTGTGGCATCAGTATGCATGTGTGCGCATGCTATGTGTGTGTGTATGTATGTATATGTGTGTTGGGATGCCAGTGTAAGTATGTGTGAATGTGTGCATAGAGTCAGTGCAAAAAAGGGTCAATGCAGGTAGACCGGGTAGCCATTTTTTAAATATATATTTAACTAGACAACTCAGTTAAGAACAAATTCTCATTTACAATGACTGCTACCGTACGGCAAGCGGTACCGGTGCACCAAGTCAGGAACCAACAAGACCCTGAACAGCTTCTACCCCCAAGCCATGTCACCCTATGATGGCCAGATGTGATGCAGCCTGGATTCAAACCAGGTACTGCAATGATGCCTCTTGCACTGAGATACAGTGTCTTAGACCACTGCGCCACTCTGGAGCCCCATTTAATTAGCTATTTAGCAGTCTTGTTTAGTAGTCTCATGGCTTGGGGGTAGAAGCTGTTCAGGGTCTTGTTGGTTCCTGACTTGGTGCACCGGTACCGCTTGCCGTACGGTAGCAGTGAGAACAAGTCTATGGCTTGTGTGGCTGGGGTCTTTGACAATTTTTTTGGGCCATAATAGATCCTTTGTGATGTGGACACCGAGGAACTTGAAGCTCTCGACCCGCTCCACTACAGCCCCATCAATGTGGATGGGGGCATGCTTGCCCCTCCATTACCTATAGTCCACGATCAGCTCATTTGTCTTGCTGATGTCGAGGGAGAGGTTGTTGTTCTGGCACCACACTACAAGGTCACTGACCTTCTCCCTATAGGCTGCCTAATCTTCATCTGTGATCAGTCCTACCACCGTCATGTCATCAGCAACTTCATGATGGTGTTGGAATTGTGCTGTCATGGGTGAACACAGAGTACAGGAGGGGACTAAGCACACACCACTGAGAGGCCTCCAGTTGCAAAGGGAGGTGTACATTCCCAGGGTCGTGAGCTTAATGATAAGCTTGGAGGGGAATAAAGATTGCGTCACCTGTGCATCTGTTGGGCCAGTATGCGAATTGGAGTGGGTCCAGGGTGTCTGGGATGATGGTGTTGATGTGAGCCATGACCAGCCTTTCAAAGCATTTCATGGCTATAGAGTGCTATGAGACGATAGTCATTTAGGCATGTTAACTTGGCGTTCTTGGGCACGGGGACTATGGTGGTCTGTTTAAAACATGTTGGTATTATAGACCCGGTCAGAAATAGGTTGAAAATGCCAGTGAAGACACTTGGCAACTGATCTTCTCATGCTCTGAGTAAGCGTCCTGGTATTCCACCCTGTGGTCTTGTTACCTTGTTGAAAGGTCACACAGTCATCCTGAACAGCTGGTGCCTGGTGCTCTCATGTATGATTCAGTGTTGCTTGCCTCGAAGCGAGCATAGAACGCATTTAGCTTGTCTGGTAGGCTTGCATCGCTGGGTAGCTCACAACTGGGTTTCCCTTTGTAAAACATGATAGTTTGCAAGCACTGACACATCCAACAAGCTTGAGAACCGACGTAGTAGGATTCGATCTTAGTCCTGTATTGACGCTTTGCCTGTTTGATGGCTCGTCTGAGTTCGTAGCGGGATTTCTTATGAGTCCGGATTAATTTCTTATAAGAGTCCGATGTTAACTGTGATCCACGGCTTCTGGTTGGGGTATGTTCGTACTGTCACTGTGGGGAAGACATCGTCAATGTATTTATTAATGAAGCCGGTGACTGATGTGGTAAACTCCTTAATTTTATTGGATAACTTAGCATCCGCTTCATTGGAAAACTTCCGTATAGAGTGCGTTACTGTTATTTCCTGTTTGAGTTTTTGCTTGTAAGCAGGAATCAGGAGGATAAAGTTGTGGTCTGATTTTCCAAAGGGAGGACAAGGGAGGGCCTTGTATGAGTTGCTGTGTGTGGAGTAAAGGTGATCAAGAGTTTTGTTTCAAGTTTCAAGGTTTAATGTCATATGCACAAGTACAGTGAAATGTTTTTCTTGCAAACTCAAAACCCAACATTGCAAAAATCAATAATAATGTATTAATAGAAAACCCCCACCAGAAATAAGAATAGGAAATATGAAATACACAAAAAGTAAGGAAGTAAGCATACTCTACACAGGAAATACTTACCATATTGACATGTGGAGGGATCCTGGAGTGATGGAGGTAGATATGGGTAAGGTGACTAGGCAACAGGATATAAGATAAACAGAGTAGCAGCAGCTATAATGTGAGTGGGTGTGCGGGTGTGTAGAGTAAATATAAATGTATGTGTATATTATATGTGAGTGAGCAGATGACGGAGTGAGTGTTTGTGTGTGGTGGAGTGACAGTGTGAGTGTGTAGGGCCCTGTGAGTGTGCATGGAGACAGGGCAAAGATTGAAATAAAAGGTCAATAAAGATGCAAGGTTATCTCAGATTGTCTGTGTAGCTATATTGTTAGCTATTTATCAGTCATATTGCTTGGGGATAGAAGCAGTTCAAGAGCCTGTTGGTGTCAGACTTGATGCACATGTACCTCTTGCCGTCCGGCAGCAGAGAACATAGTTTATGGCTTTATGGGTGGTTGGAGTCTTTGCCTCTAGTTGCACAGGTGACATGCTGGTAAGAATGAGGTAAAACAGATATCAGTGTTCCTGCATTCAAATCACCGGCCATGAAAAACACCTCCTCTGAATGTGCATTTACTTGTTTGCTTATGGCCCTATACAGCTCGTTGGATGTGGTCTTAGTGATAGCAACGATTTGTGGTGGTAACAAAGATACACACCTATCCGCCTCTCGCCTTATCCGAGTCTGCTGACCAGTCTTGACGATGTATAGAAAAACCAGCAAATTGTATATCCATGTCTTCGTTCAGCCACAGGTCCGAGAAACATAGGATATTCGTTTTTCAGATCCCGTTGATAGGATAGTCTCGAATGAAGCTCATCCAATTTGTTCTCCAGTGACTGCACGTTTGCCAACAAAACAGAAGGCAATGGTAGTCTACATGATTGTCGACGTAGTCTCGCCATGACACTGCCTAGCTTGCCTCTCTTTCGAGTACTGTGATCAGAGCGTTCAGGGTAAGCAGAACATCCAGCGCTGCTTGAAGTAGAAATCTTCATCCAAATCGAGGTTAGTGATTGCTGTTCTGATGTACAAAAGTTATTTCGGTAATAGGATATGATGGCGGAAACATTATTTACAAAAAAAATTAAGAACAGCAAATAAAATCAATCAAATCAAATGTATTTATATAGCCCTTTGTACATCAGCTGATATCTCAAAGTGCTGTACAGAAGCCCAGCCTAAAACCCCAAACAACAAGCAATGCAGGTGTTGAAGCACGCTGGCTAGGAAAAACTCCCTGGAAAGGCCCAAACCTAGAAAGAAACCTAGAGAGGAATCAGGCTATGAGGGGTGGCCAGTCCTCTTCTGGCTGTGCCGGGTAGAGATTATAACAGAACATGGCCAAGATCTTCAAATGTTCATAAATGACCAGCATGATCAAATAATAGGTCTGGGACAGGTAGCACGTCCAGTGAACAGGTCAGGATTCCATAGCCGCAGGCAGAACAATTAAAACTGGAGCGGCAGCACGGCCAAGTGGACTGGGGACAGCAAGAAGTCATCATGCCAGGTAGTCCTGAGGCATGGTCCAAGGGCTCAGGTCCTCCGAGAGAGAGAGAAAGAAAGAGAGAATTAGAGAGAGCATACTTAAATTCACGTAGGATACCGGATAAGAAAGGAGAAGTACTCCAGAGATAACAAACTGACCCTAGCCCCCTGACACATAAACTACCGCAGCATAAATACTGGAGGCTGAGACAGGAGGGGTCAGGAGACACTGTGGCCCCATCCGATGATACCCCCGGACAGGGCCAAACAGGAAGGATATAACCCCACCCACTTTGCCAAAGCACAGCCCCCACACCACTAGAGGGATATCTTCAACCACCAACTTACCATCCTGAGACAAGGCCGAGTATAGCCCACAAAAATCTCCGCCACGGCACAACCCAAGGGGGGGGCGCCAACCCAGACAGGAAAATCACATCAGTGACTCAACCCACTCAAGTGACGCACCCCTCCTAGGGACGGCATGAAAGAGCCCCAGTAAGCCAATGACTCAGCCCCTGTAATAGGGTTAGAGGCAGATAATCCCAGTGGAAAGAGGGGAACCGGCCAGGTAGAGACAGCAAGGGCTGTTAGTTGCTCCAGAGCCTTTCCGTTCACCTTCACACTCCTGGGCCAGACTACACTCAATCATATGACCTACTGAAGAGATGAGTCTTCTGTAAAGACTTATTGAGGTTGAGACCGAGTTTGCGTCTCTCACATGGGTAGGCAGACCATTCCATAAAAATGGAGCTCTTTAGGAGAAAGCCCTGCCTCCAGCTGTTTGCTTAGAAATTCTAGGGACAATTAGGAGGCCTGCGTCTTGTGACTGTAGCGTACGTGTAGGTATGTACGGCAGGACGAAATCAGAGAGATAGGTAGGAGCAAGCCCATGTCATGCCTTGCAGGTTAACAGTAAAACCTTGAAATCAGCCCACGCCTTGACAGGAAGCCAGTGTAGGGAGGCTAGCACTGGAGTAATATGATCATTTTTTTTGGTTCTAGTCAGGATTCTAGCAGCCGTATTTAGCACTAACTGAAGTTTATTTAGTGCTTTAGCCGGGTGGCCGGAAAGTAGAGTTTTGCAGTAGTCTAACCTAGAAGTGACAAAAGCATGGATTCATTTTTCTGCATCATTTTTGGAGAGAAAGTTTACGTAGATGGAAAAATCTGTCCTTGAAACAGTCTTGATATATTCGTCAAAAGAGCGATCAGGGACCAGAGTAACGCCGAGGTCCTTCACAGTTTTATTTGAGACGACTGTACAACCATCAAGATTAATTGTCAGATTCAACAGAAGATGTCTTTGTTTCTTGGGACCTAGAACAAGCATCTCTGTTTTTTCCGAGTTTAAAAGTAGAACGTTTGCAGCCATCCACTTCCTTATGTTTGAAACACAGGCTTCTAGCGAGGGCAATTTTGGGGCTTCACCATGTTTCATTGAAATGTACAGCTGTGTGTCATCCACATAGCAGTGGAAGTTAACATTGTGTTTTCGAATGACATCCCCAAGAGGTAAAATATATAGTGAAAACAATAGTGGTCCTAAAACGGAACCTTGAGGAACACCAACATTTACAGTTGATTTGTCAGAGGACAAACCATTCACAGAGACAAACTGATATCTTTCAGACAGATAAGATCTAAACCAGGCCAGAACTTGTCCGTGTAGACCAATTTGGGTTTCCAATCTCTCCAAAAGAATGTGGTTATCGATGGTATCAAAAGCAGCACTAAGTTCTAGGAGCACGAGGACAGATGCAGAGCCTAGGTCTGATGCCATTAAAATGTTATTTACCACCTTCACAAGTGCAGTCTCAGTGCTATGATGGGGTCTAAAACCAGACTGAAGCATTTCGTATACATTGTTTCGTATACACTGTGTTACACACATTTATGTTCCAATTTTCTGGAAGCTTGCTTCAGAGCTCGGGTATTTTCTGTATACCAGTGAGCTAGTTTCTTATGAGAAATGTTTTTAGTTTTTAGGGGTGCAACTGCATCTAGGGTATTGCGCAAGGTTAAATTGAGTTCCTCAGTTAGGTGGTTAACTGATTTTTGTCCTCTGATGTCCTTGGGTAGGCAGAGGGAGTCTGGAAGGGCATCAAGGAATCTTTGTGTTGTCTGTGAATTTTTGCACGACTTTTGATGCTCCTTGGTTGGGGTCTGAGCAGATTATTTGTTGCAATTGCAAACGTACTAAAATGGTGGTCCGATAGTCCAGGATTATGAGGAAAAACATTAAGATCCACAACATTTATTCAATGGGAAGCTTCGGCGTCTCAGACCCCGTAACGGGAGGAGTAGAGACAAGAGCAGACTCGGCCTCAGTCTCTGACTCGCTACTTTAATGGGGAAAACCGGTTGAAAGTTTCTGTTGGCTGAATGAGCGACACCGGTTGAGCATTCCTACAGCATTTCCCTCCAGAAACCATGAGAAAGTTGTGTGGCTGTGTGGACCATGCGAGGGGATTTATACTAACGTTACTATCTGTACTTCCTGGTGGCACAGACGCTGTTTCATCCTTTCCTTCAACAGAATTGGTTAGGAGCCCATTAGATGGCAGCTATCCACTGCAGAGCCATCTCTCTCATTTTGAGGTAATTTACTGCAGTCTTTTTTTATATATGCCATGGATGTTTATTTTTTAAATGTATTTTTACATTCATACTCAGGACTATTGTTATCTGAATGACGGCATCTCACTTTCAAGTATAATTTTCAAGTGAACGGTTTTATGTGACTGAGGTTTGCTGTATTTGTAGCTCTGGTAATTTTGTTGAGATGGAAGGTCAGAGAGAGCTGCAGGCAGGTCAGGCTGCTCTGACATGCATCACTTCAGCTGGTGGTATTAACCGACAATAATCTTTCCTGAGTCTTTGTGTTGCATCTCTTGTGACAAAGGGACAGGAGACAGTAGCCAAACAATTGACTCAATATTTAAAACGGCTGTCTTTGGCATCCTGAAGAGTTTTTGTCTTGATTTGAAATAGGGAGAACAGGGACTCATGGATAAAGCATTAAATTAGGTTTATGCAAAGAAATAGTTGTCCATGAAGTTGAGCTTATTCAAATTCACTGCCTTTCTCAAACTGAAAAACTCTTAGCAAGGATACAACAACAACGGTTTGGCGGAACATCTATATCTAGGCCTGCATTCTGTGTTAATTGCAGATATCAAGTGGAAAGGAGCGTGACCTCAATTAGAATCGGGCTCATAAAAATGTGGGTGATGTAAATGAAGTGCTTTATTTTATAGTCCACAAAAACAAAGAGCTGGAGGAGGCTCCACTACTCTCCAAATTACAATGTTTCCCAAACATTTGCAATATAACATATCTATTTTCTCTGCCCTTCCTCTCCTCAGCCAGACTCCTTCTGACTTGCTGCTATCTGTGTGTGGTAGTGTGACATAGTTTTCACCCCACAGATTACATTTTAAACTGCAAACAGGACACATCTTTTTGTCAATATTCTGTAAGGGAATAGATGTTGAGAGAGAGAGAGAGAAACAGAGAAAGAGGAGAGGGAGAGAGAGGTGAATGTTATGGTGCATTGTAGCAATTCCGTGTCTAGCACTGCCCTTTGTAGATATTGGCAGGATTGGCTTTGCTGTCAACAGACCCTAACACGTTCACTGCCAAGACCAAATGAAAACAGCCTCAAAGTCAAGTCCGAATACCAACGGCAACCTCTACCTGTGTGTGTGTATGTGCTCGTATCTGTATATGTAACTGGTTACAGGATCCTAGGCATTTGCAGAAATGCCTTCTTGAATATGTGAACTTTCATGTGCCTTAATTTAAAAAAATATGTGATCTGTAAATATGTATAAAAATGCTAAATTACAGACCTAGTTTAGCCAAGGAGAAAGCACTGAGCTACAATGGGGTACGGAATTATTGTATCGCTTGATAAAGATGAGCAATAAAGATTGAATAAAATAAATAATACAAATGGGGCAGCAGGGTAGCCTAGTGGTTAGAGCGGTGGACTAGTCACCGGAAGGTTGCAAGTTCAAATCCCCAAGCTGATAAGGTACAAATCTGTCATTCTGCCCCTAAACAGGCTGTCATTGAAAATAAGAATTTGTTCTTAACTGACTTGCCTAGTTAACTAAAGGTAAAGTAAAACTACTGAGCTATTTGTGCACTCAAAACAATAAAAAATTATATTATTTTATACTAATACAATTGCTCTTTCGAAAGCCAAACGTGGCCAAACGTGTCATATGACCATAGAATCCGTTCCAATCCAAGTGACAATGACGTTTAGCAAATTCCAGGCAGTGCTACGCTAAGATGACATGAAAATAGATATCTTTGGCCACACAATATGTGGAAAATTTTGCTTCCTGGGGCCCTTGTTAAGGTCAACAGCATCATCAACTTTACCAAGTATCAGCACATTTTAGCCAAAAACCTGACTGCCTCTACAAGGAGGCTGAAACTTGGCCACAAATCTTCCAGCTAGAGAGCAACCCCAAGCACACCTCAAAATCCACAAAGAAATGGTTAATTGAACAGAAAATGATCTGGACTTGAACCTCACTGAAAGCCCTCCCAATATGTTCGCCAATCTCATAAAACAGTTGAGAACAGCTGTCGTTATCCTCGCAAGGGCAGGGTGCTGGAGTATTGAAGACAGGATAAAATAACTTTGATCCCCATCTTTTTAGATTTTTTTGTATTACTTTTTAAACAAAATGTCTTTCTCTGAAAAATTGTATTAGTTTAAAAAAAATCCCCGCAAAAATGTTTGCATTCATTATACTGTACTCAATATTTGTATTATTTATTTGATACAGTCTTTTTTGTTTATCTTTATCAAGGGATCCAATAACTCCTGACCCACTGTATATAGGGAGAAAGACAGGATCCTCCCGGGCTAGCTATGATTGGCTGAGATAAAGGAGGGGCTGAACAATCCAAGAGATGAGTCCTGATTGGTCTGTCATGTCACAGGCTTCTGTCAATGAGAGAATTCGATTAATGCCCTGGGCCTGCCCCCGGAAAACTGGGCTGCCTCTCTGAAGTGAGCGAGGATCCAAAGTCAGCTCAAAACATAATGAGTAGGATTCTGTATTTTCACATGCAACAATGATTTATTTTGATAAAAAGGATTTATCTGCCTTCCCAATCAAAATATAATATTTTTTTAAATAGATGTTGTATGTTTCTGAACGACGCATCATACTGTCTTGTTGACAGCATGGCCAAGCGGCGCAGATTACTGTTTGATTAAAGAAGGGCACTCCTCCCTCACCTCTTTTGCCATAGGTCGGTGCACTTAACCAAACTCCCTCTACAACAGAATGGAGGCTCCCCTGGTCAGTATATAGACCTACCGCAGACTTTTGGAAAATATATAGCTACAGCGCCTTCAGAAAGTTCACACCGCTTGACTTTTTCCACATTTTGTGTTACAGCCTGAGTTTTAAATGGATTAAATTGAGATTTTGTGTCACTGGCCTACACACAATACCTATTAATATCAAAGTGGAATTATGTTTTTCAATAAATATTCAACCTGTTTGTTATGACAAGCCTAAATATGTTCAGGACTTAACATTTGCTTAACAAGTCACATAATAAGTTGCATGGACTCACTTTGTGTTCAATAATAGTGTTTAACAAGAATACCTCATTTCTGTATCCCACATAAATAATGGTCTGTAAGGTTCTACAGTCGAGCTGTGAATTTCAAACACAAATTCAACCACAAAGACCAGGGAGGTTTTCCATTGCTTTGCAAAGAAGGGCACCTATTGGTAGATAACAAAAAAAACAGTAATTGAATATCCCTTAGAGGATGGTGAATTATTAATTACACTTTGGATGGTGTATCAATATACACAATCACTACAAAGATACAGGCGTCCTTCCTAACTCAGTTGCCAGAGAGGAAGGAGACCGCTGAGAGATTTCACCATGAGATTTCACCAATGGTGAATTTAAAACAGTTACGGAGTTTATTGGCTGTGATAGGTGAGAACTGAGGATGGATCAACAACATTGTAGTTACTCCACAATACTAACCCAAATAGAGGGAAAAGAAGGAAGCCTGTGCAGAGGCACTAGGCACTAAAGTAAACTGCAAAAATTGTGGCAAAGAAATTAACTTTATGTCCTGAATACAAAGTGTTATATTTGGGACAAATCCAACACAACACATCACTGAGTACCACTCTTCATATTTTCCAGCATAGTGGTAACTGTATCATGTTATGGGTATGCTTGTCATTGGCAGGGATTAGGGAGTATTTTAGGATAAAAAGAAAAGGAATAGAGTCAAGCACAGGCAAAACCCTAGAAGAAAAACTAGTTTATATCTGCTGCCAAGGCAGCAGCTACTCTTTGTGGGGTCCAAACACATTCAGGCACTTACATTACACATAAAACAAAATATAAAACGTTTTTGTACCATTATTACACCATTACATATCTACAATACAAAATGTATAATACCCCATACAACAATATTACAATGTATGTGTGTGTAGAGTGGTTCAGTCTGCTTTCCAACAGACAAATTCACTTTTCACCAGTACAATAACCTAAAACACAATGCCAAATATATACTGGAGTTACTTACCAGGACGATGTTGAATGAGTTGCCAAGTTACTGTTTTGACTTAAATCGGCTTGATATATCATCTGATACAGTCTATCGGCTTGATACATCATCTGATACAGTCTATCGGATGATATATTAGATGATATTCCATTTTGAAGCTCTGAGTCTGTACTTTTATAAACTGTAAAGAACAGTTTTTGTCAAAAATTACAATAAGCCTAGGATCTACGTACGTGTACATACGTGTCAAATACGTGTCAAATATGCTGCTGTTATTACTATGGCTCCAGGATTTACAGAATTGCAGGTGGAATCTGCTTGCCATTCCCTTTGCCCTTTTCCAATCAAGGTAAGAACTGAAAATATTTTGAGATTCTCAGATTCTGAGATTCTATTTCACTATGTTCTTTTTAGATACATATACCGCAATGTACAGTCTCTTATATGTGCCTGTGTTTCGAGGCAGCATGATGTCAGACACATGGGGTGGACATTAGGGTATGTCTTGTAACTGTGGGGCTCAGGTGTCCTCTGAGCAACCAATTAAAGATCTGGAATGAGAGGAAGGGAAGAAGCAGCGATGGCCACCGCTGCCCCTGTAGCATTTCCACTGCTTCTCTTTCTCATGGGCCAAGTGTCACTTCACCTGCTGGGGCCCCATTTATAGCCATGATGTTTTCCTGACCAATGTTATCTGCCCAGGAAATACTTAGAATGAATATACACAGGTTAGAAAAATATGATTCTAATGTCCCATAACTCTTTGCATTAATGTGGAAGAATTCTAAACAATAGAACCAGCAATGTGTAACGGTCGTCGTATGAAGAAGGTCTGGACCAAAGCGCAGCGTGGTACGTGTTCATGATTTTTATTAACTGAACACTGAAATACAAAACAGCAACGTGAATAAACGAAAAACCAAAACAGTCCTGTAAGGTGCAGAAAACACTAAACAGAAAATAACTACCCACAAAAACCATGTGGGAAAAAGCTACCTAAGTATGGTTCTCAATCAGAGACAACGATAGACAGCTGCCTCTGATTGAGAACCACGCATACGCCAAACAACAAAGAAATACAAAACATCGAAAATCAACATAGAATGCTCACCCTAGTCACAATGCGAGCAGAAATGACTGGAAGTAAATGTTATGTCATGACGCTAGCCCTCTATCAGAGATGTGAACCCCCCAGTTTTATGACTTTAACACCCACGTCATAAATTCCATGCAGAGACTCCTCTCTCCCTGACCATGCCGTATGGAGAGAGAGAGGGTCACAATAGAACAAAGGAACTCTCCCATCAAATATTCCTACCTCCCCGAATTGGAGAATTAAACATGGTTCCTAATTTAGAGAATGTGGAAATGGTCGGTGGAGAAGCCAGCTACGACCCGGTCCGTTTTGTTTCATGTTTGTGACCTCATAAAAGACAATACAGCCACATTACCCTAACTCTGTTTATACAGGTTCCTCAGTTATGAGGCTTGCGTCTGAATGTTGGATAAAGTGTTTAACAAAATATAAGAATATTTTTGAAAAGACAGCAATGTGATTTTGTCTTCTAAAATGAAAAGTGTATGTTTTATGGTAAGTGTGACCAGTCAGTGGCAACGCCCAAGTGAATAGACATTTGTTGGAAATTATGAACCAACCCTTTTTCCACTCTAGAATATAAGCCCCCATGACGAAAAGTCACCTCAGTTTCAAATACCGTGAGAACTTGTCCTCACGTGTAAAAAGGGCTAATGCTAATTCAACTCTACAGGCCAGAAAACATGAGAGCTTGCGCCACACGTGAAACTATTGATCACTCAAGAAGAAGTGAATCCTAGATTACAGTCTAACAGACTGCATATGGAAAGGTAGAAAATCTAGTAAGAAAATTGACCGATGCAGAAAACCACAACATCTCACTCCACGACGACCCGGAAGAATGTACAAAGGACAACGGCGACCTCGACTGGGCAAACCAGAGCCTCACACCACCAGCTCAACTATCAAGGCCAGCTTCACGTAAATACAATGCATTACCTTTCTCCAAACGAGCGATCTTTAGTGGCATATTTATTTATGTGAGAATAGCTTCCATGTCCGATAGAGACCCATTCCTTAGTCTTCCTTCCAACCCCCCCCTTTTCCTCACCGAATCTATCGTATTATAACCAACTGTTTTTGTTTAGTCCACTAGGGATGGTATTTACTGTATAATGTTATTATGTATTGTATGTTCTGTCATTGTTTAATTAGCTAGTAAATAAATATATATATATAAAAGATATTCAGATCTGTAAGAGTGGATTCGGGAGATAGCCGCTCTATATAAACTAACTCTTCCATGGTGCCCCAGGTTAATAATGAGTTAATTGTTGCATGGTTTAATTCAATCACATAATCGTTATGTAATCGATTTGATAAAATAGCTTGTCATCACATTAATGAAGTCAGAGGCACGACAGTTAGCAGTACAGAAAGTTTGCCATCGAAATGGAAAATAAAAACAATTGTAGTTAATTTCAGCTAACTACTCAGCAGAAACATAGCATAACTGTTTTATTGACATTCTATTTATTTAAAAGTATTTCAAATTATCTCAGCCACTTGATTTCCTGACTGTTGGTCACATTTTCAATGCTAATCCTGTATAATCAGTAACGGCGCTAGTCCCATGAATTTGTTTATTTTCGAACGCTTCCGCATTGAATGATTACGTTGTCCTAACCTGTATATCTTTAACCTAAGGAAATACTATGAAATAATAACTAGAGCTGTTCTCTTTTTCATCACCAGACTGGACCTCCATTAATAAGGGAGTGGGGAGCCTCTGTTCCCCATCACAGCACCCTTTTTTTGGGAAGGAAGTTTGATGTGGACACAGTCACACATGGCTGCCTGGAGCAGGTTTTCCACCAGCCGGTCTCCCTCACGCTCTGACAACATCCTGCCACCACGCGCAAGGAGAAAGGTGAGGGAAACAGATTTTTGCCAGTAACTTGAGCCGGCAAAGGGATGGAGGGGAAGGAAAGATGTAAGGAGAGACAGCAAGGGAGGGAATGATGAATTGAGAGAAGAAGCAGGGACTACAACAATATGGTGCCAACAGAGAAGGGCATCATTTTACGATATCCAACCCGACTTTGCTATTTAGTGACTTTTTCTTGTTTACCTTTACTTTTTTTGTACAGAAAGTTCATATTACTTTCACATATGACCGCCAAGCACATGTGCAGTTTCATGTACATACACTACATGACCAAAAGTAAGTGGACACCTGCTCATCGAACATCTCCCTTCCATAGCGTCCCACCTGGCCAACATCCAGTGAAATTGCAGAGCGCGAAATTCAAAAATATTAAATTAAAATATTTAACATTCTTGAAAATATATGCGTGAAACATCAATATAAAGCTTAACTTCTTGTTAATCCGTGTCAGATTTCAAAAAGGCTTTACGGCAAAAGCAAACGATGTGATTATCTGAGGACAGCACACCGCATACAAACACATGAAAATCATATTTCAACCAGGCAGGTGCGACACGAAAGTCAGAAATATCGATTTAAAAAATGCCCTACCTTTGATGATCTTCTTCTGTTGGCACTCCAAAAGGTCCCAGTTACATCAAAAATTGTCCTTTTGTTTGATAGTGTTCTTCTTTATATCCATAAAAACTCAGTTTAGCTGGCGAGATTAGGTCAATAATCCACTCAGTTTCCATCCATCAAAATGCATACAAAATTAATCCCAAACGTTACTAATAAACTTCTCCAAACAGGTCAAACAACGTTTATATTCAAACCTTAGGTATCCTAATACGCAAATAAATGATCAAATTTAAGACAGGGAATAGTATGTTCATTACCGGCAATAAATAAGAAAGAACGAGCTTTCCTCCATGCACTTCGAAACACTCCAGCCAAAATGGGAGCCACAGAGAAAAACTACAATTTCCAAAAACCATCCTGAAACTCTTTCTAAAGACTGTTGACATCTAGTGGAAGCTCTAGGAACTGCAATCTGGGAGGATTTGGCCTTATTATTAAAATACTAGCCATTGAAAATAGTAAGCTGAAAATTAGTTTTTTTGGGGTGGTTTGTCTTCGGGGTTTCGCCTGCCAAATCAGTTCTGTTATACTCACAGACATTATCGTAACAGTTTTAGAAACTTTAGAGTGTTTTCTATCCAAATCTACCAATTATATGCATATCCTAGCTTCTGGGCCTGAGTAACAGGCAGTTTACCTGGGGACACTTTTCATCCAGAGGTGAAAATAGTGCCCCCTACCCTAGTGAGGTTAAAATGGAGTTGGTCCTCCTTTTGCTGCTATAACAGCCTCCACACATCTGGGAAGGCTTTCCACTAGATGTTGGAACATTGCTGAGGGGACTTGCTTTCATTCAGCTGCAAGAGCATTAGTGAGGTTGGGCACCGATGTTGGGAAATTAGGCCTGGCTCACAGTCGGTGTCCAATTCATCGCAAGGTGTTCGATGGGGTTGAGGTCAGGGGTCTGTGCAGGCCAGTCAAGTTCTTCCACACCGATCTCGACAAACCATTTCTGTATGGACCTCGCTTTGTCAACGGGGGCATTGTCATGCTGAAACAGGAAAGCGCCTTCCCCAAATTGTTGCTACAAAGTTGGAAGCACAGAACCATCTAGAATGTCATTGTATTCTTAAGATTTCCCTTCACTGGAACTAAGGGGCCGAGCCCAAACCATGAAAACAGTCCCAGACCATTATTCTTCCTCAACCAAACTTGGTTGGCACTATGCGTTGGGGCAGGTAGTGTTCTCCTGCATCCACCAAACCCAGATTTTGTCCGCATTTCCACTGCTCCAGAGTCCACTGGCGGCAAGCTTTACACCACTCCAGCCGACACTTAGAATTATGCATGTTGATCTTAGGCTTCAGTGTGGCTGCTCGACCATGGTAACCATTTTATGAAGCTCCCGACAAACAGTTATTGCGCTGCCATTGCTTCCAGAGGCAGTTAGGAACTCGGTAATGAGTGTATGCACTTCAGCACTCGGCGGTCCCATTCTGTCCTCTTGTGTGGCCTACCACTTTGCGCCTGAGCCGTTGTTGCTCCTAGATATTTCCACTTCACAATAACAGTAGATCGGGTTAGCTCTAGCAGGGCAGACATTTAACAAACTGACTTGTTGGAAAGGTGCAGTGGCAACCCATCATTCAGGGCAGGTGGGGCAGTTTTGCATGTTATTTTGGCATTAACACATATCAATTTGCAAACAATGTAAAAATATGTATAATTGAGTTAATAAAGCTGCATATAAACTTGGTCTGTTTTTTTCTCTTTCTTGAGTAAGGCAGCTCCAAAATGCAGGTGTTTCAGCCTAGCTCAATGCTTTCTGTGGTGGTGGGGCAGCCAGCGGAAAATACATAGTATAGGGGTTGGTAATCTACTCTAGTTGCGTCATGATTGGCTCAGTGTCCTGTCACTCATTTGGACTCTACATTTCTAGATTTACATGCTAAAATCTTCAATGGAAAGGTGGCATCCTATCATGGTGCCATGTTGAAAGTCACTGAGCTCTTCAGTACGGGCCATTCTACTGCCAATGTTTGTCTATGGAGACTGCATGGCTGTGTGCTCAATTTCAGCAACGGGTGGCTGAAGTAGCTGAATCCACAAATTTGAAGGGGTTTCCACTTACCTTTGTGTATATAGTGTATCTATCTTAAATACCTCATACCCCTGGACATTGATCTGGTACTGGTAATCCCTGTACTTAGCTCCATTCTTGTGTATTTCCACTGTATAGGGCTCGTAAGCAAGCATTTCCCAGTAAAGTATACACCTGTTGCATTCGGCGCATGTGACAAATACCATTTTATTTGTTGTTTTTTTGCAAAGGAGCGATAGAGAAAAAGAGAGAGAGAGAGAGAGACAGGAAAGAGTGGTGGTTGATATTCTCCCTGGGCGGTGTCAGCGTCTCCGACAGACGACTCCTTACCAAGCGGTTGCCCCTTCTTGAACTCTGCGGTGATGCGCAGCAGACAACAAGATGGGTGTGCGTGGTGGTGACATGACCCTGGGCAAGGGGCCAGAAACCTGGCCTCTGAGGGGTTGGAGGGAGTAAGGGAAAAAACCCAGGGACCAGCTGCTGGTGAAGTATTGATGTCACCATGATAGGAGCACAGCCATAGGTGTACAGAATGTTGGTGCTAACAGTGATGCTGAAACGGTAGATTCATGTCAGGGATGTAGACATAGAGTACATAGAATTCTACAAACTCAAATGCAGATTCTAAATCATCTGTTGGCATTAAAGTGACACCAAACATCCTATAATGGACAATGCCTTATTTCCCCCTATACATGCTTTGGATAACTGGACAATAATAATATGTATGGAATCAACATACTTCTTCATGATTGACATAAACATCTATTCCGATTCAGCCTATAACTTATCTCCCACCACCCCTATAAAATCAACATGCACTCCTGTTCACTGTCAATAAACTGATACAGTACCTTTACAATCAGCATATGCATCATTCCAGAATCTTTCTGACAGCCATACATATTGTGAGAAGTGAAACCATCAGTTATTTTCTATTTATCCAAATGCTCTCCGATTCCTATCAGCAGGCTGTCTCACCAAGCACTGGGACATTGAGAATAGATGTCATGAGAAATATAATGCACGGTTTCGGATGATGTCTCTTTGTGACATCTAATCAGGTGGATTTGTCATCCACATTCCAGGCGTATTCTGAGTGTTGCAGTTTAATGCTCAACATTATATTAAGCCCCGGTTGCAGCAGCTTGAAAATAAATATTTATGAATTCAAAACAAAATGTAGACAAAACTGCTTCTTATTGTTACTGTTTTCCCCTGTAATTTAGTTGAGGTAAATGCTTTGTTAAATACAATACCAGAGGCTTTTTGTAATGAAATAGATTGTAATGGGAAAAAAAATGTGTGTAAAAACACATGCAGTTAATCAATAATTTTAATACGACTAGCCGTTAGCTGGAACATCACACAAAACAATTGGTTTACAGTTGGATTTCATTCCCCGAGATTGATTGGCTGTGCTTTGTTATCGATACTGTGTGAATCCAAACGGTAATACATCTACAGAAGCACACATAGTAGGATTTTCTGTGTGTGTGTGTGTGTCCGTCCATCCATCCTCATGTTCTGTCCACTACATGTCAAACCTGACAGTATATCTACAAATGAAATCCACTCTGTACTGTTCCAACCAAAAATCCCTATCAATGGACCAGACAGTCAAGTTATGACGTACTACAGGCCAAGAGGAAGCCATTACCATTACCAGTGCCACCTTTATCGACTCAAATGTCTCACTAGTTTCACTAAAAACATTCGCAGAGTCACAGTAAGTTAGGAGTCAAAATGTCACCAGGCCCTTTTCGCTTCATCTCATGAAATACGGAGTGGTGTTTTTTGGTACAGCTGTTTGGAGCTCAGCATGGGACTGACAACTCATTAAATATGAGGGGTAGAGGGGAGGAGAGATGGAGGAGAAGAGGGCTGAGGGGTGAAGGGCAAGAGGGCAGGAGAGGTGGAGGGGCATAGGGGAGGAGAGGTGGAGGTGTAGAGGGGAGGAGATATGGAGGGGAAGAGGGCAGGAGAGGTGGGGAGGAGAGGTGGAGGTGTAGAGGGGAGGAGAGGTGGAGGGGCATAGGGGAGGAGAGATGGAGGGGTAGAGGGCAGGAGAGGTGGGGAGGAGAGGTGGAGGTGTAGAGGGGAGGAGAGGTGGAGGGGAAGAGGGCAGGAGAGGTGGAGGGGTAGAGGGGAGGAGAGGTGGGGAGGAGAGGTGGAGGTGTAGAGGGGAGGAGATATGGAGGGGAAGAGGGCAGGAGAGGTGGGGAGGAGAGGTGGAGGTGTAGAGGGGAGGAGATATGGAGGGGAAGAGGGCAGGAGAGGTGGGGGGTAGAGGGCAGGAGAGGTGGAGGGGTAGAGGGGAAGAGAGCTGGAGGGGTAGAGGGGAAGAGAGGTGGAGGGGTAGAGGGCAGGAGAGGTGGAGGTGTAGAGGGCAGGAGAGGTGGAGGGGTAGAAGGGAAGAGAGGTGGAGTGGTAGAGGGGAAGAGAGGTGGAGGGGTAGAGGGCAGGAGAGGTGGAGGGGTAGAGGGGAAGAGAGGTGGAGGGGTAGAGGGCAGGAGAGGTGGAGGGGTAGAGGGGAAGAGAGGTGGAGGGGTAGAGGGCAGGATAGGTGGAGGGGTAGAGGGGAGGAGAGGTGGATTGGTAGAGGGCAGGAGAGGTGGAGGGGTAGAGGGGAGGAGAGGTGGAGGGGTAGAGGGCAGGAGAGGTGGAGGGGTAGAGGGGAGGAGAGGTGGATTGGTAGAGGGCAGGAGAGGTGGAGGGGTAGAGGGGAAGAGAGGTGGAGGGGTAGAGGGCAGGAGAGGTGGAGAGGTAGAGGGGTAGAGGGGAGCAGAGGTGGAGAGATAGAGGGGAGGAAAGGAAGAGAGGTGGAGGGCAGGTGAGGTGGAGGGCAGGTGAAGTGGAGGGGTAGAGGGCAAGAGAGGTGGAGGGGTAGAGGGGAGCAGAGGTGGAGAGATAGAGGGGAGGAAAGGAAGAGAGGTGGAGGGCAGGTGAGGTGGAGGGGTTGGGGCGAAGAGAGATAGAGGGGTAGAAGGGTGGAAGAGGGGAGAGGTGAAGGGGCAGAGGAGTAGTGAAATTGCAGGTCAGAGGGACAGATGAATAGATGGATAGCAGGACTTGTGTTTTGGGGTTAATCTTTTAAATTGATATTTCAAGTTTAAGTGTTTACTGTTTTGTCTTGAGATGTTTTTTTCCAATGGCTTTCGGAATAAAACATTTCGGTGTATAATTTTTGTGTTATTGACAACATTTCTCATCAATGACATGTTCTCAGTGCATATTGTTATCATGATTGCTGATAAAAACCTATTACACCATGTTCTCTTTCTCTTTCCCTCTCTGTCTTTCTCTCTCTCCTCCTCCTCTTCCCATCCTTGTCTTTCTCTCTGTCTCTGGTGAGTGATCAATAGTTATTTTCTGCCGAGAGTGGCGACAGAGACCGAGACAGACACTGCTGCACATGGCCTCCCATTCCAAGTCGATGGCACTTTTTCATTAAGCTGACACCAGACTAAACAAAGCAGACCCATTTCCCTGCCACCACACAAACACATGTTCCTGTCCGTAATGGGACTGCCTGGATAAAAGGGAAGCAGGAGGAGGAAAATGGAGTTTCCCATTATAGGAATCACTAACTCTCTGGTCCACTTATTTCTATCTCTTCCCTGTTCTTTCTTTTCTTCGCTTTCTCTTTCTTTTTATTCTGCTTTTCTCAGAGGCCATGGCATCTTTATACACCAATAGATTAGACTTTAGTTGTATGTTCGATTCAGAATGATATTAACCCTTGGTGTATAAAGGTGTTCGGGTCTGTGGGAAACATTTTCAATGTTTACTAAAAGAAAAATGATACAACAAATTATTTTTTCAACCTGAGACTCATTGGCTTTGCCACATTTTCTGTGAAGAACATGTAAAATAACACATTTTCATTGAGTGCACCCCACTACACATTTATATTACATATGTGGTGTTCGGTTCCATTGGACCCGAGGATAATAAAAGTGTGGAAAAGTGTGTGTGTAGGTGAAAACAAAAATATTTTCTGTGTGCCTTCACATACTGTAGCACCAAGAACCTGTCTAACTCCTGTCAGGCACCATGTTAACTTCAGTCGCTGTGGTAGCTTACATGTATAGTATTGAGTCATTCGCATACATAGACACACTGGCTTTACTCAAAGCCAGTGGCATGTCGTTAGTAAAGATTTTAAAAAGTAAGGAGCCTAGACAGCTGCCCTGGGCAATTCCTGATTCTACCTGAATTTTGTTGGAGAGGCTTCCATTAAAGAACACCCTCTGTGTTCTGTTAGACAGGTAACTCTTTATCCACAATAAAGCAGGGGGTGTAAAGCCATAACACATACGTTTTTCCAGAAACAGACTATGATCAATAATGTCAAAAGCCGCACTGAAGTCTAACATAACAGCCCCCACAATCTTTGAATCATCAATTTCTCACAGCTAATCATCAGTCATTTGTGTAAGTGCTGTGCTTATTGAATGTCCTTTCCTTTAGGAAATCACAATTTTTCCCAAAAGTTTACTAGGGTTTGTTAACAGGCTGATTGGTTGGCTATTTGAGCAAGTAAAGGGGGCTTTACTATTCTTAGGTAGGGGAATAACTTTCGCTTCCCTCCAGGCCGAGGGCACACACTTTCTAGTAGGCTTAAATTTAAGATATGGAAAATAGGAGTGGCAATATCATTCTCTATTATCCTCAGTAATTTTCCATCCAAGTTGTCAGATCCTGATGGCTTGTCATTGTTGATGGACAAAAAATAAATCACCTCTTCCACACTTACTTTACGGAATTCAAAATGACATTGCTTCTTTTTCATAATTTGGTCAGATATACTTGTATGTGTAGTGTCAGCATTTGTTGCTGGCATGTCATGCCTAAGCTAATCTTGCCAATTAAAAAATCATTAAAGTAGTTGGCAATATCAATGTGATGACTGAGACATCTGATTCAATGAATGAAGGAGCAGAGTTTGCCTTTTTGCCCCAAATTTTATTTAAGGTGCTCCAAAGCTTTTTACTATCATTCTTTGTTTCATAGTGTAGTTTCTTCTTGTTTGTATTCAGTTTAGTCACACGACTTCTCAATTTGCAGTACGTTTGCCAATCGGTTGTACAGCTAGACATATTTGCCATCTAATTTGCCTCATCCCTCTCAACCATATCATTTTTCTATTCCCCATCAATCAATGGGGATTTAACAGTTTTTACAGTCATTTTCTTAATGGGTACATGCTTATTAGTAACTGGGATAAGCAATTTCATACATGTGTCAAGTGCAGCGTCTGGTTGCTCGTCATTACACACCACGGACCAACAAATATTCTTCACATCAACAACATAGGAATCACTTAAAAACTTATTGTATAACCTCTTATACACTATATTAGGCCCAGCCTTTGGAACTTTGGTTTTCCTAGATATGGCTACTATGTGATCACTACATCCGATGGACTTGGATGCTTCTTTCAAACAAATTTCTGCAGCATTGGTAAAGATATGATCAATACATGTTGATGATTTCATTCCTGTGCTGTTTGGAACTACCCTGGTAGGTTGATTTATAGCCTGAACCAGGTTGCAGGCACTAGTTACAGTTGCTCTTGAATGGGCAGCCTGATGAAAGACAGTCAATATTTATTAAATCACCCTCTCTATTGATATCACATACATTATCAATAATTTCAAACGTTATCCAGATACTGACTAATAGCACTTGGTGGTCTATAGCAGCTTCCCACCAGAATGGGATATACAGTAGGTGAGGCAGATTAACCTGTAGCCATATTGATATTACTCCAGTGCTAGCCTCTCTACACTGGCTCCCTGTTAAGGCCATGTCTGATTTCAAGGTTTTACTGCTAACCTACAAAGCATTACATGGGCTTGATCCTACTCATCTTTCCGATTTGGTCCTGCCGTACATACCTACACGTACTCTACGTTCACAAGACGCAAGCCTCCTTACTGTCCCCAGAATTTCTAAGCAAACAGCTGGAGGCAGGGCTTTCTCCTATAGAGCTCCATTTTTATGGAGAGACGCAGACTCGGCTCGACCTTTAAGTCTTTATTGAAGACTCATCTCTTCAGTAGGTCCTATGATTGAGTGTCGTCTGGGCCAGGAGTGTGAAGGTGAACGGAAAGACACTGGAGCAATGAACTGCCCTTGCTGTCTCTGCCTGGCTGGTTCCCCTCTCTCCTCTGGGATTCTCTGCCTCAAACCCTATTACGGGGGCTGAGTCTCTGGCTTACTGGTGCTCTTCCATGCCGTCCATAAGAGGGGTGAGTCACTTGAGTGGGTTGAGTCCTGTCCGGGTTGACTTATCTTCGTTGGCTATACTTGGCCTTGTCTCAGGATAGTAAATTGGTGGTTGAAGATATCCTTCTAGTGGTGTGGAGGCTGTGCTTTGGCAAAGTCGGTGGGGTTATATCCTGTCTGTTTGGCCCTGTCCGGGGGTATCGTCGGACAGGTCCACAGTGTCTCCTGACCACTCCTGTCTCAGCCTCCAGTATTTATGCTGCAATAGTTTGTGTCAGGGGCTAGGGTCTCTCTCTCTCTCTCTTTCTCTCTCTCTCTCTCTCTCTCTCTCTCTTTCTTTCTCTCGGAGGACCTGAGCCCTAGGACCATGCCTCAGGACTTCCTGACCTGATAACTTCTTGCTGTCCCCAGTCCATCTGGTCGTGCTGCTGCTCCAGTTTCAACTGTTCTGCCTGCGGCTATGGAACCCTGACCTGTTCATCGGACGTGCTACCTTGTCCCAGACTTGCGGTTTTCAACTCTCTAGAGACAGCAGGTGCGGTAGAGATACTCTGAATGATCGGCTATGAAAAGCCAACTGACATTTACTCCTGAGGTGCTGACCTGTTGCACCCTCTGCAACCACTGTGATTGTTATTATTTAACCCTGCTGGTCATCTATGAACATTTTAACATCTTGGCCATGTTCTGTTATAATCTCCATCTGGCACAGCCAGAAGAGGGCTGGTCACCCCTTATAGCCTGGTTACTCTCTAGGTTTCTTCTTAGGTTCCAGCCTTTCTAGGGAGTTTTTCCTAGCCACCGTGCTTCTACAGCTGCATTGCTTGCTGTTTAGGGTTTTAGGCTGGGTTTCTGTACAGCACTTTATGACATCAGCTGATGTAAGAAGAGATTTATAAATACATTTGATTGAAAAATAAATTTGATTGATATTACTTCAACAGTATTTAACATGAATATGGTTCTGAATATAAACAGCCACACCTCCACCTTTGGCATTTCTGTATTTTCTGTAGCTCTTTTAACCATGTATTGCTACCACTGTATCACCAAAGTTATTATCTAAATGAGTTTCAGAGATTGTCAGAATATGAATGGTATCTGTTACTAGCAAATTATTGATTCCATAAACCTTGTTTCTCAAGCTACATACAGTGCCTTGCGAAAGTATTCGGCCCCCTTGAACTTTGCGACCTTTTGCCACATTTCAGGCTTCAAACATAAAGATATAAAACTGTATTGTTTTGTGAAGAATCAACAACAAGTGGGACACAATCATGAAGTGGAACGACATTTATTGGATATTTCAAACTTTTTTAACAAATCAAAAACTGAAAAATTGGGTTAGCAAAATTATTCAGCCCCTTTACTTTCAGTGCAGCAAACTCTCTCCAGAAGTTCAGTGAGGATCTCTGAATGATCCAATGTTGACCTAAATGACTAATGATGATAAATACAATCCACCTGTGTGTAATCAAGTCTTTGTATAAATGCACCTGCACTGTGATAGTCTCAGAGGTCCGTTAAAAGCGCAGAGAGCATCATGAAGAACAAGGAACACACCAGGCAGGTCCGAGATACTGTTGTGAAGAAGTTTAAAGCCGGATTTGGATACAAAAATATTTCCCAAGCTTTAAACATCCCAAGGAGCACTGTGCAAGCGATAATATTGAAATGGAAGGAGTATCAGACCACTGCAAATCTACCAAGACCTGGCCGTCCCTCTAAACTTTCAGCTCATACAAGGAGAAGACTGATCAGAGATGCAGCCAAGAGGCCCATGATCACTCTGGATGAACTGCAGAGATCTACAGCTGATGTGGGAGACTCTGTCCATAGGACAACATTCAGTCGTATATTGCACAAATCTGGCCTTTATGGAAGAGTGGCAAGAAGAAAGCCATTTCTTAAAGATATCCATAAAAAGTGTCGTTTAAAGTTTGCCACAAGCCACCTGGGAGACACACCAAACATGTGGAAGAAGGTGCTCTGGTCAGATGAAACCAAAATTGAACTTTTTGGCAACAATGCAAAACGTTATGTTTGGCGTAAAAGCAACACAGCTGAACACACCATCCCCACTGTCAAACATGGTGGTGGCAGCATCATGGTTTGGGCCTGCTTTTCTTCAGCAGGGACAGGGAAGATGGTTAAAATTGATGGGAAGATGGATGGAGCCAAATACAGGACCATTCTGGAAGAAAACCTGATGGAGTCTGCAAAAGACCTGAGACTGGGACGGAGATTTGTCTTCCAACAAGACAATGATCCAAAACATAAAGCAAAATCTACAATGGAATGGTTCAAAAATAAACATATCCAGGTGTTAGAATGGCCAAGTCAAAGTCCAGACCTGAATCCAATCGAGAATCTGTGGAAAGAACTGAAAACTGCTGTTCACAAATGCTCTCCATCCAACCTCACTGAGCTCGAGCTGTTTTGCAAGGAGGAATGGGAAAAAATGTCAGTCTCTCGATGTGCAAAACTGATAGAGACATACCCCGAGCGGCTTACAGCTGTAATCGCAGCAAAAGGTGGCGCTACAAAGTATTAACTTAAGGGGGCTGAATAATTTTGCACGCCCAATTTTTCAGTTTTTGATTTGTTAAAAAGGTTTGAAATATCCAATAAATGTCGTTCCACTTCATGATTGTGTCCCACTTGTTGTTGATTCTTCACAAAAAAATACAGTTTTATATATTTATGTTTAAAGCCTGAAATGTGGCAAAAGGTCGCAAAGTTCAAGGGGGCCGAATACTTTCGCAAGGCACTGTATGTTAACGTGGGATATTTATAACACTTTTCTGAGATGTTTTTCTTGCTTTACTGGGAAGCTTAGCAATGCCATTGATAAGTCATAGTCTCAACCCCGCCTTATAATGCTGTGAAAGGATCCAGGAGCCCAAATGATTTTGGTGAATCCCTTCCTCCTTATAATACAAGCTTTGTTTCCAGAAGGTATCAACATTGTCAATAAATGTTACACCTACAGAGCTACAATGGTCTCGTAGCCAGTCATAGAGGGCTAAAAGTCTGCTGAACCGTTCAATGCAACAATTTAGGGAGGGCAGAGGGTCAGATATTATGAGGCGTTTGTTGGTGTCAATTAGAGACCCAATCAGTTCTTTAAAATTCATCTTCAGCTGTTTTGAGCAGCACTTCGTAATGTCATTCGACCCAACATCGACCAACATTTGCCCCAGAAAAACACAAAGTCTTTGCCCCAGGGACAGATAAACACTACCAGTCAAAAGTTAGGACAAACCTACTCATCGCAGGGTTTTTCTTTATTTGGACTATTTTCTACATTGTAAATTAATAGTGAATCAGGTAGTAACCAAAAAAGTGTTAAACAAATTAAACAAAATTATATTTGTGATTCCTCAAAATAGCCACCCGTTGCCTTGATGACAGCTTTGCACACTCTTGCCATTCCCTCAACCAGCTTCATGAGGTAGTCACCTGGAATACATTACAATTAACAGGTGTACCTGTTCAAAGTTAATTGGTTTCCTTCATAATGCATTTGAGCCAATCAGTTGTGTTGTGACAAGGTTGGTATACAGAAGATATTTGGTAAAAGACCAAGTCCATATTATGGGAAGAATAGCTTAAATAAGCAAAGAGAAATGACAGTCCATCATTTCTTTAAGACATGAAGGTCAGTCAATACTGGAAAATATGGAAAATGTAAAGAACTTTGAAAGTTTCTTCAAGTGCAGTCACAAAAACCATCAAGCGCTATGATGAAACAGGCTCTCATGAAGAACGCCACAGGAAAGAAGACCCTGAGAACCTCTAATGCAGAGGATAAGTTCATTAGAGTTACCAGCCTCAGAAATTGCAGCCCAAATAAATGCTTCACAGAGCTCAAGTAACAGACACGTCTCAACATCAACTGTTCAGAGGAGACTGAGTGAATCAGGCCTTCATGGTCAAATTGCTGCAAAGAAACCACTACTAAAGGACACCAATAAAAAGAAGAGACTTGTTTTGCTCGAGAAACATGAGCATGGACATTAGACCGGTGGAAATCTGTCCTTTGGTCTGATGATTACAAATTTTAGATATTTGCTACCAACCGCCATGTGTTTGTGAGGGGCAGAGGTAAACCGATTATTTCCGCATGTGTGGTTCCCACCGTGAAGCATCGATGAGGAGGTTTGATTGTGTGGGGGTGCTTTTCTTGTGACACTGTTGGTGATTTATTTAGAATCCAAGGCACATATAACCAGAATGGCTACAACAGCGATACGCCATCCCATCTGGTTTGGGCTAAGTGGGACTATCATTTACTTTTCAACAGGACAATGAAGCAACACACCTCCAGGCTCTGTAAGGTCTATTTGACCAAGAGGGAGAGTGATGGAGTGCTGCATCAGATGACCTGGCCTCCACAATCACGTGACCTCAACCCAATTGAGATGGTTTGGAATGAATTGGACAGCAGAGTGAAGGAAAAGCAGCCAACAAGTTCTCAGAATAGGTGGAAACTCCTTCAAAACTGTTGGAAAAGCTTTCCAGGTGAAGCTGGTTGAGAGAATGCCAAGAGTGTGCAAAACTGTCATCAAGACAAAGGGTGGCTACTTCGAAGAATCTAAATTCTAAATTATATTTGGATTTGTTTAACACTTGCTTGGTTACTACATGATTCCATATGTGTTATTGGAATCAGGCCACAACAGGGACAGAGCTTTGATCCGGAGAGCACGGCCCAGCGGAGGGGGGCAGCGGTGGTCCAGGCTGTGCCAGGCAGTTTGACTAGAACAGAGAGATGTAGCTGGAGGGGCATCCACAGCCATGGAGGGAACACCCAAGTCCTCGGCAGAAGACAGCTGGTACAGGGCCTCAAAGCGATTTGAAAGTATTTTGTCTGGACGCGGAGGAAGAAGGCAGGTGCACAGAGAACAATTCTTCTCCTTCTTTCTGGTTCCAATACACATCCATTTACGCTCACCTGGAGTAGAACAATGAGCAGCCATTTTCTGGTACAACTACAGTAGTAGAGGGTTACAGTGGCGGAAATGGATCAAGGTCCCATTATGATCCTCTTGGAAGTTTTGATAGGAACTATTTAAAGACGCTGATAGTCTCATAGAATCCTTATTCAGTTAACATTTGTTATGTCTTCATGAAGAGTAGCTTCTTAGCTGCATCAAGTTAAACATTTTTTTCACAAATTCAAGTATCCATCAGAACTTTCCCTGTGACAACTATGAGCATGTCACAGATAATACATTTAATAGCACGTGAGTCCCCAGCAGATTCAAAGGAGTTATCACTGCTGCACGCCGACAGTCCAAGGGAATAAACTTTTCCCAGCTCTGCCGGGGACTTAGATTCTCCCTCCATGGCTGAGGACGTCCCCACCAGTCCCCCACACAACTGTGTTGTTGTCTGTCTTTCTTTGAATGTGAAGGGCGAGAGAGAAGCGGAAGGGTGTGGGTGATGTCTGGGTCGGTTGTTAGTGACTGGTCGCCGGCTGGTCCTTGCTACACACGGGCCCGGCTGTGTATTAGCATTCGGTGTGTTCTCTCAGAGCTGTGTATGGGGTGTCCCCAGTGTCGGTTGTCTGTGTTGTTGGTCCTTTTGGCGGCAGGAATATGAGACAATATATCCACAGGAAAGTATAATTACATACAATTTTCAAAGCACTGCTAGCGCATTCAGATTTCATAACCTGAAGCATGCGCAGAACCATGTAAGCATGAGCATAAAATCAACAGTTGAAGTGGGAAGAGTCATTAAAACTCATTTTCAACCACTCCACAAATTTCTTGTTAGCAAACTATAGTTTTGGCAAGTCAGTTAGGACATCCACTTTGTGCATGACACAAGTCATTTTTCCAACAACTTTTTAAAGACAGATTATTTCACTTATAATTCAATGTATCACAATTCCAGTGGATCAGAAGTTTACATACACTAAGTTGACAGTGCCTTTAAACAGCTTGGAATGTTCCAGAAAATGATGTCATGGCTTTAGAAGCTTCTGATAGGCTAATTGACATAATTTGAGTCAATTGGAGGTGTACCTATGGATATATTTTGAGGCCTACCATCAAAATCACTGCCTCTTTACTTGACATCATGGGAAAATCAAAATAAATCAAGAAGACCTCAGAAAAAAAGGTAAACCTCCACAAGTCTGGTTCATCCTTGGGAGCAATTTCAAAATGCCTGAAGGTACCACGTTCATCTGTACAAACAATAGCACGCAATTATAAACACCATGGGCCCATGCAGCCATCATACCGCTCAGGGAGGAGACGTGTTCTGTCTCCAAGAGATGAACGTATTTTGGTGTGAAAAGTGCGAATAAATCCCAGAACAACAGCACCTTCTGAAGATGCTGGAAGAAACGGGTGCAAAAGTATCTATATCCACATTAAAACGAGTCCTATATCAACATAACCTGTAAGGCCGCTCAGCAAGGAAGAAGCCACTGCTACGGTTAGCAACTGCACATGGGGACAAAGATCGTACTTTTTGGAGAAATGTCCTCTGGTCTGATGAAACAAAAATAGAACTGCTTGGCCATAATGACCATCGTTTTCTTTGGAGGAAAAAGGGGGAGGCTTGTAAGCCGAAGAACACTATCCCAACCGTAGAGCACAGGGGTGGCAGCATCATGTTGTGGGGGTGCTTTGCTGCAGGAGGGACTGGTGCACTTCACAAAATGGATGGCATCACGAGGCAGGAAAATTATGTGCATATATTGAAGCAACATCTCAAGACATCAGTCAGGAAGTTAAAGCGTGGTTGAAAATGGGTCTTCCAAATGGATAATGACCCGAAGCATACTTCCAAAGGTGTGGCAAAATGGCTTAAGAACAACAAAGTCAAGGTATTGGAGTGGCCATCACAAAGCCCTGACCTCTTATAGAACATTTGTGGGCAGAACTGAAAAAGCGTGTGCGAGCAAGGAGGCCTACAAACCTGACCAGCTCTGTCAGGAGCTTGGGCCAAAATTCACCCAACTTATTGTGGGAAGCTTGTGGAAGGCTACCCGAAACGTTTGACCCAAGTTAAACAATTTAAAGGCAATGCTACCAAATACTAATTGAGTGTATGTAAACTTCTGACCCACTGAGAATGTGATGAAAGAAAATAAAGCTGAAATAAATCATTCTCTCTACGATTATTCTGACATTTCACATTCTTAAAATAAAGTGGTGATCCTAACTGACCTAAGACAGGCAATTTTTACTAGGATTAAATGTCAGGAATTGTGAAAAACTGAGTTTAAATTTAATTGGTAAAGGTGTATGTAAACGTCCGACTTCAACTGTACGTCAAAAAAAAATAATTTTGCATAGTTAAACACACCATACAACCAGACGACTTTTAACAATGCCCACTGAAAATTTACACAACCACATTTACTTGAACAAGGTGCAGATGCAATGTTTGGTAACAGAATGACGGTTGGTGCTGTTTGTTCTTTCATTCTGTTACCAAAGTTTGCATCTGCACCATTCTTCAAGTAAATGTGTTTTTGTAACATTTTCAGCGGAAATGGTTAAAAGTAGTCATTGTGTACAGAGTTGTATGGTTTGTTTAACTTTTCAATCATTGGTTTTGGAGTCTAGGTATCATTCTGTTACTGTGCAATTGTCCTTGGGCAAATCACATTTTCTCTCACTTCAGTGGAAACCTTGTCATTAAAAGCACCGTGTAAGTGGCAAGGTTATCAACGTGCAAATCATCAATGCTGACCATCAGCCTTGAATAGTACATCAGTAGTTGATATCAGGGCTGAATAAAGAACACAGTCCTCTATGGCAATTATGGCTTCACTTTCATCGTGGAGATCAGAATGCAGGTAACGTAACTTGATTATATGAACAGACACACAACCCACACACAACATGCAGCAGTGTTAAGAAAATTACCAAAATCATACAAAGCAATTTCCTCTTCACATCACAGGAGGTTGGTGACACCTTAATTGGGGAGGAAGGGCTCGTGGTAATGACTGGAGAGGAATCAGTGGAATGGTATCAATTACATTAAACACATGGTTTCCAGGTGTTTGATGCCATTCCATTCACGCCGTTCTGGCCATTATTATGAGCCGTTCTCCCCTCAGCAGCATCCTGTTCTTCACATGTTGGACTGATAGGCAGGTTGTTTTTGTCCTGGATACAACTCTGAGAAACTACCAGGCATATCGGTCATGGAATAACAACAACCTTCATCCCATCGTTAAGGGATGGGATGCCAAACCCTGTTGCTAAGATGCAGATTTTCAAGACAGAGCTCAATGTCTTTTACCCTGAAAGCAATGAACCCTGGAACTTCTCAACTTCTCTTCACTCACTTCTCCTCACCCAACCAACCAATCTCTGCCACGTGCCATCAGCTGAGAGCCTTCTCTAGAATGTCTTCCCATGTTACGTCTCTTGTCCTTTGATAAGTCTGATCAGTCTCAGACACATCGATTTGTCTTACTTAGGGAATCCGTCCTGCCTAGCTGTGCTTAGTCTATGCCAGTCCTTTATCCACTGTGAGATTGATGAGGCAGCTAGACCGTTCAGCCTCTGTCTTATGGAACTTGACACTAACAGCAGCACTGTAGCTTTGGAAAGGTGGTTGAGAACTTCTTTTCATTTTGTTGTGTAGTTTTCCTCTTTCCAACTGGAATCACTTACCAGTATGTGCCTGTTGAAGAAATGTTGAGGTTAAAGAACTTTGATTCCTTTCTTTCATCTCTGTGTTTTTAGCAAAGGTGAGATTCCCCAAAATATAAAGATAATCTGTAGCACTAAAACCATTGTTAGGAAAAGGCCAAAACATAATTATCTTCAAATCATTGACTCAGAACTTCGGTTATGAGATGAAAAGTCATTTTAGTGATTTAAATTGTTCACATTATGTTTTACCACTTTAGACTGTGCAAAACATCAAAAGAAAGGTAGCTAACTCACCACATGCTACTTGATCACTTGATGGGTTAAAAATGTGTTCTCACTTCCTAATGCAAGGTATTCTGGTAACTAATGCAACAGAAAGATGTAAATAGTTTTAAACTACATGAATTACAATAAAATACCATTACTTTTGTAAATGACAGATGTCACGCCCTGACCATAGTTTGCTTTGTATGTTTCTATGTTTTGTTTGGTCAGGGGGTGATCTGAGTGGGCATTCTATGTTGGATGTCTAGTTTGTCTGTTTCTGTGTTTAGCCTGATATGGTTCTCAATCAGAGGCAGGTGTTAGTCGTTGTCTCTGATTGGGAACCATATTTAGGTAGCCTGTTTTGTCATTGTGGGTTGTGGGTGATTGTCTATGTGTAGTGTTTGTGTCAGCACAGTTCATATATAGCTTAACGGTCATTGTTCATTTATTGTTTTGTTCAGTTTACTTCGTGTTTTCGTCATCCATTAAAATGATGCATTCACACCACACTGCGCTTTGGTCCGCTTCTTACGACGATCAGACGAACAGATACATAATATATGTATATAAATTCAATTAAAATAACTCAAACATTTAACTGTAACCATTAAAGTTAAAACACAACGCTAAATATTTTGCTTTTGGCAAACACCCCAGAATTAAGTGATGAAATACTAATATGAATCAAATCAAATTGTATTTGTCATATGCACCGAATACAGCAGGTGTAGACCTTACTGTGAAACGCTTACTTACAAACCCTTAACCAACAATGCAGTTTTAAGAAAAAAAATTAAGAAAATATGCCCCTCCAGCTATCTCTCTGTCCCAAATAATAAAAACAATATACAATAAACACAATAAAATAACAATAACGAAGCTATATACAGGGGGCACCGGTGCCGACTCAATGTGCGGGGGTACAGGTTAGTTGAGATAATTTGTACATGTAGGTAGGAGTAAAGTGACTAAGCATAGATTATAAACAGAGAGTAGCAGCAGCATAAAAATAAAGGGGGGATCAATGCAAATAGTCCAGGTGGCCATTTAATTAATTGTTCAGCACTCTTATGGCTTGGGGGTAGAAGCTGTTAAGGAGCCTTTTCGACCTAGACTTGCCGCTCCGGTACCGCTTGCCGTGTCGTAACAGAGAGAACAGTCTATGACTTGGGTGACTGGAGTCTTTGGCGATTTTTGGGGCCTTCATCTGACACCGCCTAGTATATAGGTGCTGGAAGGCAGGAAGCTTGGCCCCAGTTATGTACTGGGCCATACGCACTAGCCTCTGTATCGCTTTACGGTCGGATATCGAGCAGTTGCCATTTCAGGCGATGATGCAACAGGTCAGGATGCTCTCGATGGTGCAGCTGTAGACATTTTTGAGGATCTGGGGGCCCATGCCAAGTGCCATGCCAGCTCTTTTGTCTTGCTCACATTGAGGGAGAGTTTGTTGTCCTGGCACTACACTACCAGGTCTCTAACCTCCTCCCTATAGGCTAAATCATTGTTGTCGGTGATCAGGCCTACCACTGTTGTGATGTCAGCAAATTTAACGATGGTGTTGGAGTCGTGCTTGGCCATGCAGTCGTGGGTGAACAGGGAGTACAGGAGGGGACTAAGCACGCACCCCTGAGAGGCCCCAGTGTTGAGGATCAGCGTGGCAGATGTGTTGTTGCCTACCTTTATCACCTGGGGGAAGCCTGTCAGGATGTCCAGGATCCAGTTGCAGAGGGAGGTGTTTAGTCCCAGGGCCCTTAGCTTAGTGATGAGCTTTGTGGGCACTATGGTGTTGAACTCTGAGCTGTAGTCAGTGAACAGCATTCTCACATGTGTGCTCCTTTTGTACAGGTGGGAAAGGGCAGTGTGTAGAGCGATTGAGATTGCGTCATCTGTGGATCTGTTGTGGCTGTATGCAAATTGTAATGGGTCTAGGGTTTCTGGGATGATGGTGTTGATATGAGCCATGACCAGCCTTTCAAAGCACTTCATGGCTGCCGCATCCTGGGAATTCGCCAGGCCTTGCAGCCTTGTCAATGTTAACCTATTTAAAAGTCTTAATCACAATGGCTACGGAGAGCGAGATCACACAGTCGTCCGGAACAGCTGGTGTTCTCATGCATGGTTCAGTGTCTCGTCTTGTAGGCTCGCGTCACTGGGCAGATCGCGGCTGGGTTTCCCTTTGTTATCCGTGATAGTTTGCAAGACTTGCTACACTACATCCAATGAGCTTCAGAGAAGGTGTAGTAGGATTAAATCTTAGTCCTGTATTGACACTTTGGCTCTTGGATTTGTACAGTGTCATAGATACGATAGCTGACTTTAGATTCTGAATCTATAATGCTTATTACATTTGATAGAAAAAAACAATACAATCAAAGTGACTGTAAATATGACATAACAGAGACTTAAAAGCTACATATTGTCCACTTTTCCACTCCTTTTAACTTTGCACTTCTGTACAATGGGTTTAATTTAATCAGTCTATTTCGGACATTATTTGATATGCAGGTAGTGTGGAACTGTGCAGCTGAATAAAGATATTAAATCGTATCACTGTGTGGCCTGCAATTTTCTCCCTCAGTATTACTACAGCATGGCAGAGTGAGTCCATTGTGAGAGTGCATTATGGTGGGGATAATACAGCCTTGTAAAAAGCACATGTCCCACAGTCTACAGGGCACAAGGTGAATAACAGACTGAAACTCGGATATTATCACTTTAGCAACTGGAGTCAGCCAGAGAAAAGGCTTCTCTCACTGAAATCATAACAGGGTTAGTCCACGGTAGTGTTGACACATGCTAGCACATACTGTACATGCATGCACACACATACAGGAATGTCCATGCATTAGCATGCACATGTGCACACACCCACAGCACATCACAATAGGTCAAAGAGAATGTATTGTTGATGGTTAATCATGAAGATGCTACACAATTCCTAGATGTGACAACAACTACACAAGTGGTGCAGGCAGGACTGGTGGCACTGGCAAAAATAAATAATAAACACACACTGTAATGAGTTTATTTGTTTATTTAGATCCCCATTAGCTTTTATACAGGCAGCAGCTACAACGCCTTCTGAAAGTATTCATATCACTTGACTTATTCCACATGTTGTTGTGTTACAGCCTAAATTATAAATAGATTATATAAAAAAACAATTCTCATCAATCTACACACAATATAATGACAGTGAAAACCTGTTGTTAGAAATGTTAGCACAAATCTCATTTACATATTCACATACCTGAGTCAATATTTTGTAGAAGCACCTTTGGCAGCGATTACAGCTGTGAGACTTTCTGGGTGAGTCTTTAAGGGCTTTCCACACATGGATTGTGCAACATTTGCCCATTATTATTTTTAAATAGTTTTCAAGTTCTGTCAATTTGGTTAATGATCATTGCTAGACAACCATTTACAGGTCTGACCATAGATTTTCAAGCAGATTTAAGTCAAAACTGTAACTCGGCCACTCAGGAACATTCACTGTCTTCTTGGTAAGGCTTGTGTTTTAGGTTATTGTCCTGCTGAAAGGTGAATTCATCTTCCAGTGTCTGGTGGAAACCAAGTTTTCCTCCAGGATTATGCTTAGCTTCTGTCACACCCTGGCCTTAGTGTTCTTTGTTTTCCTTGTTATTTTGGTTAGGTCAGGGTGTGACATGGGTGATGTATGTGAATTGTCTTGTCTAGGGGTTTTGTATGTTTATGGGGCTGTTTCCTTTCTAGGTAGTTTGTATGTCTATGGTTGCCTAGATTGGTTTTCAATAATAGGCAGCTGTCTATCGTTGTCGCTGATTGGGAACCATATTTAGGCAGCCATATTCTGCGGGTACTTTGTGGGTGGTTGTCTTCTGTCTTTGTGTCTTTGCACCAGATAGGACTTTTTTTTTGTTGTTGTTGTTGTTGATTTTTCACATTTGTTGTTGTGGTATTTTGTAGTGTTCACGTTTATTGTCTTTTATTAAACATGTTGAAAACTAACCAAGCTGCGCTTTGGTCCGATCCTTCGTCCACAGAAGAAAATCGTTACAGCTTCATTCCATTTCTTTTTTATCCTGAATAACTCCTCAGTCCTTAATGATTACAAGCATACCGACAACATGATGCAGTCACCACTATGCTTGAAAAGAAGGAGAGTGCTACTCAGTAATGTGTTGTATTGGATTTGCCCCAAACATAACACTTTGCATTCAGGACAAAAAATGGATTGCTTTGCCACATTTTTTGCAGTATTACAAACAGGATGAATATGTTATTCTGTACAGGCTTACTTCTTTTCACTCTGTCAATTAGGTCAGTATTGTGGAGTAACTACAATGTTGATCCGTCCTCAGTTTTCACCTATCACAGCCATTAAACTCTGTAAATGTTTTAAAGTCACCATTGGCTTCATGGTAAAATGGTGGTTTTCTTCCTGAGTGGTTTCCTTCCTCTCTGTCAAATGAGTTAGGAAGGACACTTGTATCTTCATAGTGACTGGGTGTATTGATCCATCCAAAGTGTAATTAATAACTTCACCATGCTCAAAGGGATATGCAATGTCTGCTTTTTTTTACCCATCTACAAATAGGTGAAAGGCATTGGAAAACCTCCCGTTCTTTGTGGTTGAATCTGTGCATGGAACTCACTGCTTGACTGAGGGACCTTACAGATAATTCTATCTGTGGGGTACAGAGATGAGGCAGTCATTGAAAAATCATGTTAAACACTATTATTGCACACAGAGTGAGGCCATTCAACTTGTGACTTGTTAAATACCTATTTCAGCTGTGATTTTTTTATTAATTTGTCAAACAATGTAAAAACATCATTCCACGTTGACATTATAGGGTATTGTGTGTAGGCCAGCGACCCCAAAAATAGAAACATTATCCATTTTAAATTCAGGCTGTACCACAACAAAACACCACCATTGCATGAGATGTTGTTTCATATTTTTTTATGTAATTTTGCTGTTTGCTTGAATAATTGGAGATGGAAGGGAGTTCCATGTGATCATGGCTCTGTGTAATACTATGCATCGCCATTCATTCGTTTTGGACTTGGAGACTATGAAGAGACCCCTGGTGGCAGGTCTTGTGGGGTATATATGGGTGTCTGAGCTGAATGTTATTTGATTTAGCAGATGATTTGGAATTACATTAATACCTCTCATAAAACTAGAAAAGAAGCAGTTAATCTCTCATCAATCATCAACCACGAAAGACGGGCATGAATGTTGTTGATGTTAGATTTGATGTGCGGTTAAGGGCAAGGTGTGCTGTTCTGTTTTGAGCCAGCTGCAGATCTGCTAGGTCTTTCTTTGCTGCGCTTGCCCAAATTACCAGACAGTAATCAAGATGGGACAAGACCAGAGACTGAACAGCTGTAGTACAGTTGATTTTTGTGTAATAAACACATAACATCGTGTTATAACAGACATAGCCCTCCCCATTTTCACAACAACTTTGCCAATATGACTTGACCATAATAATTGACCATCCAATGTTATACCTAGGAGTTGAACTTCCTCAACTTCCTCAATGGTCACACCCTTTATACACAACTCCAGTCGAGGTTTACAATAGGTCTTAGAGAATGTTTTAAACCAAATACAATGCTTATAGTTTTAGATGTCCAGTATTTAAAACCAGTTTATTATTAACCACCAATTCTGATACTGACTCTAACTCCTTATTTAGAATTTCAGTGAGCTCACTGTGTCACGTTTCTTCAAAATCGAACCCAGAAGCAGACCAGGACAAGGAGAGTAGGAAGAAAGTGAGTATTTATGTACAAGTGAAAGTGAATGGTTAGATATATCCAGGTGGCGTAGCGGGCAGCGGTGGTGAGTTGATGGGAGTAAATAGGTGGATCCAATGGGGAAGCGGAATCCTCCGACGACCAGGCGGGAATGGGGTAAATGATCCGGGTGAGTAACTGAAGACAGAACAAACGGAGGTAAGTTCAAGGCAAGCAATACGTAACAAACAACAAAACAAATTCTATCCAACTTGAGGCTGATACTCTGGCACAACATACTGTTCATGGCTAACGATCCGGCAGGGAATGGATGTCAGGTCCGGGCTTATGAAGAGGAGAGATGATGATCAGGACCAGGTGTGCAGATAGCTGATGGGATACAGGTGCGGGTAATCAGAACTCCCAACTGGCTACATTGCCCGGCAACCAGACAGGGTGCGTTCCAGGACGCCGGAAAAAAACACTCCAGGACAGAACACAGGCAAAAACAGACTCAGGAAACAGGATTCGTGACACACTGGCTTTGGGTGCCGACATGTAGCACCCAAAGCCAGGTGACAATCTTTCGCATACATAGTCAATCTAGCTTTGTGTAAGACCATTGGCAAATCATTAGTAAAAATAGAGAAGAGTAACAGCCCGAGGCAACTGCTCTGAGTGACACGGCACTGTACATACTGTAATTGATGTTAGAGAAGAAAAACACTCTCAGGGTTCTATAGGATAAATAACTCTACAACCATGCAATGGATGGTGATGTAAAGCCAGAGCAAGTGTGTTTCTTCAATAACTATTTATGATCATTAACATCAAAGGCTACACTGAAATCTAACAATACAGCTCCAACTATCATCTTGTTAGTAATTCCTTTCAACCAATCAACTGAGTCAGTACAGTAAAAGTTGAGTGCCCTTCTCTATATGCATGCTGAAAGTCAGTAGTTAACTGGTTCTCTGAAATATAGCATTGTATTTGGTCAAATCCATCAGTTTACTAAGAGCAGGCAACAAAGTGATTACGTGGCTGTCAGAGCCAGAAAATGGGTGCTTTACTATTTTCAGGCAGTGGAATTACTTTAGCTTCCTTCCATGCCTGTGGACACACACACTCCTTTAGACTTTGGTTAAAGACATGGCAAATAGGAGTGGCAATATGGAATGCTACCATCCTCAATAGTTTCCCATCAAGGTTTTCTATACCTGGTGGCTAATCATTATTTTGCACCCCAGTATCTCTACTTGCACATTCATCTTCTGCACATCTACCATTCCAGTGTTTAATTGCTATATTGTAATTACTTCGCCACCATGGCCTATTTATTTCCTTAACTTACCTCATTTGCACTTACTGTATATAGACTTTTTGTTTTCTTTTGTTCTACTGTATTACTGACTGTATGTTTGTTTTACTCCATGTGTAACTCTGTGTTGTTGTATGTGTCGAACTGCTTTGCTTTATCTTGGCCAGGTCGCAGTTGTAAATGAGAACTTGTTCTCAACTGGTCTACCTGGTTAAATAAAGGTGAAATAAAATAAATAAAAAAAAAAATATTAATGGATGACAACAGTTTTTCCACCTCTCCCACACTAAGTTGACCAAATTCAAAAAAGCATTTTTTCTCTTTCATTATTAGATATTTTTTACAAAAAATATGATGGTTCACTGTTCAATCTTGCCATTTCACGTCTGAGTTTTTCCACTTTACTAGTATTGGTTTTAGATTGGTTTTGTTAAAAATGACCCATCAACTTCAATGCATGATGTAAATTAATTGAGTCTTCTGCCCATTAAATAATTTAAGGTACTCCAAAGTATTTTTCCATTGTGTTTTATATAATTTGTCTTGGTTTGGTAATATAATTTATTCTTATTTTTGTTAAGTTTAGTCAGAAAATGTCTCTATTTATAGTGTCAACCAATCAGTCTGACTTCATGTGACTGTACTCTTGGGTATCATCACAGTAGGTGGCCATACAATCCAGGTGTTGGAGTGAATTATCAACGCCAAATCTCCCCATTTTCCATTACAATGGTCCAGCCCCCACACTGCATGAAATCATGAAACAGCCATCTCATGTGTATTCCATTGGCCTGGTGTCAGAAGCGGACTGGCCATAGGGCAGTTCGGGCAAATTCCAGATGGCCTGGAGGTTTTGTGCAGAATTATCATTATTTGGCTAATAGTGCTGGACTCAAGAGAATAAAATTAGCTGGTGTGGGGAACTAGAAAAAAACGGGCCAGTGTGTTAGAAATGCCGGGACGATTTTTGGTCCCAGTTGGTCCCTGCATGGCGTGGCATTGAATCGGGGGCGTTTTGCATGTATTTACTTTGGGAGAGAGATATCCTCCAGAAACCAAGGGATCCAGCCTTAATGTCAGCCTTTACCCAAATAAATAATGTTATGATAATGTGAGATTAATCCCAGTTCTGCATTGGCCCGCCGTGGAGAGAAAGCGGCTGTAAAGGGCAGTAAAGGAACATGCCTATCATCGGTTCCATCATGTAGATACAGTAAGTAGAGAGATGTGGGCTTTGTATATATATTGCAAATGAAACAAGAGAGGACATCAGAGAGGGGAACCCTCTGAGGATTCTGACCACACAGAGACACGGGGGGAAGCAAGGTTGCTTACATTGGTGGCGGAATTATTGCTGACGACACACTGTTTGCTTATGACAAACTGAGTCAAACGCATTGCTTACACTGACTCACTGTAGGCCTATTGTCTGTAAGATAATGACAATTTCCTCTATCATGTGTCTTGCAAGAAAGATGCAGTTTAGTCTGAATATGTGTGGACAGAAATATTGCCATGCTGTCTTTTATGATAAATGGAATGGTCCAAAGTAAGAGTGACAAAGTGTTTGTGACCTGCTATTGATTCTGCTGAAGGATCATTTGCATGTCAAAGTACCACAACGCACAATTTTACGTTGATCCGTTTTAATATACCATTTTATAAAAGCCGTAGCGGTCAATATTTGTACTCAAACCCCATACTACCGCAAGGACCACATCCCTCCCATGTGTTGTCCTTCCTACATAGATGGGTCCTCATGGACAATGTCAAAATATATATATTTTCTATTCCTGTCATGATGAGCGGGAACAGGAATTGATTAATCTGAAGCAGACATTCAAAAGGTGTCCAAGAATTGCAATACGTGTCCTTGATTACACTTAAACCATAGTTGACTACACTTCTTCATAGAATAACAGAATAAGGTCAGGGAAAGGATTGATGCTTCCACATTATTTGAGAGTAGCCTACTGTCGGGACAACCCTATGAGCACACAATGTTGAAATATGTATTTTTTGTTGGAAAGACCTTGAAAAGACATTGAAATATTTATTTTTGGTTGAAAAGACATTGAAATTACATAAAAAAATGGGTTGAAAACATTGAAAAAATGTTGAAAGGACGTCGAAACGATGTCTTTCAATCCATTTTGCTCACTGGAAATGTTATTGTTCCAATGGAAAGCTTTTCTCCTTCATACGTGTGCATGTGTATCCTGTGTTCAGCATGTAATCCACCATCCCAACATGACTCCAAGGACTATTAAGGACTATTGAGACGAAGGAGATATTGTACAGACTCACTATACAGTCCACTGTAACACATTTATAAATGTGTTCCCTTGATGTGCGTTATGTTGAACCATTCCTTTGGGGGGCATTGCAGCCTTGCAAATAATATGAGCTGTTATGATGCAGTGATGCATAGTTGAACGGTTGTGACGTGCTATTAAACATGCATGATAAAAAAAACACATTGAAACACATTGTCCTTGATTGTGGTTTACGTTAATTAACTCTTCTTTCATCAGTTCTATACCATTGAGACAACGTTTCTTATAATTCAGTTATCTCCTTCTCCTTGCCCCCTGCCATTTCATTGATTCACATTCACATATATGACACACACACAAATTGTTCACAAACATAATCTGAGACACAGGGCATTGTAAGATGGCGCTGGAGAAGAAGGCAGACGTTTTACGTGCCCCCAGCCGATTGTGTTTTTTTGTTTGTTTATTTGCGTTGTTTGTAACTTATTTTTGTACATAATGTTGCCGCTACCATCTCTTATGACCGAAAATAACTTCTAGACATCAGAACTGCGATTACTCAGCACGGACTAGCAGAATCCTTTTTTTCCTTTCATGACTCTGACGAGCCCGATGTGAAGGATATACTGCTTCCTCAGGAACAGGCTCCAATCTGCGTGAAGAGGAGGCGGAAAAAGAGGGGCCGCCTTCAGAGAATTTTTAGGAGATCGAATAAACCCCCACTTCCCTCCATTCTGCTGGCAAACATACAATATTTGGTGAAAAAAATCAATGATTTACGCGGAAGATTAAACTAACAATGGGACATTAAAAACTGTAACATCTTATGCTTCACGGAGTCGTGGCTGAACATCGACAATATCAACATAGAGCTGGCTGGTTTAACGATGTACCGGCAGGATAGAACAGCGGCATCTGGGAAGAGAAGAGGCGGTGGTCTATGTATTTTTGTAAACAACAGCTGGTGCACGATATCTAAGGAAGTTGGGAGCAATTCCGCACCTGACGTAGAGTATCTCATGATAAGCTGTAGACCACACTACCTACATCTGTATTATTTTTGGCTGTTTACATATCACCACAGTCAGAGGCTGGCACTAAGACAACATTGAATGAGGTGTATTCCGCCATAAGCAAACAAGAAAACGCTCACCCAGAGGCATGCTCCTATAGCCGGGGACTTTATTGCAGGGAAACTTAAATCTGTTTGACCAAATTTCTATCCGAATGTGAAAAAGAACTCTGGACCCGCTATACTCCACACACAGAGACGCATACAAAGCTCTCCCTCACCCTCCATTTGGCAAATCTGACCATAATTATATCCTCCTGATTCCTGCTTACAAGCTAAAATTAAAGCAGGAAGCACCAGTGACTAGATCAATAAAAAAGTGATCAGAGGAAGCAGATGCTAAGCTACAGGACTGTTTTGTTAGCACAGACTGGAATATGTTCCTCCGATGGCATTGAGGAGTACACCACATCAGTCATTGGCTTCATCAATAAGTGCATTGATGAAGTCGTCTCAACAGTGACCGTACGTACTGTGGCAAAGAAGGGGGTCGAGTGATAAATGGCAGATATGTGAGAGCAGAACTAATAAACGGGCTCTGCCCGATCACTAAAATGGCCACCCCTGTCAGAACTACAGATCACAAAATGGCCGACCACCAAAACTACAAGTCCCAGAAGCAAGGGGAACCCTCAGTAGGTGGAGCCGACCCACAGATAAAGGGTCAAGAAAAACCAGGTTCGAGCCTTCCTAGGGCTGACTGGTTACTACCGGAAGTTCATCCCAGGTTATGCCACAGTGGCCGCCCCACTTACCGACATGACTAGAGCCAGAGGGCCAAACATGGTCAAATGGGATGAAAGGGCCACCAAAGCATTTAGGACATTACAGGAGGCTCTCTGCTGTAATCCAGTGCTGGTGGTACCAAACTTTGAGAGAGAGTTTGTGGTTCAGACGGATGCCTCAGAGGTCGGCTTGGGAGCAGTGCTATCCCAAGAGGTAGAAGGGGTGGAACACCCCATCCTGTTTTTAAGCAGGAAGCTGGAACCACGGGAAACCAACTACTCAGTTGTTGAGAAAGAGGCACTGGCAGTAAAGTGGGCTCTAGAAACCCTGAAATACTACCTGCTGGGGCGCCACCTCATCAGTGACCATGCCCCACTCACCTGGATGCATAGGGCTAAAGAGAAGAACGCTCGGGTGATGCGGTGGTTTTTGAGTCTCCAACCATTTCATTTTGACTTGAAACACAGAGAAGGGAAGGAAATGGGAAACGTGGATGGGTTATCCCGCATGCACGCATACAGTGCCTTGCGAAAGTATTCGGCCCCCTTGAACTTTGCGACCTTTTGCCACATTTCAGGCTTCAAACATAAAGATATAAAACTGTATTTTTTTGTGAAGAATCAACAACAAGTGGGACACAATCATGAAGTGGAACGACATTTATTGGATATTTCAAACTTTAACAAATCAAAAACTGAAAAATTGGGCGTGCAAAATTATTCAGCCCCCTTAAGTTAATACTTTGTAGCGCCACATTTTGCTGCGATTACAGCTGTAAGTCGCTTGGGGTATGTCTCTAACAGTTTTGCACATCGAGAGACTGACATTTTTTTCCCATTCCTCCTTGCAAAACAGCTCGAGCTCAGTGAGGTTGGATGGAGAGCATTTGTGAACAGCAGTATTCCGTTCTTTCAGGTCTGGACTTTGACTTGGCCATTCTAACACATGGATATGTTTATTATTGAACCATTCCATTGTAGATTTTGCTTTATGTTTTGGATCATTGTCTTGTTGGAAGACAAATCTCCGCCCCAGTCTCAGGTCTTTTGCAGACTCCATCAGGTTTTCTTCCAGAATGGTCCTGTATTTGGCTCCATCCATCTTCCCATCAATTTTAACCATCTTCCCTGTCCCTGCTGAAGAAAAGCAGGCCCAAACCATGATGCTGCCACCACCATGTTTGACAGTGGGGATGGTGTGTTCAGCTGTGTTGCTTTTACGCCAAACATAACTTTTTGCATTATTGCCAAAAAGTTCAATTTTGGTTTCATCTGACCAGAGCACCTATATGTTTGGTGTGTCTCCCAGGTGGCTTGTGGCAAACTTTAAACAACACTTTTTATGGATATCTTTAAGAAATGGCTTTCTTCTTGCCACTCTTCCATAAAGGCCAGATTTGTGCAATATACGACTGATTGTTGTCCTATGGACAGAGTCTCCCACCTCAGCTGTAGATCTCTGCAGTTCATCCAGAGTGATCATGGGCCTCTTGGCTGCATCTCTGATCAGTCTTCTCCTTGTATGAGCTGAAAGTTTAGAGGGACGGCCAGGTCTTGGTAGATTTGCAGTGGTCTGATACTCCTTCCATTTCAATATTATCGCTTGCACAGTGCTCCTTGGGATGTTTAAAGCTTGGGAAATATTTTTGTATCCAAATCCGGCTTTAAACTTCTTCACAACAGTATCTCGGACCTGCCTGGTGTGTTCCTTGTTCTTCATGATGCTCTCTGCGCTTTTAACGGACCTCTGAGACTATCACAGTGCAGGTGCATTTATACGGAGACTTGATTACACACAGGTGGATTGTATTTATCATCATTAGTCATTTAGGTCAACATTGGATCATTCAGAGATCCTCACTGAACTTCTGGAGAGAGTTTGCTGCACTGAAAGTAAAGGCGCTGAATAATTTTGCACGCCCAATTTTCCAGTTTTTGATTTGTTAAAAAAGTTTGAAATATCCAATAAATGTCGTTCCACTTCATGATTGTGTCCCACTTGTTGTTGATTCTTCACAAAAAAATACAGTTTTATATCTTTATGTTTGAAGCCTGAAATGTGGCAAAAGTTCGCAAAGTTCAAGGGGGCCGAATACTTTCGCAAGGCACTGTATTTTGCTGATGTAGCCCGACCTAGGGGGTCGGATCTAGGGGTAGAGATGTGTGGCAAAGAAGGGGGTCAAGTGATAAATGGCAGATATGTGAGAGCAGAGCTAATAAACGAGCTCTGCCCGATCACTGAAATGGCCACCCCTGTCAGAACTACAGATCACAAAATGGCCGACCGCCAAAACTACAAGTCCCAGAAGCAAGGGGAACCCTCAGTAGGTGGAGCCGACCCACAGATAAAGGGTCAAGAAAAACCAGGAAGGGAGGGAGAGTGCTGGAAGGATCTATGAACAATAGAGAAAGAGACAATAGAGATTGGCTGGATTTACCGTGTATGAGCTGGATTGTTTTGGACTTACCTGTTGGCGTTTGGACCTGGACCTACCGAGAACAGGATTTGTGTACCGAACCCTGCTATCCTTGACCTCGCCTACGGCCTGGGTGGACCAGGACGGAGAAACGAACACACAGGTACTGTCCTGTTCGAAATAACTCTCATTCTTGGGTGATTTGGTGACAGTTTACCACTTAATTTGTGACAAACGCTCCTAACCTTGAAGAGGTATGCCACAGTACATACCCCAATCAGAGGCCATGGATTACAGTCAGCATCCGCACTGAGCTAAAGGCTAGAGCTGCTGCTTTCAAGGAGCGGGAATCTAACCCGGAAGCTTATAAGAAATCCCGCTATGCCCTCAGACAAACCATCAAACAGGCAAAGCGTCAAAACAGAACTAAGATTGAGTCTTGCTTCATGGCAAATAAGACTGAAACATGCATCAGAGCACCAGCTGTTCCTGGAAGACTGTGTGATCACGCTCTCCGAGTAAGACCTTTAAACAGGTCAACATTCACAAGGCCACAGGGCCAGACAGATTACCAGGACATGTACTGTGACCATGCGCTGACCAACTGGCAAGTGTCTTCACTGACATTTTCAATCTCCCTGTCCGAGTCTGTAATACCAACATGTTTTAAGTAGACCACCGTAGTCACTGTGCCCAAGAACACTAAGGTAACCTGCCTAAATGACTACCGACCCGTAGCACTCACGTCTGTAGCAATGAAGTGCTCTGAAAGGCTGGTCATGGCTCACATCAACACCATCATCCCAGAAACCCTAGACCCACTCCAATTTGCATACCGCACAAACAGAACCACAGATGATGCATTCTCTATTGCACTCCACACTGCCCTTTCCCACCTGGACAAAAGCAACACCTATGTGAGAATGCTATTCATTGACTACAGCTCAGCGTTCAACACCAAAGTGCCCTCAAAGCTCATCAATAAGCTAAGGACCCTGGGACAAAACACCTCCCTTTGCAACTGGATCCTAGACTTCCTGACGGCCCAGCCCCAGGTGGTAAGGGTAGGTAACAACACATTAATCCTCAACACTGGGGCCCCTCAGTGGTGTGTGCTCAGTCCCCTCCTGTACTCCCTGTTCACTCTTGACTGCATGGCCAGGCACGACTTCAACACCATCATTAAATTGGTAGGCCTGATCACCGACAATGATGAGACAGCCTATAGGGAGGAGGTCAGAGACCCAGCTGTGTGGTGCCAGGACAACAACCTCTCTCTCAACGTGATCAAGACAAAGGAGATTATTGTGGACTACAGGACAAAGAGGGCCGTGCATTCTCATCGACGGGGCTGCAGTGGAGCAGGTTGAGAGCTTCAAGTTCATTGGTGTCCACATCACCAACAAACTAACATGGTCCAAGCACACCAAGACAGATGTGAAGAGGACACGACAAAACCAATTCCCCCTCAGGAGACTGAAAAGATTTGGCATGAGTCCTCAGATCCTCAAAAGGTTCTACAGCTGAACCATTGACAGCATCCTGACTTGTTGCATCACTGCCTGGTATGGCAACTGCTCAGCCTCCGACCGCAAGGCACTACAGAGGGTAGTGCGAATGGCTCAGAACATCATTGGGGCCAAGCTTCCTGTCATCCAGGACATCTATACCATGTGGTGTCAAAGGAAGGCCCTAAAAATTGTCAAAGTCTCCAGCCACCCTAGTCATAGACTGTTCTCTCTGCTACCGCACGGCACGCAGTACCAGAGCGCCAAGTCTAGGTCCAAGAGGCTTCTAAACAGCTGCTACCCCCAAGCCATGAGACTCCTGAACATCTAGTCAAATGGCTATCCAGACTTTTTGCATGCCCCCCACCCCCTCTTTACACCACTGTTGCTCTCTGTAGTCACTTGAATCACTCTACCTACATATACATACTACCTCAACTAAACGGGGCCCCCGCACGTTGGTTTCTCAAATGATTGCCTCGCCTGGTTCCCCAACTACTCCGACAGAGTTCAGTGTGTCAAATATGAGGGCCTGTTGTGCGGGCCTCTGGCAGTCTCTATGGGTGTGCCACAGGGTTCAATTCTTGGGCCGACTCTCTTCTCTTTATACATCAATGATGTCGCTCTTGCTGCTGGTGAGTCTCTGATCCACCTCTACGCAGACGACACCATTCTGTATACTTCTGGCCCTTCTTTGGAAACTGTGTTAACAACCCTCCAGACAAGCTTCAATGCCATACAACTCTCCTTCCGTGGCCTCCAACTGCTCTTAAATACAAGTAAAACTAAATGCATGCTCTTCAACCGATCGCTTCCTGCACCTGCCCGCCCGTCCAGCATCACTACTCTGGACGGTTCTGACTTAGAATATGTGAACAACTACAAATACCTAGGTGTCTGGTTAGACTGTAGACTCTCCTTCCAGATTCACATAAAACATCTCCAATCCAAAGTTAAATCTAGAATTGGCTTCCTATTTCGCAACAACACATCCTTCACTCATGCTGCCAAAAATACCCTCGGAAAACTGACCATCTTACCGATCCTCGACTTTGGCGATGTCATTTACAAAATATGTCACAAAAGCCCCATATACTACCCACCACTGTGACATGTACGCTCTCATTGACTGGCCCTCGCTTCATACTCGTCGCCAAACCCACTGGTTCCAGGTCATCTACAAGACCCTGCTAGGTAAAGTCCCGCCTTATCTCTGCTCACTGGTCACCATAGCTGCACCCACCCGTAGCACGCGTTCCAGCAGGTATATCTCACTTGTCACCCCCAAGCCAATTCCTCCTTCAGCCGCCTCTCCTTCCAGTTTTCTGCTGCCAATGACTGGAACGAACTACAAAAATCTCTGAAACAGGAAAGATCTCCCTCACTAGCTTTAAGCACCAGCTGTCAAAGCAGCTCACAGATCACTGCACCTGTACATAGCAGTGTAAATTGCCCTACTGTATTTATTTATTTATTTTGCCCCCTTTGCACCCCAGTATTTCTACTTTGCACACTCATCTACTGTCAAATCTACCATTCCAGTGTTTTAATTGCTATATTGTATTTACTTCGCCACCATGGCCTATTTATTGCCTTTACCTCCCTTATCTTAACTCATTTGCTCACATTGTATATACTTATTTTTCTACTGTATTATTGACTGTATGTTTGTTTTACTCTATGTGTAACTCTGTGTTGTTGTTTGTGTCGAACTGCTTTGCTTTATCTTGGCCAGGTCGCAGTTGTAAATGAGAACTTGTTCTCAACTTGCCTACCTGGTTAAATAAAGGTGTTCTCAACTTGCCTACCTGGTTAAATAAAGGTGTTCTCAACTAGCCTACCTGGTTAAATAAAGGTGTTCTCAACTAGCCTACCTGGTTAAATAAAGGCTAAATAAATATAAATCAATAAACGTTGACCCTGTATATAGTCTCGCTATTGTTATTTTACTGCTGCTCTTTAATTTCTTGTTACTTTTATTTCTTATTCTTATCTGTATTTTTTTGAAGCTGCATTTCTGGTTAGGGGCTCGTAAGTAAGCATTTCACTGTTGTATTCGGCGCATGTGACTAATACATTTTGATTTGATTTGTCACCTTGCTCCACAGTGGGATGCTTTCTGCACTTGAAGCAGAAGTATTGGCATTCTGAGAGGAGAATAGGGGCCAGAGGCCAGAGAGGGAACATGAAAACAGCCAAATAGAGAGAAAGAAAATGATTAGTTGGGAAGTGTAAACAACAAGGTGGATTAAATTGTGCATGTAAATAACTGATGACTTGTGGTCAATGGGCTTCAATGGGGCTTAACATATCTTCACGTCAGGAAGATACACCCACAATTTACTATGTGGAAAAAGTGTGGCCATAATTCTGTGACGATTTTTAGGTTTGTAATGCCTTTCGCTGTTAGAAATATTTCCTTACTTTGTTAGTGAGGAAGCATATCCTCAAGCATAGATTCAATACAATTGCCTGGTATGACCTCCTCAAAAATATATATCTGTCTAAGAAGGCCAAAGGGGAGATATGTCACGCTATGGTTCAGATGACTGCTTATCTCCATGACATTGTGACTGAACATTGGAATGGCAGTTACTTACAACAAATCCAATATGTAGTTATTTACCATCAAACAAAACACTGTGTGTACTGATTATACTGTATTGGTTTATAAGGATGGAGCTTTAATATAGATTAGACTTCTTGAGAGTTTAATGAGAGCGGCAGAATTAATGGAAGTGCTTTACAAGAGCAATATCTCTTTTCCAGACATAATTAATCATAACAAATGGTTTCTAAGTACTCTTTCTCTAAGCACAAACAACACGCCCACACACACACACACACACACACACACACACACACACACACACACACACACACACACACACACACACACACACACACACACACACACACACACACACACACACACACACACACACACACACACACACACACACACACACACACACACACACACACACAGTCTGCTAACACTGATTCGTTGCTGCCTCTTTTACCTAGGCAGAGCCATTTAAGGACAGCTGATTTAGGTAGTACTGATGTGCTATCCACATATCCCTGTGCCCAGATTTAATGATCATCTCCTTCACAACAGCAACAGAAACTCATCCTGGATTGTATGCTGCCACTGTGGCTATTCCATTAAAATGGCTTTCATTTATTTCATTTCCAATTTTAATGCATGAAATGTTTTCCTCTCTGATCTCATCCCATTTCGTCATCTCGCTGATGTCTTTCCTCAACAACATCTCGAGCAACCGGAAATAACTTTTCAATAGACAGGCAGAAAACGGTTATAAAAAATCACATGTTCAAATGTTGCCAGAAACTTGCTTGTTAGCGGGTGGAGTGCATCACTTGGCAGCTTGTTGTCCCTCAAACCTCACTGCATCAATGGTTTTGTGTATCTGTATTCATCTCACTTATTTAAGAGGAGAGAGAGAGAGAAAGAGTGTGTGGGGGGAGACAAACTAATCAATTAGGCTTTCAAGGTCTCAGCACTCAGCTCGCCCTGCCTAATCAGATACAGCTTACTCTGATCTCTGATTTCTCTCTGCCAAAAAAACCTTACTAGGTCTCTGTAATGAAGCATAAGTATCAGCAATGTCAGCCCACCTCACATACACACCTCACATACAACGCTAGTTAGCTACCTCGCTAACATCTAAGGTCTAAGGATGTATCGCACATCAAAACTTGGCTGCGTCGCTAGCCCGCTAACATCACATCTAAGGTAGTATGTGCTTTTAGAGATGAACCACATTTGAAACATATCTACCCAAAAACAACGCTAGCTACCTCGCTAAGTGCTTTTAAAGACAAGCCACCGTGCCCATTTTATATATATTTTTTTACATATCACCCCGATTGAGCTGAGGGGGTGGTGAAGGGGTTGTTATTGCAGCCACTGAAGTTCCCTGGCCCTATCTACTCATGTAATGATTCAACAGCTGTGCCCTTCATGGGAGCAGCTCCAACGACCCCGGAAGGTGGAAAGCTGTTTCTCTCTGCTTCCCTGGTATTAGCCCTCCACACCTCTTCAGGGACCAGGAGTAATGAGAAAGGAAATGTTTGAAGAGGAGGAGGAGGAGAGTCTGGCCTGGGGACAATGGAATTTGTCTGCTCTCCGGCATCTAGTGTGGAGAGTGGAGAAGAGTGGCATCAGGGGCATTGGCCTACGTGTCTTTTTGTCAAGCAAAACTTTTTGTGGAAGGTACTACGCAGTGCACAGACCCCCTCAAGATACATTGAGTTACCTTGTAGGCCTATTTGGACCGCAAATAAGTCCTTTTGGAAGTGCATCAAATATGATGCTTTTGAATGCCAAGATCATATAACCCTCACTGATGGGGTTATTTCCAAGTTATGCTGAAGGAGCTCCTGACATACTTTCAGGCAACATCGGTTGCAGAGAAGGTTGGATGCATTGGAAGAAAGCCAATATTTCCTGTAGGTATGTCTTGTTTAACATAATAATGGCTTTAGTATTCATATTCTTATTATCAATGATAACATGCTCAATGCCAATAACATGGTTACTAATTTGCTTCTCTCTCTTTTTTTATTTTCTGAATTATGAAAATGCTACTATAATGTCCTGAAAGACTTGATGAAGACCAACAATGGAGTGGAGGGCTGGCATCAACGTTTTTCGGCAAATCTTGGCTGTACCATCCCTACCATTTGGAAGTTCTTCAAGGCATTGCAATGACAGCAGCAAAGAGGTGAAATGACAATGGAACAGTGTCTTGCTGGCTTTCCACCACCATGGCAAAGACCCCTCTACTGCAAACAACAGAAGGATCTGAAGTCACTGGTTGAGAAGTACACCACGACTCAACGGCTGGAGACTTACCTGAAGAGCGTTGCCTACACTTTTAAGTTGCAGTCGTGAATACTCCGAAATCCATCTGAGAAAAATGACCACCTAGCCTACTTTGACACTTTTCCGTGACACTTATCAATTTAAACCCTTTCAATGACTACAAAATCCTTGAGACCAGAACACTAAGGACATTCTTGGACGATTTGTTCCTGAACATGTTTTTATGGCGTTGAGTTGTCATGCAGCCTACTCTTTTATAATTGTTTTATTTGAAATACATGTTTTAGGCCTACATATTGCTGCCCCATAATCTTACACCATGGATGGCGTAAAAACTAGAAAACATATTATTTAAAATGAAAATACATTGTAGAAAACACATATAGGCCTAGATATACCGTTGAAGTTGGAAGTTACATACACCTTAGCCAAATACATTTATACTCAGTTCTTCACAATTTCTCACATTTAATCCTAGTAAAAATCCCATGTCTTAGGTCAGTTAGGATCACCACTTTATTTTAAGAATGTGAAATGTCAGAATAATAGTAGAGATAATTATTTATTTCAGCTTTTATTCATTTTATCACACTCCCAGTGGCTCAGAAGTTTACATACACTCAATTAGTATTTGGTAGCATTGCCTTTAAATTGTTTAACTTGGGTCAAACGTTTTTGGCCTTCCACGAGCTTCCCACAATAAGTTGGGTGAATTTTGGCCCATTCCTCCTGACAGAGCTGGTGTAACTGAATCAGGTTTGTAGGCCTCCTTGCTCGCCCACGCTTTTTCAGTTCTGCCCACAAATGTTCTATAGGATTGAGGTCAGGGCTTTGTGATGGCCACTCCAATACCTTGACTTTGTTGTTCTTAAGCCATTTTGCTACAACTTTGGAAGTATGCTTGAGGTCATTGTCCATTTGGAAGACCCATTTGCGACCAAGTTTTAACTTCCTGAATGTGTTCTTAAGATGTTGCTTCAATATATTCACGTAATTTTCCTTCCACATAATGCCATCCATTTTGTGAAGTGCACCAGTCCCTCCTGCAGCAAAGCACCCCCACAACATGATGCTGCCACCCCCGTGCTTCACGTTTGGGATGCTGATTCTTCGGGTTGCAAGCCTCCCCTTTTTTCCTCCAAACATAACAATGGTTATTATGGCCAAACAGTTCTATTTTTGTCTCATCAGACCAGAGGACATTTCTCCAAAAAGTATGATCTTTGTCTCCATGTGCAGTTGCAAACCGTAGTCTGGCTTTTTTATTGCGGTTTTGGAGCAGTGGCTTCTTCCTTGCTGAGCAGCCTTTCAGGTTATATCAATATAGGACTCGTTTTACTGTGGATATAGATACTTTTGTACCTGTTTCCTCCAGAATCTTCACAAGGTCCTTTGCTGTTGTTCTGGGATTGATTTGCACTTTTCGCACCAAAGTACGTTCATCTCTAGGATACAGAACACGTCTTCTTCCTGAGCGGTATGACGGCTGTGTGGTCCCATGGTGTTTACACTTGCGTACAATTTTTTGTACAAATGAACGTGGTACCTTCAGCTATTTGGAAATTGCTCCCAAGGATGAACCAGACTTGTGGAGGTCTTCAATATTTTTCTGAGGTCTTGGCTGATTTCTTTTGATTTTCCCATGATGTCAAGCAAAGAGGCACTGAGTTTGAAGGTAGGCCTTGAAATACATCCACAGGTACTTCTCCAATTGACTCAAATTATGTCAATTAGCCTATCAGAAGCTTCTAAAGCCATGACATAATTTTATGGAATTTTCCAAGCTGTTTAAAGGCACAGTCAATTTAGTGTATGTCAACTTCTGACCCACTGGAATTGTGATACATATATAAGTGAAATAATCTGTCTGTAAACAATTGTTGGAAAAATGACTTATGTCATGCACAAAGTAGATGTCCTAACCAACTTGCCAAACCTATAGTTTGTTAACAAGATATTTGTGGAGTGGTTGAAAAACTAGTTTTATTGACTCAAACCTAAGTGTATGTAAACTTCCGACTTCAACTGTAGAATGGGCAGTTTTTACCCTTAAGCCTTTATATAACAACGTGAACAAATGTATATACAAAATTCTGCCCATATGAATACATTTATTTTAGGCCATAACTAACTCATTTATATAGGCTATACAGTGTATACAATATTCTGCAACTATGAACGATACAATATTTGTAGCCAAACGTTATTGAATGAAAAGCAGTAAACATACACATTTAATTACAGAGACATGAACACAATCAGGCAGTAGGATACAGTTCACTTCTTCATGCTTCACAACTCCCCGGGATACTCAATGTATTGTAGCCTCACGCGGATGGAAGAATAGCGGAGGAAGGAGTTTGCTTCTGCTACAGTGTTCGCGGTAAAATATTACACTTTACGATGGTGATTTGGGGCACGGTATACAATAACTGCATATGATGAGTATCATACTGCGAATTGGACTTTGGACTCACAGGGCCACTGTGCAAATCGAAAATGCTAAATGCATACGTGAATACACATTGGGAAGTTGATAGAGGACATTCTACATCAGAACGAGGTTTGATTCACTATCCCCTACTGTAGGTTGAAAAGTAATGAATTTTCTACACTGTGTGGCATATACTTGCTTTCAGATATTTCATATAAGGTACCTACAGTACTGACATATACAGCATTACAAGAGGTTGGAGAGTATCAGTCTTTTGACTAAGAATTCTTCAGCAATGGTGTTATCAGCACTACACCGGAGACAGCAGAGCGATGACAATGATTTCTCTACCTTTTGATTCTCCATTAGGTCTCTCCACAGGCCCTTAAATGAAGTCACTGCTCTGCATCTTGGAGTCTTCTCTAAAAACAGGAGGGCGTTGGTGGGTGCGTTCTGGGCCCCCTGGCATGGTTCCGTTTACCATACTGTGAATGTAATTAAATCTGTGAGCTGCCAGTATTTACTGGCAAGGCGGGCCGCCCCACTCCGCTCCTCAAACAGCCCTCCATCTGTCCGATTGGATTCCTGCTCCCAGGCAGCGTCAGAGAAGACGCTGGCATCCGAGTGGCCAGCTTTGGGATCCTCCCAACACGGGTCTAGGGTATTTTTCAGGACAGCACCGGTGAGCCAGAGGGACATGAATTCAGCAGTGGTGGTGTGATTAGAATATAAGCAGGGTTAATCCTCAGGAGGCCGTGTGTGGTGTTGTTCTCCCTGTAAACACTGTCATTAGTATTTACTCTCTGAGAGATGTTTGGATGTCAATTGTTTTTTGGGAAAGTCTGAGAGCATACATTAAGGGACTTGAAAAAAGGGGGTGAGTTTTTATTCTATTGAGTTCAAGGAACTGATGGTAAATAGACAGGAGGGAGATGTGAGGAGAAAAAATACAGGGACAAAATAGGGCCTGTCAATGTGGAATCTGGTAGTTTACCTAAGATCATAAGAGAATGGGCTCTGTCCAGGATGTTTTACTGATGCTGTATAAATGGTGATGTTCCAGCTGGTTCCTTAGAGGCCGTAAGCTGCTGAGTCTTTGTAATTGGTCTCTCTCCTATCCTCTTCTCGGCTGAGGACACTGAGGATCTGTAGTAGTAACAGCCTCACAAATCTGTAGAAACACGCCTAAAAGTGAGCACACACACACACACACACACACACACACACACACACACTTTACAGCCCCCCCAAAAACTCAGACTCCTCAGCTAAATTGTTAGGACGATTAGAGTAGAATTCCACTTCATTCTTGGCTAGGCGAAGGAATGAAACTTCTCATCTCTTTTGTTCTGTCAGTGATCTGTAGATAAGGTGCTATTACAATAACCACGGTCATTCTCCTGCATTTACAAAGAGAGAAGAACAGAGTGTCCTTGCCCATCAACACAGCAGTCCCACTTATTACACCTCCTGTTTAACCCTGCCGACTACGCCGTCCAAAACAGCAATGGAAAAAAAACTGCCAAGCCGAGAAAGAAAAGAGAAAAATGGCAATGCCTGCTGATTATGGAAGTTAGGGCATATTGTAGTGGGAAATGGTAGTGCTAGAGATGGGGTGAGTGTGGCGAACCCTTTGAGTAGGACCCAGGGATGCCAAGACTGAAGATATTGAGGCCTGCGATTAGGGCACCCTGGCGCTGGGCCCTGGGATGGAGCTGCGCGAGGGGGCATGGGGCATCCCGCAGAGCCACTGATAAAACGGCATGCTCTGTACTGTACTGTACCGTACCAAACAGGGGTTGGATAGAGGATAGCGACACAGCTCTGCTTTGCAGGCTCAGAGCAAAGGCCCTGGGCGATAAAAACAACGTATTTTAGACAGCAAGGAGGGGAACAAGCTGTGCTTGAAACATTGGCCAGGTGGTCTCATATTTTCTAAATTACATTTTTCCCCTCCAAACTCCCCAGTGCTCTCCTTTCAAACACACACTCATACAATGATCCAATAATAAAACATTCCTTTTTTCTTTCTTTCTCTTTCTCTCTGCAGAGTCAATCTCAGACAAATGTTTTTTTTTCAGACGATTTCACGTGAGGCCTTGTGTCTGAGCGGGATGAGGGTTCTTCCAGTCGTCAAGGTGACCTTAGACTTGTCTCCCTGAGGCTGTTTATCTGTCTCTTTTGAATACAGTGAAAGGAGGAAAACAACACATTCCACTAACATTGGCTGGCTTACACCACTTTGCACTTTAAGTTTAAAGTTGCTACCTTGATCCAGGATACATGCTGAGATTACATCACTGATGACCTTCTCGTGAATAACTCAATAAGTATCTGCTCCTCAGTGAGAATGAGTCAGTGCTATCACAATATCTGAGACTACAGGATAGTTTTTTTAAATTTATTTTTTTACCTTTATTTAACTAGGCAAGTCAGTTAAGAACACATTCTTATTTTCAACGATGGCCTAGGAACAGTGGGTTAACTGCCTGTTCAGGGGCAGAACAGACTTACCAGCTCAGGAGTTTTGAACTTGCAACCTTCCAGTTGCTAGTCTGCCACTCTAACCACTAGGCTACCCTGCCGCCGCAGTTTAAGGATCAGAATAAATCATAACAATAAGACACCTCTCAGACAAAGCAGAAATACCCATTAGAGGGCATTCTTAATCCTCATCTTCTTCCTCCATCCCTTTCATAGCATCCCTTTATTTCCTCTCATCCTCTCTTCCTTTATCACCTCTATTTTCTATTTCTTATCCTTTCTGCTTTCATTGTCTTTCAATTTACTCTTATTTCTCTCTCTCCTCCCTTCTTCTTTTCTCGATTTCTCCTGTCTTTTCTTCCTATAGTACACTTAACGTCCCCCCAACTCCCTCCCATCCTGCATGTCTGTATTGATCCCATCACCCAGAAACAGCGGCACGGTCCGCTAACCGAGTGTATTAGGAGGGGCGTGGGATGCAATCTCAATCTAATTTCCCATAGACTGAACAGCTCAGAGATACTCGCTGAAGAACTCCAGTGACATGCTCCTACGGGATACTTTCTGAAGACTATCTGATACACTTTAACTCAAGTGTTTTCTGATCCAACTTGAGAGGTAATCTTAAGTTGTGTGTTCTATGAGCTACGTATCAAAGGAATACTGCCATAAGAACACTTGTACACCCTTTGAAGAACCTGTTCTACCTGTAACCAAGAAATGTTCTTCTAAGGGGACGGCTGAAGAACCCTTTTGGAACCCTTTTTGCTAAGAGTTTAGATTGGGGTATGTGGACAGTTCTATGGGGGAAACACATTCATTTCATGCATTAAGTATGTTAGACAACTTAGTTCCAGTAATAATGTCATCACTGCAGTATTTTATCACATGTATAAGTTTGACAAATCAATCAGAGAACCTCCCGTACATGTTTTTCCATAACGACCGCTCCTTCCCAGTCTCATGAATTCTACTGCATTTCTTACGTTTTACTGAGGAGTTAAGTTACTCTAGTTTCCTGCTGTACTCAGCATTTCCTGTGCTACCCCTACTAACACATTTAGATATGTCAGTTTTGCCCACACCACAACTGTTTAGTCTTAACCTGAGCTATACTTTAGGAATCACAGGAAACAGATGAGCAAAAATGATTTATGCTGATGCTGTGAAGGGAAAAAAACGTGTTTGGGAAAGTATAGAATAAACCTTGATGTGTCATATGAATGAATATGCAGTGGGTGGCTATTTTAGTCCCTTTCTCTTTTCTCTCGCCTTTGGAACAAGTGTGTTTCTTTTCTGGGAGGCCTCAGAATAGTCCAAGAACATGCATTAAACATCTGCACCACTGTCTGTGATTTCATACTTTCATTTACGGTTGTCCGTTCAATGCCCGTATCAATCTGGTTCCTGATAAACAATATTCACTATATGTAGGTCAGAGAACAATTTTATCATCAGCCCAACTTTTCTTTTCACACATTGACGTCGAAAAGGAACCCACGGTTGGAACAAATTTAACAAGAGACAATATCAAAAGAGGCATTTCTACTGTAGGCCATTTCCATGTACTATGAGCACCAGTGTGAAGTTTATAGGAACATGTCAAATCTGGTGTCAAGTGAAGGCTAAGAGTTTATATTTTGGGGAAATGAAGCCATACAGTGAGCTCCAAAAGTATTGGGACAGCAACATTTTATATTGTTGTTTTGGCTCTGTACTCCAGCAGTTTGGATTTTAATTATACAACGATTATGAGGTTAAAGTCTAGACTGACTGCATTAATTTGAGGGTTTTTCCAATCCTATCGGTGAACCGTTTAGAAATTACAGCACTTTTTGTACATAGGGGACCAAAAGTATTGGGACAAATTGACTTACATGCATATGTGTATTAAAATAGTAAAAAGTTCAGTATTTTGTCCCATATCCATAGAACGCAATAATTACATCGAGCTTGTGATTCTACACATTTGTTGGATGCATTTGCTGTTTGTTTAGGCTGTGTTTTAGATGATTTTGAAATAGAAATTAATGATAAATAATGTATTGCGTCATTTTGGAGTCACTTTTATTGTAAATAAGAATAAAATATGTTTCTAAACAATTCTACATTCATGTCGATGCTACCATGATAACGGATATTCCTGAATGAATCGTGAATAATGATGAGTGAGAAAGTTACAGAAGCACAAATATCATACTTGTTAACCTCTCACCATTACAATAACAGGGAAGGTTAGCATTTATTTATTTTGTGGGGGGGGGGGGGGGGGGGGGGGGGGGGGGTATTTGTGCTTCTGTAACTTTCTCGCTCATCATTGTTCACAATTCATTAAGGATTATTCGTTTTTCCGATAGAAAATGTGTCTTAAAAATATCTACTAGAAAAATTATTTATATTTAGTTTAGTCTTATTTGCCTTCTGTAAGATTTTGTTTATGAAATATTATGTTTTTAAAACATGTCACTGTTGCCAAATCAGCAACAGGGTGACCAAAATCTGTAACAGAAAGACTGCAATTGAATTGGCCACAATGGGAAATCATAGTAGTCACAAACCACAGTCGCAGTAGAGCACAGTATAGTACAGTAGAGCACAGTATATTACAGTAGAGCACAGTAGAGTACAATACAGTAAAGACGAGTAGAATAGAGTATATTTCAGTACAGTAGAGTTTAGTACTCTACTGGACTGTACAGTAATCGACAGTACTTTTCTTTACTGTACTGAACTCTACTCTACTGTAATGTACTCTGCTGTGCTGTACTCTACTGAACTCTACTGTGCTGCACTGTGATGCCCAAACCTGTGAAACATAGACGTCTATGATTGGTACAGATTTGGTCCGGTCTGGATCAACCAAATTTGGTCTTGTTTGGGGGCGGAACTCATTGGGATAATAGCCAGTGTGTAGAACAATACCCAAACATGCAAATGAGGATATTACATATTACATATTACCTTTGCTCAGCTATTCAGGATACATCACCATGAAGAGAATGACATTCATAATGCATTTCTGTATAGTTCAGATCTAGGATCCCTTATGTCATTCTGTTACCGTCATTCTGTTAACGGGTGTTGATTCGCTTCACTTACTGTTCAATAACCCCAAACTCAAGGTGTCATATCATAGCTGACACCACATGTTGGTTTTTTTGCAGACGTTTTGAATCTTCATTCGAAATAGATATTTCACAGTGTTTTTGGATAAATAGATTTGACTGTCATTCTGTTATCTAACTTCGCACATGCACTGTTCCTCAAGTAAATCTGATTTAGTAAAATGTTCCGTGGCAATTGTTAAAAGTACACCTGTGTATAATGTAGATTGTTAAACTTTGCAATCAATGGTTTTAGCTTGGCATATATTTTAAAGTGATAAAGTGAGCCTCAGTGTCCCTCTGTCACTGTGGAACTGACCTGTAGTTACAGGTTACAGAGTTACATTGTAACACAGCCCTGCTAACTATGAATCTGAGAAAGAGACTCAGATTTTTTGTTTTAAACAGTCCATATCACACATTATTGGAGTGCGCTATACTACTGTAATGGTACAATAGCAGAGCACAATTTAATACAGTTGTTTATTTACAAAGTAATACACATGCAGGCTTGTTCCCTTGATTATACAACCGGGGAAAAGGATAATTAAATGCAAATGGAATGTTCCTCTACTTCCTCGCTTTTCTATAATAAGCACAGGTACTGTATGCTAGCCACAGGGTATGCAGCTTACTGGGAGAAAGCCAGAGAGAGTTTGTTTAGGCTACGTTCAGGGTGTCAGTGTTAAAACGTATCTAGGACGGACAAGGCATGTGAGTAAATGCTGTTTTATACAGTACATATTTAACTTTTTGAATGTCATTGGGGAACACTGGGGCTTGACTTTCCTGTGTCCTTTTCATATTATATCTGTATGTAACATCTTATATTATCTGATATTATCTGCATAATATCTATACTTCAGCAAAAGTTGCTTTATCAGCAAATGTCTCAGACAACCTTAGGCTCTTCCTGGAGATAATGCAGGGTTTCAGTTATCAAAGATTCCTTGAGGGTGACTTAAAGAGTCCTAGCTTGCATAGTGCTGTTATTCATATATTCACGTTTAAAGGCCCAGTGCAGTCCAAAAATGAATTTTCCTGTGTTTTATATATACAGTACCTGTCAAAAGTTTGGACACACCTACTCATTCAAGAGTTTTTCTTTATTTGGACTATTTTCTACATTGTAGATTAATAGTGAAAACATCAAAACTATGAAATAACACATGGAATGATGTAGTAACCAAAAAAATAGTTAAACAAATCAAAATATATTTGATATTTTAGATTCTTCAAAGTAACCACCCTTTGCCTTGATGACAGCTTTGCACACTCTTGCCATTCTCTCAACCAGCTTCATGTAATATATTTCAATTAAGGTGATCCTTATTCATTTGTGGAATTTCTTACCTTCTTACCTTTCTTACCTTCTAAATGATTTGAGCCAATCAGTTGTGTTGTGACAAGGTAGGGGCGGTGTACAGAAGATAGCCCTATTTGGTAAAAGACCAAGTCCATATTATGGCAAGAACAGTTCAAATAAGCAAAGAGAAACGACAGTCCATCATTACTTTTTAAGTCCTAAAGGTCAGTCAATATGGATAATTTCAAGAACTTTGAAAGTTTCTTCAAGTGCAGTCACAAAAACCACCAAGTGCTATGATGAAACTGGCTCTATGAGGACCGCCACAGGAAAGGAAGACCCAGAGTTACCTCTGCTGCAGAGGATAAGTTCAATAGAGCTAACTGCACCTCAGATTGCAACCCAAATAAATGCTTCACAGAGTTCAAGTAACAGACACGTCTCAACAACAACTGTTCAGAGGAGACTGCGTGAATCAGGCCTTCATGGTCGAATTGCTGCAAAGAAACCACTACTAAAGGACACAAATAATAAGAAGAGTCTTGCTTGGGCCAAGGAACACGAGCAATGGACATTAGACTGGTGGAAATCTGTCAAATTTGAGATTTTTGGTTCCAACCACCGTGTCTTTGTGAGATGCAGAGTAGGTGAACGGATGATCTCCACATGTGTGGTTCCCACCGTGAAGCATGGAGGAGGAGGTCTGATGGTCTGGGGGTCCTTTGCTGTCAGTGGTTTATTTAGAATTCAAGGCACACTTAACCAGCATGGCTACCACAGCATTCTGCAGCGATACGCTATCCCATCTGGTTTGAGCTTAGTGGGACTATCATTTGTTTTTCAACAGGACAATGACCCAAAACACACCTCCAGGCTTTGTAAGGGTTATTGGACCAAGAAGGAGAGTGATGGAATGCTGCATCAGATGACCTGGCCTCCACAATCACCCGACCTCAACCCAAATTAGATGGTTTGGGATTAGTTGGACCGCAGAGTGAAGGAAAAGCAGCAAACAAGTGCTCAGCATATGTGGGAACTCCTTCAAGACTGTTGTAAAAACATTCCAGGTGGAGCTGGTTGAGAGAATGCCAAGAGTGTGCAAAGCCGTCATCAAGGCAAAGGATGGATACTTTGAAGAATCTCAAATATAAAATATATTTAGATTTGTTTAACACTTTTTTGGTTACTACATAATTCCACGTGTTATTTCATAGTTTTGATATCTTCACTATTATTCTACAATGTAGAACATTTTTAAAATAAAGAAAAACCCTTGAATGAGTAGGTGTGTCTAAACTTTTGACTGGTACAGTATATTTCCAGACTATGAGAATGGAATAATACTGTGAAGTTGTGAAAATAATAGTAATGCCCTTTTAGTGTCAGAGCTGGTTTGAAAATAAATTTTAGCCTGTTTTGGTGGGATGGACTTTTGGCCAGCCTGGTGACATCACCAGGTGATAAATTAGTTAATAGAACAATAGGAAAGAGAGTTCTTAACCTCTCTACCAATAACAACACATTTTTTGTTTCTCCCTCACCACCCAGACCACTCCCAGACAGTTCTCGCAAAAGTTTTGCTTGAGAAATTGCTCTCTGCTAAGAAGCTTTTTTTAGCAATTAAGGAACTTACAGTAATTGTTACCTAGAAATGATTTGATAGTGAGGTAAAAGCACCTGCATTGGACCTTTAAATAGGGTACATTTATACTTAAATGCAGCTAATAAAATGACTTCAAAAATGACTAAATCGATATTCATAACAATCATGACATTTCTACAGTACAGTGTATTATTTGCACACAATCCACAAGATAATTGCTTTTTGCTTTAGGTTTACAGGTGCTATAAAACAAAGGGATGACAGTGTGCCTCTTCTCTGTGAGGCCCATGAGATGAAAATACCCAAATGCATTCTGAAACCCTCTTTTATATCTCCACTAATGAGACACTAGCCAGCAGGCAACCAGTGTCCCACGCTGAGCCACTGCCTGTACTTAGGAGCCGACCCTTTCAAAGCACCCATCAAGCCTCCAGGGCCCCACCACTGGAGCTTCAGAGATACTGAGACACTGAGTTTGCGTACACACCCAACTCTGATCTACAGAACACAAGACACCAGGAGTCTCGAATCTAGAGGAGCCAGGAAGTTCAGTTTCAAAAGGAAGCCAACAGGAGAGGGCACTTTCATATAACGTGACATACACTGAGTGCACAAAACATTAGGAACACCTTCCTAATATTGAGTTGCACCCCTTTTTGTCCCCAGATTAGCCTCAATTTGGACTGTACAAGGTGTCGAGAGCATTCCAATTGTTTCAATTGTCTCAAGGCTTAAAAATCCTTCTTTAACCTGTCTCCTACCCTTCATCTACACTGATTGAAGTGGATTTAAGAAGTGAAATCAATAAGAGATCATAGCTTTTACCTGGATTCACCTGGTCAGTCTATGTAATGGAAAGAGCAGGTGTTCTTAATGTTTCATATACTCAATGTATTTCTCAGAACGGTCCCCTGTTATGCTGATGTGTCACGGGCTGAGGCATTAATTGAAACCCCGCAGCAGGTGGCCCGACATTCATCTTGCAGCCACATTGAGATTCAGGCGATTGTGTGCCCTCGGAGCTCAGCTAGATAGGTTTTTCACCGCCGGATTGAATTTAAGGAAGGGAGGAAGGTACTGAATACTGATATGAGATAAGACACTGTGTGGGCTTCAATCACAAGCTTGTTGAAGTTGTACCATCTCAGAGATGCTGTTCTAGCAAAAAGCTATGAGCAGTCAAAAGGCATGTCCATGTAGTATGCTAACAGTGTTTACTACTGAATTTGAGTATTGATATACCCAGTCTTCAAAGATGTTCCTTTCGTCCACATTTTCCTGTGTCTCTATACGTCTCCATTTTTGCAGCCCTGTTATGCCAGAGTGAATGTAGAGTTCTTCATCTTTTTGCCATGCACAACATGGCAGAAGAGTTGACATCGTTCACATAGCGGTAACTTTCCCAGTAGCGTAGCAAAGGCAAGCACAAGCCATAGATAAAAAAGTATACTACAACAGAGCAGATACTGGCCAATTATCTACTTTCCTTCTTTCTATCTATCCTGCACATCCCACCAGCTGGAGTTTATACACCCTAATTAGTGTTCTCTTATCACACCCTAATTAGTGTTCTCTTATCTCCGATCGGAAAGCACACCATGGACTCCATTAAATATTTACCATTACTGTAACAAGTTCCTTGAAAAAGGGCATGGACATAAATCTAGTAGGGTGGATACAAGCATTTCGCTACACCCACAATAACATCTGCTAAACATGTGTATGTGACAAAAAACATTTGATTTGAACATGTATTTAATGCATATAGTCTACAAAGTATTAGTAAGATAGAACTACATTAATGTCTGCAATTAGTTAAATATGTTGTTAAGGGTCATTTATTTATTAAAGCAGGGATTGTATAATCAATTAACTTAAATGTCATATTGATACTACTGCAAGGAAAGAACATTGTCTACATATTTTACCTTTATTTAACTAAGCAAGCCAGTTAAGAACAAGTTCTTAGTTTCAATGATGGCCTAGTGGGTGAACTGCCTTGTTCAGGGGCAGAATGACAGATTTTTACCTTGTCAGCTCAGGGATTCGATCTTGTAACCTATCAGTTACAAGTCTAATGCTCTAATCACTAGGCTACCTGCTGCCCCTTACACCAATATACAGTAACTTTCTTTCACTAATATAGTTCTTTCAGAACAGTAAGCCTAATTGGTCTAAGGGAGGCAGTTCACAATGCTACTTTAAACCTTGCCTGAAACCTAAAGATCTAAAAGCCCACTACAGTATGTCTTGTAGTTGAATGAGAGTACAGAATACTGACAGAGAGCGAGAGGGAGAGAGCGAGAGAAAGAGCACGAAAGAGAGAGAGAGCGAAAGAGAGAGAGCGAAAGAGAGAGAGCGAAAGAGAGAGAGGAAAGTGAGAGAGATAGAGAGAGAGAGAAAGAAAGAGGGGGAAAGAGAGAGTGACAGGCTACTTAGTGTCAGGAAGGTCACCTGTGATTCAAATCAGTATTCGACATCCACCCATGTCTGAGGAGATGATATGGAAACTGTCCACTAAAATCAAACAATCTAATCAAATCAAACTTTAATTGTCACATGCGCCGAATACAACAAGTATAGACCTTACCGTGAAATGCTTACTTACATGCTTACTTGCCTAGCAGACTAAAATAAAAATAAATAATAAAAAGTAACACAATAAGAATAACAATAATGAGGCTATATACAGGGGGCACCGGTACCGAGTCAGTGTGTGGGGGTACAGGTTAGTTGAGGTAATCTGTACATGTAGGTGGGGCTGAAGTGACTATGCATAGATAATAAACATCGAGTAGCAGCAGTGTACAAAGGGGGGGGGGGGTCAATGTAAATTGTCCATGGCGATTTTATTAATTGTTCAGCAGTCTTATGCCTTGGGGGTAGAAGATATTGAGGAGCCTTTTGGTCCTAGATTTGGCGTTAGCAGAGAAATCAGTCTATAACTTGGGTGACTGAAGTCTCTGAATTTTTTTTCCGGTGTCCTCTGTCACCGCCTATTTGTCGTGCCCTCTTCACGACTGTCTTGGTATATTTGAAGTGATGTGGACACCAAGGAACTTACCCCGACGATGTTAATTGGGGCTGTTCGGCCCGCCTTTTCCTGTAGTCCACCACCAGCTCCTTTGTCTTGCTCATATTGAGGGAGAGGTTGTTGTCCTGGCACCACACTGCCAGTTCTATGACCTCCTCCCTATAGGCCGTCTCATCGTTGTTGGTGATCAGGCAACACTGTTGTGTTGTCAGCAAACTTAATGATGGTGTTGGAGTCGTCTTTGGCCACGCAGTTGTGGGTGAACAGGGAATACAGGAGGGGACTAAGCACACACCCCTGAGGAGCCCCAGTGTTAAGGATCAGCGTGGCATGATTGTTGTTGCCTACTCTTACAACCTGTGGGTGGCCCGTCAAGAAGTCCAGGATCCAGTTGCAGAGGGAGGTGTTTAGTCCCAGGGCTCTTAGCTTAGTGATGAGCTTTGTGTGCACTATGGTGTTGAACGCTGATCTGTAGTCAATGAACAGCATTCTCACATAGGTGTTCCTTTTGTCCAGGTGAGAAAAGGCAGTGTGGAGTGCGATTGAGATTGCGTCATCTGTGGATCTGTTGGGGTAGTACGCGAATTGGAGTGGGTCTAGGGTGTCCTGGAGGATGCTGTTGATGTGAGCCATGACCAGCCTTTCAAAGCAATTCATGGCAATTCAGAGCGGTAATCACTTCAAGTAGGCTTTGGTTTTGCTAGGGTGTTGTGGATGGGCATCTGCTTCTGGTTCCAAAGGTCGCATGTTCGATTCCAGTGATTGAAAGTTGTTTTTGATAATTTTGTCTTAAGCCTATCCTAGAACCTTAACTCTTAAGGTTAAGCAGTAAATCCGAACGGTTAAGGTAAGGGTTAATACCTAAACTTGACCTTGGAACATACAGCGAAGAAACTAAACACTTCGAAATTTGACATTTGAGAAACATCTTATTTGTAAAATAATATTTACTTATTTTTTAAATTCACCACACCATACACATACGAACAACAACTTACAGAAGCACACAAACAATGACTACATCTCATCTTCCCACCCAATTGCTCACACCCCCATCCCTAGTGTCCACATTATTGTTTGCCACGTGGCCTTAAATTGTACCAATTTGTTTTTTTCGGGTTGTCCATGCTATTTCAATATTTCAATAACAAATAATTCGATTTTTCCATTGTGTTAATGATGGCGGATTGATTGATTTCCACATTTTTAGTATACGTTTTTTCAAGATAAGGATAAGAAGAGAATCGTCCAGGCCATTGGGTATCTCACTACAGTCCCATATGACATGTCTTGAAATATGCAGACAGATGGACTAAAGGTAAGTTTATATTGTAATATTTCTGACAGACAACTTTCGACTTTCTAGCTCTGCCCCTAACTTTTGGACTTCATAGCATTCCCAGAAAGCCTGGATTATTGAGTCATTGTTAGTTTTACACATGACTCTGCAGTTGCGCTGTAGAATTTGTGAATTTTGTCTCTTGTATAGTACATTCGATACATTAGTTTATACTGGATTAAGCTTAAATTGTTGTTAACTGTTATGCTCCAACATTCCCTGCATCTTGTGCCAACATCAGTTCTTTTAAATCTTGGATATGGATATGCTCTCTGCAAGGTTTTGTATATCTTCCCTATGATATGGATATCTTTCTTTGAATCAAATAAGATTCCCTCAAGGTTGCTCTGACGTCCAAAATATTTCAAATCTAAATTTCATGATGTGTAACTTCCTCTTAATTCTTATGGCTTGAATCCCGCTAACGGGATCGATATGACAACAGCCAGTGAACAGTGCAGGGCGCCAAATTCAAAACAACAGAAATCTCATAATTAAAATTCCTCAAACATAGAAGTATTTTACACCATTTTAAAGATAAACTTGTTGTTAATCCCACCACAGTGTCCGATTTCAAAAAGGCTTTACGACAAAAGCACACCAAACGATTATGTTAGGTCTGCACCTAGTCACAGAAAAACACAGCCATGTTTCCAGCCAAAGAGAGGAGTCACAAAAAGCAGAAATAGAGATAAAATTAATCACTAACCTTTGATGATCTTCATCAGATGACACTCATAGGACTTCATGTTACACAATACATGTATGTTTTGTTTGATAAAGTTCATATACAAAAATCTGAGTTTACATTGACGCGTTATGTTTTGTAGTTCCAAAACAAAAAATCTGAGTTTACATTGGCGTGTTATGTTTTGTAGTTCCAAAACATCCGGTGATTTTGCAGAGAGCCACATCAATTTACTGAAATACTCATAATAAACATTGATAAAAGATACAACTGTTATGCATGGAATTATAGATACACTTCTCCTTAACCTGTTGGATCTCTAGGGGCGCTATTTCATTTTTGGATAAAAAACGTTCTCGTTTTAAGCGCGATATTTTGTCACGAAAAGATGCTCGACTATGCATATTTTTGACATTGATATCTTGATATTCTTATTCTAGTTTTTGAAAGAAAACACTCTGAAGTTTCAGAATCTGCAAAGATATTGTCTGTAAGTGCCCCAGAACTCATTCTACAGGCGAAACCAAGATGATGCGTCAAGCAGGAAATGAGCAGAATCTCTGAAGCTCTGTTTTCCATTGTCTCCTTATATGGCTGTGATTGCGCAAGGAATGAGCCTACACTTTCTGTCGTTTCCCCAAGGTGTTAGCAGCATTGTGACGTATTTGTAGGCATATCATTGGAAGATTGACCATAAGAGACTACATTTTCCAAGTGTCCGCCTGGTGTCCTGCGTGGAATTCGGTGCGCAAACGCCAGCTGCTTGTACTTTTCCATTTGATTGAGGGGAGAAACCATGCGTCCACGAACGATATATCATTGAAGAGATATGTGAAAAACACCTTGAGGATTGATTCTAAACAACGTTTGCCATGTTTTCAGTCGATATTATGGAGTTAATTTGGAAAAAAGTTCGCGTTTTGAGGACTGAATTTTAGTTTTTTTTTTGGTAGCCAAATGTGATGTAGAAAACGGAGCTATTTCGAATTCACAAAGAATCTTTTTTGGAAAAACTGAGCATCTGCTATCTAACTGAGAGTCTCCTCATTGAAAACATCCGAAGTTCTTCAAAGGTAAATGATTTTATTTGAAGGCTTTTATGTTTTTGTTGAAATCTTGCGTGCTGGATGCTAACGCTAATGCTAACGCTAAATGCTACGCTAGCTAGCCACTTTTACACAAATTATTGTTTTCCTATGGTTGAGAAGCATATTTTGAAAATCTGAGATGACAGTGTTGTTAACAAAAGGCTAAGCTTGAGAGATGGCATATTTATTTCATTTCATTTGCGATTTTCATGAATAGTTAACGTTGCGTTATGGTAATGAGCTTAGGTCTGTAAATAGAATCCCGGATCCGGGTTTGGTCGACGCAACAGGTTAATGCAACCGCTGTGTCAGATTTAAAAAAAGCTTTACCGAAAAAGCACACCATGCAATAATCTGAGTACAGCGCTCAGACAACAAATCTAGCCATACAGATATCTGCCATGTTGTGGAGTCAAAAGAAGTAAAAAATAACATTATAAATATTAACTTACCTTTGATGATCTTCATCAGAAAGCACTCCCAGGAAACCCAGTTCCACATTAAATGTTTGCTTTGTTCGATAAAGTACATAATTTATGACCAAATACCTCCTTTTTGTTTGCGCGTTTAGCCCAGTAATCCAAATTCATGATGCCCAGGCCAGACGAAAAGTCAAAAAGTTCCGTTACAGTCCGTAGAAACATGTCAAACGAAGTATAGAATCAATCTTTAGGATGTTTTAAACATGAATCTTCAATAATGTTCCAACTGGAGAATTGCTTTGTCTTCAGAAATGCAATGGAACACAAGCTAACTCTCACGTGAACACGCGTGACCAGCTCATGCCACTCTGCCAGATCACTAACTCATTCAGCTCCCATTCCCCCCTCCTTCAAAGTAGAAGCATCAAACAAGGTTATAAAGACGGTTGACATCTAGTGGAAGCCATAGGACATGTAATTTGACCCCATAGACACTGTATATTCAATAGGCAAAGAGTTGAAAAACTACAAACCTCAGATTTCCCACTTCCTGGTTGGATTTTGTCTCAGGTTTTTGGCCTGCCATATGAGTTATGTTATACTCACAGACATCATTCAAACAGTTTTAGAAACTTCAGAGTGTTTTCTATCAAGATCTACTAATAATATGCATATATTACCAACTGGGCCTGAGTAGCAGGCAGTTTACTCTGGGCACCTTATTCATCCAAGCTTCTCAATACTAACCCCAGCCATAAGAAGGATAGGACCCTTTTTTTCCGCCTAAAATGACATACCCAAATCGAACTGCCTGTAGCTCAGGACCTGAAGCAAGAATATGCATATTCTTGACACCATCAATCACCACAAGCACCCGACCTCAACCCAATTGAGATGGTTTGGGATGAGTTGGACCGCAGAGTGAAGTAAAAGCAGCCAACAAACGCTCAGCATATGTGGGAACTCCTTCAAGACTGTTGGAAAAGCATTCCAGGTGGAGCTGGTTGAGAGAATGCCAAGAGTGTGCAAAGCTGTCATCAAGGCAAAGGTGGCTACATTGAAGAATCTCAAATATAACTATTTTTTGGTTACTACATGATTCCATGTGTTATTTCATAGTTTTGTTCTCTTCACTATTATTCTACAATATAGAAAATTGTCAAAATAAAGAAAAACACTTGAATGAGTAGGTGTGTCCAAACTTTGACTGGTACAGTATATTTATTGTTTTACTGTGTATTTAATATTTTTTGTGGTCCACCTAAATGATTGCTGTAGATTTCTGCGAGTTATTATTTTTATTTTTCCTATTAGTGTTAATATTATTATTATTTTAAATGTTATTGCAAAGGGGGAATTTAGTTTTCAATATTGGACAGGTATATTAGGAGATACAGTGCCTTGCGAAAGTATTCGGCCCCCTTGAACTTTGCGACCTTTTGCCACATTTCAGGCTTCAAACATAAAGATATAAAACTGTACTTTTTTGTGAAGAATCAACAACAAGTGGGACACAATCATGAATTGGAACGACATTTATTGGATATTTCAAACGTTTTTAACAAATCAAAAACTGAAAAATTGGGCGTGCAAAATTATTCAGGCCCTTTACTTTCAGTGCAGCAAACTCTCTCCAGAAGTTCAGTGAGGATCTCTGAATGATCCAATGTTGACCTAAATGACCAATGATGATAAATACAATCCACCTGTGTGTAATCAAGTCTCCGTATAAATGCACCTGCACTGTGATAGTCTCAGAGGTCCGTTAAAAGTGCAGAGAGCATCATGAAGAACAAGGAACACACCAGGCAGGTCCGAGATACTGTTGTGAAGAAGTTTAAAGCTGGATTTGGATACAAAAAGATTTCCCAAGCTTTAAACATCCCAAGGAGCACTGTGCAAGCGATAATATTGAAATGGAAGGAGTATCAGACCACTGCAAATCTACCAAGACCTGGCCGTCCCTCTAAACTTTCAGCTCATACAAGGAGAAGACTGATCAGAGATGCAGCCAAGAGGCCCATGATCACTCTGGATGAACTGCAGAGATCTACAGCTGAGGTGGGAGTCTCTGTCCATAGGACAACAATCAGTCGTATATTGCACAAATCTGGCCTTTATGGAAGAGTGGCAAGAAGAAAGCCATTTCTTAAAGATATCCATAAAAAGTGTCGTTTAAAGTTTGCCACAAGCCACCTGGGAGACACACCAAACATGTGGAAGAAGGTGCTCTGGTCAGATGAAACCAAAATTGAACTTTTTGGCAACAATGCAAAACGTTATGTTTGGCGTAAAAGCAACACAGCTGAACACACCATCCCCACTGTCAAACATGGTGGTGGCAGCATCATGGTTTGGGCCTGCTTTTCTTCAGCAGGGACAGGGAAGATGGTTAAAATTGATGGGAAGATGGATGGAGCCAAATACAGGACCATTCTGGAAGAAAACCTGATGGAGTCTGCAAAAGACCTGAGACTGGGACGGAGATTTGTCTTCCAACAAGACAATGATCCAAAACATAAAGCAAAATCTACAATGGAATGGTTCAAAAATAAACATATCCAGGTGTTAGAATGGCCAAGTCAAAGTCCAGACCTGAATCCAATCGAGAATCTGTGGAAAGAACTGAAAACTGCTGTTCACAAATGCTCTCCATCCAACCTCACTGAGCTCGAGCTGTTTTGCAAGGAGGAATGGGAAAAAATTTCAGTCTCTCGATGTGCAAAACTGATAGAGACATACCCCAAGCGACTTACAGCTGTAATCGCAGCAAAAGGTGGCGCTACAAAGTATTAACTTAAGGGGGCTGAATAATTTGGCACGCCCAATTTTTCAGTTTTTGATTTGTTAAAAAAGTTTGAAATATCCAATAAATGTCGTTCCACTTCATGATTGTGTCCCACTTGTTGTTGATTCTTCACAAAAAATACAGTTTTAAATCTTTATGTTTGAAGCCTGAAATGTGGCAAAATGTCGCAAAATTCAAGGGGGCCGAATACTTTCGCAAGGCACTGTAATCTGTTTATAATCATGTTAACCTTAACGGATACTTGTCAATGCTGCAGAAATGTTATGGCACTGTCATGACTGTCCTGATCAGGTCAGGTTACAGGAGACCACAACCCTACAGATTATCTCTCAACCCCAACAGAGGAAGAGAGATCTAGGGGTCTGAAGATGTGGGGTTTTTATGACACCTCACGCCCCTGGTCAATCTTAGGCCACACAACATTCCTGTGTCCCCTCAATATGGAGAATCAGCCTCAGAACATTAAACATTAAATAAAGGGACTTTGGAACAATGGTTTCCGTCAGCCACAATGGTGGTCATGACAATTGATGGAATATGAAAATGTATGTCATTTTTGTTTTGTTATTAAAGGTTAATAGATTACGTTATTTCAAAAACATTGTAACGTCAACAGTTTACCTAGTATATGTTTGATGTTTATACATTGTACGTTATATGGAAAATGTCCAAATCAAAGAGAATGTTTTGGTAAAGATGAAATGTGAATTGGATTTGAGTCAAGACCTAGAACTTGGTACACCCAGAGAATTGCCCTAAAGGTTACGCCCACTTCTGACACGAGGGTATAAACCTGTGAGTAAAGAATTTACAGAGAAGACTACGTGGCCCAAGCTGCAGCCAAGGTCTAAAAAGTCAACAAATCCAAAACGCAACACAAGTTTGAAGACAAAGAAATATTTTTCTACCCAAGCTACGGATGAGTAGCTGTGTCTAAGCGGGTGAATTCAAGTCGAACCACCTAGCCTCCACTCCTCATAAAATCAGTGTATCTACACTGTTTCATTCCTACGCTGTGAGTTCTGAGCTACAGAGCTGTCTGTCCTCAGAAGAGCCCTTCCAGAGCAAGGGCGAGGGAACAGACTCCTAAGCCAAAAGGACACGGACATCGTGAGGACAACCAAAGAGTTGCGCCTGAACGGTCCACACAGAGAATCCACGGAGACCTTCCCCACGTAATTATATATATCATTATATTCTGACACATAAGAGCGGCAGTTTGGGGCAAGGCTAGGGTTAGAATAAGCATAGCTGACAAATTCACCCAAATGTATATTTCTCTCTTGTACTTTCTCTTTTTCTCTCTCTTTTAAATCCCCATTTTGGGTAACACGCGCCATAGTGTGTTGGACGTTATACTAAGTTCTAATCAATAGCCTAGAATGTGTTTTTGTGTATGTATATCTTTTATTATAATTGTAGCTTTCTCGTAAATAAATACTCAACTAAGATTGGTGTGGTACGAACTCATTGAAGAGACCCGGGTCCGTGCAGATTATCCGAAATTCAGAACGAGACTGTAGAGGTAACTGGTTAACTAGCGACTGTTGTAAAATCGAAGATTCTGATATTCTTTGAGTTAATTTGGGAAATAGAAACTCAATAAAACACATTTTCCCATGGTGCCCCAGGTTAATGAGTTAATAATTTCTTGATTCAGTTAATCACGCAATTAGAAACCTTTAATCATTCGATGAGCAACAGTCGTCACATTAACTAATACAAAGTCACGACAGTACCCTTCCCAAGATCTACAGTGAGGGAAAAAGTATTTGATCCCCTGCTGATTTTGTACGTTTGCCCACTGACAAAGAAATTATCCGTCTATAATTTTAATCGTAGGTTTATTTGAATCAATGCAATCACAGAGGTCAGATGTTTCTTGTAGTTGGCCACCAGGTTTGCACACATCTCAGGAGGGATTTTGTCCCACTCCTCTATGCAGATGTTCTCCAAGTCATTAAGGTTTTGAGGCTGACGTTTGGCAACTCGAACCTTCAGCTCCCTCCACAGATTTGGCTAGGCCACTGCAGAACCTTAATGTGCTTCTTTTTGAACCACTCCTTTGTTGCCTTGGCCGTGTGTTTTGGGTCATTGTCATGCTGGAATACCCATCCACGACCCATTTTCAATGCCCTGGCTGAGGCAAGGAGGTTCTCACCCAAGATTTGACGGTACATGGCCCCGTCCATCGTATCCTTTGATGCGGTGAAGTTGTAATGTCCCCTTAGCAGAAAAACACCCCCAAAGCATAATGTTTCCATCTGCATGTTTGACGGTGGGGATGGTTTTCTTGGGGTCATAGGCAGCATTCCTCCACCTCCAAACACGGCGAGTTGAGTTAATGCCAAAGAGCTCCATTTTGGTCTCATCTGACCACAACACTTTCACCCAGTTGTCCTCTGAATCAGTCAGATGTTCATTGACAAACTTCAGACAGGCATGTATATGTGCTTTCTTGAGCAGGGGGACCTTGCGGGCGCTGCAGGATTTCAGTCCTTCACGGCGTAGTGTGTTACCAATTGTTTTCTTGGTGACTATGGTCCTAGCTGCCTTGAGATCATTGACAAGATCCTCCCATGTAGTTCTGGGCTGATTCCTCACCGTTCTCATGATCATTGCAACTCCACGAGGTGAGATCTTGCATGGAGCCCCAGGCCGAGGGAGATTGACAGTTCTTTTGTGTTTCTTCCATTTGCGAATAATTGCGCCAACTGTTGTCACCTTCTCACCAAGCTGCTTGGCGATGGTCTTGTAGCCCATTCCAGCCTTGTGTAGGTCTACAATCTTGTCCCTGACATCCTTGGAGAGCTCTTTGGTCTTGTCCATGGTGGAGAGTTTGGAATTTGATTGATTGATGGCTTCTGTGGACAGGTGTCTTTTATACAGGTAACAAGCTGAGATTAGGAGCACTCCCTTTAAGAGTGTGCTCCTAATCTCAGCTCGTTACCTGTATAAAAGACACCTGGGAGCCAGAAATCTTTCTGATTGAGAGGGGGTGAAATACTTATTTCCTTCATTAAAATGCAAATAATTTTATAACATTTTTGACGTGTTTTTCTGGATTTTTGTTGTTGTTATTCTGTCTCTCATTGTTGAAATAAACCTACCATTAAAATTATAGATTGATCATTTCTTTGTCAGTGGGCAAACGTACAAAATCAGCAGGGGATCAAATACTTTTTTCCCTCACTGTATGCCTCAACACAATCCTGTCTCGGAGCTCTACGGACAATTCCTTCAACCTCATGGTTTGTTTTTTTGCTCTGACATGCACAGTCATCTGTGGAACCTTATATAGACAGGTATGTGCTTTCCAAATCATGTCCAATCAATTCAATTTACCACAGGTGAAGAAACATCTCAAGGATGATCAATGGAAACAGGATGCAACTGAGATGAATATTGAGTCTCAAAGCAAAGGGTCTGAATACTTATATACATTTAAAAAATATATATATATATTACTGTGAAGCTCAAATGTATGCTGCCCACCCTAGCCGGAGGTCAAAAGAAAATAAATATTTTACTGGACTTTCCTGCTGGCAAATATTTAACAGAGGCAGGTATGGCCTCAACTACTAAGACAGCCAACTGGATGACTCAACATGTTTTAATGAATGCATGAAGATGAGATATCAAATAAGGGAACAGATGTGTACAATACATGATATGAATGTTTTGGTTTCTTGGTTTATTTGTTTCAACACACTTAGGCTGTCATTTGGACAATGTGTTATTTTTTTCAATGATTTAGGAAACAATGTGATGTGATGGATATGGAACTGTGCGGTTGGCCTAAATGAGGCTATGAGTATTCATGATGAACTCAAATGTGGGAAAAACTGTCAAACTGAGCATGTTTCCACAGTAATATCCACCTATGTATATAGTTAAATATAGTTTTAAGGTGCCACATATAAGCTTCCATTCATCAATGTGAAACAAGGGAAAAAGGTAAACGATACAACAATACTTCAAACCTCATAAATGTAACTACATGCGATCTAACATGCAATTTAAGTAATCCCCGAAAGTAATTATTTATCATGAGGACCAGGAACAATAACTAGTAATGCTACATGCTCCAAGAAAGGTTGCTACTGTGTAGTCACTTTTAAGGACACAAGCTCAAGGACACAGTACAAATATGATAAAAAATATGAACATATGAAATATTTTATATGACATATTTCCTATTGTATGAAAAAGGCTTGAAATGACTTACATCCTTTCTAAATATAGTATAATTAAATTATAAAACCACTAACTATAATATTTCACTATAATATAACTGTAAAATACATATTTGTATGTTTAGTGCTAGAGAAAATGTGCATATTTTCTAAAGATATCTCTTGATCATTACATCTGTCCACACCACTGTGAATGTCACACAGAGCTTTAGCTTGGCTTCTTGCACTCCGTAGGAACTCGCCTTTTATCTCATAATAATATTGTCCATCATGACAAACAGAAAGTGTTTTATGTTTAACATCTATTCATTATTTTAGATGAATGGCTACAAATTGATCTTTGTGCTATAATGATGAAACCACACTCTCCTGCTGCGCTACGATGTAAGGATTGCAGGCATGTGCTTTGTCAGTGGCTGTGACGTAGGGTTTAGCCAGGGGTTGATGGACAGTCGGAAGAGCGAATTAAATGGTAGGAGGTACATACAGCTTCAAGTGGTTTCAGATTTCACATCCTACTTCACACAGGCGCAAAACCGACTGTGTCCTTGGGAACCAGGACTATTGCTCAATGCAAGCCATTTCGATCTTCGGTGTCTACAGATCAATTTATAAGTGGAAATGTTGGTTGGGACTGGTACCAGAACCATGCAGGTCCCCTAAACAGGGGACTTTACATCTAAGAGGTTTTAATAATACCGAAAGTATTTTTTTACTTGGTTGAAATTTATATTTGATCTGCTTCCAAATTATAATGAATTCTACCATAGCACGTAAATGTGGCTTTGAGGTAGCCTTGTTCCTAGTACAAATGAGAGAAATTGTGAAATTGATATTAGTTGTAGCGGCACACAAACAGAACAATCAGAGGGCAGCCGAGCTTCCAACCCCTAGGCAACTTTGCAGTATTTGTTTTATTTATGTGTTATTTCTTTCATTATCAGGGCAGAATTTTTTTTGTGTTATTACATACAGCCGGGAAGAACTTTTGGAGATCAAACCGACGGTAACTCACCAGCATTACCAGAACAATGACCAGGAATATGACTTTCCTGAATCGGATCCTTTGAATTGAATTGATTCCAGAGGCTGACCCAAAATATCGCCGGCGGAGAAGAGATCCTCGGAGTGGACTTCTAGTCCGACTCAGGAGGCGCTCACACCACCCACCACTTCCAAATATATTAATTGCTACTGTTCAGTCTCTGGATAATAAAGTCGACAAGCTGAGGGCGAAGATTACCTTCCAGAGAGACATCAGGGATTGTAATATACTCGTTTCACAGAAACATGGCTCTCTCAGGATTTACTGTCTGAGTCCATACAGCCAGTTGGGTTCTCAGTTCATCGCATAGACAGGAATAAATATCTCTCCGGGGAGAAGAAGGGCGGGGTGTATGTATCTTGATTAACTACTCATGGTGTGATTGTGATAACATATAGGAACTCAAGTCCTTTTGTTCACCCGACCTAGAATACCTCACAATTGTATTACCTCCTAAGAGAATTCTCATCGGTTAGTCACAGCTGTGTATATTCCCCCTCAAGCCGATACCACGGCAGCCCTCAAGGAACTACACTGGACTTTATGCATACTGGAAACCACATATCCTGAGGCCACATTTATTGTAGCTGAGGATTTTATTAAAGCAAATTGGAAGAAAACGCTACCGAAGTTCTATCAACATATTCACTGCAGTACTCACGCTGCTAAAATACTCGACCACTGCTACTCCAACTACCAGGATGCCTATAAGGCCCTCTCCCACCCTCCCTTTGGCAAATCTGGTCATGACTCCATTTTACACTTCAGTTTCTATACGCAGAAACTCAAACAGGAAGTACCAATTGGAATCCACACTTCAAGATTGTTTTGATCACAAAAACTGGGATATGTTCCGGAAAGCCTCCGAGTATAACATTGACAAATATACTGATACAGTGAAAGACTTTATCAGGAAGTGTATAGGAGATGTTGTATCCACTGTGACTATTAAAACCTACCCTAACCAGAAACTGTGGCGCGAACCACCGCATTTCACCATTGCAATGTGACTAGGAATATGACAGAATACAAAACAGGGTATTTTTTTCCTCCGTAAGGCAATCAAACGGGGAAAACATCAGTATAGAGACAAAGTGGAGTCACAATTCAATGGCTCAGACGCGAGACGTATGTGGCAGGGTCTACAGACAAAAAAACAGCCACGTCTGGGACACAGACATCTTGCTTCCGGACAAGCTAAACACCTTAAGGATAAAGGATAAACAATACTTTACTGAGAAATGGTAGTCGCAGGATCACAGTACTCTTGAAAAAACAACAAACACTAAGTCTCAAAAACTCACTCAGGAATGAACGCAGATGGTGAACAATTCAAGCTTCTGCAAAGGACAACAGAAAACACACCTCTTTTAACAGGGAAATCATAATGATTCAATTGGATACACTTGAGTGTCGTTAATGTCTCTAGGACGGTCTCTGCCGCCCTCTGGTGACTGGTGGAACTATAACATGGTACCCTCCAAGCTCATCATTAAGCTCGAGGCAACTGGGTCCTGGACTTCCTGATGGGCCACTCCCAAGTGGTGAAGGTATGAATCAAAACCTCCACTGCACTAATCCTCAACACTGGGGCCCCACGAGGGTGCATGCTCAGCCCCCTCCTGTACTCCCTGTTCACCCATGGCCACGTGGCCATGCACGCCTCCAACTCACTCATCAAGTTTGCAGACGACACAACAGTAGTAGGCTTGATTACCAGCAATGATAAGACAGCCTACAGGGAGGAGGTGAGGGCTCTGGGTGTGGTGCCAGGAAAATAACCTCTCACTCAATGTCAACAAAACAAAGGAGATGATTGTGGACTTCAGGAAACAGCAGGGAGCACGCCCATATCCACATCGTTGGGACCACAGTGGAGAAGGTGGAAAGCTTCAAGTTCCTCAGCGTACACATCACTGCCAAACTGAAATGGTCCACCCACACAGACAGTGTGGTGAAGAAGGCACAACAACGGGTGGTGCGGTCTGCCCAACACATCAACTGGCGCAAACTACCTGCCCTCCAGGACACCTACATCACCCGATGTCACAGGAAGGCCAAACAGATCAAGCACAAAAACCACCCGAGCCACTACCTGTTCATTCTGCTATCATCCAGAAGGCGAGGTCAGTACAGCTGCATCAAAATTGGGACTGAGAGACTGAAAAACAGCTTCTATCTCAAGGCCATCAGACTGTTAAATAGCCATCACTAGCACATTAGAGGCTGCTGCCTATTTATATAGACTTGAAATCACTGGACACTTTAATAAATGGAACACTAGTCACTTTAATTAATAATGTTTACATACTGTGCATTACTCATCTCATATTTATATACTGTATTGTATTCTATTCTACTGTATCTTAGTCAATGCTCTGACATTGCTTCATATACCATTTTGTAGCTCTGAGTCTCTACTTTTATCCAATGTCAAAAAAAACATTTCAAATGTTGATACATCAGACTGAATCCAAGTGGTGAGTCACATATTTATATATTTATATATTCCTTTGCTTTACTTAGATTTGTGTGTATCGTGTGTATTGTTGGAAATTGTTAGATATTACTTGATAGATATTACTGCATTTCACTACACCCGCAATAACATCTGCTAAATGTGTATGTGACCAATAAAATGTGATTTGATTTTGAAGGTAATGGGATTGTTATAGCCTAAAGTTTTAGGGTAGTCTCATCACAGACTTGTAGTCACAGTACGGACATTGTCCTTGTTTACGTCACACATATCAGGAACTAAAACATCATGTTTCTCCAAAATCCAATATCCACCAGAATGAGACGAAATATGAATTCCCACCATTGTCGGCCTGTCATTCATGCCTGTGAATAAATAGGTAAGCAAAACTTTAAAACAAAAACTTGGAGCCAAATAAACGAGACCGCACTAATCTGTCTCCTAATTGTCCATTAATTAAATCGTAAATCACCGTGACGATGACAGCTAGTCCCCAATTACAGACATCACGCTCTGCCTGGTTCCCTCCATCATGGCTCATTTCTACTCTGGAAACCACATTGTGTACAAATCACCTTCTTTAATTCATGGCAACACTGTAGGTCAGGTAAAAATAGAGACCCGCCTACAGTGCCTTCAGAAAGTATTTATAGCCCTTATACACCATACTTATTCCACATTTTGTTGTGTTTTAGCCAGAATTCAAAATTGATTAAATAGATTTTATTTATCACCCATCTACACACAATGCCCTATAAGGACAAAGTGAAAACTTGATTTTGGAAATGTTTACAAATTTATTGAAAATGAAAACCAGATACAGTGCCTTGCGAAAGTATTCAGCCCCCTTGAACTTTGCGACCTTTTGCCACATTTCAGGCTTCAAACATAAAGATATAAAACTGTATTTTTTTGTGAAGAATCAACAACAAGTGGGACACAATCATGAAGTGGAACGACATTTATTGGATATTTCAAACTTTTTTAACAAATCAAAAACTGAAAAATTGGGCGTGCTAAATTATTCAGCCCCCTTAAGTTAATACTTTGTAGCGCCACCTTTTGCTGCGATTACAGCTGTAAGTCGCTTGGGGTATGTCTCTATCAGTTTTGCACATCGAGAGACTGAAATTTTTTCCCATTCCTCCTTGCAAAACAGCTCAAGCTCAGTGAGGTTGGATGGAGAGCATTTGTGAACAGCAGTTTTCAGTTCTTTCCACAGATTCTCGATTGGATTCAGGTCTGGACTTTGACCTGGCCATTCTAACACGTGGATATGTTTATTTTTGAACCATTCCATTGTAGATTTTGCTTTATGTTTTGGATCATTGTCTTGTTGGAAGACAAATCTCCGTCCCAGTCTCAGGTCTTTTGCAGACTCCATCAGGTTTTCTTCCAGAATGGTCCTGTATTTGACTCCATCCATCTTCCCATCAATTTTAACCATCTTCCCTGTCCCTGCTGAAGAAAAGCAGGCCCAAACCATGATGCTGCCACCACCATGTTTGACAGTGGGGATGGTGTGTTCAGCTGTGTTGCTTTTACGCCAAACATAACGTTTTGCATTGTTGCCAAAAAGTTCAATTTTGGTTTCATCTGACCAGAGCACCTTCTTCCACATGTTTGGTGTGTCTCCCAGGTGGCTTGTGGCAAACATTAAACAACACTTTTTATGGATATCTTTAAGAAATGGCTTTCTTCTTGCCGCTCTTCCATAAAGGCCAGATTTGTGCAATATACAACTGATTGTTGTCCTATGGACAGAGTCTCCCACCTCAGCTGTAGATCTCTGCAGTTCATCCAGAGTGATCATGGGCCTCTTGGCTGCATCTCTGATCAGTCTTCTCCTTGTATGAGCTGAAAGCTTAGAGGGACGGCCAGGTCTTGGTAGATTTGCAGTGGTCTGATACTCCTTCCATTTCAATATTATCGCTTGCACAGTGCTCCTTGGGATGTTTAAAGCTTGGGAAATATTTTTGTATCCAAATCCGGCTTTAAACTTCTTCACAACAGTATCTCGGACCTGCCTGGTGTGTTCCTTGTTCTTCATGATGCTCTCTGCGCTTTTAACGGACCTCTGAGACTATCACAGTGCAGGTGCATTTATACGGAGACTTGATTACACACAGGTGGATTGTATTTACCATCATTAGTCATTTAGGTCAACATTGGATCATTCAGAGATCCTCACTGAACTTCTGGAGAGAGTTTGCTGCACTGAAAGTAAAGGGGCTGAATAATTTTGCACGCCCAATTTTTCAGTTTTTGATTTGTTAAAAAAGTTTGAAATATCCAATAAATGTCGTTCCACTTCATGATTGTGTCCCACTTGTTGTTGATTCTTCACAAAAAAATACAGTTTTATATCTTTATGTTTGAAGCCTGAAATGTGGCAAAAGTTCGCAAAGTTCAAGGGGGCCGAATACTTTCGCAAGGCACTGTATATCTAATTTATATAAGCATTCACACCCCTGAGTCAATATTTTATAAAAGCCTCGTTGGCAGTGATTACAGCGGAGTCTTTCTGGGTAAGCCACTAAGAGCTTTCCACACCTGGATTATACAACATTTTCCCATTATTCTTAAAAAAATTCTTCAAGCTCTGTCAAATTGGTTGTTAATCGTTGCTAGACAAACAATTTCAGGTCTTGCCATATATTTTCATGCAGATTTAAGTCAAAACTGTAACTCGGCCACAAGAACATTCACTGTCTTCTTTGTAAGCAACTCCAGTGTAGATTTGGCCTTGTGATTTAGGTTATTGTCCTGTTGAAATGTGAATTCATCTTCCTGTGTCTGGTGGAAAGCAAACACTACTAGGTTTTCCTCTAGGATTGTGCCTTTGCTTAGCTCCATTCCGTTTATTTCTTATCATGAAAAACTCCCCAGTCTTTAACGATTACCAGCATACACATAACATGATGCAGCAACCACTACTGTATGCTTGAATATATGGAGAGTGGTACTCAGTAATGTGTTGTATTGGATTTGCCCCCAACATAACACTTTTCTATTCAGGACAAAAAGTGAATTGCTTTGCCACATTATTTGTAATAATGCCATGTTGCAAACAAGATGCTTGTTTTCAAATATTTGTATTCTGTACAGCCTTCCTTTCTTTCACTCTGTCATTTAGGTTAGTATTATGGAGTAACTACAATGTTGTTGTTCCATCCTCAGTTTTCTCTTATCACAGCTATTAAAGTCTGTAACCTTTGTAAAGTCATCATTGGCCCTGGTTGAAATTCCTGATCGGTTTCCTTCACCTCTGAGTTGATAAGGACACCAGTACCTTTGTAGTGGCTGGGTATTGATACACCATCCAAAGTGTAATTAATAACTTCTCCATTCTCAAAGGGATATTCAACGTCTGCTTTTTAGTTTTTCCCATCTACCAGTAGGTGCCCTTCTTTGCAAGGCATTGGAAAACCTCCCTGGTATTTATGGTTGCATCTGTGTTTGAAATTCACTGCTCGACTCAGGGACCTTACAGATACGTGTATGTGTGGGGTACAGAGATGAGGTAGTCCTTTTAAAATAATCTTAAACACTATTATTGCACATGCAGCTTATTATGTGACTTGTTAAGCACATTTTTATTCCTGAACTTATTTAGGCTTGCCACAAAAAAAGGATTGAATACTTATTGATCCAAGACATTTTAACTTTTCCTTTTTCATAAATAAAAAAAGGTAAAAATATAAATCTACTTTGACATTATAGGGTATTGTGTAGGCAAGTGACATAATACATTCTGGCTGTAACACAACAACATGTGGAAAAAATCAGGGGGTGGGAATACTTTCACTGATGTGTTTTTCCTTCATGTAAACCTGTTGAATAGCGATAAGAAAAAGAGTCTTAGTTTAACAGAGTCTCCGCTCTACAAATATTGCACTTGAGAAAGTGTTCATGAAGCTGTCATCAAAAATAACCTAAGGGTGGTTGGAACACAGGCTGGCAGAAATGAACAACAACTCATTTGAAAGTTATGACAATAGACATCCTATAATATGACTCTTTTGATGAGCTGATATGCCATCATACGCGAGTTACAAAACCCAGTCAGGCTTCAGAAACTATCAAACTTAGTTCTAGATACACCAAAAGAAGCTTATACAGACTCCCAACAGTCTATTTTAAGTTCACAAAAGGGAGGCCTTATCAGAAAAATGTTGAGTTATGAATGCGGTCATCTTTTTCTCTTAAACTCATTTTTCCCCATAATTAGATATATATATATATAAAAAAACAATATATTGGATTCCATTATGATTTCAACCGCACCTGATATCTGTCTTCTCCTAAGACTAAACTAATGACTTGGCGGCAAGGATATGTCTTTGCAGTCTGGCATTGCAGCATTATTCATGACTGTTCCAAAATAGCCATCAAACAAGCTGGGCTAATAGTGATTAAATATACTCCTTTAATTAAAATTGATTTCCCGAGCAAGATTTATAGTTTGGTGATTTGGGTTAAAGACTGTGGGTTAAATGTATGATGTCACACTTTTACTGCAGGCTTTATATACCATAGCTCCTATCAAAACTAAGAGTCCTTGCACAAAAGGATGACGGTACATAAAAATGTTTTGCTCACAGCTGACCAATAAATTCCATAGAGAGGATTTTGGTTAATCACTTTTCAGAAACAGAATCTGTTACCTGACTATAGACCTTCTTAACTGCTTTTTGAGGAGGAGCGGACGTGAACACTGGAACCCCAAAGAACTTCCAGTGCAATGGTAAACAGCTGGTTACGTAGCGTTCGGTCGCGGTATTTTCATAGTACTCGTGGTGGGACGGTTCTTACGTCCAGGAACAAATCTATTTTAGAAAATTAAAGATTATAGATTTCCCAAAGAAGCATTGCAGCAGTCTGCATTGCCTGCATGGATAGTAACGTAGAGTTTCCACCACTTCCGAATTTGTCAGATGAAGTTCCGCCCATGTTCATTTTGAAAAGGAGCCTGCGGACCAATGCGCAGGGGATTATGGGAAGGTGAGCGGCGGGAACCCTGCTAAGGGAGCGGTAGAGAAAGTTCAGCTATGCTCTACTTTAAGCAAATGGCACGCAGCCACAGCTTCCATTAAACAATCAGGTGAGGAGCAGATGTTTGCTTAAAAATATTCCGTTCATGTAACATAGTTCCGCTTGACATTAGTTCCGGGCAAGCACAACCAAAAAGATGGAGGAAAGCCAATCATCGCTGTGTCTGGTATTACAATTCTATATGATAACGCTTTGCTAGAATACAGAGACAAAATCATAAGGTCAATGGAATGCAGAGATTGTTGGTGTTGATGGTGGGTGAAGAGAGATTTGCACAAAGTTCGCTTGTGCTGCTAGCTAACTATGAACATAAATCAACCTAAAAACTATGATCAAAGCCACCATTTGTGAATGTGTTCACTAAATTAAATTGTGAAATTTGCCCACCAAAGGATAGAAATCACCAGTAACACACATTATAACATTCTAATGATACACTTAACATTAATTTCCCCTGTAATAAGCAGGGATTATGGTATGTTAACATTATGATTCTCATATATTATAGCTCAAGGATCTTTCTTTATACCGGTGTCAGGATAGTGATGATTATAGCTAACCTACTGTAAAATACATAGGCCTGCATGCACTGTAAAATGCACATGAATGGGTACTTTGGATAAAGGAAATTGCGGCTTTGACTTGCAAACATTGTTGTGCAAATCTCTCTTCACCCATCAACATCTCTGCAATCCTCCTCCATGCCATTGACCTACTACTGATTTTGTCTCTGTATTATAAAATCATTCTCAGCAAATTAACAAGGTAGAATTACAATGCTCCCCACTCAAAAATATTTTACTTTTTTACATTTTTAATTAGCCTACAAATAGTCAGTGCCTTATTTTCATGTACATTACTGTACCTAGAATACAAGGGTTGGATTTGCACAAAACAATTTAATTATTTATTTAATTTAATTATGTAGAAAATCTGGCTTTATGGTTAGCCTCGTATACATATCTACTGCTATCAGTTTAAATTGAGAACATGTAGCTAGCTCAACAATATGCAAATGATGTGTGAGTTATGAGCTATTCTCTGCAAAATGGGTTCACATGGCTGATATCCTGAGACAAAGTGACAATCAAATTAAACAGATTGGAGTGCTCACAACTGGACAAAAAGGTAATATTCATTTGAGAAACCAACACAGAAACAGACAAATTAGAGACAGATCCCCTTCACACCTTTTTATTGCATAATTGTGATATGTGATTAATGAACATTGACACTAGTTCATCTTGAATAAAGTTTTTAAGTTAATTTAAACAAGTGTAAACACTTCACTTCAATGAATCAATATTGAATGAATCAACACACAATTAAAAATGTACAAATAACTTGTTTGTAAATGTTTGTAAATGTCTTAGTAAGTAGGCTATTACTACTATTACTACTAAAGCATCATTTCAGGTAAACAAAACAGTCCATACCAGAGGTGGCCAACCTTGCTCCTCTCTCTGATCTACTGGGTGAGCTGACTTCTACTCCAGCCAAGCAATAACACATTATTATCAAATCATTAGGTTTGATAAGTTGAATTAGGTGTGTTAGTGCTGGGCTGGAACAGAAGCCTGCACACCCAGCATACCTCCAGGAGAAGGATTGGCCTGCTCCAGTTGTAATAAGGGTGTAGCCTACATTGTGTGTAACTTAACTGTATTGTTGTATACAACATTTGCTAACATAAGTACGTATGCATACAGCCCATGGCATACAAGGATGTGCCAGCAGTCTCTTGGGACATTCAGTGGGACCTCTTCATCTGCAGACAGGCTTTTGCAGCTCTCCATATCTGAGGACAGACGGCATCACAAAGAAACAGGCTTCATTGTATTACAATTAGACAGCCCTGAGACAGCCCCTATTATTTCTCTGTCTGTCTTCATAGTTTTCCTCTCTAGGGACTAGAACTAGGGATTCTTTTCATAATGTCATCCCACAACCTGCCATATCTAACTAGTACCCATACTCCCTTTTCTGACAGTTGGAGCAAAAAAACCTTTCACACTCTTCCATCGCTGTTATCTACAAATGCATTTGGAGCATGAGTTTACAATGATAAATAGGTCTAAACCAAGATAACAAGCTAACATGAAGTTAGCTAGCTGATGATATTTCAGTTATCTATAGTATGTAAAGTTGGCTATATAGCTAGCTTGTAACATAAACTCACCCCATTCCATACAAACGTGTGCAACCACAACATTCAAACGAGGCTACAAAGAAAACTAATGGGAATGTAGCAACTGTGTTGACTTCAAAATCGGGGGTGTGAACTAGGTTTCTATTCAAGCGTTGATTGACATGGTGATGGATCTATACTGTTGGAGAAAAGTTGAAAAAACGTGTCATGACATGTCATGGCGTAACGTCGTAACATACAGCACGCATAAAGCAACTATTTCTGTCTTACAATCTCTCTCCACCAGGTGTAGCACTTCTCTCATCATTTAAAAACAAGAAATGGACAGTGACGGGGGTGGGGGGGATACCTAGTCATTTTTTCGCCATCATTACATGCGATCATCATTCTCAAAGCCGCTGTTTACTTCTAAGATCACTTTAGCACCGCCCTAAAAACCTGATTCAAATTCAACACAAACCTTCAAACAGGTATGTAATGACACATTATATAAACTCTTTGTAGTGTTTAATTTACATTTTAGAGGCGATAAGGTGATACGTTGGACAGATCGAGTGAAAAAAAGCTATTTTTCCACACAACATCTCTCCTTCTCACTATCACGCATTAGTTTCGCTTCCCCACCCGCCATTTTTAATTTTCTTCTTGAATTATGCAGAAACGGGCAGCGATTCTGTTGGAAAGGGGAGAAATTGTGCTTTACAATGGTGTTGACATTACAGTTGATCTGGAAGTATTTTGTTTTTGGGGCGCTAAAATAAGGTCAATTGTACCGACCAAGGCGATGTACAAAAGTGAGTGAGTTTACGTTAGCTCATTAGCCTAAACACAGTGGCCTGCTGTAGCTAGCTAGCTAATAATACGTTGTTTTTACAAAAATGTATTTACTTATTTACTTGAATAGGTTCACACCTATGTCCACACCCACAAAGCGGATAATCTTTTGGACCCGAAGCATTGTTAAGCGGAGGTGCCGCTTCTGGTCGAAATGTACAGTTACGTTAGCAGCAGGAGGTGGCGGCGACAGGATAATGTGTAGCACACGGGTAAGTTGTTTATCAAGTTAACCCATTGGAGATACACCCTTCAGTCTCTCCAGGACTTGGGACTTTCTTTGGGACCTTCATCCACAGACAGGGTTTAGCAGCTCTCTGTATCTGAGGTTAAGAAACAGAAATTAGACCAGGACTTTCTTCATTATAAGTGATTTAACATTTGATATTTTGTTGCAACTGTGTTTTTGTCATAGTTCTCTGTTTAGGACTGGAAGTCTGTTCATTAGCAAGCTAGCTTAGCTACTAGCTGGGTAGCTAACATTGTTGATTTTAACTGATCAAGTTGACGTTTGTGTCATAAAAAATTGGTCTATCCTATTTATATGTAGTGTGCTAGCTAGCTAGCTGACGTTACCTAGAATAGATGTTTAAGAACTACTTTCAAGTAGTTTTACTTAAGTACTTTACATCACTGATTGGTTTACGGATAGAATTGGTTGACGGACCTCACAAATACTGTTAAAAGTAGCAATCCTTAGACCTAGAACATGCCTGGCCAACCTTGCTCCTGGAGATTTAGCTACTGGGTGTTCAGGTTTCTGTTACAGCCCAGCCCTGACATTCTGCTTATTATTTGTATTAGACATTATTAATTTAACTATTCAATCATCTCTTGTTTTGGAGTAAGATAAATGTCTATACCCAGTATCCATTTACATAAGCGTTCTTTGTCTGATATAAAGTACAGTGTATTTTTGGTCATTGATCATTCCCTGTTTGTCTGTTTTATTTAGTTGTCACTCACTCTCATTTTGTCTGATGAAATTGCACAGATTTGCAGCTGCAGCTGATGTCCCCAATCATTGGTGTAGGTGTAACAATCCCCGTATGGCTGACCTAGGATTTAACCCCTGTCCACAACAGCACTTCATAGCCACAACGCAGCATCCATTATCCTACCAAAACCATGATCTTGGTTGGACTAGGATAACAGTACTTTAGAGCGCTAGGACTTTGTCTCACATCCTATTTCCTCACCTGTATTGTATCACAACTGTATTGGAGAAGGTATAAGGTCCCTCCCCTCTGACCTTCTCCTTCAGTAGGTTTTTAGGAGGTGAGGAGAGGAATAAAGGAAGGATGAATTGAGAATGAGCCTAGCACTCACCTACCTGTCAACTAGCACACACTTGTTACACACTGTAATGATGTAATGTCATCAAGCTCTACTCTTGTAATGAAGGCCTTATGTAGACCTTAAGGATGACAGGCATAGGAAAGATACATTTTTAGCAAATATCCCTATACAGTATATAGATGCTGAAAGGGGTAATTACTGCTGCTAGCAAACTTTTGATGTAAGCAATGTGGCCGTCAAACATTGGACTCTCATGCTAGCTACAATTAGTTTAGTTATATTGTTGGATGTCATGTCAAGTAATATATCTAGTTGGCTAACAAGGTAAGCTGATCTTTCTCTACCGTCACATCATGCTAGCTAGCTCAATGGTTATTTGCTGTGCCAGCCAAATGTAACACCACCAGAGCAAACAGGAAATAAATGTCTGATGATTTCGTTTAGTGGATCTGGTAGCAATAAGTCGTTTGTTACGTTTTTTGGTTTGAATCAAGAAATACTAACAATACATTTTGTGTGTGAAACGGTGCTGGATGTTTACTGGGGAACCTCTTGGTTGCGCGTGCATATAGCACGTGATATTGTTGACAGTTGAAAAGGTCTATACAACACAAAGTATAACTTTATACACAAATTACTACCCATTTATACTGTTTTTGAGAAGACCTCCAGTAACTAATACTAAGCAGATATTACACAGAAGTGCCCTTTGTGAATTTCCTCTGCAGTGTAAATTTGTATTCAGGCCACATGCATATGTTAGGAGTGACAGCTATTTAGCATTAGGTTTGAATGCCTTTTAAAAAGCCCCTCTTCAAAGCACCACAGGGACTAGAACAAATACCAGATGGTGTTCAAGTGGGATGTTCTCACCAGGGGGTAATGCAAATGTACATCAGTCATTAATATCTGGGACAAGTCATTTGGTATTGATAGATTACATGTAATACTTTTTCATGCCATGCCATTGTTCTAAAGGGAGACTGACTGGATCAGTTAAAACTGGAGATCAAAGCATGAAGTTTACCAAAAACATAAAGCGTCCTCATTTTCTGTCATATCCTAAGCACATACTTTATCACCGTGTCTGACAAGACACAAATTGTCAAATTGTGTCAAAGTATCAAATTGAAGTGCAGGCAGCGAAACATCACTTGTGTGGTCCAAACATTGCCTGGTTTCAGTTTAGCATGGTATATAGACCACAAAGGGGATGGGCACAACGCCTACCGAGCTAGCTCCAATTGAGCGGCCTTGTCTGCACTTAATGAAACAGATCAATCTTCATATGCCTCAAGGATGATCGAAACAGGTCAGTCGTAGAGTTATGAATTCACAGTGCAGAGGCATTCTACAAAGGTTATTATCAACGTCTCATGGAATTGAATTGGGGAGACAAAAGAGTGGACCGCACCTAACAAGCGGACTAGAAACACAAATCAATTAATCAAGAAGATTAATTTACAACAGTATCATCAGTCTCTCTGACCAATGTCAGAAGTCGTTTTTATAGGGCCAGCTCCATACACTATTAACCATGCATTTCGAGTCTCAAAACGATTTCAGCATTCATGTGTCAAGGATGTATTACTTCAATACCCAAGATGGCTTTGGCACCACAGGGTCATCATGGCTTCATTAAAATGCAGATAAAGAAAACAGAAGTCAGCCAGTATAAGAAACTAGCTTACATCTTTCAGTGAATTTGGCTCCTTCATTATCCTTCAAATTCACCTCAAATCAGTGCAAATCCAGGTTGCAAAAGATGCCATGATGTGAACCTCATCTAATCTTACGTATGGGTAGCATTAAGTCAAAACTGATCGAGAAAGATGAAGATAAACTAAGACCTTGTTATTAACCTATTCTCCATCCTCCTGGGCCCATTGGTGTGAATTAACCCATAATACTGATGAAGAGATAGGTGACCTCATCTATCCACACCACACGTCCATGACACCCATATGGAGGTCAGCTTTAAGAGACCCGTTCACCGCCTCTGCCCTGCTATCCTGATAACTAATCAATATACAATCTCTGTCTGGCTGTGCTCGACCAATCCCCCATCCAGCGGCTTCATCCCTCTGGGAATTTATAGGCCACTGCAGGCATGTAAAACTATACCCTGTCCCTGCAGTATATTAGAAGCTCAAAAGTCTGCCTATTAGTTAGAACATTTCAGGGAAGACCCAGATGTAGACAGTGTCGAAGTAACAAAGGTTTATTACTGGAACAGGGGGCAGGCAAAATGACAGGTCAAGGGCAGGCAGTGGTCAGTAATCCAGATCAGAGTCCAAAAGGTACAGCATGGCAGGCAGTTTCGGTGTCATAGAAGGCAAAGGTCAATAATCCAGAGTGGTGTGACAAAGTACAGAAAGGCAGGCAGGCAGGCTAGGGCAAGCAGAATGGTCAAAACCGGGAAAACTAGAAAACAGGAATTAGAAAAATACAGGAGCAAGGGGAAAACCGCTGGTAGGCTTGACAAACAAGACGAACTGGCAGTAGACAAACAGAGAACACAGGTATAAATACACTCGGGATAATGGGGGAGATGGGCGACACCTGGAGGGGGGTGGGGACAATCCCAGAGACAGGTGAAACAGATCAGGGTGTGACAAGAACTTTGTCTTTCTGGAGAATGTCATGAGGTTTGTGGTAGTTTCACACGCATGATGTCATTGGTTCAAGAGGTTCTGCATGCAACGAAAGGTACTGGTCATTCGCTAGCAACATAAATAGCAACAAGAGCCACTGATGTCAACATAGTCATTACCATCTCTTTATTTCCACACCTCACTTGTTAATAGATCTGCCTCCTACTCATCTCTATACATCTCTAACCTCTTGACCCTGTCATTGTCTTGTCTTTGCTCATTTGTAAGAGGCGTAATCATCACATTGGCCAAACAACACACTTGTAGCACATTCGTAGGTTACATCCTGTGTCACATTGATAATTGTTCCCCTGCTTCCCTGTGTGGAGTGGACACTGCTCAGAGATAGCTAAAGATCTCCTAATGAAGCTCTGAGAGGCTGTGATTGACCTCAGGGTTTTGTATCACTGTCTCTCTCTTTTTCTTCTTCCCCTTTTATATTCTTATCCCCTAACTCCCACCCACCAAGGTGCAGACAGAGTAAGGTTCCAGAGGTCATTCTACAAGTGCAGCCGCTAATTAAAAATAAATGAGATGATGAATTTCAAAGGGAGATAGTGTGGACAGACAATACAGGCCTGGTTATTTTATCTTCTCTTTTCTCACCCTGCTTTGTGTAATTTCTTTTTTTTGTTGCCTCCTTTCAGACAACCCCAACACACTTGAATGTGTCTATTACCATGGACACAGACACCTCTGCTGGCTAAATTAATTCATTTCTGAGGAGAATGCCTCTCCAACCAATTTTCTCGGACTGAAATTGACATTTGATTCCACAACTCTACTAGCCCTCTTCTTTCCCAAACTGCTTCCAGATTCATTAGATTTAATAGCCTTTACAAACAGAGGATTTTCAACGTTGGAACTTGTGAAAAGTATCACGTTGGAAATTAGGCTCCAGACATTGCAGATCAAAAAACATAGCGTAAAGAGTACGCATGAATTCCCCAGTGACAGTGCTAATTCACAGTACTTCATCAAAAATGTACAGAGGATTAGGATAATCCCATGCAATCCTTCAGACACAATGTGGGGACACAGAGAGAATTGGAAAGGGAAGTGAAGTTAATTTGCTATGTGGAATTATGACTTATAATACATTTTTGAAAAAATAAAAACACAAGACACATTTGTGATTAATAATGAGTGTGTCATGCTAACGCCCTTACCCTAAATCATTCACATTTTAACTTTATGCCCCGTAACATTTTCACTACTTGTGATATGGCCATCTGAGTAATTAAAAATGTCTTGACACAGATTAATATGGGAGTAAGATGCCATCTCACACAGTACAGTATTGACTCTATATAAACTCATCCAATCGAGAATATGACTCCTGTCATAGTGAGGGCCATAACGTCTGGGTAAAAGTGTAACTGAAGTTCTGATCAATAATGTAGCTGAGTATATGCACTAAACTCTATCACATGGTTCTCAAGGGCCCTGCAGTACAATACAATATGCTTCTGGCTGATTTTTTTGCATTTATTTATCTATTCAAGTCAGTTACTAAGAAACTGTGACAGCCTACCAGGGAACATTGGGATAAATACCTTGTTCAGAGCAACAGATTTTTACTATGTCAGCTCAGGGATTTGATCTGGCAACCTTTTGGTTACTGGACCAACACTCTAACCACTAGGCTACCTACCTGCCACCACAGAACTTTGACTGAGCAAGTGAAAATGCAAAAGGAAATAGGGCTATGGGAGTGGGTACTAGAGGAGTCTAGTTGCAGGTGATGATATTGCAGTGGGCCCATCTTGGCCGAGAACTCAATGACATTGCTGCCTGTATGAATCAGGCTCTCAGCTGTCAGATTGTGTGTGTGTGTGTGATCGTCAATCCCACCTGTTAGTGCTGGGCTCTGAGACAGCGACAGGTGTCACTTCCCGCTCGCATTCTCTGCTGTCTAACTGCCAAAGTAGAACAATGTTAGGATAGAAGTGGACATTGGAAATGGAAAGAGTTGTGACGAGAAAAGACTATGGAATGTGGTTGATTGAAGTGTGTGTGTGTGTGTGTGTGTGTGTGTGTGTGTGTGTGTGTGTGTGTGTGTGTGTGTGTGTGTGTGTGTGTGTGTGTGTTTCTGAGTGCATGTTCATTTGAGTTTGGTGGAAGGGAACATGGCTGGGTGAAACCGGATTCTTCTTGAAAGAGTAAACAGATACAATCCTGTCTATGATAACTACACTGCACATACAAAACTGCACATTTTAGAGTGGCCTATTATTGTCCCCAGCACAAGGTGCAATGACCATGCTGTTGAATCAGCTTCTTGATATGTGACACTTGTGACATATGTGACACCTGTCAGGTGGATGGATTATCTTGACAAAGGATAAATCCTCACTAACAGGGATGTTAACAAATTTGTGCACCAAATTTGAGAGAAATACACTGTGCTTATGGACAATTTCTGGGATCTTTTATTTCAGCTCATGAAACATGGGACTAACACTTTTCAGCTTGCATTTATATTTTTGTTCAGTGTACAATGCACTACAAGACATGTTACAAATCTCCTCAATATCCACATGAAATTAATTACGGAAGGGAAATATTGCATTTGAATGTGTGAAAGGGTAGTGACAATTCTTTACTTTGAGCAGAACAAGGGTAGCAAGAAGGTTAGTTGTCTATCATGAACCTCATGTACCTTGCGTGTAGGAAAAACAAATTGCATGGTTCCACCACGTGTTTCACAGACTGGAGGTCACCCTTAATGGCACAAATAAAAAAAACAGCCTCCATTGTTATTTCAAAGAAAGGGTCTGTCACTTCCCACTCACCCATAGGCCACATTTCATTAGTCCCATCAGCGAGGTAATTCACAGTAAATATGGAGGCTAAATTGCCAAGCGTGAGAAGCCTCCCAATGTAATCGCATTACTGACACATCTAACACAGCCGCGGGCCGTGTTAATGAAAAAATAAGTATGTCTAAATGACAGGTGCCTATATGCTACTGTGGAGTACTGCCTAATTCCCCAGTTATTGATTTATTTGTCTGTACGTATTCTCGGCTGTCCTCGAAGTCACATGTTGTGTAATTGCGCAACACAGATATTAAGGTTTATCATCCGTTTTTAGCATCGCGGTGGATTTCCTACCAATCAATCTCAATATTGTCACAATAATATTTTCATTTGGGTTTACGTTGCGGGGGCATATTCAAACAAGCAGGTGCCTGGATATACTCATATGTGTATAACTGTTAGAACTGAAATGGAAGATTGTTCCTTTATACTAAGTCTATCCCAGACTCTCATTTCAAAAAGGGATTGGTAACTGTTTTTGATCAACTAGGATATTAACTAACTTTCAGAGACAAATCTAATCTGCGAAACAGATTGAACTCTCAGACTATTGTGAGATATTATAGACACCTTATTGAGACAAAGCCAGTGTGACAGGTAATCTTTTACTTTGATGCAGAGGCATTGTTCCACTTTTAATATTCAAAGCAATGCTTAGAATAGATTTCAGACTTTATATAATCCTTATACCCACATACCTTAGCTCCCGACCCATCTCGCTGGCTCTATATTCTCATTAACACTTTGAAATGTAATTAACCTACCAGTGACCTCAATTGCCAATGGACTGATATGGTAGCTGAACATTTCATACCTTCCTCAATCCTTAAAAGAAATGTATCAAATACCAAAACACCAACAACTGCCAGAGAATAATGTGGATATGTGGATTTGTCTCTGCACAGAATTCCATCATGCATTGGACACACACTTATTCACTGCGATGATAGATTGCATGTATCTGCTGACTGCTGGTGTAAACTGAATTGAATCCACAGTGCAGTCAAACATTGGGATTCACTGAATTGTGACCGTCAAATATAGTGCCAAATGTCTCTGTCTACACATGTCACGGTGGAGGGAACAAGGACTGGCAGATGCTGGGGAGGACAGGGATGGAGATAATAAATGCTATACGGTAATAAACAAAAACTATATGGAACCAAGATGGTAAGCAGGTGGAATGAATAAGGAAGAACATGGAGATTGTGAAGGGGGGAGGGGGGAAAAAAGAGGTAGGTGGATTACAGAGAAAGGAGCTAAATGCGAAGATAATGAGCAATTGTGTAGAGATGTGTTAGGCAGAAGGGATTTTGTAATGTAGAACCACAAACAAGATTCTGATCATACTGTATGATGTGATGATGACTTGGAACGTATTGTGACTGGAGATTGTGAGAGATGTCAATCATTGCCCTGTTCCAATATCATAGCTTCTTTTACACTCAATTTGATTGTTTAAGTAACATTTTACAACTGGGTCCAGTGAAATCTCATACACAGCTAGAACCATCACTAGAGGTGCAACCGCACATCCACTGCTGACAGTAGGGTTTATCAGACTTTGAGTTTTATAAAACATTTAGTTATTTTGGCTGCATTTACACAGGCAGCCCAATTATGATATTTGTTATCACTGATTGATCTTTGACTAATCAGATCAGCCCTGAAAAAATATCTGATGTAAAAAGATCTGATGTGATTGGTCAAAAGACCAATAAGTGGAAAAAATATCAGAATCAGGATGCCTCTGTAAACGCAGCCGACGTGGACACAGGCACTAAGGCAGATGTCGAGGAGACCGATAGGGACAGACAGTCTGAATATTTGCTGCAGGGAAAGGGCACCAGTTTGGATGAGGGCGTGAGGAACAGATATACATAATGATGATAAGTATCTGGGGGAAAGGGATGTTTACAGGTCAAACTAATCCAAGCCTCTGTCATCTTCTGATTTCTATTGTGCGTGCATGACAAATAGCCTGTTGAAGTACATACAGTGCCTTGCGAAAGTATTCGGCCCCCTTGAACTTTGCGACCTTTTGACACATTTCAGGCTTCAAACATAAAGATATAAAACTGTATTTTTTTGTGAAGAATCAACAACAAGTGGGACACAATCATGAAGTGGAACGACATTTATTGGATATTTCAAACTTTTTTAACAAATCAAAAACTGAAAAATTGGGCGTGCAAAATTATTCAGCCCCCTAGTGTATCAAATACACTAAGTTGAAAATGTCCTGCATTGCAGGAACATTCTCCTGCAACAGGATGATCGAATTAAGATCCTACATCTGTAAGCTTCATCACCCAATATGAATAGTACAGGACTGCAATGCATGTTGACTTTTTAAGTGATAATGCCAGAGAAACAGGTGTTTGGAGGATATATTGGCCCAGGTGTTGATAGGCCCGAGACAAATTCACTCTCCGAACAGCGGCTTCGAGGTTATCACTTTTATGCAATTGGTTACCAACATATTGAAATAATGATTTACATATGTTCATTAACTTTATTTAGATTAATTTATTCATACTATTTTAACCTTCACAAGATATGGGGTGGCAGGTTGCCTAGTGGTTAGAGCGTTGGACTAGTAACTGAAAGGTTGCAAGATCGGATTCCCAAGGTGAAAATCTGTCATTCTGTCCCTGAAAAAGGTAGTTAACCCACTATTCCTAGGCTGTAATTGAAAAAATAATTTGTTCTTACTGACTTGCCTAGTTAAATAAAGGTAAAATAAAATAAATATCTATATATATATAGTCCTGACACAAATCTAGGGTTTATACCCAAACTGTCTGGTTGGTCGTTTGTTCTATCGGTTCCACTTGCCAGAGACACGACCCGGTATTTCAGTCTTTTTGTTCTGTATCTATGGATGCGGCCCAGTTGTTCCTTCTAATTGTTCCATTGCCATTCTGGCTGGCAACTTTTTTATCCCTTGCTTGCTAGCTAGCCAACTACGGCTAACTTACAGACACATCAAACAGTGTAGCTAGAAAAACCACAAAGTAGCTGCATTTGAGTTTATTTAAGCTGTTTTCTAGTGACATTTATTTGGATACATCAATAACAATGAGCTAATGATGTGCGATTTCGCCTGGCATAGACACTGTTCAGACGAGCTAACCAACAACACAGCTCACTTCAAACTGAAGCTGGAAAGACAGCAAACTAGCTGTATTTAGTTTATTTTTACCTGTTTCTATTTACATTTCTTTGGTTATATCCATAAAAATGATGATAGCTCCTTCATGAATTCGACTAGCTGAGAAACGCTTTCTGCCTGTCTGTCTTGTCCCCCGACACGTTCATTACTATGGGACAGCTGGAGATCAAATTCCAATATTGAAACAGTGTTGCAAATGTCGGAGAGACAGACGGCAAGGTTTTTACAAATCTCTGCTGTTGAAAATCAAACGCTACTCTTAAAGAAATGGGAGATAATGTCTAGATGCTTTTTTTGTGTATATCAAGTTTATTGCCTGGCTGGGCTGATAAGACAGTGGATTGCGCAGTGAGATGGAACAGAGTAAATAGGCATTTCAACGTCATCGCTTTAGCCGGTGGTAACTTGTGGAATAGACACCGGCTGGAATGCAGTTTTAACCAATCAGCATCCAGGATTAGACCCACCCGTTGTCTAAAAGTTGGTATTGTTTTGTTTTTCAGCAAAAATCTGCTAATAATAACATTTCTACTGAGGTTTCCATTAAAATATAGTGAACAAAAATATAAATGCAACATGCAACAATTTCAAAGATGTTACTGAGTTACAGTCCATATAAGGAAATCAGACAATTTAAATAAATAAATGATGTCCTAATCTATGGATGTCACATGACTGGGAATACAGATACAGTGCCTTGCGAAAGTATTCGGCCCCCTTGAACTTTGCGACCTTTTGCCACATTTCAGGCTTCAAACATAAAGATAAAAAAACTGTATTTTTTTGTGAAGAATCAACAACAAGTGGGACACAATCATGAAGTGGAACGACATTTATTGGATATTTCAAACTTTTTTAACAAATCAAAAACTGAAAAATTGGGCGTGCAAAATTATTCAGCCCCTTTACTTTCAGTGCAGCAAACTCTCTCCAGAAGTTCAGTGAGGATCTCTGAATGATCCAATGTTGACCTAAATGACTAATGATGATAAATACAATCCACCTGTGTGTAATCAAGTCTCCGTATAAATGCACCTGCACTGTGATAGTCTCAGAGGTCCGTTAAAAGCGCAGAGAGCATCATGAAGAACAAGGAACACACCAGGCAGGTCCGAGATACTGTTGTGAAGAAGTTTAAAGCCGGATTTGGATACAAAAGATTTCCCAAGCTTTAAACATCCCAAGGAGCACTGTGCAAGCGATAATATTGAAATGGAAGGAGTATCAGACCACTGCAAATCTACCAAGACCTGGCCGTCCCTCTAAACTTTCAGCTCATACAAGGAGAAGACTGATCAGAGATGCAGCCAAGAGGCCCATGATCACTCTGGATGAACTGCAGAGATCTACAGCTGAGGTGGGAGTCTCTGTCCATAGGACAACAATCAGTCGTATATTGCACAAATCTGGCCTTTATGGAAGAGTGGCAAGAAGAAAGCCATTTCTTAAAGATATCCATAAAAAGTGTTGTTTAAAGTTTGCCACAAGCCACCTGGGAGACACACCAAACATATAGGTGCTCTGGTCAGATGAAACCAAAATTGAACTTTTTGGCAATAATGCAAAAAGTTATGTTTGGCGTAAAAGCAACACAGCTGAACACACCATCCCCTCTGTCAAACATGGTGGTGGCAGCATCATGGTTTGGGCCTGCTTTTCTTCAGCAGGGACAGGGAAGATGGTTAAAATTGATGGGAAGATGGATGGAGCCAAATATAGGACCATTCTGGAAGAAAACCTGATGGAGTCTGCAAAAGACCTGAGACTGGGACGGAGATTTGTCTTCCAACAAGACAATGATCCAAAACATAAAGCAAAATCTACAATGGAATGGTTCAAAAATAAACATATCCAGGTGTTAGAATGGCCAAGTCAAAGTCTAGACCTGAATCCAATCGAGAATCTGTGGAAAGAACTGAAAACTGCTGTTCACAAATGCTCTCCATCCAACCTCACTGAGCTCGAGCTGTTTTGCAAGGAGGAATGGGAAAAAATGTCAGTCTCTCGATGTGCAAAACTGATAGAGACATACCCCAAGCGACTTACAGCTGTAGTCGCAGCAAAAGGTGGCGCTACAAAGTATTAACTTAAGGGGGCTGAATAATTTGGCACGCCCAATTTTTCAGTTTTTGATTTGTTAAAAAAGTTTGAAATATCCAATAAATGTCGTTCCACTTCATGATTGTGTCCCACTTGTTGTTGATTCTTCACAAAAAAATACAGTTTTATATCTTTATGTTTGAAGCCTGAAATGTGGCAAAAGGTCGCAAAGTTCAAGGGGGCTGAATACTTTCGCAAGGCACTGTATGCATCTGTTAGTCACAGATACCCTAAAAAAAAGGTTTGGGTCAGAAAACCAGTCAGTATCTGGTGACCACCATTTGTCTCGTGCAACGCGACATATCTCCTTCGCATAGAGTTGATCAGGCTGTTGATTGTGGCCTGTGAAATGTTGTCCCACACCTCTTCAATGGCTGTGCGAAGTTGCTGAAATTGGAGGGAACTGGAACACGCTGTCGTACACGTCGATGCAGAGCATCCCAAACATGCTCAATGGGTGACATGTCAGGTGAGTATGCAGGCCATGACAGAACTGGGACATGTTCAGCTTCCAGGAATTGTGTCCAGATCCTTGCGACAATGGGCCCTGCATGATCATGCTGAAACATGAGGTGATGGCGGCGAATGAATGACACTCAGGATCATGGTATCTATGTGCATTGAAAGTGCCATCGATAAAATGCAATTGTGTTCGTTGTCCGTAGCTGATGCCTGCCCATACCAAAACTCCACCGCCACCATATGGCACTCTGTTCAAAACGTTGACATCAACAAAACGCTCGCCACACAACGTCATACACGTTGTCTGCCATCTGCCCGGTAACTTCAAACCGGGATTCTTCCGTGAAGAGCACACTTCTCCAGCGAGCCAGTGGCCATCGAAGGTGAGCATTTGCCCACTGAAGTCGATTTATGATCCTGAACTGCAGTCAGGTCAAGACCCCGGTGAGGATGACGAGCACGTACATGAGCTTCTCTGTGACTGTTTCTGACAGTTTGTGCAGAAATTCTTATGTTGTGCAAATCCACAGTTTCATCAGCTGTCCCGGTGGCTGGTCTCAGACTATCCCGCAGGTGAAGAAGCCAGGTGTGGAGGTCCTGGCCTGGCGTGGTTACACGTGGTCTACGGTTGTGAGGCCGTTTGGATGTACTGCCAACTTCTCTAAAACGACATTGGAGGCGGCTTATGGTATAGAAATTAACATTCAATTATTTGGCAACAGCTCGAATGGACATTCCTGCAGCCAGCATGCTAATTGCACGCTCCCTCAAAACTTAAGACATCTTTGGCATTCTGTTGTGTGACAAAACTGCACATTTTAGAGTAGTCTTTTATTGTCCTCATCAGAAGGTGCACCTGTATAATGATCATGCTGTTTAATCTGCTTCTTGATATGCCACACCTGTCAAGTGGATGGATTATCTTGGCAAAGGAGAAATTCTCACAGGGATGTATACAAGTTTGTGCACATTTGAGAGAAATAAGCATTTTGTGTGTATGGAACATTTCTGGGATATTTTATTTCAGCTCATGAAACATGCTGTGTTCATATTATTGTTCAGTGTAAATAAAAAAAATGTTTCTTCATTAATGATGTGGCATAAGCATGTGTATTTGCTAAATTATTTAATAAATGTTAATGAAAGTTTTGATGATGTTGTTTCTCAGTGGATTCCACAGAGTTTTTAGGCAATGCATGTATTCAAGCTGAGTTCAGACATAATGCCTTGTTAACACTATAATTACATCTAATTAATGTAATTGGTTGTTATTATTTATATTTCTATTATTTATATTAGCCATTATTTTTTTAAATCATCAAAGAAGCTTTCTGTATCACATTTACGATTTGATGCCTCATGTAACTAATCTCCATATCACACTGTTCTCTGGGTTAGTAGTAGTTTAATTCAAATAACTCAATTATGATCCTGATATATGAGTATTATATTACATTAATTATAACATAACTCAATGATACAATTTCTGTACCTATAGTCTTTCTAAATGGCACTAAATTGGCCACATGAATGTAAAGGGTTTGAATTAACAGTACTAAATGGGGCATATGAATGTAAAGGGTTTGAATTAACAGTACTAAATGGGGCATATGAATGTAAAGGGTTTGAATTAACAGTACTAAATGGGGCATATGAATGTAAAGGGTTTGAATTAACAGTACTAAATGGGGCATATGAATGTAAAGGGTTTGAATTAACAGTACTAAATGGGGCATATGAATGTAAAGGGTTTGAATTAACAGTACTAAATGGGGCATATGAATGTAAAGGGTTTGAATTAACAGTACTAAATGGGGCATATGAATGTAAAGGGTTTGAATTAACAGTACTAAATGGGGCATATGAATGTAAAGGGTTTGAATTAACAGTACTAAATGGGGCATATGAATGTAAAGGGTTTGAATTAACAGTACTAAATGGGGCATATGAATGTAAAGGGTTTGAATTAACAGTACTAAATGGGGCATATGAATGTAAAGGGTTTGAATTAACAGTACTAAATGGGGCATATGAATGTAAATGGGGGTATGGGGCATATGAATGTAAAGGGTTTGAATTAAATGGGGCATATGAATGTAAAGGGTTTGAATTAACAGTTTGAATTAACAGTACTAAATGGGGCATATGAATGTAAAGGGTTTGAATTAACAGTACTAAATGGGGCATATGAATGTAAAGGGTTTGAATTAACAGTACTAAATGGGGCATATGAATGTAAAGGGTTTGAATTAACAGTACTAAATGGGGCATATGAATGTAAAGGGTTTGAATTAACAGTACTAAATGGGGCATATGAATGTAAAGGGTTTGAATTAACAGTACTAAATGGGGCATATGAATGTAAAGGGTTTGAATTAACAGTACTAAATGGGGCATATGAATGTAAAGGGTTTGAATTAACAGTACTAAATGGGGCACATGAATGTAAAGGGTTTGAATTAATAGTACTACATGGGGCATATGAATGTAAAGGGTTTGAATTAACAGTACTAAATGGGGAATATGAATGTAAAGGGTTTGAATTAACAGTACTAAATGGGGCATATGAATGTAAAGGGTTTGAATTAACAGTACAGGGTTTGAATTAACAGTACTAAATGGGGCATATGAATGTAAAGGGTTTGAATTAACAGTACTAAATGGGGCATATGACTGTAAAGGTTTTGAATTAACAGTACTAAATGGGCCACATGAATGTAAAGGGTTGGAATTAACAGTACAGGGTTTGAATTAACAGTACTAAATGGGGCATATGAATGTAAAGGGTTTGAATTAACAGTACTAAATGGGGCATATGCATGTAAAGGGTTTGAATTAACAGTACTAAATGGGGCATATGAATGTAAAGGGTTTGAATTAACAGTACTAAATGGGCCACATGAATGTAAAGGGTTTGAATTAACAGTACTAAATGGGGCATATGCAAAGTAATCACTTTACAACCACTTAGTCCTGTCTTTACCATGTGTACTATGCAAATGTCATGATCTGTTATTGTTTCATGTTCAAGTCTCAGAGCGACTGTGACAGAATGCACTTCTCCCCAGTCAGTTCCCCAGCGCTCTGTTGAGTGGGAAGGAAGGAAGTCTGCGATGTGTCGATAGAGAACAAACACCTTTGATACGTCCCTATGGACGTCGGCATCAGATGGATATCGAACAGTGGGTTGTACTGGGTCAAAGCTAGAAAGCGACAATGGCACACGTTGAATGCAACTCCAACCTGATTCCTTTGATATTCAGATCAGTATACGGTATCGCGCTCTCTTGGAAGTTTCTGGGTATCACCATCTTATAGAATACATTTATGGAAATGTACATTGACATACAAGAGGGCTAAAGAAGTAAAAGCATATGTGACATATCAACTATTCCACATTCACTAATGTGGACAAAATGCATACCGGTAAATGCATAAGGTACTGTACAACGACCCATTTCACGGTGAACATTGTTCAATTAATTTACTTTGTTTGTGGCAAGAAGAGTCATTTTTCTGAACTTTATTTGAGTGTCCGTATCTATCTGACTCATTGTACCCTTCTTCATTATAAAGCCCACCTGCACAGACTCATAACAGTAGTTTCAATCATTATGAATTAACCCTGTGATCCCTATACCTCTCTCTCTCTCCTCCTGGGACCTCATTAATCTGATTGACATTCATATTGCTTCATAACAATCTTCATTAGCCATATACAAATGAATAAACTACAATGCTGTAGGTAGTTACTCTGGTGTGAGTGGACTCTGCTACAGTACGTTCAGAAAGTTCACAGTTGGCAACTGTGCTCCAGTATTGAAATATTTGAATAAATTAGATATATTCTCAAAGCCATGTTTTACACATGATTTAATTCAACATTCAGCAACATGCCTACATGGCTCTCTACAATCAATGCAGGATCGAGCTGAGTGCTAATACTCCTTCCTACTCTGAGATGGCAGGTTCTGCATAGCGTACAGTACTGTCAGCTTATATCAGTCATATCATGCCCAGCCTCTCTCTGTGTCTCCATTGTAATTTTCCTTGAGTGACCCGACCACTCCAGTCAGTTGAAACGGAGCCTGGATGGGGTGTGTAGTATGTTACTCTTTTCCTCTGCAGGGGTTTCATTATAATCTCCTCTAGCCACTCAATCGTCTGATGCTCAGCAGTGACAGGGAGATGTCAGCCACATGCAGGCAGACCAGTGACATGATTGACAGCCTTCCTCACTCACTTTCTCAAAGCGTCTCACCCCCTTCACCCTAGTCCTCTTGTGATGAGCAGAAAAGACAAATCCCTTCCCCGGATGTCCTTTTCAGTGGGCTGGCTGGTGGGTCCACAGATAAGATGTATGCATGCATGCAGTACACACTCACACAGACAGGCAGACACACGCACGTGCACACGCACACACACACGCCATAAACCGTATGCCTGTAAGAGATCACATGCACACATACACACTTCTTAGCCAAGCTCATAACCCACCATTCCTCCAGGGCTCATCAGCCTAACTAGCGCGCCTCTCCGCCCTCCCCACTCCGCTGCTGTTGGAGCACGCTCTGCTTTGTGATTGCTCTAAAGAGAAGGTGATTGCATTGTGCTCAGGTCCCAGAGCATGCATGGCGAATTGTCTTTCCAGTCAGTCTCTCTGTGGATGCTCCTCACGCTCTGTTACGGTGCGTTTCTGTCAGTTCTGAAACAAAGCTTTTATGTAAAGCGGGGGCTCAGCATACTCCACTGTTCTCCAGTCTCCAATGAGCTATGAGCTGAGGCTGTTAGCGGAGAGAGTGGCACTTCTCAAAACTCCTCTCAGGCCGCTGGTTGTTGTTGTGCCAACCCTGTTAGTAGGCTACTTACGGCAGTATACTTATCTATAACTACTTTCATCGCCTGTAGCATTGTAGCATTTTGATTTGGGTTCATAACTGGGGAGATGTGATTTGTTTTTCGGTTCAGAATGCACTTAATGAAAGGAAAGAAATGTTCAGCAGCGTTCACTTCCGATTCAGAGTTACTCACTTGATTTAATAGAACATTTTGACTACTCTTTTACACAATGTGTAACTTTAGTATGGTAATATCAGAACCTAGAGCAAATGAGACCAAGTGGGTTTGAACCTGAGTCCTCTGCACAACACAATACTCTGTCAGTCAGTTTACAGTGCCTTGCGAAAGTATTCGGCCCCCTTGAACTTTGCGACCTTTTGCCACATTTCAGGCTTCAAACATAAAGATATAAAACTGTATTTCTTTGTGAATTTTCTTTGATTCTTGTATTTCTTTGATTCTTGTGAATCAACAACAAGTGGGACACAATCATGAAGTGGAACGACATTTATTGGATATTTCAAACTTTTTTAACAAATCAAAAACTGAAAAATTGGGCGTGCAAAATTATTCAGCCCCTTTACTTTCAGTGCAACAAACTCTCTCCAGAAGTTCAGTGAGGATCTCTGAATGATCCAATGTTGACCTAAATGACTAATGATGATAAATACAATCCACCTGTGTGTAATCAAGTCTCCGTATAAATGCACCTGCACTGTAATAGTCTCAGAGGTCCGTTAAAAGCGCAGAGAGCATCATGAAGAACAAGGAACACACCAGGCAGGTCCGAGATACTGTTGTGAAGAAGTTTAAAGCTGGATTTGGATACAAAAACATTTCCCAAGCTTTAAACATCCCAAGGAGCACTGTGCAAGCGATAATATTGAAATGGAAGGAGTATCAGACCACTGCAAATCTACCAAGACCTGGCCGTCCCTCTAAACTTTCAGCTCATACAAGGAGAAGACTGATCAGAGATGCAGCCAAGAGGCCCATGATCACTCTGGATGAACTGCAGAGATCTACAGCTGAGGTGGGAGACTCTGTCCATAGGACAACAATCAGTCATATATTGCACAAATCTGGCCTTTATGGAAGAGTGGCAAGAAGAAAGCCATTTCTTAAAGATATCCATAAAAAGTGTTGTTTAAAGTTTGCCACAAGCCACCTGGGAGACACACCAAACATGTGGAAGAAGGTGCTCTGGTCAGGTGAAACCAAAATTGAACTTTTTGGCAACAATGCAAAACGTTATGTTTGGCGTAGAAGCAACACAGCTCATCACCCTGAACACACCATCCCCACTGTCAAACATGGTGGTGGCAGCATCATGGTTTGGGCCTGCTTTTCTTCAGCAGGGACAGGGAAGATGGTTAAAATTGATGGGAAGATGGATGGAGCCAAATACAGGACCATTCTGGAAGAAAACCTGATGGAGTCTGCAAAAGACCTGAGACTGGGACGGAGATTTGTCTTCCAACAAGACAATGATCCAAAACATAAAGCAAAATCTACAATGGAATGGTTCAAAAATAAACATATCCAGGTGTTAGAATGGCCAAGTCAAAGTCCAGACCTGAATCCAATCGAGAATCTGTGGAAAGAACTGAAAACTGCTGTTCACAAATACTCTCCATCCAACCTCACTGAGCTCGAGCTGTTTTGCAAGGAGGAATGGGAAAAAATGTCAGTCTCTCGATGTGCAAAACTGATAGAGACATACCCCAAGCGACTTACAGCTGTAATCGCAGCAAAAGGTGGCGCTACAAAGTATTAACTTAAGGGGGCTGAATAATTTTGCACGCCCAATTTTTCAGTTTTTGATTTGTTAAAAAAGTTTGAAATATCCAATAAATGTCGTTCCACTTCAGGATTGTGTCCCACTTGTTGTTGATTCTTCACAAAAAAATACAGTTTTATATCTTTATGTTTGAAGCCTGAAATGTGGCAAAAGGTCGCAAAGTTCAAGGGGGCCGAATACTTTCGCAAGGCATTGTATCTACAGATCAATTCCTGCCCTGCCCCAGTCAACTGTAAGTGATGTTATTGTGATGTGGAAAAGTCTAGGAGCAACAACGGCTAAGCCATGAAGTGGTAGGCCACACAAGCTCACAGAACCGGACCGCTGAAGTATGTAGCGCGTAAAAATCATCTGTCCTCTGTTGCAACACTCACTGTCTAGTTTCAAACTGCCTCTAGAAGCAACGTCAGCACAAGAACTGTTTGTTGGGAGCTTCATGAAATGGGTTTCCATGGCAGAGCAGCCACACACAAGCCTAAGCCCACCATGTGCAATGCCAAGTGTCGGCTGGAGTGGTGTAAAGCTCGTCGCCATTGGACTCTGGAGCAGTGGAAACGCGTTCTCTGGAGTGATGAATCATGCTTCACCATCTGGCAGACCGAAGGACAAATCTGGGATTGGTGGATGCCAGGAGAACGCTAGCTGCCCGAATGCATAGTGCCAACTGTAAAGTTTGGTGGATGAGGAATAATGGTCTGGGCCTGTTTTTCATGGTTCGGGCTAGGCCCTCTAGTTCCAGGAAAGGGAAATCTTAACCCTACAGAATACAATGACATTCTAGACAATTCTGTGCTTCCAACTTTGTGGCAACAGTTTGGGGAAGGGCCATTCCTGTTTCAGCATGTCAATGCCCCTGTGCACAAAGTGAGATCCATACAGAAATGGCTTGTTGAGATCGATGTGGAAGAACTTGACTGGCCTGCACAGAGCCCTGACCTCAAGCCCATCGAACCCCTTTGGAATAAATTGGAGTGCCGGCTATAAGCCAGGCCTAATCGCCCAACATCAATGCCCGACCTCACTAATGTTCTTGTGGCTGAACGGAAGCAAGTCCCCGCAGCAATGTTCCAACTTCTAGTGGAAAGCCTTCCCAGAAGAGTGGAGGCTGTTGTGCGAGATTGTGGCCAACCAGAGTCAAATGAACTCATGGATACCATTTGTATGTCTGTGTGCAGTTTGATAGTAGTTTCGTGAGCCATTGCTAACTAGCTTTAGCGCAATGGCTGGAAGTCTACAGGTAAAGCTAGCATGGTGGAAAGAAAATGGTATCCATGAGTTCATCTGACTGGAATAAAAAGGGCTTAATGTTCGAAATCTTGCACTATAACTTTAAACCAAATCAGATTGATCGGTAGTTCATTAAACTCCCCAATAAACCTTTCAAACAGAAAAAAGCTTTTCAAATAGAGCAGCGTCGGTTTATGGCACTGGTTTTATCATCAATCTGAATCCACGTCTGAGCGAAGAATAACTATGAATAAAAATTCATGCAGCCTTGTTCCCCCCAGAAATCAATCAGATGCACATAATCTACCCAGTTGGTTGACTTCCAGAAATTCATACAGGTATACGATCTTAATTTGAGCCAGTTTGCTACTGCAGGAAACAATCATTCGGCAACAAGAAATGTGAGTTATAATGTGGATTATAATTCATGGACATTTTTGTAGGGGTTGATATTACAGTTTTTCCAACTGCTTACACACAAAATCTTTTCATGTCACACGATTTTTGAAACCTCTCACTCAAAGTGCAAAACTACACACCAAATATTCAAAACCATAAACTATTTCTCAGCCTTTGACTCAGTTGTCAATTACATAAAACACTTTTTTCAAAACACTACACACTATTCTCTACCTGAAACACAAAAATCTAACAGGAAGTGACTTGCTTTCCTTTTCCAAACACAACCAATCAAAATGCTACACTTATTCACTAGGTCACACACACACTCCTCACATGTGCAAACACTAATAGCTTAACTGATCACTAACCAATCACTGCTTTACTGTAGTTTTGGCCTATAAATAGGTCAAAGGTCAGATGACCTGTTTTGAACAATGGATGCCAACAATGGACAGAGAGCAAGAGGAGTAGGAGAGAGAGGAAGAAGAGGGGGAGGGCAAAGAAGAGAAGGAAGGAGAGCCATCTCTGATGAGATTAAGGCAACACTTGTTGATCATGTGATCAACCACGGTTTGACCATGAGAGAGGCTGGACTGAGAGACTGAGAGTCCAGCCCAACTTGAGTCGATTTACAGTGGTGTCCATAAATCGAACCATCAGAAATGCTAACAGGTATGCAACTATCTAATGACTATTTTAGCATTACAGTAATGTACTGTAAAATACGTATGACTGCATAGTATTGCATAAACATTTGTAACTCTAAGCTATCCATTTACTGCACTGCATTGAATGAATGAGGTTGGTTATCATGCTGTATTACTTTTTTTGTACATTGTTTACAGTTCCTATGCTGAACACATACTGTGTTTGAATTCTTTACAGAGTGGAAAGGCAAAGATATCATGGAGGACGAGGACGCTTGTTTACAGATGTACAAGAGACTGCAATTATAAATATGGTTTTGGCAAACAATGCAATTAGGATTCGAGAGATAGGAGAGCATATCTTGAATAATGACACCATATTTAACAACATCACAGAGTCAAGAATATGCGACATGACTTTGTAGAGGTATATATGCAACACTACTTCCAGTACTTCACTCATCTGTATATCCTTTTGTCTGTTACAGAGATTATTGGAGATGGATTCCCATGTAATTCGCCATTAATTTATTTTTGTGGATGAGGTTGGCTTCAACCTCACCAAAACCAGGCGCCGCAGAAGAAATGTAATAGGACAGAGGGCAATTACCAATGTCCCTGGACAGCGTGCGGGTAATATAACTATGTGTGCTGCCATCACTCAAAACGGGGTCCTCCATCACAATGCCACACTGGGTCCGTACAACACCGGCCATATGCTCACTTTTCTGGATGCAATTTACACAATGCTTGTCCCTGATCCAGATCAGGAGCCTGCTAGATTTGTGGTTTTATGGGACAATGTTAGTTTTCACCGGGCTGTTCTGGTCCAAAACTGGTTTGCCACCCATCCACAATTTGTATTTTTGTACCTACCCCCATATTCACATTTTCTAAATCCCATAGAGGAATTCTTCTCAGCCTTGCTCTGGAAAGTGTATGATCACCAACCATATGCCCGCATGCCGCTTCTCCAGGCAATGGAGGACGCATGTGGGGACATAGAGGTTGCCTCTGTCCAAGGTTGGATACGCCATGCTAGGAGATACTTCCCTCGATGTTTGGCAAGAGAAAACTTATCTTGTGATGTGGACGAAGTATTGTGGCCAGACCCAGGCTGGAGAAGAGATGAAGCGTAGCTTAGCACTGGTGACTGCCCCCCCCCCCCCCCCCCCCCCCCCCCCCCCAATTCCTGGACTGCCCCCCTGGGACCCCACACACACAATTGTGTTCTTTACTGTATTCTAAAGAATATATTTTCGGTTTACATATGTTTATGGTTTTGTTGTATGCTACTGTATACAACAGTAATGTTTAGCCTAATAAATATTTTCTGTTTCTACATTGTATTGGTGTTTACAGTGTACTTGTTACCCCTCTCAGCAGATTACTTTCACTGTAGAACATTGTATTGAAATGTAGATATAAGCCTATGAAAGACCAAAGAAATTTAGATTTAGAACAACAGTGTCTACATGGAATATCCAAAAATGTACTATTATGAAAGCAGTGTTTGTCATTTGATGCAAATGATTCATTCTGACATGTGTTTATGGCATTTTGAATGCAGTGTTACATTTTGAAGGAGATGTGAGGCATTTTGCATTTTGTGTGTGCAGTTTTGGGAATTGTGTGTAGAGTTTTGCAAAAAGGAGACAGTTTTGAAAATGTGTGTAAGCAGTTGGAAAAAAGAGAAAATCAAGACTGACATTTTTAAGTGGAATTTGCAATCTTCAGAGGCCTTTTTAAACTTCAAATACGCCACAAGTTTTTTAATTTCCTGCATGCAGGAAAGTTCTCCTGCAACAGGGTCATCAAATTAAGATCATACATCTGTATTTGCACAGCAATAACAACCTAAAGAGTTCTGTTTATACTTTCTCTTTTCCCGTTTCATCTTTAAAAGCCATTTTGGAGACAAAGCTGAGATCAAATAGACTGGCAGAGTACAACCCCCTTTTCTGTGTTTCCTGATGAAGTCCTATTGAAGGAGGCATTTATATATTTGCACAAAGAAAGAGCGAACGAAGGAGAGAAGGCGGCAGTCACCTCCCATTATGCAGGATGTCTGACAGAGCTCAAACAGCTAACCAGTGTTGTCCTCCTGGCATCACCAAGGTCAGAAACACACACACGGCGAGGAGAGAAGTGTGTGTGTGTGTGTGTGTGGCAGATATTATTTGCGCCCCTGTTTTTCTTATGATTTCTTTTCAGATTCCATCCCTTTCTAAAGCTGCACTATAACTTCATTCAACTCCTATTCTCACCTTTTTGAGGCAATTAGCTGGCTGCTGAAATCTCATCAGTCAGAGAGACAGTGGACTGTTTCTTTTTTATCTTTTGTATTCACTCTCTCTGTATCTTTCTCTTCTCCTCAGCCTTCCATCTTACTCAGGCTGGGAGGCTGGCATGTGCATTGACAGACAAGGGGCCTTGGCACGTTCTCTCCCTCTTTCCCTCCCTCCATCCCGTTAGTAGTAGACAATACTTAACCTCTAGCCAAAGCGCTATATTCACAAACTGCTCCTTCCTTACTGAGAGGACGGTTGGGATAGATGTAAAGAGCACTTTCTGAAGAGTATTCAGCATTTAAAGAGTTGGACCATCTGATAAGCACCCGGTTGCTTTCATTTCATACAAAGGGCGAAGATAAACAGTGGCACTCGTACCCATTTATAAGTATTGGAACCCCACTCAGTACACCACCGTACCTTTTGAAACCGTCAGCCACATGTTTAATAACCAACCAAAAGTTTATGTAAAAATGTCACATTGGAGTGTATGGGCCCTCAAAAGTCCTTAAATTTGAATGTATTGTTACATCGTGTATATGAGTATCTGTTCTCTTTAGAACGAACAGCAGACCAATGGACCAGATGCAAATCGTGGTTACCAAGTGGTCATCCTCATCACATTAAAATCTACTCCATCTCATTTCCATATTAAAAAGTACCTCTGGCTGGTAGTGTGCCACTCATTCCTATCTATCTGTCATAGAGGGGCCAGGACTAAAAGTGGCTGGAGGTGCAGGGAATATTCTGATATTCTAATAAGTGAACTTGTTTAAATAACACCAATGTTGTCATTGAGACCCTTCTAAATTCATTAAGAGGTTAGGCCTCTTATGAATATATTAGAGGAATCACAGTGCTGGATTATTGAACACTGATGTGTCAAGGACACTAAAGCATACGTATCGGGAAATGCCTAATGCCTAATCTCCACCAACCCTCTCATCAGGTACAGGTTACAACTGGTTGTATATCCAGATTATATGGATCAATATCTATGACATATCCTCTCAGATTACCTGTATTTACTCACTGTATCGCTCCCTTCCTCCTCACTGTGAGTGGCACCCCGGCACATCAGCTGTCCTTAGATGACAGAAACAATCTGCATTTGTATCTGTTGACAGGGATTAATCAATATTTAATTTCACTATTCAAACAATATCCCCTTGACTGAGATTTGACAGTAATGCATTAATCTGACCATTTAGTTGGTTTTGGGGTAATATCATGGTAAGGTATTTAATACTTTTTGATTCCATGTATAACCCCCTGTGGAAAGGTTCTACATGGAACCCAAAAGGGTTCTACCTGGAACCTGGAACCCTTTTTCAAAGGGTTCTCCTATGGGGCCAGCCGAAGAAGTATTTTATGTTCTAGATAGCACCTTGTAGGAAGAGTAGGAGGTACACTTCAATGGACAACTAGATGATTAACTCTTGAATTCAGAAAGGATGTTTGTGAGTAAATAGACTGACACCTATCTGTTTAATCAATGACATTGAATGCAGCATTGAAAAAAAGCACATGTTTATGTTTGTTCCACCTGAGTAAGTCTGGCCACAAGTCAGAGACCTCTATGATGACAGACCAAATGCGTTTGATGGATCCTTTGTATCGTCTAATGCCTCTTAAGGGGAAAGTAAGTGAATAGTGAAAACCTACAGGATGGTAGCTATCCAGGAACAGGGTTGGACAGCTCTGGTACAGATCAAGGAGGGTCCGCCGGACACTTAATTCCGGCCTGCGAGATATAAAAAACATACACTTTTTTTCTCCCCAATTTCATGGTATCCAATTGGTAGTTATAGTCTTGTCCCATTGCTGCAACTCCCGTACGGACTCGGGAGAGCAAAGATCGAGAGCCGTGCATCTTCCAAAACATGACCCAGCCAAGCCACACTGCTTCTTGACACAATGTCCACTTAATCCGGAAACCAGCCGTGCCAATGTGTCAGAAGAAACACTGTACACCTGGCAACCGTGTCAGCCTGCATGCATCCAGCCTGCCACAGGAGTCACCAGAGCGCGATGGGACAAGAAAAAAACGGCCTGCCAAACCCTCTCCTAACCTGGACGACGCTGGGCAAATTGTGCACCACCACATGGGTCTCCCAGTTGTAGACAACTGTGACACAGCCTGGGATCGAAGGCGGGTCTGTAGTGATACCTAAAGCACTGGGGCGCAGGGCCTTGGACCGCTGCGCCACTCAGGAGGCTCCCGCAAATTGATTTTAACAAACAATTGGTCCCCCAAAAAATGCGTCCCTGCGTTGTATTTCAAAATCCCGATGTGGCCCTCGAGCCAAAAAGTTTGCCCACCCCTGGTCTACTACTATGGGGCTCACTACAACCACACTCTAATACTATTACGACTAATACTACTAATACTACCACTACTACAGTCACTATTCCCACCACAGTCCTTCAGTAACTACTTCTACTGTTTCAATCCCCCTATCCTACTTCTATTTGTGATACAGTCACTACTTCTACTACTAGCCTCAATTTCTCAACACTAGCAATTTTTACTTATAAACTTTACTTCCAGAAAAATACTATCGAAAAAGTCACAACTTATTCTCTCTCTCTCTCTCTCTCTCGAAGAGACTTTATGGGTCCATCATGTGTGTAAATATTTATTTGTATGTGTTTTATGATTCATATACGCTTGTCATCTTCAAACAACCTTTTGATCTAGTATTTTCTACAAAGAGAGGGAGATCCATCAGAATAGGCTCTACCATTTTGCTTGTTTGCATCTACAGTATTAGTCTTTTCCACATGCAAGGCTTTCCGATGTTTGTCAGCATCTGCCATGATGATGCATATTTGCGAAAAGAATAGGGAAGGGTGTTTCTTTATATTCCCAAAGAATTATGCAGTTGATCTCTGTAATTAGCCTGGGTGCCAGTCTGTTTAGCTATCATTCCATTGCTTGTACCACAGATAGAACAATGAGCCAGATGTTTCACCGGATGTATACATTTGAAGCCTCCAGTTGGCATTACCACTCACCACCAAATATGGCGATGAGAGGAAACCCAGTGGCCAGCTGTGGGAGAAGTGTTCAACAAGGAAAAGATGGAGCGAGATGGGTTTTGGCCAACATTCTGCAAATTTTCTTATCGATTAAACATTTTATCTCAATACAGTTTTCTGTTCCCAAAACTGGAATATGTTATGAACAGAGTGGACTTAGTTTTGTAGAATTTCCCATTTGCCAGAGTTCTTTTTTTTTTTTATTGTTTAGGAGTGCAAGACCAAATTTATTTTTTGCACATGGGCACTCCACAGAGTAGGTGTTCCCTAATGGAAATATGGAAATACATGCTAATACGTGCCAATAGGATCTCGCTAGCTCATGCTTGGCTCTGCCCACTTCATTGCTTCTTCTGCCCATTCTGATTAATTTGCTCCCATTGGAAACGACAGGTGGTCTATCTTGGGTGTGTTATAAAAACTTTACTTGTACTCCTTTTCATATGACAAACAGACTGGCCTTTCTGCAATGTTAACATATGAACATTCTATCATTTTAATTAACTCGAGGAGAGTATTTGAACCTGATTCAATAACCCTTACAGCTCTCTTCCAATGACACGGGTTATGCAAATATTGGAAATCTACCACTTTTTTTCTCCACAAATCACGTTGGTGTCTGGTTGCTAAGCAATTTTTTTGTTTGTTGTTGTCCAGACAAACCAGTCTGTCAAAAGTTGCTAGCTCATGTCACATTTCTCTAACTGCAATTCCAATTACAAAATGTCTGAACTTTGTTTGTCATATGACACAGAGTCCAAGAAGTGGAATGTAAACAGACTGGTACCCATGCTACTCTGTAACGCCTGTGTGAAAACGTGCTTCGGTGATGAAATGTCCCTTCCCTTTGTTGTATATGATTATTCATGTTCGGAATCGTTCAGTGGGGTCTTTCTCTAACATATCTTTAACATTATATCAAAAACGTTAGATTTCATAACCTAATACATCCGATAATAAGTACCGAGCTCTGTTGTGAGAGTGGTGCAGTTCTCATAACACCTTTTATGATTTTACGTTTTGTGGCGGTCTTCTTCAAAGTTAAAGCTAAATTATCATGACACGAGCTGAATTAAATGTAAATTACTTGGTATATTGTCACTGCTCCGTTGATATTTCAGAGATACTGTTACGATCGTTGTAAAGGGTAGACCAAGGCGCAGCGTGAGTAAAGTTCCACATATTATTTAATAAACCAAAACTCAGCAAAACAAACAAGCACAAACAAAATGTGACGCTACTGGTGCACACAGGCAAGTATCCGTAGACAAAATCCCACAAACACAATGGGGAAAATGGCTACCTAAATATTATCCCCAATCAGAGACAACGATAAACAGCTGCCTCTGATTGGGAACCATAACAGGCCAACATACATACACAAATTACCTAGATGACCCACCCTAGTCACACCCCGACCAAATCAACATAGAGAATAACAGGCTCTCTATGGTCAGGGCATGACAGATACGCTTATTTTTGTGAGAAATCTTCTGAAAAGAACAGGAATTTTGAATAAAAAAATAGATTACCTCTCTATTATTGTTTGATGTCCTGCGGATTCGAGAAGAAAAAGATGATGAGTTTAACGGGAAAGTGAGCCTGTCAGGTTACCAGAACCTTAATTCTTGCACAGAATCCAGCCCAGCTGATATGATGCATTTTGTGATTTTTGACCACTTTTTTTTTATCTCTGTCCTCCCTTGATTTAGTCACCTTAACTTTGGCCATCCTACAAGGGTAATAACTCCAATAACTTTTAAATGGATTATGACAGAGACAATGTTGGACCACAGTTTTTTGGGGGTGGATTATCTACAATTAACACGTTATACACCCATACTAATAGGCCAGACTTCAGGATGAAAATGGCTTGTTTTTTATATTCCTCTCCCTATCTCACTCCCTCTACCCCCTCTCTCTTTCTCTCTATCCCCCCTTCCTCCCTCTCTCTCTGTCACTCTCTCTCTATATATGTTTCTGAGGGGCCAGGCTTCAGGAGTAGAATGGCTTGTCTGTTTACTCAGAGCGGTTCAAAGACAATTTACCTGGATTAGGGAAGCCATCTGTGCCTGCCAACCCAGATTGCTTTGCGGGTGTCTCAATAAATACTGAGCAGACAGTGGCAGAGAGGCGCAGGTTGCTAAAACAGGGGCTTAACATGCCTCTTTTCCATCAGTTACCACAGTGACGATAAGTAGCCCGTGACGGACTCTCATTTGGCTGTTTTGACTCTCATTTGGCTGTGTGTACGTGTCATAGTGAATGGTGAGTTGATGTTGTACTGTGTTAATCTACTGCTGTGATTACTATGGCTTTTGTAAGTGATATGAAAGAATGTCATGATAATGAGATAGAAGAAAGGTTTTAGTGAGATGTCCTTGACCATTTATTTACCTAACCCGCCAAACACCGGTACAAATTTAAAAGGTATGAATGGTAAACAAACATGTAGCGAATGTAATAATACTGGACCATCTGATGTGAAGCCATTTCAGAGGTGACCATTGTACCGGTGTTCAGAACAGAGTAAACTTGAGCTGTCATCTTGGACATATTTGCCTCAGGGAAAAAGTTTGTCACTAGCAAAATAAGGGTAAAATATGCTCTAGGAGAAGGCATTGATTTTTAAAGAGGCTAAATCTGGTTCAAGGAAATTGCTGAGGTGTTGAAACTCTCCCTCTCTAACACATGGGAGTTTGTGCTCAGTTTGAGTCAATGCTCATTTCCAGTAAAGTCGCAGAAGTTTATTAAAATACCTTATAAGCGCTGAGTGAGCAAAATATGCCTAGGTAAAAAGTCATTAGTATACATGTAGGTGACGAGTCATCAGAATTGGTGTACTATGGGAAGAGGCTAAGGAAGCCTAGGGAATGACCCCGGGGGGTGGGAGGTGGGGGCAGACATACCACAAGAAACCGAAGTACGGAAGTATACCTGCCACAGTTCTAAAGTTGAAATAGACTGGAGATGACTCAGTAGTAAAATTATGCATCCAGGAAATACATTGTTCTCATTTTCTGTTCTGTGACAAACAGGAAGAGGGAGCAGTGACATTGATTTGATTCAGGGCATAATTGAGATTTCCGGGCTGTTGTGTACGGAACATGACACCTGAATGCATTCAGTTGTGCAACTGACAAGGTACCTACTTTCCCTTTCATTATTGTTTCCATTGCAATTTTGTACTGTCCACTATGGGCAACACGAGTGCCTATTAATGTCTAGTAGGCTCGCCTTGCAAGGATATCCCATTAAATGGGAATTTCACCCTGGCTCTGCCACGGTATATAGTCATTACTATATTAACAACATTACCTTTTTATCATAAACATAAAAATTATACAAATCACTAGCTAGAAGTAGCACATTTTCATTTCACTGGTAGAATTGGGAAGTTTAGACTCCCTGTGTATTCGTCTGCTCGTAGTGAACCACAAAGTCCGGCATTCATAGTGAATGCTGATACCGCTTGCTAGGTAGAAGGGGCATGCCCACAGACTTAAATAATTTGAAAACATTTGTTTTTCGCTGTCAATATGCCCATGTGCTGTCTGTGTCTGGCTGTGCTAATTACAAACAAGCAAGAAAATGTGTTATCTTTCACCGTTCTACCGACCAGAGATTCACCCCTATTCTGCCAGTGGCTTGCGGGTGGTATCAAGAATGATGCGGTGATCAAAGATTACCAGAGGGATTTTCAGGCTGAACTGATGGGGAATTCATTTTGACGACAGCTGAGAAGTAATGCGATACCATTGAATATGGGAAGATTCTCAAATAGAAGGAACCTAACTTTAGCTAACTTTCTAGACTAGCTGGGTAAAATAGCTAACTCTGAAAGCCATCATATATATCAGTGTAAATATCTGTTGGTATATACACTGTCAATCAATTTTGCCTATGCTATGGTAGTCACTGCTAGACTGGTAGCTACCTTCAGCAGAGTAAACATGTTTGTTTGTTTGTTCTATCTTTGACTGACAATAGCTAACGTAAGCTAACTAATGTTACCAAATAAAGAGAATCTCAATTTGGTTGATATCTATTCCACCCTTGTCTGGAAAACAATCCGTTGCTAAAAATAGATTTGTCGATACGGGTAACTCATGCTCTGTTTGAGTGTTGGCATCACTGATGAATGTGTATAAATTGTCTATGGTTGGTTAGTTGGCTCTCAGCCAGTCTCAGCTGGCTAACAATCTTGCTGCCAATTTAGTGACGCTAATTAGCAAGCTGACAATGTTGAAATATCCATCTAAGGTATGCTTAGCTAGCCAGTCAAAAAATAGATCAATAGAATTTATTGGAGTGGTTAAGCTGTGTATTTTGTTGTAGGTAGTACAGAATATGATTCCACTAACATGAGCTTCCAACTCCTAGCTCTGCACAAGGTGAAGTTAAAACCTCTTAGAGCTCCTCCCCTACTTTGTGCAATTTCCGCCTGAAGACATACCCAAATCTAACAGCCTGTAGCTCAGGCACAGAACCAAGGATATGCATATTCTTGGTACCATTTGAAAGAAAACACTCTGAAGTTTGTGGAAATGTGAATTGATTGTAGGAGAATACAACACAATAGATCTGGTTTAGATAAAACAATGAAAAAAAACATACATTTTTTTTATTTATTTTTGTATCATCCTCTTTAAAATGAACAAGATAAAACAAACATTCAGATAGGATGATGGGGACAATTTCAGTGAAAAATATAAGAGGGCAACAGTACTTGTGCAAAGTTTCAGAATGATAACTTCCAAAATGAGTGTGCTACATGACATTTATCATGAAGTCACCCAGGTGTCCCACACAAGTAGCCCAAATGTACCCAAGTGGTCAAATTGGCGAAGGTATACATTTGAAACAAATAACTATATACAAAATACCAAAATGGTATTCTAACACCCCCCCCCCCAAAAAAAAAAAAAAAATGGGGGAAAAAAAATATTGATTAAAAAAATATATGAAAAAATATATATATACATTTACAAAATAACATGGGTACTATTTACACACTTTCAATATTTGGAAGACCCTCAGTCCTCTATCAAATCAAATCTATTTATATAGCCCCAGCCTAAAACCCCAAACAGCAAGCAATGCAGGTGTAGAAGCACGGTGGCTAGGAAAAACTCCCTAGAAAGGCAAAAACCTAGGAAGAAACCTAGAGAGGAACCAGGCTATGAGGGGTGGCCAGTCCTCTTCTGGCTGTGCCGGGTGGAGATCACAGTGGTTGTAGAGGGTGCAACAGGACAGCACCTCAAGAGTAAAAATGAACAGTTTAGGGTTCCATAGCCGCAGGCAGAACAGTTGAAACTGGAACAGCGGCAAGGCCAGGTGGACTGGGGACAGCAAGGAGTCATCATGCCAGGTAGTCTTGACACATGGTCCTAGGGCTCAGGTCCTCCGAGAGAGAGAAAGAGAGAATTAGAGAGAGCATACTTAAATTCACACAGGACACCAGATAAGACTCCCATTCGGAGTCAGTGTCACTGTGAAAGAAAATGTTCAGTTAGAATAGTTTCACATATGAGCCCTGTATCAACAGGTATAATAAACATATATATATAGAGAGAGTACAGAGAACATATGGTTGAATACATTATTATGACCAGCTAGATCTACTGTCTTTATTATATTACAACAGACCAGCTGTATCTACTGTCTCCATTTCACTTTGGCCATTGTTGTGTGGGCCTGCCCTCCCCTCAACAGCCTCAAATAGGCTATTTCATGTGGGTTGGGGTGGCGCGGCAGACACACGCATCTCACATTTCATGACATTACATGTTTATATATTGCTTCTAAAATTTACAAAAAACCACAAATAATATTTTATATTATTAATTTCAAACAAGTGCATTAGCATGATAAGAACTTACCAGTCCAAAACGATGTCCTCTCCTGTTCAAAAAATATTCCTCCACAATCGCTAAATGAATCGTCCTACAACAATCTCTATCTCACCTTCCCAATCAATGTATTCTAAAATTGTGTGTACATCTGTATATCTAGACTTAGATTTAGCTTTCCCTGACTTAGTCGCCATAATGATTGATATATAAACAGCTGAATCTGCGCGTTTACCAAACAATGCAATGCGTAATATGTGTTTCTCCTTCCGGTATGAAACTTCAATAGCGAATTACTCACTTTACGCTGGAGCTTACTACATGGGTTGGTCTTGCAACACATAAACATGACCTATTACCGTTTACCTCAGCTCATTGGCTATCTACCCAGCTAGATTTCAAGACGATCAGTGGTCATTGGGTTAAAAGACAGTCAATCAGCGAAACAGAGGAAAAATCATTGGTGCACAATGTCATGACTTGTTGTCTTCAAATCGGTTTCATTCAGTCAATACGTCCTGCGAAAGGGCCCATCAGGTTTGATTGTGTTACAAACAAACCAGTTGATTGCAGTGAAACCAAACAGGACTGGAAATGTCACGTTCTGTGTGGGTTATTTACCTGGAATGTGTCGTCGAAAATGTAATGAGACGGAATTCACAACACAAGCGGTTCACAAAATGTTTTCTGTTAGGCTATAAAAACGGATTTTATCAAACAAAAGATCATTCATTGTGTAACAATGAGCATTGGAATTGCAAACAGATGAAGATCGTCAAAGGTAAACTATTTATTTTAATGCAGTTTGTGAATATGTTACGCCTGTGCTGGTTAAAATGGTTGTTTTTTATGGGGCTCTATGCTCAGATAATCGCATCGTATTCTTTCGCAGTAAATCATTTTTTAAATCTGACAACGCAGTTGGATTAGCAAGATTCTAGGCTTTCGATACATGTGAGACACTTGTATTTTCATGAATGTTTAATATGACTATTTATGTAGCGATCATCGTAAGTTGTGGAATTTCAGCCCGCTAGCGGGTTCCGTGCGCAGAGGGGTCAAAGTGACCAAAATATTTACAAGCTGATGGCTAAGATAGCTCAATTTACAGTAAGCAAAGTATAAACATGAATTGGGTAGTGTATGGTTTTCTGAAGTCATTCCACCGTGCCCTGCTGGAAATACCCTAAAACGGGGGCATTTGGGGTACACACGCATGAGGGAGCAGAACAAGATTGTGGGACAGAAACCAGCAAGGGACACTGAAAGGTATACATTTAGACACAACCTCATTATTCTCTCTGGAGATTCTCAAAACACAATACAAGACATGTCTACAACATTCCTCTGCAAAGGGCTACTATTGCTAAGCTACAGGACTGTTTTGCAAGCACAGACTGGAATATGTTCCCGGGATTCCTCCAATGGCATTGAGGAGTACAATGAGTACTCGATGACGTCATCCCCACAGAGATCGTACTTACATACCCCAACCAGAAGCCATGGATTACAGGCAGCATCTGCACTGAGCTAGAGGCTAGAACTGCCGCTTTCAAGGAGCGGGACTCTAACCTGGAAGTTTATAAGAAATCCCGCTATGCCCTCTGATGAACCATCAAACAGGCAAAGCGTCAATATAAGACAAGTCGTACTACACCGGCTCTGACGCTTGTCGAATGTGGCAGGGCCTGCAAACCATTACAGACTACAAAGGGAAGCACAGCAGAGAGCTACTCAGTGACACGAGCTTAACGGACGAGATAAACTACTTCTATGCTCGCTTCAAGGCAAGTAACACTGAAACATGCATGAGAGCACCAGATGTTCCGGAAGACTGTGTGATCACGCTCTCCGCAGCTGATGTGAGTAAGATCTTTAGACAGGTCAACATTCACAAGGCCGCAGGGCCAGACGGATTACCAGGATGTGTACTGCGAGCATGCGCTGACCAACTGTCAAGTGTCTTCACTGACATTTTCAACCTCTCCCTGTCCGAATCTAGTCCGAGTCTGTAATACCAACATGTTTTAACCTCTTTCAGGGGGCACTATTTTTATGTTTGGAAAAATAACGTTCCAAAAGTAAACAGCCTATTTCTCAGGCTCATATGGTAGAATATGCATATAACTGACAGGTCGGGATAGAAAACACTCTACGTTTCCAAAACTGTCAAAATATTGTCTGTGAGTATAACAGAACTGATATTGCAGGCGAAAACCTGAGGAAAATCAAACCAGGAAGTGGCTTCTATTTTGAAAGCTCCATGTTCCATAGCCTGCCTTCGCTCCATTTAATGGGGTATCAACCATATTCCTTTTCCTATCGCTTCCTCAAGGTGTCAACAGTCTTTAGACATATTTTCAGGCTTTTATTTTGAAAAAATGAGCGAGAAAGATGACATCGCTTAGTGGATAGCTGGGTGTTCGCATGAGTTTTGCTTGCGCAACAGAGTGGGGCAGCCATTGTCTCTCCCTCTCCTACTGAAAAAGAGACAGTGCCGGTTGATATATTATCGATTATATATTTTAAAAACAACCAGAGGATTGATTATAAAAAATGTTTGACATGTTTCTGTGGACATTACGGATACTATTTGGTATTTTCGTCTGCGTTGTCGTGACCGCTCGAGCCTGTAGATTTCTGAACATAATGTGCCAAACAAACTGAGGTATTTTGGATATAAAAATAATCTTTATGGAACAAAAGGAACATTTATTGTGTAACTGGGAGTCTCGTGAGTGAAAACATCCAAAGATCATGTAAGGTAAGCGATAATTTGATTGCCTTTCTGATTTTTGCGACCAAGCTTCTTTGATGCTAGGTGTTCATAATGTTTTGTCATGCGATCGATAAACTTACACAAACGCTTGGATTGCTTTTGCTGTAAAGCATATTTTCAAAATCTGACATGACAGATGAATCAACAAAAAGCTAAGCTGTGTTTTGCTATATTGCACTTGTGATTTCATGAATATAAATATTTTTAGTAATATTTTTTGAATGTGGCGCTCTGCAATTGAGCAGTTGTTGATGAAAATTATCCCGCTCGCGGGATGGGTGCATCAATAAGTTTTAAGAGAACATTGACAATTGTTAGGGCCTTCCTCTGACACAACCTGGTATAGAGGTCCTGGATGGCAGGAAGCTTGGCCCGGGTGATGTACTGGGCCTTACGCACTACCCTCTGTAGTGCCTTGTGGATGGAGGCCGAGCAGTTGCCATTCAGGCAGTTATGCAACCCATCAGGATGCTCTCGATGGTACAGCTGTAAAACCTTAGAGGATCTGAGGACCAATGCCAAATCTTTTCAGTCTCCTGAGGGGGAAAGGTTTTGTAATGCCTTCTTCACGATTGTCTTGGTGTGCTTGGACCATATTAGTTTATTAGTGATGTGGACACCAAGGAACTTGAAGCTCTCAACCTGCTCCACTACAGCCCTGTCGATGAGAATGGGGCGTGCTTGGGCCTCGTTTAATTGTAGTCCACCATCATCTCCTTTGTCTTGGTCACGTTGAGGGAGAGTTTGTTGTCCTTGCACCCCACGGTCAGGTCTCTGACCTCCCTATAGGCTGTCTCATCATTGATGAGGTGATCAGGCCTACCACTGTTGTGTCAACAGCAAACTTAATGATGGTGTTAGAGTTGTGCCTGGCCGTGTGGTCGTGACTGAACAAGAAGTACAGGAGGGGACTGAGCATGCAACCCTGAGGGGCCCCCTTGTCTCTTTCTCTCTCTCTTTCTCTTCTCTTGTAGGACCTGAGCCCTAAGACCATGCCTCAGGACTACCTGGCCTAATGACTCCTTGCTGTCCCCAGTTCACCTGGCCGTGCTGCTACTCCAGTTTCAACTGTTCTGCCTGCGGCTATGGAACCCTGACCTGTTCCCTGGACGTGCTACCTTGTCCCGGACCTGCTGTTTTCGACCCTTTCTCTCTACCGCATCTGCTGTCTCTAACTCTGAATGATCGGATATGAAAAGCCAACTAATATTTACTCCTGAGGTGCTGTCCTGTTACACACTCTTCAACCACTGTGATTATTATTATTTGACCCTGCTGGTCACCTATAAACATTTTAACATCTTGACCATGTACTGTTAAAATCTCCACCCGGCACAGCCAGAAGAGTACTGACCACCCCTCAGAGCCTTGTTACTCTCTAGGTTTCTTCCTAGGTTCCTGCCTTTCTAGGGAGTTTTTCCTAGCCACAATGCTTATACATGTAATGGGTGTGTGCTGGTGGCAGGGAAGTCAGGCGCAGGAGAGTGAACTTGGTATAAATGTGGCAGTTTATTAAAAACTCAGAAAACCAATATATAAAAAAATTATATAAAAGGGTACAAAACCCGTCACACACCAGAACATGACTTGCACAAAACATACAACAAACAATCACCGACAAAGACATGAGGGGAAACAGAGGGTTAAATACACAACATGTAATTGATGGGATTGAAACCAGGTGTGATGGAAGACAAGACAAACCAATGGAAAATGAAAAATGGATAAGCGATGGCTAGAAGGTCGGTGACGTCGACCGCAGAACACCACCCGAACAAGGAGAGGGATCAACTTCGGCGGAAGTCATGACAATACAGTACATCTGCTTTGCTTGCTGTTTGGAGTTTTAGGCTGGGTTTCTGTATAGCACTTTGTGACATCGACTGATGTAAAAAGGGCTATATAAATAAATGTGATTGATTGAGGATCAGCGTGGCGGATGTGTTATCTACCCTTACCACCTGGGGGCGGCCCGTCAGGGAGTCCAGGATACAGTTGCAGAGGGAGGTGTTTAGTCAAAGGGTCCTTAGCTTAGTGATGAGCTTTGAGGGCACTATGGTGTTGACCACTGAGCTGTAGTCAGTAAATAGCATTCTCACATAGGTGTTTCTTTTGTCCAGGTGGGAAAGGGTAGTGTGGAATGCAATAGAGACTGCATCATCTGTGGATCTGTTGATGTGGTATGCAAATTGGAGTGGGTCTAGCGTTTCTGGGAGAATGGTGTTGATGTGAGCCATGACTAGCCATGAAATACTTTGAAAGACGTGAGCACTACAGACGTGAGCACTACGGGTAGGTAGTCATTTAGGCAGGTTACCTTCACTTCCTTGGGCACAGGGACTATGGTGGACTGCTTGAAACATGCTGGTATTACAGACTCAGACAGTGAGAGGTTGAAAATGTCAGTGAAGACACTTGCCAGAGTGCTCAGAATACACGTCCTGGTAATCCGGCTGGCCTTGCAGCCTTGTGGAGGCTGAAGCTGGTAGAAATTAGGTAAAACTGATTTGTTTCCCTGTCCCCGGACACTAGGAGCGCCGCCTCTGGATGAGCTTTTTCCAGTTTCCCTGTTTATGGTGGTATACAGCTCATTGAGTGCGGTTTTATTGCCAGCATCGGTCTGTGGTGGTATGTAGACAGCTACGAAATATACAGATGAAAACTCTCTAGGTAGATTGTGTGGTCTACAGCTTGTCATGAGATACTCTACCTCAAGCGAACAAAACCTTGAGTCTTCCTTAGATATCGTGCACCTGCTGTTGTTTACATATATGCATAGGCCCCCGCTCCATGTCTTACCAGAGGCTGCTGTTCTATCCTGCCAATAGAGTGTATAACCCGCCAGCTGTATGTTCTTAATATACTCAAGGCTACCCAAGGCTAACCTGCATTCTATATTACACAAAGGATTGTAGTATTTTCTCTGATTACATCAATCATTTTTCCATTTTGCACATTCTTCAAATGTCGCAGGTTTATGTACTATTAATAGATCTGCCAAAGCGGATTTACTACACAATATACAATTGTCCATCCCATGTTTTGTTGCCGTATACTGAGCCCACTTATACCAGTCATTTTTTGCTACTTCCTCCAACGATTTGTCCTTGTGCAGTTCTGGGGTTAAATTACCAACTGGAGTCACAGTGTCTTTTTCTTGAGTTAGACTGTTGGGATTGGTTAGAAGGTTCCAAATATTTTGGAGGAACCCACCTGATTCTGATGCTTCTGGCTTTTTCGTAATGCCAGTGGAAGGAAGCTGGGTTGTAACTGCTGTTGTGATCACTGCAGCCGTTACTGTTGTTTTTGGTTCCGTCATATCCCTTCTCTGTCTTGTCAAAGGCTCCAGAGTGGGATCAATCTGGATGATAGTCACACTATTCCCTTCAGTCCATTTAGTGCTAACTATTTCTATTATATATTATTCTCCTTCTTTACGTCACGCTTTCCATGGTAATCAGCCAATTAGCTTCTCCTTTGTTTATTTTTAGGTTGAACCCTTCTGAGTCCCAGATGGCGTCTCCCAATGTCTGATAATGGGTCCATCCACAGAGTGCTAGAGGTCTGATTCTCCTGATTGAGACGGACCTCTGAACTTCTGCTTCTGTTATTATTTGGGATGGAATGGGATGGAATGGGGATGCTAATCCTATTGTCTTTAGTAGAAACTTGTCTTCTTACCCTATTTCTGGCATACTTTATGGTTGTAGATTGGTCTGTTACCATGTTTCCTAGGTTCACTACTGTTGCCTTCAAGGCCATTTCACCGCTCTTCAGTTCTGCTGGTTTCCATTGTATGTTCAGGGGCCCATCCAAGGGCTGAGAAGTAAATTGTGGGAAAATCTCCCTGCCCTTCTTCTGGTGGTATTTCTCCCTCCAACCGGAACGGACTTCCGTCAGAGAAAGCATTGATTTCAGGGAAGAGCACTTCCCATTCCTCTGCTGGCATTTCGTGGTCCCATTGTAAAGGGCTTCCATCAGGGATATCTGCCAGAGGAGGTATGTCATCAGGAGTAACAGGCATGTCACTCCCCCCCATCCCTGGACACTCTGGCCCCTCAGTAGAGAATATCCATTGTTTGCAGGTTTCTGCACCTGCTTCATCCTCTGCTTCCTTCTGGCTCCTGAATGGCGCATCAACATCCTGGCTCATGCCTGGTGTATCGACATCTTGGCTCCTCCCTGGCACATCAACCTCCTCTGCATCCTCATGGCCCAGTGGTCATTTCCTTCTCCCTGCTGGGACTTTGGTGCAGTGGTTTAGATGGTCCCATGTGTTGCTTCCTTTCACCTGGATGGTGGTTGACGTGGCTCGAGCCACTTCGTAGGGACCCTCTCTCATTGGCTGGTTCCACTTCCTCCGGAACACTCGGAGATAGGCCAGATCTCCTTGTATCACCGGACAAGGCCCTTCCGGTCCTGCTTCTGTTCCTGGAGATAAATAGCTTTGTTGTTTGTTAGTTGTTGTTTGTTAGTTTGTTAGTTGTTTCACATATGCTTTTAACTCTTTTTGCAATTTTTCTAATGAGGGACCTTTATAAAGCCCTCCTAGAGTTGGTACAGGCATGGGTCGACCCGTAAGCATTTCATGCAGAGGTAGATGCGTGTTTCTGTTAGTTTCCATGTGACAGCTCATTAAACATATAGCTCAGTATGTGATTTTTAGTTTCCTCTCTAGTTAGTGTATGATGGTTCCTGGACATACTAATTACTTCATACTTCTAATATTATGCAATTTCATTAGTCATTCATGTATCGTTTACACTCCCCTCTCCAAGCACGGGATCAGATGCGTCAATTCTGTCAGGCCAGACTGAAGTGATGTCACAGGAAGGGTGTGCAATCCCCTCTCACCAAGGACAGGCAGCATTCACTCTCACTTTCACACTTCTATTTACGTTTTCCCTAAAATGACCTGTAAATTTATCTCCGCCTCTGATACACTTCCTCAACACAGGAGGCAGTATTTATACAGGATTTACACCTATCAAAACTGACCTTTGCCAAATTGTGTCAAAGCGTTATTGTAATGTTATTGCATTGTATTGTATACACTCTCCCATTCAGACCTCCACTAAATTGAGTCGGAGCGGTATCCATAGGATTTTCCTATTTATTTGTGCTGACCCTGCATACAGACAGTAGTCACCCCAAACTGAACTAGGCAGGCCAGCCAGTCAGGGCAAACAGATGCACCGAACCAGACCGGACAAGTTCCCAAGATGAACGGTCTGGTGAGCGTGATGAACTGAATGACACACCCAACTCGGACCACCTGATCAAGCTGAATGGCCTGTGTTTGCACACTAACCCAGACAGATCCTGAAATAGATGCGTCATAGCAGATAGAATCAGACAAGATAATCTCTACTCAGACAGGCCACTCATGCGGGTCAAATGAACCACCTGAACAGAGCAAGTGAACGGCCCCATCCAACTGAGCCACCTGACACCAATGAGGCGTACAACTCCCAATCCACAATGCCCACACAAATATTTCAACTTATTCTTGAACTATTGTAACCCCAAAAGCTTTTTCGTAACATTCATGCATGCAGTTATTGAAATAAAAAGCTCCCAGTATCTATTAGTTTGTCTAAAATTTGGAGAGACCTACTTGGTGCTCCTATTGCTGAGGCAGGATTCCTGAAGCAAATCACACAAACATTAACTGTAAGTAAGAACTGAGCTTACCTGATAGAAAAGGGTGGCCACCTGTTTGTGAGACTTGCCATGAAGACCCGACATCAGCGACAAAAGTTTCATGGTTCACTGGTCCCTTGTAGCCACTCCCACTCACCATTTATGTCGTGGGAATATTGAATCAAATATTTCTCAGATACCGGAACTTGTAAATCAAAAATACTTTATTACAAAAGTAACAGAAGCCGAGCAATTCCATGGAACGACTGACTTCTCTTGTTCAAAACATCAGTATTTATACATTTCCACCAAACATGTTCCCTCCTTCCTATGTAAATGATTAACTCCCCTTGGCCTTGCGCCACCATTATCTTTCTGTTTTAATTCTGGCTTGTTCACAACCCACATCTGACACAGTTTAGATTATATCGGTGGTGGAACCACAGGCTCACTATAAAAATAATACATTTATTACATATATATGTTCCCATTATAAGCACATTTCCAATAGCTTTTAATTAATACAACCATGTCTTCCCAATACATATACATAGCTTGTGGCCCCTGTATTGGTTGGTAAAAATGCATACTCACTGTCCCACACCAGTTCAGGTCTGTGTCACTTGGAAATTATTAACCCATATGCCTTTCTAGTAACCTTGACTAGTTTCTATGTAGCCCCAAACAGTCTGGTCTATGTTAGTTCAGCTTAGCTTATTCACACAGATACTTCACAGTCCTGTTTCTTCATGTCTAACGGTTAACTCTATGTTGGACCACTCCTGCACATTCACATGGTTTCGACCTCCATTCTGCTTATACATGTCTGATGTTTAACCTTATATTGCTTCTTCTTCCTACTTCAAAGGAAATAATATAAATACTGGAAATCACCAGGTGACTGGAGACTCTCCAACATGGGTACAGGAACATTACCAAAGAGCTGGATTTTTCCCCAACACTAGCTAAGTTAGCAAACAGAAAAATAATTATATTTCCTCCCACTGTAACACATTAGTATGTTAGCCGGTAATACACAACATGGGTTTCAATAGATAAACTTAAGCTAGCTAGGTGGCTTGCAGTAAATATAACATAGTTAGCTAGCCACCGTATTTGTCGTCTGCCCTCTTAGTGCTGTTATTGGCTGTGTAGCTGAGCTTCTAATGTTAGTTAAATCCAACTCTTTGTTTTGAATGCTCTTTGCTATATTCCGGTTGAAACGTGTATAGTTGAGTGTCACCATGTAGCTAATTGATGCTCCATCGACAAATTGATATTGATGAGAGGAAACACTTGAAGCCATTGGGTCTGGTCAGTTATTTCATTTTTTCCCAAATAATTGTTGTTAGTGTCCACCTACTTTAAAAAAAAGTCCACCCTTGGGGGGAGATGGGGGCCAAAGCACAAAGCTCTGCCCAACACAAGTTGTAGTCTTTCAGAGACTGGAAAAAATGTGCCTGCTTGTATATTTAGCAATAAATCCGCCGATAGAACATATCGAACAAGGACAACCATATCTACACCCACAAAAACGTGAGATCAGTATAACATAGAGTCTTCGCAAAATGCCACAAAGCAGGACTACCTTTTATTTTTAGATCTCCCCATCAATACACGGGAAGCCATCATAGGGTGTATCATTCAGTGTGTGAAGCACTGACCTGCCTTCAACCTGGGCAATTATGTGTGAAACACATCTCACTGTCCTAGAAATGCCTCAGACATGATGGAAACCAGCCCAGATTCCCCCAGGGTGAAAATCCCCATTAAACTGCGAGCTACTTCTATGAGGATCACAGGTTCAATCCCAGTGCTAAGCACTCTTTTAAATGTTTTATATTTTAAACCTATCTCAAACCTTATCCCTTACCCTGACCACTGAGAATTAATGCCGAAACTTAACCTTCAAGTTGAGTTTGAGTTTCAGTTTTGCATAACTTGACTGACAGCAAACAACTGACTTACCTAGTTAATTCAAAGCTAACAACTGACTTTCCTGGATAATTAAAAGCTAACAACTGACTTTCCTAGTTAATTAAAAGCTAACAACTGACTTACCTAGTTAATTAAAAGCTAATAACTGACTTTCCTAGTTAATTAAAAGCTAACAACTGACTTACCTAGTTAATTCAAAGCTAACAACTGACTTGCCTAGTTAATTCAAAGCTAATAACTGACTTGCCTAGTTAATTAAAAGCTAACAACTGACTTACCTAGTTAATTCAAAGCTAACAACTGACTTGCCTAGTTAATTCAAAGCTAACAACTGACTTTTCTAGTTAATTCAAAGCTAACAACTGACTTTTCTAGTTAATTAAAAGCTAACAACTGACTTGCCTAGTTAAATAAAAAAAATAAAAAAATATGTCAAAATATTCCGTAATTAAATGTCCACACAGTGCATATTCTACAGACAGCACCACATAGTGCACAATTAATACAGCCCCACAGTGCATATCTCTGTTACTGTAGTTATGCATGGGGACTGCATTTTCATTGGTGATTGAGTTGGAATTTTCTGCAAAACGGTAGTTCTTGCTATCATCTAAAGTGACACACACGCACGCACGCACACGTATCTCCACGACATGTATAACTGTCATTATGGGTTCTGTATTCTGCTGATGTTGTTCACATATTATTATCACTCACACACACACACACACACACACACACACACACACACACACACACACACACACACACACACACACACACACACACACACACACACACACACACACACACACACACACACACACACACACACACACACACGCACACACACACACACACACACACACAGCATTATAACAGTGATATTGTTTTTGAAAACAGTATAGATCACCCTCTTTGTAATATGGCCGTCAGGAGGCTGAAAAGATTTAGCATGTGCCCTCAGATCCTCAGAAAGTTATACAGCTGCAGCTTGACTGTCTGCATCACCACTTGGTACAGCCACCCAAGCCATAGACTTATCTCTGCTACCAAATGGCTAATCAAATGGCTACCCGCTGCTGCTACTGTCTATTATTTATCCTGTTTCCGAGTCACTTTAACCCAACCTATATGTACATAGCTACATGAATTACCTCGTACCCCTGCACATCGTCACTGTACTGGTACAGTAGTCCTTGAATATATCCATAGTTATTTTTACTCATCATTGTTATTCGTTATTCACTGTGTAGTTATTCAAAGTGTCACTATTTATGATTTTTTTAAAATATATTTTCAAAGTTTAACTCTAAATTGTTGGAAACGGACCCGTAAGTAAGTAAGTAAGCCTTTCACTGTTATTCCACACCTGTTGTTTTACAAAGCATGTGGTAAATAACATTTGATTTGATGGCTGCAGCTGTGGTTATAGCAACACCACGTGAAAAGCCATAATGATCTATCACATGCAAAAGAGTGGCTAAGCTTCACATCTCTGCGTATGTGCTGGTACTCAAACCAAAGGACAATTGTCTATATGGGTGAGCAAAAAATAGAAATATATGAGAAAGACAGAGAACCATTAACATCACCAGATAAAATAAAGAGCTCAATTTCCACTGTTCTACTGATAAGGGGGATTTTCAGGTGTTCTAGTATCATCAGAAATTATAGCCTTTTATAATGAGAAGAAGAAGAAGAAGAAGAAGCTTAAATATCATGCAGGGTGATCCAGTGATGTAGTAACATGCTCCACCACTAGAGGGTATCTCGAGGATATAAAGGTTGTTTTATGAGTCGTTTGTCTTGACATTTTCACATTGCGATAGAAACTTGTGGAATAAGCGAGTAGGTAATGTCAAAGCTTACAGGTGCAACTGTGATATACTGTATATGTCAGGTAGTTTAGTAGAGGTTAAGAGCCATGACTTTAACTCTTAGAAGGAGACTTTGAAAATGTCTCAGAATGTCACAGAAATGGACTTATGGTCCCCACAAGGATAGTAAAACCAAAACCACACACAGAGCAGGGTTCATGTGAGGTCGTGCCTTGAGTTGAGAATAACAGTAAATGTCATGCCATATGCACTCCAGAACTGTCTTGACTTTGAGCGAATGGGTGTGTGAACCTGAGAGAGAGAGAGAGAGAGAGAGAGAGAGAGAGAGAGAGAGAGAGAGAGAGAGAGAGAGAGAGAGAGAGAGAGAGAGAGAGAGAGAGAGAGAGAGAGAGAGAGAGAGAGAGAGAGAGAGAGAGAGAGAGAGAGAGAGAGAGAGAGAGAGAGAGAGAGAGAGAGAGAGAGAGAGAGAGAGAGAGGGAGATACACATACTGTGTTGGCTGGCTCTAGCCTATTTGGGGCCCTAAGTGCGATTTGGTTGGGTGCCCCCCCACCTCATGGCAAAACATTTTAGTGGCCCCCTTCTTGATGGAGGACAGAAATTAAAGATTTAAAGTACATTTCCTGCAATTCTACATATTTTGCCTTGGGGCGGAGAAAACATTTAGCAAATTTGATAATAAATGTAATGCAATTCTACTCATTTTGCCAAGTGGCAGAAAGGGAAGTGCAGTAATACCTAACAATACAAAACAATATAGCAATCCAAAAAATATAAATAAATATCAGAACAAGCAATGTAAGAATCTGGAAAATAAATATATATGTATATGATGGTGTTTATAGACAGTTTATGAATAGAAAAGGTGTGTACACCTTTTTCAGTTATATTACCTCAGAAAAAAAGAAACATCCACTCACTGTCAACTGCGTTTATTTTCAGCAAACTTAACATGTGTAAATATTTGTATGAACATAACAAGATTCAACAATTCAGACATAAACTGAACAAGTTCCACAGACAAGTGACTAACAGAAATGGAATAAGTAACAGTCAGTATCTGGTGTGGCCACCAGCTGCATTAAGTACTGCAGTTCATCTTTTGCTCATGGACTGCAACAGATGTGCCAGTTCTTGCAGTGAGATGTTACCCCACTCTTCCACTAAAGCACCTGCACGTTTCTGGACATTTCTGGGGGAATGGCCCTAGCCCTCACCCTCCGATCCAACAGGTCCCAGACGTGCTCAATGGGATTGAGATCCGGGTTCTTCGCTGGCCATGGCAGAACACTGACATTCCTGTCTTGCAGGAAATCACACACAGAACGAGCAGTATAGCTGTTGGTATTGTCATGCTGGAGGGTCATGTCAGGATGAGCCTGCAGGAAGGGTACCACATGAGGGAGGAGGATGTTTTCCCTGTAATGCACAGTGTTGAAATTGCCTGCAATGACAACAAGCTCAGTCCGAGGATGGTGTGAAACACCGCCCCAGACCATGACGGACCCTCCACCTCCAAATCGATCCCGCTCCAGAGTACAGGCCTCGGTGTAACACTCATTCCTTTGACGATAAACGTGAATCCGACCATCACCACTGATGAGACAAAACCGCGATTCGTCAATGAAGAGCACTTTTTGCCAGTCCTGTTTGGTCCAGCGACGGTGGGTCTGTGCCCATAGGTGACGTTGTTGCTGGTGATGTCTGGTGAGGACCTGCCTTACAACAGGCCTACAAGCCCTCAGTCCAACCTCTCTCAACCTATTGCGGACAGTCTGAGCACTGATGGAGGGATTCTGCGTTCCTGGTGTAACTCATGCAGTTGTTGTTTCCATCCTGTACCTGTCCAGGCAGGTGTGATGTTCGGATGTACCGATCCTGTGCAGCTGTTGTGCCACTGTGAGGACAATCAGCTGTCCTTCCTGTCTCCCTGTAGCACTGTCTTAGGCGTCTCACAGTATGGACATTGCAATTTATTGCCCTGGCCACATCTGCAGTCCTCATGCCTACTTGCAGCATGCCTAAGGCACGTTCACGCAGATGAGCAGTGATCCAGGGGTTCTTTCTTTTTGTGTTTCTCAGAGTCAGTAGAAAATACTCTTTAGGGTCCTAAGTTTTCATAACTGTGATCTTAATTGCTTCCCGTCTGTAAGCTGTTAGTGTCTAAATGACCATTCCACAGGTGCATGTTCATTAATTGTTTATGGTTCATTGAACAGGCATGGGAAACATTGTTTAAAATGTTTACAATGAAGACCTGTGAAGTTATTTGGATTTTTACGAATCATCTTTGAAAGACCAGGTCCTGAAAAAGAGTTTAGTATTAGATTTGACTAGAGTACAGAATATACAGTTGAAGTCGTAAGTTTAAATACACCTTAGCCAAATACATTTAACTTTTTATGGCTGCAGGGGCAGTCTTGAGTAGCTTGGATGAAAATGTGCCCATTGTAAACGGCCAGCTCCTTAGTCTCAGTTGCTAATATATGCATATTATTAGTAGTATTGGATAGAAAACACTCTAATGTTTCCAAAACTGTCAAAATATTGTCTGTGAGTATAACAGAATTGATATTGCAGGCGAAACCCTGAGGAAAATCAAAACAGGAAGTGGCTTCTATTTTGAAAACTTCATGTTCCATAGCCTCCCTTTGCTGGATTTAAAGGGATATGAACCATATTCCTTTTCCTATCACTTCCTCAAGGTGTCAACAGTCTTCAGACATAGTTTCAGGCTTTTATTTTGAAAAATGAGCCAGAACGATAACATTGCGTCAAATGGTCACATGAGTTTTGCTTGCGCAACAGAGTTTGGATAGGTATTGCTTTTCCCTCTCCTTCTGTGAAAGACATTTGCGGTTGATATATTATCGATTGAATATTTTAAAAACAACCTGAGGATTGATTATAAAAAACATTTGACATGTTTCTGTGGACATTATGGAAACTATTTGGAATTTTCATCTGCGTTGTCATGACCGCTCTTTCCTGTGGATTTCTGAACATAACGCACCAAACATTTATTTTGGTATTTTGGATATAAAAATAATCTTTATGGAACAAAAGGAACATTTGTTGTGTAACTGGGAGTCTCATGAGTGAAAACATCCAAAGATCATCAAAGGTAAATGATTCATTTGATTGCATTTCTGATTTTTGTGACCAAGGTACCTGATGCTAAGTGTACTTAATGTTTTGTCGTGCAATTGATAAACTCACACAAACGCTTGGATTGCTTTCGCTGTAAAGCATCATTTCAAAATCTGACACGACAGGTGGATTAACAAAAGGCTAAGCTCTGTTTTCCTATATTGCACTTGTGATTTCATGAATATAAATATTTTTAGTAATATTTATTGAATGAAGCGCTATGCTATTCAGCAGTGGTTGGCACTTATCCCGTTAGTGGGATTGCAGCCCAACTCAGTTTTTCACAATTCCTGACATTAAATCAAAGTAAAAAATACCTGTCTTAGGTCAGTTAGGATCACCACTTTATTTTAAGAATGTGAAATGTCAGAGTCATAGTAGAGAGAATGATTCATTTCAGCTTTTATTTCTTTCATAACATTCCCAGTGGGTCAGAAGTTTACATACACTCAATTAATATTTGGTAGCATTGTCTTTAAATTGTTTAACTTGGGTCAAACTTTTCAGGTAGTCTTCCACAAGCTTCCCACATTAAGATGGGTGAATTGTGGCACATTCCTCCTAATAGAGCTGGTGTAACTGAGTCAGGTTTGTAGGCCTCCTTGCTCGCACACGCTTTTTCAGTTCTGCCCACACATTTTCTGTGCTATTGAGGTCAGGACTTTGTGATGGCCACTCCAATACCTTGACTTTGTTGTCCTGAAGCCATTTTGCCACAACTTTGGAAGTATGCTTGGGGTCAATGTCCATTTGGAAGACCCATTTATGACCAAGCTTGAACATCCTGACTGATTTTTTGAGATGTTGCCTCAATATATCCCCTTCATTTTCCTTTCTCATGATGCCATAAATTTGGGGAAGTGAACCAGTCCCTCCGGCAGCAAAGCACCCCCACAACACGATGCTGCCACCCCCGTGCTTCAGTGTTGGGATGTTGTTCTTCGGCTTGCAAGCCCCCCCCTTTTTCCTACAAAGATAAAGATGGTCATTATGGCCAAACAATTCTATTTTTGTTTCATCAGACCAGAGGACATTTCTCCAAAAAGTATGATCTTTGTCCCCATGTGCAGTTGCAATCCGTAGTCTGGCTTTTAAATGGCGGTTTTGGAGCAGTGGCTTTTTCCATACTGAGCGGCCTTTCAGGTTATGTCGATAGATACTTTTGTACCTGTTTCATCCAGCATCTTCACAAGGTCCTGTGTTGTAGTTCTGTGATTGATTTGCACTTTTTGCTCCAAAGTACGTTCATCTCTAGGAGACAGAACGTGTCTCCTTCCTGAGCAGTATGACAGCTGCGTGGTCCCATGGTGTTTGTGCTTGCATACTATTGTTTGTACAGATGAACGTGGTACCTTCAGGTGTTTGGAAATTGCTCCCAAGGATGAACTAGACTTGTGAAGGTCTACATTTTGGCTGATTTCTTTAGATGTTCCATGATGACAAGCAGAGGCACTGAGTTTGAAGGTAGGCCTTGAAATACATCCACAGGTACACCTCCAATTGACTCAAATGATGTCAATTAGCCCATCAGAAGCTTCTAAAGCCATGACATAATTTTATGGAATTTTCCAAGCTGTTTAATGTTCCAACCGAACAATTCCTTTCTCTGTACAAATGAAGTGGAACGTAGCTACCTTTTACGTGACCGCGCCAGACCGAGGCTGTGGCATTCTGCCAGACCACTCACTAAAAGAGCCCTTATGAGCCCCTCCTTTAGAGTAGAATCCTCAAAACAGGTTCTAAATACTGTTGATATCTAGTGGAAGCCTTGGGAAGTGAAACATAATTACTAACTATTATCACCCTGTATCTTCAATGTGGGCTGAGTTGAAAAACTACAAACCTCAGATTTCCCACTTCCTGGTTTGATTTTTTCTCAGGTTTTTGCCTGCCATATGAGTTCTGTTATACTCACAGACATCATTCTAACAGTTTTAGAAACTTCAGAGTGTTTTCTATCCAATACTAATAATACTATGCATATATTAGCATCTGGGACATAGCAGGAGGCAGTTCACTCTGGGCACGCTATTCATCCAAAAGTGAAAATGCTGCGCCCTATCCCAAAAAGGTTAAAATTAAATAATATAAAACAATGTTCTGTTTCCATTAAGTAAAAAGTACAGCACTATGCAATGGTTTTAAAAAAAAAAAATTGGGGGGAGGGGGGCGTCGAGGGCTCTTTCTTGTGACCAGCCTGTATTTTCTTGCTACCACTCCACCAGGGCCCTCACTTCCTCCCTGTAGGTTGTCTAGTCATTGTTGGTAATCAGGCCTATCTGTCACATTCGTCGTAAAGGGTAGACCAAGGAGCAGCGTGAGTAGAGTTCCACATATTTTTGATAAACCGAAACTCTGCAAAAACATAACAAACAAGCACAAACTAAATGTGAAGCTACTGGTGCACACAGGCAACTATCCGTAGACAAGATCCCACAACTAACAATGGGGAAAAATGGCTACATAAACATGATCCCCAATCAGAGACAACGATAAACAGCTGCCTCTGATTGGGACCGATATCAGGCCACCATTGACATACTAATTCACCGAGATGACCCACCCAAGTCACTATCACGCCCCAACCAACACAGAGAATAAACAGCTTACTATTGTCAGGGTGTGACACTATCATTGTTGTTTCGTCTGCAACTTGATGATTTAGTTGGAGATGTGTGTGGCCACGCAGGATCAGTGTAGCTGAGGTGTTGTTGACTACTTTCATCACCTGGGGTCGGCGAGGTTCAGACCCAGAGCCCCGAATTTACGGATTAGATTGGAATGCAATATGGTGTTGTAGGCTGAGCTGTAGTCAATGAACAGCATTCTAATATAGGCATTCCTCTTGTCCAGTTGGGAAAGGGCAGTGTGATGACGATTGCGTCATCCGTGGGTGGTATGCAAATTGCAGTGGGTGAACAGTGTTTGGTAAGGTGGAGGGGACATCATCCTTAACTAGCCTCTCAAAGCACTTCATGGTTGAAGGTTGTACTGATTATGATGAGGTAATGCTAAGTTAATTACCAGCTATGTGTTGAACCATGTTTGTTGACATCATATAATGCATTCTGGGTGTCACGTAAACATCTGACAAACCAAAGATGTTATCACAAAAAGAGGTGAAGGGATGGTTCACTCGTCTTTTGAGTAAACATCGGGAAGTGAATAATGAGAAGTGATTGATGGTAGATGACACACCTCCTTCAACATGCATACTGCAAACAGACCCAACTCATCTTCTCATCTTTGGTAGACGCAGAAAAACAAACGTGGCGGCGACACAAATTCTACCCACCGTCGGATTACTTTTTGAAAGTGTTTTACTCAATTATTTCTATCACTGTGTTGAATTGTATGTAGTAATTGCTATTAGATCATTCATAGTATGGTTTCTATCAGCCTAGAGTTAGCTAAATATGAAAACATGTGTTAGCTCTCTCTTTCCTCATTTAGCGGTAGTACTAAGGTAGCCTACATTTTCCAATTTGGATGAGAATTGTATTATACGGTTGAAAAAAATAAACTACTAACAATGAGAACATTACGTTGTAAAGACTTTTTGTGCAAAAAAAACAGTGTGGTCAGTTCAAACGCTGACCGTTGCATTAATCGTAACTAGACATTCTAATTAAGTTTTCTAATCACACCGGTTTGAGCTATGCTGCAGGGACCACTGTAGAATGATCACACCCATTAAAAATGTACATAGCTAATTGAGTGACATGTGACAGGAGTAAAAATTCGGATACACATCAAAATGTCAAAATTGCACCTCGTGTATTCTACTATTCTTACTCTCAATAGTTGAGACCCCGACTGAGTTCCTAAAAAATAAATAACAATAATAATAGCAATTGGGTTGGGGGTCCCCTAGCGGCCGGGGACCCTAAGCGACCACTTACGTTGCTTATATCTAGAGCCGGCTCTGTAAACACATAGCAAATAGCATCCACACAAACACACAGGTCTCACGATAGAGGCAGAGGCCAGAGGCCAGATAGCTCACCCTTTCAGATGAGAGAAAGAATAAGTTATTTGTTATAATTCAGCTCTAATTTCTATATTTTCAAACCTTCTTGGAGAGTTACAAGTGCAGGGTGAAGGGGCTTCCATCTTAAGACAGGGCCCGCGCCGGCTTCAACTGGTCCGTGTCACACGATAAATGTTTTTCCAGGCCCACTGACACCTCGGGGCAGTCACACTGGCCCCGTCAAGCTCGGTTAACTCCTCACTCCCAGCCGCAGGCGCTATTAACATATGAATGCCCACTTTCCTATACGTATTATATATCCATAGATGGGGATTTTTGGGGGGAAATTTGCAAAGCTCAATCGGATCGGAGGGAATGGATGAGCATCGGGACTTAAGCGGGATGTTTTTGCAGATGTCATGGTGATGATGAATTGGGGTGTTAAGTTTGATTAATCTGTGTTTAAATGTAACATTACAGTTTCTCGACGGGTAGCACCACCCAGTTTTCATTAGACTGTGGCAATTGAGCATCTAGCAGCAAAACATGTTGATCATTTGGAGCTGTAATGGAATGAGACCAAGCAAAGTGGGAGGCTTGGGGAATACAGCATGTAATTGCTGTCAGACAATGTGGGAGAGACAGAAATAAACATTATTTGACTGTATGAACAGTACAATAAAATCAATGCAATATCTGAGACAGCTTCTGCAGTTGTAGCAGAAAACTAAAACGCCAATACAAAGTCATGTTATTGTACAGGCCTATAAGCATAGACTCCTTCTATACATTCCCAGTATTTGTGTGAGATAAAACAATGGAGATGGAGGTTAGCTGAATGTACTTCTACAAGAGCTTCCTCCTCCATTGAGACAGAGAGGACAAACTCTCCTCCCATCTCCATTATGTGTCTTCCTCAAAGCCTTTTAAGAGCCAATATGACGTTAAAGTGAGAGTCGGGTTCCTACCCCGTCATTTGGTTCCCACACAAACTAATTCCGATTCAAAAGCAACCGCGGAACAGCTGCCGGGCGCTTCGATCGACAAGTGCTTTACGAGGATGATTATGAGGGCGAAATCAAAACCCCCAAACTACGAGATGAAGGAAATAAAAACCACAAGGTGTAGATTATGTCTCTAGTGATGCTCTTGTGTCTTGAGTTCAAGGCTTTGGGTTGTCATGCTTACCATCAGTGATCATAATGTCCACTGGTTGTATGTTTTCGACATAAAGTGCTACGATGCACATTCCAAAGCACTGCTCCGGGTCAAGTGGTTGACAGAGACAGCATGGACAGTAGGGTTGGGGATAATACAACTTAAATTCCAGTCAATTAAGAATACAAACAAAATTCCAATTCCAAATTTTCCTAATTGAAAAGCATTGAGAGAATTGGAATTAGAGTTTGAATTTCAGTGTATTTCCTCAATTTGCTGTAATTGAAATGGTTTTAACCCCAACCCTGATGGGCAGAGAGAGACATGAGGTTGAAATGTGTCTTATTGTGCTTTTTATGCTGAATAAATGAATTATGACACAGTCCCCATGAGTGCTGACAAAATGGATATGGGTGATGCCTAAGGTTCATATTTTCCTCATCTTGAACAAGGAGTAATTTTACAACACTGGCCCAATCCTTAGCAAACCTGAAAAACCTGTCCTGTTCCATATAGTTTGAACGTGTTTTGACGATTACATATTTCCAAACTGCTGAACAACCATCTGGTCTGTTCTGGTGTTCTACCATAGATATACACTACCGTTAAAAAGTTTGGGATCACTTAGAAATGTCCTTGTTTTGAAAGCAAAGCACATTTTCTGTCCATTAAAATAACATCAAATTGATCAGAAATACAGTGTAGAATTTCTTTATGTTGTAATTTACTATTGTAGCTGGAAACGGCAGATTTTTAATGGAATATCTACATAAGAGTACAGAGGCCCATTATCAGCAACCATCACTCCTGTGTTCCAATGGCACGTTGCGTCAGCTAATCCAAGTTTCTCATTTTCAAAGGTTAATTGATCATTAGAAAACCCCTTTGTAATTATGTTAGCACAGCTGAAAACTGTAGTCCTGATTAAAGAAGCAATAAAACTGGCCTTATTTAGACTAGTTGAGTATCTGGAGCATCAGCATTTGTGGGTTCGATTACAGGCTCAAAATGGCCAGAAACAAATAACTTTCTTTCTTCTGGAACTCATCAGTCTATTCTTGTTCTGAGAAATGAAAGCTATTCCATGCGAGAAATTGCCAAGAAACTGAAGATCTCATACAAAGCTGTGTACTACTCCCTTCACAGAAAAGCGCAAACTGACTCTAACCAGAATAGAAAGAGGAGTGGGAGGTCCCGGAGCACAACTGAGCAAGAGGACAAGTACATTAGAGTGTCAAGTTTGTGCTAACATAATTTCAAAATGGTTTTCTAATGATCAATTAGCCTTTTAAAATGAGAAACTTGGATTAGCAAACACAACGTGCCATTGGAACACAGGAGTGATGGTTGCTGATAATGGGCCTCTGTATGCCTATATAGATATTCCATTAAAAATCTGCAGTTTCCAGCTACAAAAGTAATTTATAACATTAACAATGCCTACACTGTATTTCTGATCAATTTTTATTTATTTTAATTTTTCTTTCAAAAACAAGGACATTTCTAATTGACCCCAAACTTTTGAACGGTAGTGTACCAGTGGAATGTTGTCAATGGATAGGTGTTTGGCAGTTGAGACACTTGCCTACAGCACACTCTGAGAAATGGAAAACTAATACTAGGTCCAAGCAAGACTACGAATTTTGTGTATATGTGTATGAGTTTGCTGAACATGTAATTTTAAAAGCCATCTAAATCTGGTTGATTGAGGGGAAACTCATGGGTATGGTCTTAGTTCCTCTTGACTGAGCAGATAGCTGGGAGAAGAGAACTGGAGATCAGAGCATCACAAACCACTATAATAAATTGGTTCGTTTGGGGCCCATCTCACTGCAGACCAGCAGACACTCATTTAAAAAATATATATTTTTAAATGCCTGAAACACTCTTACATCTCCAGTGCAGAAAAATTATATCAGTGCTGGATATGACAGTGAGGTAATTTGACACCTTTTTGACAGGTGTAGCTTTTTTAAAGGACAAGAGAGAGGGGGCAGGAGGGGTGGGGTGACGTTTTGACAACGTGCCGAAACAGTATAATATATTCTTCACTGAAAAAATATCAGATCTACATTTCCATACCGAGCTAAACGCTACCTTGAGGTATTATTCACTCCATATGAACGGTAACCACTTTTTGACCTTAATAATTTATACAAATGTAAGCATTTTTACCCTCATGCTCTGTGACTGGGGTTTGCGTGCACTTTTCAGGGTTTCGGTGGGGTCTTGCTTTGAATTATCTTATATTCTCTCTCTCTCTTTCTCTATGTCCTCACGCTATCCTCAGGGAGTTGAGCGTGTGATGGGGGGGGAACAGAGGGAGCGTTTGAGGGGTGGCATCATCAAATTTGTAGAGGTTCAGTGCCTCTTCCCTTAAATTAGAGCCATCCATGCATTCTAACAAGGGAAGAACGACCAGCTTAATACAAATGTACACATTGTGGTAAAATGCTTTGTAATGCTCCGGTAATAAAGCATTTCAGATGGAGAGAGAGAGAGAGAGAGAGAGAGAGAGAGAGAGAGAGAGAGAGAGAGAGAAAAAAAACACACAGAAAAATGTGTAAACATTTACAGTGGTAAATAATACTGTTATGTGGCCAGGCTCATCAAAGCTAATGCTCCACTGTGTATATTTGCCAAAGTCTTTGTGCATAATTGATTCATAGAGGATAATAATAATTTGTGTTTCGCAATAAGAGGATGGTTTGAGGACAATTTCATTTGAATCTGTCATGTCATGCCAACAGCAGAAAAATACATTAACATACAGGATGAGGTGTATCTAAATAGACTCATCTCTTTTTTCAACTGTAACTACATTCAATTACCATGGGAGCCCTTCCACTAGTCACATTATAGAGTCTTTTTGAAACTCTGACAGAAAATTATTAGTCGTGTTTCTAAGATACAAAGAGGTAGAGATGAGCAGTGTGTAATGTATGCTTGATGACTAAGTTCCCATATAGCCAACCCCCCCACCCAGCTTATATGGTACAATTACTGGGAAACTTTACAGGTAACCAGTATGCTACTTCAACATGCTTGATAATATCAAATATTATGCTATTATGACATTTGTGTCCTGTATAAAACTATGCATTAACAGAGATACATGGAGTACTCTCAAAACCATCTCCTCTGCTACTTTTTGTAGTTATTTCTCCCTACAGATGATTATTTCAAAAACAAGAAAGAGAAAAGCGCATCCAGGCGGATGTGGAGGCGAAAGAGAGACGTCGTGGGAGCCTCTTTCGTTGTCGGTCTCTACACACACACACAGACACACATATGTCCCGGGCACCATTCAAACAAACAATAACAGGAGGAGAGAGAAATATTCTTTTCAGTCGTTTTAATTTGTTCCCAACAGCTACAGAAGGCCCAAGGTGATAAAACGCCCGCTTAACACATCAGCATGCCCCCCTCTTTCCATCCCTCTCTCTCACCTCTCTCTCCCTGAGTCAGGGCTATGGTATTTGCATATAAAGTGGGTCGCCAAGGGGAAAATCCTGCTATTCTTTAATTTGGTTTGTCCTGTCTACCGTTATCCTCCTCCACCACCCCTCCTCCTCCCATCCTCCCGCTCTCATTCCCCCCTTGGGGTATTTGTTTTTAGCGGAGGTGAGTGGTAAATCTGTTGGTGGTTGATGGCGTGTCATCCCAGGCATCACTGAACAAAAGGAGAAAACAATCAGGCAGAGCAGTGGACGCCCAGGAGGGCCAGGACCTGTAACCGCCAACCATTAGACATGAGCTCAGCAAGAGGAGGAGGTGGTGAGGGTTGTCACTCTGTTGAGTGTGCCCTCTCTCTTTCCTCTCTCACCCTCTGCCATTCTCTCTCTCTCTCTCTCTCCCCCTCACCCTTCTCTCAGTCTCCTTTAACCTGCTGAGGTAATTATGACAACAGAGGGACCAATGCAGTGATTTAAACCTCTCTCTCTCAACCTCCCTGCCCTTCACATAGTATTATGCTGTAGTAATTGACATAAATTACAGCCCTTGTGCCTATAGTTAACTCGGGATGATGCATAGGAAATGAATGGCGTACAATGGTGTACACGTACACTGAGTAATTAGCACACTGTCAACAATGCACTATGCATGTACAATGCAATTACATTTTAGGTTACCAATCCTTAATGCCTCATAATCAAAAGCAGTGGGGCTAGAGAGAATCTGTGTACAGCTCACTCATATGTATTCAGAGCATGCAAATGTATGCATGCCGTGTGGACAATCACTGTCATACAGGGAGCAGAGCTGCATGCCTATGGCCTTAACCTGAGGAATTGAATTGGTACTGTGTGCGATGATTGTGATAGCAAACACACACAAACACACGCACAGGCACGCGTGCGCACACACACGCACCATACACACACACCAGATGAGGCTGGTGGGAGGAGCTATAAGAGGATTGTATTGGCTGGAATGGAATTTTTGGAATGGAGTCAAATGCGGTTTCCATGTTTATACTGTTACATTTATTCCATTCCAGCCATTACAATGAGCCATCCTCCTAATGCTCCTCCCACAAGCCTCCTCTGACACACACACACACACACACACACACACACACACACACACACACACACACACACTCATGTAGGCGCACACACACGGTACAAAGCAGATTGAGCATATGTGCAAAACTGTCTGGCAGCCTGATCCAGCCATACCAGTCACTGATAAAGCCAATGAGAATATATTTATGTTATCTGCTGTCAATTATAGGCTGACAAACAGGACGTGGACAGGTGTGTGGAACTTTCTCATATGTTAACCTGTGTGGTGCACCTTTATAGTGTGCATGCATGAATACATACGTGTCAAGCATATACACACTGACACATATACAGTACACACACACACACAAGCAAACAAACACAGTATGACATTCCGATGTCAACATACTCAATATCCTGCACTCAACCAGCTTGCATTATTGGAAGTAACTACCATATTTCTACTATGACTTTCCGGTTCATACACACACAATGTATACGTACAGTTGAAGTCGGAAGTTTACATACACTTAGGTTGGAGTCATTAAAGCTAATTTTTCAACCACTCCACAAATTTCTTGTTAAGAAATTATAGTTTTGGCAAGTCGGTTAGGACATCTACTTTGTGCATGACACAATTTTTCCAACAATTGTTTACAGACAGATTATTTCACTTATAAATCACTGTAATCACAATTCCAGTGGGTCAGAAGTTTACATACACTAAGTTGACTGTGCCTTTAAACAGCTTGAAAATTCCCTAAAATTATGTCATGCCTTTAGAAGCTTCTGATAGGCTAATTGACATCATTTGAGTCAATTGGAGGTGTACCTGCATATGTATTTCAAGGCCAACCTTCAAACTCAGTGCCTCTTTCATTGACATCTTTTGAAAATATAAAGAAATCAGCCAAGACCTCAAAAAAAAATTGTAGACCTCCACAAGTCTGATTCATCCTTGGGAGCAATTGCCAAATGCCTGAAGGTACCATGTTCATCTGTACAAACAATAGTACGCAAGCACAAACACCATGGGCCCACGCAGCCGTCATACCGCTCAGGAAGGAGACGCGTTCTGTCTCCTAGAGATGAACATACTTTGGTACAAAAAGTGCAAATCAATCCCAGAACAACAGCAAAGGACCTTGTGAAGATGCTGGAGGAAATAGATACAATAGTGTCTATATCCACAGTAAAACGTGTTCAATATCGACATAACCTGAAAGGGCACTCAGCAAGGAAGAAGCCACTACTCCAAAACCGCCATAAAAAAGCCAGACTACGGATTGCAACTGCACATGGGGACAAAGATCATACTTTTTGGAGAAATGTCCTCTGGTCTGATGAAACAAAAATATAATTTTTGGGCCATAGTGACCATCATTATGTTTGGAGGAACAAGGGGGATGCTTGCAAGCTGAAGAACACCATCCCAACCGTGAAGCATGGGGGTGGTAGCATCATGTTGTGGGGGTGCTTTGCTGTAGGAGGGACTGGTGCACTTCAAGAAATAGATGGCATCATGAGGTAGGAAAATGATTTGGATATATTGAAGCAACATCTCAAGACATCAGGGGATCTAAGGGTGTGTGAATAGGAAAAATAGGAACTGCTGGTTTAGATATCAGGCTATTATGGGTGTTTGCTTTGATCTGTTTCATAGATATGTGTGAGTCAGTGCTGGTGAGTGTGTGTGAATGGAGGTGTGTGTGTGTGCATCTGTATGTGTGTGTGCATGTAAGAGTGTGTGTACGTGAATGGACTCAATCTGCTTCTGGTTCCAGGTGCATCTCAGGTGCGACATGATCCCCCTCAAAATCCCCAACAGGTTGCATATTTAAGGTTGCATAACACTCTCAATATAGTATGTTCCTTGTCTTAGAAATCACAAAGTCAAATCCAAAACAACTCATGTGAAAAACAGACCACCCCCTCCCGCCCCAACCCCTATCCAGAGGTTGAATGTTAGGTCCTTAGAGTAAAGAAAAAATGTGGAATAAGTGAAAAACAACAACTTTAGTTCCTGTTGCATATGCATGGGTACCTCTCGTAAAGTCCCCTAGTCCACATGGCCTTTTCTCTCCGTCACGTCTGAATTAGAAACCAGCCTCTCTCCTCTCCTCTATTCTGCATAATGGAAGCCCAGCTGGCCGCTCTGCGTTAGAGATGTCACTTTAGGTCACGAGTGCAATGCTGTTTTTCTTTCCCCTCGAGCCAGGCTCCTGCTACAGGTTGTTTAGAATTTCAGACAGGGCGCTCTCGTGTTGCCTTGCAGCCAAAGCACAAGGGTGCCGGGGATGTCAACTCCTCAAAGCTAATTGCTGTGCCCTTCTCTTAACGAAACAAGCTTGGGAAATAAATAACTAATGTGCCCCTTGGTATGCTCATTAGCTTTCTGCGAATCCTCACTTTTTCCTACGACTTTTCTCACTCTCTCTGACTCTGTCTCTCTCCATTTTGAGTCTCCGTTTCCCCTTTCATTATTTTTCTTCATCTCTCTCTCTCTCTCTCTTGTTGCCTCTTTCGTTCAATCTCACAGATTCCACCTTCATTAATTCTCTCTCTACCCCTCTCAGTTCTATCCCTCTCTGTTTTCCCTTCCACTCTCACTCCTTCCATACTGAATGAATGTACATTTCTCAGAAACAGCAGCTCAAATTTAAATAGTGCCCACTCCAACCCCCTTATCTACGCATATGTTTGTCCCATATGGCTCCATTGCTTTCCCCCCTCACTCATTCACACAGAGACTCTCTATACACATTGACAGATCAACCTAATGTAGATTTGAAAGTGTTTATGTGTACTCCCTTTGATGTGCTGTATTTTCTCACCCATTGATTTGAAGAAAAAAAATACAGCTTCCGGCTGCTGAAAATCTAATTCAAACCAGTTATTTGGTTTGGTGTGTAGATTTTTGTTTCGTTCAAGTTATTCTTAGTTTTTGTTATGGCATCCATATTATGGAGTTTTCAGTGGTCAGACAAAATGACTTTCTTTAGGAGACTTTCAAAGCTGTATTACAGGGAAAGATCATTTCTTACAATGCTCATTATGTCAAACAAAGAAACGTCAGGAACTTGTGGCAAATGACCGCCAATATTAAACTTCACCCCTGAATTATACGGAAAGAGGCTGAATCTTCAAACTCAATTTGATCTGTTTTCCACTGATAAAGCAGAGTTTCTGTTGCAACGAACAAAGGGGACATACTATGAATATGGTGACAAGGCCAGCCGCCTTGGGATACATCTCTCAGGTATATGACTCCTCCTGTAATCTTACAAGTGATCCCTCTAATATTAATTCAACTTTTGTGTAATTTTATTCTAACCTCTACATATCCGAACCCACATCAGATAATACGGCTATGGACAACTTTTTTAGATAACGTGGGTATCCCATCCATTGATATGGACATGAGCAAAGTAAAGACAACCCTCTGCATCTTGATGAGATAACAAAGGGTCTAAAGTCAATGCAAAGTGGCAAGTTCTCAATTTTTATAAAAAATTCTCAGATCAACTTGCCCCATTGCTATTAGATATGTTCACCGGCTCGTTATCACAGGGCTCTCTCCCCCTGACGCTAACCCAAGCGTCCATCTCACTTATACTTAAGAAAGATAAAGATCTGGTGGAATGTTGTGGATGTCAGCCCATTTCACTTTTTGAACGCTGATGTTAAATTATTAGCTAAGGTTCTAGCATGCCGGTTGGAACCCAGCCTTCAGGATGTCATATCTGATGATCAAACAGGTTTCATCAAAGGGCGTTAACTGTTTTCCAATGTACGCCGGCTTTTGAACATTATACTCTCTCCTATCTCTCCAGACCCTGAAATTGTTGTTTCTCTTGATGCGGAGAAGGCTTTCGACCAGGTGGAGTGGGATTAGATTTTGGGAAGATTTGGTTTTTGGTCCAATTTCAGAGTACACACCAACTCTCAACATTTAAAATACTTCACCCTCTCCAGAGGGACGTCTCAAGGGTACCCTATGTCCCCGCTCCTTTTTGCTCTTGCGATAGAACCGCTTTCCTTGGTGTTACGTATCCCTTTTGGCCCGACAGTCTAGGGGGCCCAGTTCTAACTAGTGATTGAGCTCCAGAGTAAACAACTGATGGGGTTTTTAAACCAAGGGAAAGGAACTGTGATAGGGTAGGAAACAGGAGGAGGTGTGTCTTCTGATTGATGATTGATTGTTGACTGATTGGGGAGTGATGATTTTCACCTGTGAGGGGAGAAGGAGAGAAAAGAAACACACACAGGATACACACACAGACACAGGATACCAGTATCCGTAACACTTGGCCTTAAAATTATCACCATCATTCACTGGAATCCACCGAGCTGGTGAAGAGCACAAAGTGTCGCTGTAAGCAGATGATCTACTAGTATATATTACTAACCCTGTGAACTCTGTCGATAACATAATGCATATTTTAAACATGTTTGGATCATTCTCAGGTTACAAATTGAACATCCAGAAAAGTGAATGTTTTCCGATCAATCCTGCTGCCAAGCAAATTCCCCTTGAAGCCCTGACTTTTCGTCTGTCGCCCTCAGGTTTTTCCTATTTGGGTGTGAATATAACACACTTTCTGGCTGCCCTCCATAAAACTAACTTTGCAAGTCTAGTCACACAAGTTAAAGCAGACTTACAATGCTGGGATAGTCTGCCTCTCTCATTAGCTGGCAGTATCCAATCTGTTAAAATGAAAATTTTACCTAGGTTTCTACACCTTTTTCAATGTCTTCACTTCATCCTGCCGGAATTATTTTTTACCAAGTTGGATAGGCTCATCAGTCATTTTATCTGGGCAGGCAAATCACCTAGGATACGTAGAGCAATACTTCAAAGAAGGAGACAAGATGGAGGATTGGCACTTCCAAATGTACAGCTTTACTATTGGGCAGCTAATATTCAAAAGATTATGGTCTGGTGTAAGGCTTCAGGTACCAACTGGTGCTAATTAGAGGCAAACGCCTGGCAATCATCCTCCTTTTCTGCTCTTACTTGTGCCCCACTGTCCTTGTGTCCTTCAAAGTATACTGGAAACCCCATTGTGCGCTCTGCTCTGAAGATCTGGAGACAATTTCGTCAACATGTTAGACTTTCTGCCCCTTCTCTTCTAAGCCCTGTCTGTATCAACCCCCTATTTTTACCCTCCAACTCCACCAGGCTTTTGTGACGCGATGTGAGAGAGGTTTGGTGTGTTTCAAAGATGTATTTTTAGATGGGAGGTTTGTCAGTTTTAATGATCTCGTTGCTAAATCTAATCTGGCTCACTCTAATCTTTTCCACTATTTTCAAGCCTGCAACTTTGTTCGCTCTCATTTTCAAACCTTTCCTCAACTACCTCCAAGACATTGCTAGAGGAGCTTGTGTCCCTCCCCTGGAGTTGGCAAGGTCTGATTTCTAGATTATATGACACTATGCTGTCCTCTGAACCCTCTCTAATAAACAAAATCAAGACAGACTGGGGTAGTGAACTTGACCTTGCAGATGACTGGTGTGAGGAGGCCCTTCTTAGGTTTAACTCCACATCCTCATGAGCTCGGTTGAGCTTCATTTAGTTCAAAGTCTTGCACAGAATTCACTACACCCCCAAAAAACGTAGTAAATTCCTCCCAGACACGAATGACACGTGATAGATGTTCATTAACTCCGGCAGACCACACCCATATGTTTTATTCGTGTTATAAGCTGTCTGAGTTTTGATCATCCTTTTTTAATACTCTTTATAAAATTCTAGATATTGACCTGCAGCTTTGTCCTCTAATAGCTACAGTATATTTGGAGCTCCATATTTGTTGCCTAGTCTCACGAAAAGTAAAGTGGACGTTGTAGCGTTTGCCTCCCTCATAACCCGCCAGCAGATCTGTCTTAACTGGAAATCCTTCAAAACTCGCATTGCATCATCCGGTTTGATAGATCTAATGTATTTTCTACACTTAGAAAAAATTAAATAGACTGAGAGGATGTACTGATACATTTTTCTTGAGATGGCAGCCTTTCATTTCCTTTTTTGAACAGTTGCCTTCTATTGATCAGGAGTAAGAATTATGGCCAAAGGGATAGGGGAGGGTGTGGAAAGGAAGGGATAGCATGTTGTGTTATTTTTATGCATATGTATGTATGTGTACTTGTGTGCATATTTCTTTTATTTTAATTTTTTATTTCACCTTTATTTAACCAAGTAGGCTAGTTGAGAACAAGTTCTCATTTACAACTGCGACCTACCCAAGATAAAGCATAGCAGTGTGAACAGACAACACAGAGTTACACATGGAGTAAACAATAAACAAGTCAATAACACAGTAGAAAAAAAAGAGAGTCTATATACATTGTGTGCAAAAGGCATGAGGAGGTAGGCAAATAATTAAAATTTTGCAGATTAACACTGGAGTGATAAATGATCAGATGGTCATGTACAGGTAGAGGTACTGGTGTGCAAAAGAGCAGAAAAGTAAATAAATATAAACAGTATGGGGATGAGGTAGGTAAATTGGGCGGGCTATTTACCGATAGACTATGTACAGCTGCAGCGATCGGTTAGCTGCTCAGATAGCAGATGTTTGAAGTTGGTGAGGGAGTTGGTCAGCGATTTTTGCAATTCGTTCCAGTTACAGGCAGCAGAGAACTGGAACGAAAGGCGGCCAAATGAGGTGTTGGCTTTAGGGATGATCAGTGAGATACACCTGCTGGAGCGCGTCCTACGGGTGGGTGTTGCCATCGTGACCAGTGAACTGAGATAAGGCGGAGCTTTACCTAGCATGGACTTGTAGATGACCTGGAGCCAGTGGGTCTGGCGGCGAATATGTAGCGAGGGCCAGCCGACTAGAGCATACAGGTCGCAGTGGTGGGTGGTATAAGGTGCTTTAGTAACAAAACGGATGGCACTGTGATAAACTGCATCCAGTTTGATGAGTAGAGTATTGGAAGCTATTTTGTAGATGACATCGCCGAAGTCGAGGATCGGTAGGATAGTCAGTTTTACTAGGGTAAGTTTGGCAGCGTGAGTGAAGGAGGCTTTGTTGCGGAATAGAAAGCCAACTCTAGATTTTATTTTGATATGAGTCTGGAAGAAGAGTTTACAGTCTAGCCAGACACCTAGGTACTTATAGATGTCCACATATTCTAGGTCGGAACCATCCAGGGTGGTGATGCTAGTCGGGCGTGCGGGTGCAGGCAGCGAATGGTTGAAAAGCATGCATTTGGTTTTACTAGCGTTTAAGAGCAGTTGGAGGGCACGAAAGGAGTGTTGTATGGCGTTGAAGCTCGTTTGGAGGTTAGATAGCACAGTGTCCAAGGAACGGCCGGAAGTATACAGAATGGTGTCGTCTGTGTAGAGGTGGATCAGGGAATCGCCCGCAGCAAGAGCAACATCATTGATATATACAGAGAAAAGAGTCGGCCCGAGATTTGAACCCTGTGGCACCCCCATAGAGACTGCCAGAGGACCAGACAACATGCCCTCCGATTTGACACACTGGACTCTGTCTGCAAAGTAGTTGGTGAACCAGGCAAGGCAGTCATTAGAAAAACCGAGGCTACTGAGTCTGCCGATAAGAATATGGTGATTGACAGAATCGAAAGCCTTGGCCAGGTCGATGAAGACGGCTGCACAGTACTGTCTTTTATCGATGGCGGTTATGATATCGTTCAGTACCTTGAGCGTGGCTGAAGTGCACCCGTGACTGGCTCGGAAACCAGATTGCACAGCGGAGAAGGTACGGTGGGATTCGAGATGGTCAGTGACCTGTTTGTCGACCTGGCTTTCAAAGACCTTAGATAGGCAGGGAAGGACGGACTTTTATTTTATTTAACTAGGCAAGTCAGTTAAGAACAAAATCTTATTTTCAATGACTGCCTAGGAACAGTGGGTTAACTGCCTGTTCAGGGGCAGATTGACAGATTTGTACCTCGTCAGCTCGGGGGTTTGAACTTGCAACCTTCCGGTTACTAGTCCAACACTCTTTTCACTAGGCTACCCTGCCACCCCTATATGTCTGTAACAGTTTGGTTCCAGGGCGTCTCCCCCTTTGAAGAGGGATATGTATGTTTATATGTTATTATTTCCATGTATTTTATTTTTGTATGTATGCCGCTTTTGTTGATGAAGAGAGGGAGGTGGTTCAATAAGTATAGGGGGATAAAGGGATGTATCTGTTCAATTTGTCATTTGTATTTCTTTATATGTCCAAATAAAATGTATGTAAAGAAACTATTTAAAAACGTTATTAATACGGATTCTGTATTCCGGCCTTGTCAGTTGACACATGCATCTATTGTAGGTTATCTAACAGTACAGTTTGAGTGCCTGATGTTGGCATCATTTTTTATGTTTTGAGTCCAGTTTACTTATTGTAATGTCATGCATCAAATGTGTAGCTATACAGCTAGCAAACAACGGGGACATAAAGTATGTACTTCCTTACAGCCAATGATAATCATCATCTACAAGTCAGACGTCTTTCCATGGGCAAATTATTCATATTGGAAATCAAAATAAACGTATTGTTCATGTAAAAGCAGAATGAAGATAGTACAATTCAAACCTGTGATTATAGGATTGTAATGCTCAAAATGGATGCATTCCAAAACTGTTCAAAAATGTATTTATGAAAAATGGTAGAGAGGTGGCAGAATAGCCCTTACATTACAACCTCGGGTATCTCTCATCCATAGATAACTAGATTTTAGTCCTGCAGGAAGACTCAAGCAGATTGATTTTGGAAAATCATGAATCTTCGCTACAAAGGCTGGCTTACCGGGCTTCATTTCAAGGCTGGGAATCTATCTCAACACCTACCCACCTCTCATATCAGAATTGATGATATCTAACAGAAATGACAAAGAAGCGAAGCATGGAAGCTATCTAACCCAATAATGTGAGAGCCAGCAAGAAAAGTTATTGCAGAGAAATATTATTGGAGATCACTGAATTGTCAATACATTGAAATATAAACGGTATAACGTTTCCAGTGACTGTTGCAAAGAGGAAATATTTGATTGTGGGCTTATTAGAAGTAAACACAAGCTGTTCTTTTGTAAAAAAAGAACCTCTTCTTTCCGAAGGCAAGCTGTTCCACTCCAAAGATAAGCCTTGGGGACAGTAAGCTGTTGCATTGTCAGGTTTCGTTTTCTGTAGTATGGGTTAGTATATCAGTTCAACTAACTTTATCAGGTTTCTTTTGGAAAAACAAACCCATATAAGACTTGGAAATTCATTCAATAGATTCATAATGATTGAATTAAGAGGCTCAAATCTCTCCAGTGTAAGGAAAGTCAGACTTTTTCTTGAAAGATACAGAGATACATAAAGAATAATTAGAGCAACACAACAAAGTCCCACTGGAACTTGTTTTCAGGCCACCAACTGGATTATTTTTTCGAAACTCTCCACTGCCTCTGGTGTTTGTGTGACACACAATGAATTCAAAAGGTGCATCCCCCACCACACACACACACACAGAAACTCCCCATCTCTGTTGCACACAGGGGAAGAGTGTGTGTTGGAACTATGTCAATGAAAGGTAGCGAAACATACACTCTGACATATTATAGAGCGTGACTCATTTTGAGGATATATCGCCTCTGACTACAATCAAGCAGATTATCGATTATCCAAATGAGAAAATGTCTTGTCACTAAAGTGGGGTGATTACCTTGCTTTTAGCTCCTGAGAGTAACTCTGAAGAAACCACAATATGAGAAATATCCACCGCAGAGTGGTAAAGCACTGTGCGTCCCTCCAATAGACCTGTGAGAGAGACTGATAGAGACATCAGCAGGAGCCATACAGCAACCGGTAAGCACTGTATCAGTTTATTCTAGATATACTGCACACATGATGAGCTGAGAGCAGCCATTCCTTTACATAATGAGTCCTGCCTAAGGTAATAATGGGAAGCCAGAACATCAACCCAAATTAATTTTGATTCCAGGGCCCAGACTCCAAACCTAATTCAGTTTCTCCAGAGTACGACGGTGTGCCTTTTATAGATTTCCTATGAGCTGCACTCCCAGTATGCTGACAAAGATGAAGACGCATGGTGTTTTTCCGCCCTCTCTTTGCAGCGGCTAACGTCTGAGTCTCATTGAAAGTCAAGGCCGATGAGGCACTCAGTGCATTCTGAAACGTTTCTCAGTAAGCTTCATTCAGTAGATTTAGACAAGACTGGATTGAATTGTCAGTCGGTTGGTTCAGGACTGGTCATTAGAGCAAAGGGTTGGTGTTAAGGAAGGAGGCTGACAACTGCTCATCCTGTAGAGAACACAGTGTGAAGCCTAAGGTGCCTTTTTAACCTTAGTATAGCACCTTAGGCTATACTCTGAAGGCATTATTCCAACATGATGAGGCAATTTGTGGTAAGAAATCGTCATTATTATCAAAAAATCTATGATTCCATGATACATAGATCCAGGTGTGGCACTGCAAAGATAAACTCCTGAAGTCCAGGAATGGAAGTGTGTTGTGTGTAACAGGGAGTGGCAATTGAATGCAAGTTTCACAAGAAAAATCAATTGTTAAAACATTTCTAGCTTGTCTATTTATAGTAAAGTTCTGTATGTATTTTCTTAGTCAGCCTTGTGTTCTTGAACGTTGCTTTGTTTCTTTGTGTTCTTGAACGTAGCCCTGTCTTTCACTTTTGTTCATTGATTTCCCCTGTGTTAGTTACTCACCTGGTCTCATCAGCTCCTTATTTAGTTCAGTTCATTCTGTTTGTGCCTTTGTGAGGTATTGTTAGTTTTGACTCTACTAAGCCTTTTCCTAGCTTGTTTGTGAGAATCAGTTATAGCCTTCAGCCCTAGTTTTGAGTCACCTGCCTGTTTGCCTACCTGTGTATGACTATTGCCTGCCTGTGACCACGATTCCTGCCTTCTGTGAAGACGAAATAAACACCTGCCGCGCTGTGCATGTGAATCTACCCCTTTTCCTCCCTGACTATTCATTACATTTATGGGTAACAGTGTTGACGTGCTATGCTCGACCCGCTCAGTTTTCCACCACAAAACACCAGAAATGTTCCAAAAAGAGTAGAACCAGCTCACCTGCTTTTATACTATGATTTGACTATTAGATGTAGTTTCAGCTCACGTGCAGCTGGACTACAGGAAAAGGAAGGCCGAAAAGGCCCCCATTGACGGGGCTGTAGTGGAGCGGGTCGAGAGTTTCAAGTTCCTTGCTGTCCACATCACCAACGAACTATCGCTATCCAAACACACCAAGACAGTCGTGAAGAGGGCACGATCAAACATTTTCCCCCTCAGGAGACTAAAAAGATTTGTCATGGGTCCCCAGATCCTCACAAATTTCTACAGCTGCACCATCGAGAGCATCCTGACAGGTTGCATCATCGCCTGGTATGGCAACTGCTCAGCATCTGACCGTAAGGGGCTACAGGGGGTAGTGCGTACGGCCCAGTACATCACTGGGGCTAAGCTTCCTGCCATCCAGAACCTATATAATAGGTGGTGTCAGAGGAAAGCCCATAAAATCGTCAGAGATTCCAGTCACCCAAGTCATAGACTGTTTTCTCTGCTACCGGTACCGGAGCGCCAAGTCTAGGACCAAAACGCTCCTTAACAGCTTCTACCCCAAAGCCATAAGACTGTTGTTTTGTACACTGCTGCTACTCGCTGTTCATCTATGCATAGTCACTTCACCCCACTACATGAAAAAATTACCTCACCTAACCTGTACCCCCGCACACTGACTGCTGTAACCCCTGTATATGGCCTCATTATTGCTATTTTATTGTGTTACTTTTTTATTATTTTCTTACATGAGTTTATTTGGTAAACATTTTCTTAACTCTTCTTGAACTGCATTATTGGTTAAGGGCTTGTAAGTAAGCATTTCACGGTCTACACTTCGATGTATTTGATGTAACAGGGTTGACCTAAGAATCAGGGACAGATGTTAATTAATCACTCATCACATGAAATAAATCAAATTACTGTCAAAGTAACAAAATAACTTTACAATGATGGTGAACCTTGGAGACATCTTGGGATTAAGTGGGTCAAAATCTTCCTACAAGTCCTGACAGGGTTGACAGGGTGACATGTCAAAATGCAACATTTGCAAGCATTTGCAAGCATTTATTCATATAAAAAAATGGATTTATTAGGATGGCGCATAATTTGCCCAGTATCGTCCCGGTTAGGGGAGGATTTGGCCGGGGGATCTTTACTTGGTAGATCAAGCTCTAGCGACTCCTTGTGGCGGGCCGGGTTCCTGCAGGCTGACTTTGGGTAATGGTGCGGAGGAAGCATGACTCTACCTTCGCCTCTCCCAAGCCCGTTGGGGAGTTGCAGCGATGAGACAATTTCGAAATTAGGGAGAAAAAGGGGGTACATTTTTTAAAATTCAATAAAATCAGATTTATTGAATTCTCCATGTTGTCTATATTAAAGGGCACTTCATTTAATATAACATGCTTTTCAAATTCAAAATTGGTGCACCATTTCTACTTAAAATATCAAAGGACACAAAAGACACTCATTTTGTAGAATGACCCAGGTACACAGAAAAACGTGAAGAGGGAAATTGGAGAAAAAGCACTGCACTGTGTTTGATGAGTGAGGATAAAGAGAGGTCATACAGAGTTCATTTCAGAGAGACACAGTGATATAATTGCACTATGCGCACAAGGTAAGCATATTTATGCACATAATCATAAATACAAGTCACTTTCAGAGGTACGTGTCTGAATCGGGGACCGATCTCTGACAGCGATTAGTTATGCCTGAGTGGGTTTTGCAGAGCCGCCCTCCATCTGTATGCATTGATAAAGTAGAGATAATGTAATGAATGGAATACAGGTCGACTCTCGTGACAAGGTTACACTGTGGCAGGACCAACAGTTGGAGTGGATGGAGGTCACACTGACTGTTTGAGGACATTTTGGGGGGAAATTAAGTAGTTTTATTAGAATTGAAGTTCAGGGGAGTTTGAAATGTAATATTATGTGGAAAATGTAACACTTCTCAAACATTCAATTGAATAATTTCCAGGTTTCTGCTCTGCAATTTATCTCAGGATGTTTAAGTGTCATAGATTGGGACACACCTCCCAATCTATCTACTTGTTTTAATTCCTATAGGCGGCCATTGCATTTAAAGACTGACATCCTGACGACAGTTCCATTGCATATTGACCCAACTCTACATTTGTCCTTGAATGACATTAGTTTGAATCTCAACTGCTGTAGATGTAGATATGCTGTTAACTTTTCATTCACTTTCAAGCACTCTGGTTTTTGCTACAACCATTGGAAACATTGCGGGGGAAAAAAACATGTTTACAAATAAATAGTAATGTGTTGTTGTCTTGTTACCTTGGTGGTCTTTTACATGCATTCAACATATTTATGTTGGATGCTTGTTTTACTTTGATGAGTCTTCGAAACAGAAATCTTTCATCAGCATAAAGCCAGACAACAGGAAGAGTATATTTTAATATGACCAGCTGCTCTTGTTAATGATGTTTAATGACCAGGTTGTTTTCTTTTATTTACCTGTTTGGGGTATTTATCCACAAAAAGACACTTGCCAGACAGGAAGCCCCTCTGTCAGGAAGCCCCTCTGTGAGCAACTTTGTATAACTGAGGAAAAAAGCCCATTTTGAAAAGTGTATATAGCAACTTTACAAAGTATTTCACTGTTCCCTGTGGGTTATGAGTGTGATTTAACACTACAAAGCTACCGTTAGCCTCGCTATCTCTAGTATGGTATATAGCAGTGTTTCCCAACTCTGCTCCTCCAGTACCCACAACAGCACACATTTTTGTTATATCTCCACACATTTTTGTTGTTGTAACTTTTTAACTCATCATCAAGCCCTCAATGAGTTGAATCAGGTTTGTCTTGGGCTACAACAAAAATGTGTACTGTTGTGGGTACTGGAGGACTGGGTTGTACTGTTGTGGGTAATGGAGGACTGGATTTTTACTGTTGGGGGTACTGGAGGACAGGAGTTGTACTGTTGGGGGGTGGAGGATTGGGGTTGTACTGTTGGGGGTACTGGAGGACTGGAGTTGTACTGTTGGGGGTACTAGAGGACTGGAGTTGTACTGTTGGGGGTACTAGAGGACTGGAGTTGTACTGTTGGGGGTACTAGAGGACTGGAGTTGTACTGTTGGGGGTACTAGAGGACTGGAGTTGTACTGTTGGGGGTACTAGAGGACTGGAGTTGTACTGTTGGGGGTACTAGAGGACTGGAGTTGTACTGTTGGGGGTACTAGAGGACTGGAGTTGTACTGTTGGGGGTACTAGGGGACTGGAGTTGTACTGTTGGGGGTACTAGAGGACTGGAGTTGTACTGTTGGGGGTACTAGAGGACTGGAGTTGTACTGTTGGGGGTACTGGAGGACTGGAGTTGTACTGTTGGGGGTACTGGAGGACTGTAGTTGGGAAACACTGGTCTAAAGAAAATGACACTTGAGCTGGCCCCTACTGAGCAGGCTCTGTGGGATATAGAGGCATGTCCTAAACCACTTATGATTGCCTTTGGAGAGAGCGACAGGCGTTCGCCCCACACAGAGCCTTACATTAGGATTACACTGGCCAGGGAATCTGAGACCCCATGGTGGGCAGGATTATTGTAGGCTGTCAATCATAAACGGGGCGGAAACGGTTTCTTCTTTGAATCAGGAAGCCCCATGTTAGCTTAGACCAGTCATTCGTTTTAATGGCTGCAATCGTGTGATGTCACAATACTGTTAGATACATGCAAAACATTTGGTGACTGATGCTCGTCTTGTAATAAAATCTATTCATAAATGCCTATGGAACCCACAGAGGGCAGTGCCCAGATAAACTACAACATGAAAAACATACATACAGTACCGGTCAAAAGTTTGGACACACCTACGGTACTCATTCAAGTGTTTTCCTTTAGTTTTCTAAAATGTTCTACATTGTAGAATAATAGTGAAGACATCAAACTATGAAATAACACATATGGAATCATGTAGTAACCAAAAACTGTAGGTGTGTCCAAACTTTTGACTTTTCTGGTACTGTATATGTAACACACACTACATTAATATTTAAACTCTAGCAAATAACTACAATACCCATAATAGGATACTGGAATTGGTGGAGCTGATTGTGTTAAAGGGGAATTTCACCCTGGCTCTGCCACGGCATATAATCATTACTAAATTAACATCATTACGTTTTTATCATAAACATCACAGTTATCCAAATCACCAGCTAGAAGTAGCACATTTTCATTTCACTAGTAGAATCTGGAAATTTTAACTGCTTATAGTGAACCACAAAGGCATTCATAGCGAATGCAGATACCGCCCGCTAAGGTTGATGCGGTGTGCCCACAAACGTGGATAATGGCATTGTGTACTTCGAACGAACAACATACAGCAAACTCAGAACTTCTGCAGGCAAGATTTTTTGGGACAATGTTTGTTTTTCACTAACGTTTGTCATAATGCCTTTGTGGTGTTCTGTGACTGGCTGTGCTAATTACAAAGAAGCACAAAAATGAGTTATCTTTCACATTTCTACCTACCAGAGACTTACCCCGATGCTGTCAGTGGCTTGCAAAAAACTTTCTTCTGAAACTCGTCAGTCTGTTCTTGTTCTGAGAAATGAAGGCTATTCCATGCGAGAAATTGCCAAGAAACTGAAGATCTCGTACAACGCTGTGCACTACTCCCTTCACAGAAAAGCACAAACTGGCTCTAACCAGAATAGAAAGAGGAGTGGGAGGCCCCGGTGCACAACTGAGCAAGAGGACAAGTTCATTAGAGTGTCTAATTTGAGAAACAGACACCTCACAAGTCCTCAACTGGCAGCTTGATTAAATAGTACCTGCAAAACACCAGTCTCAACGTCAACACTGAAGAGGCGACTCTGGGATGCTGACCTACTAGGCAGAGTTCCTCTGTCCAGTGTCTGTGTTCTTTTCCCCATCTTAATATTTATTGGCCAGTCTGAGATATGGCTTTATCTTTGCAACTCTGCCTAGAAGACCAGCATCCCGGGGTTGCCTCTTCACTTCACAGAGTATGCTATTCTTTTTGTCCTATTGTCTAAAATAAATAACGAATTAATTGTGAAGGTGTAGGCTATATTATGTGGATTTATTAGACTTTTTAAAATGGCGTGTAGGCTATGTGTGGAAGCCAGGAGATGCTAAATGTGTTTATGTTAATTAACGGTCAATTACTGTGAGACCAACAGTTATTTGCTTGACAATAACCGGCTGGCGCCACAGCCCTAATGATGATGAATGGATACATGCAGATATGTTAGAATTCATATTCATATATTCTCAGACATAAATTACTGCAGATTAAGACCATCCGTAGAATGCACTGTAATGAAACAGCAGGGAGCAGGTTTCGAACCCTCGACCTTCTAGCCCAAAGTCCAGTGCGCTATCGACTGTGCCGCAAAAGCATGTTCGAGCGGCAGAGTCGATATCCGCACTTATAAACCCAGGGTCGTTACACTACTCCCTCCTTTCAAAGAGCGCTCCCTCGCGCTAGCTTGCAACTCTATGTCTTACAGGAACCCGCTCATCGGCCAAGCACATTCACTGTTGTGGATGCAAGTTCCGATCCCACTTCTGACACCAATGTAATGAAACAGCAGGGAGCAGGTCTCGAACTCTCGACCTTCTAGCCCGAAGTCCAGCGCACTATAGACTGTGCCGCAAAAGCATGCTCGAGCAGCAGAGTCGATATCCGCGTTTAGAAACCCAGGGTCATTACAGTGAACCTGAATATGCCAGTGAAACTGAATTGCATGCACTAGGAAATATAATTCCTCTGCTGGAGGTGTAAAACACAGAAGGGGACATATTTGCATATGTTATGGTCTTGTGAAGGCTGGCTGAATTCTGGCAAAGAGTATGTTCTTTTATCTCAGCATGTCTACAGATTCTCCCTGTTTTTGTTTGCTTGGAAATGTTGATACTGGAGACTGTTATCAGAAGAAACAGTGTAACCTAGCATTTATAGCGACTAAGAAATGCATTGCCATTAATATAAAGGTTGGTTATCCTCCCACAATGTCACAATGAATGGCAAACATGTCAATTAATTGATCACTAGATTTGATTAATTACCAGATTAATGAGCCACCAGTATACTGGGCAACTTTCATATGGTCTGTAAGCCTTATATGGAATACAGTAAAACAAAAGGAGTCTGTTTTGAAAATATGCCCACATCAGGGGAGATATCTATTTAGGGAATGACTAGAAGCTGGGCTGCTCAGACCTGGCCCTGGGGGTATTCCGTTCTCTGGGTTGTCACTCTGGCCTTAGCCTAACACATCCAAAACCAATAATGAATGTTTCACTAAGATCCTAAAACTGAGTGGGGTCTGTTGGGTTGGGGCACTGCAGGATGGTGGACCCTTAGGGTGTGATCCAGAAGTGTGATCCAGCTATATTGTGTGCAAGTAAAAACAGCAGTATTACTGGGCCTATTTTATGAATTATACTGAACAAAAATATAAACACAACATGCAACATTTTAAGATTTTGCTTAATCAAAAAATGTCCTCCCCAGACTGCCACCAGGATATGTCCCCCCCACTTCCAAAACCAAAGTTGCACCCTGCCATTCGTCATGAGAACAAAGAGTCTCAGCTTCCCCAGCCCAGCATGCCGAACAACATTGTTAGTGTACAGAAGCCCAAAGCTGATTTTTTTCCTGATGTGAAAAGTGTGAAAAGATCTGATGTGATCAAGGCCAATTAGTGGAAAAAATATCAGAACTGGGCTGCCTGTGTAAACACAGCCAGTGTGGCTCAGCATAAGACCATGTAGAACAGGGTCTCCAAACCTGTTCCTGGAGAGCTACCCTCCGGTAGATGTTTCGCTAAAAACCCCAGTTGTAACTAACCTGGTTCAGCTTAACAACCAGTTCATTATTGGAATTAGGTGCGCTAGATTAGGGTTGGAGTGAAAACCTAATGGTAGGTCTCCAGGAACAAGGTAAAAATAATTACATATGAATCTTTTCTATCAATCTTCCAAATGTATGTTCCTTTATGCATTCACAGCAGATATTTATGTAAGCTGTACAAGGCTCTGTAGCATCAAACAGATGCCATTCAGATATCCAAAGAATGTTTATTTGCCAAAATCTAAAATACAGGAGTGTACACTATTTAAGGCTAGCGCAAGACAACTGAGTATTCACCAAGAATGTTATATGGTAAAAGCAACATACAAAAAAATGTATGCACAGTGTAGTACTGTTCAGTGTGTCCGAGTCTCGCATGTGTAGAGAAACACAACCCTTCAACTCTTCTCTCATTGATCAAGACAGGTGGGTGTCCACCCAAAAGGGCTGCATGTCATGATGACAGAGACCTGTCTCGATCAAAAATAGACAAGATCGTGGCGTACACATACTGTAGGATTACTTTATGGTGCAAAAAAAATATTTATTTTAATAGCTGAGCATTTTCTAAATTCAAACGGATCCCTTGAAACTGGACACAGACATTTTATGAGACACCTGTTTCCCTGACTTGAGGATGAAGACCGCATCGCTAAGGTTGGTCAACATTCTCTGTGCTACACCAAACTGTACTTATCCTGTAACTCCCAGTAATGGAAACCAAAAATATTTGGTTAAATCACATTCTGGAGTAACAATCTGTAGCTAAGAGAACTTAAATTGCCATTCACAAAGAAACATACAGTAAGAAAATATAGTATGATCAGTATAGTCAAATTCAGTGAATACTTGTAAAGCTGTGGGAGTAGTGTTGTCATGATCGAACTGCCATTCAGCTCCTCGTGAGTCATCTGCTGTAAATCCAGCATAATATCTAATCTCTTGAGAGGGATACAGTTCACCGGATACAGTTCTGCTACAATGACACACACAGGCAGAGGAAGGCACCACACATTATTGTCTGGAAGACAATTAAAAAAAAAAAAATGGTACTCTCTAAAGTGTAGTCTGGCTTTTTTATGGCGGTCTTGGAGCCGTGGCTTCTTCCTTGCTGAGCGGCTTTTAAGGGTGTCGATATAGGACTCGTTTTACTGTGGATATAGATACTTTTGTACCTGTTTCCTCCAGCATCTTCGCAAGGTCCTTTGCTGTTGCTCTGGGATTGATTTGCACTTTTCACACCAAAGTATGTTCATCTCTTGGAGACAGAACGCGTCTCCTTCCTGAGCGGTATGACGGCTGCGTGGTCCCATGGTGTTTATACTTGCGTACTATTGTTTGTATAGATGAACGTGGTACTAACAGGCGTTTGGAAATTGCTCCCAAGGATGAACCAGACTTGTAAAGGTCTTGGCTGATTTCTTTTGATTTTCAAATGATGTCAGGCAAAGAGGCACTGAGTTTGAAGGTTGGCCTGGAAATATATCCGCAGGTGCACCTCCAATTGACTCATATTATGTCAATTAGCCTATCAGAACCTTCTAAAGGCATGACATCATTTTCTGGAATTTACCAAGGCACATTCACTGTTTAAAGGCACATTCAACTTAGTGTATGTAAACTTCTGACCCACTGGAATTGTGATACAGTGAATTATAAGTGAAATAATCTGTCTGTAAACAATTGTTGGAAAAATTATTGTGTCATGCACAAAGTAGATGTCCTAACCGACTTTTAAAAACTATAGTTTGTTAACAAGAAATTTGTGGAGTGGTTGAAAAACGAGTTTTAATGATTCCAACAGTGACCTGAAGAACATCGATCATTTAGCTAAATGGCAAAACAAAATCAAGGAGCATATAAATGCCCAAATCAGATTCATGTTTCTGGGAAAAAGCTGCATTGATCATGACGAAGGTCTGTGTATTCAAACAGTTCAACACAGCGAAAAAATAAGAAGAAACAGGGATGTTCTCAAGCGCCTTATCAACACCACTGTGTTTTTGGGCATGCAAGAATCGGCTTTTAGAGAACACGACAAGAGGGAAAGTTCCGCTAACAGCTTTACTTGCTGAACATATAGAACTTTCTACTGTCTTATCTGGGATGTCGAAATCAATTCACAGTGATTTGATAGCTTCCATTGCATCATCCATTAAAAGTTAGATTAAAGACAAAGGTTGACGCAGCGCATTTTTTCACGCATGCTCAAGTAGGCTTCTCACTTTCCTCCGGTATGTATTTAGCAAAAAGCAAAAAAAGCCCAAAGTAATTCCATAGATGTTGCAGCAGCCTAGGCTACACCTAAACATTATATATCTGACATGCTGTATGGGATGAAAACAAGACTATTTTTCAGTCTGATCAACTGTAGGCTACTAATAAGAGCAGATTCACACAGCCTATGTGCGCTGTCCATTTGGTCAGGGTAACTACTGTAATTGGTACCGTTATGTATTTATCATCAATTTGTGTGTCAGGAGAGATTGTGATCAAACATGGTATTATGTTCAAAATTGGGCTGGCTAGGCTGCCTATATGTTTTCAATCCAAAATTATTTACGAATATGAATCAATCAAGATAATAGTGATGACAGATGTGAGAATTTTGTATAAAGCCTTAAGTTGCTAAGTCCTGCATGATGCAAACATGCATAAAGCAAGCTCAGCCCTGTGAGTTCTATTGTCTATCAGTGTCACGATTTCAGCCGAAGATGGTCCCTCTCCTTGTTCGGGAGGTGTTCGGAGGTCGACGTCATCGGCTTTCTAGTCACCACCAATCCATGTTTCATTTTTGTTTTGTTTTGTCTCCATTATACACACCTGGTTTTCATTCTATAACCAATGTTCCTTACTTAACCCTCTGGCTTCCCTTTCTTTCTTGAACAAGTATAAGGTTGCTGCAGTTTGACAGGGTTTTCACCCCCCCCCCCCCCCCACTACCATGGTCAATTCTCTCCTGACATGAACTGAAGCCACGTCTCATGTGCCCGCTCATCCAAGCAAATTTTAAAAAATTATAAAAAATGTAAAAGTTAAATTTAAAAAACTATTTTTGAAACACACTTTAGCGTCTCTCTGCCTATCCACCTCAATTTTTCAAGTCACCAGCCTCCACTGGTATCTACCTACTGCCATGTCTATCAGGCATGGTTAGGCAAATATTTTCATAGTAAAAACCAGCTTCAGTTTTTGAGAATGACAACAATAAATTGTTGTATGATTGTTTCTCCTGTATTCTTGTTTCTCTTCCTGTTTACTGGACGAAAGGAAGGACATATTTCTCATTCCACAAAGGATTTAATGTACTGGCGACGTCGTGTGGAAGTTGTAGGAACTGCAACCTCACCGTTATCTATTTTTGCTTGCAATAAACAATTCAGAGACTGGCGGATGAATACTTTTTTGTGGTTTTTGTGACCAGGTTTTTCTTGGGATTTCGCTTGCTGTTCACATTCTGTTATAGTCACAGACATTATTTAACCAGTTTTAGAAACTTCAGAGTGTTTTCTATCCACACATACTAATCATATGCATATACTATATTCCTGGCATGAGTAGCAGGACATTGAAATGTTGCGCGATTTTTAACAAAATGTTGAAATAATTCAGGGGAGCTTTAAATTAAAAGCGCAGAGAGCATCATGAAGAACAAGGAACACACCAGGCAGGTCCGAGATACTGTTGTGAAGAAGTTTAAAGCCGGATTTGGATACAAAAGATTTCCCAAGCTTTAAACATCCCAAGGAGCACTGTGCAAGCGATAATATTGAAATGGAAGGAGTATCAGACCACTGCAAATCTACCAAGACCTGGCCGTCCCTCTAAACTTTCAGCTCATACAAGGAGAAGACTGATCAGAGATGCAGCCAAGAGGCCCATGATCACTCTGGATGAACTGCAGAGATCTACAGCTGAGGTGGGAGACTCTGTCCATAGGACAACAATCAGTCGTATATTGCACAAATCTGGCCTTTATGGAAGAGTGGCAAGAAGAAAGCCATTTCTTAAAGATATCCATAAAAAGTGTTGTTTAAAGTTTGCCACAAGCCACCTGGGAGACACACCAAACATGTGGAAGAAGGTGCTCTGGTCAGATGAAACCAAAATTGAACTTTTTGGCAACAATGCAAAATGTTATGTTTGGCGTAAAAGCAACACAGCTCATCACCCTGAACACACCATCCCCACTGTCAAACATGGTGGTGGCAGCATCATGGTTTGGGCCTGCTTTTCTTCAGCAGGGACAGGGAAGATGGTTAAAATTGATGGGAAGATGGATGGAGCCAAATACAGGACCATTCTGGAAGAAAACCTGATGGAGTCTGCAAAAGACCTGAGACTGGGACGGAGATTTGTCTTCCAACAAGACAATGATCCAAAACATAAAGCAAAATCTACAATGGAATGGTTCAAAAATAAACATATCCAGGTGTTAGAATTGCCAAGTCAAAGTCCAGACCTGAATCCAATCGAGAATCTGTGGAAAGAACTGAAAACTGCTGTTCACAAATGCTCTCCATCCAACCTCACTGAGCTCGAGCTGTTTTGCAAGGAGGAATGGGAAAAAATGTCAGTCTCTCGATGTGCAAAACTGATAGAGACATACCCCAAGCGACTTACAGCTGTAATCGCAGCAAAAGGTGACGCAACAAAGTATTAACTTAAGGGGGCTGAATAGTTTTGCACGCCCAATTTTTCAGTTTTTGATTTGTTAAAAAAGTTTGAAATATCCAATAAATGTCGTTCCACTTCATGATTGTGTCCCACTTGTTGTTGATTCTTCACAAAAAAATACAGTTTTATATCTTTATGTTTGAAGCCTGAAATGTGGCAAAAGGTCGCAATGTTCAAGGGGGCCGAATACTTTCGCAAGGCACTGTAAATCCACTATAATTGAGAATTTCTATAATCATTTTTCTACGACTGGCCATGCTTTCCACCTGGCTACCCCTACCCAGGTCAACAGCACCGCACCACCCACAGCAACTCGCCCAAGCCTTCCCCATTTCTCCTTCTCCCAAATCCAGTCAGCTGATGTTCTGAAAGAGCTGCAAAATCTGGACCCCTACAAATCAGCCGGGCTAGACAATCTGGACGCCTTCTTTCTAAAATGATCTGTTGAAATTGTTTCAACCCCTATTACTAGCCTGTTTAACCCCTCTCTTTCGTGTCGTCTGAGATTCCCAAAGATTGGAAAGCAGCTGCGGTCATCCCCCTATTCAAAGGGGGGGACACTCTTGACCCAAACTGCTACAGACCTATATCTATCCTACCCTGCCTTTCTAAAGTCTTCGAAAGCCAAGTCAACAAACAGATTACCGACCATTTCGAATCCCACCATACCTTCTCCGCTATGCAATCTGGTTTCAGAGCTGGTCATGGGTGCACCTCAGCCACGCTCAAGGTCCTAAACGATATCTTAAACGCCATCGATAAGAAACAATACTGTGTAGCCATATTCATTGAGCTGGCCAAGGCTTTCGACTCTGTCAATCACCACATCCTCATCGACAGACTCGATAGCCTTGGTTTCTCAAATGATTGCCTCGCCTGGTTCACCAACTACTTCTCTGATAGAGTTCAGTGTGTCAAATCGGAGGGCCTGTTGTCCGGGCCTCTGGCAGTCTCTATGGGGGTGCCTCAGGGTTCAATTATTGGACCGACTCTTCTCTGTATACATCAATGATGTCGCTCTTGCTGCTGGTGAGTCTCTGATCCACCTTTACGCAGATGACACCATTCTGTATACTTCTGGCCCTTCTTTGGACACTGTTATCAACCCTCCAGACGAGCTTCAATGCCATACAACTCTCCTTCTGTGGCCTCCAATTGCTCTTAAATACAAGTAATACAAGTAAAACTAAATGCATGCTCTTCAATCGATCGCTGCCTGCACCTGCCTGCCCGTCCAACATCACTACTCTGGACGGTTCTGACTTAGAATATGTGGACAACTACAAATACCTAGGTGTCTGGTTAGACTGTAAACTCTCCTTCCAGGCTCACATCAAACATCTCCAATCCAAAATTAAATCTAGAATTGGCTTCTAGAATTTCGCAACAAAGCATCCTTCACTCATGCTGCCAAACATATACCCTTGTAAAACTGACCATCCTACCGATCCTCGACTTCGACGATGTCATTTACAAAATAGCCTCCAATACCCTACTCAATAAATTGGATGCAGTCTATCACAGTGCCATCCGTTTTGTCACAGAAGCCCCATATACTACCCACCACTGCAACCTGTAAGCTCTCATTGGCTGGCACTCGCTTCATACTCATCACCAAACCCACTGGCTCCAGGTCATCTACAAGAACCTGCTAGGTAAAGTCCCCCTTATCTCAGCTTGCTGGTCACCATAGCAGCACCCACCTGTAGCACGCGCTCCAGCAGGTATATCTCTTTGGTCACCCCCAAAACCAATTCTTCCTTTGGCCGCCTCTCCTTCCAGGTCTCTGCTGCCAATGACTGGAACGAACTACAAAAATCTCTGAAACTGGAAACACTTATCTCCCTAACTAGCTTTAAGCACCAGCTGTCAGAGCAGCTCACAGATTACTGCACCTGTACATAGCCCATCTATAATTTAGCCCAAACAGCTACCTCTCCCCCTACATTATTTATTTATTTTGCTCCTTTGCACCCCATTATTTCTATCTCTACTTTTCACATTCTTCCACTGCAAATCTACCATTCCAGTGTTTTACTTGCTATATTGTATTTACTTTGCCACCATGGCCTTTTTTTCTTTTGCCTTTACCACCCTTATCTCACCTTATTTGCTCACATTGTATGTAGATTTATTTTTCACCAACATAGAAAAACAAACCTAGAACCTCACATAGAAATAATAAACTAGACTAGCCCCCCTGACCTACTCTACCATAGAAAATAAGGACTCTCTATGGTCAGGACGTTACAATAGGAACATCGCTGAAAGACATCCAATGGCTCTATCGAACAAGGACAACCATATCTACATGCTCAAAAATGAATAGTGCGATCAGTACAAGATAGAGCCTTCGATAAATGCCACAAAGCAGGACCACATTTATTTTTAGATCTCAACCCCATCAATCAATACACCGGAAGCCATCATACGCTGTATCACTCAGCACTCAAAGCACAGACCTGCCTTCCTCCTGGGCAATTATGTGTGAAACACATCTCACTACACATCTCACTGTCCTAGAAATGCTTCGGACATGATGTAAACGAGCCAAGATTTCCCCAGGGTAAAATTCCCCTTTAAGTCAAACCAAAGTCGGTTTCACTTGCTGAGTTGACTAAATAGATTTCCAGCAATGGGAATGTCAATAATTAAACATTGTGATGGCCAAGACCTTCTCCTTTCTCAGCGTGTGTCCTAGGGGCTGATTAGCAATTGTGTATTTGATCTTAAGTCCAGAGCTGGCTAACTTAATCAATCTGTTGGGGTGAGGATCGAGGATCACACCATCTGAAGTCTCTATGTTTCTGTCTCGGTCTTGGTCTCTCAATTCCATTCAATTCAATTCAAGGGGCTTTATTTGCATGGGTAACATATGTTTACATTGCCAAAGCAGGTGAAGTAGATAATAAATGAAAGTGAAATAAACAATAAAAATTAACAGTAAACGTTACACTCACAGAAGTTCAAAAATAATAAAGACATTACAAATGTCATCTTGTGTATACAGTTGAAGTCGGAAGTTTACATATACCTTAGCCAAATACATTTAAACTCAGTTTCCTTACATTTAATCCTCGTAAAAATGCCCTGCCATAAGTCAGTTAAGAACACCACTTTATTTTCTTTCATCACATTTTTTTAGTTTTAATGACTCAAACATAAATGTATGTAAACTTCCTACTTCAACTGTATATACAGTGTTGAAACGATGTGCAAATGGTTAAAGTACAAAAGGGAAAATAAATAAACATCAATATGGGTTGTATTTACAATGGTGTTTGTTCTTCACTGTTTGCCCTTTTCTTGTTGCAACAGGTCACAAATCTTGCTGCTGTGATGGCACACTGTGGTATTTCACCTAGTAGATATGGGAGTTTATCAAAATTGGGTTCATTTTCCAATTCTTTGTGGATCTGTGTAATCTGAGGGAAATATGTGTCTCTAATAACGTCATACATTTGGCAGTAGGTTAGGAAGTGCAACACAGTTTCCACCTAATTTTGTGGGCAGTGTGCACATAGGCCGACCTGGCTCTCGAGAGAAGACAGACTAAGGCGGCCTTTCTCAATAGCATAGCTATGCTCACTGAGTCTATACATAGTCAACGCTTTCCTTAAGTCTGGGTTAGTCACAGTGGTCAGGAATTCTGCCACTGTGTACTCTCTGATTAGGACCAAATAGAATTCCGGCTTTCTCTTTATTTTTTTGTTAATTATTTCCAATGTGTCAAGTAATTATCTTTTTGTTTTCTCATGGTTTGGTTGGGTCTAATTGTGTTGCTGTCCTGGGGCTCTGTGGGGTCTGTTTGAGTTTGTGAACAGAGCTCCAGGACCAGCTTGCTTAGGTGACTGTTCTCCAGGTTCATCTCTATGTTGGTGATGGCTTTGTTATGGAAGTTTTGGGAATCATTTTCTTTTAGATGGTTGTAGAATTCTTAACGTCTCTTTTCTGTATTTTGATAATTAGCGGGTATCGGCCTAATTTTGCTCTGCATGCATTATTTGGTGTTTTACGTTGTACACTGAGGATATCTTTGCAGAATTCTGCATGCAGTCTCAATTTAGTGTTTGTACCATTTTGTGAATTCTTGGTTGGTGAGAGGACCCCAGACCTCACAACCATAAAGGGCTATGGGGTTTTATAACTGATTCAAGTATTTTTAGCCAGATCTCTGTCTTTTCCTGGCTGGGATTGGCAGGAGGGCGAGAAAAGGTCTGACTCGTAAATCAGCATAGTGTGGGGCCATCTCAGAGCACCACACGCACAAACAGATACACACGGATACACACATAGCAATACACACACAGCTATAAACAGATATATAAACACGACTACACACACATGGATAAGGGCAAACATACTTACATTTTGTGTGTGTGTGTGTGTACCCGTTAAGAGGGTGACTCTACATTCTTTCTAGCACAGAGCATGCAAATGTTTCTGAATTGGGACAGGAGAACTGCACTGCATTTAGTAAACACTTTCACACTGTGGATGTGCACTAAGAATAAGTAAACCTCAGGAAACCTCCACTGTGAATATTCCATCTCTATGTGAATGGCCAAGCCATCACGCTTCAAGCCTACAGTAAATAGCACTTGTCCCATTACATTCAGGCCAAGCCACCATTCTGTTCCTACTGAACGATACAACACTCACACTTCGGAAAACACCTCAGGTGTCTTCCTCTCTGCCTCCTCTTCTGTAGGTGATTTGAACTCATACTTTAGGTCTGCCTTGACTTAATAATGCAAGGCCGGTATTTAGGTGAAAACAGTGTGAGGAGGAAGTAGAGGAGGTGTGAATGTGTGGTGTGTGTGTGCCTATGCGTGTGTACGTGCGCACGTTCATGCATGCATGTAGGTGCGAGTGTACAGTGTGTGTGTGTGTGTGTGTGTGTGAGTGAGTCAACAGCACTCAACCACAATCTCTTCGTCAGGCAGAGATATCTCTACTAGCGCCCTGTCAAGGTTATCTATAGTGTACATACATTTCCAACTCATCCAGTTACCCAGTTGCAATTACATGTAGTACTTGAGTGGTTGGAGGGAGAAAATTAAAATATAGAAAAACACACCCAAACACAATCTGCATATACTCAAACAGAATTAATTTCAAATTAATCAGTTCATTATTTTCATATAAAAACAAAAATGAACAATGGAAACAAGAACAAAAGAGAGAAAGAGAGACGCACTGAGAGCATGACAAAATAAAGGGGGATGAATACTCTTTCTATTGCTCTACCTGGCCCTGAGCAGTGCGCTGGGGAGAAGGGATGACTATCATTCATCCATCCAAGAGCAGACAGAGTATCTCACTGGCCTAATGGAAGATGACATGGGACGGAGAGGGGCCCTCATCCTTCACAGGCAGCCTGGACCTGTAGATCATCCACTGTGTGTGTGTGCATGTGCGTGTACAATCATGGTGTTTTTAGCATCTGTATACACTGAGTGTCCAAAACATTTTATGACATAGACTGACAAGCTAAATCCAGGTGAAAGCTATGATCCCTTTTTGTTATGACTTGTTAAATCCACTTCAATCAGTGTAGATGAAGGGAAGGATACAGGTGAAAGAAGGATGTTTAAGCCTTGAGACAATTGACATGGATTGTATGTGTGTGCAATTCAGAGGGTGAATGGGCAAGACAATATATTTAAATGCCTTTGAATGGGGTATGGTAGTGTAACAGTATAACTTTAGACCCTCCCCTCGCCCATACCCGGGCGCGAACCAGGGACTCTCTGCACACATCAACAACAGTCACCCACGAAGCATCGTTACCCATCGCTCCACAAAAGCCACGGCCCTTGCAGAGCAAGGGGAACCACTACTTCAAGGTCTCAGAGCAAGTGACGTCACCGATTGAAACGCTATTTAGCGCGCACCACCGCTAACTAAGCTAGCCGTTTCACATCCGTTACAGTAGATGCCAGGCGCACCGGTTTGAGTGTGTCAAGAAATGTAAGACTGTTGGGTTTTTCACGCTCAACTGTTTCCCGTGTGTATCAACAATGGTTCATCAACCAAGGGACATCCAGCCAATCTGACACGACTGTAGGAAGCAATGGAGTCAACATGGGCCAGCATCCTTGTGGAACACTAAAGACACCTTGTACAGTCCATTCCTCTGTGAATTGAGGCTGTTCTGAGGGCAAAAGGAGGTTCAACTCAATATTAGGAATGTGTTCACAATGTTGTGTACACTCAGTTACATATTAGTGTATTTTTAATAACAGCAAAATTATGTGGTAAATATTTATAGGCATACATCATGACTAATGGAACTTGAAACTCATGACCCACTCCACTACAGTCCTGTCAATGTGAATTGGGGTGTGTTTGGCCATCTTTTTCCTGTAGTCCACGATCAGCTCAACGTCTTGCTCACGTCGAGGGAGAGGTTGTTGTCCTGGCACCACACTGCCAGGTCTCTGAACTCCTGCCTATAGGCTGTCTCATCGTTGTTGGTGATCAGTCCTACCAGCGTTGTGTCGTCAGCAAACTTAATGATGATGTTGGAGTCGTGCTTGGCCACACAGTTGTGGGTGAACAGAGAGTACAGCCAACTATATATTATCCGTGTCATCATTCAGCCACGACTCGGTGAAACATAAGATATTTCCGTTTTTAATTTCTTGTTGGTAGGAGGGTCTCGAATGGAGCTCATCCAGTTTATTCTCCAGTGATTACATGTTGGTCAATAGAACAGATTTTAGAGGCGGGTTACCCATTCGAATTCTCACAAGGCACCCGGATCTGCTTCCCCTGTATTTGGGCCTTGTCTGGGAGCAACATTTTATTTATTTATTTATTATTTCACCTTTATTTAACCAGGTAGGCTAGTTGAGAACAAATTCTCATTTACAACTGCGACCTGGCCAAGATAAAGCATAGCAGTGTGAACAGACAGCAACACAGAGTTACACATGGAGTAAACAATAAACAAGTCAATAACACAGAATTGATTATTATTTTATTTTTTTAAGAGTCTATATACATTGTGTGCAAAAGGCATGAGGAGGTGGGCGAATAATTACAATTTAGCAGATTAACACTGGAGTGATAAATGATCCGATGGTCATGTGCAGGTAGAGATACTGGTGTGCAAAAGAGCAGACTCATTAAATAAATATCTTCGTCCAGTTTGAGGTGAGTAATCGCTGTTCTGATATCCAGAAGCTCTTTTCGGTCATAAGAGACAGTAGCATCAACATTATGCACAAAATAAGTTACACACATTACAAAAAAAACACACAAAACAGCATAATTGCTTAGGAGCCCGTAAAACAGCAGCCATCCCCTCCGGCGTTTTGTGACAAAACAAGCCATGTGGAATGTAAAGAATCATTGTACCATCTAAACCGCTGTGAAATATATTTTCAAAAACAAAAAATATTGTATTTTCAGCTGTTTGAAGCTGGTGTACAAAACTGAAAGTAAAAGAAGCATGAAAGTATTGCACATAGAACAGATCTACTGCTTCTTAGACTGGCATTCAATGCAAATGAACATATCTATAACTCACAGATCGCCCAAAAGTTGACATACTGCAGATTTAAGGATGTAGTTTATATCTAGGGTTAAAGAGCTACAGTATGGACTTTGTAGTTACTTTACAAAAAAAGGCATTTCTGTGATAACGTCCTACATGTACACATTCTGTACATGCACAAAGAGGAGTTTTGAAATCAGGGGCATATTTCAAAAGCAGACTGGACTGTTCCTGTGTGGTTCCCCCTCTCCCCTCTGGTCTATGTTCCAATCTGTCCTGTGTATCATTAAACTGCCCATTGTTGTGCCTGAGATATGACTGGGGAAAGAGTTCTGAATGCAAAAGTGATCTGTTTGTTATCATTCCCTCACTGGAGGTCAGGAGAAATTAAAATGACGCTTGCAGACACACCATGGCAGAAGTCCAGGATAAATGGCTATCTAATTAATTTCCAGTGCATACGGCAAATGCCTGTTCTGGTCATTTCTACAAGTTTAGCATCATTGGAGACCTTAGTCAAGGCTAAAACAAAACCATCTTGCTTTGCTCACATCCACAAATGAAACGTAATGGTGTCAGCCCCCATCTGGCCCGCTCCCATTTCCCATACTTAGTACTTAGTCCAAGGTGAAATATGAAATGCAAGGGCATCACTCCAGAGAAATATACACAAAGGGTTCCGGTTATGGTTTACCGATTTACCTCTCTTTGCACCAAAGTAAATATACAATACGTGGCGGCAAACAACGCAGCAAATGAAGTTAAGTCTGACAACAAACAGCATTAGACAAGACAATGCATTTGGATTATAAAAGGGGAGAGCGGTGGATAGGGGCACATTCACAATGTAATATGTATTGTACCATTGTCTGAATAAAATGCATACAAACAAGATTATACAGTCAATTTATCAGCGGATACAGATTGTGACAACGACACCCAGTTGAAATTACAACTGCCTAGTAACACCTCTTGTATATCTGTTTCTCTTTTATTTTTCTCCACCAAACAGATAGATTGCACTGTGCTGCGGGCCTAATTGGGGTGACTGGGCTCATCAACACCTCCAACGATCTAACGATGTCTTGACATCTCCACAGCCCATATGGGAATAACACTTGCACACAATGTGAAATGTGGTCAATGTGGGAAAGAGAGAAAATCCTTTCTAATTTATCCCGGCTTTATTGCTTGTTAAGCCTAATGGGCTGTACACTTCTAGAAAAAAGGGTTCCAAAAGGGTTATTTGACCATCCCCATAAGAGAGAACTTTTTGGTTCCAGGTAGAACCTAGAAAGGGTTCTACAACCACCTGTATCCAAAAAGGGTTATTCAAAGGGTTCTCCTATAGGGACAGCTGAATAACCCTTTACAGTTCTAGATAGCACCTTTATTTCTAAGAGAGTACAGTTGTTTATTATTTACTAGCTGGCTCATCCACCTCATCTTCCTCTGCTTTTAAGAAGGAAACACCTTCACCAAACATGTTGCCCTGCGGGGGAGGCAGAGGTGTGTGTGTGTGTGTGTGTCATGGTTTTGACTTCCAGGTATGGCACAGGCTCACTCAGTTCTGATCGATCCACTCCCGGTCACTTTGACAGACAGAGAAGGAGAGAGAGAAAGGGAAAGAGTGAGAACATAGAGGCTTCTGGGGGTTTGTGATGTGAAACAGGTCGTATTGCCCGAGGCAACCCAGGTGTTTATTACAGATCACACAAAAATAAACCCACAAAACAAATTCACAGAGAGAGAGAGACAGGAAAGGTCTTTCAAACCCCTCAGAGGTGTGTTTCTGAAATGTTCTTTCATTTAGTGATCATTCTGTTTTAGCCGTGAGAGGTGCAAGGTGCATTACTCTGTAATGCATTACTCTGTAAATTCTAGCTTACTATTTATGTATTTTGGGGTTTTACTGTGTAATTAGTCATCACCAGGTGTGCATTTTTATTTTGTAAGTAGTTGAACTTGACCTGTTCACAATTTGGATGCTTTTCCAAGGTCATTTTAACAGAAATAAATCGCATTATGTAACCTATGCTGTCTGTTGGTGGAAAACCATTCCACTTTGTTCACCCATACTTGTCTCATTACACCTGTGCAAAAATAGAGCATAATGTTTTCTTACACGGCATAATTCTTAGCACATGATAGCTCAGCACAGATCTCCCACTATGATTGGGTGGCATCACAAGTACCAGCAAAAGTAAGAATGCCACCACGGCTGCATTCCTTCACTATGTATACTGTATGGGTGCAGCCCAACTTCAAAGACTGCATTGAAACCTCTCCCACCCTCAAACCATCCACATCCCTTTCTCCCCCACTCCCTTTTGCTATTTTTTTCCCTTTTGCAAACCTATGCAGACCAATGGAAAATGAGTTCAGGCTCACAGAATACCAAGGCAGGATCAAAGCTGTAGGAGCAAGAGAAGCAGGCTGTAGCTATAACCACTTTACCCACCAACCTGTTAGAGATACTGGTTCCCAGTTGGGAACCTACCCTCCCACGTTCAGCTGGAGCGCATGGAACGCAAAAATATTATTAGAAATATTTAACCTCCACACATTAACAAGTCCAATAGCTCAAATGAAAGATAAACACCTTGTTCATCTAGCCAGCAAGTCAGATTTCTAAAATGTTTTACGGCGAAAACATAGCACATATATATGTCAAACCACCACCAGACACAGCTCATTTGAATAGCCAAAACATGCAATCAACAAACGCAGGATTAAAAAATAAATAATTCACTAACCTTTTGAAAATCTTCATCAGATGACAGTAATAGGACATGTTACACAGTACATTTTTTTTTTTTCAATAATATGCCATTTCTATCCATAAATGTCCAATTACATTGACTTCATGTTCAGAAAATACTCAAAAATGTCCGCAGGAAATCTAGGTAGCGCGGCAAGATAACGTAAATAGACATCATAAACTTTGACTAAATATACATGTTCTACATATAGTTAGAAAGATACACTGCTTCTTTATGCAATCGCTTTGTTACATTTATTTTTAAACCTCTTACTTCTACCCCCTCCTTTTTCGAACATTCTGTTAAAAATCGCGCAACTTTTCAGCGTCCTGCTACTCATGCCAGGAATATAGTATATGCATATGATTAGTATGTGTGGATAGAAAACACTCTGAAGTTTCTAAAACTGGTTAAATCACGGCTGTGACTATAACAGATCGTGTGTTTCATTGAAAAATGCAAGAAAAACTGCTCTCTGAAAGCTAAAAATAATTTCCATAAGTCACTTCCATGGGTTGTTAAAAAATCAATTGAATTTTTTGTTGGAAAATCCATCTATCTGGCTTCCGTTTCTTCCAGTCTCCACCAGGATGTTGTTAATGTGGACATGGGCAGGCATTGATTTGCACACGAGGAGCTATTGAATATACATCGCCCTGTAATCATTTTGATAGATTATAAACGTTTACTAATACCTAAAGTTGGATTACAAAAGGATTTCGAAGTGTTTTGTGAAAGTTTATCGTCAACTTTTTTAATTTAAAAAAATGATGCAGCGTTAAAAAACGATGTTTTTTCTGAATGACACAGCTTCCATAGAAACCTATTTTGGGTATATATGGACCGATTTAAACGAAAAAAAGACCCACTAGTGATGTTTATGGGGCATATAGGAGTGCCAAGAAAGAAGCTCGTCAAAGGTAATGAATGTTTTATATTTTATTTCTGCGTTTTGTGCTGCGTCGGATAAGCAGAGTCTTTGTTTACGTCACATTCAGGCATTTTCAGGTGGTGCATGCTATCAGATAATACCTTCTCATGCTTTCGCCGAAAAGCATTTTAAAAATCTGACTTGTTGGCTAGGTTCACAACGAGTGTAGCTTTAATTCAATACCCTGCTTGTGAATTTTGATCAAGGTTTGAGTTTAAACGAGTACATTTAGCATTTAGCGTAGCGCATTTGCATTTCCAGGTGCCTACTTGAGACATATGCGTCTCAAGTAGAATCAAGAAGTTAACGTTACAGAAATCGCACACTATTCAATATTCTGAGACGGCGCTCAGATATAAGCTACATTTCTCCGTAATGTTGGAGTCAACAGAAACACAGATTTCAGCATAAATATTCCCTTACCTTCGATGGTCTTGATTCAGAATGTTCTGGAAGGGTTCATACTTACCCAATACATTGTTTGGTTTCAAGTCTTGCGTCTTTGTATTAGCTACTGCTAATAACATCAGCTGAAATGCACCCAAAATGTCCTCTGGTCCGGAAAAGTTGAGCATCAAAACTTCAAAATTACATATTATATGTCGACTAAACAGGTCAAACTAAGTGCAGAAGCAAGCTTTATGATGTTTTTAACACACAAAACAAATTTAAATTCAACCGGGCATCGTTAGCTCTTCCCAGGAGTGCTGGAACAAAGGAATGGCTGTGACCAATTCGCGCCCTAACGCACAGGTTTTTTCTCGCGGCACTTACTCAAATCACTCCCATAGGGCCAATTCTCGCGCGATTTGAACGATTAAACGGAATGAGGACGGAATGAGGACATCTAGTGGAAGAGATAGAAAGTGTCCCCAGATCCTAAGTGGTTGGGAAGGGTGGGGGCGATGACGTCAAAGTTGCTCCAACTTTCATGACCACAAAACTAGTTTGGAAGAATGCATGCCCTGTGAGTTCTGTTATACGTACAGACATAATTCCAACGGTTTTAGAAGCTTTAGAGTGTTTTCTATCCAATAATAATAATAATAATAATATTATATGCATATATTAGCAATTTTTGACAATTTTTTTTTCAGTTTACTAGGGGTACCCAATTTCTCCAAAGGGGGCGTAAATCTGCCATGTCCTCAACAGGTGCAGATGCAAAGTGTCTCAAAAAATAATGCACACAGTACTTTGCATACACCCCTTCATTTAATTTACATTCCAAAACATTGTTTGCAAAAAATGTGGCAAAGAAATTAACTTTTTGCAAATCAAATACAACACATCACCGAGTACCTGTAACGGTCGTTGTATGAAGGATCGGACCAAAGCGCAGCGTGGTATGTGTTCATGATGTTTATTAAAACCGAACACTGAAACAAAATAACATAGTGGAACAAAACAAAACAGGTCTGTCTGGGGCAGACACAAAACAGAAAACAACTACCCACAAAAACCATGTGGGAAAAAGCTACCTAAGTATGGTTCCCAATCAGAGACAACGATAGACAGCTGTCCCTGATTGAGAACCATACCCGGCCAAAACAAAGAAATACAAAAACATAGAAAAAAGAACATAGAATGCCCACCCACATCACACCCTGACCGAACAAAAATAGAGACATGGAAAGCTTGAAGATCAGGGCATGACAGTACCCCCCCCCCCCCCCCCCCCCCCCCCCAAAGGTGCAGACTCTGGCCGCAAAACCTGAACCTATAGGGGAGGGTCTGGGTGGGCATTTCTCCGCAGTGGCGGCTCTGGTGAGGGACGTAGACCCTCGCCGCCGACCCCGGACTGGGGACCCCCGTAGTTGGCCCCGGACTGGGCACCCTCGTTGTGGGCCCCGGACTGGGAACCCTCGTTGTGGGCCCCGGACTGGGGACCCTCGTTGTGGGCCCCGGACTGGGCACCCTCGTTGTGGGCCCCGGACTGGGCACTCTTGTTGAGAGCTCCGAACTGGAGGGCGCCGCTGGAGGCTCCGGACTGGAAGGCGTCTCTGGAGGCTCCGGACTGAACAGCGTCGCTGGAAGCTCCGGACTGGAGGGCGTCGCTGGAAGCTCCGGACTGGAGGGAGCCACTGGAGGCTATGGACTGGAGGGCAACACTGGCGGCTGGAGGGCGTCGCTGGAGGGTCCGGACTGGAGGGCGACTCTGGAGGGAGGAGATGCAGAGACAGCCTGGGGCTGCCACAGGGCCCACCAGGCTTGGGAGACCTATAGGACGCCTGATGCATAGAGGAGGCACCGGATGAACCGGACTGTCGTTGGAGCACTGGAGCTCTGGTGCGCAGCCTTGGCACCACTCCTCCAGGCTGAATGCCCACTTTAGCCCGGCCCCGCCAGAGTGCAGGCACAGGTCGAACCGGGCTGTGGGGGAGCACTGGAGATCTGGTGCTTACCACTCGTGCCTCTCCATTTGGCTCAATGCCCACTTTAGCCCGGCACAGGCGGAGCGCAGGCATAGGATGAACTGAACTGTCCCAGCGCCCCGGAGACACAGTACGCAGAGCCGGCGCAGGATACCCTGGGCAAAACGGCGCACCGGAGACCAAGCGCGCTGACCTGGCACAATCCGCCCTGGCTGAATGCCCACTCTCGCATGGCACTTGCGGGGGGCTGGCATATAGCGCTCTGGGCTATGAGCGTGCACTGGAGACACCGTGCACTTTACCGCATAACACAGTGCCTGACCAGTACCACGCTGCTTCCGGTAAGCAAATTGAGTTGGCTCAGGTCTATCGCCTGACTCCGCCAATCTCCCCGTGTGCCGCCCCCAAAATATTTTTTGGAGCTGCCTCTCGTGCCTGCTGCGCTGCCTTGCCTCAAATCGCCGCCTCTCAGCTTTAGCTGCCCCCAGTTCTTCTTTTGGGCAGCGATATTCCCCAGCCTGTCTCCAGGGTCCCTGACCATCCAATATCTCCTCCCATGTACAGAAGTCCTGAACCCTCTGCTCCTCCATACCACGCTGCTTGGTCTGCTTGTGGTGGGTAGTTCTGTAACGGTTTTCGTCATCTGAGGAAGAGGAATCGGACCAAAGCGCAGCGTGGTAAGTGTTCATGCTTTTTATTGAAACTGAACACTATAACAAAAATAACAGAGAATAACCGAAACCGAAACAGTCCTGTAAGGTGCAAAACACTAAACAGAAATGAAATACCCACAAAAACCATGTGGGAAAAAGCTACCTAAGTATGGTTCCCAATACAACGATAGACAACTGTCCCTGATTGAGAACTATAAAAACAAAGAAATACAAAAACATAGAAAAAAGATCATAGAATGCCCACCCAAATCATCATGTTATGGGTATGCTTGTCATCAGCAAGGACTAGGGAGTTTTTTTTGATAAAAAGAAACAGAATACAGCTATAAGCACAGGCAAAATCCTAGAAGAAACCCTGGTTAAGTCTGGTTTCCAAAAGACACTGGGAGACAAATTCAACTTTCAGCAGTAACCTAAAACACAAGACCAAATTTACACTGGAGTTGCTTACCAAGACAACATTGAATATTCCTGAGTGGCCTAGTTACAGTTTTGACTTAAATTGGCTTGACAATCTATGGCAAGACCTGAAAATGGCTGTCTAGCTATGATCAACAATCAACTTGATAGAGCTTGAACGAATTTAAAAAAGAATACTGGGCAAATATTGTACTATCCAGGTGTGCAAAGCTCTTAGAGACTTACCCAAGAATACTCACAGCTGTAATCACCACCAAAGGTGCTTCTACAAAGTATTGACTCAGGGGTGTGAATACTTATGTAAATAAGATATTTCTGTATTTAATTTTCAATACATTTGCAAATCTTTCTGAAATCTGTTTTCTCTTTGTCATTATAAGTTATTGTTTGTAGATGGTTAAGATAAAAAAATCTATAATCCATTTTGAATTCAGATTGTAAGAAAACAAAATGTGGAATTAAGTAAAGGGGTATAAATACTGTATATGCTCATATGTCGGAGCAAATAATAAAGTTGAGTTTATGCAACAAATTAACGTTACAGTGCCAAGCCAATATGAATCCCTCCTACACCATCCTCGAGCATCTGAAGAAAATATTGCTCAATTAAAATGTAATGTTTGCTTCCCTTCTTCCTGTGCCGGCAAGCCCGCGTTATAATAACAATAATGGACTGGCTTTATGAAACGCCCTTCACCAAAAGTGTGTCTACGACTGCCTGCATACCGCACATTAATAACCACGGGGCCTAAGAGGTTGAGTGCCTGTGAACAGAAGGGAATAAATTGCCGAATTTAAGAACAAAGCACCCTTCACATTGTCAATCAGTAGATGATGGATGTGTGAATCAACAAGTTACGAACTGACAAAATATAATATGTGTGGATCGACCATATTAATTATATTCTTAGATATAGAAAATGTGCTATACATTTATCTATACATTCATATGGTATTTACATTCAAACTGTACAATTTTGGCCATGATCAAAAAATGTGTGCGTTATTGTCACACAGATCTGCAAGGCAACACTATAACAATATTTCACCTATGAACAAACATTCACGTTATCACCATTCAGGCTTTAACACACTGATGGAGGATGAGGTGACGTAGGGCCATCCAATACTATCCAGTTGAAAGGTGGCACGCCTTTCGCACGTTTATTACCGTTTCTCGCAATTGTTTGCACACTAAAACTCGCCCATGTGGCATAATGACCCAAACCTGTAACTAATTTAGCAGAACCATACACCAAATCTGCAATACTGTCACGCAATACTGTCACACTTTTTTGCTTTACACTCAGATCGCAATTCTAATGCAAACATTTGGCTTAACACAACACACAATTCTCTATCTTTGGCACAACCTTCACAACTCAATTATATTGTGTGCAAATGAAAAGCAACAATGTTCAACAAGCTAAGCTCAATTACACTTGATCACTTTCTCTGCTCTCATGTGCAAACACCAATTGCATAAATGTTCACTTTGCAATCTGACCTTTAGTATGGATAAAAAGGCCATAGGTGAGTACTCCTGTGTTTGGAGAACACTGGAAGCAAACTTGGCAGAAATAGGTAGAGCTAAAGGTAGAGGTGGAGGTGGGGGTAGAAGTGGAAATGGGGGTAGAGGTAGAGGTGGAGGAAGACCAAGAACAAGGAGTGTAATTTCTGATGAAATTTGGGCGACTCTGGTAGACAATGTGGTCAACCATGGTTTGACCTTGAGAGAGGCTGGGCAAAGAGTGCTGCCCAATCTGAGCCATCAACTGGACATTCTAAAATGAGAATAGGTCCAATGACTGCAGTACATCCCTATCTACTACTTTTACTGCTTAACAGTAGTACAACATGAAGCACAGTAATGACTGTAGATTCCAATACTGTACTATAAGCGAAAACAAAGTACATGTTTCATGTATTACTGTATGTGTGAAATTGGGAGCTTTACTACATTGTAACATGTTTATCTTGTCTACCGTATTACTGTAGTGTTTACTGTACTACATGCTATTTTGTTTTTGTAGAACTGATAGACGACAATGTAGAAAATAGTAAAAAGAAGAAAAAAAAAGAAATACCCTGGAATGAGTGGGTGTGTCCAAACTTTGACTGGTACTGTACGTGTTGGTAAAGACAAACAGGAGGCTGCCATTGTCAAATGGTGTTTGAAAATAATGCCATAAGATTGTGGGAAATCCAACAACAGGTTATTGGAACCCTGCCGTCTTCATTAACATCAGAGTGAGCTTATCAACCACAACCCGCTAACCAAAGTAGCTCATTGGACATAAATAACGGACATTTTCGAACAAATCAAGCTTTTATTGTGGACCTTGGATTTCTAGGACTGCATTCTGATGACGTTCATCAAAGGTAAAGAAACATTTATCATGTATTTTCTGGTTTCTGTTGACTCCAACATGGAGGCTAATTTGGCTACTGTTCTGATTGCCGTCTCAGATTATTACATGGGTTGCTTTTTCCGTAAACTTTTTAAAAAATCTGACACAGCGGTTGCATTAAGGAGAGGTATATCTATAATTCCATGTGTATAACTTGTACTATCATCTACATTTATGATGAGTATTTCTGTTGAATGATGTGGCTATGCAAAATCACTGGATGTTTTTGGAACTAGTGAATCTAAATAGCCAATGCAAACTCAGATTTTTTTATATGAATATGAACTTTATCAAACAAAACATGCATGTATTGTGTAACATGAAGTCCTATGAGTGTCATCTGATGAAGATAATTCAAGGTTAGTGATTCATTTTATCTTTATTTATGCTTTTTGTGAATGCTATATTTTGCTGTAAAATGGCTGTGCTTATTGTGGTTTGGTGGAGAAATAACAATCGTTTGTAGTGCTTTCGCTGAAAAGCCTATTTGAAATCAGACACTTTGATGGGATCAACAACAAGAATAGCTTTAAAATGATATGAGACACATGTATGTTTTAGGAATTGTAATTCTGAGATTTATGTGGTTTGAATTTGGCGCCCTCAATTTTCACTGGTAGTTGTCATATTGATCCCGATATCGGGATTGCAGCCATAACAGGTTAAGAAACACCCTCTCTGGATGAAGCACATCTACAGAGTCCCATTTGAAAGGAATTCCCTAAGATTGAAGGATAAATGGTACAAATATATGTGCAAGCAAGTAATGCACTAGTATTACACTCTTTAAATATTAGAGGCTCATTGATGTTGCCAGTGAACTTTACTATACAGCAATTACAGTATATATTGTCATTTCGGAGACTCATGGAGTTGGATGCAAGTCCCATCCCCCAGGAACTCATATTCATAGATGAGACTGGATTCAATTTAGGGAAGAGGAGGAGAGGAACGATCATTATTCGTCAAAGCGCCGTCATTGAGGTACCTGGCCAGCGTGGGAGAAATGTCACCATAAGCACAGCTATGAGCCACAATGGGGTCCTCCACCACCATGCCACCCTTGGACCATACAACACTGTCCATCTATATATTTCCTTAACACCTTACATGACAATCTTTTTCAGCCAGAGCAGAGGGCCAGGTGATCCTGAGCGGTAAATGTATGTTCTAATTTGGGACAACATGAGTTTCCATCGGGTTGCTCAGGTCCACAAATCTTTCCATGACCATCCCAGGTTTGCAATTCTCTATCTCCCACCATATTCCACATTTCTAAACCCCATTGAGGAGTTGTTTTCAAGATGGCGGTGGAAGGTGTATGACCATTGCATTCAATGGGAAAAGAGTATCACAGGGTTGACCTTATGTCGAAAAGTTGAGTGTCAACCAATTTACGCTTATATCAATACATTGCATTCAATGGAAAAAGATGTGTCAAAGAGTTTACGCTTCTCTCTCCTCCCTCACTCTTCTCATTGTCTCTCTCTCCCTCTTCTCACTCTCCCTCCTCCCCCCTCCGTTCTCTCCCTTCTTCTTTCCCTCCTCTCTCCCACCTCCACAGACATAGTATTGATGCATAAATGTATAATATATAATACATTGCATTCAAGGCAAAATAGTTGGTAATACAGCTGCAATGAGTAAATTGGTTTAAAAAAACTCAGACAGGCAGACAGACACAGAAAGACAAACAGCTTTAAGTTTCAAGTCAATTTAAAACTAAATGTGACCAATATCCTCATCAGAATTATTTTTTAACAAGGCTCTTAGCTCCTAGAACTGCAAGACCATTGTGTCCAAAGGATGGCAAAAATGTGTTTTACAGAGTATAGAAGACTGTGTTTTTGTGTAACTGCAGGCAGAGAATGAAGCACCATGTTGAGGATGAATTAAACCATGTCCTGTTGCCACAGTAAGCTGAACCTCAACACAGGGCATCCCTATAAGGTCACAATGCGTTGTCTGCAATGACGGTTATGTAGCTCAATTGCAGATGACGGGTGCGTCATGGTTATGTGAGGTCTGTAGGTTAGGGTTAGGGTTAGGAAGAAAAGCCTTGTTCTCTGTGGGACCAAGTTTTCATTGTGAAGAGTTCATTTCACATGGTCAGGTGTAGGCTTGCGTTCATCGGGAGTGTCTGTTGAACAATCACTAACCTGAATTTTCTGTCTAACCTCAACCTTTCTGCCGATGTCACTCAAAAGCACATTAACTCAAGTGAGACCTACCTTTCTTTAATGTAGTGGAGAGGTGGAACAAATGTATTAACTGTTAACAGTCCATATTTAACATGACACTCAGGGCCCATATGGATAGGGCTAATTTGAGGCTAAATTCTTACAGAAGAAATATGACAAGCTTTTGCATAACCATGGTAGCAATCGAAAGGAAACAGTTTGGAGATAATGGAAAAATGATTAGACCAAAGGTGAGTACACAACTGTTCATCTGATACAAGACTCAATACAAACATTACACTCTTGATTTTATGTGCATTTTACATTTACTGTACCTTTCACCATATTTGTTGATAATGAAATCTGAAACTACTCTGTATACATTCAGTAACATAACAATATTCCTGGAAATGTAGGCTAGGTGCAACATAAGACAAAAAATTACAAGGGTTTGAGTGAGCAGACTAACTGGTGTGTCCAAGTGGCCACACCTCTCCAAAGTGTGTACAGTTCATAAGCAATTTCAATGCACTTTTATGACTCAAAGAAGAGTCTTCAACCAAAATGTACTTTTTTTAAGCTTTCTAGCTGTGCCGTTGAGGAACTAGAGCAAGCACACTTGTAGTTGTTTTGTTTGGAACACAACCCTGCATCCTCGCCATCAGACGTTTACTGTTGTTTACACAATCCAAAAATGGTTCATTACAAATTTCAATCTGGGTCAGGTGGGCACAATTTTTGAAAGCTTGTTCTATTGACAACATGACTAGCTAAGTAATAAAATACGATCTTACAATTTTAGGCTTTCACAAGGCAATTCAGAGAAACAGATGGTGATTTTGGTGCGCATAGAAAGGAGTCTTGAGACCACTCAGGTGCATGTGCTGTTGCAAATTTTCTTTCCAATAGACAAACACAGGCTCATTCTGTTCAGAACATCTCAGGGTATGATGTTATGACAACATGTCATCTTGTAACTGTATATAAAAAATTGTGATCATAAACGTTGACACGGTATATGACAGCGACAACCTCCAATGAGCCATCAAACAGGCAAAGCATCAATACAGGACTAAGATAGAATCTTACTATGCCAGCTCAGCTCGCGACAGATGAGGCAGGGCTTGCAAAATATCACAGATTACAAAGGGAAACATAGCTGCAAGCTGCCCAGCAAAGCGAGCCTACCAGACAAGCGAAATGCCGTCTATGCTCAATTACAAGGCAAGCAACACTGGACCATGTATGAGAACACCAGCTGTTCCGGATGACTGTGTGATCTCGCTCTCCATAAACAGATTAACATTCGCAAGGCCGCGGGGCCAGGTGGAATACCAGGACACGTTTTCAAAGCATGCGCTGACCAGCTGGCAAGTGTCTTCACTGACACAGTACATCACTGGGGCCGAGCTCCCTGCCATTCAGACTTCTATACCAGGTGGTGTCAGAGGAAGGCCAAAAAATGTGTCAAAGACTCAAGCCACCGAAGCCATAGACTGTTCTCTCTGCGGTATCACTGCAAGCGGTACCATTGGGCCCTTGAAACAATGGGACATTGAACAGCTTCTATCCCCCAAGCCATAAGACTGCTAAACAAGACTGCACGTACTTACGCTGACACGTCAACACACCACACACACACACACACTACATATGCCTACACACACATAACATGTGGATACGTGCATACTGACGCCCAAGTTGGAGAATGTAGCATTTTTCAAACAACTGAAACAGCTTTTAACTGCAATCAAGAGCTAATATATTTCTATGCATATCCAAGCATACCTGTTGTGATTATTTTTTTTTTGTTTGTTGACAAAACTAAATATGCTTCCCTGCATCTCTGCTAAAAGTCTTATTCAGTACATTTAGATATTGCTTGCTTGCCAGCTAAGATAGTTAGACAAGCTAGCCTGAAATTACTTCTTGGTAGCTAGTTATGAGGTTTGGAGATTGGAAAACCTATATGGGCTAGCTAAAGCCAACTTTAGCTAGTAGTATTACAAAAATAAATATAATAAATAATATCCTGTCTGTGGAGGTGGGAGAGGGGATGGAGAGAAGAGAATGAGGGAGAGAGAGGGATGAGAGAGATTAGAGGAGGGGGGGGTGAAGGAAGGAGGGGGAGAGAGGTGGGAGGGAAGAGGGAGATAGGGAGATGTAGAGAGAAAAGAGGAGGGGGGGTAAAGAGGAGGTAGAGAGAAAGAGAAAGAGAGAGGCATAGAGAAGGAGAGTGAAGGAGGGAGGGAGAGAGAGAGAAGAGAGATAGGGACAGGGGGATTGACTGGAATGTTTTGACAGAAGCATCAACCTTGTGACACTCTTCTTTTCATATTGAATGCAATGTATTGACAGAAGCATGAATCACTTAATGTTTCTCTTTCCCATTGACTTAAGCGTGAACCCTTTAATAACCCTCATATTTTCCCATTGAATGCAATGAGTTGACATAAGCGTAAATCCTTTGACACTCATCTTCACAGTTGATTGCAATGTATTGATATAAGCATCAATTGGTTGACAGTCATCTTTTCCCATTGGCAAAGCCTACTGGGAGCATGGCCAGATGACAGAAGCATCAATTGGTTAAAGCCTTACTATTTGTAAACACGCTTAGCGTACATTGTTATAATTAGCTAACACAACGTGTCATTGGAACACAGGAGTGATGGTTGCTGATAATGGGCCTCAGTACGCCTGTGTAGATATTCCATTAAAAATCTGCCGTTTCCAGCTACAATAGTCATTTACAACATTAACAATGTCTACGATGTATTTCTGATCAATTATCTTTCAAAAACAAGGCCATTTCTAAGTGACCCCAAACTTTTGAACGGTAGTGTATATATTATTAACCCATCCACAACCCACCCTCTTCGGAAGACACATATATTTTTAGTGTTATACAGTTTTTCTGCTACATATACAGTGGGGCAAAAAAGTATTTAGTCAGCCACCAATTGTGCAAGTTCTCCCACTTAAAAATTTGAGAGAGGCCTGTAATTTTCATCATAGGTAGACTTCAACTATGACAGACAAAATGAGGAAAAAAATCGAGAAAATCACATTGTAGGATTTTTAATGAATTTTTTTGCAAATTATGGTGGAAAATAAGTATTTGGTCACCTACAAACAAGCAAGATTTCTGGCTCTCACAGACCTGTAACTTCTTCTTTAAGAGGCTCCTCTGTCCTCCACTCGTTACCTGTATTAATGGCACCTGTTTGAACTTGTTATCAGTATTACGACATGTTATTGGAATATTTAAGTAACGTTTTTTTGTTACTCATCTCTGCTGTCCTGCGCCTGACTCCTCTGCACCAGCTACACCCAGACCATTACATTACCAAACATAAGCTCTTTAATGCCACTCTCAGTCTATCCCAACTATCACCATAGACCACCCTTGTTTGGTTTCCATGTGCCATATATTTTTCAATTGTGCTGTGATGTTTTACATACATTTTGAACCTTTCTAATTGAATAGTATGCACAGATTGTGACTTAAAGATTAAAACCTTTACAACAAGAATTATTATATTATTTATTGACTGACTATGGCTTTCCAAATCGCCCAACGCTGCTATTTGTTAATTTTAAATGGATTTTTAACCATTCCTGAACCTGTGACCAGAAACCAGCTACAGTGCCTTCGGAAAGTATTCAGACCCCTTGACTTTTTTAACATTTTGTTACGTTACAGCCTTATTCTAAAATGTATTAAAGAAATATAAATCCTCAGCAATCTATTGATGTCACGTCGGTCGAAAGGAGTGGACCAAGGTGCAGCGTGAGTAGAGTTCCACGTACTTTATTACAAAGTGAAACTTAACAAAAACAACAAAGAATCAACGAACGTCCAGTACAGAGCGCACTAAGGCACTAACTGAAAACAAAACAATATCCCACGAACGCAGGTGGGAAAAGGACCACACTAAGTATGATCCCCAATTAGAGGCAACGATAATCAGCTGCCTCCAATTGGGAACCATACTCACACCAACATAGAAATATATTACTAGAACACCCACTAGTCACGTCCTGAACTAAAACACCATAGAGAACCCAGAGGGCTCTGGGGAGCCGGCACAGGACGGACCGGGCTGAGAAGGCGCACTGGAGGCCTGGTGTGTAGAGCCGGCACAGATGGTGATGACACGCTCTTCCAAACGCCTGCGCTGCAGCATACTCCTCACTAACACCTCTCTCCGATATCCCTCCTTAAATTGCTCCATCAACCCCCAGACGGTCTCTGGCTCTCTCCGCGGCTCGACTGACCGACCGCCCCATGTCCCCCCCCCCCCCCCCCGAAAAAAATCTTGGGGTTTCTGTGTCCGCGGACCCCGGCATCGTCGCTGTCCTCCTACATTCCTTGGCGACAATACACAATAACCCATAATGTCAAAGCGAAAACACATTTTTAGAAATATTTACAATTGATTATAAATAAATAATAGAAATACCTGATTTACATAAGTATTTAGACCCTTCTCTATGAGACTCGAAATTGAACTCAGGTGCATCCTGTATCCATTGATCATCCTTGAGATCTTTCAACAACTTGATTGGAGTCCAACTGTGGTAAATTTAATTGATGGGACATGATTTGGAAAGGCACACACCTGACTGTATGAGGTCCCACAGTTGACAGTGCATGAGAGCAAAAACCAAGCCACAAAATTGAAGGAATTGACTGTAGAGCTCTGTGACAAGATTGTGTTGAGGCACAGATCTGGAGAAGGCTACCAAAAAATGTCTGCAGCATTGAAGGTCCCCAAGAACACAGTGGCCTACATCAGTCTTAAATGAAAGAAATGTGGAACCCCCAGACTCTTCCAAGAGCTGGCCGCTCAGCCAAACTGAGCAATTGGTCGGAGAAGGGCCTTGGTCAGGGAGGGGACCAAGAACCCAATGGTCACTCTAACAGAGATCTATAGTTTTTCTGTGGAGATAGGATAACCTTCCAAAAGGACAACCATCTTTGCAGAACTCCACCAATAAGGCGTTTATGTTAGAGTGGCCAGACGGAAGCCACTTCTCAGTAAAAGGCACGACAGCCTGCTGGGAGTTTGTCAAAAGGCACCTAAAGACTTTCAGACAATGAGCAACAAGCTTCTCTGGTCTGATGAAACCAATGTTGAACTTGTGGCCTGAATGCCAAGCGTCACGTCTGGAGGAAACCTGGCACCATCCCTATGGTGAAGCATGCTGGTGGGAGCATCATGCTGTGGGGTTGTTGGCAGGGACTGGGAGACAAGTCAGGACAGAGGGAAAGATGAACTGAGCAAAGTATAGAGAGATCCTTGATGCAATCCTGCATCAGAGCAATCAGTACCTCAGACTGGTGCGAAGGTTCACCTTCCAACAGGACAACGACCTTAAGCACACAGTCAAGACAACACAGGAGTGGCTTCAGGGACAAGTCTCTCAATGTCCTTGAGTGACTCAGCCAGAGCCCGGACTTGAACCCGATCGAACATCTCTGGGAAGACCTGAAAATAGTTGTGCAGCAATGCTCCCCATCCATCCTGACAGAGCTTGAGAGGATCTGCAGAGAAGAATGGGAGAAACTCCCCAAACACAGGTGTGCCAAGCTTGTAGCGTCATACCCAAGAAGACTCAATACTGTAATCGCTGCCAAAGGTGCTTCAACAAAGCACTAAGTAAAGTGTCTGAATACTTATGTAAATGTGCTATTTCAGTTTTTTTATTTTAATAAATTAGCAACAACAACAAAAAATGTTTTTGCTTTGCAATTATGGGCTATTGTGCATAGATTGATGAGAAAAACAATTTAATACATTTTAGACTAAAGCTGTAACGAAACAAAGGCAAAACCAGAATATATGATCTAGTGATTCTGTCTCTTTGCAGCGAAATCTACAGAGGTGAGATTGTTGTATGCCCCATACACAGTACCAGTCAAAAGTTTGGACACACCTACTTATTCAAAGGGTTTTATGGAATCATGTAGTAACCAAAAAAGTGTTAATAAGAAATCAAAGCATATTTTATATTTGAGATTCTTCAAAGTAGACACCCTTTTCCTTGATGACAGCTTTGCACTCGCTTGCATTCTCTCAGACATTCTCTGCATTCTCTTCATGAGGTAGTCACCTGGAATGCATTTCAATTAACAGGTGTGCCTTGTTAAAAGTTAATTATTTCCTTCTTAATACATTTGAGCCAATCAGTTGTGTTGGCAGGGTTGGTATACAGAAGATTTGGTAAAAGACCACATCATATTATTGCAAGAACAGTTGAAATAAGAGAAACGACAGTCCATCATTACTTTAATAAGACATGAAGATCAGTCAATCCAGAAAAGTTCTTCAATCTTTGAAAGTTTCTTCAAGTGCAGTCGCAAAAACCATCAAGCGCTATGATGAAACTGGCTCTCCTGAGGACAAACACAGGAAAGGAAGACCCAGAGTTACCTCTGCTGAAAAAGGATAAGTTCATTAGAGTTGGACATTAGACCTGTGGAAATCTATCCTTTTGTCTGATGAGTCCAAATTTGAGATATTTGGTTCTAATCGCCATATCTTTGGGAGATGCAGAGTAGGAGAACGGATGATCTACGCATCTGTGGTTCCCGTCGTGAAGCAGGGAGGAGGTGTGATGGTTTGGTGGTGCTTTGCTGGTGACACTGTCAGTGATTTATTAAGAATTCAAGGCACAGTTAACCAGCATGTCTACCACAGCATTCTCAGCGATCTGGTTTACGCTTAGTGGGACTATCATTTGTTTTTCAACAGGACAATGTTCCAAAACACACCTCCAGGCTGTGGAAGGGCTATTCGATCAAGAAGGTGAGTGATGGAGTGCTGCATCAGATGACCTGGCCTCCACAATCTCCCGACCTCAACACAATTGAGATGGTTTGGGACGAGTTAGACTGCAGAGTGAAGGAAAAGCAGCCAAGAAGTGCTTAGCATAGGTGGGAACTCCTTCAAGAATGTTGGAAAAGCATTCTTCATGAAGCTGGTTGAGAGAATGCCAAGAGTGTGCAAAGCTGTCATCAAGGCAAAAGGTGGCAACTTTGAAGAATCTGAAATCTAAAATATATTTTGATTTGTTTAACACTTCTTTGGTTGCTAGATGTTTCCATATGTGCTATTTCATAGTTTTGATGTCTTCACTATTATTCTACAATGTAGAAAATAGTCTAAATAAAGAAAAACCCTTGAATGAGTAGGTGTGTCCAAAATGTTGACTGGTACTGTATATAGCATTCTGTTGGTAGCAAGAATTTTGTATAATCATTTAAAATGAAAAACTCGAAGTGTTGAATCAAGTGTTGTGTTGTATCAGTTCATAAACCATGTGTCATGGAATTCAGTATGTTGAAAATCTCTTCCCATTTATTTTGCAATCTGAATAGCACAGCTGTCAACATTTTGTCCTCACATATATTTTTCACATATCGTTTATATGTGGAAGCCAAACAAGTTCCTTACCTTCTCCCTCTTCCACTTGCCTCCTCCATTTTTATGGTAATGCTGCAGTCAGTTGGTTATAAGTTTGGATTGTGGAGACATTCCCATGAGAGGTTGTTGTCCTTGCACCACACTGCCACGTTTCCGACGTCGGTGATCAGGCCTACCACTGTAGTGTCATCTGCAAATTTAATGGTGGTGTTGGAGTCGTGCGCGGCCATACAGTCGTGGGTGAACAGGGAGTACGGGAGGGGACTGAACACGCATCCCTGAGGGGCCACCGTGTTGAGGGTCAGCATGGTGGATGGGTTGTTGCCTACCCTCACCACCTGTGTGTGTGACTCTGACAGGTATTCCACAGCAACATTACGAACGTGCTCTCTCACACTCTGACAGTTTCCCTCTTTCTCTCTCGTCTTTCTTTCTTTTTTTCCAGTTCATGAGTGTACAGTAAGGAGAGGCAATCGTTTCTCAGAGCAGCAATCAGGAACAGGTACTTGTGTTTGCTCACAGTCAATGTGTTAGCGTTGCAATATGTACTTATAACATGGGTCCCATATTACAGGTATTATAGGTGTGCTACAGATCTTAGAGTCCTGTTAGAAAATCATAGCTGTGCTGCATGAAATCACTGGTTTGGGATGAAACACAAGGCTTTGCCATTGAGAATGATACATTTCAATAGGAAAATAAGACATTTGAGAAGCACATGCAGTTTTCCCACGGTACCTGACCTGACAGATCAAGATAATGCACTCATCCATAAGGTGTATCCGCATGCATTGTTTTGTGATTCATTGTATGGTCAGTATATGTACTGTATGTCCAAACATGGACGGCAGATATGTCAGGTTGAGAAACAAACTGTAGACCCTGTGACACACACAGACAGTTTACAGGTGTTATTGCAGGTGCAGTGAAATGCTTATGTTTCTAACTAATTACATAGTAAAACCCCAAATTCTTATTTACAATGACAGCCTAGGATCAGTGGATTAACTGCCTTGTTCAGGGGCAGAATGACAGATTTTTACCTTGTCAGCTCGGGGATTCGATCTAGCAACCTTTCAGTTACTAGTCCAACGCTCTAACCACTAGGCAACCTGCCACACCAATATCTAGCAATACAAAAAAATAACAGTTGCAGACTCAGTCCTTGGATGAGACAGCAGAGGTAGGAGTAAGAGCCAACACCCCCTGCCATCCATGACACTCAGAAACACACACACAGGAAAATGACTTTGACCTTCTCTGCAGGGTCCCCTGCTACCTCTCGTTATCCATGTCTAGATAAGCCTCCCTGTCTTCATATTGTACAGGCTGTGTTCCTCTACCTCCCGCTCTACCTCCCTCTGACTAGCTTTCACCTTCATCTCTTAACTCAGTTTTCACTCCTCCCTACCTCTGCCATTCTCATCCTCACTGTCACTCCCACCCAACTCACTCCATCTCGTCCCCCTTTCTGTCAGATTTATCTCTCCTGTTTTCTCTATCACCACCACCGCATTTCTCTCTCAATCTTTCTCAATCAATCTCTCCTCATTTCACTCATTTAGAGTCACAGCTGATTTCCTTACCTTCTTCTGAGTTGACTAACTAAGAGAGGATGTCAATGAATGGACCCTACGGATGCTACATACAAATGCAGTGGTTCGTTTGGGTCTGGAGAGCTAGTGGAAGTGTTAGATGAATGAAGTGGTAATGGTAATCAGATGGACTAGATTGGCTGGGGGTTGTGATTCTGGTTGGCTGGGTCTAGACTCTAGAGGGCTGGGCTGCCAGAGGATTCATCTCTTTCTATACATGGGCAGTGGAGCGCTTGGCAGGCCAGCACTGTAAACTAAGCAGTGTAGATAAGCGTTGTGTGTGTGTGTGTGGGTGTTACAAATCATAGAGATGACTTGGGGTCTCATAAACCCAGGGCTGGTCTCCTCTCCCATGTTGAGTGGGTAGCGGTTTGGGCTTTCTCAGGCGGCTAGAGAGGGAGAGACGGAAAGCTAACCAAGCGTAGCGAAGCAGCAGAGGAACAGAAAATAAATGGTATTAGCTCAACACAATACAACACAACACAACACTGTTTAACGCTCAGTCGAGTATCCAGGCCAGGAGCGTCTTGCTGTTTCACACTCACTCCTCTCTATAATTCAACAGAAAAGGGGTTTTAATTGTATATTATTTGTATTATTTGTCTGTGTGAAAATGTGTTTCTTTTGTTTTTTAGTGTAGCTTATGCATAGTGACAAATATGTAATAGAAATTCACCACCACTCTCATTCAGAACTGTTTAAATATAATTCCAACAGGCTGAGTTTAGTAGAGAATTTACCTGTTCCCTTTGAAAAGTGTAGTATTATATATGAGTGTTAATGTTTGATGAATCCTGGCCTTTCTTCTGACCAGCTGTTGATGGCAGACATTGGCAGACACCAGGTTTAGACTACCCTTGGTGAAGGTCTGGCTGCCAGAACTGTGATGAGGTTAAAAGTTGAAACTCTCCAAAAATGTCTGGTTATTTACCATAGTAGGTATTAGAATGAAGAAAAAATGCACTGCACAATTGTGTTGTGGAATGTTGTATGCAGAGGTGTATACACTATAATCAGAGAGGAAGTGGGAAAAAATAGGTGCGCTCGTCCAAAATAAAAAAGGTGTGTAAACGGCATTTACGTGCATTTCACTACATCACTGACTTTAATGAAATTAAGATGTATTCATTGGATATTAATGTACACAAAATGGAATTGTATGTGTTATGCTGAAGAGTTGAAAATAAACACACACATTTAAGAAAGCATTTACCGCTAATAATTACTAATGATTTAAATGAAATATTAACAGGTGCCATTGCAAAAAATTAGAATCTAGGGTAACAAGGATCCATATTAATTTAGAGTCATTAATCATTAAAAGCTTGCAAATGACAATTAGTTAAATGTTGATAAATGTTTAATGAACACATCAATAAATAATCATTATGCGTAATACTCATAGGATGGCAAAAATATGTGTCTGTGTGTGTTTACAGGCTGCAGATTACTGAGTATTTGCCTAAACTAAGCTCATGTTTCTATTATCTACAGCAGAGGTGAATAACTACAATTAAAAGTTTCATTATTTGTAAAGATGAGAGGCTGTTATTTTGATATCAGATTCCCCTCATAGTCTGTCTTTATAACCATACCAAACAGGCTTTACATGAAAGTGGGTTTCATTGGTGAAACAAACCCTAATGAAATGTCTAGATAAAAAACAACTTGACAGTATTAATTGGTAATATTGTCGCTAAACGATTTGTCAGCTCACACTAGTATATCATTTCATATATCTTTGGTAGATAAAAACATTTCCCAAGTCTAGCTTGTTAGCCGGTTAGTTCATGTTAGCTAGCGCCTGTTAGCGCTTGTTAGCTAGCAATTTTCCTTGCTGCAAAACACTACTAGACATCAATAGCCACAGCAGTTGCTATTTTAGCATGCCATACTTGGTGGGGAAGAAAAACTGAAGTCGACTGTGGTATTTTGGATGCAGTAATTTTGGATGCAGTAATAACTACAGTGTATTGCAGTTGAACTGCAGTTATACTGCACTCTATCTGCAATTATACTGCAGTGTACTGCAGTTATACTACACTCTGACTGTAATAGATTTTTTGTTAACACAAAAATGACATAAGGTAGAACAAAAACACACAAGAAATAAAAATAAGAAGACCACCTATATACAGGGTCAATTCCAATACCATATTTACAATGTGAAGGCATACTGGAGTGATAGAGTAGAGGGGGTAAGGTGACTAGGCATCAGAATATATGATAGAGTAGCAGCAGCATAAATTATGATTTTATGTATGTGTTGTGTGTGTGGAGTCAGTACAAATGTGTGTGCATGTTAAGTGTGTGTTGGAATGTCAGTGTGCGTAGAGTCCTGTGAGTATGCATAGAGTGCAATTTTATTTATATTTTTTAAATACAAGCGTCAACTCAGGTAGTTGGTGTAGACATTCTGTTAGCTACACTACATGACCAAAAGTATGTGGACACCTGCTCGTTGAACATCTCATCCCAAAATGATGGGCATTAATATTCGGTTGGTCCCCCCTTTGCTGCTATAACAGCCTCCAATCTTCTTGGAAGGCTACGCACTAGATGTATTGGAACGTTGCTGCGGAGACTTCCATTCAGCTACAAGAGCATTAGTGAGATCGAGCACTGATGTTGGGCGATTAGGCCTGGCTCCCAACGGTTTTCCAAGTCATCCTAAAGGTTTTCGATGGGGTTGAGGTCAGTGCTCTGTGCAGGCCAGTCAAGTTCCTCCACACCGGTCTCTACAAACCATTTCTGTATGGACCTCACTTTGTACATGGGGTATTGAAACAGGAAAGTGCCTTCCCAATCTTCCCCAAAACAGCTCCAGGCCATCATTCCTCCTCAACCAAACTTTACAGTTGGCACTATGCATTGGGGCAGGTAGTGTTCTCCTGGCATCCTCCAAACCCAGATTCGTCCATCGGACTGCCAGATGGTGAAGCGTGATTCATCACTTCAGAGAACACGTTATGACTGCTCCAGAGTCCAATGGCGGCGAGCTTTACACCACTCCAGCCAAGTGGTATAAAGTCATGGTGATCTTAGGCTTATGTGAGGCTGCTCTGCCAGCTCTGGAGCTTTGTCAGACCATCAGGTTCTTGGTCACCTCCCTGACCAAGGCCCTTCTTCCTCGATTGCTCAGATTGGCCGGGTGGCCAGCTCTAGGAAGAGTCTTTGTGGTTCCAAACTTCTTCCATTTAAGAATGATGGAGGCCACTGTGTTCTTAAGTACTTTCAATGCTGCATACATTTTATGGTACCCTTCCCCAGATCTGTGCCTTGACACAATCCTGTCTTGGAGCTCTATGGATAATTCCTTCAACCTCGTGACCTGGTTTTTGCTCTGACATGCAGTGTCAACTGTGGGACCCCCCCCCCCCCCCCCCCCCCCCCAGTATCTCCTTTGTAGCTGGTTTATATACTGTGATGAAACACCTTATTAAGTATCTTATGAATCATTAATTAAAAAAAATAAGAAAGTGTTTATAAATATGTAAAGGACTATTTTGAGATTGCTTTTTGACATTTAGAAATGTAGGAATAATGATTATAAATGGTAAGTAAACGCTTTACAAACTGTTTATAAATTGTTTATTAAGGGTCCTTAATATAAAGTATTACCAACTTTTGCCCTGCTGATAAGTCAGTCAACAACAGTTACAGCTGGCATGTTATTGCCTATGGGAGATCTACTTGTTCTGTGCGGACTTGTTAGGCTGAAAGATCAAAGCACTACACATGTCGTCTATGAAAGAAAAAGGATTTGAATATCATCACAGGTGTTCGGAGAAGGTCACCATTAAAAACACTAAACTCCCATAATTTATAGTGCTGCTCGGGAAGCAAGGGCTCAGCCTTGTTTATTCTAGCTTTTGGACCTCAGCCACATGCCAATAGACATGGGTATAGCATTATTTAGGGAAGCAGAATTTACATATAAATTGGGAATTGAAGGCAAGCGAGTGGGAAGGAGAGGGAGAGAGGAACAGCAGGCTGACAATAAAAGCTTTTTGCTACGAGTGAGGCTGGCAGTTGTGTTCTTCTTGTTTGCTGAACTGTTTTAGAGGCTCAAATCTCCAAAATGCAGCTGCCCATATCTCCCTTATTCCTGACTCCCTGGCTAGATCTGGGAGTATCTCAGGGGAGAGGAGACAGGAAATAAATAACCCGAGGAAATAAATAACGACGGGCCTGCTGATGTATGTCTTAACCTCAATCCCCTGGAGATTAACCAGGTCACGTTTAAACCAAATCACAGACCTGTCAGCCTGGGCGAGAGATGCAGACAAACGCACTCCAACCTCATTGTCTAAAAGACCCACCCTGATCAAAGTAGTCATCTTTTTATTTTACTAGGCAAGTCAGTTAAGAACAAATTCTTATTTTCAATGACAGCCTGTTCAGGGGCAGAACAATCTTGTCAGCTCGGGGGTTTGAACTTGCAACCTTCCGGTTACTAGTCCAACGCTCTAACCACTAGGCTACCCTGCCGCTCCATGGAAGTAATTCATTGTATTGTGCCAGTGCAAGACATATATAAGTGGATAAAAGTGGTCAACGTTGCAAGGTGGCGCCGACAGACATGGGAGCTCTGCTTCTAGCTCGTAACCTCTACGGGATCGGTCCCCCACCCGCGGGACGGTTGACCTAACGTACGCTAATGTGATTAACATGAGGTTGTAAGTAACAAGAACATTTCCCAGAACAAAGACATATCTGATATGGGCAGAAAGCTTAAATTATTGTTAATCTAACTGTACTGTCCAATTTACAGTAGCTGTTACAGTGAAATAATACCATGCTATTGTTTAAGGAGAGTGCACAGTTATGAACTTGAAAATGTATTATTAAACCAATTAGCATATTTGGGCATTCTTGATACAACATTTTTGCACATACACTGATGCCATCTAGTGGCCAGAATCTCAAGTGCGCCTAAACTGGAATAATTCATTGGGGACTTTCTCTTGCATTTCAAAGATGATGAACACAAAAAAAGCACGTTTTTTTCTTTGTATTATCTTTTACCAGATCTAATGTGTTAAATTCTCCTACATTAATTTCACATTTCCACAAACTGTAAAGTGTTTCCTTTCAAATCGTATCAATAATATGCATATCCTTGCTTAAGGTCATTTTAGGCTGAAAATCCGATCATTAAGAGCTATTAAGCAACCTTGCAGTATTTTTTTGTGTGTGTGTTATTTCTTACATTATTAGCCCAGAACATTTTTTGTGTTATTACATACAGCCGGAAATTTGGATATCAGAGAGGCGGTAACTCACCAGAATTACGACCAGGAATTTGATTTTCCCTAATTGGATCCTTTCTTCGTACCCCCAGGGCAATTTTACTGAAGCTGCTCCAAGTCGCCCGGCAAGGTATTCGGAGTGGACTTCTAGTCTGACTCAGGAGGCAGGCACACCATCCACCACTTCTGAGTATATTACTCGCTAATGTTCAGTCTCTGGAAAATAAAGTAGACAAGCTCAGGATGAGGATCTCCTTCCAGCGAGATATCAGGGACTGTAACATACTCTGTTTCACGGAATCATAGCTCTCTCTGGATATACTGTCCCCGGCCACACAGCCAGCTGGATACTCAGTTCATCGTGCAGACAGGAATAAAGAACTCTCCAGGAAGAAGAAAGGTGGGGTGTATGCTTCATGATTAACTACTCATGGTGTGATTTTGACAACATACAGAAACTCACGTCCTTTTGTTCACCCGATCTAGAATACCTCACAATCAAATGCCAACCGTGTTACCTCCCAAGAGAATTCTCTTCGGTTATAGTCACACCCATGTGTATTCCCCCTCAAGCCGATACCACAACGGCCCTCAAGGAACTACACTGGACTTTATGCAAACTGGAAACCATATATCCTGAGAACGCATTTATTGTAGCTGGGGATTTTAACAAAGACAATTGGTGGGAAATGCTACCGAAGTTTAATCAACACATTGACTGTAGTACTCGCTTAGGAAAACCTCTAGATCACTGCTATTTGCCTTTTCAAGATGCCTGCAAGGCCCTCCCAAGCCATCCCTTTGACAAATCAGATCACAACTCCATTTTGCTCCTCCCTTCCTAAAGGCATAAAATCAAACAGGAAGTACCCATGCTAAGGTCTATTCAATGCTGGTCTGACCAATCGGAATCCATGCTTAAAGATTGTTTTGATTACACGGACTGGGATATGTTCTGGATAGCTTCTGAGAATAACACTGACGCTTACACGGACACAGTGAATGAGTTCATCAGGAAGTGTATAGGGAATGTTGTTCTCACTGTGACTATTAAACCTTACCCAAACCAGAAACCGTAGAACGATGGCAGCATTCATGTAAAACTGACAGGTCAAAACACAGTATTTTAACATTGGCAAGTTGACTGGGAAAATGGATGAATAAAGAAAGCATAGTTATTCCCTTCGTAAGGCAATCAAACAGGCAAAATGTCAGTACAGAGACAAAGTGGAGTCGAAATTCAACGGCTTAGACATGAGACGTTTGTGGCAGGGTCTACAGACGATCACGGATTACAAAGGGAAAACCAGCCACATCTGAAACAGACGTCTTCCTCCCAGACAAGCTAAACACCTTCTTCACCCACTTTGAGGATAACACAGTGCCACCGATGCAGCCCGCTCCCAAGGACCGTGGGCTCTCGTTCTCTGTGGCTGACGTGAGTAAGACATTTAAGTGTGTTATCCCTCGCAAGGCTGCTTGCCCAGACGACATCGCTAGCCGCAACCCCAAAGTACGCGCAGAGGCTGTAGTGTTTACGGACATATTCAATCTTTCCCTTTCCCAGTCTGCTGTCCCCACTTTCGTCAAGATGTCCACCATTGTTCCTGTACCCAAGAAAGCAAAGGTAGCTAACTAAATGAATGTTGCTCCGTAGCACTCACTTCTGTCATCATGAAGTGCTTTGAGAGTCTAGTTAATAATCATATCACCTCTACCTTACCTGATACCCTAGACCCACTTCAATTTGCTTACCGCCCCAATAGATCCACAGACGATGCAATAGCCATTCCACTGCACACTGCCCCATCCCATCTGTACAAGAGGAATACCTATGTCAGAATGCTGTTCATTGACTATAGCTCAGCCTTCAACACCATAGTACCCTCCAAGCTCATAATTAAGCTCGGGGCCCTGTGCAACTGGGTCCTGGAATTCCTGACGGGATGCCCCCAGGTTGTGAAACTAGGAAACAACACCTCACTGATCCTCAACATAGGGGCCCCATAAGGGTGTGTGCTCAGTCCCCTCCTGTACTCCCTGTTCACCCATGACTGTGTGGCCTTGCACGCCTCCAATTCAATCATCAAGTTTGCAGAAAACACAACAGCAATAGGCCTGATTAGCAACAATGACGAGACAGCCTACAAGTTGGAGGTGATGGCCCTGGCAGAGTGGTGCCAGAAAAATAACCTCTCTCTTGTCAACAAAATGAACGGAAGGAGCTGATCGTGACCTTCACAACAGCAGAGGGAGCACGCCCCTATCCACATCAACAGGACCACAGTGGAGAAGGTGGAGAGTTCCTTGGCGTACACATCACTGACAATCTGAAAGGCATAAGCTGCATTCTATTCTACTGTATTTAGTCAGTGCCACTCCGACATTGCTCGTCCTATATTTGTAAATTTCTTAATTCCAATTCCACTTTTAGAGCTAGGAACACAAGCATTTCGCTACTCCTGAAATAACGTCTGCTAAATATGTGTATGTGACCAATAAAACGTGATTTGATTTGACTGTCAGCAAGACAAAGGAGCTGATTGTGGACTACAGGAAACAGAGGACCAAGCACACTCCAATCCAAATCATTGGGACTGTAGTGGAGTGGGTGAGAGCTTCAAGTTCCTCAGTGTCCAAATCCCTTTTCATGGTCCACACACACCAACACAGTCGCGCCGACAACTCCTCTTCCCCCTCAGGAGGCTGAATAGATTTGTCATGGTCCCTCAGATCTTCAAAAGGTTCTACAGCTGCACCATTGAGAGCATCTTACGGCCCAGTACACCACTGAGGCCGAGCTCCCTGACATCCTGGTCAGAGAAAGGCCCTAACAATTGTCAAAGACTCTAGCCACCCGAGTCATAGACTGTTCTCTCTGCTATCGCACGGCATGCGGTACCAATGCACCAAGTTTAAACCAACAGTACCCTAAACAGCTTCTACATCCAAACCATAACACTGTTAAATAGTTAGTTAAATTGTTAACCAATAGCTGCCCATACTATCTGCATTGACCCTTTTTGCACTAACTCTTTTGACTCATCATGTACGCTGTTGCTACTGTTTATTATCTATCCTGTTGCCTAGTAACTTTATCCCTACCTACAGTGCATTCGAAAAGTATTCAGACCCCTTGACTTCTTCCACATTTTGTTCTGTTACAGCCTTATTCTAAAATTGATTAAATTATTTATTTTTCTCATCAATCTTAACACAATACCCCATAATTACAAAGCAAAAACAGTTTTTTAGAAATACCTTATTTACATAAGTATTCAGACCCTTTGCTATGAGACTCGAAATTGAACTCTGCTGCATCCTGCTTTCATTTATCATCCTTGAGATGTTTCTACAACTTGATTTGAGTCCAACTTTGATACATTTAATTGATTGGACATGATTTGGAAAGGCACACACTTGTCTATAAAAGGTCCCACAGTTGACATCACATGCCAGAGCAAAAACCAAGCCATGAGGTTGAAGGAATTGTCTGTAGAGCTCCGAGACAGGATTGTGTCGAGGCACAGATCTTGGAAAAGGTACCAAAACATTTCTGCAGCATTGAAAGTCTCCAAGAACACAGTGGCCTCCATCATTCTTAAATGGAAGAAATTTGTCACCAAGACTGACTGAGCAATCGGGGAAGAAGGGCCTTGGTCAGGGAGGTGACCATGAACCCGATGGTCACTCTGACAGAGCTCCAGAGTTCCTCTGTGGATAGGATAACCTTCCTGGACAGGAGAACCTTCCTAAATGACAACCATCTCTACAGCACTCCATCAATCAGGCAGTTATGGTAGAATGGCCAGACGGAAGCCACTCCTCAGTAAAAGGCACATGACAGCCAGCTTGGAGTTTGCCAAAAGGCACCCAATGGATTCTCAGACAATGAGAAACAAGGTTCTCTGGTTCTGATGAAACAAAGATTGAAATCTTTGGCCTGAATGCCAAGCTTCACATCTTGAGGCAACCTGGCACCATCCCTTACGGTGAAGCATGGTGGTGGCAGCATCATGCTGTGGGGATGTTTTTCAGCGGCATGGACTGGAAGACTAGTCAGGATTGAGGGAAAGATGAGCGGTGCAAAGTACAGAGAGATCCTTGATGAAAACCTGCTCCAGAGCGCTCAGGACCTCAGACTGGGGCGAAAGTTCACCTTCCAACAGGACAATGACCGTAAGCACACAGCCAAGACAACACTGGAGTTGCTTCAGGACAAGTCTCAGAATGTCCTTGAGTGGCCCTCCCAAAGCCCGGACTTGAACCCGATCAAAGAATGAGAGAAACTCCCCAAATACAGGTGTGCCAAGCTTGTAGCGTCATACCCAAGACAACTCAAGGCTGTAATCGCTGCCAAATGTGCTTCAACAAAGTACTGAGTAAAGGGTCTGAATACTTATGTAGATGCAATATTTCAGTTTTTATCATTTCTAAAAACCTGTCTTTGCTTTGTCATTATGGGGTATTGTTTGTAGATTGATTAGGGGAACAAACTATTTACAAAATTTTAGAATAAGGCTGTAATGTAACAAAATGTGGAAAAAGTCAAGGAGTTTGAATACTTTCCAAATGCACTGCACATGTACATATCTACCTCAATTACTTCCTACCCCTGCACATAAACGTGTTACACTCTAATAAAAAAAGGTGTTATCTAGAACCTAAAAGGGTTCTTTGGCTGTCCCCATATGATTAGCCTTTGAAGAACCCTTTGGGTTCTAGGTAGAAGCCTTTTGCATTCCATGTAGAACCCTTTCCACAGGTTTCTACCTAGAACCCAAAAGGGTTCTCCTATGGGAACCGCGAAATAACCCTTTTGAAACCCTTTTTGTACTATGTGTACTGGTACCCTGTGTATATAGCCAAGTTATCCTTACTCATTCTGTGTTTATTAGTTGTGTTTTATTTTTCTATCTTTTCCATTTTTTTCTCTGTGTTTTGTTGGGAAGGGCCCGTAAATAAGCATTGGACTGTTAGTTGGATTTGATTTGAATCATTTGATGTATTTCTGAGATCTAGCCAACATAATATGTGATCTCTAATGCCAATATGTTCTTCATACCTGCTTCATTACTGAATATGAAAAATTACCACTACCTTTTTCAAACCATGTCGAACTTTATGCGGAAGGAAATCACCAAATCAAAAAGTACAGAAACACAATAAGTATATAGGCCTACAGTTTTATAATCCAATAAATTAACCTAGTGATGTAACTTCTAACGTTTTCATCCTAGTTGATGCTATTATAAGTGTCACTGTCTTTAGTTTGAGTGAATCTGAGAGGTCATTGCTAAGTGGTTGTTGATTCTCTGTAAACAAATCAAAATGCAACGACGCCATTCCTCGGCAGTTGCCACAGCAATTGCTAAAAAACATCAATGCAGTTTGAGAGCCAAGCAAATAAAATGTGTCTACTTATTAGGGGCATATTAACAGCAAATTGATTTTTCCTGGAATAAAAGGTCACGATAAATGGCTTATGTGAGCCGCTATCTCCGCTATTTATCAGCTCTCCATCTACAATCTAATAAATTAACGCCACCATGCCATTCAGTGGCTACAGCGAATGGAAAGTCTGCTTGTAGCGAAGCTACTTTATAAAATGTCACTTTGTAATGTCAAATTATAGATTTTGTGTCAGAGTCTCAACAAATACCTGGTGGTTTTCGATTTTGGTTTGCAATTGTCTGATAAATTAGCCTCCTTCGCTATAAAACGTTTCATGTTACCTCCACCAGCCCCACCCCTTTACATATTAGGAAGTAGGCTTTAAGACTAAGTGTTTCCTCTTGGACTCTATTATAGCTATTATTGTTACACTCTTAGAAAAATAGGTGCAGCCTAGAACCTTAAAGAGTTCTACAGCTGTCCCATAGGATAACCCTTTGAATAACCCTTTTTGGTTCCAGGTAGAACCCTTTCAACAGAGGGTTCTATAGCTATATTCTATATCGAGGTCTATTTGACTGTAAAAAGGAGGGGTTGGATGGACCACAAACCAGTGCTATTGAATGGGGTTAATGTAATAGGCTTTGAGGTGTGTGTGTGTGTGTGTGTGTGTGTGTGTGTGTGTGTGTGTGTGTGTGTGTGTGTGTGTGTGTGTGTGTGTGTGTGTTCAAAGTTAACTAGGCTTTTAGCGTGCATGTATTTAACCTAGGTGAAAGGACCAGGAGAAAGAAAATGACCTGAATGCCAAGTGTCACGTCTGGAGGAAACCTGTGCTATCCATGTGTACACCTATGATTTACCTGTAATTCACTTTGGATTTGCCTACTGTATAATGACTGTCTCTTTCACTCACTAAACCAAACTGTCAAATTGGATTTTGAATAAAGTTGCCTGTCTACAGTTTGGTGTCCTCCAACATCGCCTGATTACAATTCTGTTCCTTCCACCACCAGCACCTCTGAAGGATTAGCATATTTGAGCAGGCATGCAGAACAACCCCTCAGGTTTTTTGGACTCTGCTGGCCTTGCTCAGTTTTGACCAAATGGATGCAGTTGTCATAGCAACACGACTCCCTCCACCCCCCATCGAATCACAGCAATTGCAGCGGCAACGGGACTCCACGGACGATGACTCCATTTCTCATCCAAATGATGCTGATGAGATGGCTGTGTTCTGCCCTGAGTACATAAACACACGTGGTCACGATGGAGATGCAGTACAGAAATAAGTAGGGGAAAAGGAGAGGAGAGGAGAGAAGAGGAATAGCTGAGCCAGAAGAAGATGAGAGGGGAATATCTCCCTTTAGGGAAAACTTCAGGGAGATCCTAGTCCCAGAACAACTACACTCTTAGAAAAAGGGTTCCAAAAGTGTTCTTCGGCTGTCTCCATAGGAGAACCCTTTCTGGTTCCAGGCAGAACCCATTTCTGTTCCATATAGAAACAAAAGGGTTCTACCTGGAACCAAACTCGGTTCTTAAAATAGTTTTATGGGGACAGGCGAATAATTATTTTAGGTTCTAGATAGCACCATTTTTTTTCAGAGTGTACAACTAGGATAAAGCACAAGGAATTAATGGGACAAATTATCTACAGTGTGTCTGCAGTGTCTGGGAAATACATTTAGATTCGCATTTGCTCCTTTTATTATCCCTTAGTGCTATACATGTGAATTGGATGATGCAATTACTGGGAGAGCTCTGAATACTTAATTCAAGGATGTGTGAGCCCAGCACTGAAAGTTTGGCTTGTGCCTTGGAGCTGTGTTTCATCTCAGTTTGCTAGTTGTCTGGTTGTAGTCCTAGCTTAGCAGTGCATGTAATGTATGGTCCTGTAAGACACAAAAAAAATCAGCATTTTTACACTCAGGCTGCCTGGCTGTGGTAGAGTGGGGTAAGTCGAGCCATTTTTAACTTTCAGCATCACTCCATCAAGGGAATTATAGTATTATTTATAGCAAAGATATGAACATACAGTATCAGTCAAAAGTTTGGACACACCTACTCATTCAAGGGTTTTTCTTTACTTTTACTATTTTCTAAATTTTAGAATAATATTGAAGACATCAAAACTATGAAATAACACATATGGAATCATGTAGTAACCAAAAAGTGTTAAATCAAAATATATCTTAAATTTGAGATTCTTCAAAGTAGTCACCCTTTGCCTTGATGACAGCTTTCCACATTCCACATTGACATTCTCTCAACCAGCTTCACCTGGAATGCTTTTTTGTTGGCTACTTTTCCTTCACTCTATGGTCCAACTCATCCTAAACCATCTCAATTAGGTTGAGGTCGGGTAACTGTGGAGGCCAGGTCATCTGATGCAGCACTCCATCACGCTCCTCCTTGGTCAAATAGCCCTGGAGGTGTGTTAGGTCATTATCCTGTAGAAATACAAATGACAGTCCCACTAAGCGCAAACCAGATTGGATGGCGTATCGCTGCAGAATGCTGTGGTAGCCATGCTGGTTAAGTGTGCCTTAAACTCTAAAACAATCACAGACAGTGTCACCAGCAAAGCACTCCACACCATCACACCTTCTCTTCCATGCTTCCCGGTGGGAACCACACATGAGATCATCCGTTCAGCTACTCTGCGTCTCACAAAGACATGGCGGTTGGAACCAAAAATCTCTAAATTTGACTCATCAGACCAAAGGACAGATTTCCACCGGTCTAATGTCCATTGCTCATGTTTCTTGGCCCAAGCAAATCTCTTCTTATTATTGGTGTTCTTGAGTAGTGGTTTCTTTGCAGCAATTCCTCCTTGAAGGCCTGATTCATGCAGTCCCCTCTGAAAAGTTGATGTTGAGATGTGACTGTTACTTGAACTCTGTGAAGCATTTATTTGGGCTACAATCTGAGGTGCAGTTAACTCTAATGAACTTATCCTCTGCAGCAGAGGTAACTATGGGTATTCCTCATGGGAGCCAGTTTCATCATAGCGCTTGATGGTTTTTACAACTTTACTTGAGGAAACTTTCCAAGTTGTTGACATGTTCAGCATTGACTGACCTTCATGTCTTAAAGTAATGATGGACTGTCATTTCTCTTTGCTTATTTGAGCTGATCTTGACATAATATGGACTTGGTCTTTTGTATCTGTATCTTCTGTATACCACCCCTGCCTTGTCACAACACAACTGATTGGCCCAAATGCATTAAGAAGGAAAGTAATTCCACAAATTAACAAGGCACACCCGTTAATTGAAATGCATTCCAGGCAACTACCTCATGAAGCTGGTTGAGAGAATGCCAAAAGTGTGCAAAGCTGTCATCAAGGCAAAGGGTGGCTGCTTTGATGAATCTCAAATATAACATAGATTTTGATTTGTTAAACTTTTTTGGTTACTACATGATTCCATATGTGTTATTTCATAGTTTTGATGTTTATACTATTATCCTATAATGTAGAAAATATTAAAAATAAAGAAAAACATTGAATAAGTAGGTGTGTCCAAAATTTGACTGGTGGTGTACATTTCAGGATGTTACGTATCATTAGAAATAATCTGAATTCATATAAACATTATAGTTTTGAAAAGATCGCTTGTCCAAAAAAAAAATGGTCTCTTGGCATAAGGGGTAAATTGAGCTGCAGGACAGGGTAAGTTAAGCTGCCTACAAATGTTGTACTGAAATAATTAAGTACTACCACTACCTTTTTAAAACCATGTTTAACTTTATTTCCCAAACATAATAACGATCACCTTTTGTCTTTTAATCATTTGAACACAGGCTTAACACCAAATGTTTTTTTTTACACTTTTAACATAGGCCAGGCCTTGTTGTTACCTCATATCCCAGCGGTAATGCCTTGCCTTACTCCTTATTTGCTCAACTTGCCAATGGTTCAACCATTTGCTCAACTTACCCCATGGCCATTGGATCAACTTACCCCAAAGCAAACATTTTTACTGTATTAGCCCACACAGCTACAACGATGCACTTTCATGCTAGGTTTAGGATATTGAAACGTATAGACTCCAACTGATGTATAGAACAATCTTAAACATGATCTACCTTGGTTTAGATACAGTATCATGAAACATCTAATAGAATAAATTAATTTGATGAAAACACATTTTTTGGACCTAACTTGTTTACCAATTTATCCATGTGATTTCTTCCTTCACAGACTCCATAAAATCATGACTTCTTCCAAATACTGTATTTGATCAACTGATTAATTTTTTGTGTGGATTCCTGCAAACAAGTGTGTCTCATCACATCACTTTGGCTCAATTTACCCCACTGTCCCCTACTGTGGTATACCATTTGGTTTATAGCAGACATGGCCAAGTGTCTTTGCAGAAGTGTGTTTGTGCATCTGCATTTGTGTCTGTGTCTGTGTCGTCTGTGTCTGTGTGTGTGTGTGTGTGTGTGTGTGTGTGTGTGTGTGTGTGTGTGTGTGTGTGTGTGTGTGTGTGTGTGTGTGTGTGTGTTTGTGTGTGTGTGTGTGTGTGTGTGTGCGTGTGTGTGTACATGGGTGCACACGTGCGTGCATGCACGTGTGTGTGTACGCCAGCCTGTTGTGCACAGATGTCCCATTGCTGTAATTGAAGATGATGAAGGGGCTGTCTGTGTGTGGGGATATTGCTCATGGAACACTTATAAATCAAAGTGACACATGCTGGTAATTGATGATGTGTTTTGGTGCAGCTACAGTAGCATCTGTAAACAGAGGTGGTCTGCCTTTCCTAAAAAAGAGAAAGTGTAAGTGTAAATCCACTAGATGCAGGAGAACCAAGGATAGCCTCCTTATTATTTTGGCATTCAAATGCGTACTGCCTTTTCAAATGACTAATTTGTTTGTGTTTGATACTGGGGGTGCATCTGTAGACTACATCTGTGGCTTTTGACTACACTTGTAAATATGTTAAATTACCAAGAACATTTGGGCAAGTCTATCATACACATCAGCAACACACACTTAATCACACATTTACTCACATTCTCTACTTACTGAGACACATACACATTAGCACACATACAGTAGGCCTCTCCCAGTTCCAATCGAGTTATCAGCATGCTGCTTTCAGTACAACCATGCCCTGATGTGTGAAAAAACAAAATCCTTCCGAAGCCTTCGGAAGGCCACTTCTTCCCCTCCTCTCTAAAGGATGGAGGGATGAGCTCTATCTCTTTCTCTCTCCTCCAGCTCCCGGACCTCTGACCCAGGGAGTCTAATTAGTGCACAGCGGCTCTTTAATGTGGAAAACGATGAGAAATGCATAGCCACGGATATGCAGATGATGAACCCTGGTTACCTCGCCCTCGGCTGGATGAACAACCATGGCGTTGGAGTCAAGGTCCTGGGCATGTGAAGTGTGGGTAGTGGAGATGGGAGTGAGGCAGTCAGCACACTCACTTAATCAGTGATTGAGATGCTGTGTTTCTGCTTTTCAAGTAGGGAATAAATTATGGAACTTTGAGACAACTAATAGAAAACTAGGGTGTTTATCCTCTCACTCACACTTGCTGTGCATACATACACAATCATTTACTAAGAAAACCCCGGCAAAACAAAAACAAAAAGACCATTCCAAGAGTGTCTTTAACCTCTTTGGGCTAGGGGGCAGTATTTTCACGTCCGGAAGAAAAGCATGCCCAAAGTAAACTGCCTGCTACTCAGCCCCAGAAGCTAGGATATGCATATAATTGGTATATATCGTTATTTCTGACTGTCGTGTCGCACCTGCCTGGTTGAAATATTATTTGCATGTGTTTGTATGATGGTTCCGCTAGCGGAACGTCTAGCCGTAACAGGTGACGACCATATGAAACTGCCTCAACAACCTGACACATAACCATGCTGTTGACAAGGCCCCTGTTAGAAACAGGATATGATCTGATATCGACTGAACGCTCACCGGTGTTCTGTTTATCATCACATTGTGTTTTCATTTGACTGCATTGAAAATACACACAGTAGATGAAGTTCCATTGAGCTGTGTAAGACAGAAGTAAGACGGCTGAATAAATACTGGCATCTTTATAGACTTCCATCATTCACTATAATTAAAGAAGGGCCCATTTTGGAGTTCCATCAAACAAATTAGGATCTAGATGTAATCATATTAAAATTGGCAGGGGCATAACAGTTGCATTAACTCCATATAATGCTATCAATTGAAGAAAACATTGAAATACAATCATATTATTGATAATGCAAATCGTTTTTTCCTTCATTGACACAGATTTTGGGGGCACTGAAAACAACAACGACAATACGACCTCACTAGAGGAGTAAGAACAAATATGTTTTTCTATTAAACAGAATTATTACCACAGGGAATGTGATATGAACTCTCTCTCTCTCTCTCTCTCTCTCTCTCTCTCTACATTCTAATCAAGTTCTAGTACCTCAATTTCCATGTTTCAAAAACTCTCCACACACTACAAAGCCCTCGCAAAAAAACACATATTTGCCTTGCCAGACGACCAATTACAGCCAGAAATTATTTGTTGTTCCTTTTTTCATGTCTGCGGTCCAGGCTTTTGAGGAACTATCAGCAGAGGTGAAGATGGAGGACGCATATTCATGACTCTCAGGACCATTAGTAGTGTGTAGGTGGACTCGGCCTGATAAACAAATCGAGTGAAGAGGAGTTGGAAGGCCTAAAACGGCTAGCTACCTACAGCTGACCTAGACATGTTACTCACACTTCACGCAGTGAGTAACACACTCTTCACGCTGAGGAATTAGCAGGAAAGAGTTGATTAGAAGGCTGAAGAAAAATGAATCTGTAGGTAACAGGTAATGTAAATGCAATGCTGCACTAACGACCACTTGAGATGCACTACAACTGTATAAAAACATGTATACAGTGTTGGTATTGTATTGAATCACCTGAACCATACTTTCCTTTAAAAAAATGTAGGTTTTATTATCATACACACCAGATGGGCCAGTGAAATGTGTTTTTTTTACAGGGTCAGCCATAGTAGTACGGCACTCCTGGAGCAAATAGGATTTGTCTTTGCAAAGTTACTAACCCCTCTAAATTGACAGAGGTAGCATAGCGGATGAAATATTGACCATTCGAAGTGCGATCAGCTCGTTTCATACCTGCCCTTGTTAATCAGCCTAAAAGAGCAGCATGCAACATTCATGGAGTAGGATTTATAGCCGACCACCCTTTAAATAGACTGAAAAGCGTTCAACGAGGCCTCTCAAATAATTGATGGACCAAATAACAAGACTTCACTACATCTCGAAGTGAATGAAGAATTCATGAAACTCCGACTAAGGCTGAGGACTCAGCCCATGCTAATGATAAGCTATAATTAAGATTTTACAAGTCCTTTTTAACATGGCTATTATCTATTTACACGGTACCCACGTCCGTTCCTGGAGAGTAGAATAGTTTTTTTCTCTGTTTGTGTTGTTGTACGAAGGCCCTGTTTCTTTTCTGATCATGTGGGATGACTGGGAAAAAGTGTAGGCCCCAGTTACTCCTTCATCTCAGCTTCCTATGTTGGATCATGTGCAAAAGAAAGATACATCTAATCAAATGATGTCAGTACAAGTATAGTACATTAGTTGTTTCATTTGGGACACTGTTTTATGTTTCATTCATTTGCATGATGCCTAAGGAGCCAATCACTATTGAATCACAAAACGGAATATAAGTTGGTATGCACATTTTACGCCCGACTTCAGAAGTGAAAGACCATTCTGGTTGAATGAAATCTTAAAATGAGCCATTTGAAAGCTCTCTGTGGGTAGCATACAGGTTGACATTTTCATTTGGTAATGTAATAATGTCCTGCCTCTGAAACAGGCTTGCTTCTGTATAGCTCCTCTGACACGGTCCTGTTGAATGTAAATGAACATATAACACAATAGTCGGTCTCTTGAGAGTCTCCTATCCGCCTCTTGATTGACAGAGAGCCAGTGGAATCAAAACCCTCAGACACGACACTCATTACTAACAGTTCAAAGCCAGAGAGCCGCCAGAATAGAGCTGCTGATTCTTCTTCCGTGGTGTCGTCCTAAATGGAGCCCTATTTCCTATGTGGTGTGCTACATTTGACTAGGGCCCATTTGGAAAAGGGTGCTATTTGGGACACAGTGTTTGTCCATACTGGAAACCTGTTTGCTTAATAGTCTTAATTAAAAAGCTACTCAGCGTTGCACAAACACATCCCCGAGTGGGCCCCCGTTAATCAATTAAAAGCTAATTTGTCTGGCCGCTTAATAATCAACAAAAGCCTCGTCAGAGAAATATGGCAGGTGTTGACAGGTCCACAATAATCCAAGAAGAAAATGAAAAAATAAGGAGAAAATCAAACAAAGGAAGGGAATAAAGGGATGTCTTGTGACATACTATATGTACAATACGCCCACTCTCTCTTGTGGTAAATAGCGCCTTTCCTCTCCTCTTTTCCTCCTATCCTTTGTGTCATCCCTCTCTCTTTCAGAGGCTGATCACAGTAGAGGGGGTGTCAGGAATCACTAGCAAACACATCTGTCTCTCATTAAGCTCAAACTAGAGGGAGAATCCAATAGTGTGACCTTCACAGGAGTGACTGACATGTAGCACCCTTTTATTCATAATTTATCTCACACTGTACTTCCATTTTTTTTTATCTCCCTCCCTTCCTACCTCAACCCCTACCTCCTTCCACCCCTCTCTCCCTTTCTATCACTCTCTGTCTTTCTCTATGTTTGTCTTTCTCTCTCATTTCCTACTCTCTCTTCTCCTGCTATTCAGCTGGTGAATGTTGAGGAGTAGAGGAGAGATGCTCAGGAACAATTAGTCAAGGCCAGATGATGCTGTAATGGCTCAGCCAGCGGCTCCCCCACAGTGACATGGACAATGATGTTCCCGTATAAAACAGACAATTAAGTACACAGGGGGCCCAGCTCCCCCCCTGATCTCTCTCACACACAGGCCACTGCACAGGCAGGCTATAGCCTTTAATGGCCATATGTGATCCATCATGTCCCGTGGACTAGAATCTATTGAGCACAGGGAAGCACGGGAACGTATTGTGCCGCAACACCTGTGCATATGTCAATGAGAAAGACAGCTCAGTTTGTGATTGTGAATGTAGTGATTGAGCTTTGATTGGAGGGTGAGAAAGCTTTGAACACATACACACATTAGGACTACCTCATGTGGATATCAACAGTGTTATCCTACCACTCTATCTGGCACACAATCTTTGCGTTGATAGGACTCTTTTGGAAAGCCATTTAGGCGTGCCACAATTAGCTTGGCTTTGGTCGCCCATGGCAGCAGTGGTCGTTATAGTGGGGTATTGTAGGTGAAAGTGACCTGGTGGGCCCTGGCACCAGGGAGCAGTCAGGTGGCACGCTGGCAGGGCTTTAGTACTCACTGGGAATACATGTTGTTACAGTTCCCCCTTCACTTCTTTCTCTGGCTGTCTTTCTTTGATTCTTTTCTGTCTCTCTCCTCTCACTCTTTTTCGTTCCTCCACTGGTTTAGCATTCCAGCTCTCTTTGAAGTCCCCCATTTTTATTCTTTCATACGCAAACATGTATACATTGGCCTATACCTTTGTGCTTATATCAATCTCTCCCCCATGTGTCTTGTTAAAATTCACCTCGCTCTCTCTCAATTCAATTGAATTAAATTTCAATTTAAGGGCTTTATTGGCATGGGAAAAGCAAAAGCAAGTGAAGTAGATAATATACAAATAAACAATACAAATGTACAGTAAACATTACACTCACAGAAGTTCCAAAAGAATAAAGACATTTCAAATGTCATATTATGTCTATATACAGTGTTGATATAGTGTCTATATACAGTAATGATGTGTAAATAGTTAAAGTACAAAAGGGAAAATAAATAAACAATAATATGGGTTGTATTTACAATGATGTTTGTTCTTCAGTGGTTGCCCTTTTCTTGCGGCAACAGGTCACAAATCTTGCTGCGGTGATGGCACACTGTGGTATTTCACCCAATAGATATGGGAGTTCATCAAAATTGGATTTGTTTTCCAATTCTTTGTGGGTCTGTGTAATCTGAGGGAAATATGTGTCTCTAATATGGTCATAGATTTGGCAGGAGGTTAGGAAGCGCAGCTCAGTTTCCACCTCATTTTGTGGGCAGTGTGCACATACCCTGTCTTCTCTTGAGAGCCACGTCTGCCTACGGCGGCCTTTCTTAATAGCAAGGCATGTTCGTTGATTCTGTACATAGTTAAATATTTCCTTAAATTTGGGTCAGATATTATGCCACTGTGTACTCTGTTCAGGGCCAAATAGCATTCTAGTTTGCTCTGTTCTTTGTTAATTCTTTCCAATGTGTCAATTAATTATATTTTTTTCCCCCATGATTTGTTTGGGTCTAATTGTGTTGCTGTTCTGGGGCTCTGTGGGGTGTGTTTGTGTTTGTGAACAGAGCCCCAGAATCAGCTTGCTTAGAGGACTATTCTCCAGGTTCATCTCTCTGTAGGTTATGGAAGGTTTGGGAATCACTTCCTTTTAGGTGGTTGTAGAATTTACCTGCTCTTTTCTGGATGTTGATTATTAGCGGGTATCAGCCTAATTCTGCTCTGCATGCATTATTTGGTGTTTTACGTTGTACACTGAGCATATTTTTGCAGAATTCTGCATGCAGAGTCTCAATTTGGTGTTTGTGTGTTCTCGGGCAACGATGTCTAGATGGAAAGAATCAGGTCTGACAGAATCCGTGCAGAAGATCTAGATGCTGCGGTAGGCCTTGCTTGGTTGGTGACAGAAGCACCAGATCATCAGCAAATGGTAGACATTTGACTTCAGATTCTAGTAGGGTGAGGCCGGGTGCTGTAGACTGTTCTAGTGCCCTCGCCAATTCGTTGACATATAAGTTGAAGAGGGTGGGGCTTAAGCTGCATCCCTGTCTCATCCCACGGTCCTGTGGAAAGAAATGTGTGTGTTGTTTGCCAATTTTAACCTCACACTTGTTGTTTGTGTACATGGATTTTATAATATTTTTCCCCAACACCAATTTCCATCAATTTGTATAGCAGACCCTCATGCCAAATTGAGTCAAAGGCATGAGTAGACTTTGCCTTTGTTTTGGTTTGTTTGTTTGTCAATTAGGGTGTGCAGGGTGAATACGTGGTCTGTCATACGGTAATTTGGTAAAAAGCCAATTTGACATCGGAGTAATAGGTTGTCGGGCGCCCGGTGGGTTTTTCGGATCATCACATAACCATGGCTTAGCTGTCTATTTCACCAGGGCCTCGGCAGGCATCCTATTGGGTGTTTAATGTAAAGCTCTCACAAGATGCCACTTTTTGCTCAGGTTTCCAGACTTTTTGGGAAAGGTGGGGGCGGCGAAGAGAGGAGTATGAGTCTCTGAGTCAGTGGTGGGATGTTGGGAAAGTCCAAATTTAAAGCAAAGGGAGCACTTGTAAGAGCTAGGTTCTCTATGCTCAAGGAGATGAATGCTCCCAGCTCCTTCTTTGGTTTGGAAAGACAAGCCAAGGGTATGCATTGTCAACGGCTGTCTGATGGGCGGGTGGACTCTGTGGTGGGGGAGATGCGGGAGCGGACTGTGGAGTTTTATATATATATTTTATATTGAGTTGTATAGGGCAGCACTGTGTGATCCCATATGTGCTCAGGTTTGGTTTGTAGAACTCCCTAAACTCTTTCTGGAACATGGATGAAATGGACATTCCCGTTGTCCCATAAACTGGCAGAGGCCGTAACCCAGATGTGCTGGACAGGCATGGGTGTGTTGACAGCATAGCAGTGTCAGCGTATGCAGATAATGTTTCTGTGATGGTCAGGGATGGGCAGAATATGCAGGCACTAGAGAATGGTCTGAAGGTGTACGAGGGAGCGTCATCAGCTAAGGTGAACTGGGGCAAGCGCAAAGCTCTGTTATGTGGTGCATGGAGGGTTAGCCCCCTTCCCTCCCACTCCCCCTCTGCTTCCAGGGGGTTTGCAGTTGGGTTGTGAAGGGCTTGACATTTTTGGCATGTACCTGGGTTTGGAGAGGTGGGTCAGGAAGAACTGGGAGGGGCTGTCACAGGCAGTGGTGTCAAGACTGGCCAGGTGGAGGTGGCTCCTGTACCAAGTGTCATATAGAGGGAGGGTGCTGATAAACAACACCTGGTGGCCACTTCCCTCTGGCATAAACTGGCTGTCCTCAACCCCCGCTCGCAGACCTTCAACACAAGCTGGTGGATTTTTTTATGGTCAGGCCATCACTGGCTGAGGGAGGCAGTGTTGTACATGAACGTAAGAGAAGGAGAACAGGGCCTGGTGGAACTGGAGAGCAGGGTGGCTGCATTCTGATTAAAGGTGGCGCAGACACTGCTGTACCATACTGATGTCGGCTGGAGGGAACCAGCATGCGCGCTGCTAAGGAGAGCTGGCGGATTAGGGCTGGCCCTGCAGCTGTTCCTCATGAAGCTAGAGAGGCTGAGTACAGCAGGTCTCTCAGACTTTTACTCTGCAGTGCTGAGGGCCTGGCAGCTGCTAAGGCCCACATGAGAAGGGGGTGGAGCCTGGGCTGTGGGTGGAGCCTATCTTCCACAACCCAGCCATCATCTTGAGATCGGTTCAGTCGGCCACCCTGCAGAGGCGACTGATGACAGCGGGTTTACTAAGGCTGGGTGACCAGCGACTGTTGGGAGAGGAGGGGTGGAAAACCCAGAAAGTCCTGGAACAACAAACAGGACTAACATCTCTTAGGCTGCTGGAGAGATTGCTGGAGGAGGTCCAGGAGGCACTGTCTGAGTTGGTAAGGGGGATGTTTGAGCCAAAGGAGGAGGGGCCACCAACGTTTCCGCCACTGCAGATGACAGCAGAGACTGGAGACTGGCAAGGTGGTCTGGAGGACTTGTTTGATTTTAACACTCCGAGCCTGGGGGAGTTTGAGGATGTGGTAGGTAAAGCCCTCTACAATCTCTGCATTAAGGAACATTCGGAGCCTAACAGGAGTGAAGACACATCAGTGACAGGGGGTATGTGGGGCGGAGAGTATGGTGGGTTTTAGGTGGAAGGGGCTCTACAAACCCCCAGTACCAAGGAGGTCAGGGGACCTCCAGGGGAGGGTTATTCATGGATCCCTGGCATCTGGTTGGCACGGGTTGAACCGGGAGTCGGGCAGGGGTGTCCTTTCTGTGTCATGAATGAAACTGTGACTCATGTATTTTCTGTGTGTGCCAGGTTAATGCCATTAATGTCTCTGTTGGAATGTCTGTGTGAGAGGTTGGGGGTGGGTTTTACTGTTGGGATGTTTATAATGGGGTACAGGTATTCAAATAAGGAAAAGGCCAAATGTGTTTTGTTGAATTTTCTGTTTGCTCAGGCAAAGTTGGCTATTTGGCTAACAAGGAGGAACAGGGTCAAAGGTGGGGGGATAACAAACTCTTTACTATTATTTCATTGGATGGTCTCTGAGCACCTTGGGATGGAATTTGAGTTCTATAAAATGATAAAAAGTGTGGAGATGTTTCAGGAGATATGGTGTGTTGGGGTGTCCGTCTGTACAGCTGGGGAAGATGTGTTGGATATACAGTTGTAGAAGTGGTGAGGTTTTTGGTTATTGTGATGTGTGGTGTTGTTTTGTATTGTGTGGTAGAAGGCAAGGTGAGTATGCAGTACTGCAGTACAAGGGGGTGGTGGTAAGGTTTTAATGAAATGAGAATGTATCAATTAAAGAAAGACAAAAAGTCAAAAGTCTCTCTCTCAGAAAAGGCACAGTTTTCTTTCTTACATTCTTCCGTTGTCCTCACAGATACTCAAAAAGACATGCCCAATCGTATACCATGGGTATCCTGCATGTCGTACCTTATACTGTGTTTTCTCCAGGCTTGCACACAGCGCTCTACCTGTGCCCTAGGTTCAGTGTTACATTACCTGCTCTACAGCTGAATAGTTTATTTTTCCATCTGTTCTCTCTCTCTCTCTCTCAAATCTCTCCATCTTTCTCTCTGTCAGATCAGCCTCTGGAAGCAGGTTACGTACGTGTTTAATACTCACATTTACCGCTGAAAAGAAGGTGATGTGATATACCTAAAAGAGAACGAGGCCTAGAGGTGTACTGTGTTAACACATTCATCATTGTCTCCCGTATTGCAGCCAGACCACCCCTGAAACACTGCAGACTCTCTAACACACAAGAATGTGTATGTGGACAAGCGCACGCACACACGCATGCAAATGCACACACACACACACGCACACACACACACACACACACACACACACACACACACACACACACACACACACACACACACACACACACACACACACACACACACACACACACACACACACACACACACACACACTGTTTTGCATGTGTCTCTCTCTGTAAAAGGATTCTACCTGAAAGTACAGGATAAGTAAGTGAACAGCCCATTACAGTGTAACAGAGCAATGCCTTCCAGCAATGCCTTCTGTGTCAGAAGATCATTTTCAAATGTACGATGGATTCCCCAGTTTGATGAAGTGTGTGTGTGTGTGTGTGTGTGCGTGCACTCTAGTGTGTGTGTAAGTGTGTGATTGCCCTCGTGTGTGTGTGTGTGTGTGTGTGTGTGTGTGTGTGTGTGTGTGTGTGTGTGTGTGTGTGTGTGTGTGTGTGTGTGTGCACTCTAGTGTGTATGTGTGTATGCGTTTGTGTGTGTTTGTGCACTCTAGTGTGTATGTGTGTGTGTGTATCTATTATTATACCAGCCTCTCCAGAGCTGTGTAGAGCAGGTGGCCCAAGCAGCAGTGTGTAAATAAAGAGAGCACTCCAAGCTGTCTGGACCACGTCGTCCTTCTTGTACCCCTCTGGAAGAATTACACCTCCTCCTCAGTGCTTACTGGTGGATCTTCATGTCTAGTGTTGGCTGGAGATTTACATGACAGCCAGTGGGATTTGAATGCACTATAGTGTCATCAAGACAGCGGTTTATAACAGAGACTTGAGATGGTACATACGCAAGTGGTTGGATGTCAGACGAGTGGAAAATGCTAGGAGAGAAGAGACCATTGTAACCTGTACTCATGTCTTTAATAAACTGTTATCTCTGGTTCTTACACTCCCTCCATCACACAGGGACATCAGCTTCTCTTACAAGGCATTTAGAAAGGACTAGATTAGGGTAATAGCAAATATGTCTAACTGTTCATTCTGTGTTTGTGTGTTAGGTCCTATACAACCTCCCTCAGAATGGAAAAAAGATAAAATAGATCAAAAATACACACATTTATAGCCCGGCCAAGTGTTGCAATTTTAGCTCAGTGCATTTCTCATTTCAATGTTTCATTTGGAGAAATGAAAGCAAATCAAAGGCCCTCTCAGAACAGCGTGCTGTCAACTCAGAGACTGAATACAGGTATCTGGCCTACACTCTGTTTTAACAGCGTGCAGCATTTCCTCTGATTTAATGTTGTTTGTAATTTCCAATCTGAAAAAAGTGTAGTTTAATTTGTTGGAGTGCCAGGCATATTAAAACATAGCTATTTGGGCGTTTGTTAGAATGACGGGCCACAACCCCCTTTGATGACGGCTGCTTAACAACAATGGCTGACAATGTGAGCCAAACCCGCATTTGAATGACATGTAGAGAATGCTGAGAACGAACTCCACCTGGCAGTGGAACGAAATGAGAAAGCAGAGGTGATTTGCATATATTCTTTGGCAGGGCTCTTAAATTTTCATAGGCAGCGGCTCTCAGCAATTGAAAGAAAGTAAACATCTAGAACTGCACTCTGCGGGGTTAAAGCCAATTAACGAATGTGAATACGTTTTTGGTAAGGCATGAAAAAATAATGGAAAAATGCTCATCACTGTCCTTTTCTCTTCTGTTTCCCCCGCCGCAACTCAGTAAGATTCTCAGTTCATTTATCATGCATTTTATTCTGTACTCCTGTCTATACACGGCTACATGTCAGACAGTAATGCTCACATCAAATTACTTTAGAATTTGGGGGAATAGAGAGCTATGCAAAAGTCGGTTTCATTGGTGTAGTAGCTTAAGAGGAAATCCTCATCAGACTGCTGTCACATTCTCAAGGAGATGTCGACTATGTCACAGAGACGGTCTGTACCGATAAGTATTAAGCATACTACCCCCCCCAATGGCTTTATAATAAGATCTTAAGGTTTATAAATAATTGCACAACAATGAGAGAGAAAGAGAGAGCGAGAGCAAGGGAGAGACAAATAGGAAGAGATTAAAACAAAGAGAGTGAGAAAGCAAGAGAAAAATAAATAAACAAGTAATGTCAGGATAAGTTGAACGGTATTGGGTGTAGCCAGCGTTTGTCCCAAAAACATGAGAAGTTTACAAATTTGCATGAAATTACAAACACGTCACAGGAAGGCACACGAGACAAAAGAACATCTGTTTTCTTCTTCTATCCGTTTCCGTTCATCCAAAATAGGTTGTAAATTGTGCAAAGAATGAAGGACTAAATCCTTGGAGAATATTTAGCAAGGTTTTTGTTGTACCTTGAAGTATGAGCTTCAAAGAACTGACTGCAATAAGACAGGCTGTGTCCTGGTGATGGAAAAACTGGATCTAGGCACCTAGCTGGTCAGTTCACTGCCTCAGATGCTACGCTCGGTGCTTCTCTTCTCACATTTTGATGTGTATTTTGGGTCTTTTTTAAGTCATTTAGGTCTGAATCCCAACTTCAAATCTTCAGTCCTAATATATTGTCTTATGTAGATCATGCTTCAGAGATAGAAAATCTGAGTCACCTCAAGACAATATACAATGCACTTTGATGATGAGCAAAGCACTGCAAAAATGCACATTCTTAGCTAAAAAGCCTCCTTCAGTTACCTTACTTTCTTAGGTTATGAATTATGGTACTAGTTTACACTTATCAGGTCACATGGACATTGTGTACAACATGTGCTGTTTCCGTGTGATTTTGATACAGGAATAAACAACAATACGTTCTTATTCCCAGACACACCTCAGTAGCAGGTTGGAGGCCCTACCCCCTACTGTTACCGTTGTTTACCTGTACATCAGATGTAGCATACAAACAGCTTCTGAACTGCTCTGTGATCTAAATATAGATGTGAAGAAACGGCAAATGACAACTTTGATCTACTTTTCTTCCACTCCCAAAAGTAAGACACAAACTGAAGAACTTGTTGTGAGCAGAGAGAGCGGTAGAATGTACTTGTTAAGTGCATCATCGGTAAGACCTCTCTTCTGACCTCTCATTTCGATGTTCCACACAAAGGAAAGATTTTGGCCAAGTGGGAGAAGGGAAAACAAAAATACGATACACTTGTTTGACAAAATTAATACTTTCAGTATTGAAAGAGTGTTCAACCATATTATAATAAATAATATTGCCGGAATATAACCAAAAGTGTTGTCAAATCTTTATTGTCTTACTGTCACAGCTGTTGATTAGACGTAGGGAAGAAGTGTTGTATCTGTATTCTCCATGGCATTCAGGTGGTATTGGGGATAGAAACGCAAAAACAAACTGGGTCCATTAACTCATCATTCCAACACAACGGAGGTGCAGTTGATCATTGGTGCAGTTGATCTTGTATTCATGTGTTTTTCTATAGCCTTTTGACAGAACGGAGGTAAAAGATAAAGCCTTCTGGTGCCTGGAATCAGATGAGAGGCATTAGTTACTGGAAGAAGAACCCTGGGATCTGAGAAAAACGGTCATCAGAGCTTAAATAGATATCCATCAGTCTTCTTTTTCTCAACGAATTACAAAAACACACTTCCACTCACACATCCTCCTCCTGCCTCCCTGCTCTGCCTCCACTGAGGTCAGATATATCCTTTTATTTCAGGTCAGAACAGAAAACGTGTAATCGTCCTCAGATCGAATCTGACAAGTTAATTTGATGTATCTGCTCTTAAAAACAATAGCTTCATTAGCTACTTCCTCCCTTCTCTGACACATGTACTTCCACAACCTGTTGTCTGGTTAACGGTTTCATATGCACGGCCACTTATTTAGTCTTAACTGCATGAAATCGTCAGGTTTAGGATACATAGACGGATCTGTCTTTGTATTCTCATAAATCCACATTCACTTCAGTGATCAGAAGACATCATTTAGCCCCTTGAATCTCTCAATCAATCAGAGATGATTACTGCTGGCAGCACCGTCGCAAAAAGATGTTGGTTCTTAGATGGCAATCACCTCTTCCACTCCCGATTCCTCAGTGGATACAGTTATTATCCGAAGTTAAAACATTAGAATTATCGATAGCGAGAATGAATTGTGCTAGTCAAGGAACAATTGAGGCCTGGAAAAATATACTTGATCTCAGATAAAGCCCAACACGTACAAATAAAAAAACAAATAAAGCCCACAACAAACAAACAATATATACACTACCATTCAAAAGTTTAGGGTCACTTAGAAATGTCCTTGTTTTTGAAAGAAAAGCACATTTTTTGTCCATTAAAATAACATCAAATTGATCAGAAACACAGTGTAGACATTGTTAATGTTGTAAATGACTATTGTAGCTGGAAACAGCAGATTTTTAAGTGAATATCTACATAGGCGTAGAGGTCCATTATCAGCAACCATCACTCCTGTGTTCCAATTGCACATTGTGTTAGCTAATCCAAGTTTATCGTTTTAAAAGGCAAATTGATCATTAGAAACCCCTTTTGAAATGATGTTAGCACAGCTGAAAACTGTTGTTCTGATTAAGGAAGCGATAAAAACTTCTTTAGACTAGTTGAGTATCTGGAGCAACAGCATTTGTTGGTTTCGATTACAGGCTCAAAATGGCCAGAAACAAATAGCTTTCTCCTGAAACTCGTCAGTCTATTCTTGTTCTGAGAAATGAAAGCTATACTCTGCGAGAAATTGCAAAGAAACTGAAGATCTCATACAACGCTGTGTACTACTCCCTTCACAGAACAGTGCAAACTGGCTCTAACCAGAATAGAAAGAGGAGTGGGAGGCCCCGGTGCACAACTGAGAAAGAGGACAAGTTCATTAGAGTGTCTAATTTGAGAAACTGACACCTCACAAGTCCTCAACTGGCAGCTTCATTAAATAGTACCCGCAAAACACCAGTCTCAAAGTCAACAGTGAAGAGGCAACTCCAGGACGCTGGTCTTCTAGGCAGAGTTACAAAGAAAAAGACATATCTCAGACTGGCCCATTAAAAGAAAAGGTTAAAATGGGCAAAAGAACACAGACACTGGACAGAGTCACTTAGAAATGTCCTTGTTTTTGAAAGAGAAGCGCAATTGTTATTTACAACATATATCATATAGTAACCAAAAAGTATTAAACAGATCAAAATATATGTTATATTTGAGATTCTTCAAATAGCCACACTTTGACTTGATGACAGCTTTGCACACTCTTGGCATTCTCTCAACCAGCTTCATGAGGTAGTCACCTGGAATACAATTCAATTAACATCTAAAAGTTCATTTGATTAATTTCTTTCCATCTTATTAATGCTTTTGAGCCAATCAGATTAAGTGGTATAAAGAAGGCTATCTTCTTTTGGTAAAAGACCAAGTCCATATTATGGCAACAGCTCAAATAAGCAAAGAGAAATGTCAGTCCATCATTACTTTTAGACATGATGGTCAGTCAATGCGGAAAAATTTCAAGTAACAGACACATCTCAACATCAACTGTTTAGAAGAGACTACATGAATCAAGCCTTCATGGTTGAATTGCTGCAAAGAAACCAACAGGACACTTGCTTGGGGCAACAAACACGAGCAATGAACATTAGACTGGTGGAAATCTGTCATTTGGTCTGATGAGTCCAAATGTGAGATTTTTGGTTCCAACCACTGTGTCTTTGTGAGATGCAGAGTAGGTGAACGGATGATTTTCGCATGTGTGGTTCCCACCGTGAAGCATGGAGGAGGTGTAGTGATGATGTGGGGGTGATTTATTTAGAATTCAAGGCATACTTAACCAGCATGGCTACCACGCCATCCCATCTGGTTTGCACTTAGTGGTACTATAAATTGTTTTTCAACAGGACAATGTCCCAAAACAAATCTCCAGGCTGTGTAAGGGCTATTTGACCAAGAAGAGAGTGATGAAGTGCTGCATCAGATGACCTGGCCTCCACAGTACATTACTGGGGCTGAGCTCCCTGCCATCCAGGCCCTCTATATGAGGCAGTGTCAGAGGAATGCCCCAAAAATTGTCAAAGACTCCAGCCTCCCAAGTCATAGACTGTTCTTATTGCTACCGCATGGCAAGCAATACTGGAGTGCCAAGTCTGGGACCAAAAGGCTCCTTAACAGCTTCTACCCCCGAGCCATAAGACTGCTGAACAATTAATCAAATGGTTACCCAGACTATTTACATTGACCCCCTTATTTTATTCTTATCTATTATTATGTTTTGTACTGACTCTCTTGCACAGGCTCAATGTACACTCACTGAACCCCACACCCACACATACTACACTGGCACTCCAACACACACACACACAAACACACACAGACACATTCACACTCTTCACCTGCTGCTGCTTCTCTCTGTTTATTATCTATGCATAGTCCCTTTACCCCTACCTACATACATGTACATTGCCTCAATTACCTCGACCCTCCTGTACCCCTGCACATTGATTCGGTACTGTAGCCCCTGTATATATCCTAGTTATTGTTTTTTGTTTTATTATTATGTTACATTATTTCCCTTTTGTTTAGCACATTTTTCTTACTTACTTTTTAAAAAATCTGCATTGTTGGTTAAGGGCTCATAAGTAAGCATTTCATGCATAGTAAGGTCTACAACTGTTGTATTAGGTGCATGTGACAAATACATTTTGATTTGATTTGAATCCACATAGGCCCGTTTTTTGTCAGAAAGGCTGGTTGATCCTGATAGAGCCATAGTGTCTCTTCTAATATACATTTGAAGTCAGAAGTTTACATACACTTATGTTAGAGTAATTAAAACGTGTTTTTAAACCACTCCACACATTTCTTGTTAACAAACTATAGTTTTGGCAAGTCAGTTAGGACATCTACATTGTGCATGACACAAGTAATTTTACCAGCAATTGTTTACAGATAGATTATTTCACTTATAAATCACTGTATCACAATTCCAGTGGGTCAGAAGTTTACATGCACTAAGTTGACTGTGCCTTTAAACAGCTTGGAAAATACCAGAAAATTATGTCATGGCTTTACAAGCTTCTGATAGGCTAATTGACATCATTTGAGGCAATTGGAGGTGTACCTGTGGATGTATTTCAAGGCCTACCTTCAACCTCAGTGCCTCTTTGCTTGACATAATGGGAAAATCAAAAGAAAGGTTCAACCTGATTCATCCTTGGGAGTCATTTCCAAATGCCTGAAGGTACCACGTTCCTCTGTACAAACAATAGACGCCATGGGACCATGCAGCAGTCATACCGCTCAGGAAGGAGACGTGTTCTGTCTCCTAGAGATGAGCGTACTTTGGTGCGAAAAGTGCAAATTAATCGCAGAACAACAGCAAAGGACCGTGTGAAGATGCTGGAGGAAACAGGTACAAAAGTATCTATATCCACAGTAAAACGAGTCCTATATCAACATAACCATAATGGCTGCTCAGCAAGGAAGAAGCCACTGCTCCAAAACCGCCAACTGCAACTGCACATGGGGACAAAGATTGGACTTTTTGGAGAAATGTCCTCTGGTCTGATGAAACAAAAATAAAACTGTTAGGCTATAATGACCATCGTTATGTTTGGAGGAAAAAGGGTGAGGCTTGCAAGCCGAAGAACACCATCCCAACCGTGATGCACAGGGGTGGCAGCATCATGTTGTGGGGGTGCTTTGCTGCAGGAGGGTCTGGTGCACTTCACAAAATAGATGGCATCATGAGGAAAGAAAATTATGTTGATATATTGAAGCAACATCTCAAGACATCAGTCAGGAAGTTAAAGCTTGGCCACAAATGGGTCTTTCAATTGGACAATGACCCGAAGCATACTTCCAAATTAGTGGCGAAATGGCTTAAGGACAACAAAGTCAAGGTATTGGAGCGGCCATCACAAAGCCCTGACCTCAATCCTATGGAACATTTGTGGGCAGAACTGAAAAAACGTGTGTGAGCAAGGAGGCCTACAAACCAGACTCAGTTACACCAGCTCTGTCAGGAGGAATGGGACAAAATTCACCCAATTTAATGTGGGAAGCTTGTGGAAGGCTATCCGAAACGTTTGACCCAAGTTAAATAATTTAAAAGCAATGCTACCAAATACTAATTTAAGTGTATTTAAACTTCTGACCCACTGGGAATGTGATGGAAAAAATAACATCTGAAATAAATAATTCTCTCTTCTATTATTCTGACATTTCAAATTCTTAAAATAAAGTGGTGATCCTAACTGACCTAAAACAGGGCATTTTTACTAGGATTAAATGTCAGAAATTGTGAAAATCTGAGTTTAAATGTATTTGGCTAAGGTGTATGTAAACTTCCGACATCAACTGTAGGAAGAGACACTTTTCGAGGCTGAATGGCAACGTGTTGTCAATGTGTTGTCAACGTGTTGTCAACGTGTTGTCAATGTGTTGTTAATATGCGGCGACACACATCTCCGATCAGTATTTAATAAAATCCTGCTCAACACCGGTAATCAGATTTTTGAAGACAACGCTGTTTGTCCAAATGTCTAAAACTCGCTAATTGTACATCCCGGAAGATTTCCCTTTATTTATTTATTTATTTTCAAATGGCATGAGGCTGCATTTTTAATACCTAAGGAAAATGTCATTGGATCGTCAATGTATTTGCATGGATATTGTTGTGATTGAGGATTGCTTTTGACAATACTGAGTACCGCAGGAACTCAATTATATATTTTTCTTCTCATCTATGAATACCGTTGGGCAGCTTTCTCTTCATTGACTTGCACAATAGAAGTCATACGTTGAGACATGGAACAGTACATGTAGGCAATGGAATGCTGTTCACTGTAGTGATGCACGAATTGACTCATAACTCTCAAAATCAAGCTTTAGTGGGTACATTTATGCTTTAGGGCCTAGCTGTGTGCGCGCCAAATACATGCCAATTTAATGCTTTTTGGAACTTTGGCAGAAAAAGTAAACGTCAATCAATAATAATTCAATAAGAAAAATATGTGAAATGGATAGTTGAAAATAAAGAGACGGGAGGGCAAGAACAGTAGCATAATATTTGGGAAATATGTTATGGGTGATGATTGTGAGGCGCTATAAAATTCGACAGTCACTGGACTGGTACTTCAAATATGATACGTCCATGGAATTGTACTGTTCAGATAGGTTATGGAATAGTAACTGAAATCTGGACACCGTAGGTTTATAACCTCTCATATATAATATTAACTCCTGCAGAATGAACCAGTTATTTCAGGTAAACACCAAATGTATATTTTGATTCGGGAGCATAAATGTTATGTATTTATTTCAGTATCTTGAGAGAATGTGCAGTTATTGTCGTAATTTATAAGCAGAAACATAGGCCTATCTAAATTAGTCTGTAAAAAAAATACTTCCTTTACAGCGCATTTTCTATATTCCTGGTATATGGTCAGGTGCGAGCCACTGATTTTCACTTCATCACATGTAGCCGGCAGTTGCAGATTGGTTATTAGCAAATGCGGGCAGGTGCGGGTGAACAAATAGCTGACACACGCATCACTATTTCACTGTTCAACAGTTGAAGGGTGTATGTATATCGTATAACATCAATTAAATGCCAAGTCTCAAATAGGAGCCTCCCTTTTAATAGCCGGGCATCGGCACACATTTCAGCAAATATATGGAAGAAAAAAGAAGAGAAAGAAGAGCAGCATCAGTGTGGTTTGACATCAATGTGTTTTGACATGGTCGGCTCAACTAGAAAAAAACATCTCACGGTCTCACGTCAGGATTCAATGTTTGTATTCGATGTCCTAGGGACCTAAACAAACGTTGAATACTGTTGTCTATCTGGTGTGATCACGTTGCAACTACGGGTGACACAATGGCGAAGAAGCCCGAAATTGGGGATGTATGATAGGCAGCCTAGTCTTTGCAAGTCTGATCTGCAATGGATTTGTTATAATGTTTATACTGGTAATAATAAACAATGTGGTAGTCTTTTCAACATTTCATTGAGTCAAAGCTGTGTGCTCAAATAAAAGCCTGTCTCCAATAAGTACCGGCTGTTACATTTTAGTCTTCCAGAGCGACTTAAAGGAGCAATTAGGGTTAAGTGCCTTGCTCTATGGGCACATTAACAGATTATTCACCTAGTAAGCTCAGGGATTCAAACCAGCGACCTTTCAGTTACTGGCCCAACACTCTTAACCGCTAGGCTACATGCCACCCTTGATTGAAGCAAATAAATGCATGGGCTATTAATTGAAGTTTTACAGTAGTTCCAAGTAGAGAAACTACAGTGATGACACAGAGTGTGAGCCAAAACCGTGTGCTTATTTTAAAGGTTACTGCTTTAGAATCTAGAGTACAAGTATCACTTGTATCACAACGAAACATGCTTAATCTAAGCTATAGACTCTGTTCTGGGTATAGAGGCTATACAGACACATGCTTAATCTAAGCTATAGACTCTGTTCTGGGTATAGAGGCTATACAGACACACTGGTTGGGAAGTTAGCATTTCTTGGGAACACCAAGGCAGCAAGCACTATTGCAAGCTAGATTTTCTTCTAACATTGGGTATTTTATTTAGTGGGTATTTATTTATTTCATATTGGAGCTGATAAAACCATAGCCAAGGATAACAACTATAGTTCAGAGTGAGCATACATGTGGGTTGTCACTCCCTGGCCATAGAGAGGCTTTTTATTCTCTATTTTGTTTAGGCCAGGGTGTGACTGGGGTGGGCATTCTATGTCCTTTTTTCTATGTTTTGTATTTCTATGTCTTGGTCTGGTATGGTTCTCAATCAGGGACAGCTGTCTATCGTTGTCTCTGATTGAGAACCGTACTTAGGTACCCTTTTCCCCCACCTGTTTTGTGGGAAGTTAATTTTGACTTTGTTCAGGGCACATAGCCCAAAGCTTCATGGTTTGGTTTTGTCGGTGTCATTTTTAAATAAAGAAAATGTACGCTTACCATGCTGCACCTTGGTCCAGTCCTTCAGCCAGCTGTGACATGGGTAAAGTGGGAGGCAGCAGCTATTAGCTAATACGACATGGAGGTTCATCCTTCATGATTCTCAACAGGGTCATACATTTAAAGTTAATGGTAGTGGATTATTATCATAAATACAAGCACGGGTCTGTCTGCAATCACTGTCTGACTATCACTCATTTTTATCACTTTGTTTCATCGCTAATGGGTATAAAACACACATGCAATCATGCATGCACACACACTCATTTTTTATTTATATTTGTACCCCTTTTTCTCCCCAATTGGTAGTAAGTGTTGTCCCATCGCTGCAAATCCCGTACAGAACTCGAGAGCGGCGAAGGTCGAGAGCCATGCGTCCTCCAAAACACGACCCCGCCAAGCTGCACTGCTTCTTGACACACTGCTCGCTTTAACCAGAAGCCAGCCACACCACTGCGTCAGAGGAAACACAGTGAATCAGGCGACCGTGTAAGCGTTCATGCGCCGGGCCCGCCACAAGGAGTCGCTAGAGCACGATGGGACAAGAACATCCCGGCCGGCCAAACCCTCCCCTAACCCGGACGATGATGGGCCAATTGTGCACCATGGGTCTCCCGGTCACACCGGCTGAGACACAGCCTGGGATTGATCCCGGGTCTGTAGTGACACCTGTAGCACTGCGATGCAGTGCCCTTAGACCGCTGCACCACTCAGGGGGCAGCGGTCTAATAACCCCGTCTCCACCACCCAATTCCCCCTTCTCCCTTTGTCCTCCCTCTCTCTCTCTCTCTCCCCCCTCTGTTCTGAAGTGTTTGGTCTGAATCCATAAGAGTAGTCTTCTATCTAAGGGCCAGTCTGGATCTGGAGATTACAGTGCTCAATCTAGTGCTCAAAGAGCACGCACACGCAATCTCTCAAACACACACATATATCAAACACACACATATATCAAACACACACATATGCTTGCAGACACTAATACACACACAAACACACACCACCCAAGGAGCCCACCGGCCTCTTATCTTGTGCATTACACAGCCAGAGTTGGTCTGGGACAGGCTGTTTGCTGCCCTTCGCTAGCGAAGATAAACAACAACAACTGCAGCACAATGCCATTCAATCTAAAAGAGCCTTTGTGCATCACGAGGAAATCTAGATTTTTATCGTTATTATCGTAAAATAGATCAAGGATTGAATGAACAAAACCGGGACTGATCTAATAAGTACATGCCTGACAGGTAAACAAACATGCGTTAGGAAACTACACCGGAAACGTTACAGAATGACATTCCAATCAGGTCAAGAGAACCGCCAGAGCTGTCAGTTTATCTTAGATTCAAACACATCTGTTTTTCAAACTCGGTCGGTAATACAAGATGTCCTTGTACACTGGTGGTTCAAGAACGTTGAACCCATTCCGGCTCTCTAGTTGGACTAAAAGGAGCTTGATCCTCTAAGGAACAATGCAGCCTATTGTGTGTTTTATTACACAGCGACCGGCTGCCTGGTACTTCATGCTCTCCATTTCACCAATGGTATGACCCCCTCCCTGTGTGTTGGCCTATGGGGCACACAGCAATGGTATGACCCCCTCCCTGTGTGTTGGCCTATGTGGCACACAGCAATCCAATCTGCCTGTGTTTGACCACCATTCCAATGGGTCACACAGGGAAATACTATACTAGGCTATGAGCTAAGGGAGTTGGACTATGGACAGCATGTGTAGAAATAACCCCTTTCTTAGTTCCACATGCATTACTGTATATTACACCAACCTATGTGCCCATAACCACAATACATCCAGTACAAGGGATACATTTGTAAATACATACTGTACAGTTGTACAAATATATTGCAAAGGAATAGCCCTTAAAAAATACAGAAAGGTAATTCCAATGCAATCCCAAGTACAAATCAATTATCCAACAGAAATCCAAATTGCGAAATGGGAACAGACGGCTTTAAACTATTCAATGTCTATTTTCAGCAAACCAGTGTGGAATAAGGGAGAAAATATCAATTTTAGTCGATCCAAAAAATCCATTTTAGTAGCAAACAATGTTATTCTCTCATCAAACAATAGAGGCGCATTCCTCTACCCAAGGCTGCGTTCAGTACGTTTTTATGTTCAAGAACATTCAATTGAAGGGAAATGGTACTGTAACAAGGATTATGTATATACTGACAAGATACATGTCTCTCTGCCCTAAATATATGAGTCGTTGTCCACAAAGCAGCAGGGCGAGTTGTCTAGCTCCCGAATATGCTTTTTTTGGATTGGTGAATATATTTCATTTTTTTTGTACTTTTTTGAATATTTGATGGTTGTTGACATCAACTGCATGTCCTCAATGGAGAGAGATGCTATGCTACTAGCCTCATGCCATCTCAAGACAACTCCGATATAAAGTGTTTTTTTCTCAAAGTTGCAGAGATGTCACGTGTCCTACTTATATAGTACACTTGTAAGCATTGCAAATCTTCTATTCACTCAAATAAACCTTACATAGCAAATAAGCCGTTCATTATTTTGTTGACCAAATTCAACACTCTCATTAACCTCCATATAAAAACTCTTTGCTTTGTGTGTGGAAAAAATTGAAAAAATGCCACTTGCTGGAGCCAGACAGATTTTCCGCCGAGGTGGGTTGCTCTCTTTACCTCTTCCTCTCTGGCTGACCAGCTGAAAAATGGGGAGAGGTTGGGTTGTGGGTTGGGGAACGCTGCCAGAATGGCCACTGCCCTTTAAATACGTCACACATTGCTTCAAGCCACATCTCGCCACACCCACCAAACGGGAGCAAACATACCTCAAAATCTGTTCAAGAACATACAAGAACATTTTGGGGAAACATGTCATTCAGTACAAACCGTTCTGCAACGCAACAAACATTCAAGAAAACTGAACGCACCTCAGCCGCTGCTGACACTGGCCAGCATACAGTAGGTATTACAATACCTGGATAGGCATGTTATAGCAACCTGTAAGTCGATGACACAGTTGATGATGGGGCACACAACTTATTGATGTCACTTGTTAAATCCACTTCAGTCAGTGTAGATGAAGGGGAGGAGGCAGGTTAAAGATGGATTTTTAGGCTTTGAGACAGTTGAGACATGGGTTGTGTATGTGGGAAGCATTGGAGTCAACATGGGCCAGCATCCCTGTGGAACGCTTTCGACGCCTTGTAGAGTCCATGCCCAAACAAATAGAGGCTTTTCTGAGGGCAAAAGGGGGTGCAACTCAATATTTGGAAGGTGTGCCTAATGTTTTGTACACTCAGTATATTTTTCCACACTATGAGTTTGGAATAATAATGTGAAATTCAGAAAATTATGATAATGCCATTTCAGTTTAAGAGCAGTTTGAAAAGACCACCTGAAATTTCTCCCTGTTTTGGTGGGATGGAGTTTTGGCCTTCCTGGTGACATCATCCAAACATCCAAACCTTTCTCTCACAGTCCAAGCAAAATTCTTTCTTGAGAAATTGCTCTTGCTAAGAAGTTATTTTGGGTTCTTTTTGACCATTTTGATTGAAAACAATCACAGTAAGGTACTTAATTGAAACCCATAAGTGTTTGATATTGACATACACATGGCTGCATTGGGTCTTTAATAGGTAATCATCACAATACAGTGTGAAAAACATCATCTTGTCCAAGTACATACATTACCCATTCTTTTCATAGGTTCAACATTTCATTAATTTCTTTTACTTTTAAGGGCAATGTTAATTTCATTTTTGCTTTATACTTTCATGGTTACGCATGTTACACAGTACCCAATGTATGTACATATGTTATGAAGTGGACCACATTAAAGTTGGGTATTTGGTTTGTAAACAACTTCCTTTCAGTGTCCCAGATGAATCGTCATATAAGTCCATGTTACCCTTTGTCATGAGCATGTACACCCCCACTCTCCCTTGTGTAACAGTTAAGGGTCAACCCATGAGTTCTGATTATGGGAGAAGGGGTGTAGAGGCTAGGGCTATGTCATCACCCCCCAGTCAGCTGTCAAAGCCTCTCCACAGGGGATGGGGTGTTGCTCTCTCTCTCTGATCTGACTGACCAGTGTCAATAACGACCTGGTGTCAGGGGTTATGATACTTGCACAGTTGCACGGTCGCTGATATGATACACTGGATGACTCACTCTGTCTGGGGACATTCTGATCATGATGGGGTTTAAAAGGCACACATCTAAAGGCATACATACTACTTACTATGGGGGAGCTACAGGGAGCACAAAGTACTAAAAATGGTTTTGTTGTTGAACTGAAAATAGCTACCAAAGATATCAGCCATTTTGTCTACATTGACTTTCCAGAAGTGAATGCAGGCTGAAACCTTTCACAGATATAATTTGTTCCTCTGTTTTCACCCTCACCTACTGTATACCACTCAAGGGAAACTATACAGTATAACTCAAAAAATAAAATGGTGTCAGAACCCTCTTCTTGCCAGAGACACTCACAGATCATTCAGCGATGGAACCTGAGGCTTCAGAGGAGCAGAAGTGGAGAGCATTGGCATGGTGGCAGGCAGGGTAAGAGAAGAGAACGGGGCTGAGGCATTGTTATGGAGGAGGTTCTGGAGGAGACTCTACTGGGACTGGCGTTACCATGTCATCCCTCTACACCTTTCATGGAAGATGTGGTGGTGTGTAAGTTGGGGATGAGGTATGGTTGTGTGTGTGTGTGTGTGTGTGTGTGTGTGTGTGTGTGTGTGTGTGTGTGTGTGTGTGTGTGTGTGTGTGTGTGCATACATTCACGTGTGTGTGCGTACATTCACGTGTGTGTGCGTACATTCACATGTGTGTGTGTGTGCGTACATTCACATGTGTGTGTGTGTGTGCGTACATTCACATGTGTGTGTGTGTGTGTGCGTACATTGACATGTGTGTGTGTGCGTACATTCACATGTGTGTGTGTGTGTGTGTGCGTACATTCACATGTGTGTGTGTGTGTACATTCACATGCATGTGTGTGTATATTAGGTACTGTAGCTATAGTTCTGAAAAGAAAACCTTTGGTCTTCGAGGTTTGAGTCATCACTAGACAACGAGCTTCCGCTTCGCCATCTCATTTTGTACAAAGCTTTACTCCTAACGATGGAAAGAGAGCTGCATGCCAGGGTTTTGGGGAAAATCCATAATAATTGACAGCCAGAGAAATGGAACTCATTTAAAGCCACATTAAATTCACATGAGCTGTCTGGTTAATTGTGAAGCCGAGCAGAACAGCATGCTGGGAAGGGCCACTATACTAACAACACAAATCCTCTGCAGAGAGATAGCTGGGTAAATTGCTAGACCAGATGACAACACCAGCTTTATGCCTGTGGATTAGTTCTCTCTCTTTCTCTCTCTATCACAATGTATTTCCTTAGCTGGTATAAGCCAGTGTTTGTCCATTCATTCCTGAGCCTTCAGGGGTGCATATATTTGCTATAGCCCAGCACTAACACATCTGATTTCAACTAATCAATCAAATTAAATTAATCAAGGGCTTGATAGTTTGTTAATTTGTTTAATAAGATGTGTTAGTGCTTGGATAGAACAAAAATGTGCACCTTCTACCTGGAAAAGATTGAGAATGGAGGTGTGAGGTATATATGGAGGTGTTATAGGACAACTGTTAGGAGAGAAGACATGCAGACCGCTGCCTGTCCAAAGCAATTATGCTAACCAGGGGTTTGTATCTCTGTTGGTCTCTAGCTGATAGGAGTGTGTTTGTGTGTGTGTGTGTGTGTGTCGTCCGTGTTTCTCTCCACTGTCTTTAGAAGCTGATTGGCTGTCCCCAGAGAGGCACTTAGTCTGTCCTCCATCCAACCTCTTGAGTTACAACTCACCCACACACTGCACCCATCAGTGGAGCGTCCACACACACAACACACACACACACACACACACACACACACACACACACACACACACACACACACACACGCGCGCGCGCACGCACTGAGGCAATCTCCCCCCAAACCCCCTCAAAAAGCAGGTCCCAGTATCTGCCGACAGCTCTCTCTTGACCTCTCAGGTCATTCAGCGTCTCCAGGGAGCCACCGTCAGCACCCCGTCCCCAAGATGAGAATAATTTCTACATGCTACCTCCTCCCTGTAATCACAGCATTTGGCGGCTTCTAGTAGCATTCATCACCTCAAGTGGGACAAGTGATATGGACGTTCTCCAACACACACCCACACCTTTTCTCCTTCACACACCATTATCTTCCTTCTGCTCCTCTCACCTAGGTAAGATAAACACACATACACACATCACACACACACAGGCATATGAGGACCATACACACGCATGCATGCTCGCACATACACACACACACATGCACACCTAACCTACACCCCCCCACCCCCAGATACACACAACATCCATTCCTCACACACACACACACACACACACACACACACACACACACACACACACACACACACACACACACACACACACACACACATACCTAACCTACACCCCCCCACCCCCAGATACACACAACTTCCATTCCTCACACACACACAACACACACACACACACACACACACACACACACACACACACACACACACACACACACACATACCTAACCTACACCCCTCACCCCAGACACACACAACCTCCATTCCTCACACACAAATAACAGTAAGGGGAAGGGATCTGAGCTGCCATTGCCTGACATAATTTCCATTAAGTCAGACGGTGGACAGATGTGCGTGCTGTACTCTCCCAAGGGACCCTCTGCAACACTCTCTTAAGAAAAGTGGCCCATAGATAGAACATGCGTATGTATCCAATATCCATTCTACTCATTGACTATGAATGGCATTATGCAGCTGAAGGCTTGCTATACTGCATATATACAGTACCTCTCGTGTCTATGAGGATCTGTGCTTGGACTTCAGATGCTGTGATAGCTACAATAGTCATTAGTGGATGTTCACTTCCTCTCCATATCTTAGCATACTGTACTGTAGCGTAAACCTACCATATGTTACACTATGGCTCTCTCCCAGGCTTCATAGGAATGATAGTCTTCGTATAGCCTGAGAGGACTTGTCTCTACAGCTTTGAGGATGATGATGATTACTTGAATGTAATATGTCCAGAAAAAAATTTCTGGGTCATACACACAAACAGACAAACATACCGTTTTAGCTAACAACTGTTTACCATTGCACAATTAAGATAATGGCTGCCATTTGTTAAGTAGTCGATGGGATGAACAATGAACTAATGAAGGATGGGAAATAGTCTGATTAGATTCCTCAGGCATCCATCAGATAACAACCGATATGCCCTTCTGACATCAGAGCTGGAGTTAGGAATTTACATATCTCTATGACCTCATTACCAAAGGATAGGTTGTTATTGTATTTCATGTTCAGCTAGCAGATGTAGCTCGTCTCCTCTGAGTGGTCAGTGAAGTTAAGGGTATTCTGTAGATTGGAGATAGCCAAGGATGATGGGAAAGTTTTGCTTCGCTGTCTTTACTTTGGGAGGACAAAGGAATACCGAGACGTTGAGGTGAGATGGGGAGAGGTGCCAACATTTTTTTGGGACTTCGGAAATGCTTTGAAGGTTGAGGACTATAAATCACTGTGGCATGTCTCTCTTCACAACACTTGAGTTTGAGACAGCAGAAGGATAAAATAAAGGCTTTTAGGTTTTGGCATGGGGTGTTGTGTGAGAGAGGCGACTTTGGAACATGTTATGATGTCACCGAGTCAGTCGCAGAGCTTTACTAAAGAACGTATCGATGTTCCGAGGGTTGTAAGGTTTTGTTTGAAGTCTGTTTGGTAGTGGGTAGAAAGCGACCTTCATCCTTCTGTCCATATATTGTTACACCTCCTCCTCCTCATCTTTCTCTTAAAAACAATAGATATTTTTGGTGGATTCCAATTAAAAAGACCTTGACGACAGATCAGATCTTCAGCCCATTTTACTCCTTATTTCTGTGGGAAAATATTTCATTGATTTTAGGAAAGGGGATCGAAGGCAGGCGGGGCTGAAATGGGCTCTGTGAGGGATTACTACCAGCAGGGTGTATTGAGGAGAAGGGTGGTGGGTGATGTGGGGGATGAGGGGGGTGACATCCCCCCTCCGTGCCCCCCATGGGAGGCCTTAATCTTCACCCAGTCATAACCCAGCTCTATTCTCTTCTCACTGTTCTCCTTACTCACTCCTTCCACCACTATGCCAATGCTGCAATCTGCATTTTAGGCTAGACTGTAACTGCATATCCCATCAAGGACTTTTTATGAAATAATCACTTACTTTTTGAGTGACAAAATGACAGACCATCATGGAGCAACTACCAGTTTTCCCAGTAGAGTATTCTCTCCTCTCCACTTCTATATCTCCCTTTCTCTTTTGCCCTCTCTCTCTCCCCCTCTCCTCCCTCTTTCTTTAAATACTGTCTTAGCCCTGCAGGTGCCAACATCTCCCTCTGAAATGATTATTACAACCACACACAAGATAGCTTTTGGTAATTATATGTAGCATAATTAAATTTGATGAACTCCTCTGAGACATCTAATTTAACCCAGGCTCTGTGCTTCTAAAAGGGAGACATATCTTCACCATTATGAAAGCTACCATTCAAATCCTGCAACAGTGATCTTGGTTAACCAAAGGACTAGAGTATTTCAAGTCATTATTAACTGCATAGTGCATAAAATAAAGCAAAAATCATCTATCTATGATCATACAAAATACAAAGACAAAATGAGGACCACATTCTACCTCCAGTGTTATTCATCTATGGTAAATCATTTGAAACGAGAAGGAAACTGAGGAAAATGTGAAATTTGTCTTTAATTTGTAGGCAGTAAGCAAACAAACAACAAAGCGGCTGAGGGTCAATACCTCCTTAGCCAGACCACACAGCATCCAAAGACATCATGAGTAAGAGCACTCTGACTGCATCCCAAATGGCACCCTATTCTACATACTTATTCTGACCAGGGCCCATGTAGTGCAGTGCACTATATAGGGAATAGGGTGTAATTTGGGAAGTAGCCTCTGAATGCTCCCCACCGCTGTTTATATAAGAGAACAAATTACACTGTACAGTCATCTGCCGGATCTCATTAGTTGCTTCTGAGGCCATTATATCTCTGATGAGTTTAAGAAGTGTACTGGGTTGACCGGGTTGGCTTCAGAAGGACCACACACACAGATAGGTAGGGAAGGGAGAAACAGACACACACAGATAGGTAGGGAAGGGAGACACAGACACACAAACACACACAGATAGGTAGGGAAGGGAGAAACAGACACACGCAGATAGGTAGGGAAGGGAGAAACAGACACACAAACACACACAGATAGGTAGGGAAGGGAGAAACAGACACACAAACACACACAGATAGGTAGGGAAGGGAGAAACAGACACACGCAGATAGGTAGGGAAGGGAGAAACAGACACACGCAGATAGGTAGGGAAGGGAGAAACAGACACACAGACACACGCAGATAGGTAGGGAAGGGAGAAACAGACACACGCAGATAGGTAGGGAAGGGAGAAACAGACACACATAGATAGGTAGGGAAGGGAGAAACAGACACACGCAGATAGGTAGGGAAGGGAGAAACAGACACACGCAGATAGGTAGGGAAGGGAGAAAGACACATGCAGATAGGTAGGGAAGGGAGAAACAGACACGCGCAGATAGGTAGGGAAGGGAGAAACAGACACACGCAGATAGGTAGGGAAGGGAGAAACAGACACACGCAGATAGGTAGGGAAGGGAGAAACAGACACACGCAGATAGGTAGGGAAGGGAGAAACAGACACACGCAGATAGGTAGGGAAGGGAGAAACAGACACACGCAGATAGGTAGGGAAGGGAGAAACAGACTCTCTCTCCCCCTCTCTCGCTTCTTTCTCTCTCGCTCTCTTTCTCTCTCCTTTCTCTCTTCTTCCTCTCTCTCTCTTCTTTCTCTCTCTCTCTCTTCTTCCTCTCTCTCTCTTCTTTCTCTCTCTCTCTCTTCTTTCTCTCTCTCTCCTTGTTGTTCTGTTTCTTTACTCTGATCTACACATTGGAATAGCTCTTCTTTATCTCCCTCGCCTTTTTTCTCTTTTTCTTTCTTCCTCTTTCTCTCACTTTCTCCTCTCTACAGGAGTGCCGCGCTACCGCTGGGCAACAATCCTTTATTTTGCAGTTGATTGCTCAGGGAATATTGATTAAGGCAAAAATTCTCTGCTGAGAAGTCACTTTTTAAACTTCCTCCCAGTGACTTTAATACCGAATAGAGCACTGCCTTCTTCACTTGAAGATAAACTCCCTGGCACAGATCAAATGCATTTCTCAAAGACAAAACACACACACAAGCACAAGCATACGCAAACACACACACACACTCTATCAATGCACGTCTAATGTAATGCATTCCTCCTTGTGTCGGGTGCATATGCCTCCACGTCGCTCTCACTACAATTAAAGTAACAAACAGTATCAATTAAAACAAAGGCTTCGGAAACGCCATTCCTCACTAAGCATTACCCATAGAAATAGCCATTACACTTCTTTAATTGACTTAGTTGAGCTCTACAAGTGCAATAAAGTGGCCCATGCGACCTGGCAATTAAAGTATTTTCTGTGAGAGATGGAGTGTGTTACAGTATGTTACAGGATGGGTTATATCGTGCCCTATGATGAAGCGAAGCAATTCTTACCTTTTCTGATTCTTACCCAATCACAGCCTTGGGAGAGGAGTGGGAGGATGCTTTGGATGACTCTCTGTGGTGACATCATACTGTTCTGAATAATATAGGACAGTTTCCCGGACACAGATCATGTCTTGACTTTGAATAAAAAGCACACCAAATTGAGAACTATGGACTATGTGTGTCCCGGAAACCAGCCCTAAAAGTCTATTGTAGTGGTTAAGACTTTAACAGTTTGGGATTCAATCTGATCTAGAATTCAGACAATGCGCCATTTAAAGGGAATTTCCAATCTGGCTTACATATGTGATCCGTTTCTGGAAGCGTTTATGTCACACGTCATTACTTCACAGGAGAGGATTTTGAGTGTTTATATATATTTTTTAAATGTTTTTGGAATATGTGAACTTTGATGGACTGCTATCTGCACACAGTGTTAACCCGAGTGACTTAACACAACACTGGCCAAACAAGATGTAGCTACAGTGCCTTGCGAAAGTATTCGGCCCCCTTGAACTTTGAGACCTTTTGCCACATTTCAGGCTTCAAACATAAAGATATAAAACTGTATTTTTTTGTGAAGAATCAACAACAAGTGGGACAGAATCATGAAGTGGAACGACATTTATTGGATATTTCAAACTTTTTTAACAAATCAAAAACTGAAAAATTGGGCGTGCAAAATTATTCAGCCCCCTTAAGTTAATACTTTGTAGCGCCACCTTTTGCTGCGATTACAGCTGTAAGTCGCTTGGGGTATGTCTCTATCAGTTTTGCACATCGAGAGACTGACATTTTTTCCCATTCCTCCTTGCAAAACAGCTCGAGCTCAGTGAGGTTGGATGGAGAGCATTTGTGAACAGCAGTTTTCAGTTCTTTCCACAGATTCTTGATTGGATTCAGGTCTGGACTTTGACTTGGCCATTCTAACACCTGGATATGTTTATTTTTTAACCAATCCATTGTAGATTTTGCTTTATATTTTGGATCATTGTCTTGTTGGAAGACAAATCTCCGTCCCAGTCTCAGGTCTTTTGCAGACTCCATCAGGTTTTCTTCCAGAATGGTCCTGTATTTGGCTCCATCCATCTTCCCATCAATTTTAACCATCTTCCCTGTCCCTGCTGAAGAAAAGCAGGCCCAAACCATGATGCTGCCACCACCATGTTTGACAGTGGGGATGGTGTGTTCAGCTGTGTTGCTTTTACGCCAAACATAACGTTTTGCATTGTTGCCAAAAAGTTCAATTTTGGTTTCATCTGACCAGAGCACCTTCTTCCACATGTTTGGTGTGTCTCCCAGGTGGCTTGTGGCAAACTTTAAATGACACTTTTTATGGATATCTTTAAGAAATGGCTTTCTTCTTGCCACTCTTCCATAAAGGCCAGATTTGTGCAATATACGACTGATTGTTGTCCTATGGACAGAGTCTCCCACCTCAGCTGTAGATCTCTGCAGTTCATCCAGAGTGATCATGGGCCTCTTGGCTGCATCTCTGATCAGTCTTCTCCTTGTATGAGCTGAAAGTTTAGAGGGACGGCCAGGTCTTGGTAGATTTGCAGTGGTCTGATACTCCTTCCATTTCATTATTATTATTATCGCTTGCACAGTGCTCCTTGGGATGTTTAAAGCTTGGGAAATCTTTTTGTATCCAGATCTGGCTTTAAACTTCTTCACAACAGTATCTCGGACCTGCCTGGTGTGTTCCTTGTTCTTCATGATGCTCTCTGCGCTTTTAACGGACCTCTGAGACCATCACAGTGCAGGTGCATTTATACGGAGACTTGATTACACACAGGTGGATTGTATTTATCATCATTAGTCATTTAGGTCAACATTTGATCATTCAGAGATCCTCACTGAACTTCTGGAGATAGTTTGCTGAACTGAAAGTAAAGGGGCTGAATAATTTTGCACGCCCAATTTTTCAGTTTTTGATTTGTTAAAAAGTTTGGAATATCCAATAAATGTCGTTCCACTTCATGATTGTGTCCCACTTGTTGTTGATTCTTCACAAAAAAATACAGTTTTATATCTTTATTTTATGAAGCCTGAAATGTGGCAAAAGGTCGCAAAGTTCAAGGGGGCCGAATACTTTCGCAAGGCACTGTACAAACAAAATGGAGTTAAATGGTTCCAGTCTGCAGTGAAGCGTTCATCCATGTATACGGGTAAGAATCTAACAAAATATTCAGATATTATAAGCTTATATTTTTGTCACAAAGTTGTTTTCACTGCAAGTTGAAGCGTACTGTTCGCTAGGTAACATTGCGTGTATGATCTGTGTAGTAATATTATTAGAATCAGTAAACTATTTGCATTGCTAGTTAAAGCCTAATTTTAGCTAGCTAGCTAACAATGAACCTAGTTGGTTAGCTTTAGCTACCTACAGATTCATACTACAGCTATGACAATTAGTTTGTATTGGTAGTAATATGAGTTGGGATTATGCCGGTTCATTATTGGCTGGGGGTGATTGCAGCCATCTATTGTATTTCATGAACATGAGTTCATGTTTAGACAATAATGACCCATCCACTTAGCTAGATGTGGCTGGGGGGGGTTATAGCGTTTCTTTCACATGCGTAAAATACAACAGCCCTTAACCAACATTGCAGTTTAAAGAAAAATACCCACCCTCCCCAAAAAAGTACAAATAATTAAAGAGCAGCAGTAAAATAACAATAGTGAGGCTATATACAGGGGTACCGGTACAGAGTCAATGTGGAGACTATATACAGGGGTACCGGTACAGAGTCAATGTGGAGACTATATACAGGGGTACCAGTACAGAGTCAATGTGGAGACTATATACAGGGGTACCGGTACAGAGTCAATGTGGAGACTATATACAGGGGTACCGGTACAGAGTCAATGTGGAGACTATATAAAGGGGTACCGGTACAGAGTCAATGTGGAGACTATATACAGGGGTACCGGTACAGAGTCAATGTGGAGACTACATACTGGGGTACCGGTACAGAGTCAATGTGGAGGCTATATACAGGGGTACCGGTACAGAGTCAATGTGGAGGCTATATACAGGGGTACCGGTACAGAGTCAATGTGGAGACTATATACAGGGGTACCGGTACAGAGTCAATGTGGAGACTATATACAGGGGTACCGGTACAGAGTCAATGTGGAGACTATATACAGGGGGTACCGGTACAGAGTCAATGTGCACCGGTTAGTCAAGGTAATTGAGGTAATATACACATGTGGGTAGAGCTTTAAAATAGCAGCAGCGTATAAGGGGGGGGGGGGGGGCAATATAAGTAGTCTGGGTAGCCATTTGATTAGATGTTCAGTAGTCTTATGGCTTGGGGTTAGAAGCTGTTTAGAAGCCTCTTGGACCTAGACTTTGCGCCCCGGTACCACTTGCCGTGCGGTAGCAGGGAAAACGGTGTATGACTAGGGTGGCTGACAATTTTTAGGGCCTTCCTCTGAAGGTACTGGGCCGTACGCACTACCCTCTGTAGTGCTTTGCGGTCGGAGGCCGAGCAGTTGCCATACCAGGCAGTGATGCAACCATTCAGGATGCTCTCGATGGTGTGGTGCAGCTGTAGAACCTTTTGAGGATCTGAGGACTCATGCCAAATCATTTCAGTCTCCTGAGGGGGAATAGGTTTTGTTGTGCTTGGACCATGTTGGTTTGTTGGTGATGTGGACACCAAGGAACTTGAAGCTCTCAACCTGCTCCACTACAGCCCCATCGATGAGAATGGGGGCGTGCTCGGTCCTCCTTTTCCTGTTGTCCATAATCATCTCCTTTGTCTTGATCACGTTGAGGGTGAGGTTGTTTTCCTGGCACCACACGGCCAGGTCTCTGACCTCCTCATTTTATGCTATCTCGTCGTTGTTGGTGATCAGGCCTACCACTTCTGTTTCATCTGCAAACGTATTGATGGTTTTGGAGACATGCCTGGCCGTGCAGTCATGAGTGAACAGGGAGTACAGGAGGGGACTGAGCACGCACCCCTGCGGGGCCCCCGTTTTGAAGATCAGCATGGTGGATGTGTTGTTACCTACCCTTACCACCTGGGGGCGGCCCGTCAGGAAGTCCAGGATCCAGTTGCAGAGGGAGGTGTTTGGTCCCAGGGTCCCAAGTGTGTCTGGGTAAGCATCATCTAATAGTTTGGATTGGTCTGCCATGTAAAGCATAATCTAATAGTGTCATGACTCTTTCGGATTTTTATAATTTTTTAATTAACCTTTATTTTACTAGGCAATCAGTTAAGAACAAATTCTTATTTACAATGACGGCCTACTTGTAAAGCCCCCCATGTCCAAAACCTCCCACAACCCGGACGACGCTGGGCCAATTGGGCCAAAAGTTTCCTATAGGACTCCCGATCACGGCCGTTTGTGATACAGCACGGGATCGAACCTTAGTGCCTTAGACTTGGGAGGTCCGTATTCCTACTATGCAAATATGCAAGTAACACCTTCTGTATCCTTTGCATGTGACAAATTAACATATATTTTATTTGATTAAGTGTTTTTACCAGAGACGGTAATGTGAAGAACAACATGACCTGCAACAAAGTCAGATTAGGATGTAGGCCAAGGACTAGATAAAGTGTATTTTTACCTGGAGTTTTTCCTTATTGTAGGCTACTACTTTCACCACATTTAGTATTTACGTTTGTGGTTGTTTAGTACACTTCTCACTCGGTTTAGCACATGGCGTCACATGTGAATCGTTAAGAGATGGTTGTGGCTAACTAAGGCTCAAGAGGGTATGAATGATGCTGAATAGGTGTAGACAAGAAGAGCTCTCCAGTAGGTATACCAAAACATTCAAAGGTCATTTTCTCGAAAGTGGGGTTCAAATTTATCAACTTTCAAAGCATAATTAATTTCCCATTGTTCCTCAACTGCAGTGTATGATGTACCATTTTCTAGCTCTGAGTCTCTACTTTTATGCAGCATTTACTGTGAATATGGTCTCCGTGAAAGTGGGAACATTGCCTTTAAAATGTGCATTGTGGACAACGTGTGATCAGATTGAATCCATGCCTTAATGTCTTCAGGTTCACTGTTGTGACAGTTTAGAACCAAAGTAGAAAGTGGCTTGTATGTTGTGTTAGCTGGCACAACCCTCTTCAAGTTGTATAGAACAAAATCCATTGCCAAAACACTTTGGAAATAAATGATTGATTCAATGCCTCGTCATGTAACAGGTCGCTTTTACACCCCCTTTCAATTTTTTTCTCCCTTCCCTGGCAAAATCATCGCACTTCTCTCTACTAATAACGAACAGGATGTTATCAATCAATTACCAACTAATATGAAGGAGCAGTGCAGTGAGTGTTGTCCCCATGCCTTATGAGTCACTTCATTAACCAGCACATTCTCCTGTGTAGGAGCCCTACAGTCTTCAGTCTGCCAACACACACTACAGTGTGAGCGTGAGTAGGGAGAGCGGGAGAGGCTCATTTCAGCTGGTTTGTCTCAATATTGTCATTTGTCTTGGCAACGCTCAGTGTTGATTTCTTAGGAAGTTTCTGTGGATTTGGAGTGATGTCTCGTTTATTAGCGACTTGATGGCTTCTTACAGTGGTGCAGTGATGACAGGTGTGTGTGTGTGTGTGTGTGTGTGTGTGTGTGTGTGTGTGTGTGTGTGTGTGTGGGCGAGTGACAGGAGTGACAAGAGCTGCTTATTTCGCCCCCAATATAATCGAAAAAGCATTATTCACAAAAGCATTATCCTTCAGCTTCTCAGCCTCATGCATTTCAGTAACAGCATGGCTCTGTTGCGTTATTGAATAATAACTTTGAACTATTTTGCTCTGTTCTCACAATAGAAGTGGAAAAAACTGTAATAATCATAATTGTTCACAGAGTCTGGGACTGCCGGTGATTTACTTGTTTTCCAAGGCGTTTATTGAGTGCATTTTTAGTACAATAGTTCTCAGAAAGTTACAGTTTACAAACTCGGACACATACTCGTCACAATATACAAGTGGTAGCTATACAGAGAGAGACACAAAGGAAATCAAACACACACAAACAAATGTGGTTCCTTCGTCTTGTGTGTACAGTAAAGTGAGGTCATCTTCCCTGTCGTGCTGTCCTCATCCTTATTGGCTGTCCTGAGCAATGCTGGGTCTGCTGTGTGTGTTTGTGTGTGTGTGTGTGTGTGTGTGTGTGTGTGTGTGTGTGTGTGTGTGTGTCCATCATCTGAAATACAAGAACACAGAGATAGAGGAATTAGCTGGTGGTGTTAATCTTTAAATTAAACCATTCAACACTTTCCAAAACATGAATTAGCCTCGACATGTCTGCAACAGCAATCATCAGAAAGAATGGACACATCAAATCAAAACATCGGACAAATCAAAACAGATGGCATTGTAAAATCTTATACCAAAGTATAAACTGGGTGGTTCGATCCCTGAATGCTGATTGGTTGATAGCCATGGTATATCAAACTGTATATCTTGTGTATGACAAAACATTTATTTTACTGCTCTAATTAAGTTGGTAACCGGTTTATAATAGCAATAAGGTACCTCGGGCAATACGGCCCAGGGGGTGTGGTATATTGCCAATATACGATGGCTAAGGGCTGTATCCAAGCACTCCGCGTTGTGTCGTGCTTAAGAACAGCCCTTAGCCGTGGTATATTGACCATATACCACACCCCCTAGGCCATATTACTTAAGTAATCCACACAACAGTCCTTTTACATTTATGAATATACTGTATATATGAAGTAAATCAGGCACATATTTTGTAAGAGGAGAATGACAGCAAATTCTGAAATGGCTTTTATGGAGAGAGCACTGATTGCCTTTTCATGTCACAATATTGAAGTGGAATGCTATTAGAGTCAGCATTTTACTAAGACAAACATTAGCAAATGGAAAAATGGGAATTACAGACTGCACTGTCATCTCATTCACACAGACATGTTGCATGGCAAATACTTGAGACGTGGTTGATTGGAAGCGTAGCTAATTGATTGAAATGAGATCCTTGCATTGAGTAAATATACATCATTAATCAGAAGAATGAATGTTTATGTGTAGCGTACTCCGGGCATTTGAACTGCTAGGTGTCAACCTAACGAGCTTAACGTATAGATTGTCACACAGGGTTTATTGAAACAACTCAGGTGGTCTTAGGTCTATATTATAGGCTGCACTACAACAATTATATATATATATACAGGATATATTATATATCCAATATACCTTGCTTTAAAGAATAGTGCTACTGTTTTATAGTCTGCCAACTTCCTCTCTTCTCTCGTTTTCCCTCACAGACACACACTGTCAGGTCCTGACCCACTCTCCCTTCATCAAGAGCTGTGGTGGAGAAGCTGTGAGGGAGCCAATAGTGTGTTGTGTGTGTGTGTATGTGTTTATGTGTGTGTCTGTGTGTGTGCATCTATGCCTGTATCAGTCTGTGTGCGTGTGTGCGTGTGTGCACGTGTATGCCTGGACCCAGCTCCATCCGTCTCTTTCCCTGCGGCTGATCAGACCCCTGCCAGACTTTGATGCCCCAGCAGGTGGCCTGGTCCCATGTCTGCCTTGTGCACTGGAGCAGTGATCCAGATAGAGGTCATTTCTCAGTCCTAGCTCAAGGCAGCCAGGCCTGGCGATGCCCAGACCTAAACCCACACCCAGACCTGGGCCCGAGACAGGTTCGTTACACCCCGGATAAATGAGCTGGAGCATGGCCAAGACGAGGATCAAGTGAGGGGTGGAGAGATGAGACAGAGGGGAGAAGGAAAGGGTAAAGGGGTTGAGGATACTTAATAACCTGCTAATGGGCTGCCATCGATTTCTAATTTCAGATGACACGGTGGGTACCTCAGTCTTAGTCATGGATCCACACTCCTCTTAAAATAATAGCCCAACGCTGTCCGAGGCTGGTTAGTGGTAACAGCAGGCTAGGATATCTGTGTTTGGGGACGCAGTAGTTTGTCATTACACGACACCTAAGGATGCTGTTACAATGGATCGATACAATGATGTTAAGGTGTTTTGTGTTACAACTTTATACTTGGGCCTAATCTGTAGATAATCAACTGCCTTTCCCCTCTGCTGTCACTGAAATCATCAGGGTTCTCAGACAAATGCACTGTAATTATTATGGCTATATGTGATTCATAAGTCATAATTCACTGCTACTGATTATAGCTTTAACAGCGGTGAGTAGTTACTTTCACATTGAATTCCTGCTTTAATGAAGTGGATATTCCTGTGGATCAGCGTCTTCATGTGTCTCCTTTATTTGATTGGTAATAAAACAAGTTTTCACTTTGGCCGAGTCACATTCATCAGAGCAGTTCAACCTACCATTAACCAGCAGGTTCCTACACCTTGGTGTCAGACATAGTTGAGATCCAGTGTGATTAGTTGAAGACCATCTTTGAGACTACACTACACCAATCACAGCCTGCTAGCATAGACAGGAGCTGGGCTAGTAGTACAATCAACCCTATGTACCCGTCAGACCCCCTCACGTCAGCTTCACCTCCTAGACCACCATCTAAAACATACTCAAAAGAATACTCTCTCTCATACGCCAACCAGAAAGCATTCATGTCATCAGTCTCCATCTTAAGAATAGACCTCTCCCACCAATTACAATAGTGTGCTCCACTTATAGACATTGGTGCAAATCCTAACAACCAGTAAAAATTTGACTTAAGTGGAAGTTTTCACCCCATTATGGACACATAAATGAATAGTGGACAAAGTATATGGAATGTAACTTACCTATACTTACAATGAACTTTGATTTCAGTGTACTATATTAATAGCTATAAAGCTAGCCACTTAAGGTAACAGGTGTGTGATGGACTAATGTATGAGCAGAACTCCTTGGAGGTGGTACATCCTCTCCTCCTAACACCGAGGCTATCCATATGGTGACACTGTAGTGGTCTGGAGAGATAAGTCAGTGGCTCAGCTCTAGCTGGCCATGGAGGACTGACTGTAGTGTGTGTGTGTGTGTGTGTGTGTGTGTGTGTGTGTGTGTGTGTGTGTGTGTGTGTGTGTGTGTGTGTGCCTCTGTAAGCTGTTTAAGTCTGTGTGTTCATCAGGATGGCATCAGGCATCTGTTGGCAAAGCCAGGCCCAGATGTTCATTCACACACACACACACACACACACACACACACACACACACACACACACACACACACACACACACACACACACACACACACACACACACACACACACACACACACACACACACACACACACACACACACACACACACACACACACACACACACATACGGAAAACTCTCCAATCTGAGATGTCTTGATTAGCTTATCAGCTATCCATAAAATGGCCGAATATGAAGCAAATGACGCCCGTCTTCAGCCAGAATGTCGAGGAAAATGAAGGCCATGTTTTAAATGGCAGTGATATGTAGTTATAATGAAATCCTGAACTTGACCCCAGCAACTCCATGATCATCTTTTAGATTCTTTATTTACCGTTACCGTTACTGTTTCCAAATACTCCACATTTGTGAGGATGTATGATATTCATTACCAGTGCAGTTACTATGAGGATGGATAGGAGATACATACCATAGACATTTGGCCAGATGAGACGAGACACTCTCCACTCTCCTTCCCATTCTGGACGGTTCCAATCACTCCAACACAAACAAAAAGAAATAAAGAAGAACCAACATAATCTGTACATGAAGTGCTCATCAGCAAGATACGGCATGGATACACTCACATTTAACATGGGCTCTCCAGAGAATGGATGTTTTGGTCACCTTTTTTTATCCCTACAGTTGTTTTATACACATCTACAGAAACAGTAATTTGTACATGGTCCTTTGTACATTTATTTCCAGGTCAAAGTTATTTCAGGATTGTGACCCCTCAGCATTATATGTGTCCATCTCCATTACAATTCAGTGCACAAAAACATCATCTTTGCCAAAAATGCAAGCAGAGAGAGTCTTGCACATACATATTCATACACATCACCTTCAATATGAAGATTTATTCTGAAGATATATTCATATTGAGTTAGAGATATACATATTTGTATATATTCTCAGAATCTGGGCGAGGCTGTTTCACTAGTCCTTTGGCAAGGCCATCAGCCCAGACATCGACAGGTAGTGTTAAGGTGAAAAAATGGAAGAGAGATCTGAGTTCCCTGCTTTTATGGTTAAAAAACAAAACAAGATATCAACAAATGTCTCAAAAGCTCTCCTTTCCCGCCGGTTCAACTGTTGACCTTGAGGAGATCTCCAAGATGTCAAAAGTTTTGAATGAAGAAAAAATACAATTTGAGAAATGGTCAAACCAAATCAACCATTCGCCACTGTATGCCTCTGTATCATTTTCCGTATGTGTGTATAATGACAATGTATGGTGAATTTGAATTGCTTTCTTCCTATGCGCATTTCATACCGCTGCTCCTAGCCAGGCATCCTCACTAGTCTTTGAAGAAGGCCTGGGTTCAAATGACATATCAGAGACCTTCTGATGACATGAACTTCCTCTTCAAAATGGCTTCCACTTGGTCCTCCTCTCCAGTCTACCATCATCCAGTAAAGATATACATCTGATAGTCCCAGACTCCATCACCGTGTCAGCCTGTGGTGGTCTGGGGTTAGATTACAGTACAATACGATCATATTCTATATACCATGTGCTCCAGATGTGAAATTACACAGGCCTACACACTGATGATAATCCATGGATGATAGTATAGTCCATGGCCACAGATTAAGATGTGACAAAACATTCTCTGAACCCATGGAACTCTGGGATAGTTCAGACTAGGATGATAATCTGTCCACTCCAGACTCCAGGACTGTAGAACTCACAGATTAAGATTAGAAAAAACATTCTCTGAACCCACTGAACTCTGGATCATAACTCATTATAACTCAGATTAGTGGAAGGTGATATTGAGTTAGTATTGGTCTGGACCCTGGTCTACTGCTATTATGATGTTCCATTAGATGAGGATGATAGTCTCGACCCTGGCGCGTCCTGACGGGTTGGGGGTCATTCGGTGAGGGGTGTAGTCCTTCCTGCTGTAGTCCCTGCCTGCCTGAATGCTGCCCGACCCGTGGCACGGCGCCCCCTCCAGTCATGCCATGGTGGTGGGCGATTGGCACTGGCTCATCTGGACCCGCATGGAGGCAACGTTACTCAGGATCTTCTTCTGGTGGCCCGCAAGGGTAACACCTATCCTGAGGAGGTCTCTGGAAAGAGGGAGAGGGCGGAAGGGGGTGGAGGGAGAGAGAGAGAGAGAGAGGAAGCGAAAGCAAGACAGGACATATGTCAATACTAAAATGTGTATTAAGTACTGTATCTGCAATGCCTCAACTGTGTGTACTGAAGAAGCAAGTACATAAACATACATTAATTTGGTGTCTAATACATTTACACAGATAACCAAAGCCCCAAGTCATGTCAGGACTGTTAGCCACTGGCCTGGCTGTGAAGAAGAAAACAACAAGCCCAATGTGTCTGCCTCTCAGTGATCTGGCCTTTGCTCTCTTTGATGATTAAAATCATGATGCTACATTTCAGAAACAACATTATGAAGCCAGAAAGATGCTACAAAACATCAAATGCACAGAAAGCGGTGTTTCTTACGGCCAATATTTGGACAGGATTATCATCGATTTTAAATGATATGTGTGTACATGAATGCTTGCTCACGAGTGTTCATGTGTGTGTCTGTGTTTCTGTGTGTGTGTGTGTGTGTGTGTGTGTGTGTGTGTGTGTGTGTGTGTGTGTGTGTGAGCCTGTTACAAAAAAATTGTATTTTGTCATGTATTTAATTAAAATATGTGTATGTGTATTTTGTGTCATAAAATAGAAAAAACATTTGCAAAAAGCCCGAACAGCAACAACATGCTCAGTAACGGTTACAGAAACCACATGTTGTTGTTTATCTACCTTAATGGAGCAAGTCACTCTGGATGTGAAAATGAACATACCAAAATGAACTGCAAAGCACAATGGGTATTATTTTTGGCCTTGTTTTGGGGCGGAGCTCATGCGAATAATACTTAGGATGCTTAGTTAATTTAGCAGATGCTCTTATCACACCATAGTGCCATCAGACTTCTGATACCAGAAAATGGTATGTAAAATTATTTTGTACTTTGAAAATACAAATTACGGCTCTCGAAAGTATCTTGCTACAAAATACATCGGCACATAGTTTAGCCCAGTGTAATACCAATTACAAAATACTCAGAAGTAATTGAAATACATATTTCAAATACATGTGACCCGAAATAATGCCCATCTCTGCATGTGTGTGTGTGACTCACTCAGAGGTCATCTGTGCTACCAGTTGCAGGGAGGTGAAGCCAGAGTTGAGAAAGTTGTCTCTGTACTGGGTCATCTTGATGGCTCCCAGCCACTCTCCCACTGAACTGAAGGTGTTGAAATCTGGGATAGAACGGTCCAACAGGGGCTGGGAAGGCCTGAAGGAGAAGAGGAGAAAGGGAGAGGACGAGAGAGAAAGAGGAGGAGAGAGTGAGAGGAGGAGAAAGGGAGAGGAGGAGTAAGTAAGGTAAGTAAGGGAGAGAGAGGGAGGGAGAGAGAGGGAGGGAGAGGGAGAGAAAGAAAGAGGAGAGAGATGCTTTGATGGTGCAGAGTGGAGGTATAGGCATTCATGTTTAAGGAAGTTTGAGTGTGCCTGGGTTGAGTATGTGTGTGTGTGTGTGTGTACTCAGTGTGTACTCACACTGCAGGGATGCTGGCCACTTGTTTGAGACTGGCTGGGTTGCGGATCATCTTGTCCAGGGTGTTGACGATGTCAGTGAAGCGTGGCCGGGCGTTACGGTCCTTCTGCCAGCAGTCCAGCATGAGTTGGTGCAGGGCCGAGGGGCAGTCCATGGGAGGGGGTAGCCGGTAGTCCTGCTCTATGGCATTGATCACCTGGGGACAGAGAGGGGGGCAGAGGGTATTGTGGAGAAGGCAGAAGGTAGTCAGTAAGGGTCATGTTAGACAGGACTATTGTGGAGAAGGCAGAAGGTAGTCAGTAAGGGTCATGTTAGACAGGACTATTGTGGAGAAGGCAGAAGGTAGTCAGTGGAAGGTGGTCATTCGAGGTTCATGCTATGTTTAAATCCAATGATATCTTGATGTAATACTCCTGTTATCATTTTTGGTATGTTCCTGTTGTCTTTTTTTGTAAAAAAAACTAAATGTAATTTGTATACATTACATTGATACCTGTATATGTTTTATATGTAATAAAACATATTTGAATCCAGAAGTTCATGCTAGACAGGGATCTAAATATGGCTGCTCAGAGTGACAAGGTAGGTGGACCATTGCCAGACAGTACCATGGAGAAGGCCAATTAGGAAGACATCCGAGGGAAGTCACTAGACTCCAGTTCATGATTACAGGAGATCAATAATGTGCAGTAAATCAGCGAATTGTAGGAAAAGCGGAGATATATAGAAGCCTTTCTGCTTCCCTTCTACTCTCCCTCTTCCTCTAGACCCCTTTGCTAAATCACTGTAACACCAAGCCCTAGTTTCTCTGTTTCATTGAGTGGTTAGTGAGCAATTCACTTAGCGTCAATCTCTCTCTCTCCCTCTATCTTTCTGCTTCTCTCTCTCCCCCTCTCTCTCACCGATTAATCTACAGACAGCACTCAGGCTGAGGTGCCCTTCCTACTTGACACTAGCGAATCACACGTCTGCATAAAAGAATGGAGAGGACCTATACTCTGACACTGTGTGAAAGTGTCTTGGGAATGGGCTGAGTGCATATAATTAATGTGGTGAAATGCAGGTACTTGACACTGGTTCCGTAGAAACTGCAAAGGCTATGAAGGCCTGATGGTAGATAAGTAGTGCTGTGCTGTAGCTATGCTGCACATGGCCTTATACAAGGACAAAAAGGGTTTTCGATAGAAAGACAAACGCTCGCTCCCTCTCTAAATCGTAGCATGTTCATATGGTATACCATATGACGGATTGTTTACCCCTTAAAGGTTGAATCAGGGAAAAGACAGGAAAAGTCAACACCGATAGAGATTCTAGCGTGTGAAAATGAATCATCATCAGAAATGGGACGACACTCAATAGGTGCCCATGCTACCACTGCAATTCAGCAGAATCTTGACAAATGGTGCATAAGTGTATGTGAGTGCATTTACATGCATGTGAGTGTGTGTGTCTGTGTGTGCACTTATCATATGTGTGTAAGTGGGCATGTGTATGTGCACACAGACTTGTGTATTTGTGTTTGTCAGTGCATCATGTGTGCATTAGCCTGTGTGCCTGTGTGTGTTTTGTGTGTGCGAGTTGGCATGTGTGTTATTAGTGTACACAGATGTGTGTGTGTTCTGCCTGAAGAGAACAGCAGGCCATGCTGTGAGCAATGCCAGGCCTCCTCCCTGTGTGTGTCCCACCAGTCGCTGCCGGCATGCTGCTGGCCCAGAGAGGGAACATCTGCTGGCTTGGCCAGGCCTGGTGGACCAGGCTCCAGAGAGACCCGTTGGACGGACGGGGATATGGAGCTCATTGGTGTGTGTGGGTGTTGGGGGTGTTTGTGAGTGTGAGCATGTGTGATAGATCTCATTGTGTGAGATTCGGGGGACGTAGCAAAAAGAAGGACAGAGGAGGTAACGTGCATGTGTGATATTCTGCCTTTGTGAGAATCTGCTCATTGTCAAGGACATTTCCAGTGGGAATCCTCTTGTCTAGCTGAGTTGTTATGTTTGAGAAGGTTCAATTTTTATGACACAACATAAACAAATAGAAGGGTCATCTGAATACTCATTCACTGCCTCTGCTTTGGGGTCTTAGCCCGGTTACTGTAAAATCACTTTTGTGACTACTGCTTATGTAAAGAGGGCTTCATGAATTCATTTGATTGATTGGAATTTTGAATTCTATCAATATTTATATACACCTTAGAACAACATTTAAAAGTTCAACATGACAATAATACTCACATCCTGATTAGACATGTCCCAGTAGGGTCTCTCTCCGAATGACATCACCTCCCACATGACGATGCCGTAGCTCCACACGTCACTGGCTGAGGTGAACTTCCTGTAGGCGATGGCCTCTGGAGCCGTCCACCTCACCGGGATCTTACCCCCCTGAGAGGGAGAGAGAGGGGAGGATTAGAGGGGAAGGGAGGGGGAGAGAGAGAGAGAGAGAGGGAGGGGGGAGCGAGAGAGAGAGAGAGAGAGAGAGGGGGGAGGAATAGAGGGGAAGGGAGGGGGAGAAAGAGGGGGTGAGGGAGGGGGGAGCGAGAGAGAGAGAGAGAGAGAGAGGGGGGGGAGGAATAAAGGGGAAGGGAGGGGGAGAGAGAGGGGGGGTGAGGGAGGGGGGAGCGAGAGAGAGAGAGAGAGAGAGAGGGGTGGGTGGGAGAGGGAGAGTGAGAGTGAGAGAAGAGGGAGAGGGAGAGGGGGAGAGAGGGAGGGGGAGAGAGAGAGGGAGGGCAGAGAAAGAGAGGGGAGGGAGAGAGAGAGAACGACATGATTAGTCCAATTAAAACCCTTCGAACCAAAAGACAACTACAATCTCTCTATCCCTCCACTCCTCCTTCCCTTCATCCCCTATCGATCCAGCAGCAGGGAACGTCTGTTCCTCCTCACACATCGAACCACAGCACATCTCTCCCGGTGCCCATGAGTTTGAATAAAAGGGGTTTGGTCGGGGTTTGAGAGCGCCTGTCGAGCGTGTCTGTTTGTAATTGGCCTACCTGGGCCTGCAGCGAGCCATGCATGGTACTGATTGAAATTGACGGGTGGCTTGTTTAAGATTTCCTCTACACACACACCTGTTTGTAGGCCCCTTGGCGGTTTCCATTGTATCCGGCCAGGCTAGCTTAATAATGCCAATTAGTTCAACCTGTGCATGTGTAGATAAGCCGGGCTTGAAAGGAGAGACGGGAGAGCGAGACAAGGCCCACCCTGCTCTCCTGGCTTTCTCCCTCAGTCCCACCGGGACTTTGACCAGGAGATGTATTGTGTGTGTGTGTGTGTGTGTGTGTGTGTGTGTGTGTGTGTGTGTGTGTGTGTGTGTGTGTGTGTGTGTGTGTGTGTGTGTGTGTGTGTGTACATGCGTGTGTGTGCATGCATGGATGTGCAAGAGTGTGTGTGTGTGTGTGTGTGTAGAGGTCCAAAGGACTCAGACTGAGCTCGTTAAGGCCCAGCTCAGAGCGTTTGACCTCTGTGAGCTCCTAACCCTGAACATGATGTTAACCTCTGACCTCAGTGGAGGCAGAGCAGGGAGGCGGGAGGAGGATGTGTGAATGGAAGTGTGTTTTTGTAATTCGTTGAGAAAAAGAAGACTGATGGATATCTATCTAAGCTCTAATGACCGTTTTTCTCAGATCCCAGGGTTCTTCTTCCAGTAACTAATGCCTCTCATCTGATTCCAGGCACCAGAAGGCTCTATCTTTTACCTCCGTTCTGTCAAAAGGCTATAGAAAAACACATGAATACAAGATCAACTGCACCAATGAAAAGAAACCCAGCTCCCTCCATCTAATCTCGAACTTTGCTAGACCCATGCTTCAAATAGACTATTTTGACTTGGACACACGCCAGTTGAAAAGAACAGTAAGAAATATAAATACACTGTCTCTTCCAAGTTCCTCTATCTGACCTCTAACCTCAACGTCTTGTATTAGAGCCTCTCCATATCAATCACATGTCAATCAAATGTATTTATACAGTATTTATACAACCCCCACCCCCCCACGTTGCCTTGCACCGCTCCTCGCAGACAGGCTAAGCTAATAACATTTTCACGGCTGCCGCGTTCGTGAGGCAGCTATGCAGATCATCAGTAATTACCTCTGTGGGCGAGCTAGTTGCTAGCGCTCCGGCCCTGCCAAAACAACACTTTAATAACACAAAGTGCTGCTGAACAGAGCAGACCGGGCAGGAAAACAGACAGAGGAAGAAGACAAATATATAATCAAAAGCAGCATTGGATTTTTATTTATTAACTTAGGAGGAGAAAATACTATGAATACCCCAGGGAGGGAGAGAGAAAGAGAGGGAGAGAAAGAGAGAGAGAGTGAGAGAGAAAGTGAGAAAGAGAGAGAGAAAGGGAGAGAGAGGGAGGGAGAGAGAAAGAGAGGGAAAGTGAGAGAGAAAGAGAGAGAGAGAGCATGCGTGTGTCTCAGACAGCCAATACCATTTCACTCACAAGGCAGGCAGTACAAGTCAGTGAGAAAGGAACATGCCGTTCTATGTGGTGGCCTGGAGTCTTAGAGAGCACACACAGAGACATGCCTTCATGTAAAACAACTGCTCTAAGCTAAACCGCATATCAACCTCCAGCCAAGCTCCATCAATCTCTTCAGCTAGCTGCTCATCCCATGAAGAATATTCAGATCAACATGTCAACATGAGAGCATCATTGCTCTCTCACGAAGTCTTTGGAAACTAGATTATATATACACAACGTGACTTTAGGCCACAAAACAACACTTTTATACTTGATTATTGCTGACCGGCCATACTGAGACATGGAGCACTGATTCTCACTTCAAACAGTTCCCTCCAGATCAACTTCCAACACCAGCAGTGGATCACCACGCTGATGTCAACAAGATGATCTGACACAAAGGGAGTCGTACTGACTAGCTGTGACTAGTTGTAACTGGTTGTGAGCGGTTGTGACAGACAAAGTGAAAGGTGTAGTGACACATCTGGGGTAGACCGGAAGAGAGTGGACAGAGTGCTGTCAGGGTTAAGGAGGATCATGGGACATGGCGGTGTGTGACAGACAGGTCTGAGGGAATAAACATGTGTTCAGGTGCGTGTTGAGGAGCGCCCTGGGAAACATGAGAAAATAAAAAGAAAATGGATGCCTGATCAAAACGGTGATAAATCCCCTAGGAACATGAGCGGCAGGGTGCAGCCTTTTCCTTTTCATTCTCCATGAGTTCACCTATAACTCCAAAACCTGCAAAAAGGACCTGGATGTGCGTATGTTCTTCAGCTTTTACACGTGGGACACCTGCAATTGCTAACGTGTACTATGAGAGATGCAGTATGTATCCAGCAATTCAATGGAGCAGGTCACTAGCAATCTATAGACTGAAGGGGAATCTAGTGTCCAATGGCAGTTTGTATCACGCTACACAAACTGGAGCAATGCCCTGCCGTGGTGTCGTAGTGAATGTAGATTAAATCCCCTGAACGATCTTCTCCCACTATGAGAGTCCTCAAGCCTTTAACACTGTGTTTTGTTTTTCATTGCTGATGCATGCAACCTCACCCACCACATCTCTCCAAGAGACATCAAACAGTACCATCATGTTGTTGCTAAAGCAGCAGCTGTCCCCAAATGCATATTCATTCCCTTCCGGTGGAATAAAAATTAGTGAACTCCCAGTAATGCCCATAACACAGTACCATTTCCCAACTTTTCGGTAATCCATTCCTAAACAATGCACACTCAAGTAGTCCCGAGCACATTTCCTTAGGCTGGGCAAAGTGCTCCATAAACTGACGTTTAATGTCTCGAAAGCAACGACCGCTGGCAGTCTGTCCAAATATACGCAGGCAGGCAGGCAGGCAGGCAGGCAGGCAGGCAGGCAGGCAGGCAGGCAGGCAGGCAGGCAGGCAGGAAGAGCGGGCAGGCAGGCAAGCAGGCAGGCAGGCAGGCAGGGACTGTCTAGGAGAGGCAGGCCCTTCTACCGTTCCACTGTCTACAGGGCAATGGAGAATAGGTTCCACTTCAAACTTCAAAGGAACTTACATTTGACTCCCTGGAACTATTTCAGGCATCATTTCACCAAGTTCCCACATATTCTATGGCTATTTAATTCAATTAAATAGTCTAGTCTAGGAGTCACATGAGGTCTATGCTCCTCTATAGGACAAAGTTATTTTAACACACTTCTCGGGTGGTCTCAAAGTGGTATGAAATCCGACCTTTAATAAACATTGTCTGTGTAGTCTTTGCAGTTAATATATACCTTCACATCGTCAACTTGATGACACCACCTCTGGAAATGCCCTCTCCCCTTGAGTATCTTCCTCTGTGGCCCCTAATGACTCAGGAGCCACTATGAGCCCCTCAAATTAAACCCAGCGTGGATCCTACGTTTTTATCATGCATTTGCACATCTTTGTCAGGCTTTTCCAGTGGTTTAATATAGACTGCGACCTTGGATTCTGTCCCCTTGAGATGACTCTGAGGAGGTTGAACATAGGCAATTACAGCTTACAGCACACTGAGACTCATCACATAAGAGATCTGGGACCTGGGATGTTTAAGAACGAACTGATGTGTCTCTTCTTGTGTCATTTAACAGTGTCACAGTGTTTTCTGTTCTCAGGAACTAGCATGCTGTGACCCTTTCTCTCTCTCTCTCTCTCTCTCTCTCTCTCTCTCTCTCTCTCTCTCTCTTTTATCTCTCACTCTCTCTCTCTGTTCTCTATCTCTCTGTCTTTCTCCGTTCTCTATCTCTCTCTCTTTATGTCTCTCTCTGTCTTTCTCTCTTCGAGGACCCATTAGACAAAAACTACAGAAGAATCTGACATCTGACTTAATTTGTGGTAGCTCGCTAGCTTACTAACTGACAGACTGGCCAGAAACATCCCATATTGTCTACTGTCAGTCTATGAACTGGGGCGTTATTACAAAATCTTTGTCCCATATTAAACCCGGTTGCCCATTCAGTGTGCCGTGCAGTGGAATGCCATGCCTGAATCATGCTCGGCCCACACAGTGTACATCAATGCCCACCTCAGTCACAGATATCAGCCCGATCTGGCACACGTGACAAGAGGTATAAATCAGACATGAAAACACTTGGAGAAGAAGCCATGTTCCCCCGCTTTGACAATGGAGTCTGGATGGATGCGTTTGTCAAGCACTTCCTGGTACAGTTTTCATTATTTTCTACAGCAATGTAAATACAATTTGCCTACAATCAAGAGAAGCAAAGAAGAACCCTTGGGTCATGTTCATAAGGGACTAAACAGAAGAAAACAGACTGAAAAAGTAACTATTGTGCTTGTCCAATAAAATAACGCTTGTTTTTTGTTTTCTGTTGTAAAACGTTTTAAAAGTTTTCCATTACGTGCTGTAATGAACACAACCCTCATAACAAATAAAATAGAATTGAACACAACCCTGTTAGGGACATGAATGCTGCATAAGCTCAGGGTCTATATTGGTCCCTATAAAAGCACTCTTGAGAGCAAGGACATCCTGGCCCTTTAGACCAAATGGCAACTTTCCTCCAAGTTTTTCACTTCTTTACCCTTAAGTCCCCTGTAACTTTGACCACATCAATATTTCACACAATATTTCACACTAAGTGTACTTTGGGCCATATGCCGAGGAAAAGGAGGGGAAAGAGGAAAGGATGCAAATGGAAGACAATCAAACATCAAAGGGTTTGATAGCGCCAGACGGTTAGTGTGGTGAAGCCATAGACATTAAAACCAGAAGAGAGTAGCGCTAACGTCAACCACATATTGGCACCAAACTATCGCTAAGGATCATGGTGAAGGTGGCCGTAACTAGCAAAGGATCATGGTTGATGTAATCGTTTTCATCCTGCCTGAACCACGGTGCGTTGTTTAAGGCACTCCCGAGTGCGGATAGGGTGTTCACACCAGTCCAAGCCAATTGAACTAAGTGGGTAAACGCAGCAGAGTTCGGTAAAACCGCACCAAACCATTTTGGTGTGAAAGCCCCCTAAGTGTCCATTCAACTATATTCACCCCAACTCTACTCTCTTTCAAACTGCGTCTACCCTGTAGGCTGATATACAGAAAAAAGGGTTTTTCAGCTGTCCCCGTAGTAGAATCCTTTTTGGTTCCAGGTACAACCCTTTTTGGTTCCAGGTAGAACCCTTTAGGGGTTAATGTAGAGCCCTCTGTGTAAAGGGTTCTACATGGACCCTAAATGGTTTCTACATGGAACCAAAAGGGTTCTACCTGGAACCATAACGGGTTCTTCAAAGGGTTCTCCTATGGGGGCTAAGAGTGTAGCCCAAAAATACAAATTGGCCACATGAGAATCTCTGGTATTTTAACAGAATTCTTAAGCTATTTTTGCGCATTTTGATCTTGACTAAGGTGGCAAAATTGCTGGGACCGGGGCTGCAAAGCGTGCTGTGTCACACACCTAAAATAGCATTGAGGGACTGTGGTTGGGTTTAGGACCAGTTCTTGCGGGAGTGGGTGGGAGTCGGACACGAAGTCGGCAGGAGCGGACGGGCCTGGTATGAAAAGCAGCGAGAGTGGGAGGGAACGGGATGAAGAAAACAGTCCCGAGCAGAACTCTACATGGACGCACTCACACGCATTAACATAACCATACACACACCAACAACCCTCAGTCTCAACATACATCGTGTGACACGGGAGGCATCTGCCCAACATACAACCACATACAACCACTCTTGAATCACAAATGCCAGCTCTCTCTACTCCTCAGGGCATTGGCTTTCAATACAATGTGTGATTGCATTGCACTTTCCAGTCACCAATCTTTTTCACACACCTCTCACCGTTAGCCACTAAAAGCCTTTCACATCTTTAACCACTAACACTGCACGGTGTGGAGAGCATTCAGCCACTTTACACACACACAGCAAATACTGTGTGACACACCACTCATCACTTCGACACTGCCTGTCCTTCCTTGAGCCTTTGGGTCACTCAGGGAAAAGACTAGACAGATACAGTTGATGTCGGAAGTTTACATACACCTTAGCCAACTACATTTAAGCTCAGTTTTTCACAATTCCTGACATTTAATCCTCGTACAAATTCCCTGTATTAGGTCAGTTAGGATCACCACTTTATTTTAAGAATGTGAAATGTCAGAATAATAGTTGAAATAATTATTTATTTCAGCTTTTATTTATTTCATCACATTCCCAGTGGGTCACAAGTTTACATACGCTCAATTAGTTTTAGGTAGCATTGCCTTTAAAGTTGGGTGAATTTTGGCCCAGTCAGGTTTGTAGGCCTCCTTGCTCGCACACGCATTTTCAGCTCTGCCGACAAATTTTCTATAGGATTGAGGTCAGAGCTTTGTCATGGCCGCTCCAATACCTTGACTTTGTTGTCCTTAAGACATTTTGCCAGAACTTTGGAAATATGCTTGGTGTCAAGGAAGATCTATTTGTGACCAAGCTTTAACTTCCTGACTGATGTCTTGAGATGTTGCTTCAATATATCCACATAATTTTCCTACCTCATGAAGCCATCTGTCTTGTGAAGTGCACCAGTCCCTCCTGCAGCAAAGCATCCCCACAACATGATGCTGCCACCCGTGCTTCACGGTTGGGATGGTGTTCTTCGGCTTGCAAGTCTCCCCTTTTTCCTGCAAACATAGCGATGGTCACTATGGCCAAACAGTTCTATTTTTGTTTCATCAGACCAGAGGACATTTCTCCAAAAAGTATGAGCTTTGTCCCCATGTGCAGTTGCAAACCGTAGTCTGGCATTTTATGGCGGTTTTGGAGCAGTGGCTTCTTCCTTGCTGAGTGGCAGGTTATGTCAATAGAGGACTCGTTTTACTGTGGATACAGATACTTTTGTACCTGTTTCCTCCAGCATCTTCACAAGGTCCTTTGCTGTTGTTCTGGGATAGATTTTCACTTTTATGCACCAAAGTAAGTTCATCTCTAGGAGACAGAACGCATCTCCTTCCTGAGTGGTATGACGGCTGCGTGGTCCCATGGTGTTTATACTTGTATACTATTATTTGTACAGATGAACATAGTACTTTCAGGCGTTTGGAAATTGCTCCCAAGGATGAACCAGACTTGTGGAGGTCTACAATTGTTTTTCCTGAGGTCTTGGATGATTTATTTTGATTTTCCCATGATGTCAAGCAAAGAGGCACTGAGTTTGAAGGTAGGCCTTGAAATACATCCACAGGTACACCTCCAATTGACTCAAATTACATAAATTAGCCTATCAGAAGCTAAGACATAATTTTCAGGAAATTTCCAAGCTGTTTAAAGGCAGCTTTAACTTAGTATATGTAAACTTCTGACCCACTACAATTGTGATACAGTGAATTATAAGTGAAGTAATCTATCTGTAAACAATTGTTGGAAAAATTACTTATGTCATGCACAATGTAGATGTCCTAACCAACTTGCCAAAACTAGAGTTTGTTAACAAGAAATTTGGGGAGTGGTTGAAAAACGAGTTTTAAGGACTCCAACCTAAGTGTATGTAAACTTCCGAATTCAACTGTAGATAGATAGATAAATGTAGAGATAGAACTATAATAGTGCTAATATAGCTGTAGAAATAAGTAGAAAGAAAAAGAGAAAGAAGGTAAACTTATGTCCATAGTGTGAGCTCCATCCCCAGGGTTAACACTATGCAATTAACAGCATGTCCTCAGCAACTTCCCCAGCACCTCTCTGGAGGCCAGGTAATTGGTCACCCCAAAATAGGAGGAACACATCACAAAGTAAGGACAGGAAAAATTAGGTGATTCATTTGCAGGAGGAGGAGGTCGATGGCGACAGTAATTCACGGGTCGTCGGTGGAATAACATTTTCCTTATTCCCTTGGCCTTCGCTCGCCGCGCTGGCCTCGCTCTGTGATTGCCTTGGTGTTCACCTCGTAACCGGCGGAGGGAGGTCAGCGATTGAAAGGAGCTGCCGTGGCATTGTGGAGGCTTGGCAGCATGCATAGCTTAATTAGAGGAATGCATGAGAGACCCAAGGACCCCGACTCTCTGCCAAACATCTCCACAACTTCTCCCCTGTGGATAGAGAACATTCCCAGAACGTTCCCCCAGGACAGTCAGGACCAAGCTAGTGCTCAGACACGGTAAGGTCAAGGGGAATGCTTGAAGAGACTGTTGTGTGACTCTGCAAATAGCTATTTATGTCTATGTGTTATGTGTCATAGAGGTCCTATCTCAATGGGAATACCTGGGTTGGGTAAAGGTTAAGCACACAAACAGTTGCTGTGAAATCAATGTGGTATTGCACCATATCTTTTTTTGAAAGGAGTCCATAATAAAGCCAAAATCTATCTATATTTTGAATCCCTTTACAGTATGAAACCCTTGAGATGCATCATCTAATATTCAAGAAGTCTTGTACATTAAACAGGCAAACATCAAAAACATAATCTATAGTCCAATTCTAACCTTTAACCCCTTCTGAACCTCTGTAGCATCAACAAGATTGACAGCCGACAGATGGTGATCTTGTACTTCTTATTTATTTGTTGTTCAGGAAAAACACCTTTAGCAGGGCTTAACCACAGGGGTCACAGAGACCCAGGTCGGTCTGCCTTCCTAGTGGCCAATTCACTTCCCAAACCCACCAACAGGAGGTCACGTCCCCACACACACACACACACACACACACATGGTTGAGTTCTAATATAGTCATCTTCTGATGATGGAGCATCTGCTCTCTAAATAAAGGTAGACGTGGGTTTGTATTGTTGTTGTCTTGTCCTTGATTTCTCAAAGATCATCTCCTATGTTTAGATAGATAGGAACTAAATTTAGTCTCCTATATTTGTACTATCATGGTAGCTGATGTTTAGATGCCTTACCACCTTTATTTTTAGAACATCTTAGAGTTTTTAGTTGTAAATGACTCATACACAATGGAAATACATTTTATTTCCTCATGCACAGTGTGTGCATATAAATTATTTTACAAAAGTTGCCCTCAGGCAACCGTTTCACTATATCCTTTAAAACAACTGACCTCACGAAAGAACAGACTCTGGTGTACTGCACCAGGCAGACTCACTGTATTCCCTCCAACTGTCAGGAGCAACCGAATAATAAACCATTACAAATAACTAATTAGCAGTCGTTTCAAATGAAAGTCAATGCAGGTCACACACACTCACACAGCCCTCATAACCTTGCACTGCATTCAGATACGAGAGTGTGAGTGTGTTGTGGATGACATCCAAAACAGAGCGGGGAGGAGATGGAGTCAGATAGACCAGCCATAGTGTCTAATAATTATAAATCTGTTCCTCTGTGGTGTTAATTAGGGGCCCAAACCCTTCCATGATGCCCCAGGAATAATGCATGATGAGCGGGGGAAGGGGGAAGGGCGACCAGGGCCAGTTCCTGAGGAGTGAGGAGGGACGGTGCGCTAGCTGTCAGTTTGAGGGGTTGAGATGCTCTTTGGTTTCCCTGCATCCCACGCATCCCAATGACAGAGGGGAGAGAGGAGTTCTTCCCCAGAGTCTCTGCATTAATGAAGATGTGACAGTCATAGTCCGTGACTAGTAGAAAGAGGGAGGAGAAGGAAGAGAGAAGGCTTGTGGAATGTAAAAGAGAATAGATGGAGGTAAGAAAGCGAGTGACTGAGAAAGAGAAAAGTGAGTGGCCTGGAAGACTGAAAGGAAATGCATGAGAGATGGCCAGACAGAAGTGCTGTAGTTCTTCTGATGTACCAGTTACCTCTACTTTATTCAAGCAGTCCTAGACACACACAACTACACACACAGCTACACTCACAACTACACTCACAACAAAAGGGCCATGACTAAGTGTGTCTAAAAACATACCAATGAATCACCTTCTTCCTCTATCATAATACGCCGAATGCCGGTATGTTGTTTGTTGACAACAATTGGAGGAGACACATCACAGTGGAGACACACTTCATAAACATCAATTCCAGAATCCTCCCTGTTCTATGTCACTGGTCTTCAGACAGACAGTCTTGTTGCTATGAACCAACCTATCCATTTCAAAACATAAAGGTGAGAAAAACGTTTTTGGGGGGGTTCAGAGAGTAGGACTCACCAGAGAGCTGGTGTAGGAGGGGTCAGAGGTATCGTCCTGAAGGTAGCGCGAAAGTCCAAAGTCGGACACCTTGCAGACCAGGTTGCTGTTGACCAGGATGTTGCGGGCAGCCAAGTCTCTATGGACGTAGTTCATCTCAGAGAGGTACTTCATGCCCGCCGAGATGCCCCTCATCATGCCCACCAGCTGGATTACAGTGAACTGACCGTCGTTTTGCTGCAGGAGACATGGGGAGAGGTAGAGGGGGATTATCAGCACCATGAAATTAAACTTGTCATCTACAGGCCAATCTGCAGGCCTTTCAGCTGAGATGTCGACAGTAAACAAGCCATACTTGAATGAATTCTACACTATTTCAAAGCATTAGGCATGAAGATGTTCAGACCGGACACGGTTCTATTTGATTGCATGTTTCTACTTGATTGAAATGCAATTGATTTAAAAACCGCAACAACATGACACTAACACAAGCACATTTTGCATGCTATGCTACAGATGTTGTGTGAGTGTCAGATTGTATAGAGACCATGCCTAGCCAACACTGTTCTGACACGAAGAGGCTGTGTTTCAAATTCCTTCCACGTCCTCTGCGATCTCATTCCCAGAATAGAAAAGCCTACGGACGCATCCGTGTCACCACAGTCAGGAAGTAAGGGCACACTTTTGTACAAGATCTGCCGTCACACCTACAGTACGTACAAAATTCCATACACACAGGGTGTGACAAACAGCCTAACCTGCTGCCTATCTATCTCTATGCAACCCACTTCTCCAACACAGCAAACCAGTTGTTTCTGAGTCTGTGATGGAATCGTCAAGCCTTTACACTTGAAGTGATTTGATTTTAGATTTTTACTTTCACGCTGCACTCTTAGAAACAAGGTGCTATCTAGAACCTAAAAGGGTTCTTCGGGTGTCCCCATAGGAGAACCCTTTGACTAACCATTTTTGGTTCCAGGTAGAACCCTTTTGGGTCCAATGTAGAACCCTTTCCTCAAAGGCTTCTACATGGAACACAAAAGGGTTCTACCTGGAACCAAAACAGGTTCTACCTGGAAGCAAAAATGGTTATCCTATGGGGACAGCTGAAGAACACTTTTGGAACCCTTTTTTTCTAAGAGTGTATCACACTATCCCAGACAGCCCTTGTATTGCATATAATTTCCTATTTTACATCAAAAGGAGGGGGATGGAATTCATTTTGATTCCCAAATTGGATTACTCAAACACGATCCTATCAAAACGAGTGGTTAGAGGATGTTTCTAGTGAAAATTGCACATCGTACATCACTGTTGGTAACACTCACACATGGGGGAGCTCTCTCTCTCTCCCCCCAACCCCTTCCTAGTTCCTCCCTGTGTCTCCAATGCTCAGAGGAGCTTTGACACACACTAACAAATAAGAGGGTAGGGTAAGATCGATGGGAACATAAGACGGATGTGGCGGCTAGCAAAGCCAACTTCAAAGGGTCCCTTTAAACCAGCATTAGAACAAAGTAGAGTAGAAAACCAATCCATGAGATGGAGGGAGGGAAGGAAGAAGGGAAGGAGAGAAAAAAATAAGGGTTGAATATTGATTAAGCTGTACACTCGCTCGTTCCGTCCAAACTACAAAAGAGCGAGGGGATAGTCCATTAAGAGCTTGGGGCATGAGTGGAGAAATTAAACGAGGAGGACATAAGTTGGCTATTTCAGGAAGTCTTTGATGAGGGGAGGGTGGAATTGGGTTCAGTACATTTTCAAATCTACAATGACTGTGCTCTGTAAGCCTAAGCCCTGTTGCGGGCTGACAAATGTACATTACATTGCCCATATATCATCAGCTGTAACTCATATTGGTTTTATCAGGCCACAAACATGCTGCAATGAACCAGTGCAGTCTTAGTGCAACATACACTGAGTATGCCAAAAGTTAGGAACACCTTCCTAATATTGAGTTGCAAACTCCCCCTACACACACACACACACACACACACACACACACACACACACACACACACACACACACACACACAGGGATGCTGGCCCATGTTGACACCAATGGGAAAGGAAAGCGGGATACCTAGTCAGTTGTACAACTGAATGCATTCAACTGAAATGTGTCTTACGCATTTAACCCAACCCCTCTGAGGTGCGGGGGGCTGCCTTAATCGACATCCACGTCTTCGGCGCCCAGGGAACAGCGGGGTTAACTGCCTTGCTCAAGGGCAGAACATATTTTTACCTTGTCAGCTCTGGGATTCGATCCAGCAACCTTTCGGTTACTGGCCCAACGCTTTAATGCTTCCCACAGTTGTGTCAAGATGGCTGGATGTCCTTTGGGTGGTGGACCATCCTTGATACACACGGGAAGGGAGACTGTTGAGTGTCAAAAACCCAGCATAGTTGCAGTTCTTGACACAAACCAGTGCGCCTGGCATCTACTACCAAGCCCCGTTTGTCTTGCCCATTCACCATCTGAACGGCACACATTCAAAATCCATGTCTATATTGTATCAAGGCTGAAAAATCCTTGATTTAATCTGTCTCCTCCCATCTACCCTGATTGAAGTGGATTTACCAGGTGACATCAATAAGGGATCATAGCTTTCACCTGGATTCACCTGGTCAGTCTGTCATGGAAAGAGCAGGTGTTCTTAATGTTTTGTACACTTAGTGTATATCATCATACTGTATAATACATATTAAGTGAACGGAAAAAACATGTAAATAAACTATTACCACAGTCCCATTTACTATAAGAAACTATAAAAAAGAGGTGGTAAGCAGTGTTTATAAATGATTAATAAGGCACAGTGGAGTGAACACCATCCATATTCCTGGGTCTATACTCATTAAGTGTTTTAGATTGGGAGTGCTGATCTAGGAGCAGTTTAGCCTTTTAAATCATGTTGAATAAGATTTCATGGGACAGGGGGACCAGCTGATCGTGGAGCAGCTCTCATAATCTAAGGCACTTGATACACACACGTTCCATAACTCACCCTCAGGAAGGAATCGAGGGCCCCATTCTCCATAAACTCTGTGACGATCATGACTGGCCGACTCTTGGTGACCACGCCCTCCAGTCTGATGATGTTGGGGTGGTCGAACTGTCCCATGATTGACGCCTCAGACAGGAAGTCTCGCCTCTGCTTCTCCACGTATCCTGCCTTCAGGGTCTTGATGGCTACGTAGATCTCCCTCTTGCCTGGCAGCTTCAGACGCCCCTTGTACACCTCACCAAACTCACCTGGGGGAAGGAGAGGTGTGGTGTGTGGTTATAGGGCTGGATCAACAGTCTAGAGAGATCAAGTCAATATTAGACCTTGAGATGTCGGTAAATATAAATCCATTTGATCGCGCTAGTGCAATACTTCAAATCTGGCTCGAGAGGGACCAGGGACCCTATTTGACCAGGGACCCTATACAACATGTATGTTGGACCAGAGTTAACAAGCAGAAGATAGTTAGACCTTTGTGTTTTCAATAATCAAAAGTAATTGTCTCATTTGAGATCAACAGTGGGGCTATCTTGTTGAACAGCAGCTCAGAATCTGGGGAGGGCATTCATGAATGGAAACTACAAGAATAACAACACAACAAATTCACAGTAAATATCTACTATTTCCATTCCTTGATTCCTCATCATCCTCTCGGCATCCTGCGGAGATCCCACACCACCGAATAAACAAAAAACGGAAATCTGTAATTAGCAAACCCCCATTCCTCTATCCTTTCCTTCATCCCACTCCTCCATCTCCTCCCCCTATCCTTTCTCGGTTCCTCTCGCCTATCATGCAGTGTGTCTCAGCCAGACCACCGGAGGCTACTTCAGTCCTTGTCTCATTAGCCTGCTGTTATTTAACTCTTTGTATGAATCAACACCAATGAGCATGTCCCCATACAGTCAAGAAGGTCTGGCAAGGCCCATCGAGGGAGGGCATGTCCCCAGAGAGAGAGAGAGGAAGAGAGCTGGAAGGGAGAGAGGGAGGGAGTTAGGAAGGGGGAGAGGGAGGGAGAGAGGGAGGGAGGTGGGAGAGAGAGAAGGAAATAGAGATAGGGAGATAGACAAAGCAAAAAAGAGAGAGAGCTTGGTACAGGGACTGGGATGCTATAGGCTAAAGATATTTCTGCATCCCACCAACCTGCCCACGCACAAAGAAACACACATCCATCCACATTTACCTGCGCCAATGACTTCTTCGATCTTGACGGTGGAGACGTCGATCTCCTTGGCGAACTCCCGGACGGCCTCGTTAGGGTCCTCATAAGTGAAGGGGTCGATGTAGATCTTCATCCCCGGAGAGCCTGAGAAGTGGGTCGGGCAGCCCATTGGGGAGGGGCAGTTAGACATGTCGGCTCTCAGGGAGAGCTCTAGAACCAATCAGAGTGGATATGAACAATCAGTGAGAGTGCAGAATCTTTTGTGTTTTTGGTGGTGAAATGGGCTGTGGGTGGACATTGAATTCATATGTCCATGTAGTATGTATGTAACAGCATAGTGCAATGAAAAAGGTAGCTGTGCTGTAATACAACCTCTCATAAGGTATCAATGCATTAGAATGATGCTTCCATCGGGGTTAGAAGCGGTACTGTACTGACGTTACCATAGTCTACTGTACTGACGTTACCATAGTCTACTGTACTGACGTTACCATAGTCTACTGTACTGACGTTACCATAGTCTACTGTACTGACGTTACCATAGTCTACTGTACTGACGTTACCATAGTCTACTGTACTGACGTTACCATAGTCTACTGTACTGATGTTACCATAGTCTACTGTCCTGACGTTACCATAGTCTACTGTCCTGATGTTACCATAGTCTACTGTCCTGATGTTACCATAGTCTACTGTCCTGACGTTACCATAGTCTACTGTACTGATGTTACCATAGGCTACTGTACTGATGAATACTGTACTGATGTTACCATAGTCTACTGTACTGATGTTACCATAGTCTACTGTACTGATGTTAGCATAGTCTACTGTACTGATGTTACCATAGGCTACTGTACTGATGTTACCATAGTCTACTGTACTGATGTTACCATAGTCTACTGTCCTGACGTTTCCATAGTCTACTGTACTGATGTTACCATAGTCTACTGTCCTGACGTTTCCATAGTCTACTGTACTGATGTTACCATAGTCTACTGTACTGATGTTACCATAGTCTACTGTACTGATGTTACCATAGTCTACTGTCCTGATGTTACCATAGTCTACTGTCCTGACGTTACAATAGTCTACTGTACTGATGTTACCATAGGCTACTGTACTGATGAATACTGTACTGATGTTACCATAGTCTACTGTACTGATGTTACCATAGTCTACTGTACTGATGTTACCATAGTCTACTGTACTGACGTTACCATAGTCTACTGTCCTGACGTTACCATAGTCTACTGTCCTGACGTTACCATAGTCTACTGTACTGATGTTACCATAGGCTACTGTACTGATGAATACTGTACTGATGTTACCATTGTCTACTGTCCTGATGTTACCATAGTCTACTGTACTGATGTTACCATAGGCTACTGTACTGATGGCTACTGTACTGACGTTACCATAGTCTACTGTACTGATGTTACCATAGTCTACTGTCCTGACGTTACCATAGTCTACTGTACTGATGAATACTGTACTGATGTTACCATAGTCTACTGTACTGATGTTACCATAGTCTACTGTACTGATGTTACCATAGTCTACTGTACTGATGTTACCATAGTCTACTGTCCTAATGAATACTGTACAGATGTTACCATAGTCTACTGTCCTGACGTTACCATAGTCTACTGTACTGATGTTACCATAGTCTACTGTACTGATGTTACCATAGTCTACTGTACTGACGTTACCATAGTCTACTGTACTGATGTTACCATAGTCTACTGTACTGATGTTACCATAGTCTACTGTACTGATGTTACCATAGTCTACTGTACTGACGTTACTATAGTCTACTGTACTGACGTTACTATAGGCTACTGTCCTGACGTTACCATTGTCTACTGTACTGACGTTACACGCATGATTCAGAAGATAGGGAGAGAGATTTTTAATTAGCTAGAGAAGAATGGATCAACTTTTTCATTGCTAGCTAAGGATACTATAAACCTTGAAATTCACATTGGATTTATTAACTACAAAAAGGTAATACAGTATGTTTTCATCCTGGTGCCGCTCAGCACACACAAGCTTGTTAGCTAGCGGACTCAAAAGACATTCAAAGTTCCTCCATAGAAGTTGCCCCTCCTAGATATAATTCAAATAATTCAGATAATGCATGTCACAACAAGATGCCAGAGCTTCAAGCCTCCTTCTCAACCCTCTCCTGCTCTCTCCCCACCCGCATTATTTCAGTCGAACCTTGTGCCAAAGGCTACTTTTGTCTGTCCATCACGCATGTAAACAACTAGCCTGCCTGCTCTGTCTGCTCTGATTGGTGAAGTCATTTAATGAGCTAAATGTAAACAACTGTTGATTTCACAAGTAAAAAAATAAACACAAAGGAACAATATAAACCGGTAAACATTTTTGGTTTGAACCGGTTCAGAACTTTATTTTGCTGGTCGGAACACGGGACGAAACAAAAAAAATAGTGGTTCTGATTGGAAAAATAATTTTGGTTCCAACCCCTGGTTTCCAGGACTCTTGTCTTTGGGTGTAGGCAAACAAGCAAGCCTGTGTGAATGGATTTGAATTATAGTAATGTACACAAGTCTATTAGGGCTCCTGTTTTCTCCCAGGAACAAGCACTCCTCCACAGCAGACACTAATAAAATAGCGTTTTGATGAATCCGTTTTATTCAACAGTAAACATCAAAGAGCCAGGAGAAAGAGAGAGAGACAGAATGAGAGAGAGACGGAGAAACAGAAAGAGTTTTTTTCTTTCCTCTCTCACTCCCTTCCTCTCTGCCCTGTGATCGCAGAGGAACCAATTTCCCCACCATCTCTCCCCATAGATGCTCATAAACTGATAAAACCGCCTCGCTAACCAACGGCTCTAAGCGCCAGCGACAGATAGGTGAGTACAGTTCACTGTCTGGGGATGTCTGGGAATGGAGAAACACTTGTTTCTGAGGCAGATGAGATGGCTTGTGGGTAGTCAAAATCATATTCAACACATGAATTGACAACATAGAATATACGCCTAAAATCGCAACCTATCCACTATGTCATGCACTACATTTGACTAGAGCCACATAGGGCAGTCACATACTAGTGCTCTGGTCAAAAGTGGTGCACTATATAGGGAATAGGGCGTCATGTGAGAGGCAACTACAGACAGATTCAAACACACATCCTATTACTTCAGAGAGAAAATTCTCTCAATGACATTGATTAGCACTCTCAGACTGGTTTTGCAATATGGCACCAGGGTTGAAATAAACCCATCGTCTCCTCATGAACCTCATTCATCTACATGACATGCAGCACCTAGGCTGAGCAGAGTCAAGTGGCGGAGGGCTGAGAAGGGGATAGGAAGGATAGGATCTCTATTCAAGGAGGGGATCAAGGTACCTTGTACCTTACATATAGCTCTTGAATGAAAGCTCAGACTGGCTAGCACACTAATTACCTTGAAGCCTGTCTCTGTGGATGTAATTGCTGATTAGAGACTCCATGGAGACTGGCTTACAGATAATCCATGAGAGGGTTTGGAGTTCTGCATTCTATAATGGCATTATGAACGTGTGTGCATGCGTGTGACTGAAACGCAGCTTAGGAATCTCAGGCCTGGGAACATAGGCATGCACACACACACACACAAACTTGCATCCCATTGCCTTTTTCCATATTCCACAGACCCATGCCCACTTTCATGTATAATTTAAATAGCAAACAGTTTATCAGTTGTCTGTGTGGGCCAAAGCACATCCAAACCACCGGGTCTATTTTTACCCAGCTATAAAACAACAAAGTCCATTGGGTGAGGGAAAGAGGGGGTGGAGAGAGAGAGAAAGATCCCCTATAACCAATAGCTCATGGCACAGATTTGGTCCTGAAGTATACACACCTAAACTAATCTACTGTATAGATCCATGATGTGCGCATATACACTCATACACGCTACAGGCAAAACATATAAATGAATATTCTCCTCAGTGCAAGTTAAGTTAATTAGACCGCGTTTGATGTGAGAAAATAATTTATCAGACACACACTGCAACTTATTAAGGCAGAAATCAGAGAGAGAAAAATACAAACATTCTGCAATCTGCAAATCTTAAGGGATTATTAACACGCCGCTGGCCTGGATCGTAAATTAAAATCTAAATCCAGCAAGCAATTAGATTCTTAGTGAAATATATGGAAGTTTGTTGAAGAATCTGTCTTTTCCGGGTTGTTTTTCCAATGACAGACATTTCTGTCAGAAGAGTCTGGGTCGTTGTCACTAGAGGTCGACCGATTATGATTTTTCAACGCCGATACCGATGCCGATTATTGGAGGACCAAAAAAAAGCTGATACCGATTCATCGGCCAATTTTTAAAATGTATTTGTAATAATGACAATTACAACAATACTGAATGAACACTTATTTTAACTTAATATAATACATCAATAAAATCAATTTAGCCTCAAATAAATAATGAAACATGTTAAATTTGGTTTAAATAATGCAAAAACAAAGTGTTGGAGAAGAAAGTAAAAGTGCAATATGTGCCATGTAAAAAAGCTAAAGTTTCAGTTCCTTGCTCAGAACATGAGAACATATGAAAGCTGGTGGTTCCTTTTAACATGAGTCTTCAATATTCCCAGGTAAGAAGTTTTAGATTGTAGTTATTATAGGAATTATAGGACTATTTCTCTCTATACCATTTGTATTTCATATACCTTTGACTATTGGATGTTCTTATAGGCACTTTAGTATTGCCAGTGTAACAGTATAGCTTCCGTCCCTCTCCTCGTCCCTACCTGGGCTCGAACCAGGAACACATCGACAACAGCCACCCTCGAAGCATCATTACCCATCCATCGCTCCACAAAAGCCGTGGCCCTTGTAGTGCAAGGGGAACAACTACTCCAAGTCTCAGAGTGAGTGACGTCACCGATTGAAACGCTATTAGTGCGCACCCCGCTAACTAGCTAGCCATTTCACATCGGTTACACCAGCCAAATCTCGGGAGTTGATAGGCTTGAAGTCATAAACAGCTCAATGCTTGAAGCATTGCGAAGAGCTGTTTGAATGAATGCGTACGAGCCTGCTGCTGCCTACCATCGCTCAGTCAGACTGCTCTATCAAATATCAAATCATAGACTTAATTATAACATAATAACACACAGAAATACAAGCCTTTGGTCATTAATATGGTCGGATCTGGAAACTACAATTTCGAAAACAAAACGTTTATTCTTTCAGTGAAATACGGAACCGTTCCGTATTTTATCTAACGGGTGGCAACCCTAAGTCTAAATATTGCTGTTGCATTGTACAACCTTAAATGTTATGTCATAATTATGTACAATTCTGGCAAATTAATTACGGTCTTTGTTAGGAATAAATGTACTTCACACAGTTTGCAATGAGCCAGGTGGCCCAAACTGCTGCATATACCCTGACTGCTTGCACGGCACGCAAGAGAAGTGACACAATTTCCCTAATTATAAGAAATGAATGTTACCAGGCAATATTAACTAAATGTGCAGGTTTAAAAATATATACTTGTGTATTGATTTTAAAGAAAGGCATTGATATTTATGGTTAGGTTTGGTGCAACGACAATGCTAAATCATCACCCGTTTGGCGAAGTAGGCTGTGATTCGATGAGAAATTAACAGGCACCGCATTGATTATATGCAACGCAGGACACGCTAGATAAACAAGTAATATCATCAACCATGTGTAGTTAACTAGTGATTATGTGAAGATTGATTGTTTTTTATAAGTTTAATGCTAGCTAGCAACTTACCTTTGCTTCTTGCTGCCCTCGCGTAACAGGTAGTCAGCCTGCCACGCAGGCTCCTCGTGGAGTGCAATGTAAGGCAGGTGGTTAGAGCGTTGGACTAGTAACCGGAAGGTTGCAAAAACGAATCCCCGAGCTGACAAGGTAAAAATCTGTTGTTCTGCCCCCTGAACAAGGCAGTTAACCCACCGTTCCTAGGCTGTCATTGAAAATAAGAATATGTTCTTAACTGACTTGCCTAGTTAAATAAAAGTGTAAATATATATATATATATTTAAATATAAGGTATATATATACATACATTTTTTTTTTGTTAATCTGCAAAATCAGTGTCCAAAAATACCGATTTCCGATTGTTATGAAAACTTGATATCGGCCCTAATTAATCGCCCATTCCGACCTCCAGTTGTCCACTAACTATGTGAGATGGTGGACATACAGTCGGCTGTCTGTCTATTAATGCACAATCCAGATGCTGGAGCACAAACCAGATGCTGGAGCACAAACAGCAGCTGAGACAACTCATTTCTGGATAAAGGAAACGTGTGTGTGTGTGTGTGTGTGTGCATGTGGCTGACATATGGACATTTCTGGATACATGTTGTATGTGGGCATTTACTAAATATGTATTGTGTGGGAGTGTGTGAATGTCAGTGAACGCGTGTTGATAAATGGTGACAGATGCTTGTGGTGTGTGTGTGTGTGTGTGTGTGTGCCTGCGTGCGTGCATGCATGTGTACATGTTCCTGCACATGTGTACATGTTCCTGCATAGGCCTACATTTATGGTGGCAAGCGGATGTGTGTATATCCATTAGTGTGTGTGTGTGTTTGTGTGTGTGTGTGTGTGTGTGTGTGTGTGTTTGTGATGCCTTTGGAAGTGGGTGGGTGTGTGTGTGTGTGTGTGTGATGTTTATGGATGGCTGTTGATGTGCTTGTGACTATTTTCATGTCATCTGACCATAGCACCGGATCCAATCTAAGTGCCAATGCCGTTTGGCAAACTCCAGGCAGTGCTATGGTCAGATGACATGAAAATAGACCTCATTAGCCACGCACACCAGTGGTGGGTTTGGTGTCAAAAAATAGAATCATATGCAGAAAAGTACCTACTGTCAAATATGGTGATGGATCTTTGATGTTATGGGGCTATTTTGCTTAGTGAAGAGATTTACAATTTAAATAAAATGTTATGTAGTTAGATTGCTAAAAACAGTCATTAATTGTTTGATTTTAAAATTGACGCATTAACGCATACATGACTCCGGGATATTTTGTCATAAAAATGTTAAAATGTAATGATATTGAATATTGACCTAAAATATTGTCCTTCAGCCTCCTCGGCCCCAACAAATCCATATCGGTCATTCTCTAGTTTGAATTGTAGAGGACAGTCCATAAGCACAGACAAAGGATATCACGGATCTGGAAAGACTATGTGTTCTCCACTCTCATACATTTTTTTAGAAAAAGGCCCAGTGTTGTTATCCTTGCAAGAGGCGGGAGCATGGAGTGTTGAAAACAGAGGTGCCAATTTTGACACTTACCTTTTTGAGAATTCGTTTTATTACTTGTTAAACAAAATCTCTTTCTCTGACCAATTTTGTTGGTATAAAATATACTTTTCTAATTTTTGGTACCTACAATATAGTTCGGTATTTGAATTATTTATTTAATAGTATTTTTGGGTCATTTTTATCAAGCGTGCCAATAATTTCAGTAAAATCCCTGAACTACCCCTTTATAGTTTTAGGTGTTGCATGTTCATTTCCCATTCAGTGCACCACTCATCACAGTTTGTGACTCCATTACCAACAGCCAGGGTGAAAAAAAACACTCCTTAAGCATTTCAACCAAGAAGAATCAAAGTGGAGTTGTTTCTTCCAAAGTGGGTAGTTTTCTACCAATGAGTAGTAATTATAAAACTGTCTGTCAAATCCTGAAGAGAAAAGATCGGACATAATCTATTCCTGAGCATTATTATTAGTTAGCGGGTGAGAGTGGAGGGGGAAAACACAAGCTGAATAGGAACACTTATCACTGTTTTTCCCTCGCCTTCAAATTGCTTGATGATAAGCGTGGTTAGCGCTGTTGCCGTCTCTCTAACATCTTCTTATTTTATTTCTCCACTTATGTTAATGGCTTTAAATCTCCATAAGATAGCCTCTGATACAACCAACTGCGAATGCCAACTCTTCTGAGGGTTTGACCGGGGGAGAAATGGCACACTGCATGTACAAGGCAAGCAGGTACAAGCTCCGCAAATCCATTAGAGATGCAAAAGACAATATAGACTCAAACTTGAATTGATGTTCGACAACTCAGACTCACGACTTACAGTATGTGGCAAGGACTACCAGAGAATACAAAGGAAAATCCACCTGTGTGGTGCCCACCAAAGCCTCCATCCCAAACCAGCTTAAAACATTCTATGCTTTCTTTGAGGCAGACAATATCGAGCAGTCCAGGAAGACTCTCACTGCTCCGGGCGACCAGGTGCTTTCGCTCTCCAAGACTGATGTGAGGAAAACTCTCAAAAGAGTGAAAACTCACAAAGCAGCCAGCCCAGATGGCATCCCTGGCCGCATCCTCAGAGTGTGTGCTGACCAGCTGGCAGTCATTTTCTCTGACATCTTCAACCGGTCCCTGTCCCTGTACCAGGCTGTAGTCCCCGCTTCAAAGAGACAACCATCGGCCCAGTGCCCAAGAAAAACAAGGTGACATGCCCAAATGACTATCGCCCGTCGCATTCACCCCGGTCATCATGAAATGCTTGGCGAGGCTGGTCATGGCCCACATCAGGGCCAGCATACCAGTCACACTGGATCACTCTAATTTGCCTACCGTTCCAACAGATCTACAGAAGATGACATTTCCAGAGCTATTCACACAGCGAAAACACATCTGGACAAGAGGAACACCTATGTGAGAATGCTGTTAATTGACTACAGTTTAGCCTTCAACACTATTGCTTCCTCCAAGCTTGTCACCAAGCTCAGAGCCCTGGGTCTGGAAACCACCCTCTGCAACTGGAATCCTGGAGTTCTTGATGGGCAGCTCACAGGCTGTGAGGATTGACTCTTATTGTTGACACTACCCATCCCGGTAGCGGGATAATTGTCATCAGCAACCGCTGAATAGCATAGCGCCACAGTCAAATAATATTACTAAAAATATTAATATTCATGAAATCACAAGTGCAATATAGTAAAACACAGCTTAGCCTTTTGTTTTAATCCATCTGTCGTCTCAGATTTTGAAATTATGCTTTACAGAGAAAGCAATCCAAGCGGTTGTGTAAGTTTATCGATAGCGCAACATAGCATTATGTACACTGCGCATTTAGTAGCTAGGTCACGAAAATCAGAAAAACAATCAAAAAAATGGTTTACCTTTGATGATCTTCGGATGTTTTCACTCACGAGACTCCCAGTTACACAACAAATGTTCCTTTTGTTCCATAAAGATTATTTTTATACCCAAAATACCGACGTTTGTTTGTCTCGTTATGTTCAGAAATCCACAGGAAAGAGCAGTCACGACAACGCAGACGTATATTCCAAATAATATCCATAATGTCCACAGAAACATGTCAAACGTTTTTTATAATCAATCCTCATGTTGTTTTTAAAATATATATTCGATAATATATCAACCGAGTGTGTAGGTTTTTCAATAACAGAGGGAGGAACAATGGCGGCTTTACTCAGTTGCGCAAAACTCACCTATCCACTTGCGCAATTTTATCCGTCACGCACATTTTTTTACAGTTTTGGAAACTTTAGAGTGTTTTCTATCCCAATCTGACAATTATATGCATATTCTAGTTTCTGGGGCTGAGAAGTAGGCAGTTTCAAATGGGTACGTTTTTTAGCCAAAAACTAAAATACTGCCCCCTACACGCAAAAGGTTAACACAGGGTCCCCCATGGGGTGTGTCTTCAGCCCTCTGCTGTACTCCCTGTTCTCCCACGACTGCATGACTTTGCATGACATCAACTCGCCGACGACACCAATGTTTTAGGCCTGATAACCAACAGCGCCGAGTCAGCCTATAGGGAGGAGGAAAGTGAACTGGCATTGTGGTGCCAGGACAACAGCCTCTCCCTCAACTTCAGCAAAACAAAGGAGTTTGCTTGCCTTGCTTTAAATCAAATCAAATGTATTTATATAGCCCTTCGTACATCAGCTGATATCTCAAAGTGTTGTACAGAAACCCAGCCTAAAACCCCAAACAGCAAGCAATGCAGGTGTAGGCAACTTTACAGTGTCAGTCAATGGCCAAAGAGTGATAGGACCCTGGCTCAATCATGGTTAGCTTACACAGCCCTGAGAGATGAGTGTCAGTCAATGTTACCTAGAGCAGGAAAGGGATGACTTTTGCCCTCTACGTCGGATCAGGAAGGGGTGTATTTTCCCTCAATGCTAGAACAGGTTGTTTTAGTACTCAGCATGATAGAACTGTGTGTGGTTCAATCACGGTTACAACTCTGAGAGGTGAGTGTCAAGCAATGTCATTTAGAAAGTGTAAAGGGATGTTTTAGCCCTCAATGTTCAATCAGAGGGGGTGTTTTTTTCCCTCTATAGTAAAACGCGAAGGACATGGAAGGGTTGGTATTGCCCTTAATGAGGCCTGTGCGTGATCGAACCAGGCTGAGTGTCAATCAAGGGTGTCAGTCAAGGTCATTTAGAATGTTGAGGGACTGTTTTGCCCTAAATGATAGAACATGATGGACAATTGATATGTGTTTTGTCCTATTTAACTAGGCAAGTCAGTTAAGAACAAATTCTTATTTACAATGGCGGCCTACCCCGGCCAAACCCTAACCCGGACGACGCTGGGCTAGTTGTACGCAGCCCAATGGGACTCCCATAGGGCGGCGTACATGGCCGGTTGTGATACAGCCTGGAATCTAACCAGGGTCTGTAGTATATGGTGCTGTGGTAGTGAACTTACCTCTTCCTGTGCTGTAATGCTGTAACTTGTCGCTGTACACCGCTTCCTTGGTGTACGCCCGTTTCCTGAACACAAATCAGAGATAGAGAAAGAAAAGTTTTATTTTGTGGAAAAAAAAAACAAACATAAAAACAACTTTAGGATGAAAGGAGGAGTCAGGAGGAATCATTAAATCTGTCTCGGAGTCTCACTAACCGAGGCCTGAAAGCGACCGGTCTGAAGGGTTAGAGTTAGCTGCAGCGACAAAATGAAGTGTAATGAGAATGAGCTATTTTTTAATTAGAGATGTGATAACATCTCTGTAGCTTTTCATCTGTCTTCCTAACCCTTTCCTCTGCTCCTACAGTCATCAAACATCCTGTCGTGTCTGACAGGGCGCTGTGCTACTAACTGGTAGCATATGGCACGGCTGCAAATTCTAAATTCAACTTAAAGGTTTCTGAAGAGAGAGGGGGTGGGGGAAAGTAGCATGGTGCTGTAACACGCTTTTGAGAATAAAATTGGTTTGAGTCAGTTAACTCAGGTCAACTCAGCGTGAACACTTTGGTCCACATGTGAAATGGACGATTCATAGAGAAACGTACTCATAATACAGATGTGGAACAGTTACAGAGCCTTCACAAAGTATTCACACCCCTTTACATATTCCACATTTTGAATTCAAAATGGATTAAATTTAGAAAGGTTTGAACATTTATTGAAAATGAAATACAAAAATATTTAATTTATGTAAGTAGTCACACCCCTGAGTAGAAACATGTTAGAATCACCTTTGGCAGCGATTACAGCTGTGAGTCTTTTTGGGTATGTCTCTAAGAGATTTGCACACCTGGATTGTACAATATTTGCAAATTATACTTTTTTAAAAATTATTCAAGCTCTGTCAAATTGGTTGTTGATCATTGCTAGACAGCCATTTTCAAGTCTTGCCAAAGATTTTCAAGCCGATTTAAGCCAAAACTGTAACTAAACCACTCAGGAACCATCAATGTCATCTTGGTGACCAACTCCAGTGTATATTTGGCCTTGTGTTTTAGGTTATTGTCCTGCTGAAAGGGGGATTTGTCTCTGAGTGTCTGTTGGAAACAAGACTGAACCAGGTTTTCCTCTAGAATTATGCCTGTGCATAACTCTATTCCGTTTCTTTTTATCCCAAAAATCTCCCTTGTCCTTGCCAATGACAAGCATACCCATAACATGATGCAGCCACCACCATGCTTTTAAAACATGTATTTAACCTTTATTTAACTAGGCAAGTCAGTTAAAAATGACGGCCTACACCGGCCAAAACTGGACGCCACTGGGCCAATTGTGCACTGCCCTATGGGACTCCCAATCACGGCCAGTTGTGATACAGCCTGGATTCGAACCAGAGAGTCTGTAGTGACGCCTCTAGCACTGAAATGCTCCGAAATGAGGAGTGGTACTCAGTGATGTGTTGTGTTGGATTTTCCGCATACCTAGTGCTTTGTATTCAGGACATAACATATATTTTTTTCAGTTTTCCTTTAGTGCCTTTTTGCTAACTGGATGCATTAGGTAGGCCGTCATTGTTGCAAACTGGATGCATTAGGTTGGCCGTCATTGTTGCAAACTGGATGCATTAGGCAGGCCGTCATTGTTGCAAACTGGATGCATTAGGTAGGCCGTCAATGTTGCCAACTGTAATGCATTAGGTAGGCCGTCATTGTTGCAAACTGGATGCATTAGGTAGGCCGTCATTGTTGCAAACTGGATGCATTAGGTTGGCCGTCATTGTTGCAAACTGGATGCATTAGGTAGTCGTCATTGTTGCAAACTGGATGCATTAGGTAGGCCGTCAATGTTGCCAACTGTAATGCATTAGGTAGGCTGTCAATGTTGCCAACTGTAATGCATTAGGTAGGCCGTCATTGTTGCCAACTGTAATGCTTTAGGTAGGCCGTCAATGTTGCCAACTGTAATGCATTAGGTAGGCCGTCATTGTTGCAAGCTGGATGCATTAGGTAGGCCGTCAATGTTGCCAACTGTAATGCATTAGGTAGGCCGTCAATGTTGCCAACTGTAATGCATTAGGTAGGCCGTCATTGTTGCAAGCTGGATGCATTAGGTAGGCCGTCATTGTTGCAAGCTGGATGCATTAGGTTGGCCGTCAATGTTGCAAGCTGGATGCATTAGGTTGGCCGTCATTGTTGCAAGCTGGATGCATTAGGTAGGCCGTCAATGTTGCAAACTGTAATGCATTAGGTAGGCTGTCATTGTTGCCAACTTGAAAGCATTAGGTAGGCCGTCATTGTTGCCAACTGTAATTCATTAGGTAGGCCGTCAATGTTGCCAACTGTAATGCATTAGGTATTCTGCCTGGTCCAGCTACTCCTCTCCCTAGTCCAGCTACTCCTTTGCCTGGTCCAGCTACTCCTCTGCCTGGTCCACCTACTCCTCTGCCTGGTCCACCTACTCCTCTCCCTGGTCCAGCTACTCTTCTGCCTGGTCCACCTACTCCTCTGCCTGGTCCAGCTACTCCTCTCCCTGGTCCAGCTACTCCTCTCCCTGGTCCAGCTACTCCTCTCCCTGGTCCAGCTACTCCTCTCCCTGGTCCAGCTACTCCTCTGCCTGGTCCAGCTACTCCTCTCCCTAGTCCAACTACTCCTCTGTCTTGCCCAGCTACTCCTCTGCCTGGTCCAGCTACTCCTCTGCCTGGTCCAGCTACTCCTCTGCCTGGTCCAGCTACTCCTCTCCCTGGTCCAGCTACTCCTCTCCCTGGTCCAACTACTCCTCTGCCTGGTCCAGCTACTCCTCTACCTGGTCCAGCTACTCCTCTCCCTGGTCCAGCTACTCCTCTGCCTATTCCAGCTACTCCTCTCCCTAGTCCAGCTACTCCTCTGCCTGGTCCAGCTACTCCTCTGCCTGGTCCAGCTACTCCTCTCCCTGGTCCAGCTACTCCTCTGCCTGGTCCAGCTACTCCTCTCCCTGGTCCAGCTACTCCTCTGCCTGGTCCAGCTACTCCTCTGCCTGGTCCACCTACTCCTCTCCCTGGTCCAGCTACTCCTCTCCCTGGTCCAGCTACTCCTCTCCCCGGTCCAGCTATTCCTCTCCCTGGTCCACCTACTCCTCTGCCTGGTCCAGCTACTCCTCTGCCTGGTCCAGCTATTCCTCTCCCTGGTCCACCTACTCCTCTGCCTGGTCCACCTACTCCTCTGCCTGGTCCACCTACTCCTCTGCCTGGTCCACCTACTCCTCTTCCTGGTCCAGCTACTCCTCTCCCTAGTCCAGCTACTCCTCTCTCTAGTCCAGCTACTCCTTTGCCTGGTCCAGCTACTCCTTTGCCTGGTCCAGCTACTCCTCTGCCTGGTCCACCTACTCCTCTGCCTGGTCCACCTACTCCTCTCACTGGTCCACCTACTCCTCTCCCTGGTCCAGCTACTCCTCTGCCTGGTCCACCTACTCCTCTGCCTGGTCCAGCTACTCCTCTCCCTGGTCCAGCTACTCCTCTACCTGGTCCAGCTACTCCTCTCCCTGGTCCAGCTACTCCTCTCCCTGGTCCAGCTACTCCTCTCCCTGGTCCAGCTACTCCTCTCCCTGGTCCAGCTACTCCTCTACCTGGTCCAGCTACTCCTCTCCCTGGTCCAGCTACTCCTCTCCCTGATCCAGCTACTCCTCTCCCTGGTCCAGCTACTCCTCTCCCTGGTCCAGCTACTCCTCTCCCTGGTCCAGCTACTCCTCTGCCTGGTCCAGCTACTCCTCTGCCTGGTCCACCTACTCCTCTCCCTGGTCCAGCTACTCCTCTCCCTGGTCCAGCTACTCCTCTCCCCGGTCCAGCTATTCCTCTCCCTGGTCCACCTACTCCTCTGCCTGGTCCAGCTACTCCTCTGCCTGGTCCAGCTATTCCTCTCCCTGGTCCACCTACTCCTCTGCCTGGTCCACCTACTCCTCTGCCTGGTCCACCTACTCCTCTGCCTGGTCCACCTACTCCTCTTCCTGGTCCAGCTACTCCTCTCCCTAGTCCAGCTACTCCTCTCCCTAGTCCAGCTACTCCTTTGCCTGGTCCAGCTACTCCTTTGCCTGGTCCAGCTACTCCTCTGCCTGGTCCACCTACTCCTCTGCCTGGTCCACCTACTCCTCTCACTGGTCCACCTACTCCTCTCCCTGGTCCAGCTACTCCTCTGCCTGGTCCAGCTATTCCTCTCCCTGGTCCACCTACTCCTCTGCCTGGTCCACCTACTCCTCTGCCTGGTCCACCTACTCCTCTGCCTGGTCCACCTACTCCTCTGCCTGGTCCACCTACTCCTCTTCCTGGTCCAGCTACTCCTCTCCCTGGTCCAGCTACTCCTCTGCCTATTCCAGCTACTCCTCTCCCTAGTCCAGCTACTCCTCTGCCTGGTCCAGCTACTCCTCTGCCTGGTCCAGCTACTCCTCTCCCTGGTCCAGCTACTCCTCTGCCTGGTCCAGCTACTCCTTTCCCTGGTCCAGCTACTCCTCTGCCTGGTCCAGCTACTCCTCTGCCTGGTCCACCTACTCCTCTCCCTGGTCCAGCTACTCCTCTCCCTGGTCCAGCTACTCCTCTCCCCGGTCCAGCTATTCCTCTCCCTGGTCCACCTACTCCTCTGCCTGGTCCAGCTACTCCTCTGCCTGGTCCAGCTATTCCTCTCCCTGGTCCACCTACTCCTCTGCCTGGTCCACCTACTCCTCTGCCTGGTCCACCTACTCCTCTGCCTGGTCCACCTACTCCTCTTCCTGGTCCAGCTACTCCTCTCCCTAGTCCAGCTACTCCTCTCTCTAGTCCAGCTACTCCTCTGCCTGGTCCAGCTACTCCTTTGCCTGGTCCAGCTACTCCTCTGCCTGGTCCACCTACTCCTCTGCCTGGTCCACCTACTCCTCTCACTGGTCCACCTACTCCTCTCCCTGGTCCAGCTACTCCTCTGCCTGGTCCACCTACTCCTCTGCCTGGTCCAGCTACTCCTCTCCCTGGTCCAGCTACTCCTCTACCTGGTCCAGCTACTCCTCTCCCTGGTCCAGCTACTCCTCTCCCTGGTCCAGCTACTCCTCTCCCTGGTCCAGCTACTCCTCTCCCTGGTCCAGCTACTCCTCTACCTGGTCCAGCTACTCCTCTCCCTGGTCCAGCTACTCCTCTCCCTGATCCAGCTACTCCTCTCCCTGGTCCAGCTACTCCTCTCCCTGGTCCAGCTACTCCTCTCCCTGGTCCAGCTACTCCTCTGCCTGGTCCAGCTACTCCTCTGCCTGGTCCAGCTACTCCTCTCCCTGGTCCAGCTACTCCTCTCCCTGGTCCAGCTACTCCTCTCCCCGGTCCAGCTATTCCTCTCCCTGGTCCACCTACTCCTCTGCCTGGTCCAGCTACTCCTCTGCCTGGTCCAGCTATTCCTCTCCCTGGTCCACCTACTCCTCTGCCTGGTCCACCTACTCCTCTGCCTGGTCCACCTACTCCTCTGCCTGGTCCACCTACTCCTCTTCCTGGTCCAGCTACTCCTCTCCCTAGTCCAGCTACTCCTCTCCCTAGTCCAGCTACTCCTTTGCCTGGTCCAGCTACTCCTTTGCCTGGTCCAGCTACTCCTCTGCCTGGTCCACCTACTCCTCTGCCTGGTCCACCTACTCCTCTCACTGGTCCACCTACTCCTCTCCCTGGTCCAGCTACTCCTCTGCCTGGTCCACCTACTCCTCTGCCTGGTCCAGCTACTCCTCTCCCTGGTCCAGCTACTCCTCTCCCTGGTCCAGCTACTCCTCTCCCTGGTCCAGCTACTCCTCTCCCTGGTCCAGCTACTCCTCTACCTGGTCCAGCTACTCCTCTCCCTGGTCCAGCTACTCCTCTCCCTGGTCCAGCTACTCCTCTCCCTGGTCCAGCTACTCCTCTCCCTGGTCCAGCTACTCCTCTCCCTGGTCCAGCTATTGTTTTCTCTCTCTGCTCCTCTGTGTTGTTCTGTATCCACACTGAACAAAATCAATCCAAAGAGTCCCCTTTGTACTGTGTGTGTCCATGTAATTGAAAGAACTTCAACACCTTGCTATGTTTCCGATTGAGATTGGAATAAGCTGTGGTTGGTCTATTTTACACAACTTACAGTAAATTAGTTATTTCTCAATGTTTCAATGATCTGTTCATTCAAAAATGCTTATCAGCTGTTTCAATATAGATTTTGAGCTGCTGTTGTTGCAGAAGTCGAGGCTTTATATGATATTTAAGGTTTTGAACATTACGTCTTCATTTCTGGCTGTGTGCAAAGCATTTGTAAATAAGACAAGAAAGATCCATCATTTTGGTATTGCGTAAGATTGTATGTAAAGAAAATGTAAGCATTTTAGAAACTAAATTGAGTGCATATTCTGTGAAAACAACATGAATTGTGTTAATGGTATGGTCCACAACAAGATGGATGTTGTGCTAATTGTGTTCAGGTTTTGAAAATGTGACTACAGATTGGACAAAAGGATGTTAGCGATTGTAAAAAAAAAAAAACTGTAACTGACTTGCCTAGTTAAATAAAGAATAAATAAAAATGACAAAAAACGTAGAATAATTTTTATTCTGGACAGGCTTCCTTCTTTTCCCTCTCCAAAGTGTAATCGACTGAGGGACCTTACAGATAATTGTAAGTGTGGGGCACAGAGATGAGGTATTCATTAAAAAATCATGTTAAACACTATTATTGCACACAGAGTCAGTACATGCAAGGCTATAAGACAACAACATGTGGAACAAGTCAAGGGGTGTGAATACTTTCTGAAGGTACTGTATTTCCTTTTCACTGTGATTACCTTCTGCTGGCCATGTGTGTAGGTATGTATGTGAAAAGGCTCCATTGCCTGCCTGTCTGTCTGTGTCTGCTAATGGTTAGGTTAGGTAAGGTGTGTGTGTGTGTGTGTGTGTGTGTGTGTGTGTGTGTGTGTGTGTGTGTGTGTGTGTGTGTGTGTGTGTGTGTGTGTGTGTGTGTGTGTGTGTGTGTGTGTGTGTGTGTGTGTGGGAGGCACACCCGTTGGACCATAAACACAGCCATGGTGGACATGTTGACTGTACAGTACCTGCTGCAGACGATGGAGATGGCCACTAGAGAGACGATGAACACCAATCCTGCTGCAGCCGAGCCAGCAATCAGAGGAAGCTGCTCCCTCAACTCTGATTTATAGTCATCTACATAGACAGAGAGAAAATGTGTGTGAGAGAGAGAGAGAGAGAGAGAGAGAGAGAGAGAGAGAGAGAGAGAAAATTATCAATAGAAAGTGAGAGAAAGTATTTCAGTGTTTCTGTTGCCATACCTAATCTCCCTGTCACAGTCTGACAGACACAAAAGAACACCTTGGAATTTCTACTAGGGGTGTTCAAACACAAGCTGCTCTTCGACAGTCAAGAATACAGCTAAACGTTAGCAACGAAGTGAGGAAGAATGTCACAAGTTCAGAGGGTAGCCTAAATAACTTCTAAAGACACACTAAACTGCCTCAGTCCTGTCTCATGACCTTTAGCTAGATTTAGCATGCTGCGGGCAAACTGACAGCAATGGAATTCAGGTGAAAAAAGGAGAAGAAAGAAGAAGTCTTTTAAGCGGTGATATAGTAGCTTAAATATCAACAAAATAATAAGCTAGTACTCATAGCACACTTGATAGTTTGAATTATAGGCCTACTATTTTTTTCCCCTGTAAAGGGTGAGTGTGCTATTTCTTTGTGAAGCTGTATTCAGTCTCCTAAACTCAGACAGGTGAAAATGGTGATTGGCTTGAAGAATCAGAAATCAACTGTCTGAGTGCTATAGCTGGCAGTAAATAACAGCACATTACAATCAGTCAGGTATCAACACCTGACTGTGGAGAATAGGACTCCTCACTGACAAGCTATAACCATACACACCTTACTGATGAAAGGCCAATCATCTCCTCCTCATTGCACCTGTCAATCAAATGGTTTTGGGAGGGGTTGTGTAAGGGGGGGGGGGCAGTTGAGGGGTGTGGGGCTGAAGAGACCTGTGTAAAAATGTGATGACAGACAGAGGAGAGGGATTGTCAACTGTGAGAGGAGAGGAAAGGAAGAGGGAGAAGAGTCAGAGGGGAGAGAGAAGGAGGGAGGGAGGGAGGAGGGCCAGAGGTGGGTAGACAGTGATGGAGACTGGGATGAGATGGGTAGTGCAGGAGAAAGGAGGTGGGGGAGGGAGATGTGGGGAGGATAGGGGAGGCAGGCACTATAGAGGGTGAGATACATAGGGGTTGACAGAGGAACGGATAGTTGGGAGATGGACATAGGATGGGGAAGGCAGGGATGAAGGGTGAGGAGGGGGTGATGGACATAGGGAATGGGGAAGGCAGGGAGGGAGGGTGAGGAGGGGGTGATGGACATAGGGAATGGGGAAGGCAGGGAGGGAGGGTAAGGTACATTGGATGGGGGAGGCAGCAAGGGAGGGTGAGGCGGGGGTGGGAGATGGAAATAGGGATGGTGGAGGCGGGGAGGGAGGGTGAGGAAGGGGTGGGTGAGGGACATAAGGGAAGGGGAAGCAGGGAGGAAGGGTGAGGAGGAGGCGGGTGAGGGACATAGGGGATGGGGGAGGGAGGGGTAGGGTGTGATGGGTCCCTCTGTTCCTCCTTCACCGGGTGCTAATTGTCTCCATAAATGTCGTGCTGTGGCAGCAAGCCAGAGGATGTACCATCAGCTGGTCCTCATGCTGTCTGGCGTGTGTGGTGTGTGTGCGTGTGCGTGTGTATGTGCATGCGTTGGGTAAATACTAATCAGAGCGTGAGGAAGAGGGAGGAGAGGGCTATGCCGCTACATCTGCTCTACACAGGTAACTACAGATGATGATGGAGAGCCTCATCATCATCACTGTAACTGTATAACAGAACAGGTTGTTTATATGACTGATAATAACCTTGACCATACAATAGCCTCCTATTAGAGGAAAAGAAGGATGGAGGGTGGGGGATAGAGAGAAGGAAGATTAGGAGGAGGTTTGGTATTTGTGATGTCAAGTGGAAATTTTCTCTTAGATGCGGATCATGCATAAGAAGATCAGTTTAGTGTTTAACCTCCCCAATGGTCAGGGTTAGGGCTGTGGCGGTCATGACATTTTGTCAGATGGTAATTGTTATGCAAATGATTGCCGGTCTCACAGTAATTGACTAATTAACATAAACATGCTTAGTGCGCATTTCGAAAATTTTCAAAAGTTGAATAAGTCCATTTAATATAGCTTCATCCATCATTTATTTAGTTGTGATAGGCCTATAAATCTGTTAATGTCTTAGAAATCAAAACAGAGTTGCATGATGAAACTATACAGATGATTTGGAAAGGGTCGCAAAAAAAGGTATGATTTCTGTTCCTTGTGCTTCCAGCGGAAAGACAGAGACAATTGCATTGTTGCTATGCTTCTCGAGCCAGAAAGTTGGGGGATATCTAATCAATGGAAGATAAAAATGACAGAATTAAAAGTGAAATGAGAAAGAAAGGCTACAACGACCAAAAGCCAACAGGTAGGCTGCTATTTACGCTATGATCTGAATACAGTTATGTGTAGGCTAACTGTAGGACTAGTTAGCTAGCTTCTCGCGGTTTGATGCAGTCAAGATGGGTACTATGTAAGGATGATAAATAACTAACAACAGGTTAGTCTAGCACAAGATAACAGTGGAAGTGGTCTCTCTCTCCAGTACTTTGAGCCTCCCTTGTCTTACATATTCACACACAGTACAGTCTCCGCACCCTAATTGCCTACAGTTGCTCTCTCTCTCTCTCTCTCTCTCTCTCTCTCTCTCTCTCTCTCTCTCTGGTTTAATAAAGTAGCAAAACAATTGGCTTTTCTGCTGCTTCCTTCACTCGGATCGGACCAGTTGTCCTTTCAGAACACGTCCGGGGCATTCCCGTGTCCATTTCGCTATGGGAACTCTAACTTCCATCAGTATTTGTCCTCATCATTCAGATTATTCAAATTTAATCATGAGGTATTTCGAGAGTGAATAAAGGGCATTTAGCAAGTTTGGTAAACTACTCATCAGTACCATTAATTTGTCCTATTTTGGATTGGGATTACCGTGACCAACAGTCATAGGGAATGTGACTGCGGCCATGACTCCTGACTGCCGGTGTGGTGGTATACGGTCACCACAACAGCCCTAGTTAGGGTTAGGATTCGGGGATGGTAAGCTGATCCTAGATCTCTGCCTCAAAGGGTAAGTTCTACTGCAGTGTTGTAAATCATCTGATAGCATATTGCATAGGAAAGAAGACGTATGCTGTGTTTAGGAAATACAGTACGCCCACACACGAACACCTGGACCCAAACTCACACACCAGTGTAGCAGGTGTTGCGCCCCCCTGAACAATCCAACCCCCAGTGGCAAATAATTAATCACATCAGCCACTAATCACAGCTAAGCATTCTGGGATAGCTGCTCAGCAACAGACGGGCTCAATGAAGAACCAATTAGCTAAGCAGTTTGGATCAAGCACAGTCAGTTACACACAAGAAGAGAAGCTCAAAACCACCAATCTCAACTCTCATATAGACACACAATCTCATACATTATGAAACATTCACAAACATGTTGTGACAGTGATCCACACTCTCCGCTGTCACATTCACAATCCCTCTACCGTCCTGGTCTCTATCCACACTCTCTATCTTTCTCTCACACACACACAAACTAACACACGCAGCTCCCCACCACCATCCCCCACCATCTCTCCTCGCCTCCCCTCCTCCTCTTGGCTTATTGCATGGTCCTTACCATCTGTGAGGGTTTGGAAGCACATCTTGCCGCTGTATTTGCCAAAGCCAGCCACAGTCCTGGCCCGCACCTGCACGACGTAGACCGTGCCCGCCCGGAGGCCCTCCACGCGGGCTGTGTTGGTCTCGCTGCGCACCATGGTGGAATTAATCTCTGCATGGTCCTGGAGGAGGACAGGGGAGAGAGAGAGATACCAGATGAATGTTGCAGAGAGGCAGAGCAGATGATGTGTATAATCCAGGAGGGGACATAATGGAGGAGACAGAGAGGAAGAGACCAGGGGCCGTATGTCTCGCAGGTTAGCGTTTTTCGTCATGAATCTTGTTCTGGAGGCAGCTCTACAGAGTTGTCACTAGCTGGCACAGCCACAAAGTCACAACATCTGCACATTTTTGTTTTAATGAATCTTTACAATGTAGACAATTTTGACTTTGCAGCTGGCCTATCTAAGGGGAAGTCAGTTCACTCAACCAGCATATGTCTAAAGTGGTGGTTTCTTTAACTTCTCAGAGTAGGAGTGCTGATATAAAATCAGTCTGACCTTCTAGAGCACAATTAATGATATAAAATTGACGGGGGGGACCTGATCCTAGATGCATTATACAGAGCCCGGTTAGGCCGGTTAGCCCGGTTAGCCTGGTTAGCCCGGTTAGCCCGGTTAGCATTTAAAGAAACCGTTGTATTATCTCCCCTATGCTGCGGAAGTATTCAGCAACCAACAGTTAGTAACGTTGGCTGCCTTTGCCACAACAGAGGTAACACTGGCATTTTATTAGATTGTTTTGTTTATCCGACACTCTTATCCACAGTGACTCACATGGCATAAGAGGAGAGAAAGGATCCCACTGGGCACAGACATCAATTCAACGTCTATTCCACATTGGTTCAAAGTAATTTCTTTGAAATGATGTGGAAACAACGTTGATTAAATCAATGTGTGCCCAGTGGGATAGAAAGGATTGATATTCAAAAAAGGCATTACTTTGCTAAAAAACAGCTGATAGCGGGAGCTTATGTGTTGTGTAACAGCCTCCTCCACCATAGAAACCTGAAAAGTTCAGATGAGTCATATGCAATTTGGATGCACTAATGGGCCTATTCAACACAATGGCACCAAAGTGTTCTCTAGCTGCTGTTGATCTCTTTCTATGAGAGAACGGTCACTAATCCCCTTGTCCTTGACAGGCTTACGTAACTGTTACGACCACAGATGGAAACTTTAATGCTGGGGTTGAATGACAGTATGTATTGTTAAAGAGCCACTGAAAACGCCGATTGGCACGTGTTTTTCTGTTGCTCATTAGACAAATGAGATTTCAGTCTTGGAGGTGTGTTTCCTGACCGATTCAGCTTGGTTGATGACGTTTGTCCCCCATGAGACACTGTAGACGTGGAAGCATATTTCACTTCCTCATAATCCCCAGAGTGAATCTAAGATAACTCAAGAAATGTATAATTAATTTTGACATTCTTACCAAGGATGTTTTAGTTGCACAATTGTACATCTAACTACGGTGCGTGGTGGAGTATTTCTCAAGTAAAAAAAATGTGTGACTAGTTGTCTTATGTAAACAGTCGGAGCTACTGAGCAGGTTTGCCTCACTGTCTATGCTATTGTATAGAGAGCAATATCCGCAGCTGTTCACCCCATGTTAGTGGTGTCATGACGTGGCCCTTTTTTGGGTATAGCTAGTGGCTTCCCCTCTCTCTCTCTCTCTCTCTCTCCTATATCCAGGTTCTGTTATCTCATCTTGTAAACTCCCCCTGGCCATGCAGAAAGAGACACACAGAGAGAACACAAGATTTCACATGGCGAACTCCTAAATCCCCAAAATGAGCATTTGATATAAAATGTCCACTTGTGAGAAGGTGGGAATGGTCCGTGGACACTTAAGGGACGGGTATGATGAGTGTGTTTCATTTGGTGACCTCAGAGAGGACATAAAACACGCATATCTATCTCTGAATATGTACAATTCTCAATTATGGGGTTTGCATCTAATTCTTGTATAAAATGAATGAGTAAAGATTAAACTATTTGTGAAATTATCTAAATTGTAAATTGATGTTAAACCTTTAATAAAGTTTAACTAAGTCATTGGCCCTCCCCCGTGAGCACAGACATGATCTGGCGTCATGGAACAGCCTTTTCTATTGTTACAAATAAAAAAAACTCCTGAGGAAATCCTCTTCAGACCACAAAAACCTCAGTGTCCACTAAGGTTACAATGATTGTTGAATTCCTAACCATACCATGTGAAGCAATGGCTACACAGGGGGAAATGGTTCAACTCTGAGACTATCGATCCCGACAGAATAAGAGCAAATGTTAGATACTAATTACTAGTCTGCAGCTAGAAATTATGTCAACCTGGGATGCGAAGACCGACAACGGCCGAAAAATCTATGCTATGAGAACATTTCTGAATGGTACTCTGAAGTATCCATCCTAACCATGAAAGACTGATCTTCAGGGAAGCAGAGAGCGAGAAGATGATGAACTGACTCTCCAACAGACAGACGGACGATTCCAACAGAGATTACAATGACACACTGGGCGTAAATATATATTGATTGCAATTATTCCCGAATGAGTGAGCGTTGATGTGCAAAGGATTAGCATTTCAGTTAATATAATTATCAACTGTGTAGTGACTCTTTTGTTCTTTCCTGTCGTTTCAGTCCACACCCACTTCCCTTTGTCCACCAATCCGTCATATCGGCTCAGCCCACTAGGGAACCTCCCCTATCATTTCCTTGTAACCATATCTACTGTGTTGTTTGTTTATACATTTCTGTGATTATTTAATTAGTTAATAGTTAAATGGTTAAGACAATTTATGTATGGAACATTCATAGTAAAGGCTGGGTTCATGCAGATAACCAACAATTTACGACATTTGGAATGAGACTAACGTGAGGTAAAGAATAATTCATCAATTAGAAAACTAATTAAAATATCTGAAGAGTTATACTAGGAAAATTATAACTTTGTAATCTGAAGATTTTCCTTGGTGCCCCGACTTCCTAGATAATTACATTTACATATCATAACGGCCATCGATAAAAGACAGTACTGTGCAGCCGTCTTCATCGACTTTGCCAAGGCTTTCGACTCTGTCAATCACCATATTCTTATCGGCAGACTCAGTAGCCTCGGTTTTTCTGATGACTGCCTTGCCTGGTTCACCAACTACTTTGCAGACAGAGTTCAGTGTGTCAAATCAGAGGGCATACTGTCCGGTCCTCTGGCAGTCTCTATGGGGGTGCCACAGGGTTCAATTCTCGGGCTGACTCTTTTCTCTGTATATATCAATGATGTTGCTCTTGCTGCGGGCGATTCCCTGATCCACCTCTACGCAGACGACACCATTCTATATACTTCCGGCCCGTCCTTGGACACTGTGCTATCTAACCTCCAAACGAGCTTCAATGCCATACAACACTCCTTCCGTGGCCTCCAACTACTCTTAAACGCTAGTAAAACCAAATGCATGCTTTTCAACCGTTCGCTGCCTGCACCCGCACGCCTGACTAGTATCACCACCCTGGATGGTTCCGACCTTGAATATGTGGACATCTATAAGTACCTAGGTGTCTGGCTAGACTGTAAACTCACCTTCCAGACTCATATCAAACATCTCCAATCGATAATCAAATCTAGAGTCGGCTTTCTATTCCGCAACAAAGCCTCCTTCACTCACGCCGCCAAACTTACCCTAGTAAAACTGACTATCCTACCGATCCTCAACTTCGGCGACGTCATCTACAAAATAGCTTCCAACACTCTACTCAGCAAACTGGATGCAGTTTATCACAGTGCCATCCGTTTTGTCACTAAAGCACCTTATACCACCCACCACTGCGACCTGTATGCTCTAGTCGGCTGGCCCTCGCTACATATTCGTCGCCAGACCCACTGGTTCCAGGTCATCTACAAGTCCATGCTAGGTAAAGCTCCGCCTTATCTCAGTTCACTGGTCACGATGGCAACACCCACCCGTAGCACGCGCTCCAGCAGGTGTATCTCACTTATCATCCCTAAAGCCAACACCTCATTTGGCCGCCTTTCGTTCCAGTTCTCTGCTGCCTGTGACTGGGACGAATTGCAAAAATCGCTGAAGTTGGAGACTTTTATCTCCCTCACCAACTTCAAACATCTGCTATCTGAGCAGCTAACCGATCGCTGCAGCTGTACATAGTCTATCGGTAAATAGCCCACCCAATTTTACCTACCTCATCCCCATACTGTTTTTATTTATTTACTTTTCTGCTCTTTTGCACACCAATATCTCTACCTGTACATGACCATCTGATCATTTATCACTCCAGTGTTAATCTGCAAAATTGTAATTATTTGCCTACCTCCTCATGCCTTTTGCACACAATGTATATACTCTCTTTTTTTCAACTGTGTTATTGACTTGTTAATTGTTTACTCCATGTGTAACTCTGTGTTGTCTGTTCACACTGCTATGCTTTATCTTGGCCAGGTCGCAGTTGCAAATGAGAACTTGTTCTCAACTAGCCTACCTGGTTAAATAAAGGTGAAATAAATAAATAAAATAAAAATACATGATTAGTTTAATCACGTAATAATAATTACAGAGAATTGATTTGATAAAATAACTGTCTTCACTTTAATGATGCTAAAGACACGACATTGGGAAAATGGACATATCAAAACCCAACCTTCACTTACCCGTTGTGACGCAGGGATGTTCCAAACTCCATTTTGTAGTAAATTCTGAGACTAGAATAAATGTTTCTGACTCATATCGATGCCATATACAGTAGACTATTATGAAAGTGATTCAATGCTTTTTAAAGTTAGTCACTTTTTAAATAAGCTCACATTCACGCATACACATGCACGCATGCACACACAGACACGTACACAGAGACGCAACCCCACACACACTACCCCTCTAACCACCCACATACACACACAGCCACAAATAGTAATGAATTAAGGCCCATTTGTCTATGAGTCACATTGTAATATTGTTCCAAACTGCAGTATTTACTGCTGGCCTTAGAAGTATTTAGAGAGAGAGAGAGTTCAATTAGTAAAGGAAGTTGTTCTGTGGTGTCTGAAGTGGCAGACTGCTAATTATGACAGAGGACTATTTCCACCTACAGAATGTGTTTGTTTTCACAGAAAGGAACAAAGCAACGCTTCCAAGTTCCATTGGCAGAGAAATGTTTTGTGCCATTTTCTTATTCTGTTTTGGTTTGTTTGGGTATTTCAGAATGTGAGTTCAAAGGATTAAACAAACTGTATAACTAAATCCAGTAAGACTTTATAGACCCTGAACGTCTAACAGTCTGTGTGCATGCAGGCATGTGTGTGTGTGTGCATGTGTGTATGCCTGCCTGTGTATTGGGGTGGCTGTGTGATATGTTTGTGTGTGTCCTGTCTGTGCAGGTGTGTAGGCCCAGTGTCCATCACCTTAAATGAACCAGCCTGGCCCAGCCTGCTAGTGCTAGAAGGCTTTGGTCCTGACTGGTGCACTATCTGCTATGGGGATAGGAGGGGGTAACTGTAATTAGCTAGTCCCGTCACCGTCACAGAGTGAATAGAGACAAAAAATAAGCATGCACACCTACACTACACTACACTACACCCACACCTGCAGGCAGCTGATATACAGTGAGCTACAAATGTATCGGGACAGTTACACGTTGTTGTTGTTTTGGCTCTGTACACTTGCACTTTGGAATTGAAATGTATTTTCATCCATATCGGGTGAACCGTTTATCACGGACTATAAAGGGAAAACCAGCCACGTCGCAGACACCAGCGTCTTGCTTCCGGGAAGGGCTAAACACCTTCTTTGAGGATAATACAGTGCCACTGACGCGGCCCACTACCATGAACTGTGGGCTCTTCTTCTCCTCGGCCGACAAGAGTAAGACATTTAACCGTGTTAACCCTCGCAAGGATGCCGGTCCAGACGGCATCTCTAGCCGCATCCTCAGAGCATGCTCAGACCAGCTGGCTGGAGTGTTTACAGACATATTCAATCTCTCCTTATCCCGGTGGAGAAGGTCCTCAGGTTCCTCGGTGTACACATCACAGACGATATGAAATGGTCCACCCACACAGACAGTGTGGTGAAGAAGGCACAACAGCACCTCTTCAACCTCAGGAGGCTGAAGAAATGTGGCTTGGTCCCTAAAACCCTAACAAACTTTTCTAGATGCACAATTGAGAGCATCCTGTTGGGCTGTATCACCGCCTGGTACGACAACTGCAACGCCCGCAACCACAGGGCTCTCTAGAGGGTGGTGCGGTCTGCACAACACATCACCGGGGGCAAGCTACTTGCCCTCCAGGACACCTACAGCACCCGATGTCACAGGAAGGCCATAAAGATCATCAAGGACAACAACCACCCGAGCCACTGCCTGTTCACGCTGCTGTCATCCAGAAGGCGAGGTCAGTACAGGTGCATCAAAGCTGGGACCGAGAGACTGAAAAACAGCTTCTATCTCAAGGCCATCATGTTAAATAGCCATCACCAGCCAGCTTTCACCCCATTACGCAACCATGCACCTTAGAGGCTGCTGCCCTATATACATAGACTTGGAATCATTGGCCACTTTAATAATGGAACACTAGTCACTTTAATAATGTTTATATAATGTTAACATACTGCTATACTCAACTCATATGTACAGTATATACTGTATTCTATTCTACTGTATCTTAGTCAATGCCACTCCGACATCTAATATTTATACATTTCTTCATTCCCATTTTTTTACTTTTAAATTTGTGTGTATTTTTGTGAATTGTTGCACTGCTGGAGCTACCAGCACAAGCATTTTGCTACACCCGCAATAACATCTGCTAAATATGTGTTTGTGACCGAATAAAATTGGATTTGATGTGATTTGAAATTACAGCACTTTTTGTACATAAGGTTGAAGTCGGAAGTTTACCGACACTTGGAGTCATTAAAACTCGTTTTTCAACCACTCCCCAAATTTCTTGTCAGCAAACTATAGTTTTGGCAAGTCGGTTAGGACATCTACTTTGTGCATGACACAAGTCATTTTTTCCAACAATTGTTTACAGACAGATTATTTCATTTCTAATTCACTGTATCACAATTCCAGTGAGTCAGAAGTTTGCATACGCTAAGTTGACTGTGCCTTTTAAAAGGTTTGGAAAATTCCAGAAAATAATGTCATGACTTGAGAAGCTTCTGATAGGCTAATTGACAGAATTTGAGTCAATTGGAGGTGTACCTGTGGATGTATTTCAAGGCCTACCTTCAAACTCAGTGCCTCTTTGCTTGACATCATGGGAAAATCAAAAGAAATCAACCAAGACCTCAGAAAAAAATGGTATACCTCCACAAGTCTGGTTCATCCTTGGGAGCAATTTCCAAATGCCTGAAGGTACCACGTTCATCTGTACAAACAATATAAACACCATGGGACCATGCAGCCGCCATACCGCTCAGGTAGTAGACGTATTCTGTCTCCTAGAGATTAACGTACTTTGGTGCGAAAAGTGCAAATTAATCCCAGAACAACAGCAAAGGACCTATATCCACAATAAAACGAGTCCTATATCGACATAACCTGAAAGGCCGCTCAGCAAGGAAGAAGCCACTGCTCCAAAGCCGCCATAAAAAAGACAGACTACGGTTTGCAACTCCACATGGGGACAAAGATCATACTTGTTGGAGAAATGTCCTCTGGTCTGATGAAACAAAAATAGAACTGTTTGGCCATAATGACCATTGTTATGTTTGGAGGAAAAAGGGGGATGCTTGCAAGCCGAAGAACACCAGTCCAACCGTGAAGCACGGGGGTGACAGTATCATGTTGTGGGGGTGCTTTGCTGCAGGAGGGACAGGTGCACTTCACAAAATAGATGGCATCATGAGAAAGGGTAATTATGTGGATATATTGAAGCAACATCTCAAGACATCAGTTAAAGCTTGGTTGCAAAGGGGTCTTCCAAATGGACAATGACCCCAAGAATACTTCCAAAGTTGTGGCAAAATGGCTTAATTAAGGACAACAAAGTCAAGGTGTTGGTGTGGCCATCACAAAGCCCTGACCTCAATCCCATAGAAAATTTGTGGGCAGAACTGAAAAAGTGTGTGCGAGCAAGGAGACCTACAAACCTGACTCAGTTACAACAGCTCTGTCAGGAGGAATGGGCCAAAATTCACCCAATTTATTGTGGGAAGCTTCTGGATGGCTACCCAAAACGTTTGACCCAAGTTAAACAATTTAAAGGCAATGCTACCAAATACTAATTGAGTGTATGTAAACTTCTGACCCACTAAATCATTCTCTATACTATTATTTTGACATTTCACATTCTTAAAATAAAGTGGTGATCCTAACTGACCTAAAACAGGGAATTTTTACTAGGATTAAATGTCAGGAATTGTGAAAAACTGAGTGTAAATGTATTTGGCTAAGGTGTATGTAAACTTCTGACTTGAACTGTTGTCCCCCCATTTTTATTTATTTATTATTATTATTTTATTTAACCTTTATTTAACTAGGCAAGTCAGTTAAGAACAAACTCTTATTTGGCCTTTTTTTTCGGTGAGTACAAACAAATTCTTATTCTTATTCCTCCAGCATCTTCATAAGGTCCTTTTCTGTTAGGTGAGTAAGGTGAGTAAAAGTATTGGAACAAATTCACTTACAGTATATGTGATTTAAGTAGTCAAAAGTGTAGTGTTTGGTCCCATATTCCTAGCATGCGATAATTACATCAAGTGTGTGACTTGTTGGATGCATTTGCTGTTGGTTTTGGTTGCGTTTCAGATTATTTTGTGCCCAATAAAAATGAATGGTAAAATAATGTATTGTGTCATTTGAGTCACTTTTATTGTAAATAAGAATAGAATAGAATTCTAAACACTTCTACATTAATGTGGATGCTGCCATGATTTGGGATAGTGCTGAATGAATTGTGAATAATGATGAGTGAGGAAGTTACAGATACACAAATATCACATATCATACATATCATATCAAGACATGCTAACCCAATCACATTTACTATAACAGGGGAGATAGAATTTTTTAGGGGGTATGATATTTATGCCTCTGTAACTTTGACTGCAGTTTCTCAGATATGCAACTACTGAAGAGACTACTATACCTCATCATGGAACACAATCTATAAACATTTCCATATACACTTTAATGAGATATAAGAAAGAGGAGGATGAAAAAGGACAGGAGAGCGACAGGAACAACTGAGAAGAGAATAGAACAGAATAGAGACAGAGGCCCATATCCGGCCCACACCGACATCATTACCCAATCAGATCAGTGTAATTAGATCATGAAGGAAGCTCCATCATTGGCCAGATGAGGTAAACACTGCTATGAAATTTGGCCCACATATAACGATCTCTCCAATCACATTAGGCTTTATTGAACACTCACTCCTGTGATGAAGAGGAATGTTAGCTCGACCGCTAATAGGAACATGCTACACCTCTCAAAGTTTAATCTCATAACAGGATATTAGTTTGTGTTATATGTGTTATAGCATTGGATGATTATATTGGGGGTATTTACATGTTTATTGGTAATTTACTATGAAGGCAAAGAGTCAAATACATGTCTAGCCTCAACACTAATGTTCCTGCAATGCCTACTACTATACACACACCATGCAAAAGTGATATTGTACTTCCATTATGGCGTGATCTAAGTTGATATACCTCCAAACATAGACAACTCATGGGAAGGAAAGCCAGGCCACCACAGAGTATTGGGACATCACTTTTGTTTTCATCAGCCATGGTTGGTTGAGCATTGACCACCTGCGGTTAGGATTGGCCCATTCCCGCTGTCAGTCAAACAGGGTATCCCAGGATCACACCCCCCTCTGCTTAATTTCGGGGGACAGGTGGGTGGGCAGATGGAAGATGGCCAATGGGGAACGATCTCTGGAGAAACAGCCAACAGGCCTTTTCACGCTCTCAGACAAATGGATATTATATTTAATGTGAAGTAGCAGGTGGAGGGACAGCAGCTTGTGGACGGCCAATGAAAGGTTTTGCCAGGAGAGACCGCCCACTGTAAATGGCCCTCTCCTGCTGTCAGTCAAGTGCAAGTTAGAAAAGACACACCCTAACTTGCTATATTAAAAAGGGAAGGCAGGTGGGCGGGCAGATGGGAGGGCAGCCAATGGTGAGGCTTGCCAGGAGTGACAGACAGGGAACATTTTATATCCTCTGCTCTCTGTAGTATCCCCAAGGCTACAGGTACCTAGACCAGGCAGTATTTCCTTCAACTAACACTAATAACAATGCGGGCCTCCTCTCCTGTTGGATTTGTCCCAAACATAACATTTGGGACATTCAGGACAAAAACTGAATTTCTTTGCAACGTTTTTTTCAGTATTAATTTAGTGCCTTATTGCAAAAAGGATGCTTGTTTTGGAATATGTGTATTTTGCACAGGTTTCCTTCTTTTCACTCTGTCAATTAGGTTAGTATTATGGAGTAATTACAATGTTGTTGATCCATCTTCAGTTTTGTCCTATCACAGCCATTAAACTCTGTAACTGTTTTAAAGTCACCGTTGGCCTCATGGTGAAATCCCTGAGCGGTTTCCTTCCTCTCCGGCAACTGAGTTAGGAGGGACGCCTGTATCTTTGTAGTGACTGGGTCTATTGATACACCATCCAAAGGGTGATGAATAACTTCACCATGCTCAAAGGGATATTCAATGTATGCATTTGTTATTTTTATACATCTACCATCTAGGTGCCCTTTGCAAGGCATTGGAAAACCTCCCTAGTCTTTGTGGTTGAATCTGTTTGAAATTCACTGATAGACTGAGGAACCTTAAAGATAATTGAGTATATGGGGTAAAGAGATGAGGTAGTCATCCAAAAATCATGTTAAACACCCACAGAATGAGTCCATGCAATGTATTATGTGACTTGTTAAGCATATTTTTACACCTGAACGTATTAAGGCTTTCCATAACAAAGTTGTTGAATACTTATTGACTCAAGAAACTGCAGCTTTACATGTTTTATTCATTTTAAAAAATGTCTAAAAACATAATTCCACTTTGACATTATGAGGTATCGTGTGTAGGACACAAAATCTAAATGTAATCCATTTTAAATTGAGGCTGTAACACAACAAAATGTGGAAAAAGTCAAGGGGTGTGAATACTTTCTGACACATAGTAGACTATATAATATGGTTAGAAATTCTATATCTATACAGTACCAGTCAAAGGTTTGGACACACCTACTCATTCAAGGGTTTTTCTTTATTTTTACTATATTCTACATTGTTGAATAATAGTGAAGACATAAAAACCATGAAATAGCACATGGAATCATGTATTAACCAAATAAGTGTTAAACAAATCAAAATATATTTGAGACTCTTCAAAGTAGCCACCCTTTGCATTGATGACAGCTTTGCACACTCTTGGCAGCTTTGCACACTATTTATTTATTTATGCTACTGACGTGAATGAAAAGCCTAAGGAAACTATACCATCAGTAAACAATTTCAATCACAGAGGCACCATGGCTTACATTACTATACCATAAGCAAGGAATTACCATATTCATTACGAATTAAAATAACCCGCTTGAAGCTGATATTAAAGGGTATTTAAAATGTATTCATAATCTGCATATTACAGATATATAGCAAATAAAATGTTGAAACAGCTTAACTGTTAGTAATTTTTTTAAAATGATTCCCTGAAGCATAGCACAATACTAAAATATGGCATTACTATATTCTCTCTGTCTACAGTTGATGGGTATCATGCATGCTATCTCCTTTCAACTCTAGCCCTGCCATTACGAATGATAAGCCACTTACAGTGCATATTTACTGTGGGAGATCGGATGTATAGCTGCGTTCACACGCTCACTATAAAGGCACAAGCAAAAGTCACTCTTGAAAGGGAAGAGAGGGGGCCTCTCACTAAGACATGATCACAGTAATTGCTAGCTAAGCATTGGCAGCATGCTGCATTTGGTTCACCTAGTGTAGATGCATGCAAACACACACACGGACACATGCCCGCACACACACACACACACACACACACACACACACACACACACACACACACACACACACACACACACACACACACACAACTAACTCAGATTACTCACTGGGGGAACTCAAAGCTCTGAACAACTCTCTCAGGATTGGGGGAAAGCGAAAAAGGTAGGGGATTTCGGAGGAACAACAATGGGTCGCCTTCACTCATTTAGTTTGTTTATCCTCCTTTTATTTCTGACATCTGCAAACACTTGGAGGACTTAGCTCTACGTCTCTACACTACAGCTCACCTGAGAATACAGCCTGGGCCTACAAGAGCTGGGTGTAGCACAGACCAATGAGAACAAGAGGAGAAAAGAGGGAGAGCTGCTGAAAGAGAGAAAAAGAGAAAGAGAGAAGAAAGAAATACAAAGAAGTCTGAAAGTTTAAATACTAATGGTGCCAAGGAATAGAGTCAAAATTCAGCTTTTCTAAAGTTCCCATTATAAATCATGACATTGTTGTGTGCATATTGAGCTGGGATAATAATGTGAGGTTTCAGTCAAGGCCAACTGAGAGAATAGATTAATGATAAAGACATGAGTTGTGTTTGGAGTTCAATGGGAATTACAGTGGGCAAAAGAACAGTGGGTAATAGTGATTTTTGGTCGACAGTGGACAACTCTGGAGTTCTTTGACTCCTCCCTGTTTGGCAATGCTACTGCAATCCACAGAACCACTGAGTCACACAGACACACACCTGATATACACATACATTATGTTCTTCTATCCTCGTGGGGACCTAAAATGTATTTCTATTAAAAATACACACATATACACACACATTCTGTTCTCTTGAACACAGACCTCAGTAACCAGAGCCAGCTGAGCCAGTTCAGAGCATCCCTGCTCTCCACTCTACTGGTAATGGACGCCCTGCTCTCCTACCCACCAAACTTTAGGAGAACAAACTAAAAGGAGAAAAGAAAGAGGAAATGAGATAGCACTTCTTCTCTGCAGACCGTTCATTCATTTCTGCTTGCTTGCCAAATGACACAATTCCAGGACTGCTTACTCTGGAGTGAAAGGGGGTAGTGGTCTGTTTGGTGGAAAGCCTATAGAGTTAAGAGCACTGGATACCTCTATTCAGTTCTCCCTCCTTACGGTATTTCTGTCTCCCAATCCCTCCTCTCCCCTCACACTATTTGGGTCACGAACACCTAGAAAACTACAACTCGGGAGGTTATGAGTTCAAATTCTGTATGGAGATCTCTTTTAACTTATACAATGAACACTTCAGTGTCCTTCCAACAACAAAGTGTAACTATGCACTCCACTAACACTGTATTACAGTGAGTTAAACAACCCATTTACCGTATAACAGATCTGTGTGGGAAGACGATGTACTGCAAATTACTTATGTTGTAAAACTCTTCTCTACCCTGCACTTGAAGACAAAACGAAAGCTACTAGCGTAGCTTGAAAGTCCTTGGGAACAATCGTCCACAGCTCCATAACTATGAAACCTAAAAATACTTATATCACCTGTTCTTAGACACAAAAAGACGACGAGGGAGAGACGGCAAGACGGCGCGGCCATTTTGATACATTTGATAATAAACCCCAGATTTTAATGGCTGCATTATCTAGGCTATAAGTTTCCCGCGGTGCGAGCAAGAAAGAGAGAGGCCATGTGCAGAGGAGAGTGTTATAGACACAGATCCAGCAGTGAGACACCCCTCTGTGATATATTTGGATGCCTAAAGGACCACATCAGCACTTTACGAATGTACAGAAGTTTGTGTCATAGAGAGACTTCTGAGCCGTTCAGAGGGAACAAAGTGGAGTAAGATTGACGGAATTGAGTTACAACGTAAAACACCAAATAATGTATGCAGAGCAGAATAAGGCCGATACCCACTAATGTTCAAAATCCAGAAAAGAGCTGATAAATTCTACAACCACCTAAAATGAAGCGATTCCCAAAGCCATCACCTACAGAGAGATGAACCTGGAGAAGAGTCCTTTAAGCAAGCTGGTCCTTGGGCTCTTTTCACAGCACAAACAGACCCTACAGAGCCCCAGGACAGCAACACAATTAGACCCAACCAAATCATGAGAAAACAAAAGATAATTACTTCATCCATTGGAAAGAATTAACAAAAAAACAGAGCAAACTAGAATGTTATTTGGCCCTAAACAGAGAGCACACAGTGGCAGAATACTTGACCACTGTGATTGACCCAGACTTAAGGAAAGCTTTGACTATGTACAGACTCAGTGAGTCTTGCTCAAGAGAAGACAGGCTATGTTCACACTGCCAACAAAATGAGGTGGAAACTGAGCTGCACTTCCTAACCTCTTGCCAAATGTATGACCATATTAGAGACACATATTTCCCTCGGATAACACAGACTCACAATGACTTCAAAAACAAACCCAAATTTGATAAACTATAAACTATCTATTGGGTGAAATACCACAGTGTGCCATTACAGCAGCAATATTTGTGTCCTGTTGCCACAAGAAAAGGGCACCCAGTGAAGAACAAACACCATTGTAAATACAACTCATATTTTATTTATTTTCCTTTTTGTACTTTAACTATTTGCACATAATATGACATTTAACATGTCATTATTATTTTGGAATTTTTGTGAGTGTAATGTTTACTGTTAATTTGAGTTTGTTTATTTCAATTTTGTTTATTATCTATTTCACTTGCTATGGCAATGTAAACATGTTCCCATTCCAATAAACCCATTAAATTGAATTGAGAGAGACAGAGAAACAGAGAGAGAGAGACCGACAGAGAAAGACAGAGAAAGACACAGAGAGAGAGACAGAGAGAGAAAGAGAGACAAAGAGAAAGAGAGAGACAGAGAGAGAAAGAGACAGAGAGAGAGAAAGAGAGAGATACAGAGAGAAAGAGAGAGAGAAAGAGAGAGATATGGAGAGAAAGAGAGAGACAGAGAGAAAGAGAGAGATATAGAGAGACAGAGAGAAAGAGAGAGAGAAAGAGAGAGACATAGAGAGAAAGAGAGAGATATATAGAGAAAGAGAGATATAGAGAGAAAGAAAGAGAGAAAGAGAGATATAGAGAGAAAGAGAGAGACATAGAGAAAAAGAGAGAGAGAGAAAGAGAGAGATATAGAGAGATATAAAGAGAAAGAGAGAGACAGAGAAAAAGAGAGAGATATAGAGAGAAAGAGAGACAGAGAGAAAGAGAGAGATATAGAGAGACAGAAAGAAAGAGAGAGAGAAAGAGAGAGATATAGAGCGAAAGAGAGAGATAGAGAGAAAGAGAGAGACAGAGAGAAAGAGAGAGAGAAAGAGAGAGATATATAGAGAAAGAGAGAGATATATAGAGAAAGAGAGATATAGAGAGAAAGAGAGAGAGAAAGAGAGAGATATAGAGAGAAAGAGAGAGACAGAGAAAAAGAGAGAGAGAAAGAGAGAGATATAGAGAGAAAGAGAGAGAGAAAGAGAGAGATATATAGAGAAAGAGAGACATAGAGAGAAAAAGAGAGAGAGAGAGAGATAGAGAGAAAGAGAGACAGAGAGAAAGAGAGAGAGAAAGAGAGAGATATAGAGAGAAAGAGAGAGACATAGAGAGAGTAACCTTGGGAAAATCCTCTGCATTATTATTAACAGCAGACTCGTACATTTCCTCAATGAAAACAATGTACTGAGCAAATGTCAAATTGGCTTTTTACCAAGTTACCGTACAACAGACCATGTATTCACCCTGCACACCCTAATTGACAACCAAACAAACCAAAACAAAGGCAAAGTCTTCTCATGCTTTGTTGATTTCAAAAAAGCCTTCGACTCAATCTGGCATGAGGGTCTGCTATACAAACTGATGGAAAGTGGTGTTGGGGGTAAAACATACGACATTATAAAATCCATGTACACAAACAACAAGTGTGCGGTTAAAATTGGCAAAAAACACACACATTTCTTCACACAGGGTCGTGGGGTGAGACAGGGATGCAGCTTAAGCCCCACCCTCTTCAACATATATATCAACGAATTGGCGCGGGCACTAGAAAAGTCTGCAGCACCCGGCCTCCCCCTGCTAGAATCCGAAGTCAAATGTCTGCTGTTTGCTGATGATCTGGTGCTTCTGTCACCAACCAAGGAGGGCCTACAGCAGCACCTAGATCTTATGCACAGATTCTGTCAGACCTGGGCCCTGACAGTAAATCTCAGTAAGACCAAAATAATGGTGTTCCAAAAAAGGTCCAGTCACCAGGACCACAAATACAAATTCCATCTAGACACTGTTGCCCTAGAGCACACAAAAAAACTATACATACCTTGGCCTAAACATCAGCGCCACAGGTAACTTCCACAAAGCTGTGAACGATCTGAGAGACAAGGCAAGAAGGGCATTCTATGCCATCAAAAGAAACATAAATTTCAACATACCAATTAGGATTTGGCTAAAAATACTTGAATCAGTCATAGAGCCCATTGCCCTTTATGGTTGTGAGGTCTGGGGTCCGCTCACCAACCAAGACTTCACAAAATGGGACAAACACCAAATTGAGACTCTGCATGCAGAATTCTGCAAAAATATCCTCCGTGTACAACGTAGAACACCAAATAATTCATGCAGAGCAGAATTAGGCCGATACCCACTAATTATCAAAATCCAGAAAAGAGCCGTTAAATTCTACAACCACCTAAAAGGAAGCGATTCACAAACCTTCCATAACAAAGCCATCACCTACAGAGAGATGAACCTGGAAAAGAGTCCCCTAAGCAAGCTGGTCCTGGGGCTCTGTTCACAAACACAAACACACCCCACAGAGCCCCAGGACAACAGCACAATTAGACCCAACCAAATCATGAGAAAACAAAAAGATAATTACTTAACACATTGGAAAGAAGTAACAAAAAAGCAGAGCAAACTAGAATGCTATTTGGCCCTACACAGAGAGTACACAGCGGCAGAATACCTGACCACTGTGACGGACCCAAAATTAAGGAAAGCGTTGACTATGTACAGACTCAGTGAGCATAGCCTTGCTATTGAGAAAGGCCGCCGTAGGCAGACATGGCTCTCAAGAGAAGACAGGCTATGTGCTCACTGCCCACAAAATGAGGTGGAAACTGAGCTGCACTTCCTAACCTCCTGCCCAATGTATGACCATATTAGAGAGACATATTTCCCTCAGATTACACAGATCCACAAAGAATTCGAAAACAAATCCAATTTTGAAAAACTCCCATATCTACTGGGTGAAATTCCACAGTGTGCCATCACAGCAGCAAGATTTGTGACCTGTTGCCACGAGAAAAGGGCAACCAGTGAAGAACAAACACCATTGTAAATACAACCCATATTTATGCTTATTTATTTTATCTTGTGTCCTTTAACCATTTGTACATTGTTAAAACACTGTATATATATATATAATATGACATTTGTAATGTCTTTACTGTTTTGAAACCTCTGTATGTGTAATGTTTACTGTTAATTTTTGTTGTTTTTCACTTTATATATTCACTTTGTATGTTGTCTACCTCACTTGCTTTGGCAATGTTAACACATGTTTCCCATGCCAATAAAGCCCTTGAATTGAATTGAATTGAATTGAGAAAGAGAGAGAGACAGAGAGAGGTATAGAGAGAAAGAGAGAGAGAAAGAGAGAGAGAAAGAGAAAGAGAGAGAGAAAGAGAGAGATATAGAGAGAAATAGAGAGATATAGAGAGAAAGAGAGAGAAAGAGAGAGATATAGAGAGAAAGAGAGAGACATAGAGAGAAAGAGAGAGAGAAAGAGAAAGATATAGAGAAAGAGAGAGACAGAGAGAAAGAGAGAGAGAAAGAGAGAGATATAGAGAGAAAGAGAGACAGAGAGAAAGAGAGAAAGAGAGAGAGAGATAGAGAGAAAGAGAGAGACAGAGAGAAAGAGAGAGACATAGAGAGAAAGAGAGACAGAGATAATTAGAGAGACAGAGAGAAAGAGCAAGAGAGAAAGACTTCCAAAAAGCATTTGATTCTATTTGGCATACAGGACTGTTCTACAAAGTTATTGAAAGTGGTGTAGGGGGTAAAACATATGACATAATTAAATCAATGTAACCTGGCAATACATGCAGCATTAACATTGGCAAGAAAATAACAGAATTCTTTAACCAGGGGTGGGGCCTTCGTCAGGGTTGCAATCTGAGCCCTGCACTCTTCAATATTTACATCAATGAATTGGCCACTATTCTAGAAAAATCCTCAGCCCCTGGTGTTAGCCTCCACAATTCAGAAATTAACTGCCTACTCTTCGCAGATGACCTATGCCTGCTGTCACCAACAGCACATGGCCTACAGCAGGGCCTGGACCTGCTAGAGCAGTCCTGCCAGACCTGGGCCCTGGCAGTAAACCCCAAAAAGTAATGATTTTCCAGAGAAGATCCAGATCTCAGGGAATTAGACCAAAGTTCACAATTGGTACAAAATATATAGAGTACTGCACACACTACAATTACTTAGGTTTAAAAATAAGCTCAACTGGACACCTTAATGAGGTAGTGAATCAACTGAGAGAGAAAGCACGCAGGGCATTCTACGTCATTAAAAAGCAAATTCAAATTGAAATACCTATTAAAATTTGGCTAAAACTAAATGAATATGTCATTGAACCATTTGCACTTTATGGCAGTGAGGTGTGGGGTCCACTTGCAAAACAAGATTTCAGCAAATAGGACAAACACCCCATTGAAACCCTGCGTGCAGAGTTCTGTAAGACATGTCCAGAGGAAAACTACAAACAATGCATGCATGGCAGAATTAGGCCAATATCCACTAATAATAAAAACTCAAAAAAGAGCAATTAAGTTTTGGAAACATCTAAAATACTGTGACCCCCTCTCATATCATTACCAAGCCCTGCAATGCCAAGAGCTGAGCAAAGAAAAGAGTCCCCTCATCCAGCTGGTCCTGGGGCTGAGTTCACAAACCTGCTCTACTAACACACTGAAGCCTCAGGACCAGAACATCCAATCAATCAGAATAAACCAAATTACAACACAGTCAAAACAAAACTACATTGCTTATTGGGAAAAACAAGCACAAAGCAAAATGCAGTGCTATCTGGACCTAAATCGACAGTACACAGTGGCTAAGTATTTGACCATGGTTACTGATCAAAACCTTAGAAAAACCTTGACAAAGTACAGACTCAGTGAGCACAGCCTTGCCATTGAGAAGGGTAGACACAGGAAAACCTGGCTCCTGTAGAGGAAAGGCTGTGCAACCACTGCACCACAGCAGAACCTGAGACTGAGCTGCATTTCCTTACAAAATGTCAAAAATATAAAACAATTAGAGAGTGTAATTTCCCCAAGATTTCACTGATGAGAGTAGGCTACCCATCCTGTTGGGGGAGGACGCAGAGAGCTGTGGGTTGGCAGCGCACTAGATTTCTGCCTGCCATAAATTGAGGGAGAGTGTCTGACAGACCAATCAACCTGCACATGTACTCCACTGTATGCTTATTGCACATGTACTCTACTGTATGGTTATTTTGACCCTTGGTTATTGTTGTTACTGTTGTCCCAGCCGACTATTTCACAACAACTACCTTATACACACAAGTGTAAAGGAATGAATAAGAATATGTACAAAAAATATATACAGTAGGGCAAAAAGGTATTTAGTCAGCCACCAATTGTGCAAGTTCTCCCACTTAAAAAGATGACAGAGGCCTGTAATATCCATCATAGCTACACTTCAACTATGACAGACAAAATGACAAAAAAAATCCAGAAAATCACATTGTAGGATTTTTAAATCAAATGTTATTTGTCACATACACATGGTTAGCAGATGTTAATGCGAGTGTAGCGAAATGCTTGTGCTTCTAGTTCCGACAACGCAGTAATAACAAACAAGTTTTCTAATGAATATATTTGCAAATTATGGTGGAAAATAAGTATTTGGTCACCTACATGAAAATCTATGCAGCCTACTCAATCACTTTTTATAGCTACTGTTAACAGGCCTCCTGGGCCATATACAGCGTTCCTCACTGAGTTCCCTGAATTCCCATCGGACCTTGTAGTCATAGCAGATCATATTCTAATCTTTGGTGACTTTAATATTCACATGGAAAAGTCCACAGACCCACTCCAAAAGGCTTTCGGAGCCATCATCGACTCAGTGGGTTTTGTCCAACATGTCTCTGGACCCACTCACTGTCACAGTCTTACGCTGGACCTAGTTTTGTCCCATGGAATAAATGTTGTGGATCTGAATGTTTTTCTTCATAATCCTGGACTATCGGGCCACAATTTTATTATGTTTGCAATTGCAACAAATAATCTGCTCAGACCCCAACCAAGGAACATCAAAAGTCGTGCTATAAATTCACAGACAACACAAAGATTCCTTGACGTCCTTCCAGATTCCCTCTGTCTACCCAAGGACGCCAGAGGACAAAAATCAGTTAACCACCTAACTGAGGAACTCAATTTAACCTTGCGCAATACCCTAGATGCAGTTGCACCCCTAAAAATTAAAAACATTTTCTCATAAGAAACTAGCTCCCTGGTACACAGAAAATACCCGAGCTCTGAAGCAAGCTTCCAGAAAATTGGAACGGAAATGGCGCCACACCAAACTGGAAGTCTTCCGACTAGCTTGGAAAGACAGTACTGTGCAGTACCGAAGAGCCCTTACTGCTGCTCGATCATCCTATTTTTCTAACTTAATTGAGGAAAATAAGAACAATCTGAAATTCCTTTTTGATACTGTCGCAAAGCCAACTAAAAAGCAGCATTCCCCAAGAGAGGATGACTTTCACTTTAGCAGTGATAAATTCATGAACTTCTTTGAGGAAAAAATTATGATTATTAGAAAGCAAATTACGGACTCCTCTTTAAATCTGCGTATTCCTTCAAAGCTCAGTTGTCCTGAGTCTGCACAACTCTGCCAGGACCTAGGATCAAGAGAGACGCTCAAGTGTTTTAGTACTATATCTCTTGACACAATGATGAAAATAATCATGGCCTCTAAACCTTCAAGCTGCATACTGGACCCTATTCCAACTAAACTACTGAAAGAGCTGCTTCCTGTGCTTGGCCCTCCTATGTTGAACATAATAAACGGCTCTCTATCCACCGGATGTGTACCAAACTCACTAAAAGTGGCAGTAATAAAACCTCTCTTGAAAAAGCCAAACCTTGACCCAGAAAATATAAAAAACTATCGGCCTATATCGAATCTTCCATTCCTCTCAAAAATTTTAGAAAAGGCTGTTGCGCAGCAACTCACTGCCTTCCTGAAGACAAACAATGTATACGAAATGCTTCAGTCTGGTTTTAGACCCCATCATAGCACTGAGACGGCACTTGTGAAGGTGGTAAATTACATTTTAATGGCATCGGAACGAGGCTCTGCATCTGTCCTCGTGCTCCTAGAACTTAGTGCTGCTTTTGATACCATCGATCACCACATTCTTTTGGAGAGATTGGAAACCCAAATTGGTCTACACGGACAAGTTCTGGCCTGGTTTAGATCTTATCTGTCGGAAAGATATCAGTTTGTCTCTGTGAATGGTTTGTCCTCTGACAAATCAACTGTAAATTTCGGTGTTCCTCAAGGTTACGTTTTAGGACCACTATTGTTTTCACTATATATTTTACCTCTTGGGGATGTTATTTGAAAACATAATGTTAACTTTCACTGCTATGCGGATGACACACAGCTGTACATTTCAATGAAACATGGTGAAGCCCCAAAATTGCCCTTGCTAGAAGCATGTGTTTCAGACATAAGGAAGTGGATGGCTGCAAACTTTCTACTTTTAAACTCGGACAAAACAGAGATGCTTGTTCTAGGTCCCAAGAAACAAAGACATCTTCTGTTGAATCTGACAATTAATCTTAATGGTTGTACAGTCGTCTCAAATAAAACTGTGAAGGACCTCGGCGTTACTCTGGACCCTGATCTCTCTTTTGAAGAACATATCAAGACCATTTCAAGGACAGCTTTTTTCCATCTACGTAACATTGCAAAAATCAGAAACTTTCTGTCCAAAAATTATGCAGAAAAATTAATCCATGCTTTTGTCACTTCTAGGTTAGACTACTGCAATGCTCTACTTTCCGGCTACCCGGATAAAGCACTAAATAAACTTCAGTTAGTGCTAAATACGGCTGCTAGAATCCTGACTAGAACCAAACAATTTGATCATATTACTCCAGTGCTAGCCTCTCTACACTGGCTTCCTGTCAAAGCAAGGGCTGATTTCAAGGTTTTACTGCTAACATACAAAGCATTACATGGGCTTGCTCCTACCTATCTCTCTGATTTGGTCCTGCCGTACATACCTACACGTACGCTACGGTCACAAGACGCAGGCCTCCTAATTGTCCCTAGAATTTCTAAGCAAACAGCTGGAGGCAGGGCTTTCTCCTATAGAGCTCCATTTTTATGGAACGGTCTGCCTACCCATGTCAGAGACGCAAACTCGGTTTCAACCTTTAAGTCTTTACTGAAGACTCATCTCTTCAGTGGGTCATATGATTGAGTGTAGTCTGGCCCAGGAGTGGGAAGGTGAACGGAAAGGCTCTGGAGCAACGAACCGCCCTTGCTGTCTCTGCCTGGCCGGTTCCCCTCTTTCCACTGGGATTCTCTGCCTCTAACCCTATTACAGGGGCTGAGTCACTGGCTTACTGGGGCTCTCTCATGCCGTCCCTGGAGGGGGTGCGTCACCTGAGTGGGTTGATTCACTGATGTGGTCATCCTGTCTGGGTTGGCCCTAGGACCATGCCCCAGGACTACCTGACATGATGACTCCTTGCTGTCCCCAGTCCACCAGACCGTGATACTGCTCCAGTTTCAACTGTTCTGCCTTATTATTATTCGACCATGCTGGTCATTTATGAACATTTGAACATCTTGGCCATGTTCTGTTATAATCTCCACCCGGCACAGCCAGAAGAGGACTGGCCACCCCACATAGCCTGGTTCCTCTCTTGGTTTCTTCCTAGGTTTTGGCCTTTCTAGGGAGTTTTTCGTAGCCACCGTGCTTCTACACCTGCATTGCTTGCTGTTTGGGGTTTTAGGCTGGGTTTCTGTACAGCACTTTGAGATATCAGCTGATGTACGAAGGGCTATATAAATACATTTGATTTGATTTTATTTTATTTGAAGATTGGGAGAATGTCATATGGTCAGATGAAACCAAAATATAACTTTTTGGTAAAAACTCAACTCGTCGTGTTTGAAGGACAAAGAATGCTGAGATGCATCCAAAGAACACCATACCTACTGTGAAGCATGGGGGTGGAAACATCATGCTTTGGGGCTGTTTTTCTGCAAAGGGACCAGGACGACTGATCCGTAAAGGAAAGAATGAATGGGGCCATGTATCGGGAGAATTTGAGTGAAAACCTCCTTCCATCAGCAAGAGCATTGAAGATGAAACGTGGCTGGGTCTTTCAGCATGACAATGATCCCAAACACACCGCCCGGGCAACGAAGGAGTGGCTTCGTAAGAAGTATTTCAAGGTCCTAGAGTGGCCTAGCCAGTCTCCAGATCTCAACCCCATAGAAAATATTTGGAGGGAGTTGAAAGTCCGTGTTGCCCAGCAACAGCCCCAAAACATCACTGCTCTAGAGGAGATCTGCATGGAGGAATGGGCCAAAATACCTGCAACAGTGTGTGAAAACCTTGTGAAAACGTTTGACCTCTGTCATTGCCAACAAAGGGTAAATAACAAAGTATTGAGATAAACTTTTGTTATTGACCAAATACTTATTTTCCACCATAATTTGCAAATACATTCATTACAAATCTTACAATGTGATTTTCTGGATTTTTTTCCCTCATTTTGTCTGTCATAGTTGAAGTGTACCTATGATGAAAATTGGCAGCAGCCACTCAATGTTAGTGATGGCTGTTTAACAGTCTGATGGCCTTGAGATAGAAGCTGTTTTTCAGTCTCTCGGTCCCTGCTTTGATGCACCTGTACTGACCTCGCCTTCTGGATGATAGCGGGGTCAACAGGCAGTGGCTCGGGTGGTTGTTGTCCTTGATGATCTTTTTGGCCTTCCTGTGACATCGGATGGTGTAGGTGTCCTGGAGAGCAGGTAGTTTGACCCCGGTGATGCGTTGTGCAGACCTCACTACCCTCTGGGGAGCCTTACAGTTATGGGCGGAGCAGTTGCCGTTCCAGGCGGTGATACAGCCCAACAGGATGCTCTCGATTGTGCATCTGTAAAAGTTTGTGAGTGTTTTTGGTGACAAGACAAATTTCTTCAGCCTCCTGAGGTTGAAGAGGTGCTGCTGCACCTTCTTCACCACGCTGTCTGTGTGCGTGGACCATTTCAGTTTGTCAGTGATGTTTTCCCCCGAGAAACTTAAAACTTCTACCCTCTCCACTACTGTCCCTTTGATGTGGATAGGGGGGTGCTCCCTCTGCGTTTCCTGAAGTCCACGATCATCTCCTTTGTTTTGTTGACGTTGAGTGTGAGGTTATTTTCCGAGGGACCTCACCTCCTCCCTGTAGGCTGTCTCGTTGTTGGTAATCAAGCCTACCACTGTAGTGTCGTCTGCAAACTTGATGATTGAGTTGGAGGCGTGCATGGCCACGCAGTCGTGGGTGAGCAGAGAGTACAGGAGAGGGCTGAGAACACACCCTTGTGGGGCCCCAGTGTTGAGGATCAGCATGTGGAGATGTTGTTACCTACCCTCACCACCTGGGGGCGGCCCGTCAAGAAGTCCAGGACACAGTTGCACAGGGCGGGGAGCTTGATGACGAGTTTGGGGGGTACTATGGTGTTAAATGCTGAGCTGTAGTCGATGAACAAAATTCTCACATAGGTATTCCTCTTGTCCAGATGGGTTAGGGCAGTGTGCAGTGTGATTGCGATTGCGTCGTCTGTGGACCTATTGGGGCGGTAAGCAAATTGGAGTGGGTCTAGGGTGTCAGGTAGGGTGGAGGTGATATGGTCCTTGACTAATCTCTCAAAGCACTTCATGATGTCGGAAGTGAGTGCTACGGGGTGGTAGTCATTTAGCTCAGTTACCTTAGCTTTCTTGGGAACAGGAACAATGGTGGCCCTCTTGAAGCATGTGGGAATAGCAGGCTGGGATAAGGATTGATTGAATATGTCCGTAAACACACCAGCTACCCGACCAACCCACCAACTAGGCGACCAACCTGACGATCGTCCCACCAACCAGGCAACCAACACACCAAACTGTTGACCAATCAAGCAACAGTTTTCCAAACCAACGACGAAGCGAGCAACCCAACAACCAGCCGGCCAACACACCAACTTCTCAAAAAACCAACCAACCAGTTAATTAACCCACTAACCAGTCGACTACCCACCAACCAGCCAACTAATACACCAAACAGCTGACCAACCCAACTACCAACCAGCCGAGCAACCCCTCAACCAGCTGACTAACCACCACCTTATCGAACAACCAATCAACCAACCAGTTGACCAACCCACCAACCCAACCAACAACCAGCCGACCAACCAGCAAACCAATCCAACAACCAGCCAATCAACCACCAATGAGCCAACCAACCCACCAACCAGCTGACTAACCCACCAACCAGCCGACTTAACCCACCAACCAGCCGACTAACCCACCAACCTATCAACCACGGAAACAAACACAAGACCAACCCACCAACAAGCCATCCAAACTTCCAACCTATCAACCACCCCACCAACCAGAAGACCAACCCACCAACCAGGCAACCAAAAGACCAACCTGTTGAACAACCCACCGACCAGCTGACCAACCCACCCACCCACCAACCAGCCCACCAACCAACCCACCCACCAACCAACCAGTCGACCAACCCACCATCCAACCAACCGACTAACCCACCAACCAACCAGCCGACCAACCCAGCAACCAGCCGGCCAACCCATTAACCAGATGACCAACCCACCAACCAGCCATCCAACCCAGCAACCAGCCGATCAACCAACCCACCAACCAACCAGCCGACCAACCCAACAACCAACCAGCAGACTAACCCACCAACCAACCAGCCGACCAACCCACTAACCAGGCGACTAACCCACCCACCAACCAGTTGACTAACCCACCAACCAGCCGACCAACCCAAGAACCTATCGACCAACCAACCAGTCAACCAACCAACCAACCCACCCACCTACCAACCACCCAACCAACCCACCAACCAGCTGACTAACACACCAACCAGCCAATTAGCACATCAATCAGCCGACTAACCCACCAACCTGACTAATCAACCAACCAGTTGATCAACCCACCGACCAGGCGAGCAACCCACCAACCAGGTGACCAACACACCAACCTTTCAACCAGCCAGTTGACCAACCAGCCGACCAACCCACCATACATCCGACCAACTCACAAACCAGCCAACCAACCCACCAAACAGCAGACTAACCTGCCAACCCACCCATTAACCTATTGACCAACCAACCAGCTGACCAACCCACCAACCGCCCGACCAACCAACAAACCAGCCATCCAACCCACCAACCAGCCGACCAACCCACCAACTAGGCGACCAACCCACCAACCAGCCGACCAACCCACCAACCAGCCGACCAACCCACCAACCAGATGACCAACCCACCAACCTGTTGACCAATCAACCAACTAGTTGACCAACCCACAACCCAACCAGCCAACCAACCCACCGACCAACCCACCAACCAGCCAACCAACTCACCAACCAGTCATCCAACCCACCAACCAGCCGACCAACACACCAACTAGGCAACCAACTCACCAACCAGCCGACCAACCCACCAACTAGGCGACCAACCCACCAACCAGCCGACCAACCAGACAACCAACCCACCAACCTGTTGACCAATCAACCAACCAGTTGACCAATCAACCAACCAGTTGACCAACCAGCCAACCAACCCACCGACCAACCCGCCGACCAACCCACCAACAGGCCGACCAACCCACAAACCAGCCGACCAACCCACCAACCAGCCGACTAACCCACCAACCAACCGACTAACCCACCCACGCACAAACCAACCGACTAACCTACCCAATAACCAGCCTACTAACCCACCAAACAGCCGACCAACCCACCCACCAACCAGCCGACCAAACCACCAACCAGCCGACCAACCTATCGACCACCTAAAGTACACAAACAATATCTCAAACATACACTGCCTTCTCTTTTCTAGACTCTGTCTTCTTCAGGCTCTATATCATCATGTCTGTAGACTGAGGACTTGGGAAAAGCCTACAGGTCAATAAAACCTGCTACCATAGCCACTCTGGTCAGCTCTTGTATCTTATTAAAGCAGGTTCTATTGTATAGGAGCAGACGGCAGTAGACGGGTCGATGCTAGCCCCACCAGACGCATAGCATTACCGCAGTTGGAGTAGGGAGGGGAGCGAGATGGAGCGGAGGTCAAGGTATTCACTTCATCCGACAGGGAAGGCAGGGAAACCAAAGAACAGTGGGAAGGAAAGGTGGACTGGAGGTGGAACTGAGATGACATTATCAGCCCAGGGGGGTTGGGGATTTCAATTCGGAACAGAAGAGAAACTTCTCTTGGTATCTTTTGTATCAATTCACATACAGATAAACACAGTGTATAAGCAGATGAATGTCTGTGCAGACGTACCCTTATACAGTACACACATGCACACACGCACACACAAACACACACATACACAGAGCCTACCTTCTCATAGAAGCGTAGCTCGTAGTCCAAGATGATTCCGTTGGGCTGTTCGGGCTGTGGCCATGACAACGTGAAGCTCTTCATGGTGGAGCTCACCTGGTGCATGATGGGTACGATCGAGGGGGCTGCAAACAGGAAACAGGAAGAGAAACAGGAAGTTTAACAACCACTCTGTATGGAAAACCAAAATGGCTTCTCTGTGCCTTGTAACAGCCTGAACGATGCAAGAAAGTGGCAATGAAAGTTACACAAAGTTAACACTTTGTAACACAGAAAAAATGATCAGACAAAAGTCAAGCCGTTAAGAATCTGCAGTCAGACCTGTCATGGGGCAGCAAGCACATCTTTAAAAACATCCTCACTTTTCAAGGTCCCCATTTCTCTCTCTTTGTGTGGATCTCCGCCTCCGATACAGTAAGGTAAAAATCTACATTGGGTCTGAATAAAATCATTACCTAATGCAGCACAAAGACCTGGACCATATGAAGTGTTAAATTATTTTCTTGATAAGAAACTGCCCTTTGGAATAAAACTCCATCCCATCTCTTTTTAATGGTTTCGACCTGGATGCACAGTGTGGGCCTATTCTCTTATGCTCTCTCTCTCTCTCTCTGCTCCCTCTCCCATTCAGACACAGCACACCTGAGTGCACACATATGGGCTCTGAATTAACCCACTGCCCCAGCAATTTCCCCTTCATTCCCTTGCTTTTGTCCTCCGTGCTATCATCTCTATTATGATTCCTTGTTCCTGTCTTACTGGGCTAGCAGAGGAAGGGGTGGTTGGGTTGGAGACTGTGAGCGGCGATGACAAGCGTTTAGTGTCAAGTTTTCTTAGTCGTATGTACAGGATATACATGGTATACACCATCCAACGAAATGCTTACTTCAAGGTTACTCCTTGACAATGCAACAAAAAGATAAGAATACGAACATAAAGTAAATGGCTCAGTAGAACATATATATATTTTTTAACATAAGTATAATACAGGAAGGCAAACACGTAAACACTTTCTCTGATATATTGGACTATACATTTACTGTATTGTCACTATACATTTACTGTGTTGTCACTATACATTTACTGTATTGTCACTATACATTTACTGTGTTGTCACTATACATTTACTGTATTGTCACTATACATTTACTGTATTGTCACTATACATTTACTGTGTTGTCACTATACATTTACTGTATTGTCACTATACATTTACTGTGTTGTCACTATACATTTAATGTATTGTCACTATACATGTACTGTATTGTCACTATACATGTACTGTATTGTCACTATACATAATGTGTAGTCCAATGTATAGTCCAATGTATCATAGAAAGTGTTTAAATTGTGCAGTATTATTTTGTATTAGTAATAGTAAATATGACTCTGGTTGCAGCAATTGTGATGTGAGTGTAGCAGCAATTGTGATGTGAGTGTAGCATGAATGTGTGTGTCTGTGTGAATTTAGCCCTGATTGGACAGGAGAAATACGTTACATCCAGTGTATGGAGGAAAGGGAATTCTCTCCCCCTCTCTTTGCTCTTCGCTTATCTTTCGCAGTATCCATTCCAGGAGTATATGGAAGCATAGAATTAGGAATTAGAACACTTAGAAAAGGCCACTCAAGACAGTCGAAAGCTTTTTCGGCATCAACAACCATTATTGATAAATCTACATCTTGTTTTTTAGCGTATAGTATTAAATTGAAACATGTTCTTGTATTTCTTTGTAAGTGTCTATTTTTAATAAACCTCATTCTGTTGCTTATGAGTTTTGCTATTATTTTATTGCCGCAATTTATTCCACTTCTGGGACTGTAATCTGCAGGGGACTCTCCTGATTTCCCTGGTTCTAATACAACTGACATAACTGTTTGATACATGGAACTCGGAAGCACATTTGTATTGTCATTAGAGTAAAAAGGGGAGCTACTTTGACCCAGAATATAGACAAAATGCTATGGGAAAGCCGTCCATCCCTGGTGCTTTTCACCAAGCAATATTTATCTTGGGGTGATTTCCATTTTAGTGATTATTTTCTATCTGCCTACAGTTGCTTCATGGTAATTGAGTCTAAGAAAGCTGTAGGATCAGACCAACTGTTATTTCATTCTGATTTATATAGATTTTCATGTATTTTTTGTTATGAATAGCGTTGTTGTTTCTTATTAAAGCATTTGTATCCTAATCGTTTAAAATTGTATTCATTATGTGAGAGCTGCAAGGTGTGTACCAGGTTTATTTGCCATTAAATAGTATGCCTCATTTGAGTTTAACCTGTAGGTGTTGACTCTCTTCAAAAGTAAAATAACATATTACAGACATTTATTTTCCATGTAAATATTTTTTATGGGCTTTTTTTTAAGATAGTGTTTAATTGTAATTTCTAACTCAGATTGAATTTTTACTGAGTATGAGATTATTATTCCCCTAATGCACACTTTAAAGGCATCCCAAATTATATTGGGGGTCGGCTTTTCTCTGTCCTCTATGTCTACATTTGTAACGGAAAAGGTATTTATTTTTTTCCACTTACGTATTTCATATACTTCGGGTCTCCATATTCTATCACTAAGTATATTTTCTGTTGATGTCATTTAGTTCCCGAGTGGCACAGCTGCCTAAGGCACTGCATCTCAGTGCAAGAGGTGCCACTACAATCCCTGGTTCGGCTCCAGGCTGTATCACATTGGCCCAATTGGCCCAGAGTCATCCAGGTTTGGCCAGGGTAGGCCATCATTATAAATAAGAATTTGTTCTTAACTGAATTTCCTAGTTAAATAAAATAAAAAGCATGATACAGGAGAATGACGTTAGTATATACTGTAGTTGAGTGCATTTTTGGATCTCTGTGTGGAAGGCTGAGAGATGGAGGCTCATTATTCTGACCCCAAAACATACTGACAGAGCGCCAGATACAGTATGTCTATACACACTCTATTTTGTGGAAATAAACCCCTCCATCACCTCATTCTACCACACACTACTATACACACACCCTGCCCCCCCCCCCCCCCCCCCCCCCCACACACACACACACTTTTCGTAAACACACCAAACTTTATTCACACTCCAGCTCCCAAAATCCCCAAATAACCCCCAGCCAATCAACTCAACCCCCCTCCACTCCACCTGCCTCCCTCTCTCGGTTTCAGCCCCCGCACTCTCATCCTACCCTGTCTCACCTTGGTATAGCTCAGCCTCTCCTATCTGGCTGCCACACGCTCCAGTGCCCAGAGCTCTGCTGGGCCGCGTTATCAATTACCGGCCCTGGGCACAGCACAGCACAGCACACAGTGTTACTGACAGCCCCAGTAGGCCCCAACGCTGCTGTTGTCTTCCATGCACTCGGAGCATCGGAAGGGGGTAGCGGAAGGGAGTGTGTATTCTAGAACCAGACTCCAGTCTAACAGACTGAGTGTGCATCCCAAATGGAACCATATTGTCTACAAAGTGCACTACTTTTGACCACAGCCCATTGCGCTCTGTTGTGCACTTGTGCACTGTATAGGGAAAAGTGTGCCATTTGGGACAGAAACTAAGACCCAGACTCATGTATTTAACCAGACAGACACAGTTTGGCCAATTAGAGTAAGACAAGGCAGATATTTGTAATTCTACATGGTTTTAGCATGTCTCACTGATTGGATGAGTGAGGGTGTGTGCCCATGGTTGTGCGGCTGCGTTAAACATTTCCATTTAAAAATCTCCACACACACTGAAGTACAATATACTGTACCCCCTGTCTAAAAGTCACAATTCAATTATCGTAGCACTTCTGCAACTCATGGATAAAAAGTTTGCCTAGTCCTCATCCTGAAGGCCTATGTGTGTTAGTGCCCTGTTTGTAATGAGCCTGTTTTTGTAACAGGACTGTCAGTACCTGGCTGCAGGTCAAGGGTCAAGCCTGCTGAAGTCAAAACGCGTCCCCATCGTTACCAGGGGACACCAGCGATGACAGTGATTGGTGGCTGTCCCCTGCACTTCTCTCCTCCCCAATCCTGCATCCCTCCCCCTTCCCTTGTTCCTCTGTTCTACTTTTATCTGGCCCAACTGGCTGCCCCCAGATTTTAATGCAACACTCGGCTTAACATTAATCAAAGTCAACCCTCCCAGTGACCCTAGCGAGCGAGCGAGCGAGAGAGAGAGAGAGAGAGAGCAGTGGGGGGGGGGGGGGGGGGGGGGGGGGGTTCTGCAGCCTGCTACTCTAACACAAGGCCATCACATTGCACATCTACGACTCTTTAACTCCACACTACAGCACAGGGCCATCACATCAGCGGAGGCTCCTCCTCAGAGGAAGGGGGAGGACCATCCTCTTCAATGAAATGTCATAAAAATAAGAATTGTGAAACACTAAAAAGGTTTTTTAGATAAAACTAATTAGTTTTAATTTAACCTTTATTTAACCAGGTAGGCAAGTTGAGAACAAGTTCTCATTTACAACTGCGACCTGGCCAAGATGCGACCTGCCACCTGGCCAAAGCAAAGCAGTTCGACACATACAACAACACAGAGTTACACATGGAGTAAAACAAACATACAGTCAATAATACAGTAGAAAAATAAGTCTATATACAATGTGAGCAAATGAGTTAAGATAAGGGAGGTAAAGGCAATAAATAGGCCATGGTGGCGAAGTAAATACAATATAGCAATTAAAAACATTGGAATGGTAGATTTGACAGTAGATGAGAGTGCAAAGTAGAAATACTGGGGTGCAAAGGAGCAAAATAATATGTCATGTCGTCATGTATGTGGATGATCAGGGCTTTATCCAGGAATGTTTCCTGGGCTACTTTGATGTGTCATGTGTCAAGTGGGCGTGATGCGCTGTCTGAGGTTAACTTCATGGACAAACTTGTTGTCCAAACCTACAATGGGGCAGCTGTAATGGAATGTATCTGTTATTTATATCTACAGCTCAGTCCCCTCCTGTTCCCTGATTAAGAGGTGATGACCTCTCCACTCCACAACCATTGTCAACTCTCTCCTGACATGAACTGAAGCCACGTCTCATGTGCCCCGCTCATCCACTGGCACATTGAATGTTGCCTCTCCAAGCACTGTGAGCACCCGTATCAATTTTCTCTCATTACTGTATGTAGAATCAATCACATAAACAATCACATTATTACACACCAATGATTTTACTCCTTGCTTGGACAAACCCATTCTTAGCTCTTTTGTCTAACTGTGTAGTGTGTTGTTGTTTTTTGTCTAACTGTGTAGTGTGTTGTTGTTTTTTGTCTAACTGTGTAGTGTGTTGTTGTTTTTTGTCTAACTGTGTAGTGTGTTGTTGTTTTTTGTCTAACTGTGTAGTGTGTTGTTGTTTTTTGTCTAACTGTGTAGTGTGTTGTTGTTTTTTGTCTTCCCAGTCAAATCCTGTCCTGCACTGAAGTCAAGCCTCTGAACACCTCAACGCATGCCTCATATCAATCACTGCTGTGATCCCTTCCCAACACTGTCTAAGTAGCCCTCTCATTCCCATTCTCAATAATATTGTGGTATAAATGTCTTTAGTAAATGCTTTAGGTTAAAATAATTAGTCCCATTCTCCCTTTGCATCAACTCCCTCAATTCCCAGCTGGACGTTCCCGGGATGCTTGACTAATTCCCAGTTCAACGATTGGTCGGAAACGTCCCGGTAATTGGTCAGCTGACCAGTGGTCCAAGGCCCATTCCCTCATATAACAGTTAAATTGTGGGTTTCTCCTTAAAGACACAGCACCACCACACCATAGTCATCTAATAGGGGCCTCTGTTCAATTCAGATAAGGGGTAACAGGCTCTCACTCTCTCCCTCTCTCCCTCTCTCCCTCTCTCCCTCCCTCTCTCCCTCTCTCCCTCTCTCCCTCCCTCTCTCCCTCTCTCCCTCCCTCTCTCCCTCTCTCCCTCTCTCCCTCTCTCTCTCCCTCTCTCCCTCCCTCCCTCCCTCCCTCCCCTCTAGGCATGCTGTTGATCACTGCCTCCCTACTAGCAGTAACTCAGAAGGACTGCCCAGTCGTGACTACATGGTAATGGGCCTCACAGATCACAGGGAAGCTTCAGTTCTCCAGTGTTCTGTGCTGTTCTGTTCTGCACTGTCCTGTTCTGTTCTGTTCTGCACTGCTCTGTTCTGTTCCTTTCTGTGCCCTGTTCTGTGCTGCATTTCCAAGAGTTTCTGTCAGGGAACCAATTAACCATTTTTCAAATCCCTCCAGTGATGCCAGTAGCGCCACCACTCTTGAATTGTAGACGTAAAACAGGCATTATTGTCGCGTTCTTGATTGTGTCATGTCCTGGATGTTCTAGAGTTAACTGGAACATGGAATTATCTTTGATAGCCCGAGGAGAGATTTAGTGGCAAAGACTGTAATGAAAATAATTAAGGAAGACAAGCTTGTCTTTTGGTTTACAAAATTCATTTTTCTCTGTTGTACTTCAGACACTAGATAAAGACATCTTGAGGTTTAAGGAGCTCAGTAGCATTCAGAGCCATTCTCCTTCGATCGCCTCCAGCTAGCTGCCAGTTTCTGGGTTCAAGGGACAAGTTACAACATTTATGAGAAACTGGCATCAAATGAAACAAAATGGCACCTTCAGCCAGCCCTGGAGAGGAGTAGAGGATGATGAAATGGTTTGACATGAAGCTTTTCTATGCTCTCTTATAGTCAGTCAGTGCTGTGCATTGAGGCAGTGAGAAAAAGTAACAGCCCATGTAGATAATTATGAAGAAATTTGTAAACTCTATGATACTCAAATGATTTATTGACTGTCTGACTGACTGACTGACTGACTGACTGACTGACTGACTGACTGAATGGATGAATGAACTAAGCAATGGACAAACAAAGGGAACGAGAAAATGAACAAGCGATTCAATAAATACAAGAGAGTCTTATAGAGCGCACAACTAAACCTGGGCTGTGTAGAAAGAAGGTGTAAATAACCTGGGCTGTGTAGAAAGAAGGTGTAAATAACCTGGGCTGTGTAGAAAGAAGGTGTAAATAACCTGGGCTGTGTAGAAAGAAGGTGTAAATAACCTGGGCTGTGTAGAAAGAAGGTGTAAATAAACTGAGCTGTGTGTGCGTGTGTCCAGCACAGGGTAGGGCAGGCTGTGAATGAACTCCTAAATCTTGGTCTTTTCTCCCATTTAGCCTGCAACTCGTCAACTATGGCTGTGTGTCTTCATGTGTTCCTAGTCTAAAACAACCCGTGTACACCAACACCAACACATGGAAAGACTTAATGCACTCAAAGCACGTAAACACAAAACATAATGAGTAGGGATCCAAATGGGCCTTGGCGTGGTTCCCCTCACATCCCTCTGGTTTAAGTTACGTCAGAGGCTCAAATCTCTTATTTTGGTTGTTTAGATTTGGACCTGACTGCATCTGGGAGGACTGTATAGAATCCCACTGAGCCGCAGTCTGTTTTGGTGAACTTGCTGGGTTTTGCTGGTTTCCACATGCCCATGAAGGCTGCAGGATGGAAGAGATGTTTGCATTTCTGTGGGAATTTTGGGACTACTTCTAAAATGAGTTTCACTGGACTGGGAGGAGGACCTGGCAGGGTGGTGCCAGAATAATAACCTGTCCCTCAACGTAACCAAGACTAAGGAGATGATTGTGGATTACAGAAAAAGAGGACCGAGCACGCCCCCATTCTCATCGACTGGGCTATAATGGAGCAGGTTGAAAGCTTCAAGTTCCTTGGTGTCCACATCACCAACAAACTAGAATGGTCCAAACACACCAAGACAGTCGTGAAAAGGGCACGACAAAGCCTATTCCCCCTCAGGAAACTAAAAAGATTTGGCATGGGTCCTGAGATCCTCAAAAGGTTCTACATCTGCAACATCGAGAGCACTGGTTGCGTCACTGCCTGGTACGGCAATTGCTCGGCCTCCAACTGCAAGGCACTAGAGAGGGTAGTGCGTACGTTCCAGTACATCACTGGGGTAAAGCTGCCTGCCATCCAGGACCAGGCGGGGTCAGAGGAAGGCCCAGAAATTGTCAAAGACCCCAGCCACCCCAGTCATAGACTGTTCTCTCTACTACCGCATGGCAAGCGATACCGGAGTGCCAAGTCTAGGACAAAAAGGCTTCTCAACAGTTTTTACACCCAAGCCATAAGACTCCTGAACAGGTAATCAAATGGCTACCTGGACTATCTGCATTTTGTGTGTGTGTGTGTGTGTGTGTGTGTGTGTGTGTGCGTGTGTGTGTGTGTGTTTGTGTCCCCAACCCCTCTTTTATGCTGCTGCTACACTCTGTTTTTAATATATGCATAGTCACTTTAACCATATCTACATGTACATACTACCCAAATCAGCCTGACTAACCGGTGTCTGTATGTAGCCTCGCTACTGTATATAGCCTGTCTTTTTACTGTTGTTTTTTATCTTTACTTACCTTTTGTTCACCTAATACCTTTTTGCACTATTGGTTAGAGCCTGTAAGTAAGCATTTCACTGTAAGGTCTACCTACGCCTGTTGTATTCGGCGCACGTGACAAATACACTTTGATTTGAGGAGGAGTGTTTAGATACAGATTGCAGTTGGCAGTTGGCACGCAATCTAGGGTACAATGTTGTGCCAGTCAGGAGAAAAAGATGAAGGCAAAGGAAAGCAGTAAAAGAGGGAAGAAAAGTCCCTCTCTGAGTGATGTCATTCAGCTGTTCATATGGCTTAAGTGTCTTGGATGTAGGGATGGAGGGGAGGAGGGATGGAGGGGAGGAGGGATGGAGGGAGAGATGGATGCTGTTGAGGACATTGTGTTAAATCAGAGAACATTTCCAAAGTTTTCTGGAGTTTTTTTTTACATTACCCATTCCTCCGGTCCTTGACTGAAATGACCCTTGTACGCATTAACCTTAATACAGTAGATATTACAAATTTACCGCGCAACCCTTAGGTCTGTACACTGTGTGCTCCTAAGTAAATTAAAGCATAATGTTCCTGAAAAACATAACATGGGAGATGACTAAACCTGGGCTGTGTAGAGAGAAGGTGTAAATAACCTGAGCTGTGTAGAGAGAAGGTGTTAATAACCTGAGCTGTGTAGAGAGAAGGTGTAAATAATCTGAGCTGTGTCGAGAGAATGTGTAAATAACCTGAGCTGTGTAGAGAGAAGGTGTAAATAACCTGAGCTGTGTAGAAAGAAGGTGTAAATAACCTGAGCTGTGTAGAGAGGTGTTAATAACCTGAGCTGCATAAAGAGAAGGTGTTAATAACCTGAGCTGTGTAGAGAGAAGGTGGTAATAACCTGAGCTGTGTAGAGAGAAGGTGTAAATAACCTGAGCTGTGTAGAAAGAAGGTGTAAATAACCTGAGCTATGTAGAGAGAAGGTGTAAATAACCTGAGCTAAGTAAAGAGAAGGTGTAAATAACCTGAGCTGTGTAGAGAGAAGGTGTTAATAACCTGAACTGCGTAGAGAGAAGGTGTAAATAACCTGAGCTGTGTAGAGAGAAGGTGTTAATAACCTGAGCTGTGTAGAGAGAAGGTGTAAATAACCTGAGCTATGTAGAGAGAAGGTGTAAATAACCTGAGCTAAGTAAAGAGAAGGTGTAAATAACCTGAGCTGTGTAGAGAGAAGGTGTTAATAACCTGAACTGCGTAGAGAGAAGGTGTAAATAACCTGAGCTGTGTAGAGAGAAGGTGTTAATAACCTGAGCTGTGTAGAGAGAAGATGTAAATAATCTGAGATGTGTGTGTGCGTGTGTCCAGCACAGGGCAGGGCAGCCTGTGAATGAGCCCCTAAATCTTGATATTGATCAGGCCTTTATCACACACACACACACAGAGGTATCTAGGACAGTTTAATGGCCTCATTAATGGCCTCTGCACTGATCCACACTGCACCTCTCTGCACCACATTGCCACTGACTGCCTCTCCTCTACCAGTCTCTCCCCCTCTATCTTCCTTCTGTCTAACTCTCTCTCTCTCATTCTCTCTTTTACATATCTCTCCTCTCATGCTCTAACACGCTGTATCAATGTCACGTTCTGACCTTAGTTCCTTTGTTATGCCTTTGTTTTAGTTTGGTCAGGGAGTGAGTTGGGGTGGGTAGTCTATGTTCTTTTTTCTATGTTGTGGTTTGGTGTTTGGCCTGGTATGGTTCTCAATCAGAGGCAGGTGTCGTTCGTTGTCTCTAATTGAGAATCATACTTATAGGTAGCCTTTTCCCACCTGTGTTTTGTGGCTGATTATTTTCTGTTTAGTGTTCTTTCCATTCACCTTACGGGACTGTTCGTTAGTCGTTTATTGTTTTGTTCAGTGTTCAGTTATTTTATAAAAAAATATGAACACTTACGACGCTGCGCTTTGGTCCTCACATTCTTCCACCACAGACGACCGTTACAATCAATATTTCATCTTCTCCCCTATTTCTCCATCAATCCTACAGTCTTCCATCTAAAATACAATGAACCTCTTAAGGATCTGGCCCCTTTTTTCAATTTTCGCCTAAAATGACATACCCAAATCTAACTGCCTGTAGCTCAGGCCCTGAAGCAAGGATATGCATATTCTTGGTACCATTTGAAAGGAAACACTTTGAAGTTTGTGGAAATGTGAAAGGAATGTAGGAGAATATAACACAATAGATCTGGTAAAAGATAAAACAAAGAAAAAACCAACTGTTCTTTTGTATTTTTTTGTACCATCATCTTTGCAAGAGAAAGGCAAGAGAAAGGCCATAATGTATTATTCCAGCCCAGGTGCAATTAAGATGGCAGTGTATGTGCAAAGTTTTAGACTAATCCAATCAACAATTCCATTTCCGTTCAAAATGTTGATTCCAGACTGCCCAAATGTGCCTATTTTGTTTATTAATACATTTTCATGTTCAAAATGGTTCACTCTTCTCAAACAATAGCATGGTATTATTTCACTGTAATAGCTACTGTAAATTGGACAGTGCAGTTAGATTAACAAGAATCTAAGCTTTCTGCCAATAACAGATATGTCTATGTCCTGGGAAATGTTCTTGTTACTTACAACCTCATGCTAATCGCATTAGCCTACGTTAGCTCAACCGTCCCGTGGATGGGACACCGATTGCAAACATGTTTGTGTCCTTTTGAACTGTTTGGGAGTTCAGTCCAGTTTGCACAAGTAAGTGTGGCTAAGAAAAACTTTTCACTCTTTCACTGCCCTCCTCACAAAGTTTTCTCCCCAAATGATCCTTCGATCCTTCCTTCTGTCTCCTCCCAGACAGCCAATAACCACTTCCAGCGCATTGGTATAGCCTCCTGCCTGCCTATGAAAACCCTCCTGTCGGAAGCAGCAGCACCACAAAGTGTCTCCTAGGGCTGGGCAGGGGCAGACCCAATTACAGCCAGTCACCTCTTCTTCCCTACATCTATCTGTCAAGTAGGGCATATTTCTCCTGTCAAACGGGACAATCAGAAGCCATTATGCCACACTGATAATCAGAGCAATTTATTTACCTTCCTCATTTCCCTGTCTCATTTCACTGTCAGCCATGATGACTCAAAGAGAGAGAGAGAGAGAGAGAGAGAGAGAGAGAGAGAGAGAGAGAGACCGCACCCTTCTCCGCTCTCTTTCGCGTTCTAAGAGAAAGTGTGTACTTAGTCGTTATTTTCTTGGAGGTTGTTGTAATCAAATGTTGCAGGGGCGCAACTTTTACTGGGAATGGTGGGAACATGTTCACCCAGTTTCATAATTGGAATGTGATACAAAACAGGGCAACGGTGTGCTTTAGGACCATGGGGACGCCTCTGAGCAGTCAGGTAGGCTGTCTGTAGTGTTTATCCGACAAGATAAAAACAACAGTATATGTCCCCCCCACATCTAAAACAAAAGTTGTGCCCCTGAAATGTTGTAATCAAATATTGGAAAAATGTACAATGATTTAGGTGTATGTATCGAAAGAAGATTTTTTAGGAGCTATTCACTTAAGCTCATCAAAATGCGTTAGCTTATGCACAAACTGGAGTGTTCACAACTTAATCTTTCACTTTTCCATAGCGCCAAAGCTCTGCTATCAACCATGCAGTTTGTAGAGTAGTAAGTACCAGAAGTTGTTCAATATGTTTAACACAGAAAAGTCCCAGAAAAGTTACAGTACACACTCAAAACTTTAATATGGCACAGACCGACAAAATGAAAACTCAAAAACAGCATATCTGCAATACACCACTACACTCCATGTAATGGACAGACTGAGATCCCTCTCATACTAGTAAACACAGTTAAATGTAATGCATCTCATTTACATTTTCCACTTGGTCAATAGTTTGTGCTCGAGGTCCCTTGATAAGTGCCACTATGTACATGATGGAACACCACGGGAGCATGAAGAACACTGTAGGAAAAGGACCGGGCAGACAAAGTATCCCAAAGCTGTCATTTCCAGTGGCTGAATTCATATTCCGTCACCAGAGAGAGATCGAGGGAGGGAGGGAGGGAGGGAGGGATGCAAGAAAAAAAGAAAGCAAGGGAGTTGGAGAGACACAGAGAGTCTTCGGATGTGAGAAAAAAAGAGAGAGACAGAGAGTCTTCGGACGTGAGAAAAAAAGAGAGACAGAGAGAGGGAGAGTGATGAGGAGGCGGCCGTCCAACTCTCTGGCTTGGTTCAGGCTACCCTAATCGTGGGCTAATGTCTTTGACAGAGGAGATGTCTGCATGGTCATTATGTAGTACTAAACACGACCCCTTCTTGTCTCACTGCCTGTTCTGTAAGAGCTACAGCACTGTTGCCAAGACGCAGCGAATAGCAGAGAATCTGGCCTGGGCCTGTATTCACAAAGGATCTAAGAAAAGAAGTGCTGATTTCGGTTTTGCTTTTAAATCATAATGAGTAAGAGGAGGGACCTGATCCTAGATCACACTCCTGAGATGATTTGTGAATACTGGCCCTGTTCAGCCCTATAAAAACAAACCTCAATAGGTATTTCACCCAGGATACGTTATGTTTCAAGGTTTTTGCCATTATTGCTGCTCGCCGAAAACAAAGCGTCATTAAAAACAGAAGACTGCAAACAGCAAAAACCTCTGACAAGCCATGCCGCTGCTTCAATGCTGTCGCAACCTTCAGAAGATTGAGTAGAAAAGACGTTATATAAAAAACGTGTGCTTTTTGCCAAAGTCAGATTTATTTACTTTAGGCTTGCTACCAATGCTTAAATGCCCAATGCAGTCCACACTATATCGATGGAATAATACTGTTAATACAAGTACAATAAAATATAAAAAATATAAAAAGAAATAAAGGAATAATACTGTGAAATTGTGAGAATTATGATAATCCCCTTTTAGTTGTTTGAAAAGACCACATGAATTTTCAGCCTGTTCTGGTGGGATGGAGTTTTGGCCTGGTGACATCACCAGGCAGTAACTTAGTTAACAGACCAATAAGAAAGAGAGTTCCAAACCTCTGCCATAAACAGATAGTTTTCAGTTTTCCCCTCCCCACTCAGACAGTCACAGCTAAATTATTGCATCAGATATTGCTCTTGCTTAGAAGCTATTTTTGTTTCTTTTTGGCCATTTTAATTGAGAGCAATCACAGTAAGGTACTTAACTGTTACCCATAAATGATTTGATATTGAAATAAAAACGGCTGCATTGGGCCTTTATTAAGAAGAAAGCATTTCTGGAATGTTCTCTTGTGGAACAGAGAAAAAGGCAAACCAGCATTTTCTCTTTTTTTCACAGGGTTTGATGTGTAAATAAAACTGGGGAACTACAAAGGGTGCAGAAATAGGGCAGAGAGATGGATATGATGGTCTCGCCACAGATCCTAATATGCCATGTCTTCGGTTTAGGGTTTTAACTTCACCATGTTCCAAAGGGGGAAATCCCCCAACCCCCAACACACTCAATTATCAAGCAGGTCACTGCTTTGATACGAGAAAAGAGGGTGATGAAACCAAAGAAGAGAGACTGTTTCAATATTTCACTTTGTGAGTTCTCGTATCGTTGGAGTAAGCTGCCCCCATCACTTCAATCCTTAAAGTCATTATTCACAGTACAGCTCAATGACATCTCTCCAGCACAGATTGTGATAGGAGAAGCAAAGGGCCAGGAGTCAAAAATACAGAGGTTATGCTGTGTTAACTAGTGCTGAGCAATGTGGAATAAGATATGAAAACCATATAGGACACACAGGTACAGCAGAAAACAACAACAATGTATACAGATGATGAAAATGTTCCTGCTGCATCATCGTCATCTTCCCTATCCCCTCCACATGCATACACACACCCCCCTAACCCTAACTCTCACACCCACACTATTCTCTTACCAGCCTGGTTGGTGGTGATGTCTATAGACACATGCTGGGCAGGGTAGGGGCTCTTGTTGGTGACCCCATTTACAGCCTGTATCTCGAAGCTGTACAGCGTGTGAGCCCACAGGTTACTGATGAACACCCTGGTCTCTGTCAGGCCAAGCTGCCGAGGCACAAACTCCACGTTGTCATCACAGTGCGAGCAGGTACGGCGGTCCGCACGACACTTCTTACACACAATGTTGTAGACCACATCCTCACGACCGCCCGTCTCCCTGGGTGTGTGCCACTCCAGGATCACCGAAGTCTCGTTCACGACGGAGATCACGTTCCGCGGGCCCGAGGGAACGCCTACAAACAGACACAGAGAGGAACCTTTATTTAACCAGGTTATCTCATTGACATCTCAGTGAATCTCTTGCCAACAGGCCTTGAGATTGACAAACACAATGAGAAGGTTGTCAGTATTCTATTCAATCATTATTTAACCAGTAGATCCCATTGAGATCTCAAAGAAACTCGTTTTCAAGAGAGACATGGCCAAGAGGGTAGCTTTCGAATAAAGGTTACTAAAGGACATTACTCTAGTCTGTACGATATACAGTACCAGTCAAAGGTTTGGACACACCTACTCATTCAAGGGTTTTTCTATATTTGTACTATTTTCTACATTGTAGAACAATAGTGAAGACATCTAAACTATGAAATAACACGTATGGAATAATTTAGTAACCATAAAAGTGTTAAACAAATCAAATGTATTTTATTCTTGAGATTCTTCAAAGTAGCGTCCCATTGCCTTGATGACAGCTTTGCATATTCTTGGCATTCTCTCAACCAGCTTCATGAGGTAGTCACCTGGAATGCATTTCAATTGACAGGTGATCCTTATTCATTTGTGGAATTTCTTCCCTTCTTACATTTCTTACCTTCTAAATGATTTGAGCCAATCAGTTGTGTTGTGACAAGGTAGGGGCGATATACAGAAGATAGCCATATTTGGGAAAAGACCAAGTCCATTGTTTCCTTCTTAATGCATTCAATTCAATCAGTTTTGTTGTTACAAGGTAGAGGTGGTCTATAGAAGATATCCCTATTTTGGAAAAGACCAAGTCCCTATTATGGCAAGAACAGCTCAAATAAGCATAGAGAAACAACAGCCCATCATTACTTTAAGACATGAAGGTCAGTCAATATGAAACATTTCAACAACTTTGAACGTTTCTTCAAATGCAGTCGCAAAAACCATCCAGCACTATGATGAAACTGGCTCTCATGAGCACAGCCACAGGAAAGGGAAACCCAGAGTTATTTCTGCTGCAGAGGAGAAGTTCATTAAAGTTAGATGCACCTCAGATTACAGCCCAAATAAATGCTTCACAGAGTTCAGGTAACAGACACATCTCAACATCAACTGTTCAGAGGAGACTACGTGAATCAGGCCTTCATGGTCGAATTGCTGCAAAGAAACATACTAGAAACCTAAACTACTAAAAAAGAAGACGAGATTTGCTTGGGCCAAGAAACATAAGCGATGGACATTAGACTGGTGGAAATCTGTCCTTTGGTCTGATGAGTCCAAATTTGAGATTTTTTGTTCCGACCAACGTGTCTTTGTGAGAGTAGGTGAACGGAGGATCTCCGCATGTGTGGTTCCCACCGTGACGCATGGGGGGAGGTGGGGGTGCTTTGCCCGATCATCCCGAGAACATCATCCCCACAGTGAGGCATGGTGGTGGCAGCATCATGCTGTGGGGATGTTTTTCATTGGCAGGGACCGGGAAACTGGTCAGAATTAAAGGAATGATGGATGGCGCTAAATACAGGGACATTCTTGAGGGAAACCTGTTTCAGTCTTTCAGAGATTTGAGACTGGGACAGATGTTCACCTTCCAGCAGGACAATGACACTGAGCATACTGCTAAAGCAACACTCGAGTGGTTTAAGGGGAAACATTTAAATGTCTTGGAATGGCCTAGTCAAAGCCCAGACCTCAATCCAAACTGAGAATCTGTGGTATGACTTAAAGATTGCTGTACACCAGCGGAACCCATCCAACTTGAAGGAGCAGGAGCAGGAGCAGTTTTGCCTTGAGAAAATATTCCAGTGGCAAGATGTGCCAAGCTTATAGACACATACCCCAAGAGACTTGCAGTTGTAGTTGCTGCAAAAGGTGGCTCTACAAAGTATTGATTTGGGGGGGTGAATAGTTATGCATGTTCAAGTTTTCTAATTTTTTTTGTCTTATTTCTTGTTTGTTTCACAAAAATATTTAGCATCTTCAAAGTGGTAGGCATGTTGTGTAAATCAAATGATACAAATTTTAATTCCAGGTTGTAAGGCAACAAAATAGGAAAAATGCCAAAGGTGGTGAATACTTTCGAAAGCCACTGTAACACAGCATTCTGCAGCGATATGCCATCATATCTAGTTAGTGGGACTATTATTTGTTTTTCATCAGGACAATGACCCAAAACACACCTCCAGGCTGTGTAAGGGCTATTTAACCACGAAGGAGAGTGATGGGGTGCTGCATCAGATGACCTGGCCTTCACAATCACCAGACCTCAAACCAATTGAGATGGTTTGGGATGAGTTGGACCTCAGAGTGAAGGAAAAGCAGCCAACACGTGCTCAGCATATGTGGGAACTCCTTCAAGACTGTTGGAAAAGCATTCCAGGTGAAAATGGTTGAGAGAATGCCAAGAATGTGCAAAGGAAAAGGGTGGCTACTTTGAAGAATCTCAAATTTAAAATATATTTTGATTGTTTAACACTATTTTGGTTACTACATGATTCCATTTGTGTTATTTCATAGTGTTGGATGTCTTCACTATTATTCTACAGTGCAGGAAATAGTCAAGATAAAGAAAAACCCTTGAATGAGTAGGTGTGTCCAAACTGTTGACTGGTACTCTATCTGTATCTGATTTATACAACTAACAAACAGAAGCAAGATGGCTGGCCTGGTTAGACATCCACCATAACTGCTGGAACCATGCTGGAGAGGGCAATGTGCAATCAAAACATCAGAGCCAGCGCAGTACAGGTCAGCTCTATGGTGTGAATCAGGCACAAGTGTTTCAGACATGACTGAGTCTGACTTGCTAAGGAGAGGGAAACTGGGCATATTCCATATCCACCCAGAGGGCAGAAAAGGCTTGGATAAACTTTGATTAGTGGAATGTTTTTATCAGTCCGGCTCTGTTGATGGAAGCGTTTTCCCCACTTAAAGAATGTTCCTGGACATGCCAATGCTGAGCGAGCAGCTATTCTATATGCTAATTATAGACCATAACTCCAGCGAATGGGGCTGTAAGGAGAGGGAGACTGCAGTACTATAGCTACTAGCTATACTTGAGGTATTGTATAAATCAATGTGAAGTCTATCTAGTTCTTTTCAATCAAATCAAAGTTAATTGTTTTGCATACGGTATTAGTGTTACAGCATTTTAAAAGGTGTGTGAACATGTACTGTCTGAGCATATCCTGGTAAAAAAAAATAACAGATACAAGTGAAGGAAGCCATATAGGTGTATTGGGACACATCCCTTGAAGTTCCCATCTTAGGGGGGATGAGGTCAGACAGTTGAAAATAAAGGAAACAAGTGAAGGAAGCTGTATAAGCGTATTAGGACACAGCCCTCATGTTTCCCATGGTGGACGGGTGAGGGCAGGCAGTTGCTTCTGTCAACACAGCCACAATTAATCATTGTTTCTGCTAAGCCACGTGGGATAGCGCTGGGGTGCTGGGACAAAGCAGCAGAACACACAGAGGTGACGGATCGGCAGTGTTGCCACGGCGACCTCGGCTCAGCGCCATGGAGACGACTGTGGGGTCAGTGACAGGGAGGTCATGACCTCCACAGAAAGAGGAGAGAAAGAAAAAAGGATGGAATACATCACCTCTCCAGATATCCGGCACCTTTACCCAAAGCCATATAATCAGGACTCCCATGTGAGAACCAGACCAACAACACTGGTTTACAAGCACCATATTCATTAGAGCACTTGGGTGTCTGTCTGAGAGTGAGGAAAAGAAAGAGAAATAAAGAGAGAGACATACAGAGAGACATACAGAGAACCAGAGAGTGAGATAGCGAGACAAACAGAGAGAGAAAGACATAACATAGTGAGATGAGAGATGAGAGAGAGTAAATATAGAGGAGTGTTTGTGTTTGCAGAAATAGGCCATAGGAGGACAGAATCCGATCTGGAATCCGATCACACACACAGAGAGCTCATACACTGTACTGTACCGTACACACATATACTCTATAATCATCACAACACATACTGCCGTGAAGCCTGATCTGTATGATCATGTGGATGTGTCATTCGACCATCAGTGTACATAATGCATGTGTGTGCTGCTAATTGAACATATGACATGAAATCACACACACACAATCCAGGTGAATGCTATGATCTCTTATAGATGTCACTTGTTAAATCCACTTCAATTCGTGTAGATGAAGGGGAGGAGACAGGTTAAAGAAGTATTTTTAAGCCTAGAGACATTTGAGACATGGATTGTGTATGTGTGCCATTCAGAGGGTGAATGGGCAAGACAAAAGATTGAAGTGTCTTATGAACGGCGTATGGTAGTAGGTTTGTTTTAAGTTGATACACACCAGTTTGTTTTAAGAACTGCAATGCTGCTGGCTTTTTCACACTCAACAGTTTCCTGTGTGTATCAAGAATGGTTCACCACCCAAAGGACATCCAGCCAACTTCACACTGTGGGAAGCATTGAAGTCAACATGGGTCAGCATCCCTAGTTGAGTCCATGCCCCGGTGGATTGAGACTATTGTGAGGGTAAAATGGGGGGGGCAACTAAATATTAGGAAGGTGTCCTTTAATGTTTTACATATTTGCATACTTGTGTGCTGTCTGTTTTCAAGTAGGCATAAAACAAAACAAAATGCCTGTGAGAGGTGAGGTGTGAGCATCTCATCTCGGTTGCTAGATAAATAGATTCCCCTATGCAGTGAAGGATGGAGAAATCCGATGTGACTGCCACTTAACCGGTGATTTGCAGGCTATTACGGCTGCCTTTGGCTGTTTTAATTTGCCGTGAGATTTAATTTGTCGAGTGCATTACTTACCAAGCTCCTGGCCTGGCATTCATTTAGCCACACTAGTCAGCCTTGATTGTTACTTGCATGTCAGCCGCCACAATTAAGACGACTGCGTGATCATCAAGCATTTTGGTTACTGAGAGTAATGTGTTCGATTGGTTGGAGTGTTTGTGACAGTGGGGTGACAGTTTATGTGGGCTGGGGTGGGTTGGGGTAGTGTGTGTAAAGTGTGTGTGTTTTTGTGCGCGCATGAGTATGTGCGGGTGCGTGTAAGAGTTGGGTGTGTGCGTGTATGTATGCACTGTGTTCATGCCCAGTAGTGTCACTGTTAAATTCATCCCCACCATTGCCTTCTAACTGATGAGCTTTAGAGAATTCTGTGTAGCAGGTGGATCTAGACAGTAATGTCTATATCCCACCAGCATGGCAGAAAGGGAAACACATCTTGGTGGGGCCCCAAAAGGCCACAGCCCCTGTTTTTACTCCCTGGGATGCCTGCTGATATCAAGAGCAATTCACCCCCCCCCAAATAAACAGCCCGCCACATTGTTTACTCAGCCGGGCCCTTTAAGCCAATCCCAGAGCTTCGCTGGGCTTCCTTCACTGTGTTTGTTTTTACGATATGGAACAGCTCCTCGGGGACTCACTACAACTCCTTGTGTGGAGATCTGGAGCGCAAACTGACTGGGGAATTTTGGGAATAAAGAAAGAAAAGATGCCTTGTTTCAGAGGGGGAACTAAACCACTCAGAAATCTTAATTCTCCAAGTAGATATTTGTACATTTACGGTAAGGCTGAGACGGTAATTGTAACTGACAGCTATGGATAAAGACCATTGAAAAAAAACTGCCAAAACTGTTTAAATAGGCCTACATTCCTTATGGATTTCATTAATTTTCATGTAGATAAACTTTACCCAATAGCCAGAATGTTCACTAATGATTAAAAGCAATTGTTTTGCTAACTTAGTCTGTATATTAAACCTTCTACATCTCCTCCTCTTTCCAAATGGCCTTTGATGCTGGAGCAGCTCATTGCTAGAAGCGGGGGTCTAGAGCGCTATAGGCTTTGGCTCTTCAGTAAAAAATAGTTTGATGTGTATTTTATACAATGCACATTTTCATTGCTTGCTAGTAAATAAATAAATCGGTCTTCTACTAAAAAAGGCTAGATGTGTCTGACTATTAATGAATTATTCAACAGCAGTTGACAAGGTTGTTCTGGCTCTGAGTCCTATAATGCTCTAATGTTGTGTCAAATGAACAATGTGCCAATCCTCTCCAACTTGGCATGGTATAATTTGATACTGAATCTTTTCTTAATTTATAGACTAATCAATGCGGATCAGGCCTGGTCCTGGCCAATATGCTGCCCTAGATGAGACCCCCCAAAACTGTACCGTTAATCCCTGGTTATAATAATTTATGTTAATATATGTATTAAAACCTTACATTTGTGAGAGTTTTTGTGTATTTTATACCATAATTTACACTCCATGTGAGCAATGAGTATGTGTCTGGTTTCTCTGTCCTGTCAATGTTGACGGAGCACGCCTGAGCACACATAGAAGTACCTGGCCTGCTTCTCGCAAATGTCAAATTTAGGAAAGTGAACAGCTGGGCTTCTCAGTCAACAAAGTCTTAAATTTTTTTTTTTTTTTTTTACATCCTTTCAAATTAGAATAGCTCCTCTCAATATTTCAAAAATCTTTCCAACACTCTCCCCCACGATAATCAGCCTCGCTGATAAATAGGCTATGGACATTTGTTTCTATTTTAATGATTGTCAATTTTATCTTCATACTATAGCATAGTTCTCCCCTTCATCCTTTCACTATCAATTAATTATCTTTACTTTCAGGAAAGCCTAAGGTAGGCTTTGTTGATTGCTTCCTTTATATCTGTCTGTTCCTCAGTTTGATCCCTGTGTCAGCATTAATGTAATTTTGTTTCCCCTGTCCAGATGCTGTCTTTGTCGCTGTCTGTCTTAGCTGTTGCGTCTGATAGATACGCTGTTGTTTCAAAAAGAAAATGCGTATTTGTGTGTGTGTGTGTGTGTGTGTGTGTGTGTGTGTATGTGTGTGTGTGTGTGTGTGTGTGTGTCAGTGGCGTAGTGCTGTTTCGCGGGGCCCCCCCGCAAGGTCAGATAAAAAAATTAAGTTCTCTAGCTAATCTAATGCTATTTTACACATTTTGCCATGAGAGAAAATGTTGCTGTTTTCCTGCTATTCTACACATTAATGTGGAGTACCATATCTTTCTCTCTCTCTGCAGCCAGGCAACAGTGCAGGCAGAGGGATTAGACCAGGCAATTACACTGGCTTAGCTCTGTTGACTGGTGCATTACTGGCAGAGCCAGCAGCTTACTTACTCTACCACTGCAGAAGGAGAGGGGGAGAGAAGGAGAAAGATGAGGGAAGGAGGAAGGGGGGAAGAGAAGGAGGAAGAGGAGGCAAAGTGAGAAAAAAAGGAGAAGAAGTAAGCAGAGAATGAGAGAAAAAGAAAAGGAGAAAAGGAGGAAAAATAGCAAGGAGAAGGATATTGAATGAGAGGAGAGAAGAACGAAGGAAAAAAGAAGAACATGACAAGTAAAACACGTGAAAACGTGTGAGGGAGAGAATTAAAGGAGAAGATAAGGTGAAAACGTGTGAGGGAGAGAATTAAAGGAGAAGATAAGGTGAAAACGAGCACAGGAGAACAGGATAAAGGGTACACATGAGGAAAGCGACAAGCCTGAGAAGATATCTCTCTCAGCCTGTTCTTTTAATCCCCGTTTCCACTGGCACTTAAAATCAGGACCAAATTAGGGTCAAATTCGAGCTGGCTCAAATGGAATTCTAAAATCGAGCTGGATTGAGGGAAACCCGTTCCAGCACAGCCCAGCTTCACAACTGGTGTCAGCTTGATTAGAATTCAGGCTGGTGTTGCCGTTGTAACAGTATAACTTTAGACCGTTCCCTCGCCCATACCCGGGCGCGAACCAGGGACCCTCTGCACACATCAACAACAGTCACCCACGAAGCATCGTTACCCATCGCTCCACAAAAGCCACGGCCCTTGCAGAGCAAGGGGAACCACTACTTCAAGGTCTCAGAGCAAGTGACTCACCGATTGAAACGCTATTTAGCGCGCACCACCGCTAACTAGCTAGCTATTTCACATCCGTTACACCGTTAATACTGTATGCAACCACCAGCTGATCACTGCTGGATGCTGACACAATGTTTAGCTAGCTCATATGGGCTTGTTGCTGTTAGCTAGCAAATGAACAAGCAGTAGTCAGACATCACACAAATTCCCAGCTAGCACAGTGGATCTGGGCCCGATTCCGTCTGAGTGTCTGGGCACTCAGCTGAGAGTCGGACTCGGCCGACGTCACTAGGCCCGAGTCTGGGCCGCCTTAGGCAGTATTACTTTTGGCTAGGATGCGGGGTTTGAGCTGGGGCCGATTCCGGTGAGAGTTATCTGGCCCAAATGTATATATTACTTGGGGCTCAGGCCGATTCCGGTGTGAGTTATCTGGGCCAAAGGTATTGCTTGGGGTTTGGGCCGAGGCTTCTCTCTGGCAGATGATGACACGAGCTGCTTTATATAATTAACATTTCATCATTTATTTTTACATATTTTCTCATCGTTTCTGTGATCAAAAATACAATTAACATTTAAATTAAATTCTTTAAGAGCACTTTGTGCAAGGCAATTGATAAGCATTAACAATGCTTGTCCCATCGCGCTGAAGTAACTCCTGTTGCGGGCCAGGCACATGCACGCTGACACGATCACCGGGTGTATGGTGTTTCCTCCGAAACAAAATGTTTTTTTAATCATTTGTATGTATAAAATGTATAATAGTAATATTTAAAATGACAAAATCGGGTAATTTTGTATACATTTATTTAAATTTGCATCAGGCTGCTTCTGGGGGGATTCTGGTACGATGCCGGCAAAGTCGTCTGAATTACAGTAGACGGAAACGGACCGATGTACTTGGGCCGATTCTGGGCAGTTATTCGTATTGATTCCAGGCCCGAGTCCGACACCCGATTCCGGGCCGATTCAATCAGTTCCGGCGCTTCTCAGCCGATTCCTCATTGCTAGCTGTGTTACCACCATATCTGGATCCTTCATTCATTTTTGCACGACACAATAAAGTTTTATGAGAACAGTCAGCCCTCGACTGCTAACTACCTAAAGTTAGCTAGCAAATCAGAGTTGAAACAAGCTGGCTAAAGTTAACGTTAGCTAGCTAATGTGAGGTCGTACTAAAAGCTACATTATATCAAACCTGTCGTCTGGTTTGCTTGGCTAGCTAGCTAGCTAATAACCAATGCAATGGCAAGCAAGGTAGGAATTAAGGTAGCTATCTAGCCTGTTATGCTAGCAATGACGCTAACCGTTTAGCTACCTAGCTAACGTTAGCAAAATAAATACATCGCTCTGAGTCTGGCTGGCACTGGCAGGAGTATGGGGTAACGTTAGTTACAGCACGGTGAGGGTAAATTAAATTCTTCAACATCTTGCTAGCTAGCAACATTAGCAAAGCCAGCTGCACAGTCACATATTGGCTACCTAGCAACATTACATAATTTCTTATTTCTGTAGGCAGTGAGAACGCAATTCGAGCTAGCCCACCAAGGCCAGCCCAGCCCGGGTTGACTTCAAAGTGCCAGTGGATACAGAGCTTCAGCATAGAATGATATGGATTTGTGGCCTGAGGTCCAGACAGTGTGCGACAGAGATCAAGGGAGCATCCGGAAGCTTGGCCACAGTTGTAAGATGAGACTGGAGCCACAGGACTCCAAGCAATTGTGGTGTAGGCCAGGAATGTAATGAGTGTACTGGAATCCTTTCTGTATGTTCCTCTGTCTCCCTGTCTGCCTCTCTATTTGTGCTGATACCATGCATTCCAATACCCCTGCATGTCATTGAATCCAAACAATTCTACCTACACCTCAAGCTTCAAAACATGGTGAATTACATCCCTGCATGTCTCAAACCAAATCAATCCCTGTATTTTTCCACATTGGCTATACCACACTATATAATCTTCCTCTGAATATCTCTGCATGTCCCATACTGTAGGCCATAGCATGGAACACGCATTGAAAAAAAGTTGCAATCTTGAACCTAAAAGGGTTCTTCAGCTGTTCCCATAGGAAAACCCTTTGAAGAACACTTTTTGGTTCCAGGTAGAACCCTTTTGAGTTTCATGTAGAACCCTACATGAAACTCAAAAGGGTTCTACCTGGAACCAAAAAGGGTTCTCCTATGGCGGATAGCAAAGAACCCTTTTTTCTAAGTGAACATATTGTACATCTCTACTATCTCCCTGGAGTAGTTGTTAACTCACAAGCAGACCCTTGCATTTCTCTCCATTCCCTACAGTTAACTGTAGCACACACTGTGTCGTTGCATCTCTCCATAAGCCCAACCACGCTACTTCATTTCTCAATTTCCCTCCCTATTCACACAGTAGAGCCACAGCATGCTTCTCCCCTATTCCCCCCATCTCTGCATCTCATCTCTCCCCAACGGACTAATCAGCAACAGTTCCACTGGCCGACTCCCACCAATTACCGACCAGCCTGTCAGTCTACCTCTTTCCCCCATACAGAGAGGGGGTCCCGTAAACCCAGCAGGCAGGCTATCCCTGGCTAAGCCCATTGTGAGGGAACTGGGGTAAGGCTGGTGAAAGCCTGACGGTTAGTAGGAAGAGGGGAGAGTTGTGTGGTGCGAGCCTGTCCCAAAAGCAACCGGTGACAGGTAACGGAGGGTTTGGCGCCCTCCCCTAGAGGAAGAGGAAATGAGGAGAGTGACGTTTGAAGTAGAGCCTCGGCAGAGCAGAAGGCTGTTGACATACAGTGCATTCGGAAAGTATTCAGACCCCTTCCCCTTTTCCACATTTTGTTTTGTTACTGTCTTATTCTAAAATTGATTAAATAAATGTTTTTCTTTATTATTTTAAACACAATACCCCATAATGACAAAGAGAAATAAGGTTTTTAGAAATGTTTGCAAATTTATTGAAAATTCAAACCCTTTGCTATGAGACTCAGAATTGAGCTCAGGTGCATCCTGTTTCCATTGATCATCCTTGAAATGTTTCTACAACTTGATTGGAGTCCACCTGTGGTAAATTCAACTGATTGGACATTATTTGGAAAGTGACACACCTGTCTATTTCAGAGCAAAATCCAAGCCATGAGGTCGAAGGAATTGTCCGTAGAGCTCCGAGACAGGATTGTGTCAAGGCACATAACTGGGGAAGGGTACATTGATGATCCCCAAGAACAAAGTGGCCTCCATTATTATTAAATGGAAAAAGTTTGGAACCACCAAGACTCTCCCTAGAGCTGGCCGCCCGGCCAAACTGAGCAATCGGGGAAGAAGGGCCTTGGTGAGGGATGTGACCAAGAACCTGATGGTGACTCTGACAGAGCTCCAGAGTTCCTCTGTGTAGATGGCAGAACCTTACAGAAGGACAACCATCTCTGCAGCACTCCACCAATCAGGCCTTTATGGTAGAGTGGACAGACGGATGCCACTCCTCAGTAAAAGACACATGACAGCCCACTTGGAGTTTGCCAAAAGGCACCTCAGACCATGAGAAACAAGATAATCTGGTCTGATGAAACCAAGATGGAACTCTTTGGGCTGAATGCCAAGCGTCACATCTGGAGGAAACCTGGCACCATCCCTACGGTGAGGTATGATGGTGGCAGCATCAGGCTGTGGAATGTTTTTCGGCTGCAGGGACTGGGAGACTAGTCAGGATTGAGGGAAAGAAGAATGGAGCAAGGTACAGAGATCCCTGATGAAAACCTGCACTGGAGCGCTCAGGACCTCAGACTGGGTTGAAGGTTCATCTTCCAACAGGACAACGACCCTAAGCACACAGCCTAAACCACGCAGGAGTGGCTTCGTGACAAGTCTCTGAATGTCCTTCAGTGGCCCAGCCAGAGCTCGGACTTCAACCTGATTGAACATCTCTGGAGAGACCTGAAAATAGCTGTGCAGCGACACGATCCATCCAACCTGACAGAACTTGAGAGGAACTGCAGAGAGAATGGGAGAAACTCCCCAAATACAGGTGTGCCATGCTTGTAGCATCATACCCAAGAAGACTTGAGGCTGTAATCGCTGCCAAAGGTGCTTCAACAAAGTACTGAGTAAAGGGTCTGAATACTTATATAAAGGTTCGGAATACTTATTTACGAAATTTCTAAAAAACTGTTTTTGCTTTCTCATTATGGGGCATTGTGTGTAGATTGATGAGGGAAAGAGGTTGTAACGTAACAACATTTGGAAAAAGTCAAGGGGTCTGAATACCTTTCGAATGCACTGTACATACACCTACAGTATGCTGTAACACACACTGACAGCTCTGGTAGCACCAGCCAGACCAGGGGAACAGAACTGGACACTATACCCTGCCTCTGATCCAATTAGCTTAGGCCTTCATGAATAAGTGAAGATAAAATAAATACAAAACCAGACAAATAATGATATTGTAGCTCCAGTGATGCTGTTGAGAAGCAGTGAGGAGTCGGATAACTATTAATTAGATCCTCTCCTAAGGCATTAGGGCCAGCGTGTGTGCATGCGTGCGTGTGTGCGTGTGTGTGTGCGCGTGTGTGTGTGTGTGCGCGTGTGTGTGTGTGTACGAGTGCATGTAGACCATTAAAGCCCTCTGCAGAGAAATTTGAATCCCAAAGTAAACAAGCGTTTTGGGGCTTCAGTGTTCTTCTCTGCTATAATTGTGTGTCGGCAGGGACTTGTGAAGAGCTTAGCATATTGTTTTAATACATGTTTAGATAAGTATGACGGCATAAATAGGCTTATTGGCTCCCCAGTATAGTGTATGTATGGATGCTAGCTGGTGTGTCTGCTTTGTCTATCAGTATAATGAGGACTGTGGGCTGCAGTAGAGGAAGATCTATGTCATCTATTCACTTCATGACGGGCTGGCCCCAGGTGGTGAGGGTCGGCAACAACACCTCCTGCTTAGCCCTCTCCTGTACTTCCTGATCAAGTTTTGCTGCAGGAAGAAGGTCAGAGACTCGACAGTGTGGTGCCAGGACAACAACCTCTCCCTCGATGTCAGTAAGACCAAGGAGCTGATCATGAACTATAGGAGAAAGAGGGGAGAGCATGTCCCCATCCACATCGATGGAGCTGTTGTGGAGAGGGTCAAGAGCTTCAAGTTCCTTGGCATCCACATCACTAAGGACTTAACATAGTCCACACATACCCCCGCACAGTCATGAAGAGGGCAAGGCAGCACCTCTTCCCCCTCAGGAGGCTGAAAAGATTTGACATAGGCCCACAGATCCTCAAAAAGTTCTACAGCTGCACCATTGAGAGAATCTTGACTAGCTGCATCACCGCTTGGTATGGCAAATGCACTGCTCTTGACCGCAAAGCGCTACAGAGGGTGGTGCGGACAGCCCAGTACACCAATGTGGCTGAGCTCTCTGCCATCCAGGACCTCTATATCAGGCAGTCAGAGGAATGCCCGAAAAAGACTCCAGCCACACAAGCCATAGACTATTCACTCTTCTAACGCCCGGCAAATGGAACCAGAGAATTGGCTCTCGGACCAACAGGTTCCAAGACAGCTTCTACCCCCAAGCCATAAGACTGCTAAATAGCCAGACTGCTAAATAGCCAGACTGCAAATTAGTCAATTAATGGTACCCGAACGATCTGCACTCACTTGACTATATATACACACTCACTCACTCACTCACTCACTCACTCACTCACTCACTCACTCACTCACTCACACCACATTGACACTCCAACACACATTCACTACATAGGTGCACACACACACACATAACACAGGAGGTTGGTGGCACCTTAATTGGGGAGGACGGGCTCGTGGTAATAGGCGGAATGGTATAAAATACACGGTTTCCATGTGTCCGATGCCATTCCATTCACTCCGTTCCAGCCATTATTATGTACCGTCCTCCTCAGCAGCCTCCACTGCTACATACACACTTATTATCTATCCTGATGCCTAGTCACATTGATCTGGTATTGATACTCCCTGTATATAGTTCTATGTTTGTGTTTTTTATTCCTCTTGTGTTACTGTAGGGACAGCATTTTATTGCATTCAATGCATCTTCACTAAAAACATTTTCAATGTGTGATTTTGTGACTTAAATTGTTGTCATTTAGCAGATACACGTGTCAACCTAGTCGGCTCAAGGATTCGAACCAGCAACCTTTCAGTGACTGACGCAACACTCTTAATGGCTAGGCTACCTGCTGCCCTTGTGTGTTAATTGGGCCCACAACTGTCTCATTATTCAAACCATTCCATACAGTACATGTATACATTTACCAACAACAGTCAGTAGTTTGTCTTGTCAATTTGAGTGTGTTCAGGTGTGTTGGCCACATCTAGTAATTGGCCACACCTGATCTTGTTGTTTTTTGTGTCTTGAAATGTGGTCTGTTTGAACAGTGGGAAATAAATGCAAGGAAGAGGTAGACATGCTATGTGCTCTGCAAGAAAGGTTTTGGTTTTTCGAATAACCTTTTTGCATGGTCTGTATTAAACCTCTTAAAACCATCTGTTTTATAGCTAATAAATATTTATCGAATTTTGACGATTTTTATCCGTCCAGTTATTATTTTAACCTTTTGATGTTTTATTTTTATTTATTTGCACCAAAGAAAACAAGTGATAAACAACAATACAGATACAAATAAATTATGTCCAGGGGTGGTTGGAAGCTCAAGGGCTTAAATGAAAATCACACCACAACAAAACAATATACAATACATAAGTATAACAAAACCTGCTAAATATACATGTTTAAATGAATTGATCAGTAATCATGAAAAAAAAGTATGTACAGTTGAAGTCGGAAGTTTACATACACTTAGGTTGGAGTCAATAAAACTCATTTTTCAACCACTCCACAAAGGGGAGGCTTGCAAGCCGAGGAACACCTTTCCAACCGCGAAGCACGGGGGTGGCAGCATCATGTTGTGGGGGTCCTTTGCTGTAGGAGGGACTGGTGCACTTCACAAAATACATGGCATCATGAGGTAGGGAAATTATGTGGATATATTGAAGCAACATTTCAAGACATCAGTCAGGAAGTTAAAGCTTGGTCGCAAATGGGTCTTCCAAATGGACAATGACCCCAAGCATACTTCCAAAGGTGTGGCAAAATGGCTTAAGGACAACAAAGTCAAGGTATTGGAGTGGCCATCACAAAGCCCTGACCTCAACCCTATAGAACATTTGTGGGCAGAACTGAAAAAGCGTGTATGAGCAAGGAGGCCTACAAACCAGCTCTGTCAGGAGGAAGGGCCATATTTCACCCAACTTATTGTGGGAAGCTTGTGGAAGGCTACGCGAAATGTTTGACCCAAGTTAAACAATTTAAAGGCAATGCTACCAACTACTAATTGAATGTATGTAAACTTCTGACCCACTGGGAATGTGATGAAAGAAATAAAAGCTGAAATAAATCATTCTCTCTACTATTATTCTGACATTTCACATTCTTAAAATAAAGTGGTGATCCTAACTGACCTAAGACAGAGAATTTTTACTAGGATTAAATGTCAGGAATTGTGAAAAACCGAGTTTAAATGTATTTGGCTTAGGTGAATGTAAACTTCCGACTTCAACTGTATATGTGTTTTGTTTAAATGTGTGTGCATGTGAGTGTGTGAGAGTTAGGCTATATGGAGGAGATTACTGAGTGTTTTGGTTCATCAGGCTGACCCCCAGTCTTTGCTTGAAGTTGTTGAGGGATGAAGATGTTTTGGCAATGTGAAGATAAGAATTCCAGAGTATGCTACCTCTGTATCTGATAGAGAATTCACTATGTGAGGTGCAGCAGTAGGGAGGGTGAAGGTTACCGCAGTGTCTTGTGTTATATAGATGGATTTCAGAATTAACCTGGAAGAATCCATTTTTAGGTAAACTGTCTGGGAGGTATGAGTATTTGTAGATGAAAGTGCATAATTGGCATACATTAATGTAGTAAATAGACAGGATATTGATTTTCTTAAACAAAGGTGCAGATGGAGCCAGGTAATTAGAGGAGGTGGCTAGTCTTGCAAATGTATTTATAGTAGGTAGGAGGCATATGGACTGGCCCAGACAATATTACAGTAAATGAGACATGGGTAAATTAAGCTATAGTATAGAGTTAGGAAGCAAGCCTGATCAACCAAACCACTCATCTTTCTGATGAAACAACAGATTTCATCACTTTGCTGCAGACAAATTGAATATGATCTTTCCATGATAACTTTTCATCAATTAAAACTTAGAGGAATCTAGTGATGTTACTCCTTCCATTTTATTCCCACCTATTGAGATTCTGGCTCTTTTTTCAAACAATATTTCTTATTCTTATTAGCGTATACATTAAAGTTGGATTTTTGTACATTTCAAGATAATTGTTTATCTGGAACCATTCAGAAAATGTGGCCATGCCTGAATTGGCTTCATTAACTAGTGAATCAAAATTATTATTTGATAACATCTAATTGGTATCCTCAGCAAAGAGAATGGGAGGTACGGTAGAAGACACAGCAGCAAGGTCATTAATATAGATTAGGCATAACAAAGGTCACGCCACAGGATATCTTGGCTGTTGTAGATGCACATCTATTTGCATAAACACACTGTTCTCTATCATAAACATAACTATATAGCCAATTATATGTATAATCATGCAAACCGTAATAATGCCATTTAGAAAGTAATATTTCATGATCAACCGTGTCAAACGCATTGGATAAATCTAAAAAGATGACAAGAGCGTATTCATTGTTGTTAAGGGCTGTAAAAATGTTATCCACAAGTTGCAAAAGAGACATATCTGTGGAGTCGTTTTTACAAAAGCCATATTGGTGCTCATATAGAATACAGTGTTGATTTAGGGGCTGCAGGGTAGCCTAGTGGTTAGAGCGTTGGACTAGTGACTGGATAACTAATACATCTTGTTTCCTCACTCATACCCCACAGAGACTGAATATGGTAAATATCTGGAAAAGGAGTGGCTAGGGTTACATAAGAGTATACATGTATGTACAGGGGATGTTGAAGACCCGGATATAGATATACAGTAGTATAGAACTGTTGCAGGTTATGCCTGGCTGGTCAGAGGAAAAGTACCATAAAGATACTCACTGGTACAGGGCATGTCAGGTTGGTCTACGTCCCCACGGTAGTAGCCGTTGCGGCAGGCGCAGATAGTGGCGGCCTCGGCTGCAGAGCGGCTGTTGGAGGGGCACTGCAAACACAGACCTGGACCCTGGCTCGACTTGAATGTCCCTGGGGGGCAGGCTACAGGAGGAGAGAAGGACAAACAATATTAGACATTAAGATAATGCAAAGTATTTAGGCATTATATTTAGGCTGACACATGTACACAGTGCACATCCTGGCTTGACTTGAGACACTGACTTACATGGTGGGAGAGGGGACAAAATACATTAGAGAATGCTGAAGCAAAATGGTCGTATTGTTTAACAGCTGACAGGTAAAAATAGCCTAGCACTGTACCTTGGCATTGACATGGATGTTATTGTGGGACAGGTTACACAGGGACAGATGGAATAACAGACGAGTGATCCATAACATGTGGTAGTGAGGCTGAGGATTAAATGGACTGCTGGAATGACCCTGATGCTATATGGATGTCTGGCAATTTGTATCTCTCTCTCTCTCTCTCTCTCTCTCTCTCTCTCTCTCTCTCTCTCTCTCTTCTCCTCCCCTTCCTTCCTCTCTCCCTCCCTCCCTGTTTATTATACGTGACTGCATCCAGCCCCACTGATCTCCAGTGATAACTCGCCTTCCTTCAGCAGTAGCAGATTAATTCTGGGAACGGGGAGAGAGAGGAGGAAAAATATGACTGTTCCTGATATAACTGTGTCCCTAAACTCAGGCAATAATCACATCCATTTCAGCAATCCTGCAGGAATAAAAGGATGAGAAAAAAGGAGGGGAGACTGTCCTGAAAAAGAAAGGGATTTATGTGCTATATTAACTATGATGAAAGCCTAATATTTTAGCTAGCTTCCTCATAGCTTCCTCATAGGGTAAAAGAGGGGTAAGGTGAAAGAGGTGCTACAACCCACAATAAGTAAGTCTATAAATTCAACACGACAATCCACTCACTCTCTGGGGTTATGTCCTGGAGTATAATAATGTAATGGGTTGGCTGGGGGAGGTGAATGTAGCTTTGCGACTAAGGCTATCCAATGAGTTTTTGAAAAGGAGTTAAAAAATTGCTTGGTCGTCATAGACAAGCCAGCTCTATCAAAGTAGCCACATAATCTAGCCCTTATCTAAAATATCCCTTCTAACACAACGACTAGACCAGGGGTAAGCAAACAGGTCAGCAAATTTGCTAAAAATGAGTTTAATTTAGGAAATCTGTTCCCAATTATTTTCGACAAATGAAAAAAGAGATATGTGATCGTGTCTCAATGTAACAAGGAATGAAATTATGGTTATTTTAAAATACATTTTTGGGCTTAGTTGTGGTCAATTTGCACTGCAAAATTATTATTATTATGTTCCGCCCCCCCGACCATCCAATGCAACAGAAATCGGCCCTCGGCTGAATCTAAATGCCTACCCTTGGACTAGAACATGTAAAGTATACCAACAACATACCAACAAAGCAACCAGGAGGACCTCTATCAAGATATGCCATTGAAACCTACTGAAGAAAAATTCTACAGACAAGTAGAAGTCCATCCCTCCTATATAGGGGTAGGAGTTTTACCTGATCATGTAACCTTGACAGGAAAAGTGAGCCCTAGAGGCCTAAACTACAGCCCAGAAGCAGGTCTCATAGCCAGAAAAGTCTACCTCCTAGCCCTAACAGTACAATAGTACAAGGAACACAGCATACCTCCTAGCCCTACCAGTACAATAGTACACGGAACACAGCATACCTCCCAGCCCTACCAGTACAATAGTACACAGAACACAGCATACCTCCCAGCCCTACCAGTCAAATAGTACACAGAACACAGCATACCTCCCAGCCCTACCAGTACAATAGTACACGGAGCACAGCATACCTCCCAGCCCTACCAGTACAATAGTACACAGAGCACAGCATACCTCCCAGCCCTACCAGTCAAATAGTACACCGAACACAGTATACCTCCCAGCCCTACCAGTACAATAGTACACGGAACACAGTATACCTCCCAGCCCTACCAGTACAATAGTACACGCAACACAGCATACCTCCCAGCCCTACCAGTACAATAGTACACGGAACACAGCATACCTCCCAGCCCTACCAGTACAATAGTACACAGAACACAGCATACCTCCCAGCCCTACCAGTCAAATAGTACACAGAACACAGCATACCTCCCAGCCCTTTCAGTACAATAGTACACAGAACACAGCATACCTCCCAGCCCTACCAGTACAATAGTACACAGAACACAGCATACCTCCCAGCCCTACCAGTACAATAGTACACAGAACACAGCATACCTCCCAGCCCTACCAGTCAAATAGTACACAGAACACAGCATACCTCCCAGCCCTTTCAGTACAATAGTACACAGAACACAGCATACCTCCCAGCCCTACCAGTACAATAGTACACAGAACACAGCATACCTCCCAGCCCTTTCAGTACAATAGTACACAGAACACAGCATACCTCCCAGCCCTACCAGTACAATAGTACACAGAACACAGCATACCTCCCAGCCCTACCAGTACAATAGTACACAGAACACAGCATACCTCCCAGCCCTTTCAGTACAATAGTACACAGAACACAGCATACCTCCCAGCCCTACCAGTCAAATAGTACACAGAACACAGCATACCTCCCAACCCTTTCAGTACAATAGTACACAGAACACAGTATACCTCCCAGCCCTACCAGTACAATAGTACACAGAACACAGCATACCTCCCAGCCCTACCAGTACAATAGTACACAGAACACAGCATACCTCCCAGCCCTTTCAGTACAATAGTACACAGAACACAGTATACCTCCCAGCCCTACCAGTACAATAGTACACAGAACACAGTATACCTCCCAGCCCTACCAGTCAAATAGTACACAGAACACAGCATACCTCCCAGCCCTACCAGTACAATAGTACACAGAACACAGCATACCTCCCAGCCCTACCAGTCAAATAGTACACAGAACACAGCATACCTCCCAGCCCTTTCAGTACAATAGTACACAGAACACAGCATACCTCCCAGCCCTACCAGTACAATAGTACACAGAACACAGCATACCTCCCAGCCCTGCCAGTACAATAGTACACAGAACACAGCATACCTCCCAGCCCTACCAGTCAAATAGTACACAGAACACAGCATACCTCCCAGCCCTACCAGTCAAATAGTACACAGAACACAGCATACCTCCCAGCCCTTTCAGTACAATAGTACACAGAACACAGTATACCTCCCAGCCCTACCAGTACAATAGTACACAGAACACAGCATACCTCCCAGCCCTTTCAGTACAATAGTACACAGAACACAGCATAAGGGCAAATTGAGAGTTATCCATTCCAGTATGAGCGAGGAACCATCACTCTACACCCTCTCAGAATGAACTGAATGGGAAAGAATCAGGGAAAGAATGTTGAACGAAGGTAGAGAACGGAGGGGTGGATGAAACCTTAGGACCTTTATATCAACAGCCTTTTAAGATTGAATTAAATATTTTATGCTTCATTAATATAAGAACAGAGATGCAGGGTTTTGAGGCGAGCGTCTGGTTTAAGGTACTGTTAAATAGGCAGAGTCCTCTCTCCCATTCCACTGGCATCTCAAATGGGCTGTTAGACCAGGGTTTTGAGAGAGGCTGAGAGAAAGAGAGATAATTAGAGAAGAAGAGTGTGAAAGGAAGAGAGAATGAGATTTACTGCACATACTCAAGTAACAGTGGAAGACCTACTCTTTATGAAGATAAAGAGTGAAAGATTGAGGGGGAGAGAGAGAGACAGACATAAAGATAAGGAAAGAGAGAAAGATTGATGGGGAGAGAGAGAGAGACAAAGATAAGGAAAGAGAGAAAGAAAGAGAGAAAGAAAGAAAGGAAGAAAGAAAGAAAGAAAGAAAGAAAGAAAGAAAGAAAGAAAGAAAGAAAGAAAGAAGGAGACATCCAGCTCCAGCAGAATTCTTTACAGACACACAGGAGGCTAACACACTGGTCACACAACACAGAGACAGACCACTACAACCACCAAGCATAGCACCAACTAGTAGAAACACACACGGACTGGCCACACCCACCACAAACTACCAGTAAAACCCCTCGTAAAAGAGGTTTCTATCTTCAAGGGAATTTTCTTGGTTAAAGAAAGGTTCAATAAATATAGTGTTGTGTAGGCCAGTGGTTCTCAAACTGGGGGTCCCGACCCCTTGGGTGACACAAGTGTGAAACTGAATGGGAGAAATATGTATTAAAAGGTAAATAATTTCTATGTATATATATTATTTATATTTCTCTTTGCCTATTTGATCTGGTTACTAACATAGGCCTTGTATTGCACCAAATTCTAGTCTCAAAAACATATAATCTGAAATTCAGAACCAAAAAGTTGTGTGTCTTGACTCTTGACCAATGACCAGTCATCAGCAGTCAGGCGCGCCAATCCAGGTTAGTGATCAGAAAGCACTTTTAAAATGTTCTCCTGTTTTGCCTGGCAAAAACAGAGTACGGTTATATTATCCACATAAAACACAATTCAGCAATCTGCTAAAGGATGCATCATTGCCAGAACAATAAGCTACCTGGAGATTTTGTTTGATCATTTTCAGATTTCCGATAGGCCTAGCTAGGGTGGCTACTGTGGCTATAGGTTAAATATAGCTGTAACATTGCACTGCCTTCAATAGGGCCTACTTATGCGACGAAGATGTAACATTTCTGGCAAATGTATGACCATATTTGTGAGGAAGAAAAAGGCTACAAACAGACGTTCCATCCGATCCTGTAACCTCCGCTGCATACAGATCGGCAGTACAGTCCTGCTGGCTCTGGCCTCCAGAGAAGTGACATGATATCCCTAGTTGACATTGACTACTAACATGAATGACTTTCTGCTCAAAGTGAAGATGTAAAACAATGTTTATTTCTATATCTTTCGTTTTGAAAATGCATCACTGTTTATGGCTGTAATAACAGGCCACATTTGCGCAGCGATTGTGCACGCATTCATGTGTGTGTGCGAGGGGTCACGGGCTTTGAGCCACTCCTTTTTTGGGAGTCACGGGTTAAAAAGTTTGAGAACCACTGGTGTAGGCTGTGTGGAGGCACGGGTTAAAACCTTTGAGAACCACTGATGTAGGCTGTGTGGAGGCACGGGAAAAGCATACCCATAGAACTAAACGCATTATTCTGCATTGGCTTCCACACTGAATGGTTCAATCTGGTGAATATACTATAAACAGGAGTGTGGAAGCTCGTAACAATCAGACTGGCCTTATGGGAATTACACATCCCAGCTGGACTATCTCTTTAGAAACCAATAACCCTTTTATAGAACCAAGGGCTTCAGTGTATTTAACAGTTAACGCACAGATCCAAAATAATTAGTAGGATGAGGGGAAAAAGATCGTCATCGTCTTCTGCTGATATAAAAGTGTTCATGACGTTCAGTAGACCTAGAGCACACATTCATTTAAATGGTTCTTTATTGAACCTTCATTTAACTAGGCAAGTCAGCTAAGGACATGTTCTTATTTACAATGACAGCCTACTTCGACCAAACCCGGACAATGCTGGGCAAATTGTGCACCGCCCTATGGGACTTCCAATCACAGTCGGATGTTATACAGCCTGGATTCGAACCAGGGACTGTAGTGACGCCTCTTGCACTGAGATGCAGTGCCTTAGACCACCGCGCCCTCGGGATCCCGAGTGGATAATACACATGGATAACGGATAATGGATAACACACATACATGAACAGACACGCACGCACACACGCACGCACGCACGTACACACACACACACACACACACACACACACACACACACACACACACACACACACACACACACACACACACACACACACACACACACACACACACACACACACACACACACACAGCACTGTCCCTGTTAAATGAGATTCTACTTCCACATTTTATGCCAATTGTCTGCCGTCTGTTCAATGGGACGTGGATTAATTCAATTCTCTTCCTGGTCTACCTGCCAAGATGATGGGGTCAGCACACACACACACACACATAATGAAAGCAAAAGCCTCTGTCTGCTTCACTCTGCTCTGCGATGGAGCTGAGCCTTTCTCTACCTTGCATATTATGTGTATGAAGCTAGCTACCACATTAAAGCCAATAATTAACCACTAGCTGCTCTGCTACACAGGGCTGTCAGAGAGAAAGAGAGACAGAGAGAGAGAGAGAGAGAGACAAAGAGAGAGAGACAAAGAGAGAGAGACAAAGAGAGAGAGAGAGAGACAAAGAGAGAGAGACAAAGAGAGAGAGACAAAGAGAGAGAGAGAGAGAGAGAGACAAAGAGAGAGAGAGCGAGAGAGAGAGAGAGAGAGAGAGAGAGGAATAGGGAGAGAGTTATGAAAAGCAGAGCAAGAGAGTAATAATGTGAAAAAAATAAGCTGAAAAAAATAAATGAAAGGCAATTATGCAAAAACCTCAGAGGCCTCGTTCTAAACCTCACAGTGGAGCAGCAGAGGGCTGACTGTGTCAGCTGACTGCCTTGGTTGGTTGGGTCCGCCTCACAGCGATTGGCAAGCGGCCCACACTCCTCACTGATTCATTAATATTTGGGTTGGAGGATGACGGGTGTTCTTCAAAAGGACAACCCACAGTGCAGTCAGTGCTGGGATAAAGCAGTAGAGGAGTGGGGCGTAGAGATGCATCACTTGTCGAGGGTGTGGGTTTTCAGGAACACATGGAGATAAAGCATTAGATCAACTGGTAATTAGTCTCACCAGTGAGGGGGGATCCCAGCACTGAACTGAAAACACAATTATCCTGTTTTAAGTGGCCTCTTTTGAGTCCCTGTCTTTTGCAACACATCTGTATATCTGTCTTACTTTGTCTCGCATTCCTCCCCTCCTTCTGACCTTGACTCACTCTCTTTTCCTTCTGTCTGCATGCTTCTCTTCTCACTTTTTTCTGTCTTGTTCCATCTTCTCTCTCTCTTCTCCCACTTTGGCCTGTCTGAACCTTTGAACCGAATGGTGTTATCATAGACATCATCTTGCTCTGCCTCTATCCCTCTCTTTCACCTCTCTCTCTCTCTCTCTCTCTCTCTCTCTCTCTCTCTCTCTCTCGCTCTCGCTCTCGCTCTCTCTCTCTCTCTCTCTCTCTCTCTCTCTCTCTCTCTCTCTCTCTCTCTCTCTCTCACAGACAGAGGTGCTTAAGTCAGAGGGTTGACATAGTGGTTCACTGACCACTGATGACTATCGGACAGGCGCGTGGCCTGATGTCACAGTCAGCGTGGTGACCAGAGCAGATGTCTTATACTGTCTCATTCACCAGCAGAGAGCACAGTTCCACCTTGATCTGTCTGTGTCTACACCACAAAACCAATAAATGAATCGAAGCGCTATAGTTCCTTTTATCATGACACATGGCTAGACTGAGAACAAGTCTGAATCTAATTGATTTAATGAAGGAGTAGCTCCGTCCCAACAACTTGCTAGCAATAACCTGGCAGAAGAACACAACTACACCAGATCAAACTATACAGGGCCTTCACAAAGTATTCATACTTATTTTACATGTTGCTGTGTTACAGACTGTTTTTTTTCTCACCCATCTACACACAATACACTATAATGACAAAGTGAAAACATGTTTTTAGACATTTTAGCAAATTTAAGTCTCTAAGAGCTTTGCTTGGTTTTACAATCCTTGTGGGTACCAAATATCTTTACAAGGATAGTGAAACAAGTGGAGACATTTTGCTGGTCCCCACAAGGGAAAATGCTATTTTAGGCTTAGGGGTTAGGTTTAGGGTTACAATTAGTGTTAGGGGTTACAATTAGTGTTAGGGGTTACAATTAGTGTTAGGGGTTACAGTTAGGGTTAGGGGTTACAGTTAGGGTTACAATTAGTGTTAGGGGTTATAGTTAGGGTTACGATTAGTGTTAGGGGTTACAATTAGTATTAGGGGTTACAGTTAGGTTTAGGGTTACAATTAGTGTTAGGGGTTACAGTTAGGGTTAGGGGTTATAGTTAGTGTTAGGGGTTACAATTAGTGTTAGGGGTTACAGTTAGGTTTAGGGTTACAATTAGGGTTAGGGGTTACTGTTAGGTTTTAGGTTACAATTAGTGTTAGGGGTTATAGTTAGGGTTACAATTAGGGTTAGGGTTAGGGGTTACAGTTAGGGTTACAATTATGTTTAGGGTTACAATTAGGTTTAGGGTTTATAGTTAGGGTTAGGGGTTATAGTTAGGGTTAGGGGTTATAGTTAGGGTTACAATTAGGGTTAGGGTTAGGGGTTACAGTTATGGTTAGAGGTTACAATTAGGGTAAGGGTTACAATTAGGGTTAGGGTTTACAATTAGGGTTAGGGGTTATAGTTAGGGTTAGGGTTATAGTTAGGGTTAGGGGTTATAGTTAGGGTTAGGGGTTACAGTTAGGGTTAGGGGTTATAGTTAGGGTTAGGGGTTACAATTAGGGCTAGGGTTACAATTAGGGTTAGGGGTTACAATTAGTGTTGGGGGTTACAGTTAGGGTTAGGGGTTAAAGTTAGGGTTAGGGGTTGCAGTTAGGGTTAGGGGTTATAGTTAGGGTTAGGGGTTACAGTTAGGGTTAGGGGTTATAGTTAGAGTTAGGGGTTACAGTTAGGTTTAGGGTTACAGTTAGGGGTTATAGTTAGGGTTAGGGGTTACAATTAGTGTTAGGGGTTACAATTAGGGTTAGGGTTACAATTAGGGTTAGGGGTTACAATTAGTGTTAGGGGTTACAGTTAGGGTTAGGGGTTATAGTTAGGGTTAGGGGTTGCAGTTAGGGTTAGGGGTTACAATTAGTGTTAGGGGTTACAGTTAGTGTTAGGGGTTACAGTTAGGTTTAGGGTTACAGTTAGTGTTAGGGGTTACAGTTAGGGTTACAATTAGTGTTAGGGGTTATAGTTAGGGTTACAATTAGTGTTAGAGGTTACAGTTAGTATTAGGGGTTACAGTTAGGTTTAGGGTTACAATTAGTGTTAGGGGTTACAGTTAGGGTTAGGGGTTATAGTTAGTGTTAGGGGTTACAATTAGTGTTAGGGGTTACAGTTAGGTTTAGGGTTACAATTAGGGTTAGGGGTTACAGTTAGGTTTAGGGTTACAATTAGTGTTAGGGGTTATAGTTAGGGTTACAATTAGGGTTAGGGTTAGGGGTTACAGTTAGGGTTACAATTATGTTTAGGGTTAGAATTAGGTTTAGGGGTTATAGTTAGGGTTAGGGGTTATAGTTAGGGTTAGGGGTTATAGTTAGGGTTACAATTAGGGTTAGGGTTAGGGGTTACAGTTATGGTTAGAGGTTACAATTAGGGTTAGGGTTACAATTTGGGTTAGGGTTTACAATTAGGGTTAGGGGTTATAGTTAGGGTTAGGGGTTATAGTTAGGGTTAGGGGTTATAGTTAGGGTTAGGGGTTACAGTTAGGGTTAGGGGTTATAGTTAGGGTTAGGGGTTACAATTAGGGTTAGGGTTACAATTAGGGTTAGGGGTTACAATTAGTGTTAGGGGTTACAGTTAGGGTTAGGGGTTATAGTTAGGGTTAGGGGTTGCAGTTAGGGTTAGGGGTTATAGTTCGGTTTAGGGGTTACAGTTAGGGTTAGGGGTTATAGTTAGTGTTAGCGGTTATAGTTAGGGTTACAATTAGGGTTAGGGTTAGGGGTTACAGTTAGGGTTACAATTATGTTTAGGGTTACAATTAGGTTTAGGGGTTATAGTTAGGGTTAGGGTTTACAATTAGGGTTAGGGGTTACAATTAGTGTTAGGGGTTACAGTTAGGGTTAGGGGTTATAGTTAGGGTTAGGGGTTGCAGTTAGAGGTTATAGTTAGGGTTAGGGGTTACAGTTAGGGTTAGGGGTTATAGTTAGAGTTAGGGGTTACAGTTAGGTTTAGGGGTTACAGTTAGGGTTAGGGGTTATAGTTAGGGTTAGGGGTTACAATTAGGGTTAGGGTTACAATTAGGGTTAGGGGTTACAATTAGTGTTAGGGGTTACAGTTAGGGTTAGGGGTTATAGTTAGGGTTAGGGGTTGCAGTTAGGGTTAGGGGTTATAGTTCGGTTTAGGGGTTACAGTTAGGGTTAGGGGTTATAGTTAGTGTTAGCGGTTATAGTTAGGGTTACAATTAGGGTTAGGGTTAGGGGTTACAGTTAGGGTTACAATTATGTTTAGGGTTACAATTAGGTTTAGGGGTTATAGTTAGGGTTAGGGTTTACAATTAGGGTTAGGGGTTACAATTAGTGTTAGGGGTTACAGTTAGGGTTAGGGGTTATAGTTAGGGTTAGGGGTTGCAGTTAGAGGTTATAGTTAGGGTTAGGGGTTACAGTTAGGGTTAGGGGTTATAGTTAGAGTTAGGGGTTACAGTTAGGTTTAGGGTTACAGTTATGGTTAGGGGTTATAGTTAGGGTTAGGGGTTACAATTAGTGTTAGGGGTTACAATTAGGGTTAGGATTACAATTAGGGTTAGGGGCTATAGTTAGGGTTAGGGGTTGCAGTTAGGGTTAGGGGTTACAGTTAGGGTTAGGGGTTATAGTTAGGGTTAGGGGTTACAGTTAGGTTTAGGGTTACAATTAGTGTTAGGGGTTACAATTAGGGTTACAATTAGTGTTAGGGGTTACAGTTAGTGTTAGGGGTTACAGTTAGGGTTAGGGGTTACAGTTAGGGTTAGGGTTATAGTTAGGTTTAGGGGTTACAATTAGGGTTAGGGGTTACAGTTAGGGTTACAATTAGTGATAGTGTTACAGTTATGGTTAGGGTTACAATTAGTGTTAGGGGTTACAGTTAGGGTTAGGGTTACAATTAGTGTTAGTGTTACAGTTAGGGTTAAAATTTATGTTAGGGGTTACAGTTAGGGTTAGGGGTTACAGTTAGGGTTAGGGGTTATAGTTAGGGTTATAGTTAGGGTTAGAATTAGGGTTAGGGGTTACAGTTAGGGTTAGGGGTTACAGTTAGGGTTAGGGGTTACAGTTAGGGTTACAGTTAGGGTTACAGTTAGGGTTACAGTTTGGGGTTACAGTTAGGGGTTACAGTTAGGGTTACAGTTAGGGTTACAGTTAGGGGTTACAGTTAGGGTTACAGTTAGGGTTACAGTTAGGGGTTACAGTTAGGGTTACAGTTAGGGGTTACAGTTAGGGGTTACAGTTAGGGGTTACAGTTAGGGTTACAGTTAGGGTTACAGTTAGGGGTTAAAGTTAGGGTTACAGTTAGGGGTTAAAGTTAGGGTTACAGTTAGGGGTTAAAGTTAGGGGTTACAGTTAGGGGTTAAAGTTAGGGGTTACAGTTAGGGGTTACAGTTAGGGTTACAGTTAGGGGTTACAGTTAGGGGTTACAGTTAGGGTTACAGTTAGGGTTACAGTTAGGGGTTAAAGTTAGGGTTACAGTTAGGGGTTAAAGTTAGGGTTACAGTTAGGGGTTAAAGTTAGGGGTTACAGTTAGGGGTTAAAGTTAGGGGTTACAGTTAGGGTTAGGGGTTACAGTTAGGTGTTACAGTTAGGGTTACAGTTAGGGTTACAGTTAGGGGTTACAGTTAGAGTTAGGGGTTACAGTTAGGGTTAGGGGTTACAGTTAGGGTTACAGTTAGGGGTTACAGTTAGGGGTTACAGTTAGGGTTACAGTTAGGGGTTACAGTTTTTTGTTTGTTGTTGTCCTAGTTATAAGTTACAACTAGGCCCCAGACTTTCCCTGGACTTAGGTAAGAGCCATCACTTCTAAATATTGGCCAGTAGACATAGACAGATTGACATTCAGAGAAGGTCAGAAGGAGAGAAGTCATATTTAATGACCCTTAAGAGTAACTGTTATCACCCCAAACACACCCTTAACCTTTAACCCCACACCCCATCTATCACATGGGATGAAGCTTAGTGTATAGAATCATGCACACACACACACACACACACACACACACACACACACACACACACACACACACACACACACACACACACACACACACACACGCACACACACACGCACACACACACACACACACACACACACACACACACGCGCACACACACACACACAGACACACGCAGACACACACACACGCGCACACACACACACACACACACACACATATACATACAGACACACGCAGACACACACACGTAAGACCCTGGGGAAGAGGATGTGTGTGTGTGTGTGTGTCTAGGTGGTGAATGTGTGTGTGTGTGTGTGTGTGTGTCTAGGTGGTGAATGTGTGTGTGTGTTTGTGTGTGGGTGTGTATGTCTGTGTGTGTGTGTGTGTGTGTGTGTGTGTGTGTGTGTGTGTGTGTGTGTGTGACACGGAACCCTCCTTCCAGGCTTTTTCATCGTTTAACTTGGTGATTGGCATCTAAACTTTCATAGTATTACCACGACAACCAGCAACAGTTCATCTTTCAATCACTCACATGGGTATAACCAATGAGGAGATGGCGTGTGGTACCTGCTTCTATAAACCAATGAGGAGATGGGAGAGGCAGAACTTTTAGCACGATCTGCGTCAGAAATATAAAGTTCTATTTTAGCCTTTGGCACCACTGACGCTCGTTGACGCGCGCGAGCAGTGTGGGTGCAATAATTGAATAACTGATTTCTAAATTTATTTTGCAACGCTCGCGCACGCGACGCGAGCGGCGTGGTCAGCCTATAAGACTTTGAAGTTGAGTAAGCTAAATTAATATGTTTTGCCAAAGACGATGACAAAATGTGGTGGAAACAGCAAAATACCAAAAGGTCAAGTCAATCAAGAGCGGAGCTCATTTGTATTCACTCTCCTCTCTGCCATTGTTCATTTGTGAATCAGGAAGGCAAGTTATGAGCTTTTTATTTTTTTAAACCAGGTGTTTATCATTTTCTGAAGAACTTCAAAGGGAATTAACTGTAAAGAAGGACAATGCTAGCACAACAGAAACACCACACATCCTCGGAGTCAGAGCAACTTTTTTTTGTGGGAATTGATAGTTTAAAAGTCACGGTGATGACATCATGACATAAATTGCGGGGTCCTATGGAGAATGAGGGTCCTCTGGGTAGGGGTGTGTCTCCTGGACCTCTGCCCCACTCTGTCAGCACCTGCCAATCTCTCACTGGACAGAGAACGTTTAGTAAGGAATCAAATAATGGAGAGCTGGAGGGTTGAGACTGGGGGCGTTTTCTGAAGGAGTAAAGGAAGGATTGTAGGACTCTGGGCTGGTACACCCCTAGTCCGCTCCCCATAGCTCTCTGCTGAAGAGTTGAAGAGTTCCTCCCCTGAAAAGCCCACTGGACTGATCATTAATCATGTCCATTCTGTCTGTGTCAGGGTGTTGACTCTGCACTCTCCACTTCGCACCAAACACACAACTTTCCAACCCAATACAGCCCTATATCCCAAATGTCTGCACCAAAAATATACAATATCCACATAACACTCAGCGACCCAATACAACCTCTAACCCAACATATCAGAAGCCCAATATCAGCCCTCTTCGCAAACCCCATTATCAGTTCCCTACATCAAACACAGTACATTCCAATCTGGAGAAGAGACAGATGTTGAGAGAGATTAGACAGAAAAAGCAGGGAGATAGTTGGGTAGTTGGAGTTCTACGCGGCTACTGCCGGCAGTCTGCCTCTGTGTGTGTCATGCCATGGCTGGCTGTATTCAATAGAGCGCACGCCAGCAGCTAGGGGAGAAAATCCACAGTAACATTACTGTGTGAATTCTGTTGCTCATTAGTGTGTATTACAACACGGCAGAACAATCACAGGTAATCAACACAGCTAATACGATGTTAACAGATAGTCGATAAGGATTGTCCTTTTCGTTTAAATATACATTAGGGTAGAGGAGAAGGGAGAGCAGGTGTGTGTGTAGGAGCATGCTCACTGACACGCATACACACACTATGGCAAAGCCCACGCCCAACGGGCAGGCTGTCACCATGGCAACGCCACAGCCGGTGTTTCTCTGGCCCGTACCGGCAGCTCGGCTCCTATTTGAATGGCCCGGCCAATGACAGACGTGCCGGCTACAGGGAAATCTGGTCTACCAGCAGGGCGAGAAGGGTTTGTGTGTGTGTGTGAGTGCAAGTGTGTGTTTGTTCATTCGTGCATGCTAGTGTGGGGACCCACACAGTGTGTGTGTACACAACATCAAGGGACCCATATCAGCTTTTAACTCCAGCTCCCCCATATAACCAGAGAGCCTTGGCACTTGGCACGGTCCTATCACGTCTGGCACACATGACCGGATCCATTTTATTTCCAGGAAGATGGGGCCTTGTGCCAAGCCTGTAAGTATAGCGTTCAGATATAGAGAGAGGGCCAAAGGAGAGTGGACCGTAGCAGTATCGGTATTCATTGGTATTCCAGCAGCGTGCGATGCCGCTCCAGCTATGGCAAAGAGGTAGAGAGGCAGAGAGAGAAGCCCCCCTGCTAACATATCGCTACTCAGCAAGCAGTAACATGTGCTCGCTGCCTCTCTCTACAATCTACAGTGTAATCAGACCCAAGCTAGGAACTCACCTGGCTCATTTTCCTTCTAGTGCTTACTGCCAAGAGTAGAGGAGAGGAGAAGAGAAGAGAAGAGCGGAAAGAGAACATAAAACAAGAAAAGAGAAACGAAGAGAAGAGGCGGTCATACAGTATGTTTCCTGTGGATCAAGGGTTTCATTGGCACAGTGTCTTTAATAACACTCTACTAATAAACTCTGAATCTCCCATCCATCTGCACTCACAGATGGCCAAGATCAATAGAAGGCAGATATAATCCCCGCATTCCTATTTTAAAGGCACATTAAACTTCTGCCTCTGTTCCACAGTACGGCCCTAACACTCTCCGCCAACTTTGCCTGTGAATGTGATTCTTTGAAATTCATCTCATCTCCCTCCTCACTCCTCTTCTCCCATCCTCCCCTCCTCTCATCTCGCTTCCTCTCCCCTCCTCTCCACCTCCTCTCCACTCTTCTCTCCCCTCTCCTCTCCACTCCAATCACCATACTGAAAGTGCAAACCACCACATTTAACCATGGAAAGAGGTCAGAGAATATGGCTGAATATAAACAGTGTAGTTATTCCCTCCGCAAGGCAATCAAACAAGTGAAATGCCAGTACAGGGACAAAGTGGAGTCGCAATTCAACGGCTCAGACATGAGACGTTGGTGGCAGAGTCTACAGGAAATCACGGACTACAAAAAGAAAACCAAGCCCGTCACGGACACCGACGTCACGCTTCCAGACAAACTAAACACCTTCTTTGCCCCCTTTGAGGATAATACAGTGCTACCGTCGTGGCCCGCTAACAAGGACTGCGATCCCTCCCGCTCCTTCTCCGTGGCCGACGTGAGTAAAACATTTAAATGTGTTAACCCTCGCAAGGCTGACGGCCCAGACAACATCCTTAGCCGTGTCCTCAGAGCATGCGCAAACCAGCTGGCTGGTGTGTTTACAGATATATTCAATCAATGCCTATCCCAGTCTCCTGTCCCCACATGCTTCAAGATGGCCACCATTGTTCCTGTACCCAAGAAGGCAAAGAAAACTGAACTAAATGACTATAGCCCTGTAGCACTCACTTCTGTCATCATGAAGTGCCTTGAAAGACTAGTCAATGATCATATCACCTCCACCTTACTGGCCACCCTAGACCCACTTCAGTTTGCATACCGCCCAACAGGTCCACAGACGATGCAATCGCCATCACACTGCACACTGCCCTATCCCATCTGGACAAGAGGAATACCTTTGTAAGAATGCTGTTCATTGACGACGGTTCAGCATTCAACACCATAGTACCCTCCAAGCTCATCATCAAGCTGGAGGCCCTGGGTCTCAACCACGCCCTGTGCATTTGGGTCCTGGACTTTTGTGATGGGCCGCCCCCAGGTGATGAAGGTAGGACACAACATCTCCACCTCGCTGACCCTCAACACTGGGGCCCCAAAAGGGTGCGTGCTCAGCCACCTCCTGTACTCCATGTTCACCCATGACTGCGTGGTCACACGCCTCCAACTCAATCATCAAGTTTGCAGACGACACAACAGTAGTGGGCTTGATTACCAACAACAACTAGACAGCCTACAGGAAGGAGGTGAGGGCACTCGGAGGGTGGTGTCAGGAAAACAACCTCTCACTCAACATCAACTAAAACAAAGGAGATGATCGTGGACTTCAGGAAACAGCAGAGGGTGCACCTCCCTATCCACATCAAAGGGACAGCAGTGGAGAAGGTGAAAGTTTTAAGTTCCTCAGCGTACACATCACAGACAAACTGAAATGGTCCACCCACACAGACAGTGTGGTGAAGAAGGCGCAACAGCACCTCTTCAACCACAGCAGGCTGAAGAAATTTGGCTTGTCACGCAAAACCCTGACAAACTTTTACAGATGCACAATCGCGAGCATCCTGTCGGGCTGTATCACAGCCTCGTATTGCAACTGCACCGCCCTCAACCACAAGGCTCTCCAGAGGGTAGTGCGGTCTGCACAACGCATCACCGGGGGCTAACTACCTGCCCTCCATGGTACCTACAGCACCCAATGTCACAGAGAGGCCAAAAAGATCAAGGACAACAACCACCCGAGCCACTGCCTGTTCACACTGCTACCATCCGGAAGGCGAAGTCAGTACAGATGCATCAAAGCCAAGAGACTGAAAAACAGCTTCTATCTCAAGGCCATCAGACTGCTAAACAGCCATTAGTAACTCAGAGACCCAATCACTGGCCACTTTAATAAATGGATCATCACATTTAAATAATGCCATCTTAATAATGTTTACATATCTTACATATACATCACATGTATATACTGTATCTATTGAACCTTGCCTATGCCGCTCGGCCATCGCTCATCCATATATTTATATGTACATATTCTCATTCACCTCGTTAGATTTGTGTGTATTAGCCCGTTTTTGGGGAATTGTTAGATTACTTGTTAGATATTACTGCACTGTCAGAACTAGAAGCACAATAATTTCTCTACACTCGCATTAACATCTGCTAACCATGTGTATGTGACCAATAACATCTGCTAACCATGTGTATGTGACCATTAACATCTGCTAACCATGTGTATGTGACCAATACAATTTGATTTGATTTGGATTTGATTTGATAGTGTATATATAGACATGACAAATACTTGATACAATACACTAAGATTGTGTCATAAAATAAACAGTACAGTCATGTACAGACCATGTCAATTACCCATAATACTTTTAGATTTAATAATGTGAGGGGATTAAATACACTGTATGTTTAGAGAAAAAAAACTTTTCCTCTCCTCCGCTCATCCTTCTCCTCCCTTCTTCTTCAAGAGGCCATTAGGTCCTTACTCCTCTTCTCCTCGTCTGTCTCTGCACTTTTCTCTTTTAAAAAGGCTTCGGCTCATTAACTTCATGGGTCGATCAATTAATCATTAGCAGTTAGCTAAAGATGTCCACTCTTTCCCCAGCTACCCCACTACACGTCTCTTGAACAATGATGTTTCAGACATTACGACGCTCCGGCCTTTATTTCCACTGCTGATCCTTTTAATAAAGAGCATTTTAACCTGATGAATCAATATAATGAGTGATTGAATGATAAATCACCTCGTTCAGGGAACATGTTTCTGGGGCATTATAACACTTCATAAGAAGCTGCTTCCTGTGTTAGCCTACTGAAAGAAGTGCATGTAGCCTGTCACTTAGAGCACTGTAAGCAAACGTGTCAGTCAGACTACGCCAAGTCAGAGACACACACAGGAACAAAGGAAATACGGAAATGATTGCGTAAGTGCTGTGAGAAACCTACTCTTCATGTACATTCAAGTAGGCACCTCTCTACGATCAAAGGAAACCTCTTGGTTTTGAAATGATTTTGAATAAACAAAGCACAAAGACTTTTGGTGTTGAATAATGCAGTAAACAGAAGTAGCTTACAGAGTACAGGCCAGTGTCACGGTGGTGTCCTTATCGGTTAGATGACAAGCTCATACCGGATGAATCGTAATCCACCTGAGCTGGATAGATATCTCTAGGAAGAAGGTCAATGACCGCTCACTGTTTGCTGTTCCTGAATGTGATATTTGGTAAACATTCCCGTGTCAGATATTGTAATGTATGCATCATAATGCATTATACCTGGATGCTCTAAGTACAGTTTCTTCCTGGTTGAAACATTGAACTATGACTAGGCTAAGCTTCATCAAAAATCACATCTGGGAGCACGAAAACAGTGAGTGGGCCTTTTCTCTATTTTTTAAATCAAGCGGAGGTGTCACGGGATGTGTCACATCTCCTACCCATCTCTGGGGCTCTGTGACATTTTCACACATGGAGTCAAGGGTAAAGGGGGAAAAGTAGAAGAGACGAAAAGCAGAAGTCTGGTCGTTTGACATGTCTAACTTGCAGGGGACAGCCAGTACTGAGGCTGTAGTAGACTCAAGTCTCCGTATCAGAAAACATTCACTCTCCGCCACTCTTAACATCAGATGTCACTCAGGGAGTCTCCATAGGGACGATCTTTAACGACTACCTCCTGGAGTGAGTCACCTATGACCTCACCTGCCCTCACAGTAGAACAGCCATGGCGTCATCAGTCTGTCAGGGAGACAGCAATGACACGATTGATGGCATCAATGATGATTTAATTGATGACATTGTCTAGCATTCAGATCATGACTCAGCTATGATGTTACGGCCTTCTTCAAAGAGCTTACATAGGCTTCATCATAGGGGTAGACACAGACAGCTTACCCCCAAATCCTAACCATGTCAAATCTTAGATCAGTGTGTAGGGGCAGCTTCATACAGCAGGGTGATGGATGCGTCACACTTATGCACAGATCTAGGATCAGCTAACCATCCCCGAATCCTAACTATAAGGGACAAAACCACCAAACTGAACCAACTAACACTAACACACAAACACACAAAGGAACAGAGAGAGAGAGAGAGAGAGAGAGAGAGAGAGAGAGATGAGGGGGAGGGGAGAGGAGTAGAAAGGGCATAGAAGAGAGAGGGAGGTGGAGAGAGAGAGGGGGAGAAGCTCAGAGCAAAATAGTGAGATATAAAGAGAGGGAGAGAGGGAGAGATATAAAGCGAGAGAGAGAGAGAGAAAGAGAGAGAGAGCTAGAGTTGGAGAGAAACCTAAAAGCTCAGAGATCCTCTCTCCTCTTTGCATCCTCTGCAGCAGCAGTGTCCCAGCCAGATTGTGTTTTTGAACAGCAGTCAGTCGTTGCTCATTGAATGCTAAGTGACGGCTGTACTAGCATTTCCAAGCCTGTCAAACAGCAATGGGGGAATCTAACACGCAAAATAATAAATGCTGTCGCAGATAAATCTGCATCCGTCCTGTTTAAATTGAACAGGCGCTCCTGGTCTACTCACTGTCTGTCTGCTTAGGGATGTCTGTGCTTATTACAAAGGCAGTGTTACATTGGGAGGAATCAGAAGTGACTGTTTCTGGTTGGAGGCTTTTGCTGGCTTCGCCTGTTTACTTCTTTGAGAGAGTTAGGAGGAAGAGGTAATGCTGGCTTTTTGTAGTCCAGTACAGTATACTGTATGTGTGTGTGTGTGTGTGTGCACACGTGTGTGTTTTCTGCATTAGCCTGCCCATGGATGTTATCTGAGCGGCTGCTTTGCTTATATCAGCATAGAGCCTGGATGGGGACTGCAGCATGGTAACCAGCTGTAGAACATCACACATCACATCACACATCACATCACTAATTTACTGTTTCTACTCTGCAAAGGCTAATGGAGAGATGCATCCATCTGACCTCTACTAGTGGAGGTCACCTATCTCATCATCAGTAAATCTCTAGGCCTACAACAAAGCCTGATCCAAAGCCTGATCCGCTATGCACCTTTTCAAGGCAACGTTCCCATGTTCGTGAAGACCACATCCACCATAAACGCTGCTTATGTCGGCTCATTTGGAAAACACCTTACAATGGTGCAAAGCAGAGAAAGCAGGATCAGATTGAATTCTGGTCATCCATCTAAACCTCTGCTCTCTCCATAGTTTGAGTCAGCGTGGTTGACCAGGCTTGGAAACAATGATCAGGCTTTGGTTCTTCTCCCCACACCAACACACTCAGGCCCACCTGCCTCCTGTCTCCGCTATGACAGGCCTGACCTTTATTGGCTAGGTTTAATCAATGTGCCCGAGGCAGAGCTTTGAAACAGACCATATGTGGTGTGTGTGCGTGTGTTAGAGAGCTAGAAATACAAAGAGAGAGAGAGACAAAGAGAGACAAGAACACAGACCAGCCCCTGTGACATTGTACACTTTGCTGAAAGCCAGACTTGGGCCAGGAGCGGATTAAAACTGGGCCCACCCAACAGAGCCAAAACAGACAACCCAGAAAAAGTCAATATATAAATCCCAAATGTGGCTCAATGGACTGTGTGTACACTACCAGATGGACAGGGTCCGAAGTTCTTCACAGTGACTTGGTTCTCCTGGGGGTAAAGTTGCCAAAACAGACTAATTAACACTATCTGTGCCTTAAGAATAACAGTTTTTAATAGGCTCGGGCACAGAGCAGTTAACAACTTTTTGAATGTGTATTTGCATGTATGAGTTTGTGTTATGTTAGCGTGTGTTTTTGTATGTGTTCAAATTTGAGAGGGAATGCATAAAAGTATGTTTGTGTAAGTATGGGAGTGTGTATAAGTGTGTGCATGAAATCATAACTGTGTTTATGCGTGAGAGGGAGGGCCTCTAACCCTGGAGGTTGGGTTCCAGTGACCAGACTGCTGTTGTTCCAGTGACCAGACTGCTGTTGTTCCAGTGACCAGACTGCTGTTGTTCCAGTGACCAGACTGCTGTTGTTCCAGTGACCAGACTGCTGTTGTTCCAGTGACCAGACTGCTGTTGTTCCAGTCATCAGACTGCTGTTGTTCCAGTGACCAGACAGCTGTTGTTCCAGTGACCAGACTGCTGTTGTTCCAGGGACCAGACTGCTGTTGTTCCAGTGATAAACTGATACCCTGGGACATAGCACACATGCTTGGAGCGCTACAGGGCATCTACTGTAGAGTACACACAGGCACACACACATGACGTACACATACACACACACGCACATACACTTCATATGTGAGAATTCTTATGGCATCAGCGGAAGAAAAATAAAATTGCATTCCATTAACGCACAATTTACATGTAATCTCAAGACTGGAACTTTTGAAATGGGGTCAGAAAATATCACATCAACACTAGAAGAAAATAGCCCACTACTTTTGTGGGGTCAGAATATGTGCACCAACTTTGGTATCATTAAATCAAATCAAATCAAATCAAATCAAATTTTATTTGTCACATACACATGGTTAGCAGATGTTAATGCAAGTGTAGCGAAATGCTTGTGCTTCTAGTTCCGACAATGCAGTAATAACCAACAAGTAATCTAACTAACAATTCCAAAACTACTGTCTTGTACACAGTGTAAGGGGATAAAGAATATGTACATAAGGATATATGAATGAGTGATGGTACAGAGCAGCATAGGCAAGATACAGTAGATGGTATCAAGTACAGTATGTACAAATGAGATGAGTATGTAAACAAAGTGGCATAGTTAAAGTGGCTAGTGATACATGTATTACATAAGGATACAGTCGATGATATAGAGTACAGTATATACGTATGCATATGAGATGAATAATGTAGGGTAAGTAACATTATATAAGGTAGCATTGTTTAAAGTGGCTAGTGATATATTTACATCATTTCCCATCAATTCCCATTATTAAAGTGGCTGGAGTTGAGTCAGTGTCAGTGTGTTGGCAGCAGCCACTCAATGTTAGTGGTGGCTGTTTAACAGTCTGATGGCCTTGAGATAGAAGCTGTTTTTCAGTCTCTCGGTCCCAGCTTTGATGCACCTGTACTGACCTCGCCTTCTGGATGATAGCGGGGTGAACAGGCAGTGGCTCGGGTGGTTGATGTCCTTGATGATCTTTATGGCCTTCCTGTGACATCGGGTGGTGTATGTCAAAGGAGTGAGTTTAGGGCCCTATAGGCTTTTATGCCTAATCAAGTTCCATGTAGTTTTTTCCCAAATTCTGTTTTCTCCATTTAGTTTTTCCAAGTTTCAGTTTTTCCCAGTTTTTTTTGTTTTCTTTCTGTGTGTAGAGAAGAAGAACTGGAATAAGATATAAGTGTCTGGGTCATTTCTGTGGTGCATCCACACACCATAATGTAGATCTGTGTGCTTCCCCTTTAGTTGGCACTGAGCCGACACCCCAACCATCTGGTCTTTTCACAAAAACACACACACACACACACACACACAGACTTACACACAATCAGTATCCACAGCGAGCCATCACCCACAGCGCTGTGACCTGAAAGTGACCGTCAGACACACACTATACACATGCACACCTACACACACCTACACACACCCAAGCATAGCAGCTCCCCACTGTGTGACCTGAGAGTGACTGTCATGAGCATGCTACACACACAGTGCCATCACACACACACACCATACTGTGACCTGACCTGCCAGTGACGTGCAGATCACACACATGGATACACACACCTACATACACAGAAACAACTGCATGCATATATGACTGAGAACACGTTAACATGTTTGCTCTCACATACCAAGAAACACACATATGTTAAGGATGTACACGAAACATGCACTGATAGAGTATAGATGCAGTGAGACTCACACACGGAAACACACTTGCATGTACATTGTGATAGAAATATTACGTATTTACCTGCTCTATTTGATATTCATTTGATATTAAACTATTCATATTTAACTAATTGTAAGACATTTCTGTTCTACTAGTGTCTGTGTTTTTATGGTCTCCACTCTAGTTCCCTGCAGCTAATCTGGGTGTATGGTCACCAGAGGTGGCTGGAGCTGACAAATTAGTTAAAGACTGCATTACAGTCTCATTATTGCAATAATGAATCAATATTAAATAAAGACGATTGTTTGAAGAAATGACAAAGCCTCTCTCAGTATGAATTTCCACGACAACCTACTGCTATTTGTACCTTCGGTCACACTTTTTCTGGATAGTCCCAGATGGTTTGTAGATGTTCAGTAGTTGTTAAATAACTGTCAACAACATTTCCACTAACTATCCTAACCCTAGATCTAACCTTAATCCTTATCCTAACCCTAGATCTAACCTTAATCCTTATCCTAACCCTAGATCTAACCTTAATCCTTATCCTAACCCTAAACTTAACCCATACCCTATCCCTAACATGCGGCCCACACCGCCTGTGTTGTGTGCGCGAGAATTGTAAAATGCATTTACACATACATGTTATCCAATCATTTCAGCTAAATGTGCATGAATGTTTCATGTGTTTCGACCTGTCTCCAAATGAATATAGTAGGTTAAGAGTTGGTTTTGATATTTCAACCTGCGGGTCCTGATCGCGTCTAGTGTGAATGGACAAAATCAACATACACATGCGGAGCCTGGTCTAATCAGCATGTGCCCGAAACATCAGCAAACAGTTGTTTATCCGCATATAAGGTGGTATGTTGGTAGAATGACTGTCGGTAGATCGTCTATATGGGACTATCCAAAGAAAGTGTGACCATACCTTCACACTTTAGATGTCATAGAAACAGAACACAAACAAACATATGGGCCAATGCATCAATGCATGGACATACACACAGACACCATATAACCGTGTAACCGACGGTTATGGATGAAGACCGTCATGAAAGAAACAACAACATCATAACCATAAAAAAAGAAGCAATGACTGAAGACGGGACGGCATTGCATTCCTGTGGTTGATTCCGTTTGTGCGGTAACATAGACTATTAACATCTTGATAAAACTTTGTTGCTCCTTGGTGAAGCAAGCAATGTGTAGCAGCAAATTAGTCTTTGGTTGCCTAGGCAACACCCCCCACTTACAGCCGCATCACACATAGAAATAGAATGAATAGAATGGGCTTGGAACCTCTAACCCAGGCAATTTGACTGGTAAACTCATACGTACACTCGCAATGGCTGCCTGGTAATGTGATGCAATCACTTCCTGCTTTAAATTCCTGCTTCGCGCCTACAGATGTGGGATCTTAATTTGATCCAGTTTGCTACAGCATGGAAATAATCCTGAAGGAACAGGACATTCATTATTATGTGGATTATAATAAAATTAAATTTTTGTAGGATGTTGATACACTTTTTTTTAGGGCAAATTAAGTCTGAAATTTCAAGTGGAAATTACAAAGGCCTTTTTAAAACTCAAATACACCACAAGTTTGCATTTCTTGCTTTGCAGGAAAATTCTCAGCAACACAAGCATGATCGAATTAAGATCCTACAACTGCATGGGTACACTCTAAATGGCCGCCAGTCCACCCATTATGCCATAATTGACTTGAATGGTACACCCATTCTATTCATTCTATTTCTATGGCAGAGAAAATGTAGTACAAAAATATGATATTATTATTTTATTGTATTTTGGGGGTATTTTAACAGTTATTGCAGAGACCATGGTCAATTGTCTGGTCAATTACCGTCATCCAAAATTACATGACTGTCACAGTCCTAATACACATATACACACACATCCTGAAAAACAGCAGGCACATACACTTGTGTGCACATTAAAACGTATAAGCACACATAAACACAACCACACACACCCTGACAAAAACAAATCATACACACATATTATGAAGACCTGCACACACTTTTCCCCCGACTAGGACATATTTGAGATTTTCCCTTGGCTCCGTCTCAGCGGTGCTAGATTAAATGCCATTCCCACTTTACCACAGATGGCTCCAAAATAAATCATATCACACACACTGGTCAACACTGCTCCACACACACACTCACACACAAACACACACACATAGCCAGCCCCCCCCCCCCCCCCCCCCCCCCCACACACACGTTGTCTATCTCTCACCCTTTTACACACACACACACACACACACACACACACACACACACACACACACACATAGCCAGCCCCCCCCCCCCCCCTCCCCACACGTTGTCTATCTCTCACTCTTTTACACACACACACACACACACACACACACACACACACTGGTCAACACTCACACACACTCACACACACTCACACACACTCACACACACTCACACACACATAGCCCCCCCCCCCCCCCCCCCGTAGTTTATCTCTCACCCTTTTACACATGCAAACACACACTAAAGTACCTATACGGTTGAGTGGGTCTGTTCTTTGTATTTCCATCAGTGAATCGATGGTGGGTCTAAATTTATTATAGCTGGGCCGGGCCAGAGATGTTCCCCCTGGCTAGCTGCCCCTGGCTCTCCTGGCTGGGGCTATTGATCCAAGGTCCCAGACCCAATTGCTTTCACACTGAATGAAGGTGTTATGGGGCAGTTTGCGTATGTGTACGTGTGTCTGTCTGTGTGTGTGTGCGCGTGTGTGTATAGAGACTGAGTGATAGGCTTTTCTGCACAGCAGCTTACAGCCTGCATGGTATCACCAGGACGGGGTCAGGCCAAGCACATGTCTTATCACATTAATGCTCCCAGGTAATGTCGCACAAACACAAACACACACACACACGCACACACACACACACACACACAAATACAACCACACACACGAAAACCCGCACACACCTACACAAACTATATTTCACGCACGCACGCACGCACACACACACACACACACACACACACGATAGCACACACAAATACAACCACACACACGAAAACCCGCACACACCTACACAAACTATATTTCACGCACGCACGCACGCACACACACACACACACACACACACACACACACACACACACACACACACACACACACACGATAGCACACACAAATACAACCACACACACAAAAACCCGCACACACCTACACAAACTATATTTCACGCACACGCACGCACGCACGCACGCACACTGACACACACACACACTGCTAACCTACAATCCTGCAGATCAAGGAGTGCAAGCTTAGATCAGTAGCGAAATCTCATTTGACCCCAGCATTAGTTACTGGGGCAACCACCTTCAGTTCCAAGCTTCACTTGTACACGTGGTAAAAAAAGTGTGAAAGTGTGTTGCTCCATGGCTCTGTAACAGTTCCGTAACCACAGACGCTGGGAGATGGGAAGCAGCTACAGGGTGAGATTTTAATAACAAATACACATGAAACTAAACAAGAACAGCATCTGGACCCGAGAAACAAAACAACATCAACGCAGACACAGGAATGAAACTGAGGAAGTAACAGATATAGGGGAGACAACCAATGATGTGATAGAGTCCAGGTGAGTCCGATAAAGTGCTGGTGAGGAGTAACGATGGTGATAGGTGTGTGTAATGATGGGCAGCCTTGAGACCTCGAGCACCAGAGGAGGAACACGAGCAAACGGGACAGGCTCCAATATCAGAAAGTCACACATACAGTATATGCTCTAGTAGCCCCACTATACTGGATTCTGATTGGAAATACATGAATTATCAACACAAACACTCTCTGTATGTCTCACAGCTAGATGGTAAATGTGCTATATTCGCGAAAAAAAGACGCAGCCATGCTGTTTAGCATCAGGTTTAATAACATAATGAACTGACATTTGCATTCCCATAATGCACTTTGACTTTTATTTGGTAGGGCAACCTGAACGTACCAATATTGCTATTCACAGTAATATGCAATACTAGAATTACCATGTAGTTAATAGGCTAATACACTACAGAAAAGGTTGTAACAAATGTAAGATAATGTGTAAGCCACTTCCCCTCCTTCCCATCCTTTTCCTCTCCGCTCGGCCTCCTCCTCTCCTTCCTCTCTCATCTTACGGCAGTGTTCCCCCTCTCCACGCCACAATTAGCCCTCAGCCTGGGTGCTCCAAATGGAGGGTAGGAGAATGAGGGGAGAATGAGGGGAGAAGTGGAGGCGTAGAGAGAAGGAAAAGGCCAGACCCAGCCCCAGACAGCCTCTATTGTCAATCACCTGTCAAATAACTCACATTCTAAATGTTTTCCTTTCCATTTTAAGATTAGAACTAGGAGGGGTGGGAGTCGAGAGGTGGGGGGTTGAAGGAGGGCTAGGGAGACGGTCGGGAGGTGAAAGGGGCCAGAAATGGGTTTAAAGGGTGTGTGGGGGGTGTCCTTTAAGTGGACATGTTGGCGTTCTCAGGGAATGCTAGCCATTCAGAAAGCATTGGGCTATTGAGCAGCATATTGACTGGGAGGGTCAGAAGAACAGTCTGCATTACTCTAATACATTTATTGTCGCTCTGCTATACCGATGCTGGGTAGAACATGGGAGAGAGGGGGAAGACAGGGGAAATAGGGAAGAGATGAGGATGAGGAGAGGGAGAATAAGAGGAGAAGGGGAGAGATACAAGATTTGCTTGTGTATTGTCAAACAGTGGGTGAGAAACACACACACACAGAGGTACTCTAAATCATGTTTGCAAGTGTGAGTCGTGTGACAGGACATCAGTAGGCTCAGCCAGATAAATATAAACTGAACAGATAAAGGTTAAGTTCTGTCTGTCTGTCTGTCTGTCTGTCTGTCTGTCTGTCTGTCTGTCTGTCTGTCTGTCGGTGTGTGTGTGTGTGTGTGTGTGTGTGTGTGTGTGTGTGTCAGCCAATGGCCATCTAGGACTTAAATGAATAAGACATCATTCTCCACTGATCTAACTATCCCTGGAGTAATACAATGAGATATTATTCAGACATCATTATCCACTGCCAACCACTGATCTAACTACAGTAATACAATCTGATATGACATGTCTCTCTCTTCTTTCAAAAATGACTGTTTTTAATCATTCAAATTCCACGCCTACAAAATGGCTTAAGGAAGACATGCCCATTATTTTTTGTCCGTTTGAAACTTTGCTGATTCATTTGGCTTTGTCAGAGAAATACAACTAAAAGCCCATCCCTCACCCACAAGAGCGGCTGGTCAAAATGTAACAGGCTCCCTTACCGTCATTTGGAAAGCATTTCTCTACACTCAGAAAAATAGTTCAAAACAGGTTATTCGGCTGTCCCCATAGGAAACCCTTTTTGGTTCCAGGTACAACCCTCTTGGGTTCCATGTAAAACCCTCTGTGGAAAGGGTTCTTCAAAGGGTTCTTCTATGGAGACAGCCAAAGATCTGTTTTAGGTTCTAGATAGCATCTTTTTTTCTAAGAGTGTAGGCATCCACTCTGACAATGTAGCTACCTTCAGAACATTTCTGTCCACTCTCTCACTGCTTTTCAGACAGACAGAAGTGAAAGAGTGTGTCAAATAGACTCTGACAGGTAAGAACAAAGTGTACTGGCCCTAAACACAGAAGAATAGTCTGGTGTAAATCACCAGTAGAGAAAATAGGATGTCTGAGAGCATAGCAGACTTGATTAGGTTTTATCAGACAGGCAGGCAGGCAGGCAGGCAGACAGACAGACAGACAGACAGACAGACAGACAGACAGACAGACAGACAGACTGGAGCTCTCATTAAAGTTGTGTTGCCCCAACAGATGTAGCTTTGAAAAACAGACTTTCTGTTCCAAACACACACACTTTGACTGGCAGTCTTGCGGCTATGCTAATTCCTGTGTGCCCCTGATAAGCTGCTGTCGACCCAGCCGGTGTGGGAACCCTGTAAACAAAGACAGTCAAAGACCACAAAGAGCTCAAAGCGAGGATCACTCTGTCTCTCCCTCTCCTTTTCCTCCTCCTCTCCTCCTCATCCGCGCTCAGAGTCAAGGCAATTCAACATTCCAGCCGTCTCTTTTCCAGCGGGAGTTCTCTGAAGGCAGCCCCAGCACAGGGTCTGTCTGTCTGTCTGTCTGTCTGTCTGTCTGTCTGTGTGCCTGCCTGCCTGCCTGCCTGCCTGCCTGCCTGTCTGTCTGTCTGTCTGTCTGTCTGTCTGTCTGTCTTTCTACCTCCTCTACTGAATCCACTCTTAAGTGAATACTAAAGATATACTCATTCTCCATTAAAAAAACAGTGTGCCGTCACCCTGAAAGCTAAGGGCCAGGTTTACTGTCAACAGGATGGTGCAATTACACAGCCTAACCACATACACATAGTTAGCACTTTCTGCTTGAGGAGAAGGCACCTTAATTGCTGTATAATTACATATTGTACCACATTACATAGAGGGTTGAGATTGTGTTAGATATGACTCTTACAATTAGTGTAGGGGGTACAAGTTGGTCCGGGATTACGGTCGGTGTCATGACATGAATTATACGGATGTAATTCTTCACTATGTGGGTAATCACACAGGCTAAAGGAGCATGAAGTAGAACTATGGTGAAGCCTGTAGAGCTGTAGCCTACATGGGAATTACAGCCAACACAATTACATGGGGAAATTGAGCACATGTAAAGTTCAAACTGTGGTGATTCGGAGTGTGTGTGTGTGTCTGTGTGGTGTGTGGCGTGTGTGTGTGTGTCCTGTGAAACAACTAGATAACACCCCCAACAGCCCCTCAGTAGCCTCCGTAGACCAGGCTAGAGAAGATTCATGACTACAAGACTTATAGTGACTTACAGACCTACTTCCTAAGCCAAAGGGAAATTAGCTCCACTCCACTCTCCACTAATTTAACATATTGGCTTAGTAACACGAAATGGGGTGAATTTGAGAAGAGGGAATATTGATAGAGATGGTTGAAAGTTGAAGTGAAAAAACGAAAGAAGAGAGAATGGAGGGATTTTCTCTCTCTCTCTCTCTCTTTATGACCAAGGGGCATTTCACCCCTATCTGCCTAACTATCAGCAATAGTTCTGGGGACAAACGTTAGACAGAAAGGAAAAATGGGACGCATCAGAGTGAGGGGTGTAGCATGAGGGGTGAATGGGGTGTGAGGCCACAGCGAGAGGGTAAGGTCTCTCTCTGTGTCCCCTCTATAGGCCCTCTTCATCCTGGGTCTTTGTGTTATGACAAAAGGGGTGACAAAAGGTGTGACAACGGGGGTGACAACAGGGGTGACAACGGGGGTGACAACAGGGGTGACAACGGGGGTGACAACCAGGGTGACAACGGGGGTGACAACCAGGGTGACAACGGGGGTGACAACGGGGGTGACAATGGGGGTGACAACGGGGGTGACAACCGGGGTGACAATGGGGGTGACAATGGGGATGACAACAGGGGTGACAACAGGGGTGACAACAGGGGTGACAACAGGGGTGACAACGGGGGCGCTGGAGGCAAAGTGACCAGAGCCCCTGCCATCTGGAGCAGCTTTGGGGTCCTTTGCATCCCCATGTCCACCCACCCCTGTCCCCTTTCTCTCTCTGACTGGCCCCTTGAGCCATTATCCCCCAGACAGCACACAGTTACTGTCGGCTAATTAGGATTTAGCAGGACAGGGAGACCGGGAGAGGGATGGGACAAGGCCATGGACATAGAGATAGGGGTTAGAAAGAGAGGTAAGAGTGAGAACAAACACCATTGTAAATACAACCCATATTTATGCTTATTTATTTTCCCTTTTGTACTTTAACCATTTCTACATTGTTACAACACTCTATATATACATAATATGACATTTGTAATGTCTCTATTCTTTTGGAATTTCTGTGAGTGTAATGTTTACTGTTCATTTTTATTGTTTATTTCACTTTTGTATATTATCTACCTCATTTGCTTTGGCAATGTTAACATATGATTCCCATGCCAATAAAGCCCCTTGAATTGAATTGAGTGTAAGATGTGAACAGAAGAATGAGAGTAAAAGACCAGGGAGTAAATTGCAAAATGGTTGGGAGAGATCTTCAATGTACCCATTCCATGGCATATGGTTTATGAATTGATACGCAAAACAACGCCGGATTCAAAACTTCAAATTTTTTAATTTAAATTATGTTACAAAATTCTTGCAACCAATATAATGTTATATATAGGGGATACAATCTTCCCAGCTCTGCAGATTTTGCTGTGAGGAGGCAGAGTCATTAGATAATTTATTTTGGTTTTGGCTATATGTAGCTCGTTTTTAGTCACAGGTCCAGGATTGTCTGAAGAATTGCAACATTTGCCGAGAACTAACGGTGCAGATAGCAATACTGGGTGATTTGAAAAGCCATAGTCAATTAATCAATAATCAAATTATTACTTTTGCAAAAATGTTTATTTTTAATTCACAATCTGTAGAAGCTATGAGAATAGAAAGGTTCAGTACTTTTGTGAAGCATCACAGCACAGTTGAAAAATATATGGCAAATAGAAATCTTAAATGGATGGTGTTAAGAGATAGATGGGAGGGGTTGAATGGAGCTGAAGGGTGGGACTATTAACAAGATGTAAGTCCCACCTGAAGGGTGTAAATGTAAAACATACGCTGTCTGTAAAATGTACATAGTGTCATGTTGGTTTAACGATGGATGGGACCAAGGTGCAGCGTGGTAGGCGTACATCACACATTTATTAAATGAACACCAAAAACAAGAAAGAAATAACGACACGTAAAGTTTTGTAGCGCTAACACAGCAACTACCCAAAAACAAGATCCCACAGCCTAAGGTGGAAAAAAAGGCTGCCTAAGTATAATCCCCAATCAGAGACAACGATAGACATCTCCCTCTGATTGGGAACCACACCCGGCCAACAAAGAAATATAAAAACTAGAATGCCCACACAAATCACACCTCCACTCGAAATTAAAAGGCTCTCTGGTCAGGGTGTGGCACATATGTTCAGAAATCTTATGAAATAGCACAGTTACAAATAGAAATCACACTGGATGGACATCAGAAATAGAGGAAGGACTTAAAAACAAACAAAATATAGCTATTGTAAAATAGATTGTGTCTGTATATTGTGTATAATATGTATAAACTGAAGGTAGAAGCCTAGGTGTTATGGTTTATTAGTTTACCACAATTGGGGGAAGGGTTGTAGGGATTGCGGGGAATAATAAAGGTATATTTAAAAAAAAAACTATGTACATCTATATATGTATGTGTATGTATATATGTAAACATATGTGTATGTATGTATGTGTACAGTTGAAGTCGGAAGTTTACATGCACCTTAGCCAAATACATATACTCAGGGCGTGAGTTGGGGTGGGCATTCTATGTTTTTGTTCTCTGATTGAGAGCCATACTTAGGTAGCCTGTTTTCCCATTTTGAGTTGTGGGTGATTATTTTCTGGTTAGTGTTTGTTGCACCTGTCAGAACTGTTCATTTATCGTTTTGTTGTTTTTGTTTGTGTATTCATTCTTGATTAAAAGTATTATGAATATGTACCACAGTGCACTTTGGTCCTCCTCTGCTTCCACCAACAAAAAATCGTTACACAAAGAATAATTAATTTCAGCTTTTATTTCTTTCATCACATTCCCAGTGGGTCAGAAGTTTACATACACTCAATTAGTATTTGGTAACATTGCCTTTAAATTGTTTAAATTGGGTCAAACGTTTCGTGTAGCCTTCCACAAGTTTCCCACAATAAATTGGGTGAATTTTGGCCCATTCCTCTGACAGGGCTGGTGTAACTGAGTCAGGTTTGTAGGCCTCCTTGCTCGCACACGCTTTTTCAGTTATGCCCACAAATTTTCTATAGGATTGCGGTCAGGTCTTTGTGATGGCCACTCCAATACCTTGACTTTGTTGTCTTTAAGCCATTTTGCCACAACTTTGGAAGTATGCTTGGGGTCATTGTCCATTTGGAAGACCCATTTGCGACCAAGCTTTAACTTCCTGACTGATGTCATGAGATGTTGCTTCAATATATCCACGTAATTTTCCTGCCTCATGATGCCATGTATTTTGTGAAGTGCACCAGTCCCTCCTGCAGCAAAGCACCCCCACAACATGATGCTGCCACCCCCCGTGCTTCACGGTTGGGATGGTGTTCTTCGGCTTGCAAGCCTCCCTCTTTTTCCTCCAAACATAACGATGGTCATTATGGCCAAACAGTTCTATTTTTGTTTCATTAGACCAGAGGACATTTCTCCAAAAAGTATTTTCCCATGTGCAGTTGCAAACCGTAGTCTGGCTTTTTTATGGTGGTTTTGGAGCAGTGGCTTCTTCCATGCTGAGCGGCCGTTCAGGTTACGTCGATATAGGACTCATTTTACTGTGGATATAGATACTTTTGTACCTGTTTCCTCCAGCATCTTCACAAGGTCCTTTGTTGTTGTTCTGGGATTTATTTGCACTTTTCGCACCAAAATAAGTTAATCTCTAGGAGACAGAACGCATCTATAACGGCTGAGTGGTCCCATGGTGTTTATACCTTCGTACTATTGTTTGTACAGATGAACTTGGTACCTTCAGGCATTTGGAAATTGCTCCCAAGGATGAACCAGACTTGTGGAGGTCTACAATTTTCTTTCTGAGGTCTTGGATGATTTCTTTTGATTTTCCCATTATGTGAAGCAAAGAGGCACTGAATTTGAAGGTAGGCCTTGAAATACATCCACAGGTACACTTCCAATTGACTCAAATTATGTCAATTAACCTATCAGAAGCTTCTAAAGCCATGACATAATTTTCTGGAATTTTCCAAGCTGTTTAAAGTTACAGTCAACTTAGTGTATTTAAACTTCTGACCCACTGGAATTGTGATATAGGGAATTATATGTGAAATCATCTGTCTGTAAACAATTGTTGGAAAAATTACTTGTGTCATGAACAAAGTAGATGTCCTAACCGACTTGCCAAAACCATAGTTTGTTAACAAGAAATTTGTGGAGTGGTTGAAAAACGAGTTTTAATGACTCTCACCTAAGTGTATGTAAACTTCCGACTTCAACTGTATATATTTACCAAAAAAAGATATGAGGGACTGGAAATGATGCAGACAATTACATTGATGGAAGCAACAATCTTTCCGCAATATTAAGCTGATCCACCCCTAAAAAATGTTTTTTTAAAGAGTCTAGAGAGTGGGAGAGGTTAGGGCTGAGAGAGGGTAAGAGACCAGGGAGTAGGAGAAGTTAGGGCTGAGAGAGGGTAAGAGTCCAGGGAGTAGGAGAAGTTAGGGCTGAGAGAGGGTAAGAGACCAGGGAGTAGGAGAAGTTAGGTCTGAGAGAGGGTAAGAGAACAGGGAGTGGGAAAGGTTTGGGCTGAGCGAGGGTAAGAGGGGATACGAGGTGAGTGGCTGAGAGGCCAGAGAACATGTGAGAATGAAATGGACAAGGCATTAGTCAAGTTGAGAACAGACTCTACACCAAGTGAGAAGCTTTAAAAACAGGGGAAAAAGTGAAGCTTTTGTGTTGAGTCAAGCAATGGGATGATGATTGCAGTGAGGGACAGTGGGATGGACTAGTCAAATATATTGGCTCAGTTAGACAGGGAGAGAGCGCAGGAGTAGGGTCTGGGTATGTATGGGAAACAGGTCTAACTAAGTGGGGGTCAAGTTTTGGCTTCCGCAAGGTTCATGAACAATGTGGAGTCTTGAGAATGTTAGATGACGCGAGTAGAAGTGAAAGAAGACGAGGTAGGGTGAAAAGGTAACCGTATTGAGATGAATAAATGGAAGTTAGGGAGACAGATAAGAAGAGAGGAAACATGACAGATAAGGAGAGTGAGAGAGGGAAAGAAACCTGACAGAGGAGGATCTGTCTATCCATAGAGTATGACAACAACTCCATATGTGGTTTCTCTTTATTGTGTCAGAGTGGAGGTGCAGGATTCATGTGTGCCTCATTAGAGACTGACCCTGCATTAGTGAGCTGTGTGTGCACGTGCACGTGTGTGTATGTGTGTGTGTGTGGCGGGGCGGTCATTATAATGTGTGGCATGAGTCTCTGTCTGGGGATCTATTCTCTTGCTTTGTTTGGGACACACTGCTGCCCTCTGCTCTTCCTCTATTCAGCCTGTTGAGGGCCTTTTGTCTCTTTCAGTCTTTTTCTCTTCTTTTATTCTCTCTTCCGTCCTTTCTCTCTCTTTCCCCCGCTCTCCCATTTTTCCCTGTCGCCATGGCCTTTCTGTAGCCCAGTAATGGGGAGAGTACAGGGAGAGTCAGAAGGCTTTATAATTGGGTTTAAAGGTGGGCTGGCTGAGAGCAGAGACCCCTGTTAAAAGCATACTGTACACACAGAGAGAGATAGAGAGAGTGCGCAGTGTGAAAGTCCATGTGCAGCAACACAGAAAAGGGTGTTCAAAATCAGACACTGAGAGTGTGTGTGTGTGTGTGTGTGTGGGGCGGGGTGGCTTGATTCTCACTCTGTTTTGTTTCTCCAAATGTGACTCGTTTCAGGAAACTAGGTGTACAGTGCCTTGCGAAAGTATTCGGCCCCCTTGAACTTTGCGACCTTTTGCCACATTTCAGGCTTCAAACATAAAGATATAAAACTGTATTTTTTTGTGAAGAATCAACAACAAGTGGGACACAATCATGAAGTGGAACGACATTTATTGGATATTTCAAACTTTTTTTAACAAATCAAAAACTGAAAAATTGGGCGTGCAAAATTATTCAGCCCCTTTACTTTCAGTGCAGCAAACTCTCTCCAGAAGTTCAGTGAGGATCTCTGAATGATCCAATGTTGACTTAAATGACTAATGATGATAAATATAACCACCTGTGTGTAATCAAGTCTCCGTATAAATGCACCTGCACTGTGATAGTCTCAGAGGTCCGTTAAAAGCGCAGAGAGCATCATGAAGAACAAGGAACACACCAGGCAGGTCCGAGATACTGTTGTGAAGAAGTTTAAAGCCGGATTTGGATACAAAAAGATTTCCCAAGCTTTAAACATCCCAAGGAGCACTGTGCAAGCGATAATATTGAAATGGAAGGAGTATCAGACCACTGCAAATCTACCAAGACCTGGTCGTCCCTCTAAACTTTCAGCTCATACAAGGAGAAGACTGATCAGAGATGCAGCCAAGAGGCCCATGATCACTCTGGATGAACTGCAGAGATCTACAGCTGAGGTGGGAGACTCTGTCCATAGGACAACAATCAGTCGTATATTGCACAAATCTGGCCTTTATGGAAGAGTGGCAAGAAGAAAGCCATTTCTTAAAGATATCCATAAAAAGTGTTGTTTAAAGTTTGCCACAAGCCACCTGGGAGACACACCAAACGTGGAAGAAGGTGCTCTGGTCAGATGAAACCAAAATTGAACTTTTTGGCAACAATGCAAAACGTTATGTTTGGCGTAAAAGCAACACAGCTGAACACACCATCCCCACTGTCAAACATGGTGGTGGCAGCATCATGGTTTGGGCCTGCTTTTCTTCAGCAGGGACAGGGAAGATGGTTAAAATTGATGGGAAGATGGATGGAGCCAAATACAGGACCATTCTGGAAGAAAACCTGATGGAGTCTGCAAAAGACCTGAGACTGGGACGGAGATTTGTCTTCCAACAAGACAATGATCCAAAACATAAAGCAAAATCTACAATGGAATGGTTCAAAAATAAACATATCCAGGTGTTAGAATGGCCAAGTCAAAGTCCAGACCTGAATCCAATCGAGAATCTGTGGAAAGAACTGAAAACTGCTGTTCACAAATGCTCTCCATCCAACCTCACTGCTCGAGCTGTTTTGCAAGGAGGAATGGGAAGAAAATTCAGTCTCTCGATGTGCAAAACTGATAGAGACATACCCCAAGCGACTTACAGCTGTAATCGCAGCAAAAGGTGGCGCTACAAAGTATTAACTTAAGGGGGCTGAATAATTTTGCACGCCCAATTTTTCAGTTTTTGATTTGTTAAAAAAGTTTGAAATAACAAATAAATGTCATTCCACTTCATGATTGTGTCCCACTTGTTGTTGATTCTTCACAAAAAAAAATACAGTTTTATATCTTTATGTTTGAAGCCTGAAATGTGGCAAAAGGTCGCAAAGTTCAAGGGGGCCGAATACTTTCGCAAGGCACTGTATGTCGCGTGTCACTACTTCACAGGAATGTCATTTGAGCGTAACATTTTTTTTAATCAAAATGCTTTTTGGGCAGAAATGCCTTCTGGAACATGTGAACTTTCATGTGCCTTATTGACAAACTTGTAAGCCAAGTTCGTCTGGATTTAGCTTAAATACACACAACGTTTAACAAATATGATTTAAAAACACAGGGGCATTGACATTTAAACACAAATTCACTTATTTTATGAGCTGCTTAGCATGTTTAGGTAATCCTTTCTAAATGGTATTTTTTGAAAGACATTATGAATAACTGCAACAGTGTTGCTAAGGCTCTCCACTTTCTGGAGGACCGAGTTCTGAAATCAGTGGGATGCCCAGTGGAAGCAGAGTATGATAGATAAGGAGATGGAGACAATTCAGGCATTTGATTGCAAATTTGGAGCAAGTCAAAAAGAGAACACTGTTGTATAAAACAGGCTGTTGAATAAAAGGCTGCTGTATAAAACATTGGCCTCCGGATTTACAGCTATAAACTAAGGGCAAACATGGCATCCGTGACAGAGAGGGAGAAGCGTTCATCTATGTATACAGGTAAGAGTCTAGCTAGCTACATTTTCATTTATTATACATTTCTAATTTTGTCAGAATGTTGTTTTCATTGCAAGTTAAAGCGTACTGTTACCTAGCCAGCGAATGTTAGCTGGCTGGCTGGCTCAGTAGCGTTACGTGTATGATCTATGTAGTAATATTATTCATATCTCAGAACCACTTCAATTGCTAGTTATAGCCTGATGTTAGCTAGCTAGGTAACATTGAACCTAGCTAGTTGGTTAGCTTTAGCTACCTGTAGATTCATGCAGAGTAGTAACACTATGAGTTGGAATTATGGTTCATTGTTTAGCGATCTAGCTAGTGTGACAAATAAACTTATTTTAAACGTATTTTATTTGATACAATGTGGGTTTACCAGAGACGGTAATGTGAAGAGCAACATGACCTGCACCAAAATCAAAATATGATATAACGTTAGGCCAACGAGACATTGTTCTAAACGCCCTGCTTCTTTTTCATCACACTTATTAGCTCACCATTAACTTAATAATGATGTTGTTTATTTTCTTGTAATAATGAAATAATGAAAGTTGCTTTTAGTTGCCTGGTTTGCTAGATTAACAAATAGTAAATTCATTTTTCAACAGATGGGTTTATTGGTGTAAAAATACACCAGTTATGCTATTTTGAACCACCAGACTGCTGATGTTATGCAGCCTGTCGTTTTTGTGTTATACTTTTTCATGGCGATAATGACAAGTTTGATATCGGACGACAATAGAATGTTCATGATGTCACTGTGACAACTGAATACAGATATGTCAATAGGCATAGTGTAAACCAGCCTTTAGTCTTGAAATCGTAGGATGTACACTACCATACTCACTGTTGAGCACATTGCCTCACGTGTGAATCCATAAAGAGATGGGCTTAAGAGGGTGTGAATGATGATGAATGGTTGTAGACAAAGAAGAACTCTGGGTACCAAAATATTCAAGGGCCATTTTCTCAAAAGTGGAATTAATTTCCCATTGTACCTCGACTGTAGTGTATGATATACAATTTTCTAGCTCTGAGTCTCTACTTTTATCCAATGTAAAAAACACAATTTTACATTTTGCTACATAAGACCGAATTGAGCCGTAGGTCACAAGTGTGACTTGTTTCAGGAAATCACTGATGTCGCACGTCACTACTTCACAGGAGAGGCATTTAAACGTAAACATTTATGTTTTATCAAAATGCTTTTTTTGGCAGAAACAAATACAAACTTGTATTCCATACATAAATATAAATAAAATAGTTAAATTACAAGCCTAGTTGGTTCAGCCATGGAAAAAGACAGGAACCTTCCCGCTAGCAATGATTGGCAGAGATAATGGATGGGCTGGACATGCCAGGAGATGAGTTTGGATTGGTCTGCCATGCAGCAGGCTTCTGTCTATAATGTGAGCTGCTGTTTTGATAGTCCTTTCTACCGCGCTGTTTTTGAAAGATATGTGTCTTGTAGCAACATTTGAATTTCTGTTTTATACATTGGATAAAAGTAGAGACTCAGAGCTACAAAATTGTATATCATACACTGCATTTGAGGAAACAATGGGAAATGAATTCTGCTTTGAATGTTGATCAACTTGTAAACTCACTTCTGAGAAAACCATCTTTCAATGTTTTGGTACAACTGTTGGAGAGCCCTTCTTTGTCTACACCCAATCAGCATTGTTCACATCCTCTTAAGCGTTAGCCCCACCCATCTCTTTAAGGGTTGATCCAAGCATTCTGTACTAACTTGCCAGCTACTTCCAGACATCTAAGTGAGAAAGAACAGCTCACTGAACATTACTCGCCCTAGCAGAGCTGGTTAGGCTGTTACAGTATGTTATCCAGAGTGTTGGTGACTGCAACTATGCTGTCAGATTGTCCATTCGTTAATCCAGAGTGTTTCGCGTTCAAGGAGTACCCACACTGAACATTTTACTCCCCCTTGCAGAGCTGGTTTGGCCATTTTCATGTTATCCAGAGCTTTTTGGTAAAAAAATGTTTTTTTCACGTTCAAACAGCTCTCCTGTGATGTCGTGACTCGCGACATACACCTAGTTTCCTGAATTGGGCTTTTTTGCCTTTGTGCAGATGTTGCCATGTCTCATTTTTGATTCATTGAAAATTATACTTTTTTTCCAAAAATGGAGGAGGCAGGTGGCAGCGGGAGGAGGTAGGGAACTGGTGTCATTGGATGACTGGTGTGGTGTAGTTGTTGAGCGGCTTCACTGAAAGTATATTGTATGTTTCGGATATTCATTAAATATTTATTTTTTTAAAGTTAGCCAGGTGTGTCTGGGGGTGATTACAGCCATCTATTGTATTTCATGAACCTGTGTAAATGTCTAGACAATAGTGACCCATCAACTTAGCTAGATGTGGCTGGAGGTGGTTATAGCATTTCCTTAATGTGACCCATCAATTTAGACAAGTGTGTCGGGTAAGCGTCATTTCATAATTATAAAATATTTTTTTTGGGACACTTCCTGTTTTTTTTTGTTGATATTGTTGATATGTAAGTAACATTTCACTGTAGCGTTTAGACCTTCTGTATCCTGTCCATGTGATCAGTATTTGTTTACCACTGTTTACCAGTGCCAGTAATGTGAAGAACAACATGACCTGCATCAAAGTTAGATTAAGATAAAGACCAAGGACTAGATAAAGTGTATTTTTACCTGGAGTTTTTCCCTATAGTAGGCTACTACTAAGAGATGGATGGGGTAACTTTTATCCAATGTAAAAAAAAGTACATTTCAAATTCTGCTTCATAAGACCGAATCGAGGAGTTCAGTCACAAATGAACTAGTTTTTAGAAGAGAAATGGACAGGGCTAAATGAGTTGGAGTTGCCTCTAATAGCCTGCCATCACACTGTTAGGGACTTAACTGCCAGCGTGTCTGAACTGCAGTAAACCAGGACCGTATTGGACAAACATCTGATCAAAGTAAATACCTAAAGTATATACCACCAACACCTGACAGAGTAAGAGAGAGAAAAACAATAAGAAATAGTAACAGAGAGCCAGAACCTCAAGCACTCCTCTCCCCTCTTTTCTTCCCTCATCTACTGTCCTCTCCTCTTCTATATTCTCCTCTATGTTCCTCTCCTCTCCTGACCTCTCCTCTATTTTCCTGTTCTATTTTCTTCTCTTCTCTACTCTACTCTACTCTACTCTACTCCCCTCTCCCAGGCCCATGACAACAGCCATTATACAGGAATAAGGCAGCCATAATGTATCGGTACTTAGGCCTGAGGAGACACACTCGCTCAATGGGCCGTGAATCTCCCGTCACCAGCGTTAGACGGTCGAACGTTGAATAAAGTTATTTGAATATTTGTAATATTAATGTGCCGATGTGTCAAGAGCCCGCCGGTGCAGAACAAAGAGGGAAAATAAGAGAGGAGCACATCATCTATATCCAGTATTCACAGAATAGAAAACGACTGGATGGATGGATTGATGGATGGCTGGATGGACGGGTGGATGAACGGATGGATGTCTGGGCAAACAAATTACTAAATGTATTAATGGATAGATACATTGTTATTATCTCTACATTAGCTTGTCTCCATCCAGCTCTTCAACAGAGCCACACTATAAACTGTCAACAGCGTCAGATTAGCCAGCTGTCCAGCCTGCATTTTCAATACAGACAACATCACCCCCAACAAATGTTTAAGATGGCACCGGAGGGGATGGCTGCTGTTTTATGGGCTCTTAACCAACCATGCTATTTTGTTAGTTTTTCTTTTACATGGTTTGTTCCTTATTTTGTACATAATGTTGCTGCTACCATCTTTCATGACTGAAAAGAGCTTAGGGACATCAGATCAGCGATTACTCACCTTGAAGTGTACAAATAATTTTTCTTTAATGAGAAAGATTTACACCAGACACCCGAACAGGCCCTCATCCCTGTCATTCGAAGGAGAAGGAGACGGAGGTATCGCGGAAGGAGATCGGGGTGCCATGTAAGGATCCAGCGACGAGTGGCTAATCTGCTTCTGCCATCGGTACTATTGGCCAACGTACAATCGCTGGCCAATAAAGTGGATGAACTACAAGCACGTATATCCTACCAACGGGACATTAAAAACGGGCAAATCTTATGTTTCACAGAGTCGTGGCTGAATGACGACATGAATAACAAACAGCTGGTTATACACTGTATCGGTGTCACGGCTGATGAAAGGAGCGGACCAAGGTGCAGCGTGGTGAGCGTACATGTTCTTTAATTAAGAAAAAGACGCCGAACAAAACAATACACACTACAAAACAAAACTGTGAAGCTTAAGGCTAAGTGCCATAAAGAAAGTCAACTTCCCACCAAGACAGGTGGGAAAAAAGGCACCTAAGTATGGTTCCCAATCAGAGACACCGATAGACAGCTGTCCTTGATTGAGAACCATTGAAAATCATAGAAACACAACACATAGAAATGCCCACCCCACATCATGCCCTGACCAAACGAAAATAGAGACATAAAAAGGATCCCCAAGGTCAGGGCGTGACAATCGGCAGGATAGATCAGCAGCCTCTGATAAGAGAAGGGGTGGCGATCAATGGATATTTGTAAACAACAGCTGGTGCATGATATCTAAGCAAGTCTCGAGGTTTTGCTCGCCTGAGGTAGAGTATCTCATTATAAGCTGTAGACCACACTATCTACCTAGAGAGATCTCATATATATTCTTCATAGCTGTCTATTTACCACTACAAACCGATGCTGGCACTAAGACCGCACTCAATGAGCTGTATACGGAAAATGCTCATCCAGAGGTGGCGCTCCTAATGGCTGGGGACTTCAATACAGGGAAAGTTAAATCAGTTGAACGTAATTTCTATCAGCATATTAAATGTGCAACCAAAGGGAAAAGACCACATTTACTCCACACACAGAGACGCATAACAAAGCTCTCCCTCACCCTCCATTTTGCAAATCTGACCATAATTCTATCCTCCTGATTCCAGCTTGCAAACACAAATTAAAGCAGGAAGCACCAGTGACTCGGTCAATAAAAAAGTGTTCAGATGAAGCAGTTGCTAAGCTACAGGACTGTTTTGTTAGCACAGACTGGAATATGTTCCGGGATTCTTCCGATGGCATTGAGGAGTACAACACATCAGTCACTGGCTTCATCAATAAGTGCATCGATGACTGCGTCCACACAGTGACTGTACGTACATACCCCAACCAAAAGCCATGGATTACAGGAAATATCCGCACTGAGCAAAAGGGTAGAGCTGCAGCTTTCAAGGTCCGGGACTCTAACCCGAAGGCTTACAAGAAATCCTGCTATGCCCTGCGACGAACCATCAAACAGGCAAAACATCAATACAGAACTAAGATCGAATCATACTACACCGGATCCGACGCTCATCAGATGTGGCAGGGCTTGCAAACTATTACAGACTACAAAGGGAAGCACAGACGAGAGCTGCCCAGTGACATGAGCCTACCAGATGAGCTAAATTACTTCTATGCTCGCTTCGAGGTAAGTAACACTGAAACATGCATGAGTGCATCAGCTGTTCCAGCAGCCGACGTGAGTAAGACCTTTTAACAGGCAAAGATTCACAAGGTCGCAAGGTCAGATGGATTACCAGGACGTGTACTCCGAGCATGCGCTGACCAACTGGCAAGTGTCTTCACTGACATTTTCAACCTCTCCCTGTCTGAGTCTGTAATACCAACATGTTTCAAGCAGACCACCATAGTCCCTGTGCCCAAGAACACAAAGGTAACATGCCTAAATTACTACCGACCCATAGCACTCACGTCTGTAGCCATGAAGTGCTTTGAAAGGCTGGTCATGGCTCACATCAACACCATTATCCCAGAAGCCCTAGACCCACTCCAATTTGCATACCGCCCCAACAGATCCACGGATGATGCAATCTCTATTGCACTCCACACTGCCCTTTCACACCTGGACAAAAGGAACACCTCTGTGAGAATGCTAATCATTGACTACAGCTCAGCATTCAACAACATAGTACCCTCAAAGCTCATCATTAAGCTAAGGACCCTGGGACTAAACACCTCCCTCTGCAACTGGATCCTGGACTTCCTGACGGGCCGCCCCTAGGTGGTAAGGGTATGTAACAACACATTTGCCACACTGATCCTCAACACGGGGGCCCATCAAGGGTGCATGTTCAGTCCCCTCCTGTACTCCCTGTTCACTTATGACTGCACGGCCAGGCACAACTCCAACACCATCATTAAATTTGCCGATGACACAACAGTGGTAGGCCTGATCACCAACAACGACGAGACAGCCTATAGAGAGGAAGTCAGAGACCTGACCATGTGGTGCCAGGAAAACAACCTCCCTCAACATGATAAAGACAAAGGAGATGATTGTGGACTACAGGAAAAGGAGCACCGATCCTTCTCATCGACAGGGCTGTAGTGGAGCAGGTTGAGAGCTTCAAGTTCCTTGGTGCCCATATCACCAACAAAGTAACATGGTCAAAGCACACCAATACAGTCATGAAGCGAGCACGACAAAGCCTATTCCCCCGCAGGAGAGTGAAAAAACTTGCCATGGGTCCTCAGATCCTGAAAAGATTCTACAGATCATCCTAACTGGTTGCATCACTGCCTAGACTTCCGGCGCCGACAGAGATGGCCGCCTCGCTTCGCGTTCCTAGGAAACTATGCAGTTTTTTGTTTTTTTACGTGTTATTTCTTACATTAGTACCCCAGGTCATCTTAGGTTTCATTACATACAGTCGAGAAGAACTACTGAATATAAGATCAGCATCAACTCACCATCAGTACGACCAAGAATATGTTTTTCGCGACGCGGATCCTGTGTTCTGCCTTACAAACAGGACAACGGAGTGGATCCTATGCAGCTCTCTTGACAACAAGGTTGATGAAATCCGAGCAAGGGTAGCATTCCAGAGGGACATCAGAGACTGTAACGTTCTTTGCTTCACGGAAACGTGGCTTACTGGAGAGACGCAATCCGAAGCGGTGCAGCCAACAGGTTTCTCCACGCATCGCGCAGACAGGAAAAAACATCTTTCTGGTAAAAAGAGGGGCGGGGGCGTATGCCTTATGACTAACGTGACATGGTGCGATGAAAGAAACATACAGGAACTCAAATCCTTCTGTTCACCTGATTTAGAATTCCTCACAATCAAATGTAGACCGCATTATCTACCAAGAGAATTCTCTTCGATTATAATCACAGCCGTATATATCCCCCCCCAAGCAGACACATCGATGGCTCTGAACGAACTTTATTTAACTCTCTGCAAACTGGAAACAATTTATCCGGAGGCTGCATTCATTGTAGCTGGGGATTTTAACAAGGCTAATCTGAAAACAAGACTCCCCAAATTTTATCAGCATATCGATTGCGCAACCAGGGGAGGAAAGACCTTGGACCATTGTTACTCTAACTTCCGCGACGCATATAAGGCCCTGCCCCGCCCCCCTTTCGGAAAAGCTGACCACGACTCCATTTTGTTGATCCCTGCCTACAGACAGAAACTAAAACAAGAGGCTCCCACGCTGAGGTCTGTCCAACGCTGGTCCGACCAAGCTGACTCCACACTCCAAGACTGCTTCCATCACGTGGACTGGGAGATGTTTCGTATTGCGTCAGATAACAACATTGACGAATACGCTGATTCGGTGTGCGAGTTCATTAGAACGTGCGTTGAAGATGTCGTTCCCATAGCAACGATTAAAACATTCCCTAACCAGAAACCGTGGATTGATGGCAGCATTCGTGTGAAACTGAAAGCGCGAACCACTGCTTTTAATCAGGGCAAGGTGTCTGGTAACATGACCGAATACAAACAGTGCAGCTATTCCCTCCGCAAGGCTATCAAACAAGCTAAGCGCCAGTACAGAGACAAAGTAGAATCTCAATTCAACGGCTCAGACACAAGAGGCATGTGGCAGGGTCTACAGTCAATCACGGACTACAGGAAGAAACCCAGCCCAGTCACGGACCAGGATGTCTTGCTCCCAGGCAGACTAAATAACTTTTTTGCCCGCTTTGAGGACAATACAGTGCCACTGACACGGCCTGCAACGAAAACATGCGGTCTCTCCTTCACTGCAGCCGAGGTGAGTAAGACATTTAAACGTGTTAACCCTCGCAAGGCTGCAGGCCCAGATGGCATCCCCAGCCGCGCCCTCAGAGCATGCGCAGACCAGCTGGCCGGTGTGTTTACGGACATATTCAATCAATCCCTATACCAGTCTGCTGTTCCCACATGCTTCAAGAGGGCCACCATTGTTCCTGTTCCCAAGAAAGCTAAGGTAACTGAGCTAAATGACTACCGCCCCGTAGCACTCACATCCGTCATCATGAAGTGCTTTGAGAGACTAGTCAAGGACCATATCACCTCCACCCTACCTGACACCCTAGACCCACTCCAATTTGCTTACCGCCCAAATAGGTCCACAGACGATGCAATCTCAACCACACTGCACACTGCCCTAACCCATCTGGACAAGAGGAATACCTATGTGAGAATGCTGTTCATCGACTACAGCTCGGCATTCAACACCATAGTACCCTCCAAGCTCGTCATCAAGCTCGAGACCCTGGGTCTCGACCCCGCCCTGTGCAACTGGGTACTGGACTTCCTGACGGGCCGCCCCCAGGTGGTGAGGGTAGGCAACAACATCTCCTCCCCGCTGATCCTCAACACTGGGGCCCCACAAGGTTGCGTTCTGAGCCCTCTCCTGTACTCCCTGTTCACCCACGACTGCGTGGCCACGCACGCCTCCAACTCAATCATCAAGTTTGCGGACGACACAACAGTGGTAGGCTTGATTACCAACAACGATGAGACGGCCTACAGGGAGGAGGTGAGGGCCCTCGGAGTGTGGTGTCAGGAAAACAACCTCACACTCAACGTCAACAAAACTAAGGAGATGATTGTGGACTTCAGGAAACAGCAGAGGGAACACCCCCCTATCCACATCGATGGAACAGTAGTGGAGAGGGTAGCAAGTTTTAAGTTCCTCGGCATACACATCACAGACAAACTGAATTGGTCCACTCACACAGACAGCATCGTGAAGAAGGCGCAGCAGCGCCTCTTCAACCTCAGGAGGCTGAAGAAATTCGGCTTGTCACCAAAAGCACTCACAAACTTCTACAGATGCACAATCGAGAGCATCCTGGCGGGCTGTATCACCGCCTGGTATGGCAACTGCACCGCCCTCAACCGTAAGGCTCTCCAGAGGGTAGTGAGGTCTGCACAACGCATCACCGGGGGCAAACTACCTGCCCTCCAGGACACCTACACCACCCGATGTCACAGGAAGGCCATAAAGATCATCAAGGACATCAACCACCCGAGCCACTGCCTGTTCACCCCGCTATCATCCAGAAGGCGAGGTCAGTACAGGTGCATCAAAGCTGGGACCGAGAGACTGAAAAACAGCTTCTATCTCAAGGCCATCAGACTGTTAAACAGCCACCACTAACACTGAGTGGCTGCTGCCAACACACTGACACTGACTCAACTCCAGCCACTTTAATAATGGGAATTGATGGGAAATGATGTAAATATATCACTAGCCACTTTAAACAATGCTACCTTATATAAATGTTACTTACCCTACATTATTCATCTCATACGCATACGTATATACTGTACTCTATATCATCGACAGTATCCTTATGTAATAGATGTATCACTAGCCACTTTATACTATACTATGCCACTTTGTTTACATACTCATCTCATTTGTACATACTGTACCCGATACCATCTACTGTATCTTGCCTATGCTGCTCTGTACCATCACTCATTCATATATCCTTATGTACATATTCTTTATCCCCTTACACTGTGTACAAGACAGTAGTTTTGGAATTGTTAGTTAGATTACTTGTTATTACTGCATTGTCGGAACTAGAAGCACAAGCATTTCGCTACACTCGCATTAACATCTGCTAACCATGTGTATGTGACAAATAAAATTTGATTTGATTTGATTTGATTTGCCTGGTATGGCAACTGCTCGGCCTCTGACCGCAAGGCACTACAGAGGGCAGTGAGTACGGCCCAGTGCGGCCAAGCTTCCTGCCATCCAGGACCTCTATACCAGGCGGTGTCAGAGGAAGGCCCTAAAAATTGTGAAAGACTCCAGCCACCCTAGTCATAGACTGTTCTCTCTGCTACCGCACGGCAAACGGTCCTGCGCCAAGTTTAGGTCCAAGAGGGTCCTAAACAGCTTTTAACCCCAAGCCATAAGACTGCTGAACATCTAATCAAACGGCTACCAAGACTATTGTTATTGTTCTGCTGTTCTTTCGTTAGCTGTTACTTTTATTTCTTATTAAGAAATACTTATTTTCCACCATAATTTGCAAATCAATTCATTAAAAATCCTACAATGTGATTTTCTGGATTTTTTTTTCTCATTTTGTCTGTCATAGTTGAAGTGTACCTATGATGAAAATTACAGGCCTCTCTCATCTTTTTAAGTGGGAGATCTTGCACAATTGGTGTCTGACTAAATACTTTTTTGCCCCACTCTATATATATATATATATATTTATTTATTATTATTTATTTTTTTATTACAAATAAAAAATAAATAAGGAATGGGTGTGGCTGAAATAACCTATCCCACTAATTTGAAGGGGTGTCCACATACGTTGTATATATAGTGTACTTACAATTACACCAGAACATAATATATCAGCTTTACTCTAGTGGGTCGAGGGTGCTATTCTGAACAATGTCTTTGCTTGATGTAAGGAGGCCATCAAATATTTAGCAGATTGCTAACACAACTGAAAGGCTAGGTAAAAGGAGGCAACGGTGTGTGTGTGTGTGAGTTGTGGTGTGTGTGTGCGTGTGTGGTTTGGTGTGTTTGTGTGTGTGTGCATGCATGCGTGTCAGAGAAAAAGCCCACCCAGAGCCCCAAATGGGAGCTGTCAGAGTTATGGTGGGGTAATGAGAGAGACGCTGGACCCATCGTTATACCTCTTCACAGGCCCTCGGCTCACACACAGCATTCAGGCGGGTTACATATAGGCTGGTTACAACAGGGTACATACACCAGGCTGGTTACATACAGGCTGGTTACTGCAGGGTGCATACAGCAGGTTGGCTACATACAGACTGCTACATCCAGGCTGGCTACGACAGGGTATATGCAGCAGGATGATACATACAGGCTGGTTACATCCAGGCTGGCTACGACAGGGTATATGCAGCAGGATGATACATACAGGCTGGTTACATCCAGGCTGGCTACGACAGGGTAAATGCAGCAGGATGATACATACAGGCTGGTTACATCCAGGCTGGCTACGACAGGGTATATGCAGCAGGATGATACATACAGGCTGGTTACATCCAGGCTGGCTACGACAGGGTATATGCAGCAGGATGATACATACAGGCTGGTTACATCCAGGCTGGTTACAGCAGGGTACATACATCTAGGCTGGTTACAGCAGGGTACATACATCTAGGCTGGTTACAGCAGGGTACATGCACCAGGCTGGCTACATACATGTGGGTTACAGCAGGGTACATACACCAGGCTGGCTACATACAGGCTGGTTACAGCAGGGTACATACACCAGGCTGGCTACATACATGTGGGTTACAGGAGGGTACATACACCAGGCTGGCTACATACAGGCTGGTTACAGCAGGGTACATACACCAGGCTGGCTACATTCATGTGGGTTACATACAGACTGGTTACATCCAGGCTGGCTACGACAGGGTATATGCAGCAGGATGATACATACAGGTTGGTTACAGCTGGCTACATACACCAGGCTGGCTACATACATGTGGGTTACAGCAGGGTACATACACCAGGCTGGCTACATACATGTGGATTACAGCAGGGTACATACACCAGGCTGGCTACATACATGTGGATTACAGCAGGGTACATACACCAGGCTGGCTACATACATGTGGATTACAGCAGGGTACATACACCAGGCTGGCTACAAACATGTGGATTACAGCAGGGTACATACACCAGGCTGGCTACATACATGTGGGTTACAGCAGGGTACATACACCAGGCTGGCTACATACAGGCTGGTTACAGCAGGGTACATACAGCAGGCTGGCTACATACAAGTGGGTTACATACAGACTGGTTACATCCAGGCTGGCTACGACAGGGTATATGCAGCAGGATGATACATACAGGTTGGTTACAGCTGGCTACATACAACAGGCTGGCTACATACAACACGCTGGTTACATCCAGGCAGGCTACAGCAGGGTACATACAGCAGGCTGGTTACATCCAGAATGGTATGAGACCTAAGTCTGCTGCTTACCTATTGCAGATTCAGTCTTCCCAGCCTGGTGCAGGTCTACACTTTTGTTTCTGGTGTCCTTTGACAGCTCTTTGGTCTTGGCCATAGTGAAGTTTGGAATGTGACTGTTTGAGGTTGTGGACAGGTGTCTTTTATACTGATAACAAGTTCAAACAGGTGCCATTAATACAGGTAACGAGTGGAGGACAGAGGAGCCTCTCAAAGAAGAAGTTACAGGTCTGTGAGAGCCAGAAATCTCGCTTGTGTGTAGGTGACCAAATACTTATTTTCCACCATAATTTAAAAATAAATTCATTAAAAATCCTACAATGTGATTTTCTGGATTTTTTTTTCTCATTTTGTCTGTCATAGTTGAAGTGTACCTATGATGAAAATTACAGGCCTCTCTCATCTTTTTAAGTGGGAGAACTTGCACATTTGTTGGCTGACTAAATACTTTTTTGCCCCACTGTACATAGCAGTGTGTACCTACCTCATCCCCATATGTGTTTTTGTTTTTCCGCTCTTTTGCACACCAGTATGTCTACTTGCACATCCTCATCTGCACATACATCACTCCAGTGTAAATTGCAAAATTGTAATTACTTCGCCACTATTGGCCTATTTATTGCCTTACCTCCTTACTTCATTTGCACACACTGTATACAGATTTGTCTTTTGTGTTATTGACTGTACGTTTGTTTATCCCATGTGTAACTCTGTGTTGTTTGTGTCACACTGCTTTGCTTTATCTTGGCCAGGTCACAGTTGTAAATGACTGGCCTACCTGGCCTACCTGGCCTACCTGGCCTACCTGGCCTACCTGGCCTACCTGGCCTACCTGGCCTACCTGGTTAAATAAAGATGAAATGATAAAAATGTAAACATATGCAGACACACGCACGCTCGCACACACATTGTTATATATGTAAAAACACACACATTCCACTCCATTTTCCACAGCAAAACACACCTCTCACTATAGACTAGCTTCCATCTCTGATTGCCCATTCTGCATTCAGCATATACACTACCTCTCCCTCCCAGCCCTCTTCGCCCTCCCTGCCGTTACAGTGCTTCCCTCAATGAGGGGAATTATTTCAGCTTGCCCTCATTTTCTTCTTGTTCCGTTTTCCTCATCTCTAATGGGCAATTACATCAGGCTCCACGCGGAGGCCATCTTGTTTCACTGACCTCTAATTGATTGGCTGTCCAAACTGCTCGGCTTCTATAAGCACTTTAAGGTTACATTTCCCTGTTTAAATAATGGATTACAAGGTCCATGAAAGAAGATTGTGTGGAAAATAAAAGGCAGGGATTGCTTCTCGTTTGAGTCGTTTCAAAGACGTACAAGCCTCTATTTTAACCTCAGAGACTGAGTTATTAGGGGAGATGGAGAGTGCTCAGAGCGCTTAGACTACTTCAGACTAACCTACAGTCACGGCATCTCTGTGTGTGTGCGTGTGTGTGTGTACCACTTCTGCTCGCACTATGTTCAAAGCATGGTTTTAGCAGCGCTATCTGTCTGCAGATGAATATCAGTATGGCCAACAGACAGCGTGTCTGCGTATCTCTCCCTCTCTCTGTGTGTGTGTGTGTGTGTGTGTGTGTGTGGGTGTAATGTCAGTGTAGAACCAGCTTCACGCAGTGCCCCTGAACACTCTCCTCCTATAATTAACACTCCTACTGTGTAGTATCCTTCCTCTTCTCTCCTGGGTCCTGTTTTTCATACCTCCCACAGTTTGTGCTTTTACATCACAAAGAGAGAGCAGAGAGGGAGACAGAAAGAGAGAAGAAAGAAAGTGGGAGAGAGAGAGAGAAGAAAGAAAGTGGGAGAGAGAGAAGAGAGAGGGAGAGAGAGAGAGAAAGAGAGAGAGTGATGCTGAGAGACAGTTCGGCAGGAAGTCCCACTTAGAAGGAGGAAGTCAGAGAGAATGTGGGAATTAGCGGTAGCCAACATCTCCACTTCTGTTCAAAACCCCACCTACCAGGAGATTATCATTAGAGACCTTGAGCAGATTTATACTTGATGTGTGTGTTTGTGTGTGTGTGTGTATGTGTGTGTGTGTGTGTGTGTGTGTGTGTGTGTGTGTGTGAGGGTGTGTGAAGAAACCACCTACAAGCAACCAGAGCAACATACCTCCACCAAAAACAACGCAGCACCTACACTCCAATTACTCTTGGATTGGAGGTAAATACAGTAGAGATATAGCAGAGATACACAGTACAGTATATCTGTCCAAACCATTAGGATTTACTGTGTGGCTAGCTCAATACTAATACAAATGGCCTGTGTTGTTATTCTCAACCATTGCATCTCTGTCTGTTAAGAGAAATTGATAGAGGAGCTTTAAACATCTCTGTCTGTTAAGAGAAATTGATAGAGGAGCTTTAAACATCTGTTTGTTAATTAAGAGAAACTGATAGAGGAGCTTTAAACATCTCTGTTTGTTAATTAAGAGAAACTGATAGATGAGCTTTAAACATCTCTGTGTCTGTATCTCCATCTTTAGATCAAGATATACCATTTATTTTTAATATGGTAATAAAATAGGATATAGCAGAAACATAGACTGAGATGGAAGAGGAAAGAGACGCTGTATAAGGAATGTGGAGATGATGGAGAGATAGAGAAAGATGTGTGTTTGCAGTGTGTGTATTGAACACACTGCTATCCACCCTACTCTTATGTTTATTAAAAGCCATATTCATTCACTGTTGATCTGAACCCTGTTTTTGAATTGTTGTTTTGACAGGCTTCATCATGACTCAGCACTATGTTGTCAGACTAACCCTGTGGGTGGAAGAAGAGCTGTTCTTTTCAGTTTTCAGCTGTTCTATTCAGTGAGTGGAACTGTGTGACTCCACAGCCATTCTCAGCACAGTTCATAATCACAGCATCTGTGATTGCATAAGAGGGACCTTGCCTGGAGTTGGATCTGATCTAAGGGCAGTTGAAATAGGAGCAAAATAGAAGTTGCCCTTCACCACTGATCTAGGATCAGATTATGCTATCCTGAACCATAACCTTCATTATTAGTGGAATGCAGACATATCTGATCCAGTATCAGTTATTAGGAGCAAGTTTTAATGACTCTATGCCCCTCAAAGTCATTGCTTTCCTTGGCCAAGTAGCAGGGGAAAGCAAAGTACAGTAGAACGGAAAACACACAAACACACACACACACACTGCTTTCATATCTATTTATTGATCATATCAGATGTGCGTCAATCAATCTTATCTCCGCTCCACACATTCTCACTCACCTCCAGAGGGACCCAATAAAGCATCGTGCTGGGAAGGCTGAGCACACTATATTATCATTAGAGACCTTGAGCACATATTATACTTGGTATGTGTGTGTGTGTATGTGTGTGTGTGTGTGTGTTTGCAAGAGAGAGCGCGAGAGAGAGAGAGAGAGAGAGAGAGAGAGAGAGAGTCATCATAAGATAAATAAGTTGCCCTACAGTAGCTCACTTCAAACTACAACTACTATATACTTGTTTTGGGCAACAGACACATTTCTTCCTCTACCAAGCATTGCTTTACAAACAGTAGCCTGTAAAATAAAACATGTGGTTTTACATCATCATAGAATGATACTGTACATCACTCATCATCCCTAGGACAGCAGCCCTCACCGTCTCAGCAGATTAGGAATGAATGATAACGCGCCTCTCTATCATGCTTCTCTGATCAAAGGAGAATTACAGTGCACCACGATCTGCAAAATGCATGAAACACAATCAGTACCGTATGCCACACAAAGCGGTGTCAAAGAAGAGAACTATGAAATTGGCTATGTGCTGTTACAATAAAGATAATGCTCTGATGTCTTCTTATGTACCTACTGCATCTAAAATAGATCAATTCCCACAGAGCCTGTGTGATTTAATCTACTGCGAGTCTTCAGTCATGTTGAAGCGGTAAAATATGAAAGACAATGATTTATTTACAACTCCCAAGTCTGGGCCTGAGGTTCCACACAAATCTAATTCCCAAACCGGGAACAGCTGGCCATTCAGAATAAATCCAGTGATATTGATTCTGCAGCAAACCAAAGCTGGTTCTTTCAAGGTTCCCAGGACTTTTCATTGGGTTGTGGGAATGGGGATGGACATTACAAAAGAAAGACCTTAAAATAAAAACATTTATGAGTTTAGGGCCAGGCATATTTCTCTGGTCATGTGGTCAGGGAGAAATCCTGGCCCTATTTCTGTGTTCACAGTATTTCATTTATACATTTTATTTAGCAGACGCTCTAATTCAGAACAATTTACAGAATAAATTATGGTTAAGTGACTTGCTCAAGGGCACAATGACCAATTTTTGCAAATAGTCAGCTCTGGGATTGAAACCAACAACCTTTCGGTTACTGGCCGAAACGCTCATAACCGTTAGGCTAACTGCCACCCATTTCAGTTCTTTGGGAACATTCCTTTGTTGTTTCCTTACCTCGGCAGACATTCCCGTTATCTGTCTCGAACCCAGCTTTGCAGGTGCAGCTCCCGATAGGAACCATCCACTCCCCATCTCCATTGCAGTACAGCTTTATTGGCACGTCCACCTCCTCCGAATTCGGGATGCAGATCCCTCTAGCGATGACCAGGGAGGTACTCTCCGCCCCCGTCATGGTCTCTGGGAAGATGGCGAAGTTCTGCACCACACTGGGGCACTTCTTATAAAACACTCGGACCGAGAGTAGCGACATACAAGCACCATAGTCCTGAAACGCCAGGTAAAACCCGTTCTTCGACAGCGGGCCAAAGCTCCGAACCTCTGTGTTGACCTTCATCAATCGTCCGCCGAAGTCCACCTGGGAGAAGCTCTCATCGGCCGCGATGGTGTCCACCTTTAGGTAAGGGGCTTCCATCCAGAAGGCAGTTCCTTTGGTGGCGATGACCGAGTCCGTCTCGTAGTAGTAGAGATTGAAGGTCTCCTTACAGGAGCCGGGAACGTTGGGGATGGAACTGCAGTCACGCACGGTGAAGCGCATCTCCACGTAGATCCTCTGAGCTCCACGTCGGTCGATGAAGGTGGTGAGGAGCCAGTTGTTCTGGCTGGGCTCAAACACGTTGCACACCTGGTAGGTCCGGATGGTGTTGAGGTTCTCGTCGTAGCCGCTCACCTCCTCCCACTGTGAGACAGAGTAGAGACCAGAGACATGGGTATTTGGTTAGAAATATACAGTATCTTGAAATTGTCACAAACACAGTAACCAATAGTGTTTGACACTGCAATGCCAAGAGAGAAGGATGCTCAGCTAGTATCAACTCAAATGTTTGTTAACAAATTTCTTAAACAATATTTGATATTTAAATTCACAGTTTCCTGCCTTGCAAAAAGTATGAAAAAGTAGTATGAAGTTTATATTGAGCAAGTAAAGTCTCAGGGCATTTGAAGTAGCTGACTAGAAATTAACTTTTAATTTAGAAGACAAACTTGTGGCAAAGATATGTCAACTGACTTCCTGAAATGACAGTTCCCTGTCGACCAGTGGTTATCTCCAAAACAGCATTAGATAGAGAGATACAACGATAGCACACATACAGTTTTTGGAATCTGGTTTCTAAAGATTTATATACATATATATTTTTTAACTATCCTTACCATCTGTGTTCACAAACTGGTGTCAGGGGCATGAACACGTAATTTGGAATTAACTTCCTGAAATGACAGTTCCCCATCTACCAACACATACAGTACAGTATTAGTACAAGTAATACTTCTTAGTAATGGTCAGTAACAGAATGGAGTGATTGAATCATACTACACCGGCTCCGATGGATGTGTCAGGGCTTGTAAACTACTACAGACTACAAAGGGAAGCACAGCCATGTGCTGCCCAGTGATACGAGCCTACGAGCTAAATTACTTTCTATGCTCTCTTCGAGACAAGCAACACTGAAGCATGCATGAGAGCATCAGCTGTTCCAGGCGACTGTGTGATCAAGCTCTCCATAACCGATGTGAGTAAATCAATCAAATCAAATCAAAATCAAATGTTATTTTGTCACATACACATGGTTAGCAGATGTTAATGCGAGTGTAGCGAAATGCTTGTGCTTCTAGTTCCGACAATGCAGTAATAACAAGTAATCTAACTAACAATTCCAAAACTACTAAGACCTTTAAACAGGTCAACATTCACAAGGCCACAGGGCCAGACGGATTACCAGGACGCGTACGCCGATCATGTGCTGACCAACTGGCAAGTGTCTTCACTGACATTTTCAACATGTCCCTGACTGAGTCTGTAATACCAACATATTTCAAGCAGACCACCATAGTCCCTGTGCCCAAGAACACTAAGATAACCTGCCTAAATTACTACCGATCCGTAGCACTCACTTCTGTAGCCATGAAGTGCTTTGAAATGCTGGTCATGACTCACAACAACACCATTATCCCAGAAACCCTAGACCCACTCCAATTTGCATACCGCCCCAACAGATCCACAGATGATGCAATCTCTATTGCACACCAAACTGCCCTTTCACACCTGGAAAAAAGGAGCACCTATGTGAGAATGGTGTTCATTGACTACAGCTCAGCGTTCAACACCATAGTGCCCAAAAAGCATCACAAAGCTAAGGACCCTGGGACTAAACACTTCCCTCTGCAACTGGTTCCTGGACTTCCTGACGGGCCTCCCCCAGGTGGTAAGGGTATGTAACAACAAATCTGCCACACTGATCCTCAACACAGGGGCCCCTCAGGGGTGCATGCTCAGTCCCCTCCTGTACTCCTTGTTCACTCATGACTGCATGGCCAGGGACGACTCCAAGACCATCATTAAGTTTGCCGACACAATAGTCTAATCACCGACAACAGAGACCTGGCCGTGTGGTGCAAGAATAACAGCCTCTCCCTCAACGTGATCAAAACAAAGGAGATGATTGTGGACTACAGGAAAAGGAGTATACCGAGCACGCCCCCATTCTCATCAACGGGGCTGTAGTGGAGCAGGTTGAGAGCTTCAAATTCCTTGGTGTCCACATCGCCAACAAACTATCACACCAAGACAATCGTGAAGAGAGCACGACAAAGCATATTCCCCCTCAGGAGACTGAAAAGATTTGTCATGGGTCCTCAGATCCTCAAAAAGTTCTACAGCTGCAGCATTGAGAGCATGGTTGCATCACTGCCTGGTATTGTCTGGTATTGTCAAAGACTCCAGCCACCCTAGTCATAGACTGTTCTCTCTGTATCAGAGCACCAAGTCTAGGTCCAAAAGGCTTCTTAACAGCTTCTAACCCCAAGCCATAAGACTCCTGAACAGCTAATGAAATGGCTACCCAGACTATTTGCATTGTCTCCCCTCCCCCTCTTTTACGCTGTTGCCACTCTGTTTATTATCTATACATAGTCACTTTAACTCTACCTACATGTACATAATTACCTCAATTACCTCAACTAACCGGTGCCCCCGCATATTGACTCTGTACTGGTACAGCTTTGCTACTGTTTATAGCTTTGTTACTGCTCTTTAATTATTTGTTATTTTAATTGACATTTTTTACTTATCAATTTTTTACTTAACACTTATTTTTCTTAAAAATGCATTGTTGGTTAAGGGCTTGTAAGTAAGCATTTCACTGTAAGGCTGTATTCGGCGCGTGTGACAAAGATCATTTGATTTGATTTGAATATTTTACAGATCTCAGTTCTGCACCAATGATCAGAACAAAGAAATTGAAGAGACTTAAAGATACGTTGAAGAAACAAAAAGAGGAAGGTTAATATCCAGGTCTGCTCACTCCATACCACCAACCACAGCCACTTCCACATTCTTGAATTGTCTGCCTGGTATGGCATGCCCATCGCTAGTTAGTCACCTTTAAAAGGTTCCACACAAACGATACAGCTTTCATACTAGAACATATTCTGTACAAGACTGAATTATAGTAGTAATCGAGACAGTGGTAGACAATGGTGATGTCGGAGGACATTTATGCCAACATGGACATTAATCTAGTGAATACGTTTTGTAATAAAGGGGCAGCAAATAGAGATGAGGATTTCTATGAAGATATCATCAACTCCCACGAGGAATATGCCACCTCAAAGACAACACCAGGAGCTATCACCTCAGGTTCGGAGAGCCCAGGGTTGAGACCCTTCAGAGCTGCTGCAGTGTGTCTGGGGCTGCTGTGTGTTCTTCTACTGGCTGGGTTAATTGGTCTGGGTTTCTATCACAAGAAAGTTGTTGTTGGGTTTGAAGATTATAAAGCTTCCAAAACTAACCTGACGATAGAGAAAGAAGAGTTACAGACCAGCTACATCACCCTGACTAAAGAGAGAGATGAGCTACAGACCAGCAACAAGAAACTGACGACAGAGAGAGACCAGCTACAGATCAACTACAATGCCATGAGAGGTGAAAGAGACGGGGCACTGAGCAACTACAAAAACTGCCTTAGCAATTTTAGACACGGTGGATGTCCTTGTTATTTCCCACACATACAGTACTACAGATCCAAACGTTCAGGAGATCCACAGCTGATTAATGACCTTGCTTCAGAAACCCAAAGCCTATAACCAAAGAGAGCATACTAAGAGGTCCGGGAACTGCTTCTCTAATATAAATCCTAGATCACACTTGTAGGTGATGTCATGGTGATGTTAGCTAGCTAAGCTCAAGCGCATAAATGCATAATCAGGTTTAAAAGTCGTGTCGCGCCGGACTGCACCTGTCGTGCCTGACTGCACCTGTCGCCCTGGACTGCACCTCCCATTGACTTCCCAAATCGCTGGTCTGTTTGGTCATTTTCATAGGCATCCCGGAGAAGAATTTGTTGCGCTTTTTTCGGTTGCTTGTTTTTTGTTAATTTGTTGTTGCAATCTGATTGAATTATCTTGACTATTGATTGATGTGTCTTGTCAATTGTTGTCTTTGTCGCATAATGAAAAATGTCAATAAAAATGTTAGACATGAAACATTTACACAAATCCGATTGTAAAACCCCTATGTCACATCTAGAGTATTACTAAAGGCATGACTAGTACTCAACAGACTAAACAGACTTCCTGAAGTTCCCTGTATTCCAGTGGCTATGTCTAAAACAGCTACAGATAGAGAGGGAAATGATAACACACACATAGGAATCTGGTTGCCGTCTTATTTTCACACCTAGTCAGCAGCCAATCACATACATCTTTTTGGTATGTCTATATGTGGCATGCTCATTGGTGGTAAGACACCTATAAAACGTTCCGTACACACGACACAGCATTCATACTGGAACATATTGTCACGTAGGCATAATGGATTTGGGAGACAGACGCAGGAATGCGTAATAGGGTTCTTTATTTAGCCCAAATTACGGCACGGGGATGAAGACCAAACAAACACGTAACATAAACACAGGGTTGAAACCCAAAACAAAAGATCGAGGAGTTCCTCGAAAAAATACACAAATGCACAATGATTATCACACTAGACGAGACCCGTAATCAACTGCGCAATCCACAATGGCACGAATGCCCAAACACACAGCACAGGTACTCACATGCACCAACGGACATGGTAACAATAATGGACAGCACCATGGTGAACAAAGCTGGCTGTTTCACCTGTCTTGTGATTGTCTCCATCCCCACCAGGTGTATCCCATTACTTTAAATACTATCCACCTCCTGTGTCTGCATCTTGGTCTAAGCCTGAGCCATGATAAAACTGGTGGTTAGGTGGGCGCCGACTTCTTGAAAGTCAGTTCCCTGTCTACCAGTTGTGATGTCTAACACAGCATCAGATAAAGATACAGCAATGTATTACTGTCAGCTCAGGACATCCTGAGCCTGCGAAGGCCTGTACTTCAAACTCTACACCCTCAGAGAGTTTGAAGTAAACTCCGCACCTTCTACAGGGCCCTCTACACCATCAGATACAAATCTGTGTATATTTTTATATATTGTACATTTTGTTTTCATTGATTTAATATTTTTTGTCTCAATTGTAATGATCTTCCTATTGAATTTATTCAGTTTGTGTTGGAAAAAGAAGGGTTAACATCCAAGAGAGAAAAATATCCCATCAGAATTGGTCTTTGGTAGTCTCTTGGTAGAAATAATCTATCTGGGCTCAACACTCATTGGCTAGGCCCTCAGGCTTTGAATAGAAGGCACCAGCCAATGCCATTGACATTGGCTTCCATTAGAGCAGCATTTTGGAATGACAGTAGAATCAACCAATCACAAATGGTCATGTAATATGTTGGACAATTGTATGATGTCTCAAGGCCCTCTAGAGGGCTTAAGTATACGTCACTAATTCAGAGCCAATAGCAAGCCTTATCTTGTTTTCTCACGCTTGAGCCTAGCTAGCTGGCTAGCTTTTTGTAGTGAGTGTATGTAACAATGGCGATGGCAACTGCAGAGCGAGTAATCAAGAACGATGTGGTGGCTAAATTGCATCGCCCTTTTCAAGACTAACTTTTAATGAAAAGTTAAATCTTGTACAGAACGGGAGACCAATTCTTGCACTGCCTGATTTGGCGCCACAAGGAAAGAGTTTTCAAAGGCATTTTCAAGTTAATAATTATGAGTGCTATCCGTGGATAACCAGCTGTGAGCTGACAAAAAAAGCTTTACTGTTGGAATTGCCTACTCTTCAGCACCAATAATAGCTCAACCTGCACAACTGGTTTCAAAGATTTAGCCTGTTTGACAAAGTCGGCACTTTGACACCAAAACTCAACTTCACACCTGTGAGCTACAGTGAGTTTAAAAACATTTGGGGAAACAAGAGTAGATCTTCTTCTTAAAGAGCAGCGGCGTAATGAGACACTTGCTCACAATGATAAAGTCAGGCACTACAGGGAGATTCTAGAGTGCCTTTTTCATTTTAGGCAAACAAGATTTAGCATTCAGAGGACATGATGAGGGTAAAGAATCAGCTAATGAGGGAAACTACTTGGAAATACTGGATTTCTTAACTGAGTATGACAGTACGTTAAACTGCCATTTGGCTATCGAGTTCACAGGCATTTCCAGCTAAATCCAAAAGGACCTGATACACGCGGTCGCGAACGTAATGACCAATGTCATGAAGGAAGAATTGAAGAAAACCCCCTTTGTAACAAGACGACAGACATGACGAGACGACAGACATCAGCAATGTGGCCCAAAAGTCTTATGTGTTGCGTTACACTACCGATGGTGTTGTGAAGGAAAGGTTTTTCAAATTTGAGAATGTAACTGAGGATAAACGGGCAGAAGTGTTTGCTGCCTGAATTATAAGCTTTTTAGAGGAGTGTGAATGGCCAAAGTTGTGGCACAGTGTTACGGTGGGGCCGCAGTCATGGCCTCTGGTAGAGAGTACAGAGTACAAACCAAGAAAGGTCTGTTCATTCATTGCTATGCGCACACTCTTAATCTGGTGTCACAAGGTGCTGGTAAACTAAAAGAACGCAATATCTTGGTGGCCTAGCAGCGTTTTTCTCAAGATCTGTCAAACGAGCAAAACTACTGGATGAAATATGCCAGCGAAGACTACACAGAGTGACGCCAACACGACGGAACTTCTCCTCAAGCTTAGTTTGCACTGTGTAGGAAAAAAATGCAGAACTCATTGAACTCTTTGAATACATAGTGGACCATCACGAAGACTCTGATGAAGACACCAACCACAGCGCAGATGGATGCACCTGACAAGCTTTGAGTTCTGCTTCTGGCTATCCGCGTTCTACTCCATATTTGCATACTCTGACATGCTGTTTGGAATATTGCAGAACAGAGAGTTTGACATGCAGTTCTCCTTGTCAAGGGTGGACGACTTCTGCAACACCACAGAGAGGGAAAAAGGAAAATGTGATTCCATCTACGAGGACACGATGAGTGAGACCGGAGTACCAAGGACACATATGCAAGGAGACATTTGAAGACATAAGGAGACATATGTGGGCAGTACTAACAGCTACACAGTGCGATCATCAACAACATTATCACTCAGTTAAGAAACAGATTCAATGACCATGAAAGGCTCATGTTCCTTGCCCTCCTTGGCCCCCAAAAGTTCCCAATATATAGGGAAACGCCAAGCTTTCCAAACGCTGCGTTCTCAAGTCTCGAGCAAAGCTATGGTCCTGATTTTGATTTGCCGGGGCTTAAAACCGAACTCACTGTTCTGTACTCAGTGTCTGACTTCGAGGGTAAGAGCCCGGCTGATCTGCTCCACTTTCTCCAGCAGAAGAGACTAAATGATAGTATGCACCAATTGTATCTGCTTACCTGTCTAGTTTTGACCATTCCAGTGTCCACTGCATCAGTAGAAAGAACATTTTCTGTACTAAAAGGGATCAAACATGTTCCAGGAACACCACTGGACAGGCTTTGATCTCAATTGAAAAACAACTTATTTCGGATGTCAAATCAAAAGATAAGCTATATGAACACGCCATTGCCCATTTCATAAAGAAGGACAGGGGAATGGACTTTTTTTGAAATGATAATCATCATGGTGAGTGGACTTTTTGGTTTTCATCTACAGCTTGCTTTTCGTTCATATCATTTGTAAAATATTATTTCTACTTTAGATCACTGGTTGTGTGGTAAAAACAAAGGTAATGACCATGCATTTGGAAGTACTGGGTACATGACATTTCGTGCTGTGGTGTATATTTGTATTGTTGCATGGAGATAGAACATCGAATGCAGCGCAACGTTTCTTCTCTCTGACAGCATATACTGTCTGTGGTCTTGAAACAATGTCAGTAGTTGTGTGGTTGAATTTATTCCGCCACTATCTGAGTGACTGTTGGAAAATGTTTCGTGGAAATGACACAACCATATTTTTTTCTAACGTGGTTCCTCCTATCGATATATGACATCAGATCTTTTGAGGGCCTAACTGAGGGCCTAGCTCCAATAGTCACGGTTCGCCACTGGAAATACAGTAGAAGTTGGAAGTTTACATACACTTACATTGTCACAAAAACTTGTTTTTCAACCGCTCCACACATTTCTTGTTAACAAACTATTGTTTCGGCAAGTCGGTTAGGACATCTACTTTGTGCATGACACAAGTCATTTTTCCAACAATTGTTTACAGACATATTATTTCACATATCATTCACTGTATCACAATTCCAGTGGGTCAGAAGTTTAAATACACCAAGTTGACAGTGCCTTTAAACAGCTTGGAAAATTCCAGAAAATGATGTCATGGCTTTAGAAGCTTCTGATAGGCTAATTGACATAATTTGAGTCAACTGGAGGTGTACCTGTGGATGTATTTCAAGGCCTACCTTCAAACTCAGTGCTTATTTGCTTGACATCATGGGATAATCAAAAGAAATCAGCCAAGACCTCAGAAAAATAATTGTAGACCTCCACAAGTCTGTTCATCTTTGGGAGCAATTTCCAAATGCCTGAAGGTACCACGCTCATCTGTACAAACAATAATATGCAAGTATAAAGACCATGGGACCACGCAGCTGTCATTCCACTCAGGAAGGAGCCACGTTCTGTCTCCTAGAGATTAATGTACTTTGGTGCGAAAAGTGCAAATCAATCCCAGAACAACAGCAAAGAACCTTGTGAAGATGCTGGAGGAAACAGGTACATAAGTATCTATATCCACAGTAAAGTGTGCCCTATGTCGACATAACCTGAAAGGCCTGCTCAGCAAGGAAGAAGCCACTGCTCCAAAACCACCATAAAGCCAGACTACGGTTTGCAACTGCACATGGGGGATCGTTATGTACTTTTTGGAGAAATGTCCTCTGGTCTGATGAAACAAAAATAGAACTGTTTAGCCATAATTACCATCGTTATTTTTGGAGGAAAAAGAGGGAAGCTTGCAAAGCCAAAGAACACCATCCCAACCCCATGAAGCATGGCATGCAGAATTAAGCCATGGAACGCCTTGATTGGCCAGTGGGTGGCCAAGCCCTCGTTACAGCTATTGTACCTTGTTCATTCATCAAAATCCAACCCGTTTGAGCCACCGGCAGCTATTGCTATTATTGTTGCATCCCCGGTTAAAGTTCTTTTTCGTTATTGTAAAGAGAAACTCCACAGTATAAATCCTTAACATCAAGAATAGGTTCATTTCCAACATGACCACGGATACAACAAAGCCGGTTCCAAGCGGAGTCCATCTGCACGCGCTCAAAAGGAACACAATTGAATACCTTGGCCAACAACCAATGAGGGCCTGCCAATAAAACTATGCGCATCCAATCAGAAACATATTTCCCATATCACGCATTGAACGCATGCATACCACTTTAACCAGGTGTGTATAATAACATGCTGTTTATCTCTCAAACACCACAACTCCTCCCCTGCAATGTCAACTAGTTTTGAGAACCTTATTTTACCTTTGACATTGTCTTTTTTTTGTTATACAGCTCCTGATTACATAACCCATTTACAGCGTTTTAGCATTTCCTTTTACAGGTAACAGGATTCTTCAAAACAAGTTGTTACACATTTCTTTGTTCACATCTCTGAGGCACAGTGTTCGCATTGTCCATATCAACGTCATCAACATCATAGTCCCAAGATCCTCCTACATAAAGAGAACCATCTCCCTCTGCAAGGGCATCACCTTGTCTCCTTGGCTTGATGTTCAACCTCTGATTCACATGTCTTTTCGCAGAGTTAACCTCAACATTAACCATGTATGTGACAGCACCCAGAATCTTAGTTATCACACCATTCAACCACTTTTCTCCTCCCCTGTAATTCTTTACCAATACCTCTTGATCAACAGAGAAGGAGCTGACCTTCTGTGGTTTGTCACTGATTTCTGGCCATCTAGCATAAGCATCCATAACAACCAAAACATTTGCTTTTGGTCTTCTGCAAAGTCTAAGTGTCGTCTCTCCCATGGACCTGATGCCCATTTTCATGTTGGTACTGGCACTTTTGCATGCCTGCTACACTGCTGCTTATATATGTCACAAAGACTTACTTCAGTTATTTTCATGAAGTGTAGGCCACCAGAGAAGACTTCTAACTCAGGATTTCATCTTAACTATACCCCAATGACTCTCATGTAGTTCTGCCAATAGTCTGCTTTGCAGGCTTTGTGGAGTCACCACCTTGTAACCCCAAAGAATACAGTCATCCTCAATGGTAAGTTATTTCTTTTGACATAAGGTTTAAATACTTTGTCTGGTACATGGTTTGGCCATCCTGACATTGCACACTGCTTAACCATTTTCAACCATTTTCAATACTGGATATTTATCAGTTTTGAGTGCTATATCCTTAGCAGTGACTGGCAAGCCATCTATAACCGACACTCTATACACTGGATTTGGTGTAGGACCCCTACAATCACTCAGTGGGAGTCTGGACAACGCATCTGCCTTGCCATGCTCCTCTGACAGTTTGTACAGTATCTCCTATATGTGAGCTGCTAAAATCAAGACCATCTCCGGCATTCTAGCTGCTGCATGTGTTGGGACACCTGTATTAGGACCAGGAATCTTAAGAAGAGGCAAGGTACATTTCCTACCATACAGATACTCATGAAATTGCGTAAGTCCAAAAACCAATCCTAGTGCTACTTTTTCTATTTGAGAATAGTTCCTTTCTGTTTTAGTAAGCAAATGCTATCAGTTTCTCAGAACCATCCTTAGATTTGTGAGAAATCCCTGCACCTATACCTACCGGTGAAGCATCACAGGCTAGTATGAGCCATAGCTCCGGGTTGTAGTGAACTAACACCTGGACAGTAGGTAGATGTCTCTTAGCTTCCTCCAAAGCACAAAGGCTTTTCTGGGACCATTCCCATTTGACACCTTTCTGCAGTAGAGCGGTCAAAGGCATGACTATGGTAGACAGATTTGGAATGAATTTGCCATAATAGTTAAGTAACGAAAGAAAAGACCTGAGCTCAGTGGTGTTTGTAGGAATAGGAGCCTTCTCAATAGCTTCAGTTTTCTGTTTCATGGCGTGTATCACCTCTGCATCTATCACATGACCTAGATAGGTTACTCTGTTCTGGAAGAAAGAACATTTCTCTATTTTAACCTTCAGATTGCAGACTTTCAGTCTTTTTAGGACTTCCTCCAGATTTCTCATGTGCTCTTCTGTGTCACGCCCTGTGATCAGTATATCATCAAAATAGCAGATCACCCCATCTATACCCTGTAGGATTTTCTGAAAAATAGCTGACGCAAAGGCAACACCATAAGGAAGCCTGTTGACCTTAAACAAGCCCTTATGAGTATTCATGGTGAGATAGTGTTTAGACCTCTCCTCTAGTTGTTCTGGCTGGTATGCCTGTGACAAACCCAGCTTTGTAAACAAGTCCTGCGTTTTTGGTAACGGATACTGATCTACTTCCAGCCACCGATTTGATAGTTACCTTTTAATCTCCACACATTCTTACATTATTATCTGTTTGTGGTATACACACCATTGGAGCAGCCCATTGACTGTAGTTAAATGGAGTAAGAACCCCTTCTGACTCCAACTGGACTGGCTGTGTTTTAACAGCTTCTCTAAGTGCATATGGCACTGGGCGAAGCTTGCAGAACTTAGGTTCAGCCCCCTTAGTTAAATGTATCTTGGCTGTGATACCTTTTAGCATTTCCAGCTCTGGCAGAAACACAGAGGAATATTTTCCACACAAACCCTCTGTATACACATGACCAGTGTAGCTTCAACTGACTGATTCAGTCTCTACCCAGCAGGGCAGGACCATTGCCTTTGACCACCAGCAAGTCTAAAATTGTAGTGCTCCCATTACACTTGACCTTGACTGAGCTTTTCCTTCTTAGAACTAGTGATGGTTTACTGTATTTTTCTGACACAGCTTGCAGGGCTCAATTTAGCCTTTTGAGCCTTTAGTTGTACAACCTCTCTGATATCACAGAAACTGCTGCACCTGTATCAGCTTGCATTTTGAGTCTCACATCATCTACCCTTATATACACATAGTACGGTTTAGTAATGTCTTTACCTGTATCTAATGGAAAAGGTTAATCTACCCTTATATACACATAGTACGGTTTAGTAATGTCTTTACCTGTATCTAATGGAAACAGTTCAGTTCCTTTTACGTTACCCAACTCATAGTCACTGGTGAAAATGGCTGATGTCTCACTCTCATTTGAGATGTTATGCTCATCACTCTGGCACTTGAGTGCAATACAATGCTCATCTCTGTTGCAATGACGTTCTTGTCCTCTCTCTCGCTGGTGTGCGTTGCCCTAGTGCTGATCATCGTTGCTCCTCTCGACTTCCTGTAGTCGCAGTAAGGAGGCCTCTCCCTCAGTAGCATCCAGGTGCTTATTCCATTTCGCTTGCTTCATGTCATTGTGCCCCACCAGACGCGAGCGGCATACCCTGGCTATGTGTCCTTTCTTCTTGCACTCCCGACACTCAAAATCTTTGTAGCGGCCCTCATCTGGCTTGTGCCCTTTTCCCGCACAATGGTAACGTGGTTTACCTGTTGCCTCCATTTTCTTGGAAACACTTTTCTTCTCAACTACATTTGCTTTAAAAGTATTTTGTGAAAACTGCTGTGTATTTTACTTTGCAACTTCTAAAGAAAATCCCATATCCACAGCCAGTGCTAATGTAAGTATTTTGTGTGAGCTACGTTCAGTAAACGGTCTCTCAGCTCTGCACTTTTAACACCACACACAAATCTATCCCGTAATGACTCTTCAAGAAACAGACAGAATTTACATGTGACTCACTAATCAACTCTCCCTTGGGTTGACTCTTTGCATGAAACTTGCATCATTCAGCAATAGAATTTGTCCTCGGTATGTAGTGACTTTTCAATGTTTTTTTCACTTGGTTTCTGTGGCGGACATAAGTCCATTAACAAATTGTGAGTCTTTCTGCCAACAATCGTCAGAAAAATGGCTTTTGACGTATCATCCTCGTACTTGAGCCCATTAGCTTCAACATTTTGTAACAACCTTTCCAAATAGGCTTAAAAACTTTCTTCACCTTTCCTCGAAGTGAAAATCCTCGGCCTTGCCGAATGCCATCTTCGGTGCTAGCTTTTCTACACAGATTATCTCCATGAAGCTAACTCTTTCTTGCTCGCTCTATTCCCCTTCGGACAAAAACTCTGGTACCTAGTGGCCAATCTGTTGCATCCCCGGTTAGAGGAAGCAGCATTAACATCACAAAGAGGTTTATTTCCAACATGACAGTGGATACATCTGCACGCGCTCAAAAGGAACACAATTGAATACCTTGGCCAACAACCAATGAGGGCCTGCCAATAAAACTATGCGCATCCAATCAGATAATAACATGCTGTTTATCTCTCAAACACTACAATCATAATAACGTTTATGAAAATAGAACAAATATTCCTGACACATCCCGGAATCTGTACCATTTTATTAGTTATACACCTCTACAGTTTTACAGTAGGTAGGCCTAGTACCTCTCGGTAAATCTTCAGTATTAGAGTGAAGTGATACAGTATTTACGGGTCTGCTGCTCACATTTATAAAACTGCTCCACGGACGTTGAAAAGACTTTCCAAAGAGACAAATGCAAAGATGCAAGTGTCATTTCCTGCAGGTCTGCTAGTCACCTCACTTCACCTCACTTCATACAAACCACAGCTACCTATTAGTTGCAGACTTTCTGGGGAATTGCATTCACCAGCCAATCATACAAATTGTTTTGCATTGTATTCCTGGAATGGTAGCTTCCTGTCCATTGGTGGTTACAATCACATATTGTAAGGGCCGACACTCAAGTAGAGAAGCAGGTACGGGGAGTCAACATTTAATAAGGAACAGACATGGAACAAGACAGGAACAGCGACAGCACACGGGTAACACAACAACATATGACAAATAATCCTGAAGCAGGGAACAGAGCTTGGGAAAAGACAGATATAGGGGAGGTAATGACACAGGTGATTGAGTCCAGGTGAGTCCAACAATTCCTGATGCACGTGACTTGGGCAGGTAGGTGTGCGTAATGATGGTGACAGGAATCAGTAATGCTGGGGAGCCTGGCACCTTCGAGCGCCAGGGAAGGGGAGCGGGAGCAGGCGTGACACATACTGTATAAAACCTTTCGGACTCACTGCACAGTGTTCACAGCTTTCTTACAACATACACCAACAAACATTACTAGAACATCTGGTACCAGTAACTGAGACAGAAGATGTCTGAGAATATCTATGCCAATATTGACAGCATTTTAGATGGTGACTCTTGTAACAGAGGACCAGCAAACAGAGATGATGATATCAATGATGATTAATGTCATCTCCCAAAACTCAAGAGACAAGACTGAAGAGGATGTCACCTCTAATGGCAGACCAGGCGCTAACTCATCAGGTTCCGATAGCTCAGGTAGGCAACCCTCCAGAGATGCTGCAGTGTGTTTGGGGTTGCTGTGTGTTCTCCTATTGGCTGGGATCGTAATCCTAGGTTTCTACCACAATAGAGTCATGAATAGTTATGAAGCCAACTTCAAATAGGTACCAGCAACAACAACCTGACCAAAGAGAGATACCAGCTATAGACCAGCTACAACACCGTGACTAAAGAGAGAGACCAGCTACAGACCAGCTACAACACCATGACTAAAGAGAGAGACCAGCTACAGACCAGGTACAACACCATGACTAAAGAAAGAGACCAGCTACAGACCAGGTACAACACCATGACTAAAGAGAGAGACCAGCTACAGACCAGCTACAACACCATGACTAAAGAGAGAGACCAGCTACAGACCAGCTACAACACCATGACTAAAGAGAGAGACCAGCTACAGACCAGCTACAACACCATGACTAAAGAGAGAGACCAGCTACAGACCAGCTACAACACCATGACTTAAGAGAGAGACCAGCTACAGACCAGGTACAACACCATGACTAAAGCAAGAGACCAGCTACAGACCAGCTACAACGCCATGACTAAAGAGAGAGACCAGCTACAGACCAGGTACAACACCATGACTGAGGAGAGAGACCAGCTACAGACCAGGTACAACACCATGACTAAAGCGAGAGACCAGCTATAGACCAGCTACAACGCCATGACTAAAGAGAGAGACCAGCTACAGACCAGCTACAACACCATGACTGAGAAGAGAGACCAGTTACAGACCAGCTACAACACCATGACTAAAGAGAGAGACCAGCTACAGACCAGCTACAACACCATGACTAAAGAGAGAGACCAGCTACAGACCATCTACAACACCATGACTAAAGAGAGAGACCAGCTACAGACCAGCTACAACACCATGACTAAAGAGAGAGACCAGCTACAGACCAGCTACAACACCATGACTAAAAAGAGAGAGACCAGCTACAACACCTACAGACCAGCTACAACACCATGACTAAAGAGAGAGACCAGCTACAGACCAGCTACAACACCATGACTAAAGAGAGAGACCAGCTACAGACCAGCTACAACACCATGACTAAAGAGAGAGACCAGCTACAGACCAGCTACAACACCATGACTAAAGCGAGAGACCAGCTACAGACCAGCTACAACACCATGACTAAAGAGCAAGACCAGCTACAGACCAGCTACAACACTATGATAAAAGAGAGATACCAGCTACAACACCTGGACCAAGGAGAGGTTTTAGAGAATTAGGCAGGACATCCAACCAGCCTCACAACCGCACACCACGTGTAACCACGCCAGCCCAGGACCTCCACATCCAGGCTTCTTCACCTGCAGGATAATATGAGACCAGCCACCCGGACAGCTGATGAAACTGTGGGTTTGCATAACCAAAGAAATTCTGCACAAATAGTCAGAAAACAGTCTCAGAGAAGCTCTTGTACGTGCTCGTCATCCTCACCAGGGTCTTGACCTGACTGCAGTTCAGCGTCGTAACTGACTTCAGTGGAAAAATGCTCACTTTCGATGGCCACTGGAGAAGTGTGCTCTTCATGGATTAATCCTGGTTTCAACTGTACCGGGCAGAAGGATCTGCACACAATTCCTGGAAGCTGAAAATGTCCCAGTTCTTCCATGGCCTGCATACTCACCAGACATGCCACCCATTGAGCATGTTTGGATTTATCTGGATCAATGCGTATGACAGCATGTTCCAGTTCTTTCCAATATCGAACAACTTCGCACAGCCATTGAAAAGGAGGGGGACAGCATTTCACAGGCTACAATCAACAGACTGATCAACTCTATGTGAAGGAGATGTGTCGCATGAGGCAAATGGTGGTCACACCAGACATTGACTGGTTTTCTGATCAATGTCCCTACACTCTTAGAAGAAAAGGTGCTAGAACCTAAAAGGGTTCTTTGGTTGTCCCCATAAGATAACCATTTGATGAACCCTTTTTGGTTCCAGGTGGAACCTTTTTGGTTCCAGGTAGAACCCTTTTGGGTTTGTGGGGGGAAAAAGACTAAATGAGTCATGCTATCCCGTGTTTTACTACTTAGTGAATTGTATCTTGTTATGTTAGTGTTTTTTTCTTACCTAACTTGTCTTTGTGTGACTTAGTCATGAGACTGGGCGTATAGCTAAGATCCGTTTGGGTGCAACCACAGTATGAGACTTCCCGTGGTTTTATTATCTGCAAGAAGTTAGTTGTATGGAAACTTGCAGGAAGGACCACATTATAGTGTGAACTGTGACAAACGGAGTTATTCGGTTGAGCCCTCGTGCTATCAACTTCGGGTTATCTTAATCTGCACAGACAAACCAATCGCCTTTTGTACTATGTTCCGCCCCTTTTTCCACACATATGCTAAACTGCCACGAAGACAAAGAGGTTGTACTTTCTATAATAACAGAGAGCCAACTCTGTTCGTTGGGCTCTTAACTCCGCACATTTTTTTAGGGTATCTGTGACCAACAGATGCAAATCTGTTTTCTCAGTCATGTGAAATCCATAGATTAGAGCCTAATGAATTTATTTCAATTGATTGATTTCCTTATATGAAATTTAGCTCAGTAAAATCTTTGAAATTGTTGCACGTTGTGTTTATATTTTTGTTCAGTGTATAAACCCTCAACTTGTTGAATACCATTGGTTTTCAATATGAGGGATTTAGCATGAAATATCCTTCATCTATTTTTTGTACACTATTTAATTATTTTCTATGTATTTGTTGTTAATGTTTTGCCATGAAACCTGTGACAGTTGTGAAAAAAGTCGATAGTTGGAAGAGTTGCAGAGTTAATTGAAAATAATGCCATTGTTGATTAGATGCTTTTTCCATTAATTAGGCTACTTTCACTTTAACCATATGGTATATCTATTAGATATTCATAGACAATGTGGACACGGATATAATAAATTAACACTTTATATATGAATTACTTATTTTTTACAGTGATCGAAGTATAAATTACCAATGTTACGATAGTTTGCCATTTATTCTGTTAACTTTGGTATTATCGGTAGCTTTGCAACCCTAGGCTTGACTAGGCACTGACTTGGCACTCACTCTCTCTCGGAGTCTGCGGTTTATAATAGTGTATTTGGCCCTCAGTCACTTCCTGTTTCCTGCATGTGTATCTCTCCTCCTTGGTCTGTGTCTGACCTTTACCCCCCCAACAATCCATCAGTACTTAGGAAAAGAAGATTAACTCTACCCTCCACGCATCCACAACAAAGGAAAAAACCTTTTGTTCAACATTGAAATCGTTAAAAAGAGTGCAATATCAAGTCTAGCATCATTTAAAAAAGAGATAAAAGACATGGACATCCAAGAAAATAATGTGTACACTAACACACAGACTTTACAGGTCTGTAATGTGTACTATTGGATGAGTCAGGGGCACCATATTTATCCACTGTGTAGTCTTTTGTTATCAAGGTGTTTAGTGCTATATGTTCTGCATGTACAGTATGTGGCTCTAGATAGACAATACTTAATTATTTACATGGAAATCCATTGTTAAGCATCTTATCTGTGCCCCCAGAATGTCAAGACAACAACAAACTTTGTGTGGAATAATGAGCACAGGTTTATCTACGGTGTTGGACATGTGTGGGTAATGGCTGATGAAGTGTGTGTGAGTGTGTATTAGAGAGGTCAGATGCTGCATCCTTATCTGTATTCAATGTACATTTCCTATTTCCATTGAACACATACAGTATCTCTCCGCAGAACAATTTCACCAAGATGTACAGGTGTCAATGTAAAATGATATAGTAGAACACAGATTTTCACCAGATGTCACATTTGACCCCTTGAAAATGGCCATCTAGGATGACATCCACCCTAGCATGGTTTGATCAAACCTGGATGCAACAGCCTGTAACAAGCAAGAGCAAATCCAATCATGTTTTCCAGGTTGGCCGGTCTACTAATAGTAAACACTTCAATATCAAAGCCTACTGTATGTTTCCTCTATCCTCTCGTTCTATTATGACTGTTAGATCACATAATATGATATTTAATCTTCTCCACCCACTGCACTCCACCATGGCGTAGCCTCTGACCTCAGAGTGGAGGCAAATAGAAAAGGAATCATCACCTGTCATCTTGGTGATAATGGAATTGTCTCGTCTCTGCATCCATTTCCCCTGGCCCAAGGCCCGGTCTGTTAAATAACATCTCAGATCCCACACTGTTTATATTTGCTACATACGTTATGGTCTGAGCACAGACGTATGTTGCTGGAATGTATTATGGATGGTAGAGTCAAGGTAAACAGGGTGTGATGAGGAGGAGTGGAGAGTTTGGTTTCTCCTGCTTTCGCTTTCTGTCCTTCTCTCTACCCTCTCTATATTCATCCCTCTATCTCTCTCTCTATCCCTCTCTCTATCCTTCTCTCTATCCCTCTCTCTATACCTCTCTCTATACCTCTCTCTATCCCTCTCTATATTCCTCTCTCTATCCCTCCCTCTATCCCTCTCTATATTCCTCTCTCTATACCTCTCTCTATACCTCTCTCTATACCTCTCTCTATCCCTCTCTATATTCCTCTCTCTATCCCTCCCTCTATCCCTCTCTATATTCCTCTCTCTATCCCTCCCTCTATCCCTCTCTATATTCCTCTCTCTATACCTCTCTCTATACCTCTCTCTATACCTCTCTCTATCCCTCTCTATATTCCTCTCTCTATCCCTCCCTCTATCCCTCTCTATATTCCTCTCTCTATACCTCTCTCTATACCTCTCTCTATACCTCTCTCTATCCCTCTCTATATTCCTCTCTCTATCCCTCCCTCTATCCCTCTCTATATTCCTCTCTCTATACCTCTCTCTATACCTCTCTCTATACCTCTCTCTATACCTCTCTCTATCCCTCTCTATATTCCTCTCTCTATCCCTCCCTCTATCCCCCTCTCTGTGTCTGTTTGCCTCTATTTTTCCAAACATTTACATCCCTTCCCCATTGGTTCACTCTACCAAACAAATTACATTTGAATAAGCTTCATTGACAAAGAATCGGTACCACTGTGGCCAAATAAATATAATATAACAATTCGCTATCACTCTGTTTCTCTCTCCATCCCTCTTTCTTTCCCTCTTCATCTTCCTCCCTTTCTTCTCACTATGACTCCACTATAGCGCTTTCTCTTCAATTGAACACTTGGCCTGTTAATCATGACCCCAGGGTGTCGCATCAGACTACGCTCCCCTATCAACAGAGACACATTCATAGCTTCATTTTCTATCAAGATGAAGAAATAGAAAACACACAAACCCATTTGCTTTGGTACTCATCCCTAATAGCTTTGCTTCTTTGCCCTTCATATTGGAGATTGATCTCCTGTTTCCCTTGTCCCTGATTGTAACGTGTGGCAGTGTCATTATGGTAGCTGTGTTTTTATGGGCGGGAAGCAGAGAGGCAAAGAGGAGATGGAGAGGCTGTGGATTCACTGAGCACTTAATGTTGGTGTTAATGACCTGGTGTAGAGAGTTGCTAGCGTGTAGCACGACGCAGGAGGAAGAGAAGGGGGAGAGAGGGGAAAAAAGAGGATGAGAGAGGGAAGGAAGGAGACAGGGACAGGGAGATAGAGACAGAGATATATAGTGCATTCGGGAAAGTATTCAGACCCCTTCCCCTTTTCCACATTTTGTTACGTTATTCTGAAATTGATATTAAAAAAATCCACATCAATCTACACACAATAACCCATAAAGACTAAATGAAAACAGGTATGAGACTCGAAATTGACCTCAGGTGCATCCTGTTTCCATTGATCATCCTTGAGATGATCGGTGAAGGGCCTTGCTCAGGGAGGTGACCAAGAACCTGATGGTCACTCTGACAGAGCTCCAGAGTTCCTCTGTGGAGATAGGAGAACCTTCCAGAAGGACAACCATCTCTGCAGAACTCCACCAATCAGGCTTTTTTGGTAGAGTGGCCAGATGGAAGCCACTCATAAGTAAAAGGAACATGACAGCCCTCTTGGAGTTTCCCAACAGGCACCTAAAGGACTCTCAGACCATGAGAAACAAGACTCTCTGGTCTGATGAAACCGAGATTGAACTCTTTGGCCTGAAAGCCAATCGTCACGCCTGGAGGAAACCTGGCACCATCCCTACAGTGAAGCATGATGGTGGCAGCATCATGCTGTGGAGATGTTTTCAGCAGCAGGGACTGGGAGACTAGTCAGGATCGAGGCAAAGATGAATGGAGCAAAGTACAGATGGATCCTTGATAAAAATCTGCAACAGCGCTCTCAGGACCTCAGGTTGGGGTGAAGGTTCACCTTCCAACAAGACAACGACCCTAAGCACGCAGCCAAGACAACGCAGTAGTCTCTGAATGTCCTTCAGTGGCCCAGCCAGAGCCCGAAATTGAACTCAATTGAACATCTCTGGAGAGACCCGAAAATAGTTGTGCAGCGACGCTCCCCATCCAACCTGACAGAGCTTGAGAGGATCTGCAGAGGAGAATGGGAGAAACTCCACAAATACAGGTGTGCCAAGCTTGTAGCGTCATACTCAAGAATACTCAAGGCTGTAATCACTGCCAAAGATGCTTCAACAAAGTACTGAGTAAAGGGTCTGAATACTTATGTAAATGTAATATTTAAGTTTTATATTTTTTATAAATTTGCAAAAAAAAATTGCTTTGTCATTATGCGGTATTGTGTGTAGATTGATGAGGGGAAAACACAATTTAAATCACTTTTGGAATAAGGTTGTAGCGTAACAAAATGTGGAAAAATTCAAGGGTTCTGAGAGAGACAGAGAGGCTACAAGAGAGAGAACAAGAGAAAGAAAAAGACAGACTGGCTGAGAGAGAGAGAGAGAGAGAGAGAGAGAGAGAGAGAGAGAGGAAAAGTTTAATATATTCAGCCGAGCATTCCTCTGCCCACGACTGCAGTGCTGCCATCAGGCCATCAATACAACACCCTCATAAAGACCATTCATCACATCGATATCCTGCCGTTACCTTCAAACGCTGATAAAACAGTACGGAAACATCAGACAGGAAAGAGAGGGAGCGTCTGTCCTCAGAGAGAACCAGAGCAAACAGAGAGAGTGAGGGGATGTGGGAAGAGGGAGAGAGAAGGGAGGAGGAGAAGGGAGAGAGAGTGGAGGGGGGAGAGTGAGTGAGAGTTGAATGGGAGAGTGAGGTATGTACAGGATACACATGGTATACAGATCGTATCTTAATCACTCTTTTATTGCTGAGAATTTGCAAACTTGTTGTGTATTTGAGTTTGAAAAGTTTGTAATGTCCACTTTGAAATTTCAGACTTGATTTGCCCTAACAAAAAATGCATCAACCCCTACAAAAATGTCCATTAATTATAATCCACTTAATAATTCACATTTCGTGTTGCTGCAGGATAATTTTCCTGCTGTAGCAAACTGGCTAAAATAAGATCCTACCTCTTGACATCGCCGAACAAAATGCCTACTTGCAGGTTCCTCCTCGACAATGCAACAACAAAAATAAATAATACAAGATAAGAATACTGGCATAAAGTAAATGGCTCAGTAGAATACAATAGAACCTAAAAGTGTTCTTCATCTGTACCCAAGAGAACCTTTGAAGAACCCTTTTTGGTCCCAAGTAGAACCCTTTAGGTTCAATATAGAACCATTTTGGGTTACATGTAGAACCCGTTTCACAGAGAGTTCTACCTAGAACCCAAAATGGATCTACTTGGAAGCAAAAAAGGTTCTCCTATGGGGACAGCCGAAGAACCCCTTTAGAACCCTTTTTTATAAGAGTTTGAATTATTTTATTTTATTTCACCTTTATTTAACCAGGTAGGCCAGTTGAGAACAAGTACTCATTGGTTGTGTACAGGTACAGTGATCGGTAAGCTGCTCTGACGGCTGGTGCTTAAAGTTAGAGAGGGAAATATAAGGCTTCAGTGATTTTTGCAATTTGCTCCAGTCATTGGCAGCAGAGAACTGAAAGGAAAGATGGCCAAAGGAAGTGTTGGCTTTGGGGACCAGTAAAATATACCTGCTGGAGCGCGTGCTATGGGTGGGTGTTGCTATGGTGACCAGTGAGCTGAGATAAGGCTGGGCTTTACCTAGCAAAGATTTATAGATGACCTGGAGCCAGTGGGTTTGGTGACGGATATGTAGTGAGGGCCAGCCAACGAGAGCATAGAAGATTGTAGAATAGAGTCATAAGGAGGAGGAGGACAGTATTGCAGTAACACTTGATAGATAATGCACCGCTATGGCCAACTGAAACTGTTCCCCATGAGTTTTCAATGGCGTTGTTGAGTTTATTTAAAACCCAATTGGCTTCAATGAAGGTGCTGTGTTTATGTTTGTCCCCCATTGGATTCAGTGAAGGTGTTGCATTTATATTGGTCCCCCATTGGATTCAGTAAATGTGGGTGCTAAGTTATTTTATGTCCCCCATTGGATCCAGTGATGGGTTTACGTTTACATTTGTTCCCCATTGGATTCAGGTATGGTTCTACTTCATATTCAATCCCCCGTTGGATTCAGTGAAGGTGTTGCATTTATATTGGTCCCCCATTGGATTCAGTAATGGTGGGTGCTAAGTTATTTTATGTCCCCCATTGGATCCAGTAATGGTGTTACATTTATATTTGTCACCCATTGGATTTAGGGATGGTTCTGCTTCATATTCAGTCCTCCTTTGGATTCAGTGACAGTGTTGTTTATTTCAATCCCAAACATAATTCAGGCACGGTGTTGTATCATATCTGTTCCCACATGGGATTCCTGTCTCCCTCGTGTGACCACCTTTCCCCAGGGACTTTCATCTAATCTCATTTCTGTAGGATAAAAACATGTGGGTGGATGAGAGAGAGAGAGAGAGAAAGGGAGAGAGAGAGAGACAGAGACAGAGAGAGAGAGAGAGAGAGAGAGAGAGAGAGAGAGAGAGAGAGAGAGAGAGAGAGAGAGAGAGAGAGAGAGACTACATTTTATAAAACAGGCTTAGGATGTTCCTTTAATAATGAGCCTATTTTTTATTCCTGATAACTGAACATTGGACAAGGAATCGAGTGTATAGGAGTGTATAGGACAGAGACAGAGACAGAGACAGAGTGATGCTGAGAGACAGTTCGACAGGAAGTCACATTTTTTACTTAGAAGGAGGATGTCAGAGAGAATGTGGGAATTAGCAGTAGAGTCATGCTCCTGACTTGTTATGACTTTCAGTTGTCAAGAGTGAGATTAACAATATTACAACTGTACAACTGAATATCAACACAGGAGGTGAGTTAAAATAGAAATCTTAATAGTGCTAGCTAGCTAATTTAAAACTGTTTACTGGTGGTAACCATAGTAACATGGCCACCGTGGCAGCGCTAGAAACAGCAGCAGCAGCAGAGACTGAGAGACCACAAACCCATTTTTAGAGTTTCCAGCAGAAAACAAATCAGAGAACGAAATAATACATTTTTAACACGGAATTCAGAGGAAGAATCCGGAAATGTTGTTTGCCGACTGCTCACACAACAGGACTGTTACAAACCTTTACACAGACCACACCTCTGCATACAGCTGTAACCAGGCATTTCAGCTATACAACAAAGAAAGTAGCATCTGTAAGGGAAGGCAAATACACATTTTTGAGGACAGTGAAAAGGACCAGGAAAACAGGTTTCTGATGGTAAACGTGTACCAGAACGACACTGTCATGGTTCAGGGCAGTGAGGCTGCAGTCAGCTCTTTTGTGCAGGACTTAACCACCCTAGGGAAGTTAGCGGAAACTAAAAAGGATAAGGAAAGTACCCCGACCTCTCCCCTCACCTCACCTCAGGCACTCAAACATCAGGAGCCCAGGCCCAGATCCACGCAACAGGTCTATCCTCCCCCCTGCCTGCCTACGACCACCAGAGCCATGACCACTCCACCATCAGCCTGCTGAGAGACAGGCTGGCTCTGTTAGAGGTAATGGTTACTGAGCTAAAGGAGCAGCCCCCCAGCTACACCACCACCAGCCTGCTGAGAGACAGGCTGGCTCTGTTAGAGGTAATGGTTACTGAGCTGAAGGAGCAGCCCCCAGCTACACTACCATCAGCCTGCTGAGAGACAGGCTGGCTCTGTTAGAGGTAATGGTTACTGAGCTAAAGGAGCAGCCCCCCCAGCTACACCACCATCAGCCTGCTGAGAGACAGGCTGGCTCTGTTAGAGGTAATGGTTACTGAGCTAAAGGAGCAGCCCCCCAGCTACACCACCTCCAGACACAGAGCTTCTACAGGACCAGCTCAACCAGTGCAGGAACCAACTGAAGAACTCTGTCCAGCAGCTAAGAGAGAGCCTTACCACAGCGCTTGAGGAGGTAAAGGCCACCATGAGGAGAGAGCCTTACCACAGCGCTGGAGGAGGTAAAGGCCACCATGAGGAGAGAGCCTTACCACAGCGCTTGAGGAGGTAAAGGCCACCATGAGAAGAGAGCCTTACCACAGCTCTGGAGGAGGTAAAGACCACCATGAGGAGAGAGCCTTCCCACAGCGCTTGAGGAGGTAAAGGCCACTATGAGGAGAGAGCTAGTGCAGGTAAAGGAGGAGATTGCAAAGGAGTTGTCTGTCATCAAGAGGGTTCTGCAGCATAGAAAACAGACTGTAGAGACGCCTAGAGAGAAGCTACAGCTCCTCACCACCCCATAGCGCACCCCACAGGCCCCACCCACCACCAGAGCTTCACCACCTCCATCGGCGCAGTCAGACGTGACCGGGCCCAGCCTACTACCCCTGACCAGACCACCACCTCTAGCAGATCAGAGAGGCAGCCCCCCCTGGCCCAGACCTGCCCCCCCTCCCCTCCATAGGGCCCAACAGCAGGACCAGCACAGCTCATCTGAGTTCCTCAGAGGACAGGATAACTCTGTAGGATAGAGTGAGATTAAACAGCTCCTCCAATACATCTTTCACTAAACTGCACTAAACACACACACAGCTATTGTACTAAACGTTTACTTGTTCAATGAATAGGAAGAAGGGAAAAAGACATTACAAATGTTTGTTGTTATCCTGTTTATCTCACTCTGAACAACTTAGTAGTTAGTAGTTACTGTATTTTTGACTGTGCTATTTTTTATTTTTGCAACATGAAATCTCTATCAGTTAGCATGTGGAACATTCATGGCCTAAACTCATCAACCTTTGGACTGAAGAGTTTAGCACTGGAGTTAAAAAAAATCTTAAACAACATCATCATTCTGCAGGGGACGTGGTGTTAGGCAGACACTGTTACTCACTGTCCCACAGGCTACAGAGAGGTAATTGTGCCGTCACAGAAACACAGCTCTGTCAATAGAGGCAGAGACTCTGGAGGATTGATTATTTGGTACAAACCCGAACTACAAAATCAAATTGATCCCCTGAAATGTGTTATATATCACATTTGGAAAAAAATGAAAAATAACTTGTACGGGCAGGAAACATATGTGTTCCTTTGTGCAATATATATCCCCCCCTTCAGAATCCACATATTACTCAGAGGAGATATTCCCCTCCCTTGAGGAAGAGACGTGCCATTTCCAGGACCCAGGGAAATGTGCTCATCTGTGGGGACATAAAAGAGCGCACAGGAACACCTGATCTAATGACCGACACGATAGGACAGCTTTATTACAGGCCATACTGTTTCTAACGGTCTTCATCTCCCCCATAGAAACAACAGTGACAGCACCATCAACAAAAACGGAAGGGCTCTATTGCAGCTCTGTCGAAGCCTGGGTCCTTTGCCAATGGTAGGTTACAGGGGGACTCTTTAGGGAGATTCACCCATTGCTCACATCTTGGCCACAGCACAGTAGATTACAGACTTTGAACCTTTCTCTTTCAGCTCATTCACTGACAAGCCACTAACCCCTCTGTCTGATCACAGCCAAATGACCTTGTTCCTCATAAGATTTGACATGGAAACAACCACACATTCACAGCCCAGTTAGCGGTACAACATCAGAAATTCATACAGATGGGCCCAAAACAGCACAGAAGAAAACCAGAAAGCAAACAATAACCAAAAAATCCAAACACTCTTAGATAACTTTCTGGATACCACATTCACTCACAGTAAAGAAGGCATCATTCTAGCAGTACAAAACATCAACTATATATTCAGACAAAAGAAGAACAACTGAAATTGATCAAAAACAACTAACCAAAATGATGACAACTGGTTTGATGCAGATTGTAAAATTATAAGGAAAAAACTTAGAACACTATCCAACCAAAAGCACAGAGAGACAAATAATGGTGAATTACGCCTTCATTACTGTGAGACTTTAAAACTCAATAAACTAGAGGTCGACCGATTATGATTTTTCAACGCCGAAACCGATACAGATTATTGGAGGACCAAAAAAAGCCAATACCAATTAATCTGCCTATTATTATATATATATTTGTAATTATGACAGTTATAAGACACAAATAAGACAAATAAGACACCTTGCTTTCCCTGGTGCCAATTCAATGTAACAGTCCCACACTGGTGCTCTGCTTTTCTCTGCCATCTGTAAAATTAATATAATCGTACACACACAGCTCTCTGAAGTGACAGGGATACTGAAGAGTCTGTTTAGGAGACACAAATACTCTCAACTGTTTGAATAATAAAAAAATAGAGTTTAAGTTACCTGTGATGAATGTTGAAAACAAAAACTGTCATTTCTATATGCAAGAATAAGAATTGACTACCAAAGTGTGAGTCATAATTCCCATGACACCTTCCAGCAAAATCTGAAAAGCGCTTCCTTCATTCATTTATTCCGTAGGATCTTTTTAGATTCACTTCAGCAGTTTGTTTTACTCACTGCTTTAGCACACTCTGCCAACCCAGATGTCTTAGCCGTGTCTGAATCCTGGCTTAGGAAAACCACCAAAAACCCTGAAATCTCCATTGCTAACTATAACGTTTTCCGCCAAGATAGAACTGCCAAAGGGGGCGGTGTTGCAATCTACTGCAAAGATAGCCTGCAGAGTTCTGTATTACTTTCTAAGTCTGTACCCAAACATTTTGAGCTTCTACTTCTAAAAATGCACCTTTCCAGAAACAAGTCTCTCACTGTTGCCGCTTGCTATAGACCTCCCTCTGCCCCCAGCTGTGCCCTCGATACTATATGTGAACTGATTGCCCCCTATCAATCTTCTGAGCTCGTGCTACTAGGTGACCTAAACTGGGACATGCTTAACACCCCGGCCATCCTACAAAATAAACTTGATGCCCTCAATCTCACACAAATGATCAATGAACCTACCAGGTACAACCCCAAATCAGTAAACACGGGCACCCTCATAGATGTCATCCTAACTAATTTGCCCTCCAAATACACCTCTGCTGTTTTTAATCAAGATCTCAGCGATCACTGCCTCATTGCCTGCATCCGTAATGGGTCTGTGACCAAATGACCACCCCTCATCACTGTCAAACACTCCCTGAAACACTTCTGCGAGCAGGCCTTTCTAATCGACCTGGCCGGGGTATCCTGGAATGACATTGACCTCATCCCGTCAGTAGATGATGCCTGGCTATTCTTTAAAAGTGCCTTCCTCACCATCTTAAATAAGCATGCCCCTCTCAAAAAATGTAGAACTAGGAATAGATATAGTCCTTGGTTCACGCCAGACCTGTCTGCCCTTGACCAGCACAAAAACATCCTGTGGCGTTCTGCATTAGCATCGAATAGCCCCCGTGATATGCAACTTTTCAGGGAAGTTAGGAACAAATATACACAGGCAGTTAGAAAAGCTAAGGCAAGCTTTTTCAAACAGACATTTGCATCCTGTAGTACTAACTCAAAAAAGTTCTGGGACCCTGTGAAGTTCATGGAGAATAAGAGCACCTCCTCCCAGCTGCCCACTGCTCTGAGGCTAGGAAACACTGTCACCACCGATAAATCCACTATAATTGAGAATTTCAATAAGCATTTCTCTACGGCTGGCCATGCTTTCCACATGGCTACCCCTACCCCGGTCAACTGCCCAGCACCCTCCACAGCAACCCGCCAAAGCCCCCACCATTTCTCCTTTACCCAAATCCAGATAGCCGATGTTCTGAAAGAGCTGCAAAATCTGGACCCCTACAAATCAGCCAGGCTAGACAAACTGGACCCTCTCTTTCTAAAATGATCTGCCGAAATTGCTGCAACCCCTATTACTAGCCTGTTCAACCTCTCTTTCGTATCTTCTGAGATTCCCAAAGATTGGAAAGCTGCCGCGGTCATCACCCTCTTCGAAGGGGGTGACACTCTAGACCCAAACTGCTACAGACCTATATCTATCCTACCGTGTCTTTCTAAGGTCTTCGAAAGCCATGTTAACAAACAGATTACTGACCATTTCGAATCCCACCATACCTTCTCCGCTATGCCATCTGGTTTCAGAGCTGGTCATGGGTGCACCTCAGCCACGCTCAAGGTTCTAAACGACATCATAACCGTCATCGATAAAAGACAGTACTGTGCAGCCGTATTCATCGACCTGGCCAAGGCTTTCGACTCTGTCAATCTCAACATTCTTATTGGCAGACTCGACAGCCTTGGTTTCTCAAATGATTGCCTCGCCTGGTTTACCAACTACTTCTCTGATAGAGTTCAGTGTGTCAAATCGGAGGGCCTGTTGTCTGGACCTCTGACAGTCTCTATGGGTGTGCCACAGGGTTCAATTCTCGGGCCGACTCTCTTTTCTGTATACATCAATGATGTTGCTCTTGCTGCTGGTGATTCTCTGATCCACCTCTACGCAGACGACACCATTCTGTATACTTCTGGCCCTTCCTTGGACACTGTGTTAACTAACCTACAAATGAGCTTCAATGCCATACAACTCTCCTTCCGTGGCCTCTAATTGCTCTTAAACGCAAGTAAAACTAAATGCATGCTTTTCAATCGATCTCTGCCCGCACCTGCTCGCCCGTCCAGCATCACTACTCTGGACGGCTCTGACTTAGAATACGAGGACAACCACAAATACCTGGGTGTCTGGTTAGACTGTAAACTCTCCTTTCAGACTCACATTAAGCATCTCCAATCCAAAATAAAATCTAGAATCGGTTTCCTATATCGCAACAAAGCATCCTTCACTCATGCTGCCAAACATACCCTCGTAAAACTGACCATCCTACCGATCCTCGACTTCGGTGATGTCATCTATAAAATAGCCTCCAACACTCAACAAACTGGATGCAGTCTATCACAGTGCCATCCGTTTTGTCTCCAAAGCCCCATACACTACCGACCACTGCGACCTGTACGCTCTCGTTGTTTGGCCCTCACTTCAAACTCGTCGCCAAACCCACTGGCTACAGGTTATCTAGAAGTCTCTGCTACGTAAAGCCCCGCCTTATCTCAGCTCACTGGTCACCATAGCAGCACCCACTCGTAGCACGCGCTCCAGCAGGTATATCTCACTAGTCACCCCCAAAGCCAATTTCTCGTTTGGTCGTCTTTCCTTCAAGTTCTCTGCTGCCCATGACTGGAACGAATTGCAAAAATCTTTGGAGGTGGAGACTCACATCTCCCTCACTAGCTTTAAGCACCAGCTGTCAGAGCAGCTCACAGATCACTGCACCTGTACTTAGCCTATCTGTAAACAGCCCATCTATCTACCTACCTCATCCCCATACTGGTATTTATTTATTTATTTATTTTGCTCCTTTGCACCCCAGTATCTCTACCTGCACATTCATCTTCTGCCGATCTACCATTCCAGCAATTAATTGCTATATTGTAATTACTTCGCCACCATGGCCTATTTATTTCCTTAACTTACCTCATTTGCACTCACTGTATATAGACTTTTTGTTTTCTTTTGTTCTACTGTATTATTGACTGTATGTTTTGTTTATTCCATGTGTAACTCTGTGTTGTTGTATGTGTCGAATTGCTACGCTTTATCTTGGCCAGGTCGCAGTTGCAAATGAGAACTTGTTCTCAACTAGCCTACCTGGTTAAATAAAGGTGAAATAAATAAAAAATATATATATATAAAAAAAAATAAGGTCTGTGTTTCGTGTAGGCTTACACCACCTTGCCAATTTGATAACTGTGTAGATATCCAAAGGACAAGGTAACTCTGATCAATATTGGCTAAATATAAGCAAATATGTTTTTTTTGTAGAGTGGATTTATTAAAATATGTTGACAAACGTTACCTTATCCTAGCGAGATTTACAGGAGTATCAAAATGCCTAGGCGGTTTAAGCCTGCACAAAACACAGACCTTATTTGAAGTAGATCAAGACATTCCCTATGGAAGACATCAACGGTAAAATAACGAAGGAACCTGTCATGATGTTGGCATCTTTGGGTATAGCAAGCCCCATCCCCCTCTCCCTGCCTCCCCCTTTCCTCCTTCAACTAGGTTGCTGTGGTCAGAGAGACGTCGTAAATTCCTGAGGATCTCCTCATGGACACACAGCATAGAGAGAGTACATTTTCACAGAGGACAAAGGAAATCTTTCCACCTCACAGAACTTGAGGAACGAACAAATTTCGTGTTCCGGCGAAAGTATAAAAGATCGGTGAAGAATCCAGCTACGAACTGGTCCATTTGTCACAACTTGGGAAAGCTCATGGGAGACGGTGTGGCCACATTACCATAACGAAGTTTATATAATAGCCTCAGATATGAGGTTTATATCTAATTGTTGTATAAGATGAATGAGTGAGTATGATACTGTTTGCATAATTGTGTAATATGATTTTGGACTGTTTAATGAAGAAAAATACAATTCCCTTTTGATTTGAACTAAATCAGAGGACCGCCCCTGAGCCCAGTTAGGGTCAGGCCTCCTGGGACAGCACTTTCTCGTCCCTTCCGAATAAAACCCCCACTCGGGTTTTCGATCAGCAGACCGAGCTTACCTCAATTACGAGATGGCTAAAGGGTGCAGATCATGTTTTTCTCCATTAGGAGAGCACAAAGGTTGTAGACCATTGCTGAATCTTTTAACACGTGGTTAAACTCTTAGACTATCGATACCGACAGAATAAGACAAGTCTTTGATATTAATTACTATTCTGCAGCTAGGAATTCGGTATCATTGAACGCGAAGAAAGACAACCGCCTATACATCCATTCTATAACTAAACAAATTAATCTCACTCTGAACTATCCACTATAACCACGACAGAGAGAGAGAGGGAAAGATACGGACAATTCTACAAAAGAAACAAACTTTTCACCAGCGATCAAGGCGACACACTGAGCGTAAATATATATTGATTGCAATTGTTCCCGAATGAGTGAGCGTTCATGTGCAAAGGATTAGCATTTCAATTGTCGACCCCCACTTCCCCTTTTCTCTAACAAGCCGCCATGCCGGTTTAGCCCACTAGGGCACATTCTCGTATCATTTCATATAACCACATTTACCTTGGTTGTTTGTTTGTTTATGCATTTCTGTGAATTACTTAGTTAGTAATAAATAAATGATTTAAGACAATTGATGTATGGATGACTCACAGTGAAGACTGGGTTCGTGCAGATAACCAACAATTTATGACTTTTGGAATGAGACTAACGTGAGGTAAAGTAAATAATTCATTAATTCGAAGACTAATTGATCAGATAAAATATCTGAAAAGTTATTTTAGGAAATTATAACTTTGTAATCTGAATATTTTTCCTTGGTGCCCCGACTTCCTAGTAATTACGGTTACATGATTAATCAGTCTAATCGCGTAAAAACTATCAGTCTTCAGTTAATGAGAGTAAAGACACGACAATCCCCTTTCATGTTCCGCCACAAGTTATTCTTGGAATTATGACGCGTCAACTCTTTCCCTCTATACCATTTGTATTTCATATACCTTTGACTATTGGATGTTCTTATAGGCACTTTAGTATTGCCAGCCTAACCTCGGGAGTTGATAGGCTTGAAGTCATAAACAGCGCTGTGCTTCAAGCATTGCTAAGAGATGCTGGCAAATGCAGTAAAGTACTGTCAGAATGAATGCTGACAAGCCTGCTGCTGCCTACCCACTGCTCAATCAAAACATAGACTTAATTATAATATAATAAGCACACAGAAATATGAGCCTTTGGTCATTAATATGGTCAAATCTGGAAACGATCATTTTGAAAACAAAACTTTATTTCAGTGAAATTCGGAACCGTTCCGTATTTTATCGAACGGGTGTCAACCCTAAGTCTAAATATTGCTGTTACATTGCACAACCTTCAATGTTATGTCATAATTAGGTAAAATTCTGTCAAATTAATTATGGTCTTTGTTAGGAAGAAATGGTCTTCACACAGTTCACAATGAGCCAGGAGGCCCAAACTGCTGCATATACCCTGACTCTGCTTGCACTGAACGCAAGAGAAGTGACACAATTACCCTAGTTAATATTGCCTGCTAACATGAATTTCTTTTAACTAAATATGCAGGTTTAAAAATGTATAATTCTCTGTATTCATTTTAAGAAAGATAAATTAACATTGGCTATATGCAATGCAGGACAAGCTAGTTAACCTAGTAATATCAACCATGTGTAGTTAACTAGTGATTATGTGAAGATTGATTGTTTTTTATAAGTTAAGTTTAATGCTAGCTAGCAACTTACCTTGGCTCCTTGCAGCCACAAGGTCCTTTTGATGCTGCACTCGCGCAACAGGTGGTCAGCCTGCCACACAGTCTCCTCGTGGATTGCAATGTAACCAGCCATAATCGGCGTCCAAAAAGGAAGATTATCGATTGATATGAAAACTTGAAATCGGCCCTAATTAATCGACCATGTCATAATTGGTCGGACTCTACTATAAGCGTACACTCAGAACCAAAAAAACACAGTACAACAGCAAGCAGCTGGCAGTAGTTGAGGAGTCCATAAACACAAACTAAAAAAATTGAGGAATTAGCTTTATAAAAGGGTGACATATGGACACCCATTTTAAAACATTCTACAAAAATCATTCAACTTGATGCAAACACAGAACAATGCCAAATTAATTCGAAATTAAAATGATTAGAAAAAGCTGTAAAGGACCATCAAAATACATTGGACTCCCCAATTACTGACCAGGAGCTCTATAAGAAACTTCAGGCCCTCAAATTTAAAAAAGCATGCGGACCTGATGGCATCCTACATGAGATGCTCAAACTCACTAGTGCAACATTTCAATTGGCTATATTAAAACTGTTTAATTTGATCCTGAGTGTAGGTTATTTCCCTGACATCTGGAATCAAGGACTCATAATCCCAATATTTAAGAACGGAGACAAATCTTACCCTAACAATTACAGAGGCATTTGTGTGAACAGTAACCTGGGGAAGGTTTTCTGTAGTATTATAAATGTAAGAGTTCTAAACTTCCTTAATAAGCACTATGTATTGAGTAAAAGCCAAATTGGATATATACCAAAACATCCCACAACCGATCATATTTACACCGTACACACCCTGATAGATAAACATGTCCACCAAAATAATACCAAAATGTACACTTGCTTTATCGACTTCCAAAAAGCCTTTGATTCTATTTGGCATACAGGATTGTTCTACAAAATTATTTAAAGTGGTGTAGTGGGTGAAACATTACATAATTAAATGAATGTATACTGGCAATATGTGCAGCATCAAAATTGGGAAGAAAATAACTAAATTCTTTAACCAGGGGCGGGGCCTTCGTCAGGGTTGCAATCTGAGCCCTGCACTCTGCAATATTTACATTAACAAATTGGCCACTATTCTAGAAAAATCCTCAGCCCCTGGTTTTAGTCTCCACAATTCAGATGTTACATGCTTGTTCTTCGAAGATGACCTATGCCTGCTGTCACCCACAGCACATGGCCTACAGCAGAGCCTGGACCTGCTAGAGCAGTACTGCCAGACCTGGGCCCTGGCAGTAAACCCCAAAAATACTAAAATAATGATTTTCCAGAGAAGATCCAGATCTCAGGGAATTAGTCCAAAGTTCTCAATTGGTACAAAATATAGAGTACTGCACACACTACAATTTCTGAGGTTAAAAAATAAGCTCAATTGGACACCTTAATCAGGCAGTGAATGAACTGAGAGAGAAAGCACGCAGGGCATTCTAAAATGTTGCTGAAAATAATTGAATTGCACACATTGTACTTTGTGGCAGTGGGATGGGGGTCCACAATATTTCACCCAATGGGACAAACACCCCATTGAAACACTGCATGCAGAGGAACACTACAAACAATGCATTTCATTACAATGATCTAACTATCAATCGATACAACTGCTCAAAATGATAAGTAACTGTTGCGTTACTCTTAATTCATAGTTTTACAGAAACTGACAAACAATATTCCATGTTTAGATCATGAAAGTTTCAGGATAACGAGATCCATTGACACCAATTACTTACTACCAATGAACCAATTGGACTACATTATCTATGGATGTAATGTTTCATCATCATTCTTTATCACACTGTTTCTATGGTCCCATGTACCACTTTTCCAGACCATGCATTGAATTGAATGAGTCTGGACATTCTCCTCTGACCCCTCTCATTACCAAGGTGTTTTTTCCCAAAGAACTGCCACTCACTGAATGTGTTTTGTTTATCACACCATTCTCTGTAAACTCTAGAGAATGTAGTGTGTAAAAATCCCAGGAAGGCAGCTGTTTCTGAGATGCTGGAATCACCATGTGTGGCATCAACAATCATACCACGGTCAAAGTTGCTTAGATTACTCATCTTGCCTGTTCTAATGTTTGGTCGAACAACATCTAAAACTCTCTACTCTATATACTCTATATATTGAGTTGCAGGCAGCCACATGATTCGCTGTTCGAATGTAACCTTCCTTGATGAGCTAAATCAGGTCTGTAGAGCTGATGGCATGACCTATGTCACTGTGTGGGATAATGTCAGGTTCCACCATGCTCAAATGGTGCAAGCATGGTTTCAGGCCCATCCACAATTTACCACCCTGTGCTTACCCCCATACTATCCTTTCCTTAACCCTATTGAGGAATTTTTCTCCACATGGAGGTGGAAAGTATATTGTAGGTGCCCTCACGAACAAGCCACCCTTCTCCAGGCCATGGATGACGCATGCAATGACATCACGGCAGATCAGTGTCAGGCCTGGATTCACCATGCAATGACATCACGGCAGACCAGTGTCAGGCCTGGATTCACCATGCAATGACATCACGGCAGACCAGTGTCAGGCCTGGATTCACCATACAATGACATCACGGCAGATCAGTGTCAGGCCTGGATTCACCATACAATGACATCACGGCAGACCAGAGTCAGGCCTGGATTCACCATGCAATGACATCACGGCAGACCAGTGTCAGGCCTGGATTCACCATGCAATGACATCACGGCAGACCAGTGTCAGGCCTGGATTCACCATGCAATGACATCACGGCAGACCAGTGTCAGGCCTGGATTCGCCCAAAGATTCTTCCCAAGATGTTTGGCTAATGAAAACATCCATTGTGATGTGGATGAGAACCTATAGCCAAATCCACAAGACAGGGTTGAGGGAAATATAGAAGTACAGTAATCAATCTTTTGTTTTGCTTTTTACAGTAAGCCAGGTGAGGAACACTGCAGTGATGTTTTACAGTAAGCCAGGTGAGGAACACTGCAGTGATGTTTTACAGTAAGCCAGGTGAGGAACACTGCAGTGATGTTTTACAGTAAGCCAGGTGAGGAACACTGCAGTGATGTTTTACAGTAAGCCAGGTGAGGAACACTGCAGTGATGTTTTACAGTAAGCCAGGTGAGGAACACTGCAGTGATGTTTTACAGTAAGCCAGGTGAGGAACACTGCAGTGATGTTTTACAGTAAG